>NC_143409.1:22977500-24257500 GCF_052110815.1 Crocodylus siamensis
CCAGTGCAGTGCTGGCCCCAGCCTCCCCGACCCCACCCAGAGTAACTTGCCGTGCACTAGAGGGTGTGTGGCATAGGCATTCCCCGTGGACAACTGGTGGTGGCACACATTTGGGGAACCGAATGTCCACACACATCTGGATGTGGCCTTTGCAGTCTTCCTGAATGTGGAAAGTTAGATATAGTAGACTGAATGTCATGTTTTGATGCTATTATTTTGCCAGACATAGCAAGAAGTTATATCAAAAGATCACTACCTTCCTTAATCTGATTTTGAGTTCCAATTTACCCACAACCCACTGTTGTTAACCCCCAGGTATGATGGGGAACTAAGGAAATATTTGTGATGCAAGTTAAAGCAAAAAAACTTCCAATTGTCAGCTAATGGAGTCTATATTTACGTTTTTATGAGCTGGCAATTACTGTATGTAACTCACATCAGACCACAGATATGGGGATACAGTAATGATATTACTGGAGTAAAGACCTGGCCAAGATGTCCAGGGTAATTTGGTGTCTAAATTCTGCTGCAGTCACAGCAAAGCATATGGTGAACCTTGTACTTGCATCTAGATTTTATGCTGCATGTTATACAGGTATCCAAACAGCTCATTTTCAGTAGGTTCCTGAGGAAGGCAATAGTATTATGGAGAACTATCCTATCTTACTATGAGATGTATTTATAAGCATGAAAAGAAACACTTCCACTTGATACAGATGTTAATCCACAAAGAAGGGGGGAAACACTGTGTAGAATGTCAGTCTTACAGCTGCCTGCTTCTCCCCCTCCTTCCCTGCAGGTAAGAGGGAGGCCTAAATAGGTATGCTGAGAGCTAGAAGTGGCAGGGTCACCTTTGCTCACTGTGGCTGGTTCCAGCAGAGAATTGGTTCAGCTTTTGACTACAGCAGGCTATTTGTAGGACAATAAGTATTTGGTTTCAGAAGAAATGGCAAGGAGCCCTTTGTACTACAAGTACATGCCAAGAAATGGAAACAATAGCTTACACAAAAGTATCCAGCTGGCAGAAAAATAACTAAAAACAAGTGTTCTCAATATGTAAAATACAATTTATTATAGTTAGGCCATTCATAAGTATTAACACAATGTAATATGTCCAAAATCAAATATTTTCACAATAAATACTATCTAAACAATATTAATCTCTCAACCAAATGTGTACAGTGTAGCGACTCAGTATTGCACAGTAAGCTCTATATGACATATTACAATTTCCATAGTGCATCTGATTTGTTACAGGAATAAATTTGCCACAAATATTACATAGCATCAGAGTTGACTTTTCCAAGTGAAGACAAATCAACTATTTCATCAGGGACTGAAGGTTGATCTTTTCTATGTAAAGTTAATGTATGTATCAGTGCCCTATATTAGTTCTGCATTAATGGAACTGGATGTTTTTATTAACAAGGAGACTCTGCTACTAACTCAAAAGTTCTGGTTTTAACTTAAAAAAAAATCACAGTTTTAAACTGAGTGAAACTACTGACATTTTAATGTGTGTGACCTACCACTTCCAGTAGACAATTGTTTATTCTTGGCTGAACCCAAGTATAAAATTCCCCTTTCATGTTTTTGAAGACAAACTATATTGTACGTATACCAGTTGAGCAACACCTTATTTTCAAGTATTTCCATTCAATTGATTGGATCTATTTTAGGAGCAAGGTACCACTTGACACAAGCACATGTGGCACATTTTTACCTTAGTAGTTTTCAATATATGGCTACAACTGTCATTATTCTCTAGTCTTTTACTTCATGGCTAAGGACAGACATTACACATAAATCGGTTTAACTGATCAGAAACTGGTTTAAACCTGTAACAGAACAGATGTTCAGTTCACATAAACCAGTATCAAAATGGCTGACGCTAGTTTGAGATAAACCTGGTTGAATGTAGTATCAGACTTAACTGATTTAGGTCAACACAGTTTATGCAATGTCTGTCCCAGACCCCTTCCTGGTTTAAGTTAAACCAGATTCCCCCAGCATCCCAGCATGCTCTCTGGGCTGGGCAGGGCTCTCTGCTCCACAGCAGAGCTGGCCCCACCCCTCTTCTCCCTGGCTGCAGCTCTGGCAGAGACTGCCGGCATCTGCCTGGCTTCCCCCTGCTTCCCCACTCCCCTCATCATTCCTTGCTAAGCTGGGATCCCCTCTCCCTTCTGCCTTACACAGACACCTCAGCATTAGCTCGCAGACCACATGCTGGCTACAGTCCGTGCTGTGGGAGACCAGACAAAGGAGACAGGACAGTGTCCGCTTAGGGCTTTTTGCATCTAATCAACAGGTAGCTGGTAATGTCCCTCTGTCCCTTCAATGAAAAAAGTTGTTTAGGAAGAGCTTGAACTAATGGAAAGCAGCTTTTTGTTTTCTTAATCAGCTGATAAACACTGAGTTAGGGGTGATAAACACTCTGTTATCAACTGCCTGCTGAGCTGCTCAAGGGGAGTAGGGGAACCCCTACCTAATTAGAGCCTTTTGCCGGGCCTGGCCATACCCCCTCAGCTCAGCGCTGTCGAAGGGAAGGGCTGATCTAACATCCCCTCCCACTCCCCACTTTTAGCCTGAGCCACTTCAGGCATGTGTCTGCATTTCTGGGATGTCTATGCGGTTACAAACCAGTTTAGCTTAGCCAGGTTAGACTAACCTGCAAAGATTCAGGCTTAGGCTTTTTGAATGTCTGTCCCTAGCCCATATGTCCCTGCTTTACCAGAACAAATGCTTCTTACAGAGCACTGAATTAATATGGGCACAGCCTTACCGTTTCATTTTACATAACTTCTGCAGGCATGTGAAGGGTAGTGTTCAGTACTGTGATGAGTGGTTTGTCTGATCTGAGGCCACCACAACCACAGCACATGTAGGCAGGAATGGCACCAAACGGTTTCCCCAAAGAGTCAGTTTTGCTCATTCTCCACGCAGGGTTGCTCCTACAGTCAACCTATAATCAATCACCATTAGCTTTGATAGAAGCTTTATCAGGATAGGGTTGTAGAGGTAGGCTCAGAGGATCCAATTCTCTTTTACACTGTGGCCACATTCCACTGCTTTGGTATCACAAAGAAGCCTAACAGTGGGAAAAGATTAAAAGCCACTTTATACTACTAAAGTAGTATAAAATGGCTTAAACAGTTAAGAATCAGGGTCACAGAATGGCAATGACTGACTTGGAAAAGATTAAATTATCTTTATAATTAGTGCTTAGCATGTAACACCTCTCCAATTAACAGAAAATTCACTCACCAGGTGATACAATTAAAAATTTCTAAGAAACTACTAGTTAAAATATTACTTCATGATTATGTAAATCATGATAATATCCATTTTCTTTCTAGCTTATCATCTTTATGCATACATTTATGTTCTTTACATTCAGATCACAGAGATGAAATAGTCAATTCTATTTAAAAAGACAGTAGAAAAAAACTGGGTTTGAAAGGAATCTGTTTTTTAAATACAAAAAATACCTTTATATGACAACTACTATCATCATTAGTCTGTTTGCTCCCCTAATTATTAACACTCTTGAGTCATCTATAACTCCAACATAAAAGTAAACTATTAGAGCTGCTTTCTCTTTCTAACTTTTAACATCAAAATTCAATGCACTACTGTGGAATGTTTCAAAAGTCTTATACTCTACCCCAATAAAATTGGTCATTTTTCTCCCAAAGTTACTTTAAAAAGGAATCCAATTCATGCAAATAATAAATACATTATGTGCACTGAAATACTAAATTCTATCATACAGATAACTTTAGAGAAAAAGTCTGTTTTTAGAATTATCTAAACTATTGCTAGTAAAAGAAGGTAGTCTCAAAAACAGAATTAAAAACATTTTATTTTACCACAAGTTAATGCTTGCTATGTGTTGAAGCAGATTACACTGTTTACCCTAGTTGTGTTTTTCTGTGTTTTCAATAACATTTGATAATGTAACAAATTATTTAATTAATACTTGGCTATCAAGTTGTATGTTGTTTTTTTTTCCTGCAACTCACGAATGATTCATGGAAACTCCAATAGAAATGCTAAATGTTAGTAAAGAACATTTCACATTTGCAGATTGAGATTTCCTTGTAGTTTAAGGTATGAATCTTCATTTGCATTTGAACATAGCATCACAAATTAAGCCCAGATCTGTAGAAAAGAAAAAGAAATAAGGAATTATATTTAAGTAATATACTATTTAAAAATTAATTACCTTAATAGTATTCTGTAAAAATACTTTTTATTTCAAAATCCTGGCTATAAAACAAGAAAGTCAAATTTTGTAATAGGTAAAGAGTATTAATAGTAAAGAGTTATGAGTGGATGATTTTTAGATGATAACTTGATAATTTCCTTGTGTTTAAATATTTAGCAATAAAGTTATACTACCACTTGCTTTAAAATGGAAATATATTGCTGACTTAGAGAAAATATTGTTTAAGCCTTATCTAATGTTTGCAAAGGTGCAGCTATGATATTGGCCTTCAGTTTTCTTGGAATATTTGGTTTTATTTCCTGTCTCCCTG
The DNA here is from genome assembly GCF_052110815.1 of Crocodylus siamensis. NCBI lineage: Eukaryota > Metazoa > Chordata > Crocodylia > Crocodylidae > Crocodylus > Crocodylus siamensis. The sequence continues at coordinate 22,982,039 of NC_143409.1, forward strand.
GACATTCTGTAAAGTCAATTTACTTGTGGAAATCTCCATATTTTAGAAGAAAAATCCTCCTTACTCTTAGAGTGTGATCCCATGATCCTGAGCAGAATGCAGTCCCATCAGGTGAAACTCGTAAGGTACTAACTCGATTTTCATGTCCGAACAGAATGGATACACGAGACCCTTTCAGAACATCCCATACGTTTATAGTGTAGTCATTGTAACCAGCAAATAGCAGACGACCTACAAAGAGAATAGCATTTATATGAAGTGATGATATAGACGGCTTAGGAGTGTTGGTTGTTGCTGTGTTGGTCAAAGGACACAGGCAGACAAGGGCCTTTGGGTAAGTGTGGTATCTTTTATTAGACCAGCTAAATAATTGGAAAGAATGTTCTTTGCAAGCTTTTAAGCACAAACACCCTTCTAGATGGCTAACACTTCTTGGCTGAAGCAAAGACCTGGTATAAGACATTTGTGGCAGAGTGAGGGATCACTCAGGTCTCCTACTGGCTCATATATAAGGCTATCTTTACTCCAATTCTAGGTGCATGATTTGTTTCTACACAAGGCTGAATGCATTTCTTCTAAATGTCCAATGATTAACCTATACATTCCAAAGTGGCTTGATCTAAACTGGCACTGAAAGTTACATCTTGCTTTTATTAAAAGCCTGTATCTTTTCAACTGCTAAAATGAGATTAATTCAAGTAGAATTATAGGCTGAAGGTCTATACTTATATAATTAATATAAGTAAAATATTTTGCTCACACTTCAGATTAAGAATGCATTATAAAATTGTTTATTAAAGGGGTTAACCTTTGATTAAATGATGCTCTAATAAATGGTTAATAAATTCATATATTGAGTTAAACAGTTCAGTATCTTATTTATAACTACCTGTTGCTCCTGACATTCTTTTAACTTTCCTAATAGTTCATTACTAGTTTGTAACTTAGTTATAACACCTATATCAGGGGGAGGCAAATTTTTTTGGCCGGAGTGCTGAAAAAACCACAATGTCTACCTTGGAAGGTGCTGGGGTGTCGACATGCCAGAGCCCAGAGCAGCTGTTTGCAGCCTCCCAGCTGCAGCTGGCCCACGGAGCTCGGGCCTGCAGCCTCCCAGCCGCCTGCTGGGAGCAGCCTGGGCTCATGGCTGGCAGCAGCTGCTTAAAGCCTGGGCTGGCTGTGGTGTGCTGAGCAAAATGGCCTTGTGTACCACCCTCGGCACACATGCCGGGGGTTGCTGACCCCTGATCTATATGTTAGCTTGTAACATAACATCTATAACTCGTATTTACCTTTTATGAACTATTTATAGATATTTCCTTAACTAACATCTTGTTGTAACAATGTCTCATTGCATTTGAGGTGGTTTTAACTTTAACACATTCTTTTATAAAGAAAGAAATGACTACAGTAGGTGGATATTTTCCCTGTTTTAATTTACTTTGTAATAATCAACATTTTATCATATCAAATGGAACAAGGATTATGTTACAATCCAAGTTGCATCCCATGTCAACCCCCAAAATTCAAGTCTCACCACTGAGAGAGAAGTCCACACTAGAAGCGCCGAAAATGATGCTCTCTTTGGAATAAATTGCTACTTCTCTATCTGCACGAAGGTCATATAAACGACACTAGAATTAAAGCAAACACAACACCTATGCATCACTAAGGACTAGACTCAATTACTCATTTTCTCTGTGCAAAGCATGAACAGGAAGGGAAAAGAAATCCCAACTTGATGGCCACCATGTGCAATAGCTACAATGCTTCTGCTACTTCAGTCCATGGCCAGCAGTAGTATTTGGGTCCCTCAAACAGGCTGTTTACATCTATGGATTTTAATGGTGAACTAAATGACCATCTATCCTAAACTGAGCAAGCCCCTGAACCCTCCCAAATCAGTGATGCATGATCCCGAAGAAAGAAGTTACAGGTTCCTGGATTCCAAAAATCCACATGAAGTTCTCACGGTCTGTGTGCCTTCCCACTGTAGTTTGGTATGTTTTTTGCAGTTCAGTAGGTTTTTACGGGATCTTCTAGCACTGCAGGACAGATACCCTCTGAGGACTATTAGAAAGTGACATTCCATTTGATAAAAATCCCTAAGGCTTTGAAATTTGTTTGCACTTGCATGGAGGAAAAAAAAAAAGAGCTCCCAAATCTTTTCATTAAAAAAGAAGGCACACACCCAGACTTTCTCCTACAACAGGTGACAGCCCTGTAGCAGGGGAACTTATATAAGATATGGGAGACTCCAGTTCAAGTTCTGACTAGGATGGTTTAGTCAGAGATAATCCTCCCTTGAGCAGGGGGCTGGACTAGATGACCTTGTGGAGGTACCTTTCAGCCCAACTTTCCTATGATCCTGTATGTCCCTACGTCTGCCTGTGAAAGGCTGCTGCCATTAACTGGTGGCGAGGGGCTTGCCTGAGACTGTTCCACTTCATATAAATAAATATTCCATGGGCACAGAAAGAGAGACCAACTCTATCGTCATTGTGGTTAGTCACGTGGGAAGTGGGAAACGCATGTTCTCATCCCTGCTCTGAATCAGACAGAGTAGGAAGTAACCACTAGGTTATTTTGAGGTGTACCTCTTTCAACAAATTGGCATTACTGTATTGCTGAACTTGTTTAATATGGAAAATTCTATATTCAGACCAAACTTTCAGCAGTCTGAAGTAAAAACCTCATCAGCTCTGAAATCATGTGCAATTTGGAAACTGCATTTTAACAAAAATACTGGCTTAACATGTTAGGTTTAAACAAACAGTGACTAGTTTAGTGTGTTAATATTAAGTCACAGGAATGAAAAACTTCTGATATTAAAGCCTGTGCATAATGGAGAAACTGTATTGTGCACAGACCTTTTATAAACTGCAGGGTATCCTGGAGTCAAGGTTTCCTGCTGCTGTGAGCTAATGAGTAATTCTGTCATAATATCCTGACTAATGAGTCAGCTTTACTTCAGATAAGGACAACTACTGGGAACATATGCTTATGACACCCAGGACTCTCATTCCTGCAGCATCCTAAAACATTCTGTTCATGTTCCTGTATTGTTCTTAAGATTTTCCAAAAGTTATCTCATTTAAAAAATAGAAATGTAAGAAGAATTGAACTGCTCCTCCTCTACCCCTAACATGAAAGACAGAATTTTCTGTTCCATTCTGAGGAGATTCACATATAGTTACAAAGAAAAACCCATCAAATGGGTTGCCCAGTTGCCCACAGGCTGTGGTACTTCTGAAAAATGAGCATCTCCTCATATGAATAATAATGTTTCAAATTTCTCTATTCAATGGTGTCAACATCTCAGATGCTCACAGTAGAACATCCCAACCAACCTTCTAAGATGTCCCATCCTCTCGTCTAGATACAATCATTTATAATAGAGGCTTCTGGCATCTAAAAATGGCCCGCCTTTCTTAAGAAGAAGCACTGAAGATCTTATCCCAAACCCATTGCTTTGGTGCAGTCCCAAAATGTGCTATGTTATTCAAGCCTGCTAAGAAGATTCTGCACCAGATCCAGGTTGCAATACAATATTTGAATAAATGGCAAATTTTGACACATTCCTCCCCTTTTCAAAATGATAGGTTTCAGTTCAGTTGTACGATGTCTACCCCATGGCTGCCAGCCACCCATACCCAGAGCACTGACTGCAGCACTGGGGTCTTACTAGATAATTATATTTTCCTGTAGCATGCTAAGACATGCCACATTCTCCCCTAAAAGCTTGCTCAGGAATGAGATTTTTAAGCCTAGATATCCATAGAATCATAGAAAATTAGGGTTGGAAGGGACTTCAGGAAGTCATCTAGTCCAACCTCCAGCTCAAAGCAGGACCACGAGATCACCTAGTCTGGCCTCTCCTATAAGAAAGATTTTAATCTGCTGTTTCTTGTACTGAGCCCAACAGCTTCAGTGTGGAGAATATGTAGTCCAGAATATATTTTAATGGTGTGATGTCAAGCTGTAATTTCATACACACCTTTTCTGAAGCCACAAGTAAAATTGCGGGGTTTGTTTTCTCTTGGCTGTTTGTGCAAATCCCATTTTTGTCAACAGGCATGCCTGTTTCAAGGTGGGAACTCGCCTCTCCATGTATTTTCTTTTTAATGCACTGCTTTTATTTCTTTCTGAAAGAATTCCCCTATAGTCATACAATAGTATGATGCCTTGGGCCCAGTTTAGTCCCTGTGAATTTGGCTCCTTACTCTTAAGATTTCTGACTAGAGAAATAACAATTGTGAGTGAATTTGCTGAATGAACGTACTGTGGCATCATCTGAACCAGAGGCAAAAGCATCTCCACTTGGGTAGTACCTGTGTGGAGAAAAAATATAGTATGTTATGGTATTCAGATAAGGTTGAATTTAAAAATTAAATTAATACAGAGCTTCACATGAAAACAATGTCAATGTACTTTGCCAGGAATACACTGACCTGACACTGTTGATGTCAGATTCATGGGTTTCAAAGGACTGGATACACTGACCAGATCGCATGTCCCAAACCATTGCTTTCTTGTCACACCCCTAAAAACAAAAAAAATCATTTTGATTATATACATACCACTACTAGGTCTTGCACTAAAATTTCCCCCTGCATGTGGCCAAAGCACCCACTGAGTCCCAACCAACTCTTAGCACTTGGAACATCACAGCTCCTAGTAGGATAAACTCTAGCAAAGAAGCTCCAGATTTTGAGAAGATTATATTCAGAAAACAAAAAAATTGAAGAGGCAAACCTTACAGCCAGCACCACTCACTGCTTGTTTTGCGCATGTGTTTGAGTAAAGGGAGATGCCGGTACTTTGGTTCACATCACAATTCAATGATAGTATTAAATACTCCTACAGGAGCTGAGCCACTGTCCCTTTGAGATTTTCTCCTTAGGTATCTGACAGATACAAATGAAGTGAAATTATACAGAAGAACCTCGCAGATGTTTTCTGGACTAAAAAATGTAACCAAATCTATATAACATTCTCCTTGAGTGTCTATAAAAGGAGCTGTCAGACCATTACAGGCAACAAAACTAAGCTTTAATTAAAATTGCTTTGCATATCTTTTTTCAGCCTTTGTCCCATTTATGTCCTTCCTTTTTTCCCCGCAGGAAACATCCTCTTATTGTGAACACCAGTTAAATAGAAAGGGTTTAAGGCTTACTCATTACACTGCACTGCAGAGTGGGCTTCCCTTCTCTTACAGGGGCAGCACTGATGGGTTGAGCATCGTGCAGGGAGACAGATTTCTATCAAGTGCTAAGCTTGGCTTTAGTGCCGAGTAGCCTTTTGCAAGACACGTGGGTTCACATTCTCAAAAGGGGCTTCTGATTTTGGGTGCCAAGTGTTAGAAACCTCTGGGGTCTAACATTCTGATTTGTGAGTTCCCACAGCTCCATTCAGTGTCAGAGGGAGCTGCAGGTACTCCCCATCATGAAAAACCAAGCCACAAATATTTTCATAACATAGGCCCTAAAACCAAGGCAACCAGAACTGAGAGGACTGCACAACACGATGATTAAATCCTCAGTGGCCACTGTAGACCAGTACTCATTTTGGTGCTGCCAACAGGGCAGATGCAGTAAAATAGCAGGAGGTATAAGTAAATTATTTTGTAGACCCAGCCTAGGGGTGTCAATGCAGGCTGCCACCATTTCATCAAACACTAAAAACCACTTCGTGGTGCTCTGCTGTCCTAATGCCGTTTCCATAGTCACATTCTGTGATATGCAGTGAGTCACTAAAGTTGTCTGACTCATTCATCACTTAACATGTTCAATATAAAAAATTAATATTTGCCATTTAAAGTTTTATAGTGCACTGTAAATACACTAAGCTAGAAAATGAAACAATTGCATCAGCTCCACTTTTCCAGGTTTAACCCTCTTTATGGCTCTTATTTGATTAACTGCAGTTTGGTATTAAACATAGCAGTGACAGAAGGAGAGCATGAAGAATTTTTCAACTTGCTTTGAGATCATCCTTTGAAAATGTATTTAATGTTTTATTTTTATTGTCACATTTCTTTGTCCTTTAAGTCTTTAAGATGCTTTAGGAGGCCGAAATTTGAAGGTGGTTTTGTGGGAAGAAGCTATTTTTCTAACTTGGTTGAATATTGCAAGGAGATGCAACATACCTTCACAACTTCCACTGAAAATACCTAATCCCTCCTTAGAGTACCCAGCACTTCACAGGATCAGGCCCACAACCATCTCATGGGAAAGTACTGGACTGGGAATCTCATTCCTGCCACTAACCTGCTGTGTGTGACCTGTCACCTCACCTCTCTCTATCCCAGTTTTTGTCTCTCGTTATTTAGATTCCAAGCACTTCAGAGCAGAGACCATTTTTTTGTGTGTGTGTGCATGCATGTGTGCACATGAATGCATATATGCACACAAATATACATAAATGTATATTTGTGTGCATATAAACAATTTATATGCAGTTCCTAGTATAATAAGGTTTAATCCAAGTTGGGGGTCTCCAAGTACTTTTTAATATTAATAATGAAAATGAAAATTTTTAATATCAGTGTCAAGTAATTGCCCCCCAGATTTTCTTTTAGGGGGTGGGGAAGGCAGCGATTACTATGAAAATTGGGACATGATAAAAAAGGGGGCAGTAACTAGTCTACATGCTAGCCAAGGGAGGCACTTGCCTTTCTCTTCAGGTCTCTGCAGCCACCAGAGGAACATGGTGAACACGTTGCAGGATAAGCCTGCTGCTATTCATGCTTAGCTAGTGCATTCCTCCTCAGTAGACTGTTGCATATGCATTATTTATTTTTAAAGGAGACATAATTGCTGGCTAAACTAAAGTCTCCTCGTGATCCAGCTCCCTCTCTCAAATCTCTTGTGCAATTAAAATATATATATTTTTTACTTATGATATCATTATTTAAAAAAAGAAACATTCCTCCTTTTACTGAAGTACCAACTACTGTCTCTTCTTCCAAGATATGGAAATAGATTGGAAAGTGAGTCAGTGCATTAGTTTCCAAAGCCCACCCATTATCCTGTGCCCAGTGCTGCATTCTTTGGATGCTCATCACTCCTATGGGACTTTGAGGTGCACAGTGGCGTACCGACGGAGGGTGGTAGGGGGCCGTGGCCCCCAGGTATTGGCTGGAGAGCCTCCCACATTTGCTGTGTGGCCCACCCACCTGCTTGGCAGGTTGTAGACTTATTCTGCTGTTCTGGCGGGAAATTCTACCCGCAGCTGGTGTGCTGTGCTGGCAATTCCCCCATGGACGTGACCTGGGCCAGGAGTTGGGGCCCTGCACAGGCTGATTTGCCTCAGCCTTGCACACTGCTTGGATTATCCCGGGGGCGCAAATGGAGGCATTGGCTCCTGGGCACTGGGGACCCTTGGTACTCCACTGCAAGGTGCACAATACTCAGTCTGGCACTTGAAGCATGAAGTTCTTGACAGGACAGTATGGTGATTTATCCATGTGGAAGAAGGGTCTTTAAGAAAAACTATCCAATGTGCTCCAAATAAGGCAAGAAATTTATTGTCATGGCATTCAGAGGGAGTTAAGTACTGACTGCATGCTCAGCGCTCAGGCCTGAGCTGTTTTGAAGACAGGCTTGGCATAGTTCTGAGGGAGCTGCAAAAGTGATATGAAGGCCTTGCCACTCAAAATTTAGGTATAAATTTGACCCTCTTATTTAGGGATTTGATTTTTAGCTAGACAGTTAAAATTGGTGCAAAGCAGGTGTGGGAACAGCTCTACTTGTGTAATCTCATTTACCAGATTCACAGGAATAGCTATGCTGCTATAAGCTCCTATATACCAGTACAGGTTTCCCCAAATTTATGTGGCTTCTGTATGTGTGCATTCGCTCTTATATGATGATGCTTTTTATACCAAAAATTCATTATATCCAAGGCAAATTCGCTCTTATGTGATTGATGTGGTGGAAGCCTGCAGTCAGCTACTTTGTGTGGTACGTTGTGGGAGTAACAAGCACCAAAATATAGTGTCCTGTGTGGATCTGTGCTCCTTGCTCGTTGTCTGTGACACGTGTTTCTGTAGTTGCCATCCCCATTATGACAGTGCCCTGTGCTTGTGTGTACTGTCTGCTGTTGGTGACTACCACAATTGTCTTATAAAAGTGGTAGAAATGGGTCTGGAGGTCAGTGCAGTCTAGGACTTGGAACGTATCCTTATTTGTTACATTGTAAAGTGGTTTCCCTTTACGCGAATTTGAGTTTTGTTCCGTTTTCCAGGAACACATGTACAGCATAAAGCGAGGGAAACCTGTATAAATTAATCACACATGCTAAGAGGCTGTAGCTATATCAGAATCAAATTAGGGTTGGCCAAGTCTTCACTGAGAGGTTAACTTGAATTTTTTTTTGGTTTTTGCTTTGGTTTTTTTTTAACCCTTGGGCTATTTCCTTTGAGTTAACCTTACTCAGGAAGAGCAGCCACATCCACACCAGCACTGCACACTCCTGCATGGCACAAGGTATATAATATGATGATATATAATATAATATGATATAAGGGGCATATCCCAAAATTCTCTGCACTGCAGTAAAGGGAAATGCTCTATGATTCTTTCCCAATGAACTGTGGGGGGAACATGTCTATCCTTTTTGAGTACAAGAGGAGAATTGTGGGAAAACACTGGGGCACTACAAGCACTCAGGTGGAGTTAGGCTCCATCCATCCTACTGAGTCTTGTTAGCGGCTGATGAGTTGAGCTACCTGAGCATTAGCTTACACCCCCTAGCAGGCCAGCCAACTTGAGTTAATTGTCATGTTAACTGTAGACAGAGCCCTGTAGTCACTCTTGATACATTCAGAGTCCCCCCCGGCAGTATCACGGGTGCCCACATGAAACAGCAGCATGGAATAGTAGTCAGAAGGCCAGATGAACCTCAGTAATCCCTCCATGACATCTCAAATCTGGGCTCCAGGCAACCAGCAGACTTCCCGAGACAACATGTCAGGTTGGCAGATGTTTCCCTCTGCCCCCACAGAAGGGAGTTGCCAACCAGCACCAGCCATTGCTGCTTCTTGGTGACAGTCATCTTGATCCTTCCTACTTTGGTAAGGCCTGGCCTGTCTTCCACCACCAATGGAACGTGCTTGTTTCCTCCCTCTCTGCTGCTAGGACTGCATATCTGTTCTCTAGATGAATGACTGCAGATGACAGCGAAGATCTCTGCTTGGTGCTAGAAGTCACAAGCCCCCAGCTTCCACCCTCTTGGGTGTCCATGTCCTCTCTTTTCTCTAGTGCTGTGTCTCTAGTGCTGTGTCTTCCTCCACAGTCCTGGAGGTCTCCTCCAGCACAGAATCGATGATTGCCTTTGGAGCCTCACCACCTCCTCCTGTAGTTCTGTTGCCTGCCAGGAGGCACACATAGTGTGTGCTGCCATTACAGTCCTGTCACCTCTGGGCCAAGGTAAGAAGCAGGCAAGCCTGCTGTGCCCTTGGTGCTGCTGGGGGCAGAGAGCACTGAGGATTTGGCCCTACACCTTGTAATAAATACTGCTTTAACTTGTGCAGTGGCTAACACGGCCCCCAAAGCTTCTGGGAAGGAGTTTAGCAAGAAGTGATACAGGCTAGGGCCGCGTGAAGCTTCAGTTGCTGATTCAATTTGGCAGAGATTCAGCCTGATTTGGCAGCTGAATCTCCAAATCAAATCAGGAGACCCTTTAATCTCTCCAAATTGAATCGGAACCCTCCGAATCAATTTGGAGAGAATTGATGATTCGGACATGGACACAGCTTTATATGTTTTTTCTACATACCTTAAGGTACCAGGCGGCTCATGAATGCTGAGATGGTGGGGCAGATGGAGTGTCCCACAGGAGCGTTGGGGGTGGTGGTTCCCAGCGTGCTTGGCGGCAGACCTGAAAGTGGATCAGAAGCACTTCCGGTCCACTTCCGGGTCTGCTGCAGAGCATGTGGTGTACCCCCCACCTCCCCCTGGCTCAGCGACTGGCGCCTCCTGGGTCTGGAGGAGCGGCTGGGGTCTCCCATGGCCATTCACTGAGCTAGGGGGTGCGGGGAGGGTCCCCTACATGCTCGGCAATGGACCTGGAAGTGGACCAGAAGTATGCCATGCTCCATTTCCGGGTCTACTGCCAAGCAGGTGGGGGGCCTCCCTGTGCTCCTGTGGGACGCTTCATCCACCCCACCATCTCAGCATTCACGAGCCTCACCTGGTACCTTGAGGTATGTAACAAAAACATTTAAAGCTGTGTCTATGGACAAATCATTGATTCTCTCAATCAGAATCAAATTTTCAGTTTCGTATTCAGCTGAAGCGAATCAGGACAGTGATCCAAATCAACGAATCAAATCACTGTCCCCCAAATTGGGCCATATCTGAATCGAATACAACCCACTTTGCACTCCCCTAATACAGGCATCATACATACTGACCAAGAAGGCGAACTGAGCACTCTCTTACATGCACCCAGCAGGAATTGAGTGAATAGAGAAGGAAGGATCCAAGTGCAAAAGGATGTTGCAGTGTAATAGAATTTGAGGTAAGAATGTAATAATTAATCAAGGAAAGGCCTCAATCACCTTCTAAAAGGTGCACCTTCACCACATGCACTTTTACTTGTCTTTTCTTATCTCTGTGGATGCTTTTGATCATGTGCTACATCAATTCATGTAGGGTGGTACTTGCAAATTAAGCAGAGCCACAGTCAGTGTGATGGGTTGGGTCTGGTCCCATAGTAAGAGAATTAATTTGATCCAGCCTGAAAATGTACCAGCAATTTATCTATTACCTGGTTTAACAAGATCATGAATCTCCCTTTTTATTATGTATCCTTCCTTTTCCCTTTCCTCATTCATTGGTTTTCTATCACAAAATAAAATATCTCACTTACCCCAGAAACAAATGTATTTCCTGTTTCAGAAGGAGCCAGATCCAGACATAAAACATCTGCCCCATGCCCATGAAAACTCTGCAGAAGCTGTCCACTCTCAACATCCCAAAGGGCACAAGTCCCATCTCCACTTGCTGTCAGGATCTACAGAAAGGGAGAAAAAGACCAACAATAAAAAAAAAAAAAAAAGTTGTTACCAGTTTCTTTGGGTACTTGACCAACTCACACACACACAACTGGAAATTTTTAATGTGTAGCAAATATCAGTCAGAAAATCCAGGTGGATCTAAGCATGATTTTCCTGAAAGGAAAATGACAAAGTGGAAAAGAGCTCAAGAATACTGAGACTGATCAACATCAAATGTACAGTCACTTAATAAAGGCTTAATTCTGTTCTCAGATGTCTGAGAAGCTGACCTCAGTCCATGATCTGCTGACATTTCTATAACTCAAGAAAGCACACGGCACCAGATTCATCACCAGATGTCTGCCCTGTTCAAGTTTATAAAGCTGGAATCTGAAAAAAGGGTTAAAAGGAGAGTTGGTGGACTCAGATACGCTTAACTTCTTCCTACCAGTATTTGTGCTGTATGAAACAGCCAGACCTAGAGCCAATGGATGTGGAATTGTTTGTGTGCATCAGCATGTTTAGACAATTGTCTGGCAAATCCATCACCCCTACATTGTCCTGGACTTTGAATGCATCATTAACATGGGAATGGATGAGTAATGACCAATCATTGCTAATAGCTTCTCTTATTTGCTTACTAAAGGGGTGGATAATTATTTGGGTAGAGGGCCACTTAGGGAGATACAGTGAGCTGTTGTGGGAGGGTGGGATTTGGCCATCCTGCACTGCTCTGCAGCCATGCTGTACTATGGCTGTCTGTGCATGTCCATGTTGGAGTGGAAGCAGCAGGGGCTGGGTCATGGGTATATGCTCCATGCCCTCCCCCACCAGCTTGGACCAGTCACGATCTGTCATGCACAGAGCAGTTTTTGACTCTGCTCTGGCCTTGGCCCCAAACTATCACCACCCTGTGATCCTGGCCCTGCTTCCAGATGCCACTCCCCACCCACCCTGGGCCCCATCCCACCTGCCTGGCTAAGAATGCCCTGCCCATGGGGGTTCGGGGTTGGTCCCTATGGAGACCCTAACTCACCCACTCTGTACTAGTGCCCCCAGTGGTGGGGGTGGGGCTGACCAGCCAGGGTGTCCACAGTGGGGCCAGGGCCGGTGACAGTGGTGACACTGGCAGCAACAGCCAGAAGGAGTCACTGCTAGAGAAGCAGAGTCTAGCCATTGCGCTGCCCCAGGCCTGCTGTGTGCCTGGGGCCAGTGGGACCAGCTGCATGTGCCACAGCTCAGGTAGCCCCCCAAGCCTGGTCCAGGCAGGGCTAAGGGTCCTGCTTCAGGTCGGATAAAATCCCTTGGTGGGCCAGATCCGGCCTGCAGGCCATATTTTGCCCACCCCTGGCTTACTGTCTCTGTTGCAAACACATGTGATTGTGGCTTGTTACCATGTTCAAGTCCTGATGGTTCTCAAGCACTCAGAATTGGCCTGTGGCACTCAGTGGCTGTTATGCAACCATGCTGCACATTGAAATGTTGTCTAATATTTTAGTTTAGTACATAGAATGAGAAACCACAGTGCTTGTGTCTTAATTGCAGAGGTGGCTTGCTATATGCAAGCTTTAGAAGAAACATGGGTGAATTTCTGCATGTTCTGTTTGTACACAGATTATTTTTATGGTAGAAACTCAAATCCAGTAACATTTTCCATACACTGAGGTTGGCAAAATAGCAGGAATCGTAACAGACTGTGCTGCATGTGTACATTGTGCGTAGAGATATGGTAATATTTTGAGATCATAGGTGGAGACTAGAGTCCTAAATTAGCTATAACCCAGTGTTTAGGTTCAGGATGTTAGATCCTGGAAGATGTATAGGTGTAGTGCAAGATGTTGAGATTTCTACCTGGTAGGATATCTGTATCTTCCCATTCTGATACACAAACAAGCATCCAAGAAGATGACACAGGAAAGAGCAGCCGGTAGAGTATTTAAGGAGTTACCCACCTTGAGCTCTGGAACGCAATATATTTTATGAAGTCTGTGGTTCGATTGGAAATATTATGAGCTCAAATCCAAACACTCCTATACAAAGTTAAAACAGGACTAAAAAATTTAACTTGGTTCTAGTTGCTGTTACATTATTTGGAAACACTGGTTCAAAGGTCTTCATCTGCCACCTTGTGGCAGCATTTAGCATAGTCAGTATGTTAATAGGTTTGAGGGCAAAGCACATATGACCTTCCTCCTTTAACAAACGTGCTCACTCCAGTAATACCAAATCAGGTCTGAAATACATGGGTATTTGGAGGGCTACTGATGAGTCTAACTTACTCTGTCGTATTGTACAACATATCAGAAACAATGTATTGTCACTGATATAAGCCTTTTGCCCTGTGGTTGGGCAAGAAAACAGAAGTCAACAGCTCTCTAATTCAATCCCCAGTTCAGCCATTGGGTTCTGTTTGGCTTCTGCAGATAAAATACTTTAGGATCTTCAAGTGAAAGTATCATTATTGTTATTAATTATGGGTATTTCTGGCTTGGCGTGTGGCAACCAGGCTTTCCTGCTGCTATGCAGCAAAAGACAGAGAGTAAAGGCAGAGAGAGCACCTAGTTATGTGAGGTTTTGTCTATTCCCTGCAAAGTGAATCACCAATTGCTGATAACAGGCAGGAAAAAGCCTTTAAATTATATTGGGTTTAGCCTGTGGTTGGGAGTAAGTCTAATGTTGATGTGAACTAGGAAGAAAACTGCTCCTCTGTACATACAAACACTTAATGTTCCCTAATGCTTAAACAAAAGGTAGTGGAGGGAAATCCTCTGTGCTGTTTATGGCACATATTTTATCCTGTAGCCTCATTATAGTCCTGGTTAATTACGTTATAAGAAACTTGATCTCAAGGCCATTTCACAAGCTATGGAGATAAAACATGTTTTTCTACAGCCCTTTATCAAGCAGCGGCATCCTGAAGGAGGACTGGACTGCTGGTTTATTTTTGCTTTTCTAATCTCACTCTTCATTTCACCAGACTACCTTAATCCATTACCCTCAGGACTATAAAATACCACTCTAGGCAATATCTTTGTGTAGCAAGACTGTAAGCTCCTTGGGACAGGGAACGTGTATTCCTGTACGTAGAAAGGCCCTAAACCCACTATTAATGCTGCACAAAGGAGAAATAATATTATACCAGTCTGCATGATAGCTATACAATTTTCTTTATGAGAATGCAAGTTCCTTCCCGGTATTGTTACTTCTTCATTAAGCACAGAGAATAATTAAACCCTATAAAAATAAAAAGCATCAGTTCACATAAGTGTATCCAGGAAAGCAAAAAGCTGGTTCTGTATTTCACAAACAACATTTCATCCAAGTTAGACTTCATGTTTTGCCCTGCCTTAATTATACTGGCCTCCTGCATTTTAAGACCACAATTAAGCACTCTGGAGCACTGTGGGTAGATCCTTGACTTCCTTCTGTTTCCATGGCAACAGACTTGAATCAGCATCTCAGATTCATTACTGAAACCACAGAATAGCAAATAACTGCTTACTCTTGGGTATCTCATGTCTTGAAATAGAAGCAATCATACCTGATATTCCCTTAGTAAGAGCTGTAAATATCTTAAGAGAAGGAAAGTAAAATATGCCTCTCTATCCAGCTTCCACCATGGAAATACTTTCTACTCCATTTATTTTGCTGCAGTCTAATGTGTAGAATATCAATTAAAATTCTAAAAACAGACTGGGGTTGAGGATTATCTTGGTTCTTTCATTGCTCCTAGGTTTTCACATTCTTGTAGATGTAGGATATTTTAGATGTTTATATATTACAGATACAGGATCCTTTGTGGTTAATGCAGCAGGCTGGCATGAAGAAGACTGGGATGGTATTTCTTGTTTTCCCTCTCCTATATTTTTTCCATAGATTCCCCATATACCCTTGGGCAAATCCTACAAATCTCTATGCCCTTCAGTTCCCCATCTCTAAAATGAGGATAATGGTACTTCCTTTCACCTACCCCTTTGTCTTTCATTCTGGAGCGGAGACTGACTGACTCCAGACACGTGGCCATATGACACCCAAGACAATGGGGCCCTGATCTGGGGCCTCAATTACATAATAGATCAATTAGTACAATAGCAAAGCAGGCTAAGAATACAGAATAAATGGGACAAAAATGGTTCCAAGCAGCTGGAACCTAGTCCTCATTGAATCAGGTTGTGAGGGTGATGGCGTTTTAACACAGTTAGATTTCCTATGTTACTCTTCTATTTCACCTCATAAAAGCCCAAGCTGGCACAGACCCCTGCAATGGAAAGTGCACAGAATACCAGTGCAGTAACCTTTCCCTCCCATCAACAAGTCTCCAAATGACCAGGCAGTGCTACTGCCAATGACAGCTAGATCAACGAGTTCAGCAGATCCTCCTTGTTATAGCCTCTGCCAGTGAAAGCACCTATGAAGTTTCCAGCTGAGTCAGAAGCTGCCTCTTAAAGAAGGGGTATCTCCCCTGTGCAGAACAGGATATCCCTCCTGAGGCACACAGACCCTTGCTGGTACAGGGAGGAGTGACCTGCATCTCCTTATGCTGACAAAGGTAAGTGAAGCTCATAGCTGTGCATTATACCCAAGTAACGTGCAAGTGAATGCGTTTACCTGCATGTCTGAGTTAGTGAAGCTGCAGGCAGACAGGTAATTTGTGTGCATTGCAACCGATTTCTTCTTTGCAGCCATATTTTCATTTTTGTCAAATGTCAGTGGATACACAGAGCACTTATTGTCCAGGCCACTATGGCAAAGAAAAGACACAGAGAACACCCATAAATCACTAACAATAATAAATATGGGATGATAAGCAAACAAAAGACTTAAATGTCCTAAAAATTCTTCAGTGTCAAAAACCCATACAAGTATAGATTTCCATTGTATAACAGCATCTGGGATTCCCCTCGCCAAGGGAATCCTCACCTGTTTTTTATCACAATTTTAAGGTAATGATGCTATTTAAAAGACACTGTTAAAGACATTTACAGAATGAAAAAAAAGAAATCAAACAAATCCTAAGTTGCCTGGAGACAGATGCTTTAAATGAGTGGTGTTCAACCAATCTGGCTCCCCAGGTCAAATGAGCAGTGTGGGGCCAGTTTGCAGGTTGGATCCTGCATAGGGTCAGCCTGCAGGTGTGATCTGTTGTGTTGGCATTATTCCATGCACCAGATGTGGCCACAGTGTCTGGAAACATGATGGTGGGGGAGTGGTGGTAGAGGAGCAATAGTAGTGTTAATTGTTGTGGCTCTGGAAGCAATTAACACTGCTACTGCTCCCCTGCAGCCAAATTTCCAGACCCATGGGGAGCCCATTGGGTTGGATGATAAAGCTTTGCAAACCAGACCTGGATGGGAGGCAAGAGGTTGAGCACCACTGCTCTAAATGATTGCACGTGCTACAGAGCATTCTTTGGAGTAAGTATTTAACACCTGAAGTTCTACAATCTACTGATGAGAAAACAGCAGTAACAGTTTCTTTGTGTACTAAGTTGGCACATAAAACTTAGTACAGCATTAAGGTCCTATGTCCCCTAGATGTGCACATGTTGTCCAATTCCCTTTGACAGCCACAAATACAAGCCAAGGGCAATAAGTGATCCTAAGTCACTAGAAGACTGATTTCTACAATGTATAACACAACGGGACTCTGATCTTGGATTTCAATGTAAGAATACATACTGAAAAGAATTCATGAAGATAGCTGCTTCATACGAATAAAGTCATGAGGTAATCAAAGGATGCATAATGGACTATATCAAACCTGCGTTTGATCCAACAAAACCCAATCCACCGGACAGTGAAAGCAACAGAAAGATGCTCATTGGATCCCAGGGGTGCTGGAAGAGGCCCTGTTTTGGGTTCAATTTTCCTCTCCTGCTGACGCACATCAGAAGTGCCTCCACTGAAGTCAATGGAGTTATGTGAGCGTGAACCAGTATGGAAACAATCAGGCTCACTGGATATTTCTTAGCTGTCTACAACATCCCAGTGATCTTACTGTCAGCATCTGTAAAGTTGTGAACCAACTCCAGTGATGCACAGACAATGTCACATATGCAGATTTTTTTTTAATTAACCTTCAGTTTAATTTTGGATTGTTGTTCCCCTCCTCCCCAACTCCCAACAGAACAATTAAGCAACACACCCCTTCCCACAGTTTCCAAGATGTGTCTGAAAGGAAAAAGGTACATTTTGAAATCTTGTTGCATCTCCACTAGCTACATGTCCTTGGAACTATGGTGCATCGCTTCCATGACACACTGTGCAGCGATACCTGAGGTAGCTCAGGTATCAGCAGCAGTATAGTGCTTCACATAGACAAATAAGCCTGGGTATGAAGCAGGGTGTACTAGCTCAGGTGAGGTGCTGCTCTAATACAGATATACTGCAAGTACCTGAGGTAGCCCTATTATGGGTATCTCTGCATGGAATTATATTGCACCTCACAGACATACTCAGTTACACAGAAAGATCCACCAGGTTCAAAGCTGCAAGAGTTTATCCTTACCCACAAGCAATGGCACATCCAGATGGGGCATATGCACACGCCATCACCCATGTACATGGCATTGTCACCGCATGCTCCTGAAATACAACATGTCCCTTATATCTCAAGCATCAACTCCTTTTTTTTTTTACTACATTGCTAATTTGTGTTAAAACAATGATAATGAGGCTGAAACTGCTTAAGTGCCCTTAGGAGTACTCATTGGATTGAAATAAATATAGGAAACAGAGCTGATACATTTTTCTCTTTAAACTAAACACCAAAGAGCTGATCTTTACTTCAAAAGGACCCTTTATTATCCTCAAATCAAAAGGCTTTAGAAGAACAAAATTCAAGTGAAATACATCAAGTCATATATTTCCCTAGGCTAATCTGCAAATGCAGAGTTAATCAAATTCATGCTTTATTGCAATTTGCTCACAAACAACTGTGCAAGGCTTATTGTACCTGCAAGAATGCAATAAAGCTTCCCATTCTGGGCTCCCAATGCAGCATGACAATGCTTGTTTTTACTACCCATAGCCTCCACTAAGGTTATGTAGATCTGAGATGCAGTGGAAGGGGCCAAGGAGGAGTTGCAGGGGCATGTGGGGCCCATTAGAGGTTGGGGCATCTGGGGGTAAAATGGCTAAAGCAGCCAGGGGCAAGCACCAAGACTACACTTCTCCAGCTCTACTCTGCACTCAGGTCATAAACAGAAAAATAACACGGTCAAAGGCCAGCCAGGGAGCAGAATGCTGGAAATCCTCATGTCCAAGTACTTAAGCACCCTGCTGATGAGTACCACAGCTCTGGCACATTGAGGAGGACAGAGTGGGAAGTGTTCCTGTCCCACCTCACAAAACCATGCAATGCAGCCAAAATTTGGCTTTGCATATAGAAACTACATTGGTAGATGTATTGCCAGTAGGTCCAAGGAAGTAATTATTCCCCTCTATTCTGCACTGGTGAGGCCACATCTGGACTTCTGTATTCAGTTTTGGGCACACCACTACAGAAAGGATGTGGACAAATTGGAGAGAGTCCAGTGGAGGGCAACAAAAGTGGTTCAGGGGCACGTGACTTATGAGGACAAGCTGAGGGAACTGGGCTTATTTAGTCTAGAGAATAAAAGACAGAGGAGATTTAATAGCAGCCTTCAACTGCCTGAAGGGGAGGGGGGGTTCAAAAGAGATTGGAGCTAGACTGTTCTTGTGGTGAGAAGACAGAACAAGGAGCAATGGTCTCAAGTTTCAGCAAGGGAAGTTTAGGTTAGATATTAGGCAGTAATTTCTCACTAGGAGGGTAGTAAAACACTGGAACAGGTACCCAGAGAAGTGGTGGAATCTCAATCCTTGGAGGTTTTTAAGACCTGGATAGACAAAGCTCTGGCTGGGATGACTTAGTTGGGGCTGGTCCTGCTTTGAGCAGGGGGTTGGACTAGATGACCTCCTGACGTCCCTTCCAACCCTAATTTTCTATGCTTCAATGAAACTACAGACTTGATTTGAACTTTTCTTACCTTATTGGTAGTAAAGGAATCCCACACGATCACCTTCCCATCCTAAATTAAAAGGCAGACAGAGAGAAACCAAGAGTATTTTGAGTCCCACATTACAGAGATTTGTGCAAACACTTGCTGTTAACTTCTGCACCACCTTCACATCATTGCCGCTGGCTGCAATGCTCTTTGCTCCAAATTAGTGACACCACTGAATTCAGCTTGGTATTTCTCTAATTGCGAGATAATTACACAATTCTTCTCATGTTGATGAGTAAATGGTGTCTAAAAGGTTTATATAGAGAAACACACCCCATGTACCAGTGTGCTCAGGAAAAACAGCCTTAAAAGATCTTCCCTTAGCCTTGCTAAGGGAATGGACACAGCTCTCCTTAACACTAACCATGGAGGTCAGATCTTCTCAGGAAACAGTAACCTTTACTTTATTTCTCTCCTGAGTTTACCTAGCCTAGGCCATAATTATTACCTGCCAAGGCACAGCTGCATCTCTTCCTCACATCCCTCTGTTTATCCATTTTCCCCTTCCTAGTCCTCTCCTCTCTTCTTCCTAGTTCTAACTCTAATTGAACCATCAGCCACCCATTTAAGATATCTATAAATAGCAATCATGAACACATAGCCAGTAGTGCACTATATAATCATACTGTGTCTTTGCCTATTATCTTTAGCTTATATACATAATATTCTTCATCTTTCCTGCATGGTAGAAGCAAATTGTTTATTTGCTGTACCTGGATTTATCACAAAATAAATGTTTAATAAAATACAAAATGAGTATGAACTAAGTGGTTTAAAACAGAACACAGATCTTAATTACCTGTAAGAGAAATAGCAGAAATCCCAGAATGACTCACAGTTCAAAGAATTACTGAGGGTTTTTTTCAGAACACATATTTTAAGGTGAATTAGAGCCTCTCTTGCTTTCAATTGTACACACTAATAATCTACCACTTTAAAATAGCATATTAAACTTTCAGTCTTTAATCTCCTTGCAGAGATCACTATGAACACAGCCAATTAGCAGTAACTCTGACAGCAACTTGTAATATAAATACTTAATTCTAAATATTAGGCACTACACTGTGAACACCAACTGATTTCCTATAGGCCAACACACACAGGTCAGATGCAAGAAGCTGCCCATATACTGGTAACAAATTCCAGTCACTATGATTCTAGGTTGACTATGAACCAGCAACCTAAAAGTAAAGGATGTTTATCTTATTATGTCTCACTTAGACCAGTTTTGTGATAGGAAATAGCTCTTGAACAGACAGAACAACCAATTCTCCAAATGCCCCAACATTTGCAATAGTTGTAGCAAGCTGAGTTAAATTTATTTTAAGGTCAGATCAAATGCAAGGACAACTCAAGGAATTTCATGGTTCCAGGTGGCACAGGACTTTTCTAGGGGGAAAAAAATCAGCACTTTTCATTTCTCCCTATCCAAATTCTTTTTCTATATGCTAATGCAAATAGTAAGCATGAGATGCTGCAGACCAGTATGTGTAAATGATATGAAATCTTACTATAAAATTGCATATCTAATGTGCTAAAGGACCCTTGAAAATTCTGCACAAAAGGGGGTCAAGAGGTTTTTAGAGTACAGTACTACCCCCATCAAGTGTAGTGATGATGCTCAACAGAATTCTGTTCTTTATTTATTAGTCTGGTTTGTGCTTAACAAATATGTTGCCATGCGAATGCCTTAATTATGAAAGACTTAGATTAACCATACATTTTATTTCCATTTACTGTTCTCTACTATAGCTGTCAGAACTGCACAACACCCATCAGTGACTGAAAAGCTCCTAACACATTTCCTTACCTGGGAAGAGCTCACAATTCTTCTTTTGTCTTTGCACCAATCCATGCAGAGGACTTTGTTACCATGGCCCTTCAGAGTCCGCCTGGTCTTCATCACAAACTGACCCAGTGCCTCCACACGTTCTGCCACCTGATGAACTGCAAAGAATTAACCATCAGTTACTCGCAAATATTCAATGCATATTAACTCCTGATCCTGCAAACACTTATGCCACAAGTAGCTTTAGTCACAGAATTCCAAGAAGCACATTGCGGTGAGCAGTCAGTCCTGTACATGTCTGCTAGATCAGATCTTGAGATCATCTGAAGGAAATCAAATCATCGTGTGTATATACCACAGATACAGCATTCTTTGCCTAAAACAATTCTTAGAAACAGAAGAAATGCCTGAGGGAATCCTGCCTATCTGCCATTGGAGTTTTGTGTTTCTATTTAACCTATAAAAAATCACCTATATTAATTTGGACTTAATTTTTGTCAAAATTTTAGTAAAAAATTGAAAAACTGCATGGAACATCATTAGATTTTGAAGATCTAACTTCCTTGTCTGCAATGATTATGGCACTGTCATTTTCAAAAAGTAGAGATGATGTTTTTGGTTTGAGAATATAAACACATTATATTAAGCCAAAATGTTACTACATCAAATCAAGCACAGTATTTATTAAGGGGGCTTGATAGCTCTTTATTCACGTTAGTACTGCTGATACCCTTACTCAGCTCCTTTCATGCCAGTGGGGTTAGTCCCAAATCTGCTCTCCTTGCATGAACAGCCAGGCACTCAGTTCTAAGCACCTGGGGTAACCTAGCCTGAGTTAGAGCTCGCCCAGAGAAAAGCTACTCTCCAATATTTGTGTCCTCAGTTATAGCACTTGTGTGTCTAAGGAGCTATCCCATCACTCCTTTCACTGAGAAGCGCTACGATTTTCCCATCCAGCTGTCTCCAACTGCAGAACTTGCTCTTATGATTTCTTCTGATGGATGGTGACTGGAGGATCAGAGGACTGGAAAAGACTTCAAAAGTTTGCTATCTCCTACACAGAAGGAGGATTCTTTGTTTGTAAACCAGCCCAGGCAGATGCTTATCCACCTTTTCCTGAAACCTCTAACGAAGAGTCTACAACTTCCCTCAACATCCAAGTGATTTTTGGGTTGATTACAGGCTGAATTAAACTAAGCCCAGTGATGTCTGCACCTAAAGCATTTCCAAACCCAAATCAGACGTTTTTGTGCATGGACAGTACAGAGATTTGTACTTAAAACAGACCAAAGGGCCCAGACTAATTCTGCAGTTAAAACAAACCTACCAAAGCTAACGGATCTACTGATACAAGCACGTCTATTTATTAGTGGTTCCCTCAATTTCAAGGGGCTGTTCATGAAGGTGAAGCAAATTCAGCTTTGAATTTATTTACAGATAACATTTTTAAGTATGGTTCTTTTGGGGCATCTTTCAATTTCCACGCATTTTTATTTTTTAAACCAATGTCTTTAAAGACTATGGTGACTTGAGTAGGACCATGCTCTGTAACTACTGACTGTAAGTACAGGACCATTCATATGCATTAAGGTTAGCATTGAAGTCAGTGGTACTATATGGAGTTAGTCCAGCTGAGGATCTGGCTGAACCTACCAAGGTCCCAGGGTAGCAGTAGTTGAAAACCTTGTTGGCATATCTCACTGAATCTAGGCATATCAAACTCAGATCTAACCTAAGCAAGTCTCAGCTATACCTACCCTTTGTTGAGCTGATGCTTGAAACAGTTTAGACAGAGCCAGGTAAGCTACTGTCTTATTGGACAGTAGAGGATGTTGCCACCACACGGAGTATGGTGGGGGAAAAAGCAACTAGAAAAGGGATGAGCATCATAACTCTACTGTGATGAGTGCTGGATTCTAGCCAGACAGAGCATTTGATCTGCCTACAGCTTTCCCACCACAGGTCTGTGTGCCAGGTGCTGGAAGGATATAACCTTGGTTGAGCTGAGTGGCTGAACTGTTTGGGTAACAGAACAACAACAATAACAATAATAATTCACTTTTCTATATAGCTTTTCAGCAATAGGTCTTAAAACACTTTACAAATGAGGTCAGGGTCCTTATCCTCATTTTAAAGATGAAGAAACTTAAATTACAGGAAGAGAAAGTGATGTCTTCCAGCAGGGCAAGGTATAGAACCCCAATCTCACAAACCCCAATCCATGTCTAATGATATGAACTTGCATCCTTGTAAAGGATCTCACTGCGCTGCACCTGAATACACTGGAATCACAGCATGGTCTCCTTTCTAAAAAGGGATGATTCAAAGCAGTTTGTGTTCATTCTCAGGGGCCCATAGGAAAGCCCTTCAGATAGAACAGAAACTAGCTCTCATTGTATATAAGTTTATTTTATCAGCTACTGTTTATAAAAATAAGACTAGGTTTATAACACTGGAACAATAACTGTGGAAAAGCACATGGATGTGAAATCCACTAACAATCACTATGCTGGAGCCAGGGCTGTCTGTGGGACTTGAGGGAGGAGGAGAGGGGGAGAAGCAGTAGTTATGGCAGAAAGCTTGTTTATTCTGTGAGAGGCTAAGCAGGGACCTGCTGCTTCTTTCAAACCATAGCGGAGGGCTCTGCACAGAAGGCTGCAAAGGGGGTGAACTGGAGACTGGACCTCTAAAAGCTCTAGCTCGTCTAACATGCAGCATGGGTACAATGTAGCTGCCCCTCAAGGCAGAAGGTAGAGCTATGGGAGAAGAGAGCCTCAGCAGCAGCCCCAGGACCTGTTCTGTTTAATTCTCAAAATTAAAAAGAAAAAAAAAGTCCTAACCCAGAGAAGTGCTGATGTATTTCAGCCGAGTACACCTGCAGGGAACCCTTGCAGGTGGTCCATGGCAGCAGGTATGAGGATATAGCTGCTAATAATTACCTACAGGAGGCAAAGCCTGATCTAAACCTGGGGTCACTTAACTCTCATGGAGTGTTGGATTGGGCTTTTAGCGCAAGTGGCAAAGCTTACACTTGGGAGCAGGAGATTCTGGGTCTTATTCCTGTGGTTGCACTGGATAGCTACAACTGGCACTGAAAAAAGGTAGTTAACTCAGTACCTCACAGGAACAAGCCCTAAAACAGAGTCTACATTATTAATTTACACAGCTCTTGACCTCTGCTTCCCAAAACTCACAGCTAAAATGACTGCCCTTTTGAAAGCAACTCTGAAAATACCCGTGTGCTAAAAAGGGCAGTTCCAGCTGCGGGTGGGGCATCCTTACCACATCTGAGATGACTCCTTAGCTCAGGGTCAGGCGAGCAATTTCTGCCCCTCTAAGTCTGAGATGGATGTCTAATGGATTAGCTTTGCAATAATTATCCTTCAAAAACATCAGCCTTATAACTGTGCCAAAATAATGCTTTTAGCTACAAATGTTGCCCCTTCCAGGGACATACCTCCTATAGTAAGGGAACAATATCACTGTCCGTTATTCCTGACAACTTGTCCATTATAAAATGATCTTTAGTAAGGGTTAAAAGCAGACCAGTCTTCTCAAAAAGTACTGACGAAGCCAAATAAGGACAAACTATGTTTTCCACCTATCATGGGAACTGAAACCTATCAAATGATCCGTTCACACGAGAAAAAAAAATCCAATGAGAAAACAAGCACTGGGACCAGTAACAGCAATATGAAAAGCAGACTGATAGT
Source organism: Crocodylus siamensis (assembly GCF_052110815.1). Taxonomy (NCBI): domain Eukaryota; kingdom Metazoa; phylum Chordata; order Crocodylia; family Crocodylidae; genus Crocodylus; species Crocodylus siamensis. Next base: position 23,006,569 of record NC_143409.1, read on the forward strand.
CTTGTATCCAGACCATATCAGAAAAGTGCCCCCGTCCCCCCCTTTTTTTTTTATAGCCTAAGCAGTTGCATCTATCAGTGCAACCTAGATTTGGCAGATGCCTACCCCAAAACAAAACTCAGCAGCCTCCTACAAGTTTCATAAATCGAAGTATAATTCTGAAGTGTTCCCAGCACATGCAACAATGTATTGTAGGATCAGTCCCATAATCTGCAACCCTTACCCAGGCAAGTAGCTCCTCTGTACTCAACAAGGCACCAGTAAAGGTTGCAGACTTGGGCCTAGAGCAGGGGTGGGCAATTATTTTGGGCGGAGGGGCACTTACCGAGTTTTGGCAAGCAATCGAGGGCCACATGACAGGCAGCCAGGGGCAGATAAATATTAATTTTCTAAATTTTTTAGGGGCCCCGCGGGCCGGATAGAATGGCCTGGCGGGCCACATCTGGCCTGCGGGCCGCATTTTGCCCACCCCTGGCCTCGAGTGTTCCAAATAAGACTGGATCTCTTTAGACAAGGCACGCTGTAATTCATGTAGATATTATAAGCCTGAATCTGAAATTACTAAGTGAGGTTATCTGTCTTATACTGGAGGTTAGACTAGAACAGTGGGGGCTAATCTTTTTGGCAGGCATGCCACAAATGAGGTCTACACTCTGTACAAGTCCTGTTCCTGATCTGCTGCTCTGCTGACCAATTCGTTACTCATTCCGCATCCTGCCCTTTGCTCCTGCCTGATCTGATGCTCTTTTTGTTCCTTGCCCTATCTGCTCCTGTGCTGCCTGTCCCCTTCCCAATCTACTGTGTGCCACATACAGAGGCTGCCTGTGCCACGCATAGACTGGAAGATCACAACGGTCTCTTCAATGTTAAAAAACAATGGATCAAAGAGATGACACAACTGCTCATATTTTTAATCAAAACTTTTAAATGATGGATTCAATCCTTCAAAATGTGCAGGCCACATTTCTCAGAGCTGCAGTTCAAAACAAAATTGAGTAAGGGCAACACCATAAAGTATGATTTGCCCTGGGGAGAAAAAAACCCCAACACTTAATTTTATCAGGGCAAAGAAAATGAATTGCATCATTTTAAAAAGTATGCAAAAAAATGGAAGAGCCATTTTAATTTAACATAAATAGTCACTGGGGATAGTTTAAGTGGCCAAATTGAAGCAGAACCGAATTGATAAAGTAGAGCCTTGCATAGCCCTGGCCAAAGCCTTTCCAGGGCAGTGCCCCCCTAGAAGTCATGGATACCGTCAGAGAAAACAAGGGGTGGAAACACAAGCCACCTGCAAAGAAATTCAGCAAATCGTGTGACGTCTCTGTCACCAAAACAAGGCATGCGGCGCCTTCCAGCGACATCCTCAGGGCCGCGGGTCTCGGCCGAGGGGAGGCTGGAGCGGGGCTGGACAGGACAAGGCAGGACGGGGTCCCCATGGGCTGACGGGCTTGGCGCTGGGCCCTACGGAGGCCTCGGCCTTCCCCAGCGGAGGAGGGAGGCCAGGCAGCCTGTCTGCCAGGAGACCCGCCCGGGATGTAATTCGGGCAGAAACGCTTCATGGGCCCCCAGGGCGGTGCCTTGCTGTGGGAACACCCCCAGCTTCCCAGGCTGCGACACCCAGCCCCGCTCGGCTTCAGGGGCCGGGACTCCCGCACCGCCGGCCCGGGCGCGGCCTGGCGCGTCAGACGCCGCCTGTCGGGGCGCGGGGCCCGCCTTCCCCCCCCCGCGCGGGGCACTCACGCTCCACGTCGTGCAGCTTGGCCCGCTCCTCCTCCAGCTTGCCCTTCAGGCTCTCCGCCTCGCTCTTCAGCGACGCCAGGGTCTCGTTCTCGTGCAGCCCCTCGGTTGCCATCTTCGCAGGGAGACAGAGCAGTGCACAGCGGGGACGGGGACGGAGACAGGGATGCTGCGGCTGCGGCTGCCTGAGCAACTGAGCCCGGGCGCCGGGCTGGCGTCGGCCCCCCGCCCTCCTCCCCCCGATCCCCCCCCGCGCTGACGTCCGAGGCCGCGCCGGCTCCTGCCCTGGCTCCGTGCGCAGCGCGGCCCCTTCGCCGCCACGGAGGCGATGCCCCTGCCCCCCGCCCCGGGCGCTGCCGCTGCCGCTGCCCGCATTGTCCTCAGCCCAATCCCGCTTGGAAATCCTGCGGGAAAACCAGGGAGCGGCTCCGCCGGCGCAGACGCCTTTTTGATGCTCGGATCCCCTCTGACATCTCTGTGTGCAGCTCCAGCCCCGTCCGCCCGCGGAGCAGGCACCCTGGCTCGAGGCTCAGGCTCGGGCTGGGCTGAGGTGTTCAGGGACGGTGAGGAACCACCTCGTTTTTTTCTTTTACTGCTCCACAAACAGCTCAGCAGTGAAGTTGGTCAACTTGGCAAACTCAAATGAAACTAAGAAGCTTCCTACCCCTGGTGTCTACTGACTGATGGGTACAGCTGCATCCTTAAGGGTGGCCTCAGTTTGTGCACCTGGAAGTTGAGCTACTGCTGTGTGCCATCAAGTGGTGATGCCACTTTCTGGGCACAGCAGTGGCTGGAAGTGGCCGTAACAGCATTTGCTACCTTAGAAAAAAAGAGAGTTCCTTGATATCTTCTTCTTTTGTTAATTGCTCTTGATGACTAATACTGACTCCCATTGTCTTCTCTGAGCCAGAAAATAGACCCAAGTGACTACTGTTCAACCTGCAGAAGGTCCAGAATTGAAAAATGAGGTAACGTGCATGCTACAACTGTTGTTTAGGCTCTGTGCACATCCTGGACAAAAAATTGGGCACTGGAGAAAATAAAGCACTTTGTACACTAGGTTTATGAGCAGCGCACAACTGGGGTTTTCATTTCCATGCTTGGTGATTATATGAACTATGAAACTTGCACACAGGCTGAATATGGGTGACTTCTGAGTATCAGTCATTTCTCCCAAGAGTAAATGGCAGCTTGGAAATAGTTTCCAGCACTGCGACAGCCTACATCTAACTCTATAGCGTAATAGCTCAATAATTTTAATGGGATATCAAGATGATAAAAGCATTATTAACAAGCAGGAAAGAGACAGGAAGCTTTTAGCATGTACCATTTTGGTATCTGAACAATGAGTTCTCTTTATATTAAATTCAATACTGTGACTATTTTGTGTCCAGGTGAGACAGCAGGGGAGATTCTTGGAGAAACAATTCCATTTATTGGACTGTGACCAATGACAGTGTCCCAGGTTTTGATCCACGATTTATCCTTGGATGCATGTTAAGGGACCTAGAAATTAAATCCTCTGAAGTCAGTGGAAGTTTATGGAAGCCATACATGTTCTAGTTTACCCCGATAAAATGTTGCCTACACTTCAGACATGGGGAGAACAGGGACACGTTCTACTTGCCTTAGGCACATTGCTTTAGCACAAAGAGAATTTTCTTCTTTCAAGGTGGCTACCCTCCATCATTGTTTGCAGTGGAAAGTAAGCTCCAGGCTGCCTATAACCAAGATGCCATTCTATAAATGGCCACTGCTTCCTACTATTTCCAAAGGATTCTGGAAAGGGGCTTCCTTTCCAATAAGAATAGGAAATACCAGCCATTTTGAAAGAAACAATGGTCTATATAACGTTGTCAAGCTCTACGGAAAAAAAAAATTCACGTATGAAGATTAATGCCAAAAATAATCATTTGCCCTACAGAAACTTTTCAAATGTAATAAGTGTGCAAGATTTCACTAAGTTTGAAATATAAAAGGAAGGTTCAAGAAAGTGTATTTATTGTTCCATTATTAAAATAATCTGGGCATAGGGTGGAAGGAAATGGTCTGACACAAGGTGATTTTTAAATTAATTTTTAACTATTACACTTTCATTTTCTCAGAAAATTAATTCTGTATTTAAAGAGCAACTCCAGGCATTATGGGAAGGACACAGAGCACTGAGTCCCTGCTTTACCTGCAAAACTCACCACTACCACTGTTATTTCCACAATGGAGTAATTTGGCTAGCTGCTCTCAGTGGATTCTTAATGTTCAGCATGACAACTAGTACTAGACACAAAATAAGTTTCCTTCACAACTCAAATAAAACAGAACAAAAAAATCCCTCGATACAGGTCACTTGCGTCTCCCTGTGGGTCACCACAGATCCTGAGAGGAGGAGAAGCCTCAGAACTAAAGGATGATCTTGTGAATTGAATTTTTTTGGTCTAGCAAGCACAATCCTGAGCACAGGACTAAGAACTAGGAAGCCCTGAACTCCATTATTCTACATTTGTCTGTGACTTGTGAACTTTGGGAAGCACACAAAGTGCCTGGTTTTTAAAACTGCATGTGTGCAGTTGAGTCTTATATCTGGCTCTGAAATTAGTTGTTTGTACATGCAAATCAGGTAACTGGAAAAGGAATCAACTTACTAGATATAACCCTAGCCAGATGTGTCCACAAATATTTGATGTGTGTGCACAGTCATGGTAAATGCATATACAAATGATCGGTTCACAAGCAAATGCATGTGCACAATGAATTACTTGAAAATCAGATGCATCACCTTTTTGAGCTAACTTTCCTCTGTGTGATCCTACCCCCTTCCCTAGCTAATTTCAACTTTGGCACAGAAATCTGAAGATGCAAAAAGCTATAGTGTGAGATTTCTAAGTATTCATATTAAAGTCCTTACTGCAAAATAAATGTGCGCAAGCAAGATGCAACAGCTCTGCCAGCAAGCCAGTGATCCTTCTCCAGTGCTAACAGCAAGTCTAACACAGTATTATGGAGAATCAATGTACTGTGGCCATTCTTCCTAAAGCACCAATACACTTCTATTTAATAGTTTATATCATGGCCAAATTCCAAGCAGAAGGATTCTGCCTTTCATCCTAGGAGTAGGAAAGAGAAAGTTGTGAGACTCCTAAAGTGGAAACGTCTGTTGCCTGCATCTTAAGCAAAGGTTCATTAATGCCTCAAAAGACCTACTAGGTAAATTGGTGTTTAATACACTGTTGGCCAAGCAGGATCTGAATACAGTGGCAAAATCAACAAAAGCACGTGGGTGGAGGGAGTAGGTGTCTTTTGTTTTTTTTAAATATATTCAGGATCTAAGATAAGCTTGTTCTCTCTGTACTATAAACTACAGCTAATTCACTATTCTTGCTCCCATCTAAAAGTCTCAGAATGATTTTTCAAAATAGCTAAGCAAATCAAAACATTTCTGTGAAGATCACACTACACAACAGTTTGGAGCAAGGAAGCGTCCTTTTAACTGATGGTGTTAAGGAGTTTAGGAATTCAGAACATTCCTACCAAGCTGGAACTCTGCCAAGATATCAAGACTGTAGCCAAAGTCCTACAAAACAGGCCTTAATAGGCAGATGTGTTGATGATCTTAATTTTATACCTCATCCAAAAGCAGCTGCCTGCCAGCACAGTGCCCCCTGTCATAATGCTGGGACTTCTTCGTTGCATCTCCAATCCAACCTTTTTATACGGTTTGTTCCCAACATTTTCCACAAGCCATTGCTTCTGCTTCTGGTGTTGCCAGATTATTTGACTACACTGTGGTGCTACAGGGCATCTCAGGACATGATTCTTGGTTTGCTTCTCCTGACAAACACATTGGTTGGTTGTGTAAAGGTCCCATGATTTCATGAGAAAGTTGCATCTTCTGAGACCCACTCTCAATCTCTTCAGGCTCTGCCACGTATGCTATTTGTAGTTGGAGCCAGATGCTAACTTCTCACTGGGGGTAATTATTTGCCAGCTCCATTGAACAGCTTTGTGACCTAGTTTCTGCCATTTTTTTGCCAGAAGGCAGTTCTGGCTGATTCTGGTGATATGCTCGATGGCATGGTAGAGGACAAAAAGGTACTTTTTGATGAGAGATGACACTGCTCTGGTTGAGGTCCATATAGCGGGTAGAGGTTATCTGACTCTTGTACCTGCCAGTCAATGTTGCCCACTAATGCTGGGACTGTAAGGTATATAAGAAGCTAAGAACCAAGTATTTCTTGAAGGTGCCACTTTCAAATGCCAAACTTTCTCAAGCCTGCCTAGCTTGTGGGATCTGAGATAATCCCTCCTACTCCCTCATGTGGGAGTTCAGGCAACCTGTGCATGTGGTTCAACTTTACTGTGATAGCATAAGTCAAGGGCAGATCTGTTAGTTTCTTCTGAAACAGCCCCTTGCAAAAGCATCACCCCAAGTTCACCCTGTACTTCTTTCAAGTTAACAGGGAAGATGGAGGCTCCTTACAGGTCACCACAGATCCTGAGAGAAGGACAAGCCTCAGGATAAGTAACTCCATTGACTTTGGCAGATTTATACACATTTGCACAAGGATTGAATGTGGTCTGACCTGTTTCAACTGGTTGTAGTGATATACCATCACACATGGGAAAAACCAGATGGCCACTTTCCCTCAGGGAGCAAAGAGCTGTCTTGAACATAAGTGCCTTTGCCCACCCCCTCTGAGTCCCACTGTGTGATCTCCAACTGGGACTGGAGCCTGAGGAAGACATTTCATGTCCAAAACCTTGTTTAACATCTCTCCCAGCTGTAGACTTGGTCCAGTAAAAGATATCACCAAAAACCTGGGCTATTAATTGGAGTGAAGCGGGGATTCCACTTGCCACATTGCTTCAAAACCCAACAATATCTAACTGAACACATATCTGATAATTCACCTGACCCCTAATTTTCACATTATTCTCATGTGCTTTTTCCTAAGATCAGTAACGTACCATTTCCACACATAGTGAGCAGTAGTCGAGTTGGCCTGATTTGATGTAAATTGCTCTGAGGGGTTTCAGTTTGGAGCATTTATCACATGGACCAAATACAGTTGCAAGGAAGGTCTGGTCACACATCTTTGCTGTGGACTGGAGCTGAAAGAGACCAAGAAGAAAGTGTGTTCCACTAATGCCAAAGCTTGTCTGAATTCTCCTAGTAGCTAATGGATCTTAGACTATATATATATATATATATAGACAGCTGTAGGCTGGATAAGCTCTTAGCAGCTAATCCCTAAACATGATAAAGCATCACTATGTACAAGATACTGTCATTTGAGCCTGACCTGTGGAGGATATTTGTATGAGGAAATAGGTAACAGCAGTCCCTCTCATAGCACATAGTATTCACTGACTTTTCTATTTGCAACATCTTTCTCTGTGGTTTCACTTAGGTAATAGCAAAAGATACTCAGTAATCATATGATAATAATCTGTTGGCTTCAGAAAGAACCTATATTTGCAGAAATTGATTGTTCTTCCACTGGGTTTTTAAATAGTTCTATGAATCATTTTCAAAACTGAAAACATGGTTCAGACTTCATTCAGCAGCTACATTAAAAACAATGAGCTGGCCTGAACAGAAATTAGCTTCTCAGCATCCTGGAAGCTAGAACATTGCAAATCTGTTCTTTTGTTTATGAGCAAGAGTCATTGTGGGAGGTGAGGGGGGTTTGTGCTGGTGGTGGGAGGAAGAAACAAGTATATAGAAGGTACTCTAGCAAAAAGGGGGGGCATCAACAATTTCACAAAAGGACCCAATTCATTATTCAGGGGAAAAAATAATTACACAAACTCAATGCAATACTGTTAGCATAGGTGGGTATAACAAATTGTTACAAGAACAAAAGGACAAAATGAAACTGGCAAAGAAAGGAAAATTGTGCATTATGCAAAATCCACATTCTGGAAGTTGCTTTGCTAGTCAGTTCATTTATATATTTTAAACCTTCCTGAATTTAGTGCCTGATCCTACAGCTTGCCTCATGGAGTAGCACCTTTTCCTCAAACAGATTCATGAATTTAAAATGAACTATTTGATGAGTAAGAGCCAGATTCAAGTCACATACCTAGACACTTAAGTAGGTGCAATCTGGGTACTTTTAGTTACTAATAATTATCTGAGTTGACTCTGTGTTAACAGCGGCCCCTACATTCATTTACTAAATAGCCAAGAAGTGAAGTCTTGGCCCCATTTAAGCTAAAAAAAGTTTTTCCTGAAATTATAATCTTGAAGCCTTGTTAACCTGAAAACTGCCATGGCTGATCATCTCTGAAAAAACAGGCCACTTTTGCTTAGGTGGCCAAAACCATTTTAGATACAGCTTTCGCTCGATGTGTGTGGATTCTTTATATGCAAATTTATTCTTATGCAATGAGTATATTTAGACCCATAATTTGTTATATGTGAGGTAAATTCGCTCTTATACTATCAGCATAGATGCCTGCCCGCCCAAGCAGGTAAGTCTGTGGGGTGGGGTGGGAAAGGGCCGTGGCCCCACTCACCCCAGCCCCGGCTGCAGCGGGCCCGGGAGCGGCCAGTGCGAGCTGCCTGCAACCGCTGGGCTGCACTATGCTCCACCTGTCCTCCTGCACCTGGGCTCACCCCAGCTCCTGGGCTGCGCCATGACATGGTGCAGGCAGTTGGTGTTGGCTGCTCTCGGCACTACTCCAGCATGGGCTGGGGTAAGTATAGACAAGTGGAGCCCCAGGCAGCGGAGGTGGCAGCACTCACCCCAGCCCCGGCTGCAGTGGTCCCGGGAGCGGCTGACACCAGCTGCCTGCACCAGGGCAGAGTGCAGCCCAGGAGCAGAAGTGAGCAGGGACAGGCGGAGCACGGTCTAGCCCAGCAGCTGCAGGCCACTGGCCACTGCAGCTGGGCTGGGGTGAGTGCTGCTCAGTTCCCTCTGCAGCACCTGGAGCAACACTCCTCCCCCAGCTCCTTTCCTAGTCCCAGCCTCACTCCCTCCCTCCCTGCTGTGGGAACCTCTCTCTATTTGTTACATTGTAAAGTGGGTTCACTTTATTCAAATTTCATTTATACGCCGTTCTCCGGGAACACACGTACAGCATAAATCGAGGGAAATCTGTATTTCAGTTTTGGTTGACAGCCTCATACCTTGTTTTGAACTAAGAGCTTTTATTTAGGAATAGTGAAGGGAAAGTATTCGAAAGTAGTATTATAGTAAAAATGTGTCTCAGCTGAGCAAAATAATTCACTGGTCTTAGAAACACATTTATTATATGCATCCCACAAAAGTTTACATCAGACTTTAAATTTACTGGTCTAAATTTATCCATCCTGTAACACAGGGTTTAGTATTCAGCAGTGGTTACTTTAGCAATATTACTTTAATTGAGACTATCGTGATTATATAATCATTATACTACAAACCTAATGAAAAGCCAATAAACTTCAGTTACTAAAAACAGTATTATATTTATTTTGAAATTATAGATATTTATAAACAGGCTGTGTTCTTTAAAATAGTGATTTTCCCACAGTATAAACAGAAACATCTAAAAAGATTTAAAATTGTTGTACTTATCTTTGTTGTTGCCTTAGCTTTCCAAATGTATTTGTTGTGAAACAGTCATAGCTGCAAAAAAATGTAGGCAGGAAATACACACTAGCAATATACTATCTGCACATTAAATACTGTATGAATATTGGAGTTAAATATTTAAAATTACCTACCTTTTAAAGAAGCAACACTTGAAGCTTCAGATGAGTAGACAAGCAATGCGTAACCACGAAGATGGAAGGACGACTTTAATCCCAATAATCTACTTAGGTTTTAAAGCGCAGCCTCTGCTTTCTTATTATATGCTCCAGTTCAGCAGGTTTAGTTTACACTTCAAGGTCTTTGTGTGATCTGCAGTCTTCAGACAAAACTCTTGGTGATGGCCAGGAGGATTCAGAGTAAGGAACAAAGAACCTGACTATGCTTTTTAGATGCACCATGTTTTGTCCACATGAACTCACAGTTTTTTGTACTGTTTCTAAACATTAAAGTTAAGAAGCAGTAGTGGGTAGATGACTTTCCAGCTACTGAATTTACCATAAAGGCCTTCTCAAAGTTAAATCTCTGTATATTTTTCTCATACTTTAAAAAAGAAATTGAAGCAACAGATTAAAAAGTGTCTCATTCTGGATTAATCCACATTTCTTTAAACATGACTTGTATTTATGTAGCACAAAACAATAACTTGAAAATCAACAAGATTAACATTTGCTGCTGCCTTGTTTTTTTTTTAAAAGCTTGGTTGAAAGTTGCATTCATGCCTGAATGACGAAAACAATTCAGAAGGCCACATTCTTTACAGATGTGAAATCAAAGAAGTTATGTCATTAGGTGTCACTGGGTGTTTTTTTCAGAACAGTCAATAAGACTGGAGGTAAAGTGGGGGGGGAACAGGACCTGACAACACAAGAATAGCCGGTGACTGAGTTGGAGGTAATTCATAACAGTCATTTTTGGAAAGATATTATTCAAAATGATGCTGCCAGAATCATCCCTCTTGCATGTTACTTGGGTCATGTCTCTCCTTTTAGAAACCATTTTACTGCTTTCCTGCTACAATGCAAATAAAGTTCAAGCTTCTTGTTGAAGGTTCACCTAGCACCTACCCACATCACTGATATGGTCTCTTGCATTGCACCTTCATCCTCCCTACCCTCACTATTTATCTTCCTCTCTCGTATGCATCTCCTACCTCTACTCATGTAGCCCTTCACCCTCAGAATGTCATCTTGAAGAAGGCAAATGAGTGGAAGGTAACACCAAGCATACACTTGACTAATCTCATCCATGGGCACTTGAAAAATTCAAAACAAGAGCCACAATACTAATGACTTGATTTTCAAAAATGCCAAGCAGCTACATTTCCCCCTGACAATGTAAGGAGCTGCTGGTGCTCAGAGCCTTTGAGAATGAGGCCAAAAAGCTGGATTTTCAAAGTGGTGTGAAAAAATGTGCATACAGGCCAGGTATCTGAATGAACAGTTTACATAGGAAAATTCACATGAAAGAAGGGGTTCACATGCTCAGAATTTGCAAAATGGCAGTAATTTCCCAAAATATGCATGAACTCCCTGTAAATACAGACATTTCTAATGAGAACATAAGGAAACACAGAACACTGCAAAATCGGTCCAGATCTGTCATTCTTTCGTCTTATATCTGACCCAAAGACTCCAGTTGCACTGTTCATTCCAAAGGCTAGTGGCTTAAATAGGGCACGATGAAAGAGGAATTTCAGATGACAAGGTATAGCTGTGTACCTGCATACCCTACCCCACCAATTGCAGTGTTGCTATTACATTTAACAGGGGTAGGATCAGTCCATAAATGTGCATAATATTACCCAGCCTGAAGCTGTTACTTCAAACTTCTGTCCCATTCTTGGTGATAGAGACCCTTCCTGTGAAAATTATCTATCTTTTCTTCTTCTTGAGCATATTAGTAGCATTCTTTCACTCCTAACTCTATCGAATAGTTAAACACCAAAATGCCCTGTATAATGATGAACTGTTTTTTGGAAGCAGATACATATGGCATCAGAAGTAGTTCTGTGACATGGACATAAGATATGGACTCCAAGGAGAAGGTGATTGGTAACAGGCAGCTTGAGATACCCTTGGTAACTGTCAAAAAAGTCAAATAGAAGGCAGTGTAGATTTGTACCTTATAGACTAACCAAAAAGCAGATGTACACACACGTGCATACACACACACATATATGTATAGCACTAGCTTTTGTGAGCTCATGCTCACCTCAGCAGACGCTGTGAAAGGATGTGCACAAAGCTGTGTATAAGATGACAGAAATGTAAATACAAAAGCAGCAGGGAGGGGCAGGAAGAAGAGGGGCGAGCAAGGTGTTGGGCAGTGCTGGGAGAAGCAATATCTGCTTTGATTCCACCAACTGTGATGCCCACCTTAGGGATCTGGAGCAGTGATTCCTACAATTATAAATACAACCCCAAAACTGCAGACACTAAAAACAAAGCCAGACTTAAACCTCATTCTGACCTGCTATAATTCCCACCCGAGGACAAGGACAATGGAGTCTCTCTGGTCATCACCTAGAGCAGGGATTCCCAACCTTTTTAGATCACGGACCAGCAAACTGTGGACTGGAGGTGACCACAGACCAGCAAACTGAGGACTGGCAAAATGCAGTCTGGAAGTGACCAGCATACTGTGGAGTGGCAGTCAACCCTTTTTTATACTCAGTAACTAAGATAAGCTTGATGTGTGTTATTTTTTTCATTTGATTTTTTTTTTCATTCATTTCATTTGGCCACAAAGGGTTGGCTGCCAGACCAGAAGTCCATAAGTGACCGGCATACTGCGGAGCGGTATATTCAGTATAAAAAAAAACGCTGGCTGCCACTGGGCAGTATGCCGATCACTTCTGGACTGGCAGCCAACCCTCCTGTGGAGCAGCAACCAGCCCTTTGAGGCCCCATACCAGGCCATGGACAGGGAATCTCTGACAGAACCCCCTGGCTTGAACACCCGAGACACATCATTAATGACCACGAACCCCTCCTGGAAAAAGGATGTTCATCTCAAAGCAGTCATGGGGGAAAAACCTGTCCTGGCTAACAGACAGAACCCCAACCTCAGCATTTCTTAAGCAACAGGCTACTAACTCCCAGTCTCACTGAAGCACCAGGCCTTGTAATGGACCCAGATGCCTTCTGTGCCCCAACGTCAAAATAGCCATATCATAAATACAGATTACAACACCCAGACTTGTTGTCATACCAGTATTTATTATGGAAATGCAGGAGCAGCCAAAGACAGCACACATTTCAGAAATTCAGACACACTACTTGGCAGTCCCCATGAGTGGGGTAGTATGTAGAAGGAGATACAATAGTTTAACCCCTAACCAAAAGTATTCACCAAACCTTTCAGAGTTTAAATTAGTTTTTTCAAAAGTTTGAGTATGAAAAAGTAAAATAACTCTGGTATTACTTAGATGTTACAATAAAGCTATTTAACCTGTGGAAAGCATAAGCTTACTTATATGCCTGTGACACTCTTGAGTACTATATATATATATATATATAACCAATAAAAACTCTTGCTCTATGTACTTTTCATACATCTGCATGCTAGTAAATACCAAAGGTGGTTCCATCTTTAAATTCACAAATGCTGTTACATGAAATTAAAGAAATACTATAGCAAAATATTGCAAACATTGCTTTGTCATTCCTTCATATGACCAATGTTTAAACTAACTGAATTAAGTTAAAACCTCTTAAATATATTGCAGCAACTGAAATCTGTCCTTGCACACAAGAATTCTGTACCTTACTAATATTACATTTAAATACTTAAGTTCTAACACCTGATTAGTAAATCATCATCAGGATCAACCTGGGTTTTTTCTAGGGTGTTGTTACTTCAATTATTCTCACAGGGCACCATAGCAAATCAATAAAAAGTTATCTGCTGTATGCTGTGTGTGGGTGTCCTACTGCACAGACCAAAGAGGTGGCATTGTTTCTGCTTCCAAGTAGTGTATACATCAAATGAAAAAAATAAGAACACATACAGAGAAACCAGGCTGCATCTGGTAGTAGGGTTCACCACAGGAGCTGGATTTACTCACCAAGTAGTCTGCACATACAGGGGGAGCTGGACTAGAGACTGGTAGTGCAGCTGTTGATATTGTCACCATGTAGGCCCCTCTGCCTATTCCTAATTCCTGACTGTATGTGGGAATGGGTCTATTTCCCATCCTCCCTTACTATCTCTTTTCCTGCTCTGTTTCCTATTTCCATTCTGTGGCACTACAGAATCACAGACAATTAGGGTTGGAAGGGACCTCAGGAGGTCATCTAGTTCAAATTCCTGCTCAAAGCAGGGCCTTCCCTAACTATATCACCCTCTTCAAAAATTAAAAAAAAAGTTGTCACCAAGGATGGTCATACCAGAAACTTATACATGTTTAGAGCACAGTCCTGCAAACACTGCCTACTGCCTGCTGACTCAGCCTTGTGACAAATAGCTCATTCAGAGTGGTTGCAGAAGGGGACCCTTTCTGGTCTCTCTTGGTTCTTTTCTGACACCCACCACTGTGGGAAATGAGCACCTCCCAAAGGGCCAAAATGTCCAAGTGAGATATGCTAGGGTTCGCCTGACTGGCTGCACGTGAGAATGTTAAAGGGGAAACAAGCAGGATGGTCTGTAGAAACTCAGAATTTCCATGATATACGGTGCTGGTAAGTTCTTATTAAAAACTCTATTTCAGTTATGTTTCCTAACTCACTTTCAGGCTACTACCATTGGTCCAGATGCAATAGGCCTTAAGTCAGACCTAAAACAACATCATTCCCTTGTAAGAATCCAGAATGGGCCAAAACAGAACCCTAGAGTTGAACTCCCTGGAATTTTATTAAGTGGAATTGAAACCTTCTGGAAAACTAAGTGCCCTAGTCCCACCTCTTCTTGGAACAGGTCTCTGATATGTGCCTGTCTATAAAACCATAATACAGACATTTCTGAGAGACAAACCAGCCTGTAAGTGAAAAGGAGAACCTTAGTTTGCTGAAGAGCTTCCTTACATTTATACCAGAACTTTTCCCAAGTTCAGAGGAGCAATTTGTATCGATTTTTGTTTAAACTGTTGTAGGAAAACCCTCTATTTGCTACTGCTACATTCTCCTGAGGGCACAAAACATTATTTACTTGTTATTACTAAAGAAGACGATTCTAATGGAAGGGATGATGCCACAGGAAACAATGCTGGGTGAAGACTGCTGTAAAATAAATCCATCAGATGAAAGGAATGAGAAGAACTCCTATGAAACAGCTCACTTGTGAGAGGAGATGGCACCATAAAAGTTGTACTGTAATAGTTGTTGCCCCATTTTCTACCTGACTGGCAATCTGTCATTAATCCTGAAGCACCAATATAGATTTCTGTTACTGTCTTAGTGACATTCTGGCTCCAAAACCAGAGGGCCACTTTAGTATCCAGCTCTCATCCTTTGCAGAAATGCAACAGAAAAGGAACAATATTGGGTAAAGGACAACAGAAGTTACAGTCTGGAACACAAATTACTCTTACAATCTGTGTCCTGATTTCACAGCTGTTTAAAAAGAGTACTCTGTCTATAAACTCCAGTCACAGGATTGAGTAACAAAAGTTTGCTCTTCATTTGGTCTATGATGGACAATTGGTAAATCCTTCTTTTTTTTTTTTTTTTTATTACACTCTTGTTAGAAAGCCAAGTTTGAAACTACTGGGGATTTGTATAGTTTCCAGTGCATATGGAGAGGGGGTAAAGGGAAATGTCACTTGAAAGAGATATTTGGTGTCTAGCATCAACTGTGGCATATCTTCTCGATTATTTAGCATGGCCTGAAATCAGAACAGAGAGGGTCAGGGAAAAGGTCTGTTTCAGAAACAAATAACAGAAGACAATTTTGTTACTGTAATTCTAAATTATCTCTAAAGTATTTATTTTCATATAATTCTTTTTTTGTCCCTTACCCAGGAGAGCAGTAACTGTATCATGCTTTGATAGGAAAGTCTAGTATGAACACTTAGCAAAATAAAGAGTGTGTGGAATATCCACCGTAACTTGAATGCATATGTGGAAACAATTTATGGATCTTACCTGGACTTTACGAACAAATGATGGGGCCACTCTTTTCTCAAAGTCATCTATAGGAGTGTATGAATTGAGGATCTTTACTATCTGTATAAATTAAGATAGACTTGCTTAATGTTTGCAATCCATGACACAAAAGAGTAATAGATTCACGTGAAAAGGCATGAACATGATGTCTTCATTGGTATTTAACTGATTGAAGGCACAGTAAGCACTTTTTTTTTTTTTTTTAAAAAGAGGCAGATTTTATTCCCTCAGGAAAGTAGTGAATGTTGTGAGCATGATACCTGCTAAAGCTTATCTCCAAAGGAAAAGAAAGGATCCCGGAGAACAGAGAAGAGGACAGAACTGAGAGCAAACCTAGAAATGGAACAAGGTGGACAGGCAGCCATGACAGAACAAGACACTTAAGCAGAACATGCAAACAAAGAAATTGAGTCACAGCCTAGAGTTGGATATAGTGGGCTGGAGCACTTGGGGATGTTGTATACATAAAGTGGGAGGCAGAAAGTTCTTTCAAAAAACAGAATGACAGTAGAAAATGACACAGTTCATCACCTGCACAGTGGACAGGGATGTACAGCATTCACATATTTCCTTGGCATCATCATCTGTGATCTTGTTGACTTGAAGGAGCCAGGCTGCCTGAGAGAGAGGCTCCAGGGTTTCCTTAGCAGTGCTGTTCTGCAAATTCTTTTCTTTAAGCCATTCTTCTAAGTAGCTGATATTGCACCTGGAGTTAGGGCATAAATAAGCATAGAATTGTCTGCTTCCCCTCACAAACTAGTCAGGCTAAACTAATCCGGTAATGAATGACGATAAAGAAACACTGGAGGATAAAGGAACACATGACTGTCTGGTTAAAATTCATACACATTAGGTAAAAAATTATATAGACACCTAAGATTATTAAAGAAATTTAAACTAGATTTTTAAAATCTAGTTTAAATTTGCACCATTTTATCCTGTTTATTTTCTGCATTTCATATAGACTGCACTAGAAAAGATGACTCTCCAGTTTCAGGGCTATGTATAGCTTTGTATCCTATCAAGAGGTTGCAACAGTACTCAAAATTCCTTTCAAATTTAACTCTTGCAGTTCTTTTGACAGCAAAGAGCTGATGACCATTGCACCGTTTGGGTCAAATTCTTTTGAGTGATGATCAACTGGTGGTATGCGTACCCCTGGGGGTATTTGTGATGGCCTCCAGGGTACTCTGCAGTAGGGGACCCTCCCCCTGTTGACTGGCTGCTGGGGGAACCCCATCCTCCCTTGATTGGTCACTGTGGGGGGATCCCCCCTGCTGGTCTGGCCGCTGGGGGACTTCTGCCTTTTCGACCAACTGCTGGGGGTACACTGACCAAAAAAAGTTGAAACCCCTGATCTAGGGTAAACATCTCCATCTTTGCCATTTTCCTGAGTTATCCAGAAAAATCCTCTCACTACTGATTTTCTTTTGTTCAGCCTCCAAACTATCTAGTGCAGGGATTCTAAACTAGAGTATTGCAGCACCCTGGGGTGCCTTGAGATCCTTTCAAGGGGGCCAGAGTGCCAAACAATGTTAGCACTGTTATGTATGCAAATGAGCTCCACAAGATAAACCCAGAGATTTTAAGTAGAATTTACAGTGTTAAAAACATTCTGACCAAGTTTTCGTTTTCTGAGTTTTTTTTGCAACAGAGAATTGAACATTTTTTTTTTACTACAGAAAAATGAGTGAAAAGTGGTGCCTTGAGCCTAAAAAGGATTAGAACCACTCGTTTAATGGCTTGCAAATGAACTGTTTCTCTTTTGCAGAAAGTAAGATCTATATTCTCTTCAATGCACATGTTAACAAGGAACTGTGGAAGCTTGGGACAAATCCTCAATGGCTTTGTCCTGATGCCTGTCTCATCAGTAAGTAAAGGAATTCTGTTTCTCTCTGTTTGCTAGTTGGGGAATACAGTTTCTGCTTTATGCAAATGTATCCACTATGATACATTTCTATGCATGAACTTGTATAATAAAATCTCTGGACATATCCCAGGGGGAAAGACAACAAAGTCTTCAGATTTGAGCATGTGGCCTTTCACCCTGCTATGAATGACATTTATTTTGTACTTCACGTAAATCATAAATTTAAATGGTCATACGCACCATAATATGGAGTATTTTGAGATGAGAAAGTTCAGAGATAGGACAGTCCTTGTCCAACTAGAGAGTCAGAACTGGTTGTCACCTCCCACTGGAATATTTACAGGGCACCAAATAACACAATGAACAGCACTACAGTGTAGTAAACAATCCTCTCTCTCAAGGGAGCACTTGCTGAAACTTTATTGGCTTTACCTTATCTGCATTCCTTTCCTACAAGAGCACATGTCCTTGCGGAGGAAGAGACTATTGAGGGTGACAGCTCCAATGAGAAAGAAAAGCTGTTTCACTGCCTGCTTTAGAAGCTCAGAGTCCAAGCCATTCTGGCACATTGTGCTATAAAAATAGCTGAGTTGTTGCAGGATAGAAGTCATTGTGTAGGCATCTGTGTCATCTATACTAGAAGAACGTTTACGGAATCCTGTTGGTTTTAAGCCAGAAATTCCCTGAAGACTTTCATATTCAAGCATGCCCGGCACTGAAAAGACAATAGGAAAACCAAAAAAAATTAAGGGTTCTCTTAATTGTGGTAAACTGGGTTTGGGAATACTAGATATATTAAGGATCTATAGTTCAACAGTTTTAAATTGTAGCTTGTTGGTACACTAGTAATGATAGAGAAAGAGCATGTGTATGAAAATTATGGGCATGCATGTTTTCAGGATAAATCTCAAGGCCCTGTTATCTCAGTGTGGTATTCCAAAATGGATGGAAGGCAACGTTATCTGCCCTATGCAGCATCTCCACCACCTTCTCTGGATGTATCACTGCAATTTGTTATGTAGCAAACTAAAATACATCGGATGCATTTTATTTTGCTACATCCAAAGTCATTTAACGTAAAATACGCTGCTGCACATGTACACCATGATGAAATTAAAACATAATATACCACCACAGGTGTAAACAGTGAAGTCATTAAGATGGTGAAAAAGGGCAATAAAACCACTTAAAAGGCCAATTTCATCATGTGTACAAGCTCCTGTAGCTTCCAGAAGCCATTTCTTGCTGTCTGTTGTTAACATTTCGGTGAGAGGTAAAAGTCTGCATTACAAGAATCTTAAATTAAAAAGGCTTTTGTGGTATCACAAATAATTAGAGAAGGACAAGAAAACATAGCCACTGTATAACAACAGAATTGCAGCAGTCCTCAAGAAGAAAATCTGAAACCTACATTGAAAACAGCAATACAGAAATGGAATGCACTGCTGCTTCATAACTGGTCGCCTGTATGGCCAGTTAGAATGGAGTCAGGGTAGAGAACTGCAGGACAAATGTAGAAGGGGAGACCTGGAAGGCAGGTCTTCCTTAAGGAGTCCCCACCTGTAGGAAAATAATACTAACCAAGCCTTCTTCAACCCTGTCATGCATTTTTAACGTGTTTAATTTCTACATCTTTGATTCCACTCCCAGTAACTTTCTGCATTCCAGGGGCCTGCTCCACGCTGGGAAAAACTGCTCTGAGGGATAATGCATATTCAAAACTTCTGGTGATATTCCAGTCAATAAAACTGTCTAAAAAATATACATACGTATATATTAATACAAATGTATATACACACACACGAAATGTGTACACACCTGTATTATAAATAGCATTTGTGCATGTAGGTGACAGCACTTTTGCCTGTCCCTGTGTCCACATCCAAGATTTATTCAAATACCTAAGAAGCTATTAGTCGATTTATTTTCACTGATTTTTTTTCTTCCCTCTTACCTATCATTGGCTGAATGTTGTTCTCCATTACAATGATGAACTGGTGATAGATATGAATGGCCAAGTCACTAAGTATTTGTCTGTACTCTGAAAGATCAAAATGCTTCAAACAGTTCTTATTCTGACGGGGAGTGTTGTGCTTCATGAACTCCTGAAAGCACATTTTAAACTGATAAATACTAAAAATCATCAGTACCAATACATTTTAAAGCGCTTTATGTGAACTAGATAAGCAAATTCTGTATGCAAACAGATACAAATAAGTCAAAACTAATCAGCAATTACTACTAGTCCTGAACTTTATACACATATATTTCTAGTACTGCTCACTTGCTCCAATGCCTGCTGAAGCCAAAAGAAAGACCGGCATAGATTTTAAAGGATTTGGATCAAGCTCTAGATTCACATGAAATGCATGAAATTCGTATTTCCTTGCTTCAGAGAAGTTAAAAGGCATCTATTCATGATAGTAAAATGTTCTGGGTCTTGTATTTTGTATAAAAGCGAGCTTCCACTTCAGAACTCTGGATTAAAATACATCTCTCCCAAAGAATATTTAGTTCATTACAGAGCTACTTTAAAGGAGCAAACTTGCACCCAAGCCTGGAACTACTGTCTAGGATCAAACCTACCTCCAGGTATGCAGTGGAATTGTGGAAAAAAAATCCCACTGCACTGCTTTCAGTTGACACTGCCTCTTTCCTACTGCTTCAAAATCTTAGCGAACAAAATGGCCACAAGGTGGAGTCCACGGTTATTCATATAGGTCATCTGGGAGTGTGTGTGTAGGCATGAAGGGGGAGGGGGAGAGTGGCACTTTAATAAGAGCAGCTCTGAGAGTCACTTTAGTTAAAGTGCCTGTAGTGTTACGTGTATCAACATCCCTGTCTTGAAAAATGGCAATGGAGATGCTTTAAAGCTTATTGAACAAGCTTTAGTTAAAGCGCCCTAGCCACCATTTGTCAGAATGGGGAGGCTGATACATATGATTCTGAAGCGCAGTAATTACCATGCTCCAGTAGAGTCTGCTCCTAAGTCCTGTAATTACAGCATGTTGGAACAGCCTCACTCCACATGTATAGGTACCTCAGCAATTTATATAATCACATAAACTGAGTTCTAAAAATCATTGTTTTTAATTTGCAGTGGTTCAGGTGAATACTGCCTTGAGATAGCATCCATGTGGGTTTATATCAAATATGCTTAGAATTCGGGGTTCATGCTAACCCAGGAGTGGGCAATTATTTTGTCTGGAGAACCACTTAATGACATTTGGTGAGCTGTATAAGGCCACAAGGGTAGCCCCACCTCTTGACAGGTCCCCGTCCCCGATTGCCATCCTGGGACCAGAAATCCCACCCCTGACCTTTGCCACCAGAAATCGCATCCCTCCCCTTCCCCAGAAGTACTCCATTTGGAAGGGAGGGTTGCCACCTTGGAACCAGAAAAAAACACAACTTGTATACTAAAATTCGAACATCTACTATACCATATTGTAATTTTATTTAAAAGACTAGTTTTGTCCTGATTTACATCTGTTTGCATAGTGTATCTAGAGGTGATTGCATCATAGTTCAAAATAAAATCTTACTCTTGTATACTGTGTGGGAGTATGTATGTGTGTGATTTGTGGATGGGGTTTGTGAAGGGGTGTGGGTCTCATAAGGGGGTCTATGGGAGATGTGGCATTTGTGGTGGTGGGGGGGGGGGTTCTGGGAATGTGCGAGGGTGGGTATGGGGTGTGTGTGGGCTCCAGCACCACGTGCCCCCACCTCCCCACCTGGCATGGTGCACAGCCCCTGCTGCTGGCAGCAGCAGCAGCTGGCAGCAGGCCCTTGAGGTGTTCCTGGCCTGCAGCAAGCAGAGCCCCCTGGCAACACATGCTTCCAGCTGAATCCTAGGAGCTGCACATGGTGGGACAGAGCCACCCTGGCTTGGCCTGCTGGAACACTTCTTCAAGCCAGACTGGGCTGGCTCGGTGCCTGCACATGGAGCTCCCAGCACTACGGGCGGGAGCCACATGCCGTTGGGCCAGGTTGGCGTTGTGCCTCCATTTGGGGTTTCCAGCACTCCAGCAGGGAGCTGCATGTAGAGGCATGGAGCTGCCCAGCCTGACTGTGCAGAGACCAGGAGTCACAGGGAGTTGTAAGCCAGAGGGCCAGGTTTGCTCCATACCTCCATGTGCAGCTTCCCACTGGAGTGCTGGAAGCCTCATGTAGAGGCATGGAGATGGCCCAGCCTGATGGCTCCCAGTTGCTGTGCCAGAAGCCCCATATGCTGGCAGGGGGCCAGTCTGGTTTGACTCGAAGGCGCATGCCGGTGGGCCAGGGTGGGTGGGCTCCATGCTGCTATATGCAGTTCTCAGGATTCAATTGGAGCCACATGCCACCAGGGGGCTCTGCCTGCAGTAGACCAGGAGTGCCCCAAGGGCCTGCCACTGCCAATGGGGACTGTGCACCATGGCAGCGGGGTCCACACCCACACACAAGTCCCACCCCCACCCACCCCTCCTGCAGGCAGGAACTATCCTCCCCATTCACCAGCTGTCCAGTCATGCGCCACAGTGCTTGGTGCCTCTACATGGGGTTCCCAGATGGAGTGCTGGATGCCCCACAAAGTCCACTTGATCCAATGGTGCACAACCTCTAAAAGCCTCCTCCTTCAGCTGGTTTTCAGTGGGCAGCCTTGGGCTGGTAATAATTGTTTTTTGGAGGGGCCCCATGAGCCAGATAGAATGGCCTGGTGGGCTGGATCAGGCCTACATTTTGCCTGCTCCTCTGCTAACCACAGAACTCAAAATGAAACAGCTGAAAAAAATAATCTTTATCTGGTTTTCACACTGAACCAAAGTAATTGCTCTTTCCTGGGATTTTCTTCTTTGATTTCATTCTAAATTTTAATCTTCCTGTTATCAAATGTTTAATAATATATGCTTGAAGCAGTAACAGTTGTGTGAAAGAAAGGGTGACAATTATTTTTGATACAAATACCTGCTCTTCTGAGAACCAATTTATATTAAACTGAAGATCAAACTAAGCAGCACTCCCAAGGTAAGTTTCTTTCCTTTTGCTTTAATAATCTGTTATCGTTTTAACATCTTAGGCTCTTTTGCAATATTAGTTCAATTCCATTTTATGACACATGTAAGTCAACATCACAACTATTACAGAATTTGATTTTTGAATAAATGAGTTTCAGATATTTCAGTGAAACAGCCTGGCTGATGACTCCTGTCCAATCTGGTTAGGAAGTTAAATGAAATTATATAAAACAGAAAGTAATGAAAGAATTCTTACCTCTTCCCCACTATACTGTTTCAGACTGTTAAGAAAATAGTATGTATTGGAGAGCCAAAAAGACACCATTTCAAAATCTTCAATATGTTCCTAAACAATGATAAGCAAAATCTTTTAAACAAATATAATTCTTAAAATCAAAACAGGGTTAGTACAATAGCCTCATGCTACAGTAAAGGAACTTTACAGAGTCTCTGAAGTACTCAATACAAATCTTCTCATTTCCACATCACAACATCGTTACAATTATTTAAATGTAATAGTACCATGGTGTGGCTAGACCATGTGGATGAGACATGTTTAAAAGAGGCTTAAAAACAGTACTGCAGGAATGGGGGGACTTCACTACAAAAAACTGTATATAAAGACAACTGAAAGTAAACTATTTAAAGGGGCCCATCTGAAATTCAGAAGCAGAGCCTACTACACAAGTCATAGCTGTATGTAAACACGGTTTTTGTTAGCAAGTTAATTACAAGCTTTTCTTGGGATGTAATCAATACAGAGGCATGAACAGTAACAGAAACTGGTTTGTAAATAAATTGAGAACACATCCATACTGCAAACCTGGTTGCATAAATTGTGGTTCACTCACACCTCTGTTGGAAAAAGAACCAGGATTTTGCTTTACTGAACCACAAATTCACAATATAATATTGAAAGAATGACATGGCTGACTTTATAGTATATATGAATTAACAGACTGTTGATCCTGGCTTATAGCATGGCTTCATCAGTTTACTGATCTTCTAGGATTTAAATGCATTACAGTACTTTGTTAACAAGAACCATTTTAAAATGCTAGTACACTCTTCAAACATAATGCAAATACCACCTAATATTCCACATAAAAGAATCCAGAATCAAACACACACGTTAAACAATTTTTGCTCCTTTCAGCAATTTTTATTATGGCTGAAAACATGGGCAACGTTAACATATTTAGCAACTGGTTTCTTAGATATCCAGTAAAGTATAACCTCATAAATCCGGCATGCTGGGGACCTAGCACCTGCCGGAAATTTGAAAATTTCAGATTTTTGAATGAGTGAGGCTGGGGCTAGGAAAGGGGCTGAGGGAGGGGTGCAGCACAGCAGGCATGTGGCATCCTTGGCTCCTGGGGCTGCAGCAGGGAGCAAAGCAGAAAGAACTGTAAGTGGGTGCAGGGTGCGGGGGTGTGGCTCTTGCTGTTACGTGCACCCCAGAAGGGCTATGGGCTCTTCCTGGGAGGGTGCGTGCCCCTGGGTCTGCGTGCTGGATGAGAGCAGGCTGCCACCTGCCCCAAGCACTGGAAAGAGCCTTGGTGCTGCAACTGGCCCCAGCCTACACCGGCAGCCTGCTCTTTGGTGTGCAGATCCGGGGTCAGACGCCCTCCAGGAAGAGCCCAGCACAACCCCCCAGTGCACAGCCCTCCTGTGGTGTACATAGTAGCAGGAGCTGCACCCCCTGCCCTGCACTCTGCGCCCACTTACAGTTCCCTCCACCTTGCTCCCTGCTGCAGCCCCAGGAACCGATGATGCCACCTTGCCTGCAGTGCCGGATTTTTGAGAATTCCAGAATTTTGAGTGCCAGATTTATGAGGTTATACTGTATTCAAAAAAATTATGGCTCAACCTCATCAACCGTCCAGGATAAGGACAAACAATCATCGTGTGTACTTAGCTCAGAGCACCACAAGAAGCATGTGGCACTACTGCACTGCTACTATCATTAAAATATGACCAACAATAATCTTCTTATAATAGATGAAAACTCAAGTGTTTTTCCAGGCATCAAGTGTACACATTCTAAACTTTTTAGATGCATTGACAATGAAACCTACAAAACAGCAAAGTGCACAAGAAGTATTTTTACCTTAATAACTTGCTTGATCCCATTAATGATTATGTTCATGAAAGATTTCAGCATATCAGCATCATTGAGATAGTCTGCATATCTCACACACATAAATAGGATGTGAGCTGGAAGACCTGGTATCATATTTACTACCACACCACGTGGCTTGAGATCTGCATAAAACAGAGTCGTTGGGCAGTCACAATTTATAAGAAAACACAGAGATCCCATCTAGTTATTATTCAAAAGGTAAATGGCTTAAATTAATTAAATACGGTATGAAATCACACTCATTAACCAATTTATGAATTGGTTATGGTACCATGCCATCCCATTTACTGTATTTCATCTATAAGTAATATAAAAACTTTGCAGAGCCACAGAGGAAATTCTGTGATAGTTTATAAAATACAATGTCTCTTGTAACAGCAATTCAATAGGTGAGAAAAGACGAATGATATTTCCAGGCAACAGAGATATCAAACATTCTTGCATATTTGTTAATGGGAGCAGTGAAGAACATGGGAAATAAATAGCTTAAAGCAAGGATATAGATTTTACGGTAAGATTTAAAGGTTGGAAATTATTCAGGAGGAAGGAAAAAGGTCATGAAGGAAGACATAAGTGAAAGTGCAACCCTTAGAGTAGAGAAAGTTAGGGAAGGAAATGGGTCGATGCTGTGGGACAACAATGGGTCAAGCCCACACAATACAGATCACAACTAGATGTTATATCCACACCACGGATGGATGAGAAAAGATAAGCCAGGGGGTGAGGACTAGATATGAGATTGATAACTTACAAAGTAGACCTGGAATCAAAAGAAATTCAGGGTCCTGGATTACTTCTGAGATTTCTAGTTTCAGAAATGAACAAAGATGAAGAAAGATAGTGGAGTCAGACTGAAACTCCAATAAAGCACTTCTGCCCTTGAAACATGAATCAACCATTAATAGAAGTATGAAGCCCCTAGGAGTAATGTTAGAGTTGAGAGAGAAGGGAGGTAAGATCAGAGTTAATAATCAGATAACTAAAACACAAAAAGTTGGAATTTATTTAACGCTCTATAACTAAATATAATCAAAACACTATTGAAATACCAAGAATTAGATTTTGAACAATTCTTCCTTCATCTTCCTTTTTGTATTCCATCATTCCAATGTATTCTTTAGGTGCTGCTGGCACATGCAGTTCATTGGCTGTCAAACACAAAAATACTGTTACTTGCAGGTAAATGTTACAACAAATTATTAGAGATCTGCAGTTCTTACTACAACAAATACAGCGTAGTTCCCATTTGCAAAAATACCTTCAGCTTATGGGTCCAATTATTATTGGCAAACACTTCCTCACAGAAAAAAAAAATCTTACTGACTTCACTACTTGCAATACAAAGACAGAAAGACGCTAGTTACATATCTTAATATTAGTCAAGAATGGTCTCAAAATGGAAGAAATTATGACATTTTGAATTTCAAAACAGCGTGACCAACACACACACACACTCTCATTCTTACACTATGCCATCCATTCAAAATTATTTTAAACTGTATGAAGTAAGTCCTACCCTTTTCAATAGTTTTGGTAAGAGTCCTGATCTGATCCTCCAGTTTCTTTATCATCCTGTCTTTCATGTCTAGCTTTTCTTCAAGCTCCTACAAAATCAAACAAAACTAGTCAATGAATCTGTAACTACCTGTAGTTCTTTAAACAATGCCTTCCACTTCTGCATGTAATTTTGTACCTGTGCACTGGGGGTGGGGGATGGTAGGAACACTAGTATCCAATGATAGCCCATAGAGGCAACGCACATTAATCAAACAGAACAGAGGGACTGCATGGAAAACTCACACAACAGTAGCACGTTTGCCTGTCCTAAATGGTGACCTGGATCTGCTGTAGCAGGAATAGGGTTGTGGCCTTGTCCCTTTCCCCACTCAGATGTCTAATGCTGCTGCTGGCTTTATAGCTCCTCATTTTTTCTACAGACACAACACAAGGAGGGAGCATGTGCCTGGCCCAATATAGGCCTGGAGCAACCCTTGCCCATTCTCTTGTCCCTTTGTACATTTGTGCACTGCAGGGAAGCGTTTAGTTCAAATCCCAGAATCTTGGATTTCTTTTCCCACTGCCCCTCTGCCATGGATTCTGAACTTTACTTCCTCACCATGTTTTCCACAGCAAGGCGAGATGCCTCCTGCCTTTTTATTTCATTTTCATGTTGTTTCTTTAAGTGATCGTTTGTCCCCTGAATTTCTTGGCTTGTGGCAATCAGCTTTTCTTTTTCTTTTGTGTATATTTCATTCTCAGCTTCCAGTTTTCTAGAAATCACAAAAAGGTCTTATTCTTTTCTTATCCTTCTTCCCACAAGGTACAATATTGCTAAACAACAGGTTAAGTGTTCTTTCCCTCTGGGGCACCTATCAAGTTACCAGAAGTACTTTCCCACAGAGTCCCCCAGGAATGTATAGTGATTCTTATATAAAATTCCAGCATTTAAAGTTTTAAATTGTCTTTGGCCATCCAGCCTGCTGCATTATATCCACATTTCTCAAATACTGTATTTACTCATTTCTAAGACAAAGTTTTTCTCCCATTTAACAGGGCAGGCCCCGTGTCTTGGAATTGATTACAAGGGTGGTGGGCCAGCAGGTGGTTGCTATGGCTTGGGCTCCAGCCCCTGTTTGGAGTTGGGGCTGTAGCTGCAACTGCTACCTGCTCCCCTTACCCACCACCTCTATAACCCTCCATCTCCTCCCAACCCCACTGCCTCTGTTCCCCACCTGCCCCCCTACCCTTGGTCAGTGCCAGCAGACTGTGTACACTGCAGGCTAGGGCACTGAGCATGGCCCCAGTCCAGCCCATTGCAGCACCCTGAACCCTGTACAGTTGCTAGCGGGCTGGGCTGGAGCTGTGCTCAGTGCCCTAGGTCAAAAAGGGGTAGAGCCCACTGGTACAGTGTGAGGGTAAGGGATGGGGGGGGAATAGGATGCAAAGGCTTGGGG
This sequence comes from Crocodylus siamensis, assembly GCF_052110815.1. NCBI lineage: Eukaryota > Metazoa > Chordata > Crocodylia > Crocodylidae > Crocodylus > Crocodylus siamensis. Next base: position 23,033,948 of record NC_143409.1, read on the forward strand.
GGGGGGAGAAAGAGGGAGCAGAAGTTGGGGGGAGAGGCAGAGGGGGCTAGAGGCTGGGGGGTGGTCAGGAAGGGAGCAGGTAGCAAGCACAAGCAGGGGGAAACTCCTTGACTTCCCTATACCACCTGCCTGCCCCCTGCAGCAATGGGGAAGATGAATTCAAGACAGTTCTCTAATAATTAGATTCTAAACATGGGAAATTATAACAAACATATACATTTTCCATCTATAGAATCTAATCATCGGGGGGATCATCTTAGATACAAGTAAATAACGGTAGATTTTTTTTTAAAGCAAAACAACCCCAACAACAACAACTCAAAACACCACCGAAATAAATACCACTCACCTCCTTGGGGTTCCTTCCTTTGATAGATTATGATGCAACTGATCAGATATTCCTTCCATTTTTCCTGTGATAATTTAAAAACAAAAAAATCAAAACAAAAAACCCCCAAACAAACCCACACACAACCAAATCCACATGGGGGGAGCAGTTTCTTGACTATGTTAGCACTTTATGTTAGAGCATTATGTTATAATATTAGAACGTTAGTATTTGTAAGTAAGTATGAATCATTTCCTATTTCATCTACTGAAATTGGATTACAAAGCAAATATTGTATTAAAAAGTCCTTTCCTTGCAAAGCAACAAGTTGATATTAGTTCCAGTATACAATGGGAGTTGAATTCACATAAAAGGTACAGAACTGAACACTACGTGGTAAATACCATGGAGTACAAAGCAATTTGCAGTGAATATGGCATGTAATTAAAAGTTAAATAACTGATTATTTCTACCTATAGTACTCCAGTATGATGACTAAATGGCATAGTCATTTGTGGCACTACTACAGCAATTACATTTAGCAATGAAGCCTCACACAAATGAAAAACCTTTGCTGGGTAATATGCAACTTATGCACAGGGGAAACTAGGAAATCTTTCATTACTGTAGACAAAATCATAAGGGGAACTGTCTACTGGCCATTTGTGACTAGATTACAGATCATTAGGGTATACTTATGGAGCACAGAGACTCAGTCTAGCTCTGAATGAGCTAGCTGGGGTTCTAAAAACAACCTAGCTATGTTAGTGCAACGCTTTGTCCAGGCTACTTGCTAACACAACTTTAATGCTTTTCATACCTACTTAGTGCAAAGATCATACAAAAATAAACTGTACTAACAACTTACATTTTCTTTATACAGTTTCACATTTTATTAACAAGGGAAAAACACAAAACCGGAGTCAACAAAATGTTGTGCTTGAGATTTTAAAAGCCAAAAATCTGAAATTCATATTAGTAAGCTTTTGGCTTACATTGAGTGCTTGCAAGCCTGGGCCCCACATCGGTACTTTACCTTTCATCTTTGCAGTCTGTTCTTGAAAGTGGTTTTCAAGATCCATCTTTTGGTTTTGCAGTTCAGAAATCTGCTGTTTAAGGTCTGGGATCACCTTTAAAGAGAAAAAAACTAATGAATAATTTAATTTCTAAATACTTCACTGACAGGTAATGTCCAGTTTTTGGACTTGTAAGTGATGTTTGTAATTTACTAGCTACTTATTGTGTATACAACTGCCCTCTAGTGGACACAGTATCAAACCTGTATAAAGAGGATATAAGACTTAAAAGTCAATTGACATATAAACGGAGAACCCCCTTTGGCTTAATTACTAGAGGTCTGTGCTATTTAAGCTAGAGATTTGGAATACTATCTAATAATGTGAAGGATCTATGAGAATACTGATGGGTATGTATATGCGACTACAGAGGATATCATTATGGACTGGGACAGGGGGCTAGACTCGATGATCTTCCGAGGTCCCTTCCAGCCCTAATGTCTATGAATCTATGACTACCTCCAGCTATTGGATTTGAACCTTTTTGAACTTTGTTGTTCAAATAGCTGTTTCAATGAAAAATTTCACAACTTCTACATAAAACAACAAAACAAGCTTCTGCCCACCTGTTCCAGCACTGCAGAACAGCACTGCACCTGTTCATGCACTGCACAGCACTTTTCAAAACTAATAGTGGGAAAACCCCACTGTTTTGCCTACAAGTCACATCTGAATTGTTTCTTAAATATCATTTCAGTATGACAATGATCGCTTGGTGTATATATCTGTAACACAGGAAGGTCAGCATGCAGTATAGTATGTTGCAATTCTGTTTTATTTGGCTCAGCAGTGGGAAAATGTTATATTAATAGCTTAATAGCTATTTATTTTTTTAATAGTTTAGTCAAGACCATTTAACAAGTATGATTGATAGACAAGATAAATCTTTTAAGGGTTTTAAAAGAAAAATAATTTGTCCAGTACTACTTGAATCTTACCATATTTTCTGATGTTAGCCTGCTGACTTCGAGTCGAATACTGTCATTTATGTCATTTTCCTTCCTAAATAACTTCTGTAAATGGTTAATTTCTTGACTGAGATGTTCAACTTTAAAGTTCAAAGCTTCAATCTCTTTTTCATAAATGTCTTTCTGAGACTGGAAATGACTTTCCAACACTCTGTTAAAAAAGAAAAATTCTTGGTGCTTTCTCTTATGGTTAAAATCAAATCAAGACACTATGTTAGCATCCAGTTATATCTAGCAAGTGCATAATCTGTACCTCCATGGAACTTATGTAAGCACAAGATATCCCAAAATACACAGTTTGTTTCACATTATAAGGGATCAGTTTGGGTAGTTTTAGCCATACAGGGTGCTGACAGACATGGGGAACAAAAACCCCCAAAACTGCATTCTACTGAAAGCAGCAGCCCATTACTTTGACTTGGTTCTGCAGAATCTGTAGATATCAGGTGCTTCAGTAGTACTTTTTGATGCTTTTAGCTAAGGCTGATTCAATCAACTACTAGAATTAAGCACCAAAAAGTCCCCACTAAAGCATCTAATCTCTACAGACAACGGGAAAATGGGTGCAACTAATGCACTGCTGCTTTTGGACATGCGCTGGGCTCAGTGTGGGGGCATGCCAAGTTTAAGTAAAGCACTGTTTTTTTCCCATGTGTGTAAGCAGCCTTGCATATTCAGTTCAAAGCTGTTCAATTTTCTCATTTGTCCTCATCTCAGCACTCATGCAATATACTATTTAAGTCTTTAAGGAGTGGGGATTTCCTTTAACAACCTTAGAACCTCTTAAGACAGATATGCAGACACATAAATCAGAGAAAGTAATCAATTTGAGGTGGATTAAAGTGTAAGAAAGCCCTAATTACGTTCACTGTCGTTCCAGTCCAATACATATGGGTCTGACAAGTAACAATACAGTTTTTGTTAAAACTTTGTCATAATTCGTCCCTTTTCTACCTGTACAGTCCTAAATAGGAGCTGTGTGACTAATTTAAAACAGAAAATGCTCTCTTGCATACAGTATGTCCACCGTAAGAGTATGAGCAACTTGCAACCAGTGGCTTTTATAGTGAATGGTCTAATCTCCTACCAAAAAATGAGGATTTATAGGGATTCTCATGCATCTCCATAAAAACTCCTCTAGCTATTAAAAACATCTGGGGGGCTAGGGGGAGGTTCAGGTTCAGTGCTTGCTCTGCATAGAATACTGCCATAAACTGTAGTTGCTTCAATATTTATAATGTCCAATTCTCCAAGTCTTACTTGCATAAGTAATCCTTTATTCATGCTGCCCTACAGTTCTGGTGCAGCTCAGGCTGCTGCTCAGGTCTTTCCCTTTTAGATCTCTATGCTCTTAATTTTGTCCCAGGCAATGTTTTATTTCTACGCCTCCCCGATTCATTTCCTCAGTGTAGACTTTTTCAATTATATGCAAATAGCACCATGCAACCCAAATGCCCAAGGACCCCTCAACCCAAATTTTTAGGTAACCTTTCCCAGACCTCCAGTATTGTGAGCAATCTAGATAACAGCGTTCATATGACAGCTGAAGAAACTTTATGAGGATTCCAGAAACCAAACACTCCTTAACTTTAGATGGCAGAAAAAATAGGCAGATCTAGACAATATAATGCATATCTACATGCATTTCCCTGCCTTGGTTTCTTTAGCACTCTAGTCAAGACTTAGGTCAAAACCTTCAAAAGGAGTTTAGGATTTCCATCTTCTCTTGGGCCAACGAGCTTCTATGCAACTAGTTTCTTTGTATCATGGCTGCCCCAAAATTAAACTGGAGTCCTCTGCTATGAAAAACTGACCTTCTGTTTCTGTCTTCTGTCCTAGCTTTCTACATCTCTATGAGTCCTTGTGAAGTCTCCCAAGTTTCCCAGCCCTACAACTTTTTAAACCTCATGGATCTTTTTCTGAAGAAATTCCATTGCTCCAAACCCCATCTCTTCAGACAAATTTGGCAGGAGTGGTATTCCGAAGCTTCAGCATCCAACTATCTAAACCAGTTATTTGACAATGTTTGGTTGTGTGTTATACAATGTTTTCAACTACTTTATTTTAAGACAAGCCACATAACTGCCCCTTGCTGTCTCCTCTGAACCCCAAAGCAAAATGATGAATATGTATTACATGATTAAGCTAACCTTGTTGCTTTTTTCAGGCCCTCGTAAGCAAACCAAATTTCTCCATCTTCATTTAAATGTTCCAAATCTTCTGTAGAGAGCCTAAAATGCACAACAACAATTGTAGATGACTAAATAAATTAAGTTTCTTAAAGTCTCTGAAGTTTGCTTTATTTAAAAAAACAAAAAAACCCCCAACCAACCAACCCCTCCCCAACAATCTAGGAAAAATAATCAATAGGTTACCTGCTTCTTACATCTTCTAAGTCATAGCTGTCAAGGAGTTGTTTTGCAACTTCTGACATTTTCTCTGAAAATAAAGTTTTCTTTTTAGATTTTAGATTACCTGTATCCCAGGAAATATCAAATCAGCCTTTTTTAAAAAAAGAAATCAGGTTCTATGCTTGGGAAAAATAGATTTAATTGTGAAATTCAATCCAGAGGCTTTGTTGCACCCCTTGTTACTTGTGGATATCTAGATAAAAAACAGCTTTGGCAAATGAACCCATGATTTGCCCTCTCTCTCAAAGGTCAGCAGGATATGTTAATGAGGGATGCATCATCAAGACATCTGGTATTGCATCTAGTGCAAAATGGCAGCACAATTATACAATGGTGTTTATCACAAAGGCCACAATTCAACAGAGTACCTAAGCTCATTCCTAACTTCAAGCAACAAGTAGTCCTTTTGACTGTAATGAAACTACTTGTGTATTTAAAGCTAGGCACATATCTAAAATGACCTTGCTGAATTAGGACTAGAGAGTGTATCTATGTCCTGTGAATTATACTGGATACTTATTTATTTCTAAGTGAAGATTAAATTGTCAGTCTGGGTTAGTTTAAAACACTGAATAGTCTGAATGGTGTTTTGGAAGGACCTTTTCTTTCCTTCCCTCCCCAAGTGCAACTGAACACCTGAGCTAACAGCACCCACATTTAAATGGGAGGGAGTAGAAAGTACAGTGTTCCCAGTGAGAAGGCCTTTCTATTAGCACTCAGTGCTGGTGCTGGAAGACTCACCTTGTTGCCCCTGGCTCTCTCTTAAGGAGGAAGATGTGACTGATGATATGTAGTTCATTCTAGTTGGGAAGGGGCTTTGGGTCTTTTTTAATGGTCTGAGTCAGTTTTGATCTCTACTTGTGCTTTTCTAAAGTATCTTAAAAACCTGACAGGCACCACTGAACAAATACAGGACAAGGCAATTAAATGTTATGCTGCTCTTGCAAATTCCCCGAGTTGCACAGTAAGTAAACTACCTCTCAACTCTCGCTTCTGAGATTGGGCCTGCTTTTCCACATCAATTTTCTGTGCCTGAAGCAGTTCAATTTCTTTTTGCAATTCAGGTATTATCTGAAATAGACATTGTCTCTATTACAATTTTTCTTTTTAGAACAAGACAAAATTGAATGAGATAAAGATAAATGACAGATGGTCCAGATACAAGTGAAATCATAAGGAATATTATGATTTAGAGCTGCTTGATCAATATTTTAAAAGACAATGTTCTATTTAGGTCAGCAATCTCTTAAACATTCCTCTAAATGGGAGAACAGAAAATAAGATTTGACACAGCCATATATATTTATATATTCTAAGCAATAATATTTGACACTAAAAAAAGATTTTGTTGTTGCTGCTGTTTTTCAGCAGAAACAAAGTTTACAAATGAGACTAGATTACATTTAGAAAACACCCACCTAAGGAAGCAGTACCTTATTCCATATGGAAATTCATACATTTTAATGGAGCTTAAGCTCCAGTTTCAGCCCTTCAAGAGGCACAGTTCTCACTGTTATGTGTTTATTTTAAGGGAACCATGATGTAACAAATGTTCTTTTGTACAGGGCAATAAATTATGACTTTTTTCTAAAGTCTGACATTATACTGAGAGACTGTTCTTCTAGTGCAATTTTCATACTTTACTTCCAATAAATTCACTAAATAGCTGCTATTTTTTAAAAATAAAAGTAACAGTATTTTTTGTTTTTTCTCTACTAAAGTCAAAAGTTAAAACATGCTATTATGACATCATACAGATTCAACAACGAAAAGCTGTTTTAAATCATGTTATGTATGTATAGATAAATCTACCCAGCAAAAATAGAATTTTCTCATCCACTCTTTGTTTTATGTAATAAAGATACTGACGAATGGCTCATTTCAGCACTGTTTGCTGGATACCTTTACTTACCTGTAACTGTTTTGTAAGCTGCTCTGCTTCCATTTTTAAGCCATCCTGAATAATAAGGTCTTGCTGAATTTGATGCTGTAGTTGAATTTTCTCTTCACTGAGAGTCTTAATTTCCTCCTTCAGTGATTCAATCTCTTTTTCATAGTCTTGCTTCTGATTTTGGAAGTTTTTCTCTAGTATTCTACTCAGAATCAGAGAGAAAATGCATTTTATATGTTTTCATCTCTTTGGTTTGTTTTATTTTTTTTGGTTTGTTTTATATGATTGGCCCACATTCAATTTTTTATCCTCATCTTTGTGGAATCATAATTTCCTACTAAAGTAAATATATACTGGCCATGTCTACACATGCACCTAACTGCAGAGTAGACTAATTAGCCACAGAATGTCATCGTTTACACATGCAACGGTATTAGGTTGCGATAAACTAATTAATGTCACTGTAAGATAGTATTGTTGGGACAGTAGAGAAAACCCTCACTATCTGTGGGTTTGGCATTCGTGAATGCCAAACCTGCATTTTAAATACACTTTATACACTCACAGGAGCTCCTTGGGAGCTCTGTGCTTGCTGCCGCTGTGCTTCCACCGCCATACTCCCTCTGCCAGAGCCGTGCCCTCCACCCCTCCCACCACACCCCAGCTGCCAGGGGCACTGCATTCATGAACACAGTACCTTATTCGCGGATTTTGCCATTCATGGGGGATATGAGAACGTATCCTCCACAAATGGCAAGGGTAGCCTGTACTATCTAACGATGGGAGAATTTACTGCATTTAAAAGCATATGTAGACACTGACCACGGGCATAAATTGCTGCTGTCTCAGACATGTGTACATGCTGTGACGCATGTGTAGATGCACCCACTGCTATAAAACCTGGAGTACTAAGAGAGGCATATTCTTATGCATAATACATTTATATTACAAGGAAAAAAAGGCTGAGAGAGTAAGAAAAATGTAGGTTTAAAATATCTAAATTATATTCCATACATTCTTTGTCTTTCTTCTTTTTGTACATCAGCAAAGAGCTGTCTGGTAAGGTCATCCATTTTATCTGTGAAAAAATAATTCCATATTTGAAAGTTGTTCCATGCGACAATGAGGTAATTAAAAATGAAGAATATAATTTTTTTGTTCTAGTAAGCAGTTTGGATACTTTAGTTTAGAACTAAACTCTCACATACCACATACAATCACACTAATCTTGAGACGTATCACTATAGGATAAGCATGTTCTGCAACATAAAAATACTCCTAATTCTAAAATATACTTAATGATTTTGATCCCATGCACTACTCATTGAAGTAAACTGGGATACTTAAGAACAACTGATCAAGATAATCAAGGAAAGACAAGAGTTCTGAAGAAAATGCTTATGCTCTTTCAGAGACAGTAGACATGGATGAGAGGAGAGCATTTGTTACTACATAGACAAGGGGTGGGCAAAATGTGGCCCGCAGGCCGGATGCGGCCCATCAGTCCATTCTATCTGGCTCATGGGGCCCCTAAAAAATTTAGAAAATTAATATTCCTCTGCCCTGGCTGCCTGTCATGTGGCCCTTGATGGCTTGCCAAAACTCAGTAAGCAGGCCTCTGCCTGAAATAATTGCCCACCCCTGACATACATTTCAAGAATTTGTCTAAGTTTTGGTCTATGGACTGTGCAAACATGAGTGATGAAAACTTGGTCCAGATCTTCAGCTACTGCAAACTGGTGCATCTCTGTTGACTTCAGTGGAGCTAAACGCAATACTTGTACATGTCCCTAGAAATTTTCCCCATTGCAGCTCTAAAGCTGCCCAATTTTTAATTATTATACCTTTCATTTCCTCTGTTTTCTCTTGGAGCTTCGCTTGTAAAACTTCTTTCTCTTCTTGCAATTCTTTAGCTTGTTTCTCAAGTTTTGAGATTTTCTGCAAATATAAGTAAACATGATACTGAATGTAAAAAAATCCTTCATTAAAAACACGCATCTTATAGTTGAAACAGAACATGGGCTTTACTAGGGGTTGTAGATTCACAGCGATGCCCAGAATCAGAGTTGCCATAGTAACCAAAAGACAAAATTATATTGCAAGCAAGAACAAGAAGATTAACCTGTTCCTTGTCATCCTTGTATTTCTTCCCTTTATCCTCGGAGATTCTTTTTTGTGTGGTTAATTTTTCAAGTTCTAATTCAAGTTTCTGGATTGTATCTAGGTCATGTGCATGAGTTGAAGCTAGGCTGGTCAATTTCTCCAGTAAGCCATGATTTTCTTTGTTCTACAATGATTAGAAATAGGTAAGAATGATACCAACTGAAAAACTTTGTTCCATTCTGCTTGGTAACTTAGATTATCAGTGTAAAACTTTCTGCTCTATCCTTTCAGCAACTGCCAAATTACCTCTAGTTTCTTTTATTGGAAATGATTAACTGGTCATTACTATAACTTTTAAAACAGGATTTTTAACAGTACTAGCATACCAAAATCTTATTCAAGTAGACCTTATTATGATGCTTAGGTACAGAGTCAAGTAATACCTGGACAACCCCATTTATATCCTTACCTCGCATATAAGAAAGCAGCTACCCAAGCCTGTCCCTGACTGCTCTTGCTCAATCCCCTTTACTGAAGCCAGAGATTTCACCCCACCCCCGTCCCCTTCAAAACCACATTAATGCTGTTAAAAAAAATAATTTGCCTGGGATAGATCTTGTAAAACATTTTTGAAAGGAAAACATGCTAGACCACAAAAATCAGCAAATGTGTCAACTAGAGTTGTAGCCAACACAGTTCTAATCCCAGTATAAAAAGGGTCAAAGAGATCCTGCTGAAGAGTTGTAGAGAACACAGAAATTGCCATGCAACTGTCTGACTAGTGGTTCTTCTAGTCTAAAATCTCATCTTCAACAGGGGCCAATACCAAATGCTCCAAAGATGCAAGAAATTCCCTCGGTGGACAAATACAGTACAGCAGGAAGACAGTGATTGATTTATGCTTTTAAGGATAAAAGTCCATATTTTTTGTACAATTTTTTATCTTGCCAAATAAGCTTGAGATTATATTGATCACACAAATGTTCAATTCACAATGTATCTGGTTCTGAATAAAAGCATGTGTGTCACCTACCTGGTCCTCTAGTTTCTTCTGTAATCGCTGAACCCTGTATGAAAGCTGAATATTCAAAACAAACCGCCGAATGTTCTGAAATCTACGCCTTGCAAGCCAGGCACGGGCATACTTCTGAAGGATAATTGCCTTGTGTTCTTTGAGCATCTGGAAAAGGAGAGAGCTGGTAGAGCAATCAGCACTGGCTCATATTCTGTAAATCTATATTATAGATAAAGAATTGTTTCTACAGAAAGTGTCAAAGTACTAATATATTTAAATAGCATATCAAAACCATAATATTGCCATAATATTGCCTCCCAACATTTAAAACTTGGACAACCAAGCTGCAACCTACATGAAATTCTGAGGTTCAATACAGATTACTGTCTATAATACTACATTGACCCGCTAAAAGATTCAAGAATCATTTGTACAAAATATACAGTTTTAAGCATCATTTTATAGTACATTAGCTATTCCCATTCACTAGGATCACGCACAAAAAATGCTGTACCTTTCGGTATTTTTTCCTTGCTAAAAATCCTCGTGTATAAGCTTGAATTGTTACAGCAGCCACATGGATGAGCTGACAAAGTTTACGGACAAGGTATCCTCGACAGTACTTCTGAATGACTATAGCTGCCCATGTTTGCTTTAGGGCTGTAGCAGTTATGGCTTGCCTTAATTAAGAAGAAAATAAATATACTTTTAATTCATGTGAGACTCCTCCTTGTGCTTTTCCTCTTGTCAGAGAAGCTTCAAATGTGGAGCAAAAAGGAAAATAATAGGATGGATAATTTAAATCACATTTCAGCTAAACAACACTGTGTATAGTTCTAGTTCCATAACTCATTATTCTAATATTATAAAAGCCTTAGACTACCTGTTCATAATGCTTTATTTGCACTCTGCTTGTCTGAAACAACCAGAGTGCTCCAAGAGCGTTCCAGAGAGGAGACGGCGGCAGAGCCTTGCCATGACGGCAGGGAGAGAGTGGGGGGGGGGGGGGTGAGGCCAGCACTGCTGGTCTCGCCCCACCCAGCCCTGCTCCCTGAAGGTGGCAGTGATGGCACGGGGGGGGGGGAGGCAAGAAGTGCTGGCCTGCCTTCTCCCCCACCCCCCAGCTCATTGGAGGTGGTGGCGGGTGGAGTGGGCCCGGACGCCAAGGTGCAGCAAGAGAGGTGGGGAGTGGCCCTGGGCCCGATGCATGTGGGGGGGGGGGGGGAGGGAAGAGAGGCCCCAAGCCCCATGAGGCTGGGAGGGGGGTTGGGGTGGGGGGAACGGCCCGACCTGGCTGCGGGGAAGGAGTGGGCCTAGGCCCAATGCTGTGGAGCGGAGAAGGGGAGTGAGGCCAAACCCCAAATGGCAGGGCAGAGGCAGAGAAGGGGAGAACGGGCACGGATGAGGTGTGGGGGGACAAACACTGGTTTCTATCCATGCTCACCCCTCCCCCATCATTCTTGACGGGCAATTTGCTAGTCTGTAATAAAAGTATTTTGCAATAATTTCTAAGTTCATGGCAGTTTAGTGCAATACAGAGGTGAATTTAGGACTAAAAAAGGATGTTTCATGTATTGCAACATGATATAACATTTTAATCTTAAATGCCAAGTGGACAGAGTCCTGTTACCTGGGCAGGCTCAGTCCACACCTACAGATCTATGAAACTTACATAGAGGAAACTCATCTCTAGAGTGACTAAAACAGGTTTTCTCCTGTTGGGATCTGCATCCTCAGACTATGTGCTAGCTGGGAAAAATTAGCAAGACAAATCATGAGCCTGTCAAGTGAGGGAAATTAAGATAGGGATGCTGAGATGTACATTCACAGTGCTCTAGCATCTCCCTACTACAGCCTCATACAGTTGCACTTAGTGGGTGCATCTACAGGTGCAATTAACGCAACACAACAAACTCTGGTGGTGTTTGAACCAGAGAAAAAACTACTCCTGGGTGGAGTACCTTCATGTGCACCTGAGACAGCAGCAATTTGAGCTGGGGCAGAGTAACTCAGGCTGCATGGATGCTTTACTGTGGAGCTAATTAGTCTACTCCTGTAATAAAGCGCACACGTAGGTGGACCCAATGTGTGCTAAGAGTGCCTTTGTGTGAGACTGTTCATTTCTGTTTTAAAGTAGAGTAAGCTACCTTACTGAGCAGCAAGAATGTCCACATGAGGAGTTAGTCCAGAGTAGGGAGTAAGCTGTAAACTTCATAGTAACTTCCCTTTTTAAATAAGCCTTTAATCAGGGGCAGATTAACATGTGGGCTTGGCCCCCTGGGGCACGAGGGGCAGCTCAGCCCATGCAGGCATGCTGGCTGCAGACATCCAGTGTTGGCAGCATGCACTTCCAAACCAGGGTCAGGGGTAGGTGCAGTCTACCTACAAACAGTGGTGGCTTCCTGGGCCCATCTGTGGGAGGCTGCTGGCACCAGGATGGGATGGGACAGCCGTGCTCCACAGGGGCCAGCAGAGGGGTAGGCGGGCAACCAGGGGAGACATGGAGCCCATTCCCCCCACCCAGGATGGCCCCGGCCCTGGCCTGTCCCACAGAACTGGGGGATTTCAACCTGGGCTGTGTGGCACCCACTGGAAAGAGGGGCTGGGCCTGGCTGGGCAAGGCCAGGGCCTGGGTTGCCTTCACCTCAGCAGAGCTTATGGCCCCTGGCTCGCCCCAGATGTGCCAAGGAGGTTGGGCAGATCCAGCCACAGCCCCCTGGTGGGCGCAGAGGGAACCTGCCCTTGCCTGGTGGGGGGACTCCAATTTTCTGTTTCCCCGGGGCCCCAATAAATCTTAATCTGCCACTGCTTTTAATAGACAAGCCTGGTAAAGATGACAGACTACTAAGCTGCTTCTGGATGACACTTCAGATACAATGAACAATGCAAAACAGTTTTTCACTGGCCTAAAGATACCTTTTTCTCTGACCAATTTAAGTGAAGGGGGCTTAAGAACAACGCAGACTGTCCAACTTTACCCACCAAAAGCAATTGTATGGGGGAGCCTCTGTCTAAAACCTACTATCTACAGTTGTAACCATATACCTCACAGGCTGCTGGCTATAGCAGCCTCAGTATTGTACAAGACTACAGTCTCATGCATCAGACTGTGGATAGTCAAGCAGTAAAAACCCAATTTGTATGCACTGCTTGACCTTATCTAGGGCTCTGAAGCTGATCAGTTGTTTTGGGTTTACTAGTGTTCCACTTGGCATCAGACACAGAGAGAGGGAAGTTTTGGTGTACCCAGGACTTTCAGGAATTAGGCTTACTGCATCTGAAATTTGCTAGAGTACTTCCTGAATACCAGTGACCAATGATGACAATGATTTGGCATATGTTTAGCACTCCCTATCCACTAATCTAAAATGCTTTATAAGCATAGAAAAATTGATCTGATACCTACCTCACAAATAAGGAAACAGGCAGAGAGAGGTTAGAAATTATTTAAATTCGTACATAAATTCAAGAGGAAAAAAAAGTGATACCTGAAGTACAATTTTAAACTACACTTGCTGGGTAAGGATTTGGCTGGGATAGTTTAGGAATAAGTTATCCTGCGTTTGTGCAGGGTGTGAGACTAGATGACCCTTGAGGTCCCTTCCAAACCTGTGCTGAATCTGATCTTCTAGACCTCTTCACACACAACATAATAACAAACTGACTTATTAGCATGAAATACCGTACAGTCCGCTGTCCACGGAAGTACTGCTGTATCATAATAGTTGCTTGTCTGACACGGAGGAATTTCTTCCGCTGCAGCCAGCCTCGGACATTCTTTTGGATCATGATGCACGCTTGCCTCAGTTTGTCTGACCGCAGTTTTTCTAAATAAGCAACCTGCCCTGCTCTAAAGAAAATTTTTGTTCGCCCAAACTGATACTGGTTAGGATCCTGAAAGAAAAAGCAAAGCAAAGCAAAGCAGTAGTTTGCTTATAAGCTGCAATCTCTTCTTCCTCAAAAACCACACATTTCATCTTTCATAAAATTTGGCACAGTAGCTTAGAAATGCAAAAATGACAAGACCTGGTTAACTCTGAGTACCGTCCGCCATCTTTATACCTGTAGGGAATCTTTCAGCACACGCACATGACAGGGAAAGGTACAGAACAGAACACTAAATCCAAAGGTTACTCCCAGGCATGTCAATGAGAAAAGATTTAATCCCAAAAATGTAAAAATAAAGCAATACCAAAAGGATCCCAAAACACACAGCCCCCAGACTAAGAAAAAAAACCATTTCAGGGGCAAACATCAATGGTTTCCCTAACTTTTGCACTTTGTTTATTATACCACCTTTCTACCTCACAAAAATAACACGTGCAAGGAACCTGAACGCAAAAGTGCCTCAGAAACTTGCTTATAGTCAGTTTTGTGTATTTTATACTTGTATCTTTCATCCTACAACATCCCAAACTAATTTAAAAATTATGGCTCAACTTCTGCTCACAGCTACCTTGGATGCAAGTCAACAGTCATTTTGTTAATTTAACTGGTATAATTGAAGGCAGATTTGGGCTTTGTATATTTTCAGATTGATAGAAATTATAGCCACATCTCAGAAGAAGAGCTAGAAGGAGAGCTACCACTAACTGGTAGTATACAGGAGCTGTACAGAAGTAGTAGAAAGGAAGAAAATATTTTAAACTAAAACTAGACCAGAACAAAGACTGGCTCTTGAATGTTAAGAGCCAGAGGACACTAGTTTTTCAAATCTTGCTGGAAAAAAAACACCTACAGGAAACTGTTCAGTAAATTAGATTAGTAGCTTCCAGAGGATAAAAGGACTGAACTGAACCTGCTGGGATTAAAACATTGGCTTCAAAAAGAGCCTGACTGCAGGGTAACACATTCTTAGAACAGTTCTACGGAATTTATGGTATCCTAGCATGGAAGGCCTATTAAATTACATAAACACACCGAGGTTTTAGTAAGTGTTTGTCCCAGGGGGACACAAATGGAGGTCCCAGAACACACTCTCGTGGTGGGACCTGAGGCTGGGGTGAGCTCCCGGATGGACAAAACCAAAGCCCTAAAAATAGGGCTTACTTACCTCTGACAAGAAAAGCTGCACTGTACCGAGAAGAGACGCCTGATGTATGGCTGGGGTGTAAGGGAGATGGAGCCCCAAGAATCCCCACAAGGGGCAGCGCCCAGTCCTTGAGGTCCTACGAGGAAGAACCCCACTACTGAAAGGAAGATCAAGTCGTGGCAGGCGAGTTTCGGGGCATCCCTCGGGGTCGAATGCAGCCCAGCGCCCAAGTCCCAGGGACATGTCTCGCAGCCTGAACTGGGCATATGCTCTAAGGCTGCTAGAGAGTACCTGTACCAGGCTGGTGCGGTGTTATACACATATACATACAACAGAGGAATTGTGGTATGTATTTGGAAAAGGGGGGGCAGAAAGAGAACTAACAACTATAAGGAAATAATAATTACATACTGTTGTGCCAAGATAATCAAAAGAGTGATATTTAATGGATCCAAAGGAAGACTGAAGAGTAACTGAGCAAAAAGCAACATGGGTTCCAAAGGGAAAGACTTCATGTTTGCTATCAGAGAGATGATAGACAAGATTTGGGAATGTAACAAAAAAGTTTCCTTTGCTTTCACTGTTATGGAGAAGGCCCAGGACAGGGTTCCATTGGAGAAAGGTGAGAAGAATCAGAAAGGTTAAATGTAAGTAAAGCATATGTGGATTCCGTTAAGAGAATGTAAGAAGTTCATGTATGTTGTGTGCAGACAAAGTATGGAGAGATGGAATGGTTTCCTGTGAGGCATTCTTTGCACTTGGGCAGCATGTCAGTTCCACTACTTTTTACAGCAGCTACAGAAGGAGTTCTTCAAAATATGGAGAGGATGCAGAAAGGAGCAAAGGCCATTTTGTTCTATGAGGATGTGATGAGTTAGGATGCAAGGACAGAAGCTTTACTCCATACTGATATGGAGAATACATACTGAAGATTAATAAAGATGAGAGCAAAATGATGATTACAGAAAAGGGAATGTGCCCCCAAACACAGAAGGCTATGTTAAGAGAGTATTATTATAGCTGATGGATTAAAGGATCTTGGTTCAGTGGGCAAGAGTGACAGAAGGATTGAAAAAGAAATGACAAGGAGGCTGTAGGATACCATATGGAATGCTCAGACTGCATATTAAAAATAAGAAGCAAAGCGAAGGCTGTGATGAAGATTAAGTGGTTCCTGGGAGAAAATAATGACAGAAAGGTAGGAAGAGATGGATGGAGTCAATGTATTGTCAGATTGCCAGAAGCTGGAACCAGTAACTAATGACTACAGTGATTTAGCATGTGTTTAGCACTCCCTATCCACTAATCTAAAATACTTTATAAGCATAGAAGGACTGACATGATACCCATCTCACAGGTAAGGAAACAGGCAGAGAGAGGTTAAGTAACTTGCTCGTGGCCACACACTGAAACTGTAACAGATGGAGAAAGAACATGACTCAGCCCCGGGCTGAGTCCACCAGACCAGAACAAATCGAATTACCTCACCAACAAGCACAAAAAGACTATATAAAATATGATTAATATTGGATCCTTTACATTTATAATAGATTCTACAGCACGTAACGGTCAGGTGCAGAAATACTAACCTGGATTAGCCGCTGCAAAACAGTTCTGCAAACCTTTTTCTTGTCACTTAGCGAGAGTTCATGCTGCGTCATGAGAATGCTATAACGGCTGAAAAACTCAATGTATGTCCACCTATACAATGACAAGTTTGAGCATGTAAATTATTTAAATAGATATAAATACTGTCATTGAACTAAAAAAGAACAATTGCTCACCTGGAAGGATAGCTCTGTGCACTAATTCGAATAGTTTCCAGAACACCACATGCTCGAAGCTGCTGAGCCACCCGCTTGGAGTCAAACCTCAGGAAGCAGATTTTACATCTTTAGTTCTTCTGAATTTTTCAGATTGTTTTAATTACTTATTGTATTTCTTGCAGAGATTACAACCTGCTTGTCTAAGTGGAGCCTAGGTAATAGGGTTTTTTAACCATAAAACAAAACTGTAGGTTTTAAAATAGGGATGAGTTATATAATATTGTTCTACAAAGAACAATACAGAGGAGAATGACAAGTCAAAATTCACTTATTTAGACAGCTGGATAATAATACACTCTGTGTCAATTAAGGACCTAGTCTTGCAAATCCTGAATACAGCACTATCCACTATACATAGATCAAGGTTTTTCCAGATAAAAAGGGGTTTTAATTGAATGGATACTTTCTTGTTAATATTACAATTAAAAGTAGAAGCACAGATTGTCCCAAAGTAATTTTCAGGTGTCTGAGAAAGCGCTTTTCCTTTACAGCAATTTCAGTATATGCTGCAGTATTCTGGGGAAAAGTGAAAAATATTACATACCCTTAACACTGCAAACAGCTCTCTTCTGTGTGCTTCTAATTTCCTCAAAACTCTTTTATTTAAAGAATATGAAAATGTCTGTGACCACCTCAGATATCCACATATACTAATTTTCACCCTCAAAAACAAGCACACCCATGAATCTAAAATTAAAATGTCCACCCTTCTCTCCTAACATTTTATTAAAAAGAAAAACCACTAATGCATGACTTTTAAGCTGATAGAAAATTTCCAGTGTCTTAATAAATATGATCCAGTGAATCATGTGGTATTCACTGTTCTATAACATTCATTGTGTAAAAACATTACAATTGTTTTACTTCAGTATTCTTTAAAGGACTAAAATACATTCTGAATGTGAAATTTGGTTAATCAAGAACAGGAAACTAACTTCTGGTTAATCTAAAAATGAAACTATTCTTCTTCGTTAAAGATAGTATATTATTTCAAAAGCACTAAGATACTCACTCAAATGGCATCTTTTCATCATTTGGCTTTATGCATCGGACATAGTGAGGTGTGGTTGCATTAAGTGTCTCCATAAGCAAATACAAAGAACTGCGGAACTAGAAAACAATAAGGCAGCAGTTTAATTAATTTAATGTTTATATTCAAACAATACATCTTCTGGCTGGAAGTGGTGACAAAAATACAGGCTGTAGTATTCTTAGAGATCTGCTTATTCAAATGTTGGCAGTATTGACCAAAATATTATACAAAGATGTAAACAAGCACACATGTTGAAATAATAGTAATTGGGCTGGCCCTGGTTGAACTGCATACTATGTAGCCAAAAAATATGTTGTTTCCAACAATGAATACATGACAGCACAACGCTCATAATTATGAATGCCTGAATATCAGGCCCACAAATAAAAGTTCATAGGTGTACGGTTATCAGGAGTATTTTCCACTTCAGCCAGTAAACACGGTACCTTATTGCCAACTGTTGTCCGAAACTGTTTGTTAGGGGCCTTGACCACTGGTCTTGCAGGTTTGACTTTGATAGCTGAACCAAAGCGTGAAATGGGTGCTGGATTGTCTTTAAAAAAGTCTGCACAGAGATGAAACTGAAAGTGTGAAGAAAGAAATTCAGATAAAACTAGGAGTAATTCTATCAATGATTTAATATAGTAATTATTATGATACATATATAATAACATATTCCTAGTCATGGACCTTAGGGTCTCTGGTCAGTTTGAAATTAAAATATATGATTTGGAATTAATTCAGACCTAGTTAAAATTCTTAAACATAAGCTAGTCTCAAGTTAGTAACATTAAATGAAACAGTTTTATGCCAATCTTTACTAATACTCTATGGGAAATCTAGTGTCTCCATAGAGTAATTAGCCATGAATTTACAAACCTTGCTGCTTTTCAAAATTTCAATTAAAACTTCATAGACTGTATCTCTGTTTTTTTCCAAAAATCCTTCACATTTATATTCTACCTGTGCAAAGAAGGAAGATAATTAATTTTATAGCAGGAACTACATGAAAAAGTACTAAAAATAAATTTTCTTACCATTGAGATGTGCTAGGTATTAGAGAAGGGTTTGTCTTAAAAACCCAATATCTGTATTACTCCTTTATACTGTGGGTAAAAATTCTGCCTTTATCATTATGGTAGGTGCATAGCCCACATTGTAGCAGCTAGACAAACTGGCACAATGCACTGTCAACTGCCCTCTGGCTCTCCCTTAATTAAAATCTGTCCACATCAGGCTGTCTGTGGAATACCGTATTTTCTTACAACACACTAGGCTGGCATCTTGGTCAGACATTCCTTCAAGTGTTCTTATCTTCTTTACCCAATTCCAGCAATTATTCTTTTCCCCCATTTCAACTCTCAGCATCTCCCAGAAACCAAAAACTGTGTTTCTAATATAAATAATGTATATTAATATAACTCTATGGTATTAACAAGAAGTGTGTCAGCTACATCCATGACTATCTTGCTTGTATGTTACAGCCTTTTTTCTACAACCTTAAACTGAATTTTTTGGCTTATGTTCACAAATTTATGACTGTATGTAGGCTGTTTAGGGCAGGGACTTATCATTTCCACCATACAATGTAGGCCCTCCAGCCAATAAGCAAATAATCAATATAAATATGCTTATAAAGGTGGCTTATGACAAGGAAGACTAACAGTTGAATCTACATTTAATAGATTCTTTCCTATTAAAGCTGGTTCAAAAATAGTTGTGGGCCATACCTTATCAGCAAAGTGCTGGATGATAAAAGATGTGTTTGACATTCTTGGCTTTTGAAAGAGTGGGTTCTTGTTGATAAAATTATTATACAGCTTTTGAAGCCAATTCTCATCTGTTCCCTGAGGTAACTGTAAAAAGGCAAACAGTGAGGCTGTTCAATAAAACAGAAGATTAACAACAGGAAAACTGCTTATTATCAAGTAATGCTGTTTTACTAATATCATTGCGTACCTTCAGTAACTTCCCATATGTCTTATAAATGCTCTGAATTCTGAAAGCTGTGACTTGCCAGCGTGACAGAGGGTCATCACGAGGCCAGTCTAATGTCAGTCTGCCCACCTGTCTAGGGCAGTCCGCCCTGCCTTGCCTGCCATGGCTTGATGTTTAATAAACTCCATGTAATAAGCGGGAGGCTGCCTATCTTAATGTCCCGATGCCTAGAGCAATATACACGGCTCCGACCTTCCCTATACCATGTCCCATGTCTCACAGATGGCATCCATACTGCTACTGTGACCCATGCTCCAAAGTCTCACATGGGACTCACTCATGCCCCCTTACTGGGGCTCACTCCCTGAACTACTTGTGGGGCTGGCCTGTACACAGACCTTCAGTTCACCCTTGCGTGCCCCCAGTGCAGCCCTCCAGGTCACCCCCATGACCCTACTCCACACCAACACTGTACAGCCCTTCAGGCCATCCTTGCAGCCCTACTCTATGTGGCTTGTTCTCTCACTATACCCCCCTCAGAGGGCCAACATTCTGCCCCCTTTGTTGGGGCCATTTTTATGCCCCCTCATTACAGCCAACTCCTGGCCCCCCTCACCAGGGCCTTGGAGTCTTACACCCCATGGGCTCAGGTGTCTAAAGATGTGCCTGGCCCCACAGCCTCCCTACTACTCACAATGCTGTGGGGGTTGGGGCTATAAGGCGCTCCTGACTCGTCTTTCACTGCAAAGGCAACTGGCATGGCATTTCCTGGGGACTACCTTGCCACGGGTGAACCCACTATGCTATCCTATCCCAGCAGGGTGTAGTGTTCAGTCATACCGCAGGACCAAGAGCCTCCTGCCATCCCCATAGCTCCTGCCCTTGCCTCCAAGAATTTTCTGAGCAGCAGCTTAGCTGATAGGGGTGTGCGAAATGTGCAACATTCTGTTTGGATTTGGCCTGAATCAGGGACAGCAATTTGATTCGTTGATTCAGACCATTGTCTTGATTCGATTCAGCCAAATCCAAATCTGAAGATTCGATGCTGAATCAGAGAATCAGCGATTCAGAAGACAGACACAGCTTTAAAAGTTTTTTCTACATACCTTGAGATACCAGGCGCAGCTCATGAACACTGCTATGGTGAGGCAGATAGTGTCCCACAGGAGCGCCGGGGCGGGGGGGGGGGGGGTGAGGAGGAGGAGGTGGGGCCCGTGTGCTCAGCAGCAAACCAGGAAGTGGACCGAAAGTACTTCTGGTCCACTTCTGTGTCCACCACCAAGCGCATGGGGGGGCGGGGCCCATGCCTCCCCGGCTTGGTGATCGGCTACTGGGGGTGTCCCCTCACACCCAGGAGGCACCAGTTGCTGAGCCAAGGGGGGCACATGGGGGCTCCCCTGTGTACTCCATGGTGGACCCAGAAGTGGACCGAAAGTGCTTCTGTTCCACTTCCAGGTCTGCTGCTGAGTGCACTGGGGAGTCCCCCCACTCCTGTGGGATGCTCCATCTGCCCCAATGTCTCAGCATTCATGAGTCGCCTGGTACCTCAAGGTATGTAGAAAAAACATTTAAAGCTGTGTTTATGTCTGAATTGTTGAATCTTTCCAAATCTCTCCGAAACAATTTGGAGCATTCCGATTTGAGTCAGAGAGATTAAAGGGTCTCCTTATTCTATTCGGATTTGGAGATTCAGCCACCAAATTGTGTCAAATCTCCACTGAATCGAATCAGGGGCTGAAGCTTCACACAGCCCTATCAGCTGGGTGGTGTTCTTCTGGCTGCCAGCAGCAGATTGCTGGCTTAGCAATGAGGGCCCGAGTTAAAATGGAGTCTGCTCAGCTCCCTCCTACAATCACAGGATCCTCCTGGAGTCATGTGACCACCTCATCAGGGCTGGTCCACACCTGCCGGTTGTCCTGCTGCCCGCTTTAAGCCCTTATAGTGGCAGGCACCAAAGTTGCTCTGTCACACAGTGTTACAAAGAAATCTCCTGGGAGATCTTTTCTTTCCTGGTCTTGTCCTTTATAAATAAGACTATGTTTTCCCTTTAAAATACAGACCCTTGCTGCATGTGCCCGATAT
Organism: Crocodylus siamensis; assembly: GCF_052110815.1. Taxonomy (NCBI): domain Eukaryota; kingdom Metazoa; phylum Chordata; order Crocodylia; family Crocodylidae; genus Crocodylus; species Crocodylus siamensis. Next base: position 23,055,651 of record NC_143409.1, read on the forward strand.
AACAGATAAAGAAATGGTGAGAGAGAAAGTGAGAAACTGTAAGACAAGAAGGTTGGATGGTGCACAGGCAGCAAGTGGGAGAGCTGTAAGAGAAGGGGTGCAGCTCTGGTATAGCTAAGGTGTAGCTAAAAATGAGGAAGGGAAGCTTGGTTGCCTACAACAGCAGGTGACTAAACTTGATGACTTAAATGGGCTCTGTCCTTTGTTCTTAATTTTAAGTGGAATAAAAAAAAGCAAACAGAAATGGATTTAAGCAAGAATAGCAGCTGTTATATTCTAATCGTTATGCGTGAACAAGCTGAGAAAGTTACAAATGTAGCAAAATCACATCAACATTAACAGGACTTCATTCAGCATTAAAGATGGAGCAGTTTTGCCATATTTGCATCATTAATCTCTACACCCTCCTTTCCTCTCTGGTGCTATTATTCTTTTGGTAATCAGGTTCTCTATTCTACTGCATTTCTCCTGTAGCCACTCCTGATAATATCTCTTTTCTCCTACTTTACAGCTCTTCTCCATTCCTTTAAGCAACCTTTTTTCATTATATATGGATTAATATACATGCTAGTGTTCTATCTGCTATCTAATGCCAATTCTCACCAAGCCACCCCTCAACACAGACCACACAATCTTGCAACCCGTTAGTCTCTAAGGTAACTCCCCTACTCTACTTCTTGCCAATAATAAAACAGATTCTCTGACTCTGTAGAAGATAATCAGGAAATTCAGAGATCTGTCACTGCATCTGCAAGGCACTTATCTTTAAATTTTGAAAGGGAAAAAATGGGTTAAACCCCAAATTTTGGTCAAAACACAACGTGAAGAAATGTTTTCATTGTTTAATATGCCAGTTCATTAGTATAACAAGTTAGAAGTTACCAAGCACTCTTCATCTAGCAGCTCCAATATTCCCATTTTAGCTTCAATAAGGTCAATGGCTGGTTGATTGTCATAAAAATCTATTAGGGTCCATGGGATATCTTCCTTCATATACTCCTCTTGTTCAAGTTTAAAGACATGCTAGCAATGAAAGTGTCAACATTACCAAAAATACAAGTTAATAATTCAGAAACACAATGCAGGCAGTTTACCAATACATTAAAAAACACAGGGAAAACGACAATGTTCATGTGATATGCAGTAGAGTACATATCTTTGAAAAAAGTGGGCTTTTATATACAAAAACCAAAACCTCTTCTTTATTACTGTGAATTGTTACAATACATACCAGTCAAGATATACAATTGCAACAAAACATACTCACGTACCAGGTTAAATTGCTGTTGTAGTTTTTCATTAGCATAATTGATACAAAATTGTTCAAAACTGTTCACATCAAAAGTTTCAAAGCTGAAATACATTATAAATAAGAAGAAGATATAATAGCAAGGGGAAAAATAGGCACATGATCACTTAAGAGTAAATGCTAATTTTCTATGGGACTTTGGAGTAAGATACTGCTTATAATAGAAATATACACTAACTTTCTTTCTCTCAAATTTCCTAGCTCAGGCCTGAAAATACAATGGAATTGAAAACATCCCAAAAACTAAGATAACCAACCAGTAAAGAAGCACATTGTACAGCAAAGAAACAGTACCTTAGAGTGGGTTGCCCAAAAACATTTCTGAAAAGGTGAATATGAAAGACCGGTATCACGAGAAGTAACAAACTCAAAGACAACTGTTACTTTAAGATCCAATAAAGAGTAATCGTCATAAGTTGTGCTACTGTACTGCAGGCAGAAGATTTTACAGAATACAAGACTGCATCCCCGTGGATAAACAGAGCCTTTGAAATCTAATTCACAGTAACACAGAAAGTACATAACATTTCCCAAACGCATAGGCATACAGGTCAGAGACTAGAGATATACTGAGTGCAAAGAAAGGCGGAACATTACATACATTAACTCTGGAGAAAAATCTTACCCATAAATGTCTAGGACGCCAATAAAAGTGTGCTGCTTCCCAGTAAACTGCAAGGCTTGGTTAATTCTTTCCACAATGTAGTCAAACAAGTGAGAATAGATTTTCTTTGCCAATGCATCCCTGGCATTAAGAGCTTGTAGTTTTGTCATTGGCTTTATTACAGTCTCTGAGGAAGTGATAATTTTTCGTTGGCACAACCACTGTGCCATTGGTTCACTATCTAAATCCAGAAGTTCACAGAATATATCAAGATGTTTATCTTCCAGCTTTAAAGGAGAAAAATAAATATTAACAGAGCATATTTAAAAGTTGTATCTAATGAATACTTAAAATATATAAGTGGAATCCTGGCCCTGTTGGAGTCAATGGCCACATATGTGCTGACTTCAAAAAGGTCAGGATTTCAACCTATGGGATTGTTTATGATATAGGACCATACTCAGCACTTGTTATTCAAGTGAAAATTCCTACTGATGTTAGAAGGAGTTTTATGGAGTATGCAATGCTCAACAGAACCATCTCTACAGAGAGGGATAGCTCCCCTGGACTGGACAAGATGAACCTAGTGCAGAGTGAAGAAAAGAAAACTAGCTTTAAGCTATATTGAGTTCCCCTGGTTTGGGTGCTACTAAATGTTGATTTAGACCAGTGATTCTCAAATCATGGTGCCATGGCATCCTGGGATGTCTTGAGATCTTTTCCAGAGTGCCACAGGGTGCCGTACAATGTTAGCACTATTAGGTTTGCAAATCAGATAAACCCACTTTCAAATCCATAGTGTTAAAACCATTCTACCCTGTTCCCTGAGATGTTTACAACAGAAGAATTGCACTATTATTTCTATAGTAAAAAATTACTGAAAGCTCACAGCAGGCAATTTCTGAGGGGAGGCTTGAGTCTACTGAGGGGTACCTCAAATCTACTGAGAATGCCTCGAGTCTAAAAAGGTTGAGAACCACTGGCTTAGACTCCTGGCACAAATCTGAGCAGCCTTGAGGCTGCTGTCTTGCACAGACTACAAGCAGTTGCAAGGGCCATTCCAGTAGCTGCAGATCAGCGGGAAACAGGGGAATGCTGACCACATCCTTCTCCTTTTTACCTTGAACATGCATTGTCTTAACAGCATTGGCTTAAAAGCAACTATCTTGAGTGTTCAGCTGAGAATTATATTAGGCAAGTGACATTGTGAAGTAACTTTAATTTGCCAGATTTCGAGCTGATGTCCAAATCCCAGAACTGAGACAAAAGATTTTTACAAGAAATGTCTCACAAATAAAAGGATGCATCAAGGCAACCTGTAACATGTAGACTGAGGAAACATATTCTAGGTGTCTGGGACACATCTGAGAGGATTAGCAATTGCCCACCAAATAAATAAAAAGTTAGCAGATATTTGAATGAATGAACAGGTTCCTTACACTGATTAATGATCTGTCATCACCAACAGCCATTATTTGCACATTGCCTAAGTGCAGGATTGCTGCCAGTAACTTAAAAACATCCATTTGAAAATCTTCCTTCAGACCTAAAAAACAAGAGGGATTTTTTAAATACAGTAAAAAGACAAACTCTATTGATGAAAAGCAAGATCTTGGAACACTTTCAATTCTGCTTCAAATAATTAGTAATTCCATAGTAATCAGAACTCTGGGTAGAGGTGACATAATTTATTAGACCAACTAGATATTAGCAAAAAAAAAATATTTGCAAGCTTTTGGGCACACACACCCTTCTTCTGTGAGTGTGCCTGAAAGCTTGCAAAAAAAGAATTTTTTTGCAAATATCTAGTTGGTCTAATAAATTATGTCACCTCTACCCAGAGTTCTGATTCCTTTTGCTTGTAGCTCAATACAGCTACAGACTGTATCCCTTGTAATTCCATAGGGCTTCACTGCTTGCTATTCACAGACACATTTCTGCCTATTTTTCTACCCTTTTCAATCTTGGCAGCAGGGGAATAAATTCCAGTACTTTCATGAACAGAGGAGCTACAATTCTCTGTGGCCTTTATGTCAGGCACACAAGGATAAGGAACTTTCGATGCTTCCTTTGCTCCACTTGATGCCAGCATAAAGGTGAGTCAGACTCTAGCCCTCACTGATCTATATCATTCACAATAAAACCAACTTGTATACTGATAATTGCGGTGTTTGTATAATTACTACACAAACTCACCAGTTATTTAAAGCATATGCATCTCTCTGGTCATTTCAGAACTTATTTTCTTAGTTCAGGTCAAGTATTCTTATTTACCTAGGAGAGTGAACGTTTTCCGAGTTTCCATCATGTCTGCTCTGTCATCGACTCCCTCAATAACAGTACTGCCACCCATTCGTGTATAATTAAATTCTTCTGCGCTCCCTGCAGATGAAAGTTAAAACTGACAACACTGAACAAGTTTGGTATCAGGACAGAGAATCTTTCACCATGAGGTCAGCAGCAATTTACATTCATTACTGTCTGTCAGGAATTCTAAAATGAGCTGGTGACCTTAGTCCACTTATTAGTAGGCAGGAATCCATAATAAAACCAGCACAAGTGGCACTGACTAGCACTCTGGTTGACAGTCTCAACAGAAGGGCTGAAGAACAGTTATGGAGACACAACAGTCATACGGGTCTAGGGCTTTTAACAGGTAGAACTCTAGAACATGTAGAACAGAGAAGCCATCAGTCTCCAAGGCTACCACTACGACAACCTTCACTAAATGAAGTGGTGCAATAGTATTTTCAAAGGCTGGAAACACTGTGGTTGTGTCTGCACCAGCACATGGGCAGGTTAGTTTACATGAGAGCAGGCTACTGACCCTGTCATTCAGAACAGGTACCCAGCCCAAAGTAATACACTCACATAGCTGCACTGCTTCTGGCTGAGGTGGCATCTTGCTCAGAGGAGGGTGCCAATGATAGGCACAGTGGACATTTCTCATGTGCTCCAGATGTGGTACTGGGAGCAAGCTGAGCTAATTAAAAGTGCCTGGCACTGCATTACAGATTTCATAGACATTAGGGCTGGAAGGGACCTCGGGAGATCATCGAGTCCAGCCCCCTAAACATGTGCAGAGGCACATTGCCTAACCCTGTCCCCTGAAAGTCAATAGCAAATTTCCCATCAGATTTATTACTGTTTATTAGATTTATATGCTGCACTTCCCAACAAAGGTTTGGGTGGTTTTGTGGGGGAAAACCCTTAAAATATACCTTTGCAAAGTTAAAAAGTAACTTAGTTATTTGAAACCTACCCAATTTAAGAGGCTTAAATTCTGGTTGCAAAGCAGATGCACACAACTGATAGAATATGTGGTAGTTTCTTTCATTCTCTGACTGTAAATAGAAGAAAAGAAACTCATTACAGAAAGAGAAATGAACATGGAATACCTTTTGATACCTGACTACAGTTGAACAGGGTGAGCGATCAGAGTGTAAATTCCACTGCAAACGACTCTGGCAAGGTGTTCATCCAGGCTCCTTCTAAAACCCCCCAGGGTAGGAGCCAGCACCACTTGTCTTGGAAGTTGGTTCCAGATCCTAGCCGCCCTCACAGTGAATTAGCGCCTCCCGATATCTAGCCTAAATCTGCCCTCTGCCAGCTTGTGACGGTTATTTCTTGTCACTCCTGGTAGTGCTCATTGGAACACGGACTCCCCCAGTGCCTGTTGGTTTTTTGGGAACCAATTAAGAGTACTAAGTGAGGGTTGCCTGTACGCACGTTCATCTCTCATTTAACCTCATCCCAACCAAGTAACTCAATTTAACCTTGTCTTCAGCATGACAAAGGAAAACTTTGGGAGCAAAGCAACACAGAAATTACTGAGGGAAAATAAGTTACAACTAGGCTGGCCATACTATTTCAACTAGCTGGCAAAGACAACAATATAAATTTTAATTAAGTAATTTTGCTTTTTCCAAATGCCTCAGGTTCATTTCCATTGTGTGCTCCAATATTACAAGCATCCTTTGTATAAATAATGCCAAAAACAAGATCCCATGCATTCATTCATCCATTCATTCGCCTTCTCAGTCTTGTCCTGAGAAGCCAATGTACTGCACAGAGCAGAAGTTTACAACTTCTTCTTTCACCTGGCCTCTTCCTCATCTTTGCCACACAAAGCAGACTTCCATTTTGTGGCCTGAGGTCATGATGGGCAGCAAGCAATAGGTGCAACATACTGTTTCACTGTACATCTTCCTATGGGTGCTTGCACACGACACAGGTTTAATCCCCAATGTTTTATTCTATGCCCTCTGAATTGAAACAGTGGGTTTTTAATTGTTGGAGCCAGAACTTGCCCACAGCTGGAGGACGACCTGCAAGAGGGCCAAGCAGCACTAGAGCAGCAGGGCCCCCAGTCCTTCCCTCTGCAGTTGTGGCATCCCCTGGGGCCACCTGGACAGGCTGCTATTGGGCCAGGTACTGCCCCAGCTCAGAGGCAGCATCCAGCCCAATCCAACTGGTTCCCTGAGCCTGCCCAGGGAGCAGACTTCCAGCAAGCAAGCTCAGGGAATGGTTGGATCAAGCTGGGTACTGCCTACAAGCTGTGCAACACCCAGCCCACTAGCAGCCTGCCCAGGTGGCCCCACTGCTGCAGAGGGATGGACTGGGGCCTTCTAATAGCTCAGGGGCTGCTCAGCCCACTAGCAGCTCACCCCACCGCCACCCCCCCCCAGCCACAGGCAGGCTTAACTGGAAAAAAAAAAAGAAAAAAAAGGATCTGGCCTGTTATCACTTCTGCCTTCAGCAGGTACTCGCTGAAGGCAAAAGTTGAGGGGTCTGATCCTTTATTTTGGAGGAGCCAGCCCATCTCTCCCGTGGCTTTCCTGTGCAGTGGTGGTACCCCGCAATACTGGGGTGGGATGTTAGTGTGCTGGGTGCTGCTCCAGCTTGGAGGCAGCCCTTGGCCCAATCCAACTCTTTCCTGACCCCAAGTTGGGGCAGCACCTGGTCTGCCAGCAGCTTGCCTGGGTGGCCCTGGGGAGCGCCATCACCATAGAGGGAAGAACCGGGTCCCCCGCATAGCTCAGGGGCTGCTCAGCCTACTGACAACTTGCCCACTGGCCATGGGAGAGGAGGGCAGGCTCTAAGAAAAAAAAAAAAAAAGGGATCGGGCCCCTCACTGCTTCTGCCTTCATCAGGCACCTATTAAAGGCAAACGTGGCAAGGGGTCTGACCCTTTTTTTCTAAAGACCCTGCCCATCTCTCCTGCGGCTGGGGGGCGACCTGACAGCTGCATCGTAGGGGTGTGCAAAACAGGCCGTATCCAATTTGGATTCGGCCCAAATCGGGGACAGTGATTCAATTCGTTGATTTGGATCACTGTCCCTGATTTGACTGGGCTGAATCTGAAGATTCGATGCTGCTTTGGTGAATCAGCGATTCGAACAGACACAGCTTTAAATGTTTTTTCTACATACCTTGAGCAACCAGCATGGTTTGGGAACGCTGCAATGCTGAGGCAGATGGAGCATCCCACAGGAGTGCAGGGGGGCTCTCCACATGCTTGGCAGCAAACCCAGAAATGGACTGGAAATACTTCTGGTCCACTTCCAGGTCTGCTGGGGAGCACCTGGGGGGGTGGGGGCAGGGCAGGCAGGGGCCAGCTCAGGAATCGGCCAGGGGGACCCCAGATGCACCCCCCTAGACCCAGGAGACACCAGCTGCAGAGCCAGGGGGATGCAGGGGGGGCCCCCCTGCACGCCCCCTAGTGGACCTGGAAGAGGACCGGAAGTGCTTCTGGTGCACTTTCAGGTCTGCAGCTGAGTGTGCTGGGGAGCCCCTGGCACTCCTGAGGGACATTCCGTGTGCCCCAGCATTGCAGTATTCACAAGCTGCCTGCTACCTAGAAGTATGTAGAAAAAACATTTAAAGTTGTGTCTATGTCCAAATTGCCAAATCTTTCTGAATCTCTCTGAATCAATTTGGAGGGTTCTGATTTCAATTCAGAGAGATTCAAGGGTTTCCTGATTCGGTCTGGAGATTCGGCCACTGAATTGGGCCGAAACTACACCAAATCAAATTGGGAACCGAAGCTTCACACAGCCCTACTAGATCGCTGCAGTAACAGTGCACACTGAACTATATCTGGATATATTCTGGTTTGCAATGATGCAGAATCATTTAAAACACACACAAGAGTCTTGCACACGTACACCATGATGCCATTAAGCCATACAAAGTGATGTCTTCATCAAGTTAATGGCATCATGTGTACAATTCTAAGAGACCAGTGTCTTCTGTCATACTCTATGTAGTATAAGCAGATGGGGAGATACATGCCTAATTAAGGCTGGTCCTGTATTCCAGATGAAGTTAAAAGCTAAATAAAATTACATGTTATGCAAAATATCACCTTACAACCTCAGTAAAATTCTAATAAAGTCAGAGAATTGTATACCAGTGATTTCACTGCAGTTGGCATTTGGAATTAATTTTACTCACTTGAAAAACAACCCTGGATTTCTCAAGTAGATATGTCCTCATATTTGCTCCAATGATCTGATGCCTCCGATCAAAGCTGATTTCAGTGTACTTCCCAAACCGACTACTGTTGTCATTGCGTGTTGTTTTTGCATTACCCACAGCCTATAAAAAGTATAATCTCTTTAACAACCAATTTGTTTCAAAGGAATCATTCAGGCTTTCACATGGGGACACCTCTCTTAAATCATGACTTAGATGGCAAAGATTTCAGTGCCCAGTGATCTCTGGAAGCACAAAAATGTGGAATACTGGAGTTACTTTGTGAGGCTTGAGTCTGAAAATTAGTCCCAAGGTAAAATGCATATATTAAAAGTTGCACAGTATATTCTGAACATCAGATAAAATATACATCCTTAGTACAAAGCTTTCAACCTTTTTCTATCCACAACTACAAAACCATGCCTGTTTCCTCTCCCATAACCTAAATCCCAGAATCTTCTCTACTAATTCAAATTAAATGACAAAACAAAACCTTCAAAACTGCAACACAACAGAATCTGTTAATTTATTAAAAGTTCTTGTGTTCTTTACATGGCATATCTCAATTTGATAACTTAAATTTAAAATATACGTTAACAGATAAACAGTTTAAATTAGGGTTCTAATAGTCAGAAAATTAATGGTGTATTTTTTAAAAGCATAGAGATTTCTAATCTCACAGAAGTTTAGGAGAGATGCAAGTACTCAACTCTTCAAAAATATGACTAGTGATTTAGACTGGGGCTTGGCAATGACAGGCCAGATCTGAAGGATTTTATTTTTATTAAAGATGGTTAAAGGGAAATATGGAACTAGAAGAACTATATATAGACTCTACACATTATACTAAGTATATGTTATAATCCAGGATTTATGCACATAAGAAAATTAAACAAACCTGTGATTCAGAAAAAAGGGCATAAATATTTTGAACTACACTAACCAGCTGAAAATCCAGGCCTTATATAGCTTGCTACAGTTTACTAGAACTTCTTGAATAGGGAATGTCTTCAGTGACAGGTGTTCACCAGTTTTCAAGATACTCCCCTTAACAAATATAAAAATCTTTTAGAGATGCATTCTTAATTTTACCTCTGTTATGGGGTTGGAAGCCAATACTTTATCCTCAACATGTGCATTGCTGCTTGACTTACTGACCATGGCAAAATATCTCATAGCATACCGAGCAGACACAGTCTTTCCAGCTCCTGATTCTCCACTGACTATAATGGACTGATTTTTGTTATTTCTAAAACAAAGTAGTAATAAAGATACTTTAAATATCTTGCAAATTTAAGAAGTGTATATATCTAATAATCTACACACATGAAATAATCTACACAACGTGAAATAACTGCACGGACTTGCAGTTACGGCCAAAGCCGCTAATCACTCTCACTTCCTCCTTGGGCTTTTGGCTTTTTCCCCTCACATTTATCTCTTATAATCTAGTATCTCCACAATTCACTGCGATCACTTTTGTCTTTCCTCTGGCCAAAAAGATGTAAATTCTAAAAGCTCTTGACCACTTAGCATGTCTCCATAAGAGTGCACGGTTTTCCTCTCCTTGAGGGTGGACTATACAATAGGGCTGTGCAAAGCTTCGGGTACTGATCTGATTCAAAGGAGATTCGGCCCAATTCAGTGGCTCAATCTCTAAACCCGAATCAAATCAGGAGACCAATAAAAAGGTCTGAGTTGATTCAGAAAAGACTCAGAGAACTTCAGAGATTCGGGTAGTCTCCACTCACGGCCACAGGGAGCTAGACCAGACACCATGCTGGTAAGTAGCAGGGGTGGAGGTATGGGCGGGACCGCCGCCAGGCCCTATCCTAGGGGCGGGCAATTATTTTGGGCGGAGGGCCCTTACTGAGTTTTGGCAAGGCAACAAGGGCCACATAACAGGCAGCCCAGGTCAGATAAATATTAGTTTTCTAAATTCTTTAGGGGCCCTGCGGGCCGGATAGAATGGCCTGGCAGACCACATGTGGCCCACAGGCCACATTTTGCCCACCCCTGCCCTGTCCCCTGCCTGCTCCCCCAGCCCCCGTGAGCATCCCCTGACTCCTGCCCACTGTCCTAGCCCCATCATTGGCTGCCCCGCCTGGCCCCAGCATTCCAGCTTTTTTTTAAAAAAAAAAAGTACTCCCGCACTCACTGGCTCCTGCCAGATGGCCCACTGCTTGCCACTGTCCTGCGCTGTGTGAGGGGCTCTGCCACAAGCCCCCATCCCCCACCCACTCCCTCAGCCCCAGCTCCCGGCTCTTTAACAACAAAAAAAGCCCCACACTCACCGACTGTTGCAGCGGCTGTCAGGGTTTCTGGGAGCTTGTGGCAGAGCCCCCCATGCAGCATGGGACAGTGGGGAGTGCAGGGCTTTTTTCTTAAGCCCGTTGGAGGATGGGGGGACTACTGCCACTGCTGGCCTGCAGAACAACCCTTGCAAAGCCAGCAAGCCAAGGCAATTAAGGGATCCCACCCCAGCCCCAGCCCTGGAACAAAATGTAGGCAAGGCAAGGGCCCCCATGGGGACACTTGTGTGCCTATACCCAAATGCCAGGAGCTTGGGTAATAAACAGGAGGAACTTGTTCTCCTGCTAAACACAAATAACTATGATGTTATTGGGATAAAGGAGACTTGGTGGGACTCCACCCATGGCTGGCCACAGGTATAGACAGCTATACCCTGTACAGGAGGGATCGAGTGGGCAAAAGGGGTAGGGGTGTAGCTCTCTATGTCAAGGAAAGCTTGGATGGATGGATGACTTGAGACTCTCTGGGTTACAATCCATGGAGAACACAGCACAGGGGATACTATGGTGGGAGTCTACTACAGACCCCCTACCCAGGGTCAAGACCTTGACCAGGAGTTCATCCGCAAATTGGCTCCTGGTATATGGTTGTCATGGGAGACTTTAACTACCTAGACATCTTGTGGGAGGAGCGCTCGGGTGACCTCTATTTGACGCAGGAAGTTTATAGGCTGACGAGAGGTAAAGCACTGCTTGACCTCGTTCTGGCAGCTGGGGATGACCTAATCAGTGACCTAACAATCAAAGGGAAGCTGGGTGACAGTGAACATGAGCTGATCAACCTCACCATCTGCCATAAAGCTGGTAAGTCAGTCAGTAATACAGAAGTCCTTGACTTCAGGAAAGCTGACTTTGACAAGCTAAGAAGACTTGTCAGAGAGGTCCTAAAGGGCCACAATCTAAAGGAGAGGGGAGTTCAGGGTGAGTGGTTGCTCCTCAAGGGAGCAATCCTGGATGCGCAAGTAAAGTCCATCCCGTCTCGGACGAAAGGCAGCAAAAGGGCACAGCAGCCCCCTTGGCTCTCTAGGGAACTGGCAGACCTCCTCTGTCTTAAAAGGAAGACCTACAAAGGATGGAGGACTGAAACCACCACCAAGGAGGAATACTCTGCTCTTGTCTGGACCTGGAGAGAGCAAACCTGGAAAGCCAAGGCTGTGATAGAACTCCAGCTAGCTACAAATATCAAGGACAATAAAAAGTCCTTTTTTAGATATGTAGGCAGCTGGAGGAAAAGCAAGGGCAACATTGGACCCCTGCTAAACCAGATGGTGCAACTGACGCCCAGGAAAAAGTGAACTTACTAAATGGGTACTTTGCATCAGTTTTTCCACCAGTCCCATGGGACACCCCTGCCCACTGTGGGTCAGGAAGGCCTGGGTGAGGGCAATTCCTTGTCCTTCATTGAAGCTGATCTCGTGAAGGAACACCTTGACAGGCTGGATACCTTCAAGACAGTTGGCCCTGACAGGTTACACCCAAGGGTACTCAAGGAGCTGGAAAGCAACATAGCTCAGCCCCTGGCATGGATCTTTGAGGACTCCTGGTGCTCTGGTGAAGTGCCTGAACATTGGAAGGGGGCCAATGTTGTGCCTATCTTCAAGAAAGGGAGGAAAGTAGATCCGGCAAACTACAGGCCCATCAGCCTGACCTCTATTCTGGGGAAGGTCTTGGAAAAGATTATCAAAGAGGCCATCGTTAACAAACTAGCTGAAGGCAATATCCTGAGGGATACCTAGCATGGGTTTGTTGTGGGTAGGTCTTGCTTGACCAATCTTATTTCCTTTTATGACCAAGTGACCTGGACAAGGGGGAATAGATTGACGTTGTATATCTTGACTTTAAAAAAGCCTTTGATCTGGTATTCCATGATCACCTCTTGGTTAAACTGGCTAACTGAGGCCTCAACCTCACCACAATCAACTGGTTGGGGAACTGGCTCCGCGGTAGGACCCAGAGGGTAGTGGTTGATGGGAGCCAATCGTCTTGGTGTGCGGTCATCAGTGGGGGCCATTGGACTGGCCAAGTTTGCCAATGACACCAAACTCTGGGGTAAAGCATCCACACCTGAGGACAGGAGGGTGATCCAGGCAGATCTCGACAGGCTCATGAAATGGGCGGATGAGAACATGATCGTGTTCAACACCGAAAAATGCAAGGTTCTCCACCTTGGGAGGAAAAACCTGCAGCATGCTTATAGGCTTGGCAGTGCTACACTGGCTAGCACCACAGACGAAAGGGACTTGGGGGTCATGAACGATGCTGCAGCTAGTAAAGCAAGCAAAATGCTGGCTTGCATCCATAGATGCTTCTCAGGCAAATCCTGGGACGTCATTCTCCCATTGTATTCGGCCTTGGTGAGGCCACAGCTGGAGTACTGTCTCCAGTTTTGGGCTCCACAATTCAAAAAGGATGTGGAGAAACTTGAGAGGGTGCAGAGGGAAGGCCACGCGCATGATCAGAGGTCAGGAAAACAGACCTTATGATGAGAGGCTGAGAGCCATGGGACTCTTCAGCCTGGAAAAGTGCAGGCTCAGGGGTGATCTGGTGGCCACCTATAAGTTTATCAGGGATGCTCATCAGGATCTGGGGGAACGTCTGTTCACCACAGCACCCCAAGGGATGACTAGATTGAACAGTCGCAAACTCCACCGCGACCGATTCAGGCTGGACACAAGAAAGAACTTCTTCACTGTCCGAACCCCCAAGGTTTGGAATAGACTGCCAACAGAGGCGGTTCAAGCACCCACTTTGAATGCCTTCAAGACGCATTTGGATGCTTATCTTGCTGGGATCTTATGATACCTGCTGACTTCCTGGCCCTGGGGCAGGGGGCTGGACTCGATCATCCTCCGGGGTCCCTTCCAGCCCAAATGTCTATGATATCTATGAAAGAGCCAGGATGCTGGGGCCAGGCGAGGCAGCCATTGACAGGGCTGGGATGGGGCCTGTTTGATTCAGAGGTTTAGCCAATTCAGCAGCAGCTGAATCGATTCAGGACAGTGATTCAAATCACTGTTCCCTGAATTGGCGGAATCCAAATCTGAAGCGAATACTAGCTGCTTCACACAGGCCTACTATACAACATTAGCCATACCAATGTAACCTTAGCTGCCCATGAAGTTACAAAGTAAAACAGTTATTATTTATGTTATAATTTAAAAATCTCAGGGCAAATAATGCATTTCAGAAAGCGAATGTTAAATACATAACGTAATAGTGTACCTTGCCATTTGCTTGTAAGCCTCTTCTGCCACAGCAAATATGTGTGGATCCATGTCCCCCATGTTTTGCCCACTATATGCATGGATAATAGCATCTCCATAAATTGGTAATTGTTTGTAGGGGTTCATTGCAACCAGAATGATTCCTATGAAAAAATACACAATACAAAAATCAGAATTCGTTCTTGTTTTCTACAACACTGAATAGATACATTCACTGAAACCTGGCAACCATAAATACATTTATTTCCAATTGCTGTATATGCATCTAAACCAATTACTATGCAGAAACATGAGGTGGCAAAAATCTAAGTGACTTCAATGAGCTTAAATAAATACAAGCAATGATTTAAAACGTTTTCATAATTTATTTTAAACAGTGGCTTTGTCTTTGCTTACCACTATACGTGTAGATAAGCTTAGATTCCACAAAACGAACTTTAAGGTTGTGTAAAACAGCAGGGTCATGGAGATAGCTAAGCGCAGTGAGGTCATTTTCACCAACGAGTATGTCAGGATTTCGCAGAGGTGGCAAGGCTGTCGGATCAACAGAGTAAGCCAATTCCTGTCACAAAAATTATGTGCAGAGTAAACATAAATGCAAACAGAACTTTTTCACTCCCTTTATACTGAACTGTTGCATGAATAACAGATCACCATTTAACGTAGTATTCCAAGAATACCAGTATCTTCAACTGAAGTGCATGGTATTTGTGTGTACAAAGAAGGTAAATGGGACCCCTCATTGTCTAATAAAAATAAAGCTGTGTGTTCTTGGCTTATACTGTGCAATGAGACACTGTGGAATTCATTCACATGAAAGAAAATAAATAAAATGGCAGGTTAGAATGAACAGAGGAACGATAAGAGTAATTCAAGTGTGGCTTACACAGCGTGGGCATAGTTGGGACATAGACACTAGGGCTGTGCGAAACAGCACCGCTTTGTTTCAACTTCTGTTTCACCATTTTGAAAGGACAATGTTTTGTTTTGCTTCAAAACACTGTTTCGTTTTGTTCTGTCTAAACTGTTTCAATATTTTGACGTGTTTTGTTATTTTGCCCATAGGCTATTATGGGGAATTATGAAATGCCTAAACCAAAGTAATTTCTCGCCTGATTCAGATGAAAATTGCAGGGATGGTAGCCCCTTCTGAGGGCATGAAGTCTGCCAAGTTTCAAGGAGATCAGTGCAGGGGTTTCTGGGAAAGTGCACCTCAAGGTGCTGATAAGGAAAACTTGCGTCACTTGCTGGCAGTGACAGTCTCGTCATCCTGCACACAGAGCTGGGGGCTTGCACCCCCAGGAAGGCTGTGGAGCTGTGTTGGACTCCTCCCAGGGGTGCAGGCTCCTGGATCTGTGCGCAGGATGACAGGAGGCTGCTGCTCCCGTTGGGGACCAGCGCTGGACACAGCCCTTGTCCAGCACCAGGAAGGACTGGTGCTGCTGCTGGCCCCAATAAGCAGCAGCAGCCTCCTGTCATCCTGCGTGCAGATCTGGGGGCCTGCACAACTGGGAGGGCTGTGTTGGACTCCTCCTAGGGGCGCGTACCCTGGATCTGCGCTGGGGATGACAGGAGGCTGCTGCTGCCGCCTGCGACTGGCACTGGTCGCAGCCCATGCCCAGCACCGGGAAGACTGGTGCTGCTGCTAGCTCCAGGCAGCTTGGAGCAGCTCCCCCACTGACTCTCCACTGCTGGGCTGAGCTCCATGTGGCTGGTGGAGCCGCTTGTAGCAGAATTCTGGCGAGCACAGGCTCCGCAGCCACACGGAGCTGAGCCTGGCGGCAGGAAGTGGCAGAGAACCGGTGGTGGAGCTGCTCAGAGCCCTGGCCGGTGGCTCTCCCCTGCCTCCCACCCCCAAGCTCAGCTCTGTGGTGCTGCAAAGTCTCCAGCCGCTGGGCTGTGCTTGGAGGCAGGGCTGCGCTCCAAGCGGCTCTGCCAGCCCCGTGGAGTTCAGCCTGGTGGCAGGAGAGCCAGTGGTGGAATCGCTTGGAGCACAGCCCTGGCGAGAGGCTCCACAGCCCCATGGAGCTGAGCCTGGTGGCGGGAGGTGGGGAAGAGCCACTGGCCAGGGCTGTGCTCAGAGCCAGGGCTACACTCAGGAATGGCTGTGCCCCTGGCTCTCCCTCTGCCTCCTGTCACCGGGCTGAGGTCCATGGTGCTGGTGTAGCCACTCTGAGCATAGCCCTGGCTCTCCCCCGCCTCCCACTACCGGGCTGCTTCAAAACTCAAAACATTTCAAGTGCCCTCATTTAGTCTCATTTCAAAGCCTTGTGTTTCATGTTGATTTTGTTTTGAACTTGAAATGCGTCAAAACAGGTTTAAAATAAAACACTCATTGAAATTTCACATAGCTCTAATAGACTCTGGCTGCTAGCATGGCTCACTGAAGCTCCAGCCAGCTGGTCATAATTTAACAGCTTAAGTCCACTCTGCAAGACTTCTGGAATTTATAGCAATCCCTCAATTTAGAGGGGAACATCAGAGTAACAGATACTTTGCTGGGATAGTTTAGTCAAGGATGTTCCTGCCTTCAGAAGGGACTAGATGATCTTGTGAAGTTCCTTCTAGCCCTAACTTCCTATGATAGAAGGTCACCTTTTCTTTCCCTACCTAGTTTCATACCATGCAAATTTCACTGGAGCAGAAAATGTGGGCAATAAGTTTCTGTGGAGCTGACCCAAAGTAGCCAAGGAAGCACCTTTGGAAGATGCATCCAAGGAAGCATTCTGCTGGAACAATGGAACCATCATCCTCCGAAGTGAGGTGTGCATGCAAGAGATAGCTTAGTAACACACTCACGACTGAGCAACTAGCCTCCCAAAGAAACTGGAATGACCACAAACCTCATTGGTTTTAAAACAAACAAACTCACTTCTCTTTCCTCAATAATGCCTCCCAAATCACACTTTTAGAATATTTCCACAGAATAGGGAGAAGTCCAGACATCTTCCTGTGTTCATGCTAACAAGTTTGCATAATGAGCGCCTAGGAAGGTAAGCAATGCAGTATAACAATTCAGAAAAAGCCTCACTCCATTCTCTGTCCTTGTGCTTCACATATTTCACTCGTAAAAATCAAGAGAACATATAACAAACTGCAATCACACTAGGGAGGTGGTTCACAAATACATTTTGGATAAAGTAGGGTTATAAATTAGGAGTTCATACTAACATGGCTCTCCTGCTTATTTATTACAGATTGTAGACTAAAGCAATGGATTTAGTAAAAGGATAACACCAAGTCCTCAGCTGATCCCATTACTGCCATAGCTCTGTTCAGTTCTATGAACTCATGCTAATTTACATCAGTCTAGAATGGGCTTCAGAGTTCCTATTGTCAGAAGTATGGCTCAGTACGCTGGGACATGAGTGAAGGGTAGAATAAAGCTCCTTACATTTTTAGAGGGTTGCTCTTTAGTGTACAATTAAAACTCCTACAATTGCAAAAGAAGATCTGTGCTATTGTCTCCTGCCAAAGGCAGCCTACCAGGCTACAGACAACAACTAAGGCTCTTTTCCTTACAGTTCCATCTTCTAATCGTAGGTGAAGCACACGCTCTCCGGTTCTGTAGTCCTTTGTGATTTCTGCCGACTGCCAAACTTCTTCATTATCAGGAATCCAAACCCTGTTGTACTACAACAGCAGAACAAAATAATGGTTAATTCCCCTAATAAAAGAAGATACTGGCTTAACATTTCACTTTCTTAATGTAAGCTAACAGATAAAATAAAGGGCTGGGAGGCAGGACTCCACAGTCTTTTCTTTCAGGCTCCATTACTGACCTATTTTTATGCTTTAATTAATGCAATACAGAGCAACCGTAACTATTGGAAGGACTTTGGGGTGGTTCCACACACTATGGAGTAGGACTAGATTGGGAGGAAGCAGCACTAGGACCAGATTATAGTTAGGATCATTTGAGTGGTCTCAGTTACTGATGCTGAACGTGGGGAATTTTCCTTATGGAACTAGCCAATTCCCCATCAGGAATGATGGGGGTGGATGGGCGGAGATGGGCGGGGGGTGGGGGTTGCCCTGCCATCCCCTCCATCCCCTTTGGCTAGCACCCTGTAATATTGCTGCCTCCAGGAAGCAGGGCTGGGGCGGGGCAAGGCCAGTACTGCTGGCCTCACCCCCTGCTCCGTCCCCTCTGTCCCCACCATCATGGCAGCACTCCACTGTGCTGCCACCTCCTGTCCAGAATGCTCTTGGAGCACACTGGTTGTTTCACTCAGCACTGTAATTGGCTGCCAAGACAACCAATCAGAGTGCAAATAAAGCGTTACAGAAAGGCAGACAGACTAAGGCTTTTATTATATTGGAATACCTATGGAAAAAGCTCGGTCACCTAGGAGGAGAGAAGTCTCCTAAAATCTTAGTAGGAGGTAGACCTCCTTAAATTCATGCTTGTGAGACTTAACTTTTGCTACAGGACCAGACAGGTATGCATGAAGATAATTATGCCATAACCTTTCTTCTTACAGGACAAAAGAACATTCTTTAAAAACGTATTTTCTCCTGTGCCCAAGGGCAAATTTCAGAACCTGCTGGTTGCCTTTCCATTTATAGCACAGGGGTTAGTTCAACACTAAGTCACTTTGGTTTAACTCCACTCTACCCTAAACACACCTTAGTTCTGATGTGTGCTACTGTACTGCAAGTGGCCACAAAATCCTCTGAAAAAACTTGAGAAGTTTAAGTGTTTTGACAGCTGCAGAAGTAATGATGCTCTTTAGGTATACATTACTGTGAACACACAGCAACTTGCTGTAGTCATGAGACTCTGGACAAAGTAGTGCACGTGTTCCTGTTTGAACACTCACTTTGAACTATTAAACTTCAACTCTTACAAGGAGTTGAAAGAGCAACGCTAGCTATCATCAGTGTAAACTATACATTAGTTTATAGAGACAAACAGGTTGTGTATATCTCAAAAAAATGCAAGTAGACCCAGTGGAAGCCTATGCTTTTAATGACTGCCACTACCACCTTAAATTATTATCTGTGATGTTTAAACAGGAGTTTGCTCATACGCAGACCATCTGGTCATGGTATATCAATGTCACAGTGTTTTTATGACATCACAGTCCTCCTGCAACATTCAACTGAAGCAAAACAAAACAGCCTTATGATTTCAGAGCAGAAACGAGCAAAAGTGCCAAGCAGGCAACATTCAAAATGCAAATCTCTTTGAGAGCAGCAGAGTTTATGTGCGAAAAGGACCTGCTGTATACATAATCTCTCTTATGCAAATTTGTTCTTGTATAAATCTTGCTTGTCATAGCAGTTTGAGGCTCTTCTACTGAATCATAGTAAATAACCATACTGTTTTCTGATTGCTGCCAAGCTGGACATATGAAAACAGACAAGAGTTTCATTGACAAAGCAGTCAAATACCTGCTCTTATTCTGCAAGTGACAGTTTTACCTCAAGTATTAAAAACAAAACAGAAAACAGGATCCAATTCTGCAGTCTGTAGGTGACCCTATCTTCGAAGGCAAGACATACAGGACGATGATAATATTCTGCACTTCCATGTTTCCTCCACTTCTATAATGTTCTCTCTATAATGAACTAAGAACTGTTTTAGGGACAGTAAAGAACAGAGAGACCCCCAAGTTACACATGAATGTTCTCTGTACTTTAGTAGGATAATTTTTTCCTTGGGAGGAAAAACAGAATCATACCAAACGTTACTGTTCATTTAATCTATAAACCTCATCTACTCTAGTGCCTTCCCCAGCTCTTTTTCTGTGCCCTGTAGATGCTTCTCTTCTGGGCATGCTAACCAGCCACCTAGCTGCTCTTTTATTTTTCCACACAAGGAGAGATATAGAACCTGGCCCTACTAAAGCCAGCCACAGACCAATTTCATGCCTGATGCTTTCTCCCTCTGCTGCTCTACCCACAGTGCCCAGCTGCCTCATTTCTATCTGCCCTGGAAACCTTTCTCCCAGTGGCTACGGAGTCCATTCCCAAAGATGCCTCCTGTATCTGTTTTCTCTTCTCTTATTTGGCAAGGATCTCTAGGAGAAGCAGACAGATCAGATCTTTCTTTCCAGCTGATTTTACAAGCCTCTAGATTTTTGAAATACCCTCATTAAAGGATGACCAAGAAAGGATCTTATGATAACAGTGCTACATCGTATTTGCTTCTTTATGGTCATTAAAAAATGTCTGAATCCAGTATTTGCTTAAGAAAAGGTCTGACAATATTGCAGAGTTAGAAATAGTTGATATCCGACACTATGCAACACTGGCATTAATTTGAAAGGATTATCTTACTCTCCAGAATCACAATTTTCATTTTAATACATTCATATTTGTTGCATAATACCACATAACATGTCCAGCTTCTTCCACTACAGTCTGTTTGGTGATGCCCCCACAAAGGAACACTTCATATATTACTGAGCTGTGAAAGACCCAGAAGTCTTCCCTGAACAACCCCGGTTTCTGCCTCTATAGTCCAACTCTACCCCCTCAAGTATTATAGTCGATATAGTACACACATAAAAAGACACTGTTAAATGAAATATGCAAAGCAGAATTCAACTAGTTTTCACTCTCTCCAAATACTTTGATTTTTGCTACAGATATGGGTGTTTAAGATACTTTTATATGTATTTACATCTGTTAAGAGAGAACATATTGATCAGTATTATTTTATCAGAGATCTTTGCTATTATAATCATACAGCCTCACCTCAGCTTTAATGGTAATACATAAGAAACTGAATTGTCCTTGCTCATAGAAAGAGGGGAAGGGAAAAAAAAAGCATGTGATCAAAGTAACTATTCTGTAAAAGCCTCTGCAGTTGTAGGTGCCTCCATTGGTAAATGAAACTAGCCACTTTAAGATTGGTCTATTTGAACCCTGCCTACCAAGTAAACACAGGGAATTTACTCATTCTCATATCAAGTTACACCCAAACCTTCCTTTCACCTGCATGACGTTACTCCAGAAACAAGAGAGCCTGTGATTTTAGCTACTCAAAAAGAATGATTAAATGTGGAAGCAATGAAAGGAATATAGTCAGCACAAATGTCTAGCTTTAAACTTGTTGTATGTAATGGTGGGATAGAGATATATGATTGTAAATTAATATATACACACACAGTGTGTTTATCTTAGTTATTTAAAGAAAAAAGTTAAACAGATAAGTTATTTGCCATGACATTAAAGTAACTAGAGAAAAACAGGAAGTAATTTTTATAAAAAAAACACTCAGGTCATATTTAAAAGAACACACTTCTGTGTGGCTTCAGAAATGAAATGATGATTGTGGAAACATATTAATATTGGACTGGAAGAGACTCCTGGGCCAAAGTCCAGTTCCTTCCTATCAGAAGCCACCACAACACACAATCCTTTTCATGAACCACGAGCACCTTGCTGTTCTACCTACAAGATGGAGTTGGCGTTCTACAGTACAACATGTTCAAGGTGCTTGCTTAAATTTTAGAATTGCCTAAATTATCGACTAGCTGGTTATCAATCTCTGTATAAATAATGCTCCGTATCCCCAAATTCAACATTGCTACACAGCTTTCAAAATGTATTTTCCCACACTACCCCCTTAGGAATTGTAAAAACTACTCAGATTACTTCAAATTACCTATCTGATAAGAAGTGCAAAACAGAGCTTTAAAACAAAATTCTGAGGGTTACATATCTCTGAAACAAACTACCTGAACTTGAACAGACTTAAATGACAACAGACAACTCCAGAGTCTCTCTGACCAATGCATATTCAATGTAAAGGTGCCTTTTCCATAGTAAATAGTAAGACCTTTCTTCTATACTACAAGAAGAGATTACTGTAACTAATTACTTATTTTGCTTTTGTAAATTATTTTAAAATATTAACTTAAATAGTCTGATATTGCTATTTACTTTACTCCCTGCATGCTGACTGTATTTTGTCTGGTCAATCACACTGCTAAACTTCTCTGCATCATATTTAGCTGCAATACTTAAAGAACAAAACCCAGAAATACTTTCACAAGAGATCACTGCACAAACTGCACTTTGAGCTTATAAAACAAACTCTGCTAGTTTTCAGATGAGTTTTAGATAGAGAAATTTCTTCCATCAGAAAGATGGAGAAAATTTCTTCCATCAGGCCCCAAAACACTGAACTATATCCATGACAGAGGGGAGAAAATGACAAATGAACTTAACCTTCTAAAGCTACATCCTGCCCTGCTATACACAGACACAGCTACAGCTACAGCTCATACACACACACCTGACCAAGCTTTCAGTATGCCACTTGGGGTAGCTGATGCAGCATGGGATTCAGCTTGGGCTACATAAATCTACCTGGGAACCCATGCAAATACTCAGAGGGGTCACCTGCATGGGGTTGATGCTGTGGCTACTGTAAGTACCTGTGCCAGGTACTTTAAAACTAGATCAGGTACAGGTAGGTCTAGACTGTAATTCAAACACGTGAGTTAAATAGACCCATGTGCAGTGTAGGGTATGTCCACACAAGCTACCATTGTGCCTTTAGATTGCAGTGCAGATATACCTCAAATTAAGACCTCCATGGGGTTCCTATTATATCTTGTCTTACCTAAGGTTCCTTTACCTTGGAAATACTTATGTATGTGCTTTACCTAATGGACTACTTGCATACCTAAATTAAGCACATAATTAAGCACTTGTAGGTCCTTTGTGTATTTTTATTTAAAATTCTTGAGGTAAGAATGTCTCTCTGTCTTGCATGGTACAGACTGTATCATATCACCAAATATTTAAGTCTTATTTCTTCCTTTTTATTTAATTTTTAACAGTAAAACACTTAAGTAAAGTTGTCCTCAACTCCTGATATAGACACTGACATATAGGAATCAGAGATTCAAAAATAATTTATGAGTAGATTGTTAAGTTTCTTGTACTAGCTCACTGAAAGTTATTACATATTATTTAGCTATGAACTTCTTGCCTGGCATAATACAGTATGCACCCTTTGGAAGGAAACAGAAATCAATGTTTAATGACCTAGTTTCAATCCTGTTTCGAGTTACGTTGTTGGTCTAGAGTAATTCAGTTAAGTTCATTAAGAGTTCTTAGGATTTACAGCAGCTTAAGTTGAAGTTAAATGCAAATCCGTAGAAGGAACAGAAAATCAGTCCAGCAAATATAGCATGGTGGTGCACTTCTCTCCTAAATATACCACAGCCCTCACAACCCAACTCTGCTGTGCCATTCAGTAGCCCACGTACCGGCAGCTAGGAAGGTGCTTTGCGTGAAGCTTGCACCTCCAGGGCAATGCAAGTCACATTTGTGGGGAATGAGAACTGGCCATGCAGTCTGCATTTATTAAAATATACTTCTTCATGGAACATTTTTCAGACCCAAATCACATTATAAAGGTAGATAATTTCTACAGATTAGAGTGGTGATGGGACTTGCAAAGGACGCTCCAGTATCAGCTGGGAGGAATCCAAGTCTCAGCATTCACACTATCATTTATGCTTCAAAACAGTTTTCTCACTTCCCTAACTGCGTTACCTACTTAAACAGCATGGACTTGCATAAACCTCTGTGTTTGCTTATTAAAACAGCCCCGAAGGCCTTCACACCTATACATCACCTGCAGCAGTCCTCCACTGCCATACAGGAGGTAAGCTTGTGATTCACTAACCTGGGTAAAAAGACACAAATCCTAATGTGCTGCCTACTGCTTATATGGTAACAAACTCTGGCTACCTGCGTGTGAGTGATGTGATGTGCATAAATCCCCAAGCAGGTACAAACCCCTCAGTCTCGCTTTGCTGCAGCCTCCCCACCCTCTGCTCTCGAGGTCCTCCCCACGCCACCTAGCAGTCTTTCACTTCAAGGCCTCTTAGTCAGCCTTCACCTACTCCGGCCCCGGCACCAGGGGAAACGCAACAGGAGCAGCAAAATGTCGTGGTCCCAAGCAGCGCAGGGGCACTGCTGGTGTTGAGACGAGCGCGTCCTCTGGTGACAGCAGGGCCTGTCCTCGGCAGCCCGCCCCTGACCACCTGAGGGGGGTCGCGCAACGCATTCAGCGCAGCCCCTGGGGGAAGTGCTTCTCGCGGGATACAAACGAATGAAAGAAAGACGGAAGACTGCAGCAAGCGGCTGGCGGACAGCGCTGGGGCCTGAGCCCTGACCCGCTCCCGCCCGGCGGCTGTGGCCGGCCCCACGCGAGCCCCTCACCCCCCGCCTCAGCCCCGCTACAGTTGTGGAGCGGAGACCACGACCCCGGCCCGGCCCGGCGCGGCCCGGCTCCCGCCCGCTCACCTGCGTGTACAGCTCAGCCAGCGCCATGGGCGAGCAGCTGTGGCAGGTGCTCCCGGCCCGACCCCAGCAGCGCTGAGGCGAGGCGAGGCGGGGAGGCGCGAGACTAGAGGCCGCCCCGCCCCAGCACTGTCACTGCGACCCCGGCCCGGCCCCAGGGGCGCTGCCGCGGGCGCGCCCAGCCCAGCCCAGCCCGAGCGCCGCCTCCGGACTCGTGTGAAACGTGTCTAGACGAGGTCCGGCGGCACCTCCGAGGCGGTCGCGGTGGCGGTCGCGCCGCGGGCTCCTCGTGGCGGGGAGGATCCGACGGATCTCAAACCGCAAGCTGCGGCCGGGTGAGGACGGGCTGTGCTCTCGCTTGATGGTGGAGAGGAGATTTTCAAAAGCACAAAGGACAGGAAAAGAGTTTAAAACGAGCCTTCAAAATAAACAAGTGCAACAGTCAGTGCATACCTCAAAGCAGAAAACCAAATAAAATGTCAGTATTAACTTGCTTGACTTTCATAGGTATTACTGTACACGGAGGCACTAGTTTTGTGCCTCATTACAGCTGTTCATACCAATGGAACAATTTATCTTGGGGAAATCTTTAGGAAATTCGCAGCATGCACATAACAGCCTGCCCGCAGGAGGGATGGAGTCCCGCTAGGGGAAATGCTTTACTCGACTTGGTGCTGGCCACAGGGGAGGACTCTGTTGTGGGGGATGTGCAGGTACAAGGTAACCTAGGGGGTAGCAATCTCCTGTTGATAGGATTCACTATCCAGAGTAAGGTAGGAAAAATAACTAGTAGGGCAGAAGTGCTAGACTTCTGGAAGGCCAATTTCAATGAGCTCAGGAGATCGTTTAGAGGGGGGCTGAGGGGTAAGAACATGGGGAGTTGGGAGTTTCTTAAGGGACTGATGCTGCAGGCGCAGAGGGGCATCATCCTTGTACATATAAAGGGAGGCAAACGAGCCAAGAAACCCTCTTGGCTGAGCAGGGAAATCTAGGAGAGCCTACAGGGGAAAAGAGAGGCTTACAGCAGGGAACAGCCACCAAGGAGGAGCACACCACTTGGCTGGCGCTTGCAGGGAAGCAGTGAGGAAGGCCACAGCAGAAATGGAACTCAGGCTGGCAACAAAGACTAAGGGTAACACAAAGTCCTTCTTTAAGTACATACGGAGCAAGAAGGCAGCACAGGTAACATAGAGCCGCTACAGGATGGACTAGGGCAACTCGTAAAAGATAGGATGGACAGAGCTGAACTCTTAAATGATTATTTCTTTGCATCTGTGTTCCTGGTCACGGATACAAACGCTCCTCCCAACAAGACTTCGGTCTGGCTTGAGAGAGATACCAATTCACCAATGGTTAGCGCTGGCCTGGTGAAGGGGCAGTTGGAGGGGCTGGACATATTCAAGTCAGCAGGCCCCGATGAGCTTCACCCAAGGGTACTAAAGAAATTGGCCAGCGTCATAGCAAGACCACTGGTGAAATCGTTTGAGTGCTCGTGGCACTCAGGACAGGTCCCAGAAGACTGGAAAAGGGCCAGTGTGGTCCATCCACATTGTCAAGAAGGGGAGGAAGGAGGACCCAGGAAATTATAGGCTGGTTAGCCTCAATTTTATTCTTTGCAAGACCTTAGAAAAAATCATAAAGGATCACATTTGTGGGGGGCTAACAGGTAATACAATGCTAAGAGGCAACCAACATGGGTTTATAGCAGGCAGATCCTGCCCAACTAGCCCAGTCTCTTTTTATGACCAGGTTGCAAAGTGCTTAGATGCAAGAGTAGAGGTAGAGATTATTTACTTGGATTTTAAAAAGGTCTTTGACACAATTTACTTGTAAGAATTGGGTGCAACACTAAGTGGCTGGGATGTGGATTTTTTCACAGGTGGGTGGAAAACTGGCTTATGGGATGCACAGAGTGGTGGTGGATGGGTCGGTTTCTACCTGGAGAGATGCGGGCAGTGATGTCCCACCAGGCTCTGTCCTTGGACCAGTGCTGTTCAGTATCTTCATCAGTGATGTGGACGAGGGTGTAGAAAGCACTCTGTCCAAATTTGCACATGACATGAAATTATGGGGTATAGTAAACACACCAGAGGGTAGGGAGTGAATTCAGGCAGATTTGGACAGACTGGGGAAGTGGGCAGAACAGAACAGGATGCAGTTTAACAAAGGTAAGTGTGAAGTGCTTTACCTGGGGAGAAAGAATCACCAATACACCTACAGACTGGAAAATACCATTCTAAGTAGCACAGCAGGGGAAAGGGATCTTGGGAGTCATAGTCGATGCAAAAATGAACATCAGTCACCAATGTGCTGAGGCAATAAGTAAGGCTAACCACACTCTGTCATGCAGTAGGTGCATCACAAGCAGGTCTATGGAGGTGATACTTCCCCTCTATGCAGCATTGGTGAGACTGCAGCTGGAGCACTGCATCCAGTTTTGGGCACTGCACTTCAAGAGGGATCTGGATAACCTGGAACGGGTTCAGAGGAGGGCCACTTGTATGGTTGCAAGCCTGAGGGTAAGATCCTATGAAGACAGATTGAAGGACCTGAATCTGCAAGAGAAGGCTTAGAGGTGATCTTGTGGCTGTCTACAAACTCATTGGGTGGGGTGGGGGTCAGCAGGGAATAGGGGATACTGTTTACCAGGGTTCCTCTCGGGGTTGCTAGAAACAACAACCATCAACTGATGAAGAGTAGGGTTAGATTGGACATCAGGAAGAAATTCTTTATGGTGTGAGTTGCCAAAATATGGAATGGGCTTCCAAGGGAGGTGGTGCTTTCCCCTACCTTGGAGGCGTTTAAAAGGAGATTAGACAAGCACCTGGCTGGGGTTACTTGACCCCTGTGCTCCTTTCTGCCCAGAGCAGGAGGTTGGATTTGATGATCTAATTGGTCCCTTCCGACCCTAGAAATCTATGAAATCTATATACACACACCCCACAGAGATAAAACTAACACCCTCTAAGGTTAATAGAAAAATTCCCAATGAGTTGGATAGTGCTATTGTGAAATTGCTGCATTTTTAAATTTACCATTTGCTGACAGGGCCTGTACACCATGCTCACCAGACCAGAGGCAATGGGAACTTGTAAACCTTATTAAGGGTTAACCTATCTGGAAAATAGGTGTGCTCAGGAAGTTCACTGAATTAGGAAAAAGTTAGCCTCCCAACTTTTTCTGCAGGGAGAGTTAAACAGAACAAAGGGACAGACACGATAAAGCTAGCATATAAAACAAGACTCACAGTACCACATAAGCAGCATTAGGTCAAAGGAAGAGTTGGCATACTTCCATAACAGAGAGGGGAGAGTAGCTTAACTGCAGGACCAAGGAAGATCAAAGCAAGCAGACTGACTTAGGGCAGAGATATACAAGCTTCATGTGTTGGACACAGCAAAGGATCAGACTACTTCAGAGCAGTGGGTAAATCAAGGCAAGGGACTACATTTTGGGTTTATTATTTTGTCTCGATTTGTGTATTTGTATCTAAGTGAAGAGTAACTAGCGTTATAATCCTGTGCAAAGTTTGTGTGTGCAGTGAGCGTGCCATATCTCCCACGTGCCACTGGAATATTAACCTGAAAACTCAATTGCCCACATGACTGAAGGGCATGGTGAAACTACTGACAGTCTGAGGGGACTAACACTGCTCTTAGGGGGATGAGGAGAGCTGGGCACATGGACAGCAGTGTCAGAGAGTTTTAGAGAAGAAACAATAATGTTGCAGCCTATTTAGGCCAACTGCCGCTCCCCCCCCCCCAAGAAAAAAGAAAAGAAGAAAAACCCACAACAAAAACAAAAACAGGAAACCCCCCAAAATGAGAGCATTTGGGCCTAGTACACAGGGTCCTAACACATCAACCTATAAGGGTCCAGCTTGTCTGCAATGGTCTCATATTTTACGTATTCACAAAAACCAAAAACAGAGTCTTAGAGTTGTATTTTTATTTGGACATTTTTTTCAGTGATAGCTAATAGGATACAGTGTTTATGATGCACACATTTACTAAGTACAACATCAGACACTACAACAGTTCAGAGCTTATGTCATTCTGATATTGTTTTGGTTTTCATCTATGTATTGTAGTCATATCTAGTGAAAACCTCTGTTTAAAGGCTTTATTATCAGATGTATTATCAGCATCTTAAAAAAAAAGACATAATTCTCTCTTTTTTGTATGGCATTTTTTAAATGTGTATTTTGAAATTTTAAATCTTAAATGAAATAGACCTTCATCCTTCAAATGCTGGTGTTTCTAAGTGGGGAATAAATGTTAATGGATATAAATCAACTTTCCACAAATGTAGTATACCTCTGTTCTCCTTTTCTGATCAAGTAGACTATATAATCACACTTAAATGAAGCAAAACATTTAAGTATTTCAAGTTTCATCCCAGATTAAAGTCTGGGTAGCAATTTGCTAAAATTTGACAGGAGCTTACGTCCTAAAAGTCTGACTAGACCTCAGTGAGGTAAATATTGTGCAACATCTTTAGGCTAGTTGTGTATTTCAAAGGGGACATTGACAAATTAACTTTTCCAGTATCCAACAGAATCTACCATACCGATAGATAATAAATTAAAATATAAAAGATATGTCCACATTAAAAGAGCATAACCATGATTCAAAGGAAAAGGAAAATTGTTAAAGGAGGCTTGTGTGTTAGTTCCCATGGTTATTTAGAGACCTTAAACCCAAGGTAAAAGATTTTTTTTTTTAATATAATACACCATCACTAAAATTCTTACTTCTGAAAAGTGCATGTAAAATACTGTTATGTAAAATATTAGATGATTTACCAAACACGCATCTATTTCAACTTAAAAACATTTTCCTTTAAAACATGTCAAGCAGCACACACTTTTAATGTGATATAAAAGTAACACCAGTTAAATCACTGAGTTTACGGATAATACCTATAAATAACAACTACTTTGTTAAGGAAACAAGATACAGTAAGGCTTTTTACAGGTAAACAGATTTTAAAAATAAACAAAAATACATTTTAGTCATAGTTTCATATGCTGAATGTTTGAATACTAGATATATATATTTATGATCTACAGTAAAAACATACTGTAATGCCAGTTTTCTTTCAATAGGTGTATAAAGATTTTATTTTTCCCTATTTCCTGGTTTTACACTGTTACTGGATGAGACTGATTTGTCATTACATAGTAACAAATATCTTTTGAAGTTTGAAACGTTAATACGACATGCCATTATGCTGTATTTGGGGATAACATACAGTACTGTTCATTTCAGAAATTAAACAACAAACATATTTGAGTGAAAAGCTTTTGGTTTACTTTGCATAAGCAAATAATTTAAATAATTTAGCAAAGAGCATCCAAAATATAAAGATGCTTCTTTTAAGGTTTCTGAATTTATCAGTAGTGAGCAATAAGCAAAAAGTGGCATGCTTTTAGGAAATAAAGACATATGTATTTCAAAATGGTACTGAAAAAAGGTCAAGCTTTCTTTATTACACATTTTATCAGCCACCATATATAAAGCTATATGTCTTTCTCAAGGAAAACACAACTGAAATTTACTGGTCTCCTTTACTGATAAAAAAAAAAATTCTTTAAGGTTGCAGGTAAACTGGTTAGTATCAGCACATTCTAACAGCGTACCTACAGGTTACTTCTCTATATTTCTGAAGAAGTTAATGTTAACATTAAACTTACTAATGTTTATAATACACTAGAAATATTGTACACAAATGGAGTAATGCTTTTTTCATATGTATATTGAACCATATGTCACTGACCATACCTTTTAAAATTCAGAATCAGAAAGTTAAGCAAGGCCTCCGACTTGTTGCTGCACATTTTGAAATTTGAATTCCACACTGGAGCAAGGTCTGAGACTTGGGGGGGGGGAGGGGGGGGGGACACGGACACGTTCTCTCTGACAGAAAGCACAGTACCAGAACAACTCATTTTGCCACTGCACTTTACATCTTTACAGTGGGGAGTGTCAAACTCATTCAGCTCTTCCAGGCCAGATCTGAACCTACTTCTGGTGGTTGAGTGAATGTTGGCGACAGTGGGGCAAGCAGTGCTGTGTCAGCTGAGGCAGCTACAGTGATTAACACTTGACCTGCCACTGCCAAAACACATCCCCAGCAGGGCTCTGTATCCAGGATTTTGGCAGAGGGTCTCACCCCTGCTCACCCTGCCCCACAAATTCCTGGCCCTTCCAGGAGCCCAAGCTGTATCTCTGACACCACAGAATACTTTACAGAATACTTTATGGAACCTGTTAAAACTATTTTTCATGCATGCACTATATGGACAGACACAGAAGCTTAGTTTTCAAAAAATTTCTCTCTCAGTCATTCAGTGTTTGGTGTGTGTTTTTGATAGCCAGTATATCCATAAAGTAATGTGTTGGACTACTCAAGGAATTCTCAATCAAAAAATGTCTCCTTTCAATTCTAAGTATTTGAGATGATATGTCAAAAAAGGCAATGAAAAAATGGATGATGATATTGAAAATACAACACTGACACTTCAGGGGACTAAAAACGAACACAGGAAAAACTTGACAAACTACAAAATCTAAATAAATACTAAAAAAATGATTGACGTTTGATCATTTTGCCTCAAGACACTGAATATTTTTAGTAAACTACTTTTAAGAAAAGATAGCTTTAAAGTAAACTATCGTATAACTTCCAGTGTGCTACTTGTGCTTAGTCACCATTTTTCTTTACAGATGATTTCTTGACACTTGCATAAATCCAGTTAAAAGAAAGGATTGCACTGGACTGTAAACAAAGTCAATAATAAAAAAATGAAGTTTCATAATATTTAGTGCCTAAAAGGATACTGTCGTACATTTAAAAGAACACAATATGCAGCAGCAATTTAATAGGCTTAGTAAACCACTGTACTAACAAATGAACACCTATGTTATACCATATAGTAAGCTGAAAGACTTTTTAAACACTCCATAATTTGTCATAGTGACAAAAATAAGGAAGCCAATTAACAAATTATTTTATATTCCCAGTTTTTGATGATCCCCATTCCAGTTTTGATGATTTAAAGATAACAGATTCTCAGTGACTATGTATTCTACTACAAAATGCCTTACTTAAGTCCTCTATTTATAGCATTATGACTGTCCTTATCAGTCCTCACCTATGAGTAGGTCATGAATGGATTTTAATTTACACTATTTAAATATGTTACTAAAGATCTAAAAATGTCTCTATGCAGCTGAAGACACAATTTTTGCCCAAGACCTATATGCATATTCTGGAAACATAACAAACAATATGTCTGCATAAAAACAATAACTGATGCAAATAAACACTTTCTATCAGCTTTTTTGCTGCAGTACAGTTTCATAGTTTTCCAGCTGCCCAATACTAAAGGCCTAGGCATATACATATTGCTCTTTCAAAAAATGTGTTTTCAGTGGCTCACTATGTTTTAATGGATTAAGATTTCAGACTCAATGTCAACAGCTGACAGTGCATCTTTAGGTTCAGACACGCAAGATGAATCCTAAACCCAAGCTGGCTGGAATTTGAATGGTTTCTAATGCAAGAGAGGATGGGTTAAATGGAAAAGTAACAGGAAAAATATGTTTAGCATCCATTAGCAACTGAGGTGAGTCTTTTCTGTCTCGTAAACGCATCTAAAAGGAAAAGAAATAGACAGAGTTATTATTTGACCTCTTGGAGAAAGCAAATTAAAAATAATCATGCTGAAACTAAGTAGCTTTATATATATATGTAGATACATATAGATATAAAAAACTGCTCTTTGTAACTGGAACATAAAAGTGCCATTGAGTCAGACTAATAGTCCATCTAACTCACTACTCTGTAGATGCTTTAGCAGGAGAGCATATGAATGGGTATATATATGCAACATGGATCAGCAACTTTTTGCTGGCATGAGCCAAAACTGACCATCGTTGCAGACCACAAGTCTTTGCCCTTCCTGCCCACTCCTAGAAACCAGCTGTCTATATAGAACTTTGCTTCAGATTCCCACTCCTCTGTAGTGAGGAGAAGCCCAGATGCAGCAGAGCAGCAGGCTCCACAGTACACGGGGGCACTGCAGAGGACGCAGCTCTCTGCCAACCTATCCCTCTGTTGGAGTGCACCTCTGCAGGCTTGATCAAACACCTTCCTGGGTTCCTGGGTTAGGGAAGTTGGACGAAACATCCCAGCCTGTTCCGTTTCCTCACTATTAATGGACCCATGATCTATGAATTGGTCTAGTGCCTTTTTGAACCTGGCTATATTATCTGCCTCTACAACCTCCTGTGGCAACAAGTTCCATAAATTAACTGCACACTGCATATGGAACAGTGTTATTTCATTTGCAGTTACCACTACTCTGCCAACCTTAAATATTTTTTTGAGAAAGCAAATAGTAAAGAGAAACACAAGTTCTTGAAGAAGGTTGATTTTCGCTGAATCTTCTCATGATAAATACTATTATGAAAAACACAGATCGTATACATTTGGCGACTTGATATGGACCCTTTGAAACAGTTGTACCCACAAGCTAATGTGGGCTTTGAGTAGCTTGTGGCCAGTATATTTTTACTTTAGATTTTTTAGATTAACATTTAGATTTTTTTGAAGAAGGTGGCAAAGAACTTGTCCAGGAAACGTTAATTGAACTACTTATAGGGCAAACAACATGATTTTGTTTCATTTCAGTTATTTGGTTAGTCTCCTCTTTTATGCTAAAAATGCCATTATATTCTCAGCAAACCCAGAAAGACCACTTAATTTTTAAAATTGCTTTTTAAATTGCCCACCCTTTGAAGTTATAAAATGCTGCAGTCAGTATTTTCTTTCTTGTTAGCTCTTTCCAAAAAGAACCACATTTAAAGCTTTGACATGACTGGCTCAATTTTTTAAGTCTTCTCAAATTGACTTCTTGTGTGAATACATCTTGAAGAAATAGACTTTAAATTTCAGCACTTCCACACAATAAAATGTTAATACTTGACAAGTGGGAATTACTGGAGTGTGCACGTGCAAAATTACACAAGAACAAAAGGAAATAATTTGAAAATCAGGCATAATTAATTCATTTTAAAAAGTATAGAAAAAGTGATGGAAGCAGCAATAAAATATTTCAGTTCATTTAAATCTGCAAATAGCAATCAAAATTGTGACTGCTTAAAAAAATCCCATAACTGGTTTAACTTTTAGGTTAGAAGAAAAAGAAATGCAACTAATAAGCCTGCTTTACTTAGAATAGATTACTGAACTTTATGGCATAACCCATTTTGGTTCACAATCTTGTAGAACTATCTGAACAATTTATGGTAAAAAAAATATGGTCTTACCTGTATCGTACGTATAAATGATACCAAGACTCTTTCTTCAAACTCATTAACTGGAGTATACAAATTCAGAACTTTTACAATCTGCAAAAAAAGTAACAGTTCTTGATTCAGTCTATGGAACTACACATCCTGTTTCTAACAACATTTAAAAATAATTACCTTTCAATAGGAGTTGTTTACAATTATTGCAATTTATTTTATATATTTATTATACATTCTTTTAGGTTATTTATTTTAGCTTACTTATTTATTAGATTTATATGCTGTCCTCCCCAGAAAAGGCTTAGGGCAATTTACAATAAAAAAACAAGGAAAATTATAATAAACAGATGTTATGACATAAAAAGTTTAAGACTCAGATTGCCTCCTTTGACTGTGCGCTTTCTTGAGCAGGAACCACTGTTCTTCATGTTTGTATGGAAAAAGTGCTCAGCACACTGCATAAACTGCCAGATAATACAATAAATAAAGAATAAGTAAATAAATGTTATTTTATGCCCACTAAAAATTAATAGTTTTGATACTTCCTTTACTGAATTTTGGTCCAAGACTTAGGACTCCACCCTGCTCCTGTGAAAAAGGGTAAAAACCTGCCAGTGCTTTCAAAGTGAGCAAGTTTCTGTCCCAAATGTAGGACTAAGTCCCAAAATCAAGAAAAGGGACTTCAGCAAAAATAGTTAAAATGATAGGACATAAATGTATTTAGCCCAAACACAATTCTCTGTAACTTTTTTCACATGATTCTCCTTAGAATTTTTGAAAGTAGAATTTTTCCCTATAATGCAAAACCAGCAGTATTTCTGCATTTCTGATCAGAGTTCAGCAGTTCAATGGCATGTGGTAACACAGTGGATTTGCATCTCTTTCTTGCTGCCTCTATATTGTCAGAATCAAACCCTGAGTAACATGGGTTTTGCACAGATTTTCATTAGGGATATGACTTTTTTAAAATTAGGTATTGTACACGTGTAACTATTTTAAGAGGCGAGAATGCACACACATCGTATTCTGAACATTGGACAATCATTGTGATCTGCTTTTTCCTCCAGGTGGAACTTATTACAAATGCTAGCCTCGAGAGAGACAATTCCCTCTTTTCCTCCTTCTTAATTATGCTATTTACAACAATAAGAGACTAAATATTCAATCCACATGTGATGGGAGCACAAGTAGACCTACAAGATGCACAGCTTTGGGGCACATTCTAATGTAGCAGCTGACTAGATGTTTGAGCGTTGGATTACCTGTGCAGTAGTCAGAGCATTGCACATTGAACAGATAGCTTCTGCATCTTCATCTGTTTTCTTTTTCACCTGCAACAACTGTGCAGCCTGGATGAGAGGCTCCAGTGTTTCTTTAGCCCCACTATTCATCAAATTTTTGTCACGCAGCCATTCTTCAAGTTGACTCACATTGTACCTGTTAAAAGTGAAAACCTTTTAGACTTGTAAAGTCTGACCAAATCAAAGAGCTTATATTTTGTTTCACTAATGAATATTCTTTGTTGCTGTTATGCACTTCTCTCATACAGGGCAACTCTTAATTTCCCTCAATTTTATTTTCATGATTAATT
Source organism: Crocodylus siamensis (assembly GCF_052110815.1). Taxonomy (NCBI): domain Eukaryota; kingdom Metazoa; phylum Chordata; order Crocodylia; family Crocodylidae; genus Crocodylus; species Crocodylus siamensis. Next base: position 23,090,760 of record NC_143409.1, read on the forward strand.
TTTCCAAGACAGGAAATTTTTCCTTAATCAAAAGGATCAATGTGCATGGACAGAAGAGCAGGATTTTGCCTCTATAAATGTAGGCCAAGATTTTTAAAGCACTTAGGGGATTTGGATGCTCAGTTATCAGAAAACAACTATGCAAACAGTATGCAAATAAAGAATTGAACAACAGACATCAAATTCTACAAAAAAATAACCCGGGGGAACAACAGTTGGTCTGACCACAGTGTCCATCTTCTGAGCTACAAACCCTGAAGGAATCTGCTTGAACAGTGAATCTTATTTGCCATTCCCCCTAGCTTTGCAATAGCTATCTGTGGTCTATCTGAGTTGGTGTGCTGATGCTTACTTGTAGGATGAAAGGGAAATAATGTTGCTCTCTGCCCATTTCCCACCTATGCAAGCCTTGCTTGCATAGCCAAGAATTGTACTTATATTAAATAATGATTCTTGATTAACAAGATATTGAGAGCAGGAAACCTTCAAAACCAATGTAGGAGAGTCCAACATGCTTTTCTTTGAGATGGAATAAATGTTAAAAGTACAACTGTTACTAAACAACTATGTGGAATTCAAGGACTTCATGGCAATTCAATGACTTACCGTATCTGCATTCCTTTGCTCCAGGAACACATGTCCTTGCGCAGGAGAAGGTTATTCAGGGTCACAGCCCCAACAATATAAAACATCTGCTTGACTACCTGCTTGATCAACTCTGGATCCATTCCATGCTGACACATCACTGAGTGGAAGGTATTCAGCTGGCGAATGATAGAGTCCAATGTGTAGGTCCCTTCATCAGCAATGCTGGATGTTCTCTTTCGCAGCCCTGTTGGCTTCACCCCTGAGACCCCTTGAATAGTTTCATGCTCCAGCATCCCTGAAACTATATTTGATTTATGATATTATTACTAAAGTTGAAAAATGCCTAAAAGTAGACATGTTACAAAACAATTCTACTAGTTAATATATGTGCAGTGAGTAGATGGAGTTTATTACTGGACATTATATCATATTGATCCAGCATTGTGTTAATGACCCTATTTATTTATTTATTTATTTATTTAACAGAATCTAAGCTTCCAATGAGAAAAGGGTCACTACCTCTATAATAAAAAGAGGGCCTGATTGGGGCTCGCCAAAGCACTGTTTTCCTGAGTTTTTAATCAAATAAGCAACAGCTACGTGGGCCCAACTAATCTAAATGATATATTGTCATGTACATGTCAATAGCGTCTTAAAAGGAATATACTTTACATTTAATTGATTTTATTCCGAGGTCCACAGTAAATAATTTTCATTTAAAAATCTCTGTGAAATCAAGAATATATACACTTACATTCAGGGCTGGCCTTGAATCACCATCAAGGCCTTGGTTCAATCATCTTGAATCACCATCAAGGCCAATCAGGGTTGGCCTTGAATCACCATCAACCATCCAGTGACACGTGAGCTGCCATTCCCTATCTATAACTTATTATTTACACTATAGCAGTCCATTTTTGTGCTTCTCATTGGTGAAGCACAGCCATTCTAGTGATCAATACATAGATTGCTTGTCTTTCCTTCTGGACACACTTCTTCCCAAGAGCAGGAGAGAGAGGAGGAAGAGAGAGTGGGGTCCAGACTAGAATTCAAAAACAGAGATTGTGGGGTCTTGTTGGCAGACTTGTTTTGGACTCCTCTCTCTTCTTCCTCTCCTCTCTGCACAGCCAGCTAAGTTCCAAACATATCAGAAAGGGACAGGGTAGGAGGTGTTGCACAGCAGACTCAATCTCATATTTGGAAGTGAAACTTCCAGAGTAAAGCTGGACTGCTCCTCAGACAGGGGTGGGCAAAATTCAATCTGGCCCGCGGGGCCCCTAAAAAAATTTAGAAAATTAATGTTTATCTGCCCTGGGCTGCCTGTCATGTGGCCCTTGATGGCTTGCCAAAACTCAGTAAGCGGCCCTCTGCCCAAAATAACTGCCCGCCCCTGTACTAGGAGTTGATCTAAGGGGTTTGCAGTATAGGTTTTTGGCAGGTACAGGCTTTAGTGCAACCCTAATCATCAATGCAGACATACCCTCAATGTCATTATAAGTATTTCACATATATATATAAAAAAAGTGGGTCAGGTGGAGGAGCTCCTTACCACTGCAAGTCCCGTGCCATCATGGGGAAGCCTCCCCCACCCGCCTGGCAGCTGCCAGGGTAGCATCATGGAGTTGTGCCCCTTGCTGATGCCGAGTGGGCAGGGGGTGTTTCGACATGGCAGCGCAGGGCTCTCAATGGCACAAGCTTCCCCACCTAGTTCCACTCTGCCCTGCCACTCTGGATCCCACCCACTGGGATATTGCTATATTGATATACCAATTGAACACAATGTTGTATTGATATATTTACAATTTTACAGCCATCCGGAAGCCTACCGGTGCCTCAATCACTGTAAAAAAAAAAAATTCTAAGTACCTATAAATTTTGGCATTTGATTTTGGGTTTTTTATCATAGAAAAATCAGAGCTCCCCCTTGACTCACCAGGACGCAGGTCCAGGCCCCTCACTCCCCAGCCCTGTTTGTGCCTCTCATTTCCCAACCACAGCCTCCCCAGCCCTGCTGGTGCCCCTCACTCCCCACCCAAAGCATCCTGACCCCGCCGCCCTCCCTCCAGCCCTGCTGGTGGAGGCCCCCAGCTGCCAGGACTATGAGGCCAGGGACCCATGTCTGCAGCGCCCTGCAGCATCTCTCGAGCCCTGGTTGCTTCCTGTGGGAGTCAGCAGCTGCTGCAGGGGAGTGGAGCACAGAGCCTTGTGGGTGGCATGGCCAGAGTGGAGCTCATGAGGGTGCAGGGGCCTGCCTGCTGCAGGCTCAGGGCTCCCTGCCCTGTGGCCCTCCTCCTGGGGCCTCTGCAGCCCAGTGGGTGGGATCCAGAGTGGCAGGGCAGAGCAGGGCTCCACCAGTGGGAGCCCTATGCTGCCATGCCAAAGCGCCCCTGCCCGCCTGGCAGCAGCAAGGGACACAACTCCATGCTGCTGCCCTAGCAGCTGCCACGCGGGCTGGGGACGCCTCCCCATGATGGCACGGGGCTTGCAGTGGCAAGGAGCTCCTCCACCTGGCCCTGCCATGCTGGATCCCACCAGCTAGGCTGCAGAGGCCCCAGGGAAAGGTAGTAGGGTGGGAAGCCTAAGCCCACAGCAGCCAATCTGTATCCACCCCTGCCCTGTGCACAGATCTGGGGGGCACGTGCCCCCCTGGAAGTGCATACAGGAGCAGGAAGCCAGCCTCCCCCCTCTCCCCCACTCCAGACAAGCTGCCCATGGCCCCATCCCGCTCCCTACTGGGATCCTACAGCCATGAATTCTGGCCCCAAGCACTGCCCAGCTGGGCAGCAGTCCCAGCCCTGCCCAACTCCCTCCCTCCCTCCATCTGTCCTTCGCTTCCTCTCTATGGGGGTCTCAATCCCCCTCCCCCCTCTTACCAGACTTACCTGTGGGAGCTGCTCTCCGGGCTGCCTGGTGGCCATGTGCACGTGTGAGCATGCACACACACAGTGCCCCCAGCCCGACTGCCCTCCTCCTGCTCCTTCCAGCTCCTTGCAGGCTGGAACTCTGCCAGCCTGCAGAGAGTTTGTTGCATAAGTGGAAAATCTGCATGTTTCTCCATTAAAATGAAAAATCCATGCTTTTCTTGGTTAAAAGGGGAAATCCAGTTTTTTCCATGGGAAATGGAATACCTGAATCCCTGTTTATGAGGTACATCCACCTATTCTGTCACCGTCAAAGGAAATAGGATAGTTATGCTTTTCCTCTTACCTGATTTCTTCTTCTCTGCAGTGCTTGTCACCTACAAACAGTACTGAAGGGCTCTTTAATATAAAATTGTACCACGTAAAATTTCATACAGTACCGTTCTCATTGCTAAAAAAGCCAAAAACGTCGCTTGATTATCCCAGTTGCAAATTTAGAGGAATTGTCTTACCAATCATTGGTTGCAGAATATTTTCCAACACTCTGACAAGCTGCTGGTAGATCTGAATTGCCAAGTCACTCAGCACTTGTCTGTATTCAGCCAGGTCAAAATTGGTGAGGCAGTGTTCATTCTGACGAGGTGTATTATTCTTCATAAACCCCTGAATTCACAATACAACGGGAGCAAATGCATTTATATTATATTTTATATAAAAGTAGTATTTATATTTTAATCACACTATGGGCAAATAATACTTTTTTGAAAAAGATACTTACAGCTTCCCTAAGATCCCTTAACACACTTAATCTGAAAGTTGTTTTTTCCCCTCACACTTAGCACTGGGACATGGATTTTGGGTGTCTCTTGCATGATGTCTGTCTTCTGCCCTGAAACTTCAAGAATCTTATGGAGGATCTGGCTCTGCCCGCTTTTTGGCAGGTGAGGTATTTCTCCCACTCAAACTCAGAGAATTAAGGTGGCCCATTCTGGCCAGAATCCCTCCTATAATGCCCAGATAAATTTGTAGGATGTAATAAGATAGGCAGAACTTGGTTAACATATTTGAAATCTGTCAATCACAGCAGAATTAAGGGTTATATATCCCTTTACAGGGAATGCCACAACTTTTTAAACTTCAAAAATTGTAGTGAGAATCTTTATTTTGTGTAATCTGAAAATGGAGACCTGCAGCAACCCAGTGCCCTTCGTTGTGATGCTAGATCATGATGTAGATCGGTAGCACCACCTACTGACTTGTTATCATTACTGTCAAAAAAATCTGGAAGTTAGCCTAGATGTGCCAGCTTTGAGATCTAATGAGAACACATACTGGAGCTGTGTTTGTGATGGGGAAAAGTATAAAGGATTGATAACTGTCCTGTGGACACTGTACAATCCCATTCTGGTCTATAAATCCCTGTACTATGCTACCCTGTGCCTCTCTTGATCAGCTTTGAACAATCAAACAATGCAATAGCTTTGTGACCTCACTTCATACTTTCAACAGTTATCAAGCCAAGACGCATCAGAATCCAGGTTATTGGAGCTGAAAATTTAGTGCCCTTATAAGAGCTGCACCCATTTTAACAAAAGAGTGAATTAAAGGGAAAGATTTAAAGTGCAGCATATAGTAATATATATTTTTAAAAGGAGTTACTTGCCTCTTCTCCACTATACTGCTTCAAACAGTGCAAAAATCGGCAGGTGTTAGACAGCCAGAAGGAAACTGTTTCAAAGTCATCCCCCCTTTTCTGAGGGCAAAAACAAACACATTTGAATTCAGATTGATAGGCCAAGTTAAAAAAGAAAATTGTACCAAGAACAGAAATAAAAATAAATATCATAGATCTATTTTGTCCTGCTAGCTGTATCAGTACAGCAATGACAAGGCTAGTTTTAATTTTTCAGCAACATTATTTGAAAGATCTTTTTTAAAGAAGCCATTTAATTAAAATAGACCTCCATTGTTTGTTACACTCGTAGAGCTCCAAATATTATTTCCCCTCCCCGTTTTATCTGTTTATATTCTTAGACATTTTTCTCCCACAGCATGAACTAAGCTGCAATCAAAGTGACTGTTTTTATTATGCACTTTATTGTATGAAAACATCTTTTGTCATGTGACAGCATTACCAGGGTTAGTACAACCAAATACAGGCAGCAGAAATAATGGAAAACAATGCAGAATTTTAAGGCTTTTCTCTACCACTTTACAGCAGTTTTGGTAAACCTCATAGGTGTCACCTTAGCCAGAGAAAACAACCATTAAAAAGTTAAGTATCCTTTCTGAAATCTAGAACATATCTCCAGAAAAATTAAATTCACAACCTTCCATACCATATGCCATAACTGATATACATTTTGTTTTCCCACATATGTTGCCTTAAAATCTGTACAACTGATGTTTACTAAGCCTTTTCCAAAGGTATAGATTACTTAAATATCTTACACATTCATGGTAGCTTTTGTAGAGCAACTGAAAATCTCCACGATGCATGGAGAAACTACCAAGAGCAGTGATTCTCAACCAGGGTGCCAGGGCACCGTTAGGAGATGAGCAGATAAACTAAGCAGGTAAGTGCAACTTCAGGTTTGCCCGTCTGATCAATCCCCATCCCCACTACTAGGAGGTAAGCACTGTAATGTATAAATTCATTTTTGAAATTGGGTGTCACTTATTCACAAAATTTAGGGGGGTGCCTTGATTCCAAAAAGATTGAGAACCACTGACCTTGAGGAAAATCTTTAAATGTGTTAATGTTGGATACATGCCATCACTAGCCTAAATCTTTCTAGTAAGCTTATGGCATCATAGACTTCAGCAGTTATTTATTGCCATTAACATGAGCTGCAAACAGATACAGATCAGTGAATCTCCCAACCAACACAGCAAGTAAAATGCTTTGGTTAGTGTTCTGGAGGACTGGGAGGGATTTATGAAAAACAACCAGACGTACAAGTCACTATGTGCATGAAGTTACACTTGTACAGAGGCTGGTATATAGGGTCTTGAGGATCAAACTAAGGTTATTCTAAAATATATTTTACTGAATTGATGACAGTATATTGTGAAACAAATTCTGTTTATAGCTATAATCTGCAGATAGATAATGTTGCATTTTTGAGACATGCAATTATCTGTGAGAAGGTCTTACTGATTAGAAATCCAGAGCCAAATCAGTGAGTTTTTTGTTTTTTCTTAAAAGAAGACAAAAAGTAAAAGCAGATTTCAAGTAACAATTTCTACAGAACAAATGAAACTAACCTTCAATATTTTTTTGATGCCATTAATAGTAGAAGTTAGCAGTGACCTCACTTTTTGATCATCATTAAGATAGTCAGCATGCCGGACACACATGAACAAGATATAGGCTGGTAGTCCCGGGATCAGATTGACTGCCACACCCCGTGGTTTCAGATCTTGGGATAAAACAAACAGTTTTTTATTAAGTTTAAACTCCTTGGACAGTATCATGTTTGGCAAATATAACTCTCCAGTTAATCAGCATAGATGAAGGTAATAAAAACTCAGTAAAAAAAAATTTTTGACAAAGGTATTGAATCACGAAAAAATGGCCTGTTAAAACTATGTTTTAAAAAAGATACTGTCAATATCTAACCAAGAAGTGAAATAATGTTACAATAAAGAATTACACAATTGGATTACTTCATTAAGATATTTCATTTTCCTCTAAAACATTAAGTAACCTAGACACCGTCCAAATTGAAAAATCAACAATAAATCAATCAGTTACCAGGTAAATCATATGTCCCTATATAGTGTCTTTTGCAAATGGGGAAGATACTTACCTAAAATAAGATTCTTGATCAGTTTTGGTTCATCCTCCTTCTTATATTCTAACATTCCCTGGAAGTCCTTTTCTTTCCGTGGAATATTAACTGGACGAATAGGTTCATCAATGATTTGTCCAGGTGAAATATTCTCCATCTGGCCCACTGTATGAGGGGAAAAAAAGAGGCAACTGAGAAATATTTTTTAGTGCAACCTTTACATGTCAGAAATTCCTGTGTCCTTAATCAAGACCATCAATGTTGTATAATCAAGGAGTGTTCTTATTTGGCTTACTGTAACACCTACTGAAGCAAGTCCCATTGAGCAAAGATGCTTATTCCCTGATAAAAACAACTTAGGAATACTTTCTTCCTTTGCTGAAAAGTGGAAGTACTCGGTCAATACTTATTATTATATATCTCAACCTTCCTGCCAGTGATCCCAGTGCAATGATGGGAAACAGTCCTTTTACACTATTGATAGAAATCCAGAACAATGAATTAGCATTGATTTGCTGAATTCTCCTCCACAGAAGTGCAAGAGGCAAAAGCAGCTTCAATCACATACTTGCTTATATTGGAGGATTTGCTGTTACTCACACCACAACATACTAACATTCTTTAACATTTGTCTTTCTTCCAGTAAGTGAAATGGTGCTACAAACTGTTTCATATCTAACACTTACATAAATTAGTTTCTCCGTGTGGCACAGACAAGAACAATATTTTCAGAAACATTTTCATAGGCTAAGCTATTTAATCTGCAGGGACTGACCCCATATTTGGTTTTTCTTGTAGGCAATCTCATCCAGGAATGAGTAGGATTTAGTTACCCAGTACAGAAACATTATGGCTATGCTTTTTATTTGCCTCATCTTGACAAGGTTAAGAAGGACTATTTAAAAGGGTATGGGAGAGTTAATAAAAGAATATAAACGGGAGAATCCTTATTTGAGGAAGGAATAGTGGGTGGGTGTCATTACTAGGAATACTGTAATAGCATACAGTAGGCAGAAGATTACTACATGTGGGCAGCAGCAGGTTGCCATCCCTGCTTGAAGGAAGCTGTCTGTAGAAGCCAACAAATTGGGACTGTAGCACTCTTTTGACTGGAGGCATAACTTAGACCAGCGGCTCCCAACATTGGGGAGGAACAACCGGCACCATACGTACAGGTTGGGGAACTCCCCTCTTGTCAGCACGGAGGCGGAAAAGGATCTCGGAGTCATCATTGACTCCAAGATGGACATGGGCCGGCAGTGTGGGGAGGCAGTCAGGAAGGCCAACCGTACCTTGCCAGGCATCCACAGATGCATCTCAAGCAGGTCCAAAGAGGTGATCCTCCCGCTCTATGCGGCACTGGTCAGGCCACAGCTGGAGTACTGCATCCAGTTCTGGGTGCCGCACTTCAAGAGGGATGTGGACAGCATTGAGAGGGTCCAGAGGAGGGTCACTCGCATGATCAAGGGACAGCAGGGCAGGCCCTATGAGGAGAGACTATGGGACCTGAACCTGTTCAGCCTCCACAAGAGAAGGCTGAGGGGGGATCTAGTGGCCTGTTACAAACTAGTCAGGGGGGATGAGCAGGCATTGGGGGAGTCACTATTCCCCCGAGCACTGCCAGGAGTGACCAGGAATAACGGTCACAAGCTGGCAGAGGGCAGGTTTAGGCTAGATATCAGGAAGCGCTATTTCACGGTCAGGTTGGCTAGGATCTAGAACCAACTTCCAAGAGAAGTGGTGCTGGCTCCTACCCTGGGGGTTTTTAAGAGGAGGTTAGATGAACATCTTGCTGGGGTCGTTTGACCCCAGTATTATTTCCTGCCACGGCAGGGGGTCAGACTAGATGATCTACTCAGGTCCCTTCTGACCCTAGAAACTATGAAACTATAACCCAAATTAGGGTCACAGCAGGGGGTCTGCTCCTTGCTCCGCCCCTCCCGCCTGTGAGGCTCTCTCACTGCCACTACCCTTGTGATCCTGGCCTGGCCCGAGTTCTGCTGGTGGTGCTGGGGGCGGGGGTCAGATTTAGGGTCGCAGCAAAGAAAGGCTGGGAGTCACTGTCCTAGACACTGATTAGCTTGCATAGTTTTAATGAAAACAGAAATTGTGCAGTGGCAGAAGATTACTACATCTTACTGTTATGTCTGTTTCTGTTATCGTTAATCTTATTTCAATAAAAAACAGCAGATTTTCCACTCCATACCCACACTTCCATCAATTCAATGCATCTCAAGACAAGGTAAGCACTTAAGAACATTATGAATCTGATAAGTGAACCTAAAGATCTTTCCTTGCAGGGAGACAGAGCCCCAGACTTCAGCCTGAATGTCAAAGAGATGCCATTACTTAAAATATGATTATTATTCACTGTTGAATGTATTAAATGCAGTACTTTTCAATACTGAAAGCACAAGAGTCTATAAAGGTCATTAATTTGAATCTTAGTGCCTTATCAAATAAACTGGTTAGCGTGTTTAAATGAAGAGATGCATAAAAAATTTCTGAAGGATTAGTATCAAGATATAATTTAAAAACATCCTTCCACTTGTACTTTTATTAATCACTTTTAGCAATTAAAAAGCAATTAAAATGCTTAAAATTCACACAGTCTCAACAGCCTTGGGATCTTAAAATTGGGACTCACTTTAACTTCCATAAAATATACTTTTGTTTATACTGCTCCAAATTCACATTCAAGTATGACTGTCAACATTAAAACAAAACCTCAAGGAGAGGGGATCAATGCTAGGACTATAGAAGTCCATGTTTAAATTAAAAGGTCAGACATTTATATCTGCCAAGCTCTGTTATAATTATTTTATTCTTGATGAAGATGCAGATATTATACTTGGGGAAAAAGACAGGACACATGTACTGCTTAGTTTGCTCTGTCCTTCAGCTGACCACCCATCCCCTTCATTCTTAACTATCAAAATTAACCACGGCTTTAAGAATACAGCTGTCCAACTTTCAGGAAGTTAGGAGCAATGTGCTGCATGGGCTGCATTCCTGGGGGGCTGTGTAAGGTGTGGACTGCAGACCTGGAGGCTGCTCATCACATGGGCAATCCCCACTCCACTCCACCTGCCTCAGCCATGCAGACAGCTTGGCTCCACGCTGCTGCATGCGCAGAGTACCTCCCATGCCTCATGGCTATGTGCACCACCCTAGACCTCATGGCTATGTTCAAGCACCCTAGACCTCCCCTACTGCACTGCCCCAGTCCCCTGAACAGAGGTAGGAAGTATGCCAGCAGTGGAAGGGTGAGCCTGAAGAGCTTGGTTTCTGGAGCAGGAGCAATGGCAGAGGAGTTGGGGAGGGGTGCAGTGGGGGCAGGAGTCCATGGGCTGTGCGCTAACCCTTTAGAGGCCACATGAGGCTCACAGGCTGCCAGTTGGACAGCTCTGCTTTAGAAGATGGTATTAAAAAGAATCACATAGTGCTCCTACTCTGCAGACAATTCCCACTATGTTTCAGTTTCCTTATTTACTTAGTTGCTACTTAATGCAGTGCACACAAAGGATGGGCACCAAACATATACAGTGCCAGGATAGCTCGGGTTGGTGCCAGGACAGCTTAAGTTCAGCAGGAAGTAAAATAACATCTTTTCCCTCTCACACAAACAAAATAACAAATACCTTCAAGTTCACCAATCTTTTTGGCAAAGACTTTCAACTGCTTTTTCAGTTTGCGAACAGTCTTGTCCTGCTTTTCAAGTTGCTCCATTAAATCCTGGAAATCAAAAGAAGAGATAATATTCAGGTACTGGAAGACTTTCATACCATGTGAAGCAGACACAAAACCAGCACTGTGAGCAATACAAAAAGGACTGTGAGAAAAGCTGAAAGGTGGTGCCACCATCTGGCTGGAAATTGCAAGCTGGTACAATGCCTATAATTCAAGCCAAACAATATTGAAAGTATTGTCAAGTTGCTTGCAACATGATGAAGGCAACTGCTCTTATGCGAATCTGTTTTGCACATGCTCAGGTAACTATGTCAGTGCTTATGGTGAGAAGACGTTTTATTGCAAACGCATCTACTTGATGCTTTCTTTTCTTTTTCTTTCTACTCTTGGCCAAATGATGCATAAAACTCATTTCCTTCAACTCCACTACTGACCTTTATTCCTGCATTATCTATACCTGCCTTTACACCTAACTTCATCCTCAGAAAGTGGAATAGGTTTAATAAGAAAGGGGTAAAATGGGAACAAGACCTATTTTCAACTTGACCATAGAAATGACATAGTTGTTGTAGTCCTCTGGCATAACCACTGCCTTCTGTAATTGAGTTTATTTAGACTGCAAAGTCATTGGATCATAGGAAGGTATGACTGGAAGGGGCCTCACAAGGCCATCCAGTCCAGCCCCCATGATGAACCATTCCAGCCAGATTTGCTCCGTCTAATCTGCTTTTGAAAGTTTCCAGGCATGGAGATTACACAAATTCTCCAGGTAACCTGTTCCAATGCCTGACCACTCTCATGGTCAGAAAGTTCCTCCTAATCTCTAGCCTAAATTTTCACTGCCAGAGCTTGAGGCCATTGTTCCAAGTCCTGTCCCCTACAGCCACAGAGAATAGCCCATCTCCATCTTCCCTATAATCACCCTTCAGGTAGTTTAAGACTGCTATCAAATCCCCCCTCAGTCTTCTCTTTTCTAGGCCAAATAACCGTAGTTCTTTCAGCCACTCCTGATAAGTCTCACTTCCCAGGCCCCTAATAATTTCTGCTACCTTGCGCTGGACTCTTTCCAAACTGTTCACATCCTTTTTGAAGTGCAGGGCCCAAAACTGGACCCAATACTCTAAATGAGGCCTCACCAGTGCTGAATAGAACAGAAAATCACTTCTCTTGACTTGCAAGTGACACTCTTAGTAATACAACCCAGGATGCTATCGTTTCTTTTTGAGCCCATTGTTGGCTCGTATTCAGCTTATGAGTCCACTGTAACCCACAGGTCTGCCTCTGAAGTATTGCAACCAAGCCCTTCATTCCCCTGTCTGTATTCGTGCATGCAGTTATTCTGTCCCAAGTTCAGGACTTCACACTTGTCCTTGCTGAATCTTATCTAGTTGATTGTGGACCATTTTTTCAATCTATCCAGGTCATTCTGGATCCTGGCCTTGCCCTCCAGAGCATCTGAAATTCCACTCAAACTTGCTGTCATCCAGAAATTTGCTAAGTGTTCATTTGATCACATCATCCAAATCATTAATGAAGATGTTGAACAATAGTAGAACAGGTCAGACCCCTGGGGATCCCTACTTGATACCTCCTCCTCCTACCTAGACACTGAGCCAGTGCAGACTGCTCACTGAGTATGATGATCAGTGGTGTACCAATGGGTGGGGGGGAGGCGTGCCAGCTGGGCCCTCCAGGAGGCACTCAGTCCCCTGGCAGCACTTCCGGTTTTACCTAACCCTAATCCCGCCTCCCCCTGCAAGACTGGCCGTGAAGGGTGGGGGGCATGCGCAAATGCAAGTATTGGGCCCCAATCACCAGAGACCCACAGTACACCACTGATGATGATTCAACTAGTTATACATCCAACTTAAGTATTTTCATCTATTCTGTATTTCCTTAGTTTGCTAAAGAAGATATCATGGGAGACTGTGTCAAAAGCCTTGCTCAAGTCAACATATACCATGCCCACTGCTCTGCCCTCATCCACAGAGCCTGTCACTTTATCATGGAAAGAAATCAGATTGGTCAGGCATGATTTGCTCTTAGTGAATCCATGCCGACTGTTCTTGATTACTTTGTTCTTCTCTAGTTGCTTCACAATGAATTCCTTGAGGATCTGCTCTATGATCTTTCTAGGTATAGAGGTCAGGCTGACTGGAGCATAAACCACATTTTTATATTGTATTTGTATAGCATCTAGCACATGGGATCATGGTCCATGACTGGGGCTCCTTTGATGTTACTGTAATATAATTAAACTTACACTTTGTGTGTGGTCCCTAATATAGATGGCAAGTACTTCAGGGCAGCTATCCTTTCTCATTTTATCAGCATGACTTATAATAAAGAATATTTTAATTTTAAAAGTTTTTAATAATTTGTCAGAAGCCTCTGAAGACTAAGTGAATGCAGAAAAGCTCAAAAGTCAAGTAAGATAAAGTGTATTAAAACAATTTAAAAGAAAACAACCCTCTTCCTGAAACTTAATACTCCTTTATGTTAATGAGGCAACACATGCCATCTTCATCAGAAGCATCCCTCACAGAAGTTCTCTCAAATATCTTGGAAAATATTAACATATATCTTTGTCAACTTGTGGGAAGCAGGCATAAAACTGGTCTTAATTATGCCCTAGAGAGTTTATTAGCTAAGGTACTGCAAGTGAAAAATATTTAGCATAACAACCACCATTAAATAGAAAAATTAGATAAAATATTTCTATTAACATTAACAGAATAGCACATTTATTGACTGAAGACTGACTTAAGGAATTTAACTTCAACTCCGCAACAAATTTGGTGGCAGAAAACACGTGTCTTCATGATTCCCTTCTGAACTAGCTAAATAGTCATAAGCTTCTTTTTATTAACAAATTAAATCTTGTAAGTGAATTTATTTTTCCAAGTTGAGGAACTATATCCTTAGAGAAAAAACTAGAGTGTTTTGATTCCATTGTCTTTATCATTGATGAATTTTACAATTTCAAATGACTGTTCAGTCCTACAATTATTTATTAACATGAGGAGCTGTAAGAAGTTCCTTTAACAAATAGACATATGTAGAACTATTCATAATAATAGGCCTTGAATGTCTAGTATTGTGCATCTATAGGATCAGGCCTATATTTTGCAGAGTTGGGTTTTAGAAGTTCATATTTAGCAGAGAGCAAATTTGGAAGTGAGGCATCTTAGCATCACATAACTCATTTGGATTTTATATTAAAATGCTTTGATCATGCTGCAAAACTCATATTAGTAACAAACTGTGCATCAAAAAGAGACATCACAATTACATATATGACACTGAAGACTGACAAAAGAAAGCTGCGAGAGGGGAAATGGATATTGTGAAGCTGTCTGTAGAAGATTTCTTTGGAGAAGGGAGAAGGCAGCCAGCTTGTTCTTCAGTTAGTGCTCCAGAAGTAGCAAACACAACAACAGAGAAAAAGGATCCATTTGATCTACATACAATCATCCGTTTGTAAAGTGAAATCCGGTACGATTGATACTTCATGGGGTCATCTGCATATAACTCCTCATAATACTGAAAAAATAGGTACAGTGTATTTTTCCCCTTTCCTCTGAGACACTAATATTTCAGCCAGCAATGTTAACATAAAATCAGGTTAAAACAAATTAAGCAGTTCATCGTTTTTCAGGCAGTCATATCTTTCTGTTCCTTCCATCCTCCCCCATCAACAGTTATTTGTTGAGATGAAATGACAAAGTGCTAGTTACTAAGGAAATTTCTACAGCAATATTGTACTTTTGAGAGTCTAAAATAAGACTGACATGTGACGGTTACAATGAATGTTTACAATATGACCAGGGGAATACAACATATGTTAGTACCCTAAGATTACATCTAAAAAACCTGTGAGTTCTTTTCAACAGGCAGGGAAAGTGAAGAATGCAGTCAATCCCAAATGGATTTTACATTTTAACATCAGAATGAGAATATTAAAGAGCAAGTCTAATGGTGATAAGGAACATACCCTTCCTTGATTTTGAAAAGAAACAAAATTCTTTTCCAGTTTAATTATGACTGTGTGTTGTCCCAGAAGCCAACAATGCAGTGAGTAGCTCTCAGAGCCAAATACCAAAGCACAGACTCATAGACTAAGCAGAGGTAAGGAGCTGTATAGGTGGGAAAACTTTTAGCATCTAAGGAATAAGACTACAGCTGAGAAACTAGTAAAGTGCGTTCAGTCATTAACTTATTCTCAAGATTATTATCTCTTGCTCATGACCTGAATTCTCTCTCAGCTTCCTCAAAACCTCATGTACCACAGTATACCCCTAACCTGCTGTTATATAGTTAAACAGAAAAGAAAACATCTCAGGTATTAAGAACAGAGGAGCCAGGAAGGCCTTCTCTCCTCCTAGAAGTAGCACTGAGCAGTTTACTATAACAAGTACCTTCAACGAAGAAAAGTAGGAATCCTGAAAAAAAACTTCCCCATTTTCCTGTTTGAACCCTATGTACTAGGAAGCACATTTCTACAGAGGATGAGGAACTGGGGAGTCTGTTTCATTTGTTTCTGAATTCATCCCAAAATGCTAATAACGATCAAAGGAGAAAACACCAATTGGCCAGGAAACTTCTATCAAGTACCCATTTGTAGAAACAGTTGTTGCTGTGAAACACGATGAACAGACAGCAAAAAACACAATGGTTGATCTACATCAGGGGTGTCAAACATATGGCCCAAAAGCTGGATCAAGCCTCTGGAGCCCTATGATCCAATGCATGGGTCTCAGAGTGACCTCGCATGCCACATGCGGTGTGCAGAGCTGGTCTAGTTCAAGAGATGGACTCAGTGCCGCAGGCACTAAACACATCACAGGAGGTAGGTCTGGGGCGCACACTGGATCCATAGATGGTCTGGACTGGGCTGTGATGGAGACAGCAAGGGCCAGTCTGGCATGGCACTACATGCAGTATAACGCCCCCTGCTGGCCCCCTGTGCTCTGTGTAGTGCATGTGGCCAGTCCTGCCCTGCATGCTGCGACTCCCTACCAAAATGGCCCTGGGTGCTGGCTCCAGGGCCACTCCTGATCAGGCCCCAGGCCACCTGCATGGTGGAGCCAGCATATAGGTTTGGTTTGGAGGGGTGCCACATGCAATGCACACCCATGCCACCCCATGCACTGTATGCAACACAAACACTGGAGCAGGGATGGTGCATGCCGCACTCACCCTGGACCCTCTGTGCTCTATTTGATGTGTGCAGAACCCATGGTGCTGGGTCCCACCTGCATGCAGTGCAATCCCTGGAGTGATGTATGGTCCCAATTTGGCCTAGTGACTCTTATCCAGCCCTGACTTACATAGCTTGAGACGCAGGAAAAAGTGAAAGCTACAGACCCATTATGGGTGTACTAAGGGGCATCCTCCCCTAACATTATTCTACATACGTGTAATCTAGTGCAAGCCAGAGGTAATACTATTGTTCCATTGGAACATTTTTATGAGCTGCAGGGACAGCCATCATTCTATTGGGTATGACTTGGCAGCAACCACAAGAGTGCCATCACATGTCTAACAGCCCAATCCTCTCCAAGTCAGTGGTAGAATTATAGCAGGGGGACTCTGGAGAGCTACTGCCAGAGAAATGTCCTGTGTAATATGCCTGGATGAAATGTTGTCAACTGGCAGCAGTCATATCCCCTATTAAATTAATTGCTTTGCTTGAAAAATGCTGCTGCATACATGTAAGCAACCTTGGGAGATTCTCATTTGAAAACTAGGGAGGATGTGTGCACTGGTGACCTCTCTCCCTAATGTTCTTAAGTCGTTACATTGCAGTGGCATTTCTCTTACCAAGTTTTCATTAGTTAGACGGGTGATCTCATGCTGTAGACTGGCTTCAATCCGGGCCTCTGGGGGCAGCTGCAGGTTTTGTGCCAAAAGCTGCTGCTGGCGATTGTTCTCTTCCTTCAGACTTTGAATCTCACCCCGGAGAGCTTCCAGCTCATTCTCATGGGTCTTCTTCTGGGACTGAAGCTGAGATTCCAAAAGCCTGCAAAAACCGAGCAGGATTGGAGAGACATTTAGCATTCACATCCCAAACTCACCCTAGGAGTCCAAAGCTTTAACTGCTGCTCAGAAATAAATATGTAAGCTTTGACTTGCAAGAAAAAATGAAGAAGACAGAGTACTCTTTAAACCCTTCAATATGCCATCAAATTAAATGGTATTCAAACTCTCAAACAGTGGGAGAGAATAAACTAACACTGACTTTGCTAAGCACTTCCCTCTGAACAAAAACTGAATGAGCACTGCTCAGTAACACTGAAAACATGCCCTAATACTTAATATAGCTGTAAATCTCCATAGACTGGTGATGTTAGGTTTAAATAGGCCATGTTAGGTTTAAATAGAGCACATTAAGTAGTTAAAATTAAACTGGTGTCTTAAGTTAGACCCATATGGTAATTAGCTGTTTTACTGTCAACTCTTCTCAGTTAGAAATGTTTGAATAACTCCTGTTCAAGTGCAAATGAACATATATTGGCTGAATTTGGCATTTGGAAATGCAATGGACATTTTGAGAGAGGATTGCCATTAATGCAAGAAAGGTAAGCTGGAGCACTGAGTACAGGACTGGGAAACAAAAATTTAGTGTTTTACCTGGCTCTGCCACTGACTCATTCTTTGTCTTGTGGGGAAAAGTGATATCTCAAATCCCGCACAAATGAAATGGAAGCAATAAGTAATTGCTTATGTCAGAGGAGTGTGGATTAGTTCAAGTTTGTAGGGCAGTGTCACGATGCAATGATTCATTCTTTGGGGCATGTACAGGAAATGGCACTAATACTGACATTAGACAAACTTTCAGGGTTTAAAAATACATAAGGCAGCCAACTTAACTAGCAGTGACATTGATGAAGGCATATATGGTCATTTACCGACAGCGCTTTGTCATTTAAGTCTAACACTTGGTTGCTGCTTTAATCCTAAATCAAGAAAAAGATGCAGAGCAACCTCTCCCCAATCCCACTCTGCAGAACATTCCCTATTCCATGTTAGTTCTTAGCATATAGACAACACAAGGTTACATTTAAGACTTGTTAGCGCAAGGAAAAGAAAGATATTGGTGAATAGCATTCATTACAAAGTCCCTGCTTTGCCAGCTACTACTTGAATGTGTAATTGTGTACTTCTTAAAAGCAACAATGCTGCACTAAAGGATTCATTACAAATGGAAGACTATAGACACTCCAGGACAAGTTTTCATGGATGGGAACACACAAATACTAACATGTGCTAGTTACTGAGGGGTAACTGCAAGAGGCTGTGTGCATTTCACCAATCAGATGCCAGTTTAGCAACATGCACATGCATTTGCAAATGTTGCAATAACTGCATATCTTTTAATTTGCAAACACTTTTGAACACTGTCCTGCCATTTTGAAAACTTACTCCTAATTTGAGTGAATTTTGAATTAATGCATCTCTTGGCATTCCTCTCTCCGAGGACACTGGATGGTTATATGGGGTCAAAAGCAGGGAAGTTACAACAATTAAATTAAAAATCCTAGAGGTTATTTTAACAACACTATTAACATCTCAAAAATTCTTGCACATACGGAAAAATCCATGCACATGTACGACGGGGCAGATAAGTAACAAAGCTTCCTTCATTTCAATTGTAGGAATGTTAGGGTTTTTATATTGTCATTTTTGTGTGGCTTAAGCACTTGTAATACATTACATATTAACTGTTAGAGCCATCTTAAGATTTTAACAATATGACTTGACAGGTAGACTGGCTCAGACCAGGCTTTCTGCTAATCTTAATAAAGTTAATACTGATGAATGATTTTTGAACTATTAGTGGATAAGAAACATTGCAGCTGAAGCAATCCCATAGCAAGGGGTACAGTTAGTTAGGAGGCAGAATGCAAAGAAAAGTCATTTTGGAGAAGTCTGGTAACCTGTTGGCTTGTTTTAACCCTTCATAAACCAGCCATAGCTCTCCATCCTCATTCAGCATATGATAGTCTTGAGGCGATTGTCTTCCAAGCAAAATGTTTAAAAGATAAAAACACAAAAGGGATACAAGATGATAATAAGCAGGGATCCTGGTTTTCTCTGTTTAAAAACTGCAAATTCTGATTAAAAACCCCAAAATCCACATTTTTCCAAAATTAAAACACCACTATATAGAACGATATCAGATGAATACAATGTTTTATTGAGGCCTACCAGTGCCTCAATCGTTATAAGATAAATTCTAAATACCTATATATTTTAGTGTTTGATTTTTTTTCCCCATAGAAAACCAGTGCTCCCCTGCCCCCCTTGCTCACCAGGCTGCGGATCCAGCTGTGGCTTTGGTCCCCACTGCTTTGTGGTGCTAAGCAGCCCTGATATGCCAGTGTCCTGATATGGAAACCCTACTCATCCCGTTTCCCCTCACTCCAAAACCACAGCCCCTTGGCCCTGCTAGTGCCCCTCACTCTGTACCCACAGTCCCCCCATGCCCTGTTGGTGCCCCTCACTCCCCACCCACAGCTCCCTGGGCCCCTCACTCCTTAACCACAGCCCACCACCCCCTCCCCCAGCAATGCTAGTGTCCTTCACTCACTACCTGCAGCCCCTGCCCTACCAGAGGGGGCCCCCACCTGCCAGGGCTATAGGAGCAGCCCCTCCCCCCCACAGTAGCACCCGAGCCCCGGCTGCCGCTCAAAGGAGGTGGCGGCTGATGCAGCTGAAGTGGAGCATGGAACCCAGCTCAACCCCCAACAGTGGCATGGCCGGAGCAGAGACTCAGGGCAGGGGTGGGGAATGCGTTCTGCCTGCAGCGGGCTCAAGGCTCCATGCCCTCCCCCCAGATGCCTGCACAGCCCAGTGGCCCAGATCCAGCACAGGAGCAGAGAGGGGAAGGCAGGCTTGATGCCACTGTCAGAAGACCCACGCTGGCCAAGCCACCATGGTAAGGTTGCCCCTGCCCACCTGGCAGCAGCAGCAGTGGCATGGAACTGTGCCCCCTACTGCTGCTGGTCGACGGGGAATGCCTTGCCATCACAATGCAGCAGGTATGGAGCTCCCAATGGCAGCACTAAGCCTGCCTGCCCCTCTCTGCTCTCCCACACCAGATCCCACCTGCTGGGCTGTGAAGGCCCCTGGGGGGAGGGCAGCAGGGTGGGGAAGACCTGAGCCTGCAGCTCACATCTGCCCCCACCCTTTGCACAAGTCCGGGGGGGCACGTGCCCCCCATGCCTCCCTCCCCAAGACTGCATGTAGCACAGGGAGCCAGCCCCCCGTTGCCCCTGCAGATGAGCCACCTGTGGCTCCATCCTTCTCCCCCAGCTGGGCCCCATGTGCCTGCCTTGGCCCTGCACCCCTGCACAGCCTGCTTGGGCAGTGCCCTCAGCCCCAGCCCTGCCCTACTCCCTCCCTCATTGGGGTTTTTAATCTGTTCCCCCTCCAGACTTACCTGGAGGAAACTACTCTCCATGCTGCCTGGCTGCCACACGCAAATGTGCGTGCACACATGTACATGGCACTTCCTGCTTCTGATCACCCTCCTCCCACTCCCCCCAGCCCCAAGCTGTCCTGTGCAGGCTGGAACTGTTTTTCTCCTTTAAAGGAGAAAGTCCGTGTTTTTTTCCTTAAAAGCAGAAAATCTGCATTCTTCTCTGTCAAAGGAAAATATCCACGTTTTTCCACAGTGAACAGGAAACCTGGATCCCTGGTAAGACATGTTATTAAGAGGACACATTAACCCATAATTATTAATTGAGCAATCCAGTTCTGAATGCTGGAGGAGACTGTTGCATTCCAAGATATGGATTATTACATATTGTTATGGAAACAGCTGGAAAAGAGGATATATATTATCAAAGAGAAATGGCAAACAAAAATGGAGACATGGTAAAGTGGTAATTTGAGTAACACAGCCAATTACAGCCCTGGAGATGGAGTCTCTGGGAAGTTTAATTTTGTATTTCTACATCAGCATTTTGCATATGTAGGTTATCTATCAGCCTAACTTACACCCCAAATACAAACACACTTAAGGAATCTTGTCTAATCCTGAAGCAACTTGCTGTGTATGGTAGAAAAATGTGGATGGTGAAAACAGTTCCAAAATGGTTATGAAAAGCCAAAAAAAGAAGAAAAAAACCCAGAATTCATACCTATTTGTTTCCTTCAGCCCAATATATGCCTGAGCTATTTCTCCTTTGTCTTTCATCTTCTGTACATCCTCCAAGAGGATTGTGGAATCTGTCATGGTATTCTGGGGTAAAATAAATTTCCAAGGTAAGTTTCAACCTTACATCTAATTCTTTATATTTACAGACTAAGGTCTACATTCTGTCCCCTTTATTCAAATCAAATAGTGTCCAATTTATGGAGTAGCACCATTACATTGAGCAAGTCAACTTGGGGAAAAGGGTGTACTGTTGGGGAAAAAGGGGTCTGTACTGTACTGGACTGCGTGGCATATAAAACATACACACTAAAATACTGATTATTTTACCTACTCAGCATGCAAACCTGAGAATATTTCTCCCTTCATTGCCTATCATCAGAAAGGAGCAAAATAAATTTCATGAAATGTGAAATTTACATTTCTTTCAATTAACATGCATGATCTTCTCATTTTAAACATGAGATGCATAATTTCAAAATGTGTGTTTACAAAAACATTTTAATCCTGTTTGCACTTCATAAAATGGTAATACTAACTGTATACTACTTGGAACTTTATAATTAAATTTCCATCCCTGCTTTATACATTTTTTAAAAGTTATTTTGGAAAGTTGCCAATAACTGACAAGGACTAAGACATCTTGAAACTCCAGAGAGTTCAATTTTTGGTGCTGCATGTTCCATTGTTTCTTCACATAATTTAGTCAGATTTTACATGGTTTCTAGAATAGCCTGCATCAGTATGATTTTAATTGTGTGCTGTTTTTTGGGGATGACAATATAGTCCAGCCATATAATTAACAGATACAAGGAACTAAAATTTGGCATTTTTGTTTCATGCCCACAGTTAAATCTTACGTCTCTGAGAAAGACTGTTACAAAATACTGAAAACTTAGCCTGCTTAGAACGTATTTGGAAAACAGATCTATATGTTTAACATGTATTTGCACCACATTTGTGCCTTAAAGTATAAAAAATGACATAATACAATGAAATGGAGTGGTAAGCTTCTCTCAGAATTATTGCCAGCTTCCTTGTTAGCTCTCGAGTAAAGTTTTCTGTTGTGAAAACAGAAATGTAAGAAAATACCATAATAATTATTATTTTATTCTATCTTTTTGGAGCAAAATTATTCTCTCTCATCCATCAATCCAATCAAGCTTTGCAACACTATATATGTGTATTATCATCTCTAATTTAAAAAGACATGCAATTAATTTTTTCTTCAGAACCATCACTCACGGTGCAGCCATAGTACTATTTAAATGAAATCATTTAATTAAAAAACAAACAAACAGAATTTCAGTTTCTCTCAGCTCAATTTTTATCTTTCTAAATATGGTTCTCTCAGCTAAACCTATTAATCAAATGTTCAGCCATTCTTTCCACACATTTTTACATTGCAGTTTAATTCTGGAGCATGTTATCTTTTGACATCTTTACTAGAAAATAAGGCCAATTTTCACACCACAGACTTACTTTATTTCACAAACTATATTGCAATATTAGTTTCTTTAAAGAGGGCATTTTAATACAATACTTTATTTTGACTGGCTGCCTAAGTCCATGTTTGGTTCACTTTATCTTCAGGTTACCACAAACTGTTAGTACTTCTTTGAGTCTAGATCAATGATTTTCAACCACAGAATCTACAAAACAACTTGTAGATAAATTCCTTGTTTCCTCAAGAGTAATGAAAGTTCTTTCTAATTACTGCAAAATGTGATTGCTAAACTTCAAAACACAGTTCTTCATGTGAGTCAATGAAGTGACAATTCAAACTTGTTTAATTAATATTGGGGGGGTTGTTTTTAAGATATCTGTAAGAAATCTTACAGCACTGAAAGATTGTTTACCTTATCCTCCTGTAAATCAAATTGGCAAGCGATAAAGAAGAGAAACAATTGGTCAATAAACCTCTCTCATACCATGACAACCCAAATTACCAGTCAGAAATTAGCTGCAAACTCACTCTTACCAGCCCACCAGCCATCTTTTTATCTGTCTTGCCCTTAGAAGTGTCAAAAATCATTTTTACTTTATCATCATATCTTTTCAGAATAGCAAGGGAAATAGTCTCTGGGGAGCTTTAAAGCTTTGGTTGACTCAGTTTTCCTATCCAATCCCAATATTTTCCTCTTTGGTGCACTCTGCATTATAACTTTCTTAAATAGAAGAAATACTTGAAAACCAAAGAAAAAAATCTTGATATATCACCCAAATGTAGAGGCACACCGATACGTTGCTCACTTATTGGATTGGCACCGATACGAGGAAAATTGAGAGCATTGGCAATTGACTTCTTTTTGTCTGATGTGGCCGATAGTGTAGCTGATAAATGCTGTGTGCATGCATACAGCCGTAGCACAGCATTCAGGTGACCAAGAGCACAGCCAGGCAGCGTGGAGAGCAGCCAGGTCCGGCTGGTAAGTCTGTTGTGGAGGAAGGAGAGGGGGGAGGGAAGAGGCATAGGGGGTGCAGATCAAGGTCCCCATGGTGAGGGTGGGAGTGGGGCTGGCGCTGGGGTAGGGGCTGCCCAGCTGGGGTAGGGCAGGGCATGGAATGGAGCCACAGCTCGTCCAGGGGGTATGGGGTGGCTCCTGCTGCTACATCTACCCTGAGAGAGCATAAGGGATGTGTGGCCCCAGACCTGCACATGGGGCAGGGCAGGGTGGGCTGCTGCCGCAGGCTTAGGCCAAGACAGCGCTGGGCTCTTCCCAGCAGGGGGCTGGGCTGGGCTGTACTCAGGGCAGACGGTGGTGGTGCTGGGAGGGAGGCTTGGGGGTGGGGGGGGGGTGCTGCAATATTCCCCAAATTCCCTGTAGCCCCGTTCCCAGCGCCACCGCTGTGTGACCCAAATACAGTCCAGCCTGTCCACCTGCCCAGAAAAACCTGGTGCAGCCCCCAGACCACAGCGGCAGTTTGTCCTGCCTCCCACGCAGATGTGGGGGCACAATCCCCCCATGATCTTCTAGGGTGTGTGCAGTGGTGGGAGCTGCTCCCCCCCACACCATCCAGATGAGCTGTGGTTCTGTCCCATGTCCTGCCCTAGCCCCTGCTCCATTCCCTCCCTCACTGTGGCGGCCTCGATCTGCACCCTCCCTACTCCTTCCTTCCCCCACAATAGACTTGTTAGCTGCATTGCTTTCTACACTGCAGGGCTGCACATGAGAAAATCAGAAGAGGATTGGCCGATATAGCTCATTAAAAATCAGCCATTGGTATTGGCTCAAAAAATCTATCTGAATTATATACTTGTTTTTCTTGAAAATAAGGATCTTGGTGAAGTCTGATGGTACCTTCTACTCTGGATCAAACAATACAGTAAATCTGGGACAATAAAGTGGAATGTACTTAGCACTGTAGATTATCCTTCTGACACTTTTCTGCTACTTTGAAACAAACAACATGATAATTAATGCTTCAGTGAAGAAATCTTTTCCACTGCCTGTCAAGCGAGCGTTATTGGAGATGGACTCCTAGGATCTGCGGTAAACTAAATATTCATTAGGGAACAATACCTCTCATACTACATCATCCCAGCAAATGGCTGACAGTGATTTCTGCACTGCTAGCAGATTAACTAATTTAACTGAAGGGGCTTACTCTGAGTTTTCTGCAACATACGTATTGCACAATTCTAATTAATGCTCTTCAATTATTTTTGCTGCCAATTTCTAAAGATGTCTGGGCTTTCAGAGTTCTTCTGAATAACATTAACAATTAAGCTTGATCTTTCAGGCAGTTAAGAGAAAGACATTTTTTGCAATTTTTTAAGCTTCAACTTCCAGCCTTTGCCAATCAATAGCGCGTATAGTCATCTTTGGAAGATACTGGCCAAACCATCCACCAATCAGTCCTGGTGCGACAGACCAGATATTTTTAAGTTCAAACTGGCTGGCATGCAGGCCAGAAATCAGGAGTTAATGCACTCTACCAATGTAACCCATTCTAATATCTATGTTCTTATAACAGTTTAGTGCCTGCTCATCCCCAGGAAGTTCATGTCTAAGCTTAGCAAAGCCTACTGCCTTCCTAGACATTCATCAAACAAGCTACCACATAACAAATTAGCCCAGTGTTGTAGTTTAACTACGTCACAGAGCCTCTGCTGGGTATTACTTACCTTGGGTTGAATAGCTTCCTTCTGGCTCACCAGCTGAGACCTCAGGATGAGGACTTCTTCCTTGCGTACCTCCAGCTCCTCACTTACTGAAGTCAGCTGATCTAGGAGGACTCTGTAAGCAGGGGCACCAGGAGCAGTCACCTCTGGAGAGCTCTTTTCCATCAGAGCCTTCTGCAGCTCATTAAGCTCATTCTTCAGTTTCTTATTCTCCGATTCAAGTTCTTGACGCTGCAAAATCAAGGACAGCCCCACCACTGAGCAATGCTCCTTTTACTCTTCCATGTTACTAAAACAGAATTATGAACCACAGAAGGGTAAAAATCTGAGTGACTGTTGTGAAAATATAGTCATTCTCTGCCTGTCGTTCTTTGTGTTCTCCTAACAATTGATACGGTGCCTCAAAGGATTTCATTAACTATCTTTTGTCAGAAGTACAAAACCAGAATATGTACATGTGAATTGTACGGAGTCAATGAAAATCGCTCTCCTTCTTGAAAAGCAAAAAAAGAGAATTTCTATGAAACCTCAGCAAGAGGGCTCAGTATTGCTAGTGAACTTTTGTAACATTTGATAGTATTTGGATGTAAGTCCTTATTTTAGTCTGGTCCAAAATATATTCTGATATCAATACAGTTCTGGGCTGGGTTCATGGTATGTACACAAAGTAACCTTAAACCCAAGGGAACTGGCCAGCAGAGAAGTCATCTTACCAAAAAAGGACTCACTCCCATTCCTCTCAAGGTGTAGGCCCCAGCCACATATTCTATACCTCACAAAGAACAAACTATGCTATAAAATGCTTGCTGAGGAAATTTCTTTCTAATTCTTCCAGCTGACTTAGGTCAGGAGAGTTGGTATCTCTTACCCTAGCCAGAATACCTGGAGACAACATTCTTTTAAGTTACATAAACACTAGAAGCCTCTAGTCCACAATACCTTGAGTGATTCATACTCCAACTCTGCGCCTCTCATCGGTGGCCTCTCCTCTTCCTAGGAGTAACACACACAAAAAAATAAACACTATGTCTCTTAACTGTCACTAACTGATCTCAACTGGATCATTTCTTAGTCACAAAAGGAGTTAAACAATCATCTTCTCACAGAGCTCAGTACAAGACATTCAGCCCTACACCCCTGAATTCTTTCTGTGAAACATTAACATTGACTTGTTCCATTTACTTATGATCTAGTTTTCAAACATGTCCAAGTACTTCCAGCTCTCTACAATATTGAAAAAAATTGTCCTACCTATTTTAAATGGCCCACTAAGGATTTAGGAGCCCAAATTTAGGTAACAAGCCTTGAAAATATTGGCAAAGCAAAATAAGTATTAACAGACTATATGGGCACATCCAGATGAGTGCACATGTGCAATATGCAGCAGTACAAACCCATCTGTGGCACCACAAATTACATGCACCACACATACAGGTATTTGTCATGTTGCTAATTTGCAGCACGACAGGTTTTTTTGACACTGGGAAATCGTGGTGTCAAAAACCCCAGGCCTGAAAAAAGTGGGGTGGTGCACATGGCGGCAGCATGTACCACCTGAAACTGGAGCCTGGCCAGCTGGAGCAACACTCTGGCTGCTGGTCAGGCTCCACACATCTGAAGCCTCAGGAGACACCCAGGACATCAGGGAAGGCTGTTGGGGCCAACACAGGTACTTTAAAAACTGCCCCTGCCGCCATTTTTCAACATGGAGACAATGACACATGTGACAGTCTGGGTAGTTTAATTACAGCAGCTCTTGGAGACGCTTTAATTAAAGCAGCCCCCTCCCTGCCACACCCAGAGTGCATCTATAAATGCCCTATGGCTTTAAGTTGACACTATTTAGCATTCGTGGAACAAACAGTGGGTGGAACAACCTGATGGCATCATATAATTGGCTAGATACACTCTACCCTGGTCTTGGCACGAAGAGCCTGTTCCTCCCTCCGGTCCAGTTCATCCTGCAAGGACTGCTTTTCTTGCTCCAACTCTGTAACTCGTTTCTGCAGCTTGAGGAACAGAGACATGTCCAATGGTGTCTTTTTCTCACTTGGCTCCTGAACAGGAAAGAACAAAGTGAGCGCACAGTTCTACACCAAGAACAAGATTTTTCATCAATCTTCAAAAGTTGACTTAAAAACAAATCTACTAGTATAAATAAAAGCATCTAATCTAAGGCATTAAGGGTGGAAAGAAACTAACTAAAAGGCATTAGGCCTGTAAGTAATCATACCTTTTTTTCTTATTTGTTTGGAAAGGGGAAGGGAGCAAAGAGATAAACTTGTGGTTAGACTTACTAAAAACAAGCTGCAGAAACAGGCAAACTTCTCCTAATTTGCACAACTATTAGGTTTTTTAGTTAATAACAACATTTTATACTATAACTACTAGGTTTTTTATTTAATAACATTCTATACACGTTATTTGGATCCATTATAAACCAACTTAAGCAATTAGATGGGATGTGAAATATAAGGATATCAGAAGGTAAGTTTCATCATTTCCTTTTATTTTAGTTTTTTCATTTCCCTTTATTTGTATGATTTTAGATTGACTAGACTTCTCTTGGTTTTTTGCAGAATAAAGGTCATCATTCAAAACCCATGAATGGAAAGGAACTTCGTTCTTGTTTCAAATCATCTCTACTTTTTTTCATACCCTTTTCTCCTGTTAGCTTGTAAATTTAACATCAGTTTGATTTTTAGGGGATGAATTAAATTTAAACTCTATTTCTACTGTAGGTTATTGTATTTATTAATATTCCAAAGAACAAAATTGATATTAAACATGGTTTTGGCAAAGAAGCAGCCTTTACATATAGTTTCCAGTTAACCTAAGAGGAGAGTATTTAGCACTCGCATGAAATACTGTAATGTATGGGCTACCTTTTACTTTGTCCATCTATCCATATGCATAAGGGCATCTCTAAGTCAAAATATCGCAAATTAAAAATGAGAGAGGATCCATACAAAATACTGGTTGCTGACTTGGAGAGTTCATGATATTTGTATTTGTGCTAGGAAATCATCATCCAGTGAGGAGTTTAGGAATAAATATGGTTGTCAGTAAAGTGCAACTGTGGGGCTAACTAGCCTGCACCAACTTCAGTTCCCAAATCAATACTGTTCAACAGGCGAGACAAGAGTGCTGTATGTACTGGCCAAAGTCAAGAGTAAAATAGCTACTTTAAAAGAAACTTCTGGGGGGGCTGAGAAGAAAATGCTATTGATGCTTTTACTGACAATGGCACAAGTCAGTCCATGAATCTGATGGCTCTGTGTGTGTTTAATCTTAGCATATATTAAAACAGACTTGCATAATTATTCATAACTAGTGCCCACTGCTTGAGAATGTAGACAAACTGAGTAATCATCCTGGAAACCTCCAAGTAAACTGGAGTTTGCATTTTTGTATATTTGAGATTACAGTAATGATAAGGTACCATTTACATTTTATTTTTGTATGGTACAGAGAAAAAAGAATATTATATTAATATTTTCTCATTAAGAGTGAAATGCACCAGTGGAAAGAGTCCACATTAAAATCTTTTAAATCTGGAGTTTTGGTGATGCAAAGGACTGCATAGCTGATCTGCACTGGATGCTTGCAGCAGTTTTGTGAATCTAAGTGTAACTGAACCATGAGATTTGAAGCTGCCTTCCCAGTGACAGACACATGGTTACCAAGAGCACAGCTACTTGTGCCTGTAGGTATTTCAGGATCTGCTTTTCAGAGAGTCTCCACTGGGTTTTTTTCAGCTCCTACTTCTGTGTGCGCAAATGACTGTGCTTGCTATGGTGGGCAGGCAGCTGTTTTACATGTGTAATTCAAACAAATGTGGTCAACATTTCTACATGTACTTATTGTCATGCAAAAAAATTACACATTTTTTCACTGAGGCATTAGACAAAAACAACTACTTAAACAGTGGGACATTCATAAAGAAAATGAGATAGCGCCAACTCAAGCATTGGATTTCTTGATGCCAAGTTTTGCACAAAGATTTGTTATAAAGAAAAGATCTGTTTGGCACTGATTGAGTAAAAGTACTTGAATTTCTTTTGTATTACCTCTGTTCTCAGGGGTAAGTCATCTGCCTCTGTGATCTCAGAACTAAAGGTATATTCAGATTCGTTGCTGCTGTGAGTTGAATCTGTTCTTTTGTGCCCAGGCTTGGGAATGCTCTGAAAAGTACAAATAAAACAAGTCAGTACCAGCAGTTGGTTTTTCAATATTTACTTGTCATAAACCCTGCAGGTAAGCAGTTAGCGCTCTGTGTTACTTCATAGCAATGAGAATGAAGATGGCTATGGAATGGTTGAGATGGCTGTTCTCCTTGTGCAACATGAAACCAAAGCACACAGAAGAGATTTGATAACCAAGTCTATTGGGAAGGGTAGCAGAAATGAGCAAAAGTGCAGTATTTTGTGGAAAGTTAAACCCAAGTGTTCAGGAAAAGAACAGTCAGCCCAGGATAACAGAAATAGCAAGCATCCTGTGAAGACTGTGTATTTCCCCACATCCCCTTGCAAGTTTAATAGTGGCTGGATTGGCTACATATGAAGAGGAGGGGAAGCAGAGTTGGAGAGTGGCACACATTAGCATTCCATGGATCTGTAAGACTGTAACTAACAGAGGTCAAAAGAGGTTTTGAAAAAAATCCTCCATAATTCAAGAGAAAAAGTCAATTACTAATAAAAGTTGTGGATAAGCAAAACTATTCAAATCAGGAGCTATTACCGCTCCCACATACAGGCATACAGTTCCAACCCCATATACATGAGCAAAATCTTAATTATTTAAATGAGTTCTGTTAAAAACACAGTCCAGGAAGACTCCATCATTCTCCTAATTTTTAAGCTACTTACCACCATGAAGTTCATCTCGTCCTTGAGATCATCATAGCGTTCTTCTAAGCGGCTGAACTCATTCAGTAGGTTCTGATACCTTAATCGTTCATCATTCAGATCCAGCTCAAGCTGTTTAGTTTCCTCAGCTAACTTCTTCTCCATGGTCTCTGTCACAGAAAACATGAAACCAAAGCATAAACAACAGTCCTACCTTACTGTGTGGTGTCCACAATCTGTAGATGCAAGATAAAGTTCAGGATATTCTACATGTGTGTAAAGACATTGTTAAAAAGCAAAAACAGCCTATAGCACTTGTGCTACCACAGTAAAGTACTGTATCCCCAAAGACACAAAGGACTAAAACATCATTTCATGGAAAGACTCACTAGGATGTTTTAAAATTATTTTTCCAATGTCTTTCTTCTAATAGGTTAGAGTAGCAGTAATAAAATGGTCTATCAATTAAAATTTTATTTTAAAATCCTCTGCCTACTTTTATGTTGCATCAATCCAGCATCTGAAGATGGCATCTCCATTTATGTATGATTTTCAATGTAAAATGAGGGGTAGAGCTAGGTGTACACTAGAAAATAGTTTGCTAACATGCAACAATGCATCTGTTCTTTGGAATACACTATAGACACGGTTGGCCCCATGCGTGCTTTTTTTTCCTGTGCTCATAAACTTCAAAATTACAGGAGAGTGCAGTTTATAAACTGCAGAAAATTGGCCAGGTCTGAGTGCCAATGACTATAAAGAGTGCTGCTTTACAAATGACACTAAACAGAAAAAATGGAAGTGCAGTTATTAGGACTGACCTGTGAACTCCTTGGCTTGGTCACAGATGCGACGATTCAGCTCTTCCTTCTCATTCTTCAGCAACGTATTCTGTTCTTTAAGTTCCGATACCAACTGCAAAAACAAAGAGCATTGGGTTAGGAGGAAGTTTTCAGTCAATGTGTCTGTTTAAACAGCACACCCTAAGTGCTAAAGGATCTAACTCAACAGCTACAAGCTTGCAGTAAGACTTCAAAACCTTAAAATATTCTAACTGTCCCTGAAAGAATCAGATTAGTAAGTTGAAGTGATGCCATCTTCACTTAACTCATCCTTCTTCTACCCTCCTGTATGAACAACACTGGATTTTCTGTCAGATGATAAAAGTGACCTTGACACCCTAAACTATCTATAACATCTTCCAGTAAAATTCCAAAGAATGCCATTGCCTCCAAAGACGTACAGATTAGAGACAAATTCAATATCCTTGCCCCATGTTTCCATTAAAAATTGATGAAAATCTAAGGGTGCGTTTGCCCACAAAAGTTGTACTACTTTAATTCATCAGGGCAATTAAAATGGTGCAAAGCACCAAGTGTGAATGCATTTGTTCTGCTATAAAGCATGGCACACCAGCCTACCTGAATCCACATTAGAGGATGTATACATGTAACTATACTCGAAAAAAAATTGTCCCCTAAAAGATAGGTATACCGGTACATAGTGTAGAACAGGTTTATAAACGTTTAGGCTAGGGACAGAAATTACACATAAATCAGCATAAATGATCAGAAACAGGTTCAAATCTGTAACACAATAGAAGTTCAGTGTGCACAAACCGCTTTGAAAATGGCCCAAA
This sequence comes from Crocodylus siamensis, assembly GCF_052110815.1. Classification (NCBI taxonomy): domain Eukaryota; kingdom Metazoa; phylum Chordata; order Crocodylia; family Crocodylidae; genus Crocodylus; species Crocodylus siamensis. The sequence continues at coordinate 23,122,467 of NC_143409.1, forward strand.
CTGATTTAAGATAAACCTGGATGGATGCAGTATTAAACTTAACTGATTCAGGTTAAATTGGTTTAATGCACTTCTCCCCCAGGTCCCCTCCAGATTCAAGTCAACTCTCAGACCCTGAGCACCTCAAGTTATTGCACCTCCCCCATAATCCCCTCCCCCCTTGCAGGGTGAGTGGGCTAGCCTTGGCCCAAGCTGTCTGCTCCAGCTGACCATGGAGGCATGATTTAGTGCGCCCCTGCTTCTGGCATGGGCCACTGCAGGCATCTGGCTGCATTTCCAGAATCAAAAGTGAATGCCTGTTCACTTGCTTATTGGTTCAATCTTAGACTAACCTGCAATAACTGAATCGATTCAGCCTCATCCTTTTTGACTGTTTCTACTTAGCCTTAAAGAACTGTCCTACAGACCTGTTCTTGTACAAAGGACTTAGGAATCTGAACAAACTTCAATGGCAGGATATGTTTGTTTGTTTCATCAGCAAGCAATAATATACTTCCCATCTGATAGGGGCTGGGAGTGCAAACCAGTTTTCCAGAAAAAAACAGATTTAGCTTTGTAGGGCAGTGCACTGTCCATTATAGATGGCAGAGGAGACAAGAATGATCAGCCTGGGGTCAGATCATTTGTATGGCTGTTTCTAGCTTTAAAGAGTGCTCCATTCTGCAAGCTCCCAGTGCTGTCTGTACCCTATTGGATATCCTGTACCCAACCTCAGAACAAGAACAGAAAAGAGGAGAAAATTAACAGCCTCAGCTCTCCAAGTGACAGGAACAGTGAACTGCTGGGAATGTTAAAGATTGGTGATTTGTGAAACCTGGTAGAGTTTTGGGCCTAGAGTTCTTACTTGCTCATTTTCCAGTTTGTATTTGTCTGCCCATTCCTCTATAGTCTTCTTCTCTGACTGAGTTCGTTGCAAATCCTTTCGGAGTTTGGCAACCTCATCCTGAAGGCTGAGGACACGGTTGGTGGCATTCTTCGCCTCCTCCTCACTCACACGCAGCCGTTCCACATCGTTTCGCAGCTTCTCTGTCTCCGAGCTGTAGGTGTTCTCCAAGCTGGTTAGCTTCTCCAACAGAGATTTGTACTCTTTGTTCTTTGCAAAATACAATGCAGACAGCAGGAATTAGATGGGTTTTAGTCTGGTTTTAATGTAGCCCTCTGCTTACCCCAAAACACACATAAGCAGCAAGACAGGCACCCAGCCAAACATCTCACCCTGGACTTTCAGGAAAACACCACAAGGGACAGAAGACACTCCAGTCTGCAAATGTGCATTCATATTGCAAAATAAAAATCAGACAGACCTGCATTCACCCCTCCCCCCCCCCGACACAACGACAAGCTTCCAGCTAACACCATATTAGCTACCATGGATGCCACATCTCTGTACAGCAACGTCCCCCATAAAGACAGATTACAAGTGTGAAGAACATTATCCTCAGTAAGAAAATTGCTTCCGTTTCCATTACACACTCTGGCTTTGTCCTCGCATGCAACTGTTTCAGGTTTGGGGGACTCCTTATATGTACAAATGAATGGCACTGCCATAGGTACATGTATGGCCCTTAAGTAGGCCAAAATATTTGTGGAAGACCTTTAAGTACCTTTCGTCTGCAGCTGCTCTCTCGTCCTCATGATCTACTTAAGGTACTCTGATGACATCTTCATTGTATTCATTGCATGGGATGGAATCTCTAGAGAAATTTTACCAGGCCTTTAATAACTTCCACCCCTCCATCAAACTCTGGAATATTCCACCCAGCAAATTCATATCTTAGATACTACAGTAACATTGTCAAGGTCCACTTTGCTGCCACATTTTATCAAACTGGCGAACTGCCACAGCTACCTCCACGCCACCCATCTTCATCCTATGCATACTGTTAGATTCATGATCTATACTCAAGCTCCTCGTTACAACCATATTTGCTCTCACACTTTAAGGAGCAGGGATTCCTACAATTACAATACAACCCAAAACTGTAGCCATTCAAATCAACAAAGCCAGATTTAGACCTTGCTATGACCTGCTATAATACCAACCCAAGGATGAGTTCCTTTGGTTGTTGCCTATAGACCCCCTGGCTTGAACACCTGAGACACATCATTAGTGACCTGCAACCCCTCCTGGAAAAGGCTGACCATCTCAAAGTAGTTATGGGAGCGAACCTGCCCTGGCTTACAGGCAGCATCCCAATCTCAAACAGTATCCCTCAAGCAACAGTCTACTTAAATCCCAGTCTCACTGAGGCACCTGGCCTTGCAACAGACCCAAATAGTTTCTGTGCTCTAACATCATTACAGGCCACATCATCACTGGATTGAATAACATGGATTTCAGCACCTGAGGTTCATTCACTTGCAACTCCACCAATGTCAGGTAGGCTATCACCTGCTTACAGTGCCCCTCTGCTATTTATATCAGAGAGGAGTGAATCTTATGCAACAGAATGAATGAACATTAATTTGACATCAACTGCCGAAAGACATGCAAACATAAGGCACAGCATTTTAACCTCCTTGGACACTCCATCACTGACCCCAGGGTGGCCGTTTTTAGATTTTTAGAAACTGATTTGAATGGGAAATTGCCTAACAAGAAAGCATCCACAGACTGGACTGGTCTAAACAAGGACTATGGATTCTTATTCCATTACCTGGATTAGTTTTTGCGACTCCTATGGGTTTAGTTGCTTATTTGTTTGCTTCTTCCAGCACTACCTCCCCCCTCCCTCCCTTGTTTTTTATATTCTATTTTCTTTTGATTTATACACTGCTTATTGCATGGCCTTTCACAGCATCTGATAAAGTGAGCTTCAGCTCTTAAAAGCTTGTGATATAATCACTGCTCTACTTTGGTCAGTCTAAGGTGAAAATCTACCCTTCCTTCTACTTTACTTCATATTAACATGGCTAAATGTCTCATTAAGGGAAAAGATGTCATCTTTCATTGCTGATAAATGAAAGAATAAACAGTTACAAGGGTATATTCATACCTAGGCTGATCATTATCTCTTCTGTGGAAAGGTCTTTTTTCCCCAATCATAGAGAAAAATCATCCCAAAAAGAAATCAGCCCCCACTGCTTACTGAATTTTTTAAATGAAGGCTGGCAGCATTATTCAAGTACTGAGGCACTTTTTGGTGCAGCAGTTTTTACCTGTTCATCAATTTTACGCTGCAGCTGCATGATCTTGTTCTCCATGCCAATGTTGAGCTTCTTGTAGCGCTCCACAGAGCGCGCCTCTATCTTCAGCTTCTTCAGTTCCCTCTTGGCCATCATGCGCCGGTAGCAGCATTGCAGGTAAACTATTGCTTTTAAGCTCCTGTGGTAGTGCACACGGGCCAGCCAACCCCTCATGCGCTTCTGAATGATAATGGCCTTATGCTCCCGAAGCATCTACATTTAAAAGTTGAAAGAGAAAGGGGAAACGTTGCAGGCTATATGTGTGTATACAAGTGAACAATATTTAGCTGGGAGAGGGTACAGAGGTGATACAGCTGGAGACGCATGAGTTTGGAAGAAGAAACTACTGTAGAAGGGCAGTATGATAAGAGCAAAGAATCAGTAAGAAAATAAAGTGTAAAAGGGCAAAGACAATGGATAAGAAGATAAAAAAACACAAGAGGATTAGAATGAAGAGAAAAGGTGCTGGAAGGAATTGCAGATATTTACGTTGGTTTATGTTAATTTAAGATCCTTGTTGATTACAAAAAAATTAAGGTATTTATAGACAAGATTACAAATACATCCTTGGAGATTTAGTGAAGACTACAACTTCTTTCCATTGTACCTTTTATTCTAAACCTGCCTGAAGGTGTTGGTCCATATGGAGTAGGATAGATCCAAAAACATCATTTAGTCTATTTCTCTCTGCATCAGACTTGGTGGTTGCAGAGATGGGGCTCTGGCAGCATACAGTAGCGGGAGGGTCCTTAGCAGTGCTTGGCTTTACCCCTACTGCACTACACCATATCATGTTGCAGCTGGGTGGCTGAGCAATGGGCATCTTTCTTGTGCCATGCTGCAGTTGGATGGTGTGGGGAAGTGGCAGCAGTGGCCTACCATGGACCAGAGTTGGGCTATTCTGGGCCACCACTATAAAACTTTGCTGATCACTACTTTACATGATGTGTAATGCTGTACGCTTTAAAACAAGTGCTAGCAGAAACTGCTATTACTTGGATAGATTCTGATTTCTATTCTTTCCTTCCCTTTTAATTCCTCCTAACTTTCATAAATCTTTTTTGTGATTGACCTAACAATCAAAGCCAAAGGCACATAAAACAAGTTAAGCATTTCCAATTTTTGAAAACCCGAGTATGCTTTTCTTCCAATATTTCAATCATAGATGTTATATCCGTCTAATTCCACAAAACATTTATAATTCTAGAAACTTAAAAATGGTTTCACAGACTTGTTAGATAGCTCAGATTCTATTTTACATTTTAGAGCAAGTTGCATATTTAGTTTTTGAATAGCTGAGTTAAGGGACTTTCAGCAATTTCTCCAAAGGCCTGGAGATCCTAAGTTGTACAAGATCATAAAGGGTAGCTCCTATGGTCATATCGCTTTGGTGCTAATTTCCAGAGAACCGATGAGGGCTTCACATTCAAGGGACCAGGTTATCATGGGTGACCACAATTACCCTGACATCTGCTGGGAGAGGCACTTGGCCAGATCTAACTTGTCACGTAGGTTTTTGACCTGTGTGGAAGAACTTTATTTAGTACAGGAGGTGAATGGGCTGACCAGGGGAAGACTTTGTTGGATTTGGTTCTAGCCAAAAGGAACAACCTGGTGGGAGGAGATCTGAAGACTGAGGGTAATCTGGGAGATAGTGATCATGAGATGACAGAATTCACTATCCATTGTAGGGCAGGGAAGTCAGCCAGTAGGGCAGAAGTGCTTGACTTCAGGAAGGCTGACTTGAATGAGCTTAGGAAAATAGTAGGAAGGACCCTATGGGAAGAGCAACTGGAGGGAAAGGGAGTTCAGAAACCATGGTCATTCCGCAAAGCAATCATCCTCAGAGCACAGAAAAAGATCCATTCTTGTATGCAGAAAGGTGGTAAATGGGGCTAGAAGCCCTCTTGGCTTACCAGAGGAATCAAGGAGTGCTTAAAAAAGAAAAAGGAGGCTTATAAACAGTGGAAACAAGGGGTAGTCACCAAGGAAGAATACACAAGTGTGTTTGTAGGGAGAGGATAAGGAAGGCAAGGGTGACAACTGAGATCAGCTTGGCAACTGAAATCAAGGACAATAAGAAGTCCTTTTTTGGGTATACAGAGAGCAGGAGGAAGACCAAGGAAAATGTGGGCCCCTTGCAAAATGGGATAGGACAGGTGATAACAGATAGTCAGAAGACAGCTGAACTCTTTAATACTTTGCGTTGGTGTTCTTGCACGCAAATTGAGGTCACCGGCCTGGTCGGATACTGGACAGATGCAGGAGGGGGTGACTGCCACCCAATGGTCGGTGAGGGAGCACTTAGAGCAGCTGAATGTCTTCAAGTCAGCAGGACTGGATGGACTACACCTGACAGTGCTGGGGGAATTGGCTGGTGTCATTGTGGAACCATTGGTGAGGGTATATGAAGACTTGTAGTGCTTGGGAGAGGTCCTGGAAGACTGGAAAAGGGTCCATGTGGTGCCAACCTTTAAGAAGGGGAGGAAGGAGGATCCAGGAAACTATTGGCCAGTCACTTTGACCTAGATATAGGGTAAAATTTTAGAAAAAATGATCAAGAAGTCCATTTGTGAGAGACTAGTAGAAGGCATGGTGCTGAAGGATACCCAGTATGGTTTCACTACAGGCAGGTCATGTCTGATCAACCTCGTCTCCTTCTATGATCAAGTAATGAACTACTCAGCTGTTGGAGGTGCGGTTGATAGCATATACTTAGATTTTAAAAAGACCAACATGAATATAGATTAAGAGAAAATGTCCTGGCCATCATGATGGCTGAAAAGGTTATGGTTGATCACAGGATGAGCGTGAGCCACCAGTGCAAGGCTGTAGTCAATAGAGCTAACAGCATACTGGGATGCATTAGCTAATGTGTCATGAGTAGGGCTAAAGATACTTCCTCTCTACCCAGCGCTGGTGATACCCCAGCTGGAGTACCGTGCCCACTTCTGGGTGCTGCACGTCAAAAAAGATGCGGAGAATCTTGAAAGGTCCAGAGAGAAGGGCCACAAGAATGATTAATGGTCTGGAGGACAAACCTTCTGAGGAAAGACTAAGGGATCTGGGACTGTTTAGCTTGGGGAAGAAAAGACTGAGGGGGAACTTGGTGGCTGTCTGTAAGTATGTAAGGGGTGAATATTGGGAGCTGAGAGAAAAACTGCTCACTAGGGTACCCCAGGAGAGGACAAAGAGCAAAGGTCATAAACTGTTAGAAGTTGGCTTCAGGTTGGATGTACAGAAGAACTTTACAGCAAGAGTGACCAGAATCTGGAACAGGCTTCCCAAGGAGGTGGTACAGTCCACAACCTTGGAAATCTTCAAGAGGAGACTGAACATACACCTTGCTGGGATCATTTGGTCTCAGCAGTATTCCTGCCCAGAGCAGGGGGGGTTGGACTCGATTTCTCGAGGTCCCTTCCAGCCCTTAATTTCTATGATTCAGATTCTAAGGATTTTTGAGCAACAACAATGAAACCTCTGAAGGTTGAATACTTTTTGTTAAGAGGTTAAAGCTGTTGCATCATCACTACAAGAGCTGCTGATTTAAAAATTTTAAGTTCCTAATATAGCCTGAATTCTTTTACTGGTTTAACAACAAAGTTGATATGGCAAAGTATTTATCTAATAATGCTCATTTTTCTTGACATTTCTTGACAACAAAACTTAAAACTGTATGCAATGCAAGTGTATTGTCTTCAGATAAACAAATTCAAAAGGTCCACTGGAAAAGCTAGCAATGACTGTAAAATCAGAGCACTTAACAAGGTTTGGTTTCATCCCTTTTTATTATTTTAAAAGATAAATCAAGGAAATGAAATATCACTATTTTAATAAAGTATTAAGGTAAAGAAATAGAATTCTTCAAGGCATAGAAATGCCAAAAATTAACACTGCTTCTACAATATTAACTCAAATACATTGCATAAGTTTAGCATTCTCTATTCCTGCTTCCCTTGTGATTAGGGCTGTGTGAAGCTTTGGTAGCCGATTTGATTCAGAGGAGAATCGGCAGCCAAGTCTCCTAATCCAAATCAAATTGGGAGACCTATTAAAATCTTCCAATTGAATCGGAAAAGATTTGGTTCCAATTCAGATTCGGCCATAGATTAAGCAGACAGCCATTCTTGAGGACATTGGATACAGCTGCCTCCAGCTGGAAAGTCTGTTGTGGTGGGCAGAGCGGGGAGGGAAGGAGTGTGTGTGGTGGGGACAGATCAACGCCCCCACAGAGGAGGGATTGGGGCTGGGACAAACTGCCCAGCCAGGGCGGGGGGGGGGAGATTCGGGGAAGGGGGGAACTGCCACTGCACACCATCAGTCCGGGAGGGCCTGGGAGGCGTGTGCCCCTGGATCTGTGTGGGGTGGGCTGGGCCGGCTGCGCTCTGGGAGGCTAGCCCCAGCTGCCTGCTGCCGGGCTGCGCTCCGCAAGGCTGGTGGAGCCAGGGCTGCACTCCGGGCAGCTAGCCCCCATCGCAGACCAGAGTGCAGCCCTGGCTCCACCCGCCCTGCAGAGCACAGTGGAGCGGAAGCTATATGGGGAGGTAAAATTCCCCATAGCTCCTGCCACCAGCCCCGCTCTGATCCAGGTGTATGCGACCACCCCCATGCCCTGCTGCTGCTTGCCCAGTTGGAGTGAAGCCACTTGTCTGGGAGGCGCAGGGGGGCTGGGCAAGTGGTACAAGGGCATAGCCCCCACTCCCAGTGCCTTTCACACAGCCTGGTTTAGCCCACCCTGCGCAGATCCAAGAGCACACACCTGCTTCCATGCCCTCCCAGACTGGTAATGGGCAGTGGCGGGAGCCCCCACTCGCCAAGTCCTGTGCCCCCCCCAGCCCCAAACCCTCCCCGACTGTGGGGGATTTGATCTGTCGAATCACTGAATTCAATCACTGTCCCTACGAATTGGCCAAATCCAAATCGAATACTTGCCATGTTGCACAGGCCTACTTGTTATCTGTTTATCTGCAGTTTCACATTACCAGTGTATATATACCTTGAAAACTAAAATAAAATCAATATTCAGTTACATTTTTACCTTAAATAGCCTGAAAGGAAAAATAAAGTAATATAAAATACCTCCGTTCTGTTGGTCTAGTCCTCATCAGTCAGTGAAATTTGTATTCCAAGGATAAAATGAAACATTCCAGAAGAATATAAAAATATTTTAAAAATTTTACTGATTTTATCGAATGCTTTCCCAAAGTTTATGAAAAACCTGAGGAGGAACTAAGCTTCTTGTTAAACTGACCAGCACAACACAATATGCTTTGGAGGCCTATCCCAGGATGTATGCAACAGGTGATTCAATTAGTTCAGATTCCATTTTAGTCACATGACTGTTGCACATGCCTTCTGGGCACGTGCCCATAAAACGACAGGCAGCTTTCACAATCCTTTCCTAAAGAGTAATGGACGCATCATATATTAAAGTCATATGTGGACTTAAAGTCATGTATTGTCCTATACCTCTTATCTATATCAGCCAGAGAAGAAACAGAATACTCCAGGACAAACTGTCAGTGAATGATTAGCTGATGGTTGAAAATCTAATGCAAAACAATGGTAATAAACAAACTTGCAATGAAAGATGTTTGCCTTGTGTATGTCGGCCAACTGAGCAGCAATTCTGCTTCCAATCAAACTGAACGGAGAACAGATTTTCAATTTTGGAAAATCGTAATTTTTAAAAATTGTATCACATAACTATACCATCTATTATCCTAGTATTGCAGCCATCCTAAGACCTTAGGACTTAAACTTCCTCTCTCAAAGAACAATATGTACAGATAAGGTATACATGGTTTGCCTTTACCATGTTCCATCTGTTGTGTCAGGATCTTATATTCCATAATTCTTAACTGCAATTATTAGGGTGAATAATTCATTAAGATTGAGCAGCCTCCTTTGACAGATAGGTTTGACTGGCCCTTTTAGTGACTCCATAAGTAACATGACTTCTGTATTACAAGGTTATGCGACAAGCCTATCAAATGGTGTTCTTTATAACTCATCATACGCATAACAATCACATGACTATGTTGAGGTATATTGAGTGGCTTGAATCATCTGCTCCACATACCATGAGGGTGGATTTAGGTTAAAAGTTGAGGTGACACGTATCTCAAGTTAACAGGAAGCTTATTCTTTTCTGAAGTTGGTGTACATTGTTTGAAAAGCAACCGTCAACCTATCAAAATTCCATATATTAATATTGTTACATAAACCAATAACACAGACACTTCAAACTCGTGGTGCTCTGGTGTGGTGCCAGAGGACTGGAAGAGGGCCAGTGTGGTTCTCATCTTCAAAAAGGGGAGGAAGGAGGACCCGGGAAACTATAGGCCAGTTAGTCTTACCTCGATCCTGGGCAAACTTTTTGAGAAAATTATTCTGGCACATGTCCACGAGGGGCTAGCAGGGGAGATTATGCTTAGGGGCAATCAACACAGGTTCATTAGCGGCAAGTCCTGTCAGACCAACCTTCTATGACCAGATCACCAGATCTTAGATGCTGGGGTACCAGTGGACATAGTCTTCCTGGACTTTCGGAAGGCCTTTGACACTGTCTCTCGCCCTTGTTCTCATTAAGAAACTGGGGGACTGTGGTGTCGACACCTGCACAGCCAACTGGCTGGAGGGCTGCACCCAGAGAGTGGTAGTGGATGGGTCATTTTCAACCTGGAGGGATGTGGGCAGGGGGGTTTCGCAGGGCTCAGTCCTCAGGCCCGCACTGTTCAATATCTTCATCAGTGACTTGGACGAGGGAGTAAAAAGCACCCTGTTCAAATGTGCTGATGACATCAAGATGTGGGGGGATGTGGGCACGCTAGACGGGAGGAATAGGCTGAAATCGGACCTAGACAGGTTACAGGGGTGGGTGGATGAGAATAGGATGGGATTCAACACTGACAAGTGCAAGGTGCTGCACCTGGGGAGGAAGAACCAACAGCATACCTACAGGCTGGGGAAGACCCCCTTCACCAGTGCAGAGGCAGAAAAGGATCTTGGAGTCATCATCGATGCCAAGAGGAACATGGACCAGGCAGTGTGGGGATGCAGTCAGGAAGGCCAACCGCACCTTGTCATGCATCCACACATGCATCTCAAGCAGGTCCAAGGAGGCGATCCTCCCCCTCTATGCGGCACTGGTCAGGCCGCAGCTAGAGTACTGCGGCCAGTTCTGGGGGCCACACTTCAAGAGGGATGTGGACAACATGGAGAGGGTCCAGAGGAGGGTGACTCACGTGACTGGGGGCAGCAGGGCATGCCCTATGAGGAGAGGCTACAGGACCTGAACCTGTTCAGCTTCCACAAGAGAAGGTTGAGGGGGGATCTAGTTGCCTGTTACAAACTAGTCAGAGGGGACCAGCAGGCATTGGGGAAGTCCCTGTTCCCCTGTGCACTACCAGGAGTGACCAGGAATAACAGTCACAAGCTGGCAGAGGGTAGATTTTTAGGCTAGATATCAGAAGGTGTTACTTCACTGTCAGGGCAGCTAGGGTCTGGAACCAACTTCCAAGAGAAGTGGTGCTGGCTCCTACCCTGGGGGTCTTTAAGAGGAGGCTAGATGAACACCTTGCTGGGGTCGTTTGACCCCAGTACTCTTTCCTGCCATGGCAGGGGGTCGTACTTGATGATCTGCTCAGGTCCCTTCTGACCCTAGAAACTATGAAACGTTAGTTAAACCAAGCACTATTATGTACACTAGAAAAATGTATAGCAGGTGGAATAGGAGGTGACTGAGTGAATGTGTACAGGTGAAGAAATTTTTCTATCTACCTGCTGACCGCTCATTTTCACAACCTTCATATTGATGCTATGTTCAGCTGCCATACTTGGTGCACAAGAATATACACATCACTTTCTTTTACACAAATGTAAAGTGTGGAGAAATTCTTTCACTGCAACAGTCTGATCAAATATGAGAGAAGCATTTTAAACAGTTATTGCTAGGCATTTATGGTCTATACTTTTAAACTATATCACCGAGAGAAGAAACAGAACTCTGTAGGACAACTTTTCAGTGAATGATTAGTTGACCTTTGTAAAAGAGTAGTAAGAGACAAAACTGCCATGAAAAATGTTGTCTATGTTAGCCAACTGAACAGTAATTCTGCTTCCAGGCCTGCAACATTTAAAAGAAAAATCTAATTTTTAAAATAAAAGCTGTTCAGTTTTAATTCTAAATGTCATATCATAATTTTAAGACAAAGTTGATCAATCCTTCAATAAACTAAGCCCAGTATAAGTAAAAATAAAAAGAATTAACTCAATAATCTATTTTATCAGGAGCCTGCTCACTAGCAGCAAAATAAACAAGCATTCTGATACAGTCTTAATTTTAGGTTTTGACATAAATCAGGGATTGAATAATTGTGTGAATAATATTGACCATGACCCCTAATTACCAAGTGGCTTATAACTGTATCTTGGCATCCATATATTCAGATACTTTACTGTAGTGCATGTAGGGATATTCTGAGTGTGCATGAGGTATGACAATTTGTATGCACAAGCATTTTTGAGCAGTCCAGAAATATCATTCTGATCTAATGTAGAAGTAGCTGAAGAAAAAAGCAAGAGGGGCACCAATTAAATGTTAGGTCTTCTTACCTGCTGGTATTTGTTCCTGGCCATGTAACCTCGTAAGAGTGACTGAAGAGCAATAGTGACAGCTTGCATGCGCTGGTATCTTTTGCGAACCACATACATACGCTGGAACTTCTGAATGATGGTGGCAGCCCGAGTTCGTCGCAGGAACTTGACATAACTGACCAAAACAAACAGCAGAAATAATTATGGATGTCATCTATAAATCACAAATACCTTTCACCTAGTCCTAAAACTTTACTTGCTCTTTCAAGCTAAATTTTCTGTTCATTCTCTTTTATGAATAGTTTTGCCCATGATACAGTATTTACATTACTACTCTACTACCCAGGTATGTAAGAAAATTGACCCTTATCACCTTCAAGAAACATTGTCTCATCCTCGGAGAGCTGCAGTGAGGAACTGACAAACTCTTCTTATGTTTTCTAAAACACTTCAACAAAGGGTCCACCTTTAACCCTTAGCCTTCCTGAAAGACTACTCACAAAGTACATTAAAATACAATCCATATTCGCATGGCTGATTCCTCACCTCAGCTGTTGACTTGTTTCCCTCAGTCAGCTGCTCCAGCCATGCACCCCTATGTTACTTGCCCCTTCTACATTGCATCCTGGCCTGTGAACTTGATTCTTCAATAGTGGAACCATGATCACCTTTTGAGCGTCAGGGAAAATTGACTATGCGTGTGTGGCAGCAAGACAGTGGGTAAGAATTGAGTTGCAGCAAGAACCCTCCTCTAACAGAAAATAAGTAGGTATTTGGCAGTGCCCAGCTGGGAGATGGGGGTTTTTTTGTTTTTTTTTTGAAGGACAAAAGTAGCAGGTACTGTACTTATGGGAACCCAGATTCTACTCTGCTTCCTTCATTATGCTGAAAATTAGATTCCTAAATGATTCATATAAGAAGGAGACAGAAGATGTTTTCATAGTGAAATCCCCTAGTTAAAGGGATCTGCATCAAGATTAGAGCAAGTGTCCCCTAATGTGCCACTTACCATCGTGCCTGGTAGCCTCTGACATATCGCTGAATGGTAATAGCTGCCTTCCTCATGCGCAGGTACTTCTTACGCATCAGCCAGCCTCGGATCGTTTTCTGGATGCGGATGCAGGCAGCTCTCAACTTATCTGCCCTTATTTTTTCCAGATATGCTACTTGGCCAGCCCGGAAAAATATTTTGGTCTTACCAAACTGGTACTTATCCTTGTCCTATATTCAAAGGAAATATATGACCAGTAACAGGATTAAAAAATGATCGATAAAAAGTCTCAGAGGCTGAAAAAAAGAGAGATAAAACATCCCATATAGTACTCCAGCTAAACCTGCTCTTAACAATTACTTAAAAGGGGCAAGATTTTTCATTCTATTATTTTCTGTGCACACTTTTACAGAATTAGTTGTTGGAGAACTGGTGAAATATTAAAGAATAATATTTGAGGAATGTTTAGAGCTAAATACTTTTGGAAGTACTTCATGAAAAAGGGGGTTGTATTTTATAGCTTTTACACATCACAGAATTGAAAACTGATATTTTCTGTAATGAATGTGATTTTCCCTGGGGTAAATGCCACATTCACATTCTATTTAGTTTCTTTTGACCTCAAATTGTTTTTTTTCAGGTTTTCAAGCCAAAAAACAGAAAATTTGTTTTGGGTTGACAAACTTATTGTTTAGTTTTCCCATTTTTTTCTAGTTCCACCCTGAAGCCAAGAACCTTTTATATGCACAGCTCAAGCACTGATTGGTTTTGTGTTCCTTTGTTGGAAAGTCTCTTCCTAGTACTCCCCCATAGAACAATATCAGGAGATTCCTGGGACTATGGCAGGGTTTCAGAATGCTAAGAAAGGTGTGGCTGAAAAATGGATGATAGGCTGAAAAGGTTTTTATTTGGGACAGTGAAGAATCAATGTACACACACACGCAGTTATTCCTTCATGATAGACTTCTCAGATTAAATATACTCTGAAAGCTAATACACCTTGCTGTTAAATGAGGTGAGAACCCTCCCTACTCACATCCCACCAATGCTTAATACTGTTGTCTTCCAGACATTCATGGACTGGAAAGTTTAATCCAGATCCCATATTGCAGCAATAGTAATTTGCATTAATTCAAGTAACAGCTTTCTTAATTTAACTATAAAAATAATTATCCCTTGCAAAGGTAAGTTGTGGTATTTCCAAAGTTTTACAATGAGTGGTTCTCAAACTTTTGGCCCTGGGAAGCCAGATGAGTGATGTGGGACCCTACTGGACCCTACATATCAGGGTCAGCATGCTGTCCCTGCATGCCAGGATTGGGTTACATCACCCCTGCACAACGAGATTGGGTACCATGTTGCCTTGTGCACCTGATCTAGTGCACAGGTTCACAATATTTGGCTCGTGGGGGAGCTCTCCCTTGGTCTGGAAACTTGGCAGCAGGGGAATGATGCCACACTCCCCTGCAGCCAAATTTTCAGACTTGTGGGGAGCCCCACAAACCAAGTGATCACCAGGCGGTGGATTTGGCCTGTGGGCCTTGAGTTGAGCACCCCTGCTTTAAAAGCAGAGAAGCATCTTTCATTTCAGCAAAAAACCCATAATATTCAGAGGGACTATGACTTCCATAAGCTACTGCTGGCTGCTGTTTGAAGTTTAAGGAAAAAAAATGTGTAGCTATTATGAAATTCATAGAAAGGGGAGCAACACTTTTTTAAAACACTACATTTACCAGAATTAGCTTCTCCAGGACATTTTTACATGTCTGTTTTCGGTCACTAAGGACATCTTTTTGCTTCATTAGGACACGATAGCGACTGAAGAACTCTTGATATGTCCACCTGGTTCCAAGAAATAGAAAGGGTGTTGACCATATAATGGAAATAACTTGATGAAAATGATTGCAGTTAAAAACAAACCAAATTAGCAAGCCTACCTTGAGGGGAAGCCAGCTGCACTGATTCGGATCGTTTCCAGGACACCACAAGCCCTGAGCTGCTGTACTGCCCGCTTTTCATCAAATCTGCATATGAAAATAAAGCATTTGTCAGATGGTGGGCTTTTTAAGTGACTAGAGCATGAAAATAAAAGTCCAGAAACAGTGAGTGTTAGGGCTATAAATGCCTATTTAAAAAAAAAGGTTGTCATTATTTCAGATTATTTAAGAGTGTGAGCTCTTATATCAACTCAGAACAGAAAATTGCAGGTTTTCTTGTTGGATAGTAAGAATGTATGTGTTGGCCAGTACTTATCTCCACTAAGTCCAAAACATCTTCTTTTGTGAGGTGCATCCTGATGTTATCAACACACATCATTTTACTGCTGAGTGACAACAGGCACTGGGTCCAGACCTCAAAGACCACCAGGCACTCTTCTTGAATTCATAGCTAAGTCTCTGTCTTCAGACACCGTAACTTGGCCAACTTACGTGAATGGAAACTTGAAGTCATTGGGCTTAATACAACGCACATAGTGGGGAGTTGTAGCATTGAGGGTTTCCATCAGCAGATGAAGAGAGTTGCGAAACTGCATTTACAAAGAAAAAAAGAGAAAAATCAGGAATTTACACAATATGTTGAAATTCAATCTTGGTTTAAATCATAACATCTGTTATTAGATTAGACCCAAAATAAAGTCAAATGTCAATAGACCATTTTGGTTGAAGCTTGTCCTAGTGTAAAATAAGATACATCACTGTAGTAGTACTTGGAAGCAATTCATACTTACTGAGACACTCCTATAGAATCATTCACAATCATAGTGCCATCTGCAATACAAATGCTTTAATTGCCGACAGGCAAATATAACCATGCAAGCTGCGGGCGTGTTGCAATTTAAGGAGACAGCTATTCTGAATTTCTAGCTACATTCCACTTTGCAGGCACATGGAATCTATTACATTAATTTTCTCAACAGTATACGATGACGACTACATGTAACTGGTTTGGTGCTTTAGCTTTTGGGCATAAAATTCCAAAGAATCTAAATATGAAGTTAAAGAGTAAAAATGGAATACATTTTGTATTGAACATTTCTATAGGCAGCATAGGTTTTATGGACCAACCTTGCATGTTACAGCTGAAATTAGTAATAATCTGAGCATGTTAAAATACTAAGCAACTGGAACATGACTTTAGTTATTTCTCATTATGGTATGCACTTGGCTATGTCAAATGGAAGATTTAACATCCAATTTGTCTACACAGCCTTGGCAGAAACAGTGCCCATCCTACTTCTGCTTAGAAGCTGGAAGTGCCGTTGATGTTATAGTAAGACTTCTGCAGAGTATGCTTAATGAGAATAAAACTCTTCCATTCACAGTATGCATTTATGTATGCTTTTTATCATGGCCAAGAGACTCTAGCCCTACCTCTCAAATGAGGACTTTGTCCAACCCTGATAAAGGCGTCACACAGCTGGGACCCATCTCATTACTTGGTGCAGTGTGCCTCTGGTCTGTTCTAAAATAATATACCTGGAACTACACCCACAGGTAGCTTGAGACAATACCGAACACAACTGCAAAAGGACTGGTACAAGCTGACAAGTGTATAAAACCTAGGGTCTGAACAAGGCTCCTGTGTAATTTAAGTTGCTATCTATTAAATCCCAATGTAAAACATGACAATCTTAGGAAACCTTTTCACTTTCTTACTCTGTGCCCTATTCCTAGTAGTTATTAGTTCCTCAATGGGTTGCAGAACTTTCCTGGGAGAGGCTGGGGTGCAAGACATCCATATCTAACCTGTTGCTTTAGCTAGCCATAATTGGAAGGTAGTGGGCTGTGAAACTGTCCTTATGACCACATGGATTTGAATATTTCATTTAAAATTTGCTGAGTTTTAGGTTAAATGAATAATTTTGGGACAGATTTTCTGATATGCAGAAATAGCTGCTCTCATGCATGGCCAGAGAAGGCTGAGAGAGGAGGTGGTTCTGAAAGTAGATGACATGAGCACAACAAACACCATGATTGAAAACAAACAAACCCCATATTTCTGCAAGAGGCAGCTTCTTTTACAGGAGTTGCACAGTATTTCTACAGATTTTTGTCAGTATTTTGGAAAACTAGGTACCCCATTCTTCAGGTAAAGTGTTTAATTAATCAAGGTCCCACTGTCGGTCTGTGAGGCATGTGTGAAAAAAATGAAAGGCTCCATTATATTTTAAAAACAAAGGGAGAAGATCAAACACTGTGCTACTGAGTGAACTTTGATGATGAACCCTCCACTGGAACAAACAGCCTAGATAGAAAGCCTCCAACCAATGTTCCTAAGAAATAGCAGCCCAAAGTAGGACTAAATCTATGGGGGAACAGGGAAAGAAAGGGAGATGGAGGAGTTTATTCTAATAGAAATAATCAGTGGTTCAACTCACCTGATGTCCCACAGTTTTCTTATGTTCCTTGCTTGCTTGGCCTGGCCTAGTCTTGGCTGGTTTTACAACAGTTCGGGACAGTGGTGTGCGACCTGATGTGGTTGCTGAGGTGGGACTAAGGACCTTCCCCTCATCACGAAATAACTCTGGCAGCAGCTTAAACTAGTGAAGCAGTAGGAATAATGAAACATGTCAGAATGAGAGAGAGGGTAAATATTCAAGAAAGGGAGAAATGCTGTTTAACAGGCAATACATGGATCTGAAAGAGAGGACACTTAGGCACTTCTCTTAGCTTTGTTAGCAGGTGTCTGTGGGACCTTGACAAAGTGAATGAATCTTTTGATCAAGAAAAGAGGTATAACTACTTATTTACCTTAAAGAGGTAATAGACAAAAGTGATCGTTTAAAATGACTTTAAGATCCTTTTATGAAAACATCTGATGGGTACTGAAGTACAAAGTATTAGTATAATCTTTCCTAAGGATCCAGAATGGTTGGAATCCATACTTGCTTTCTGTAAAGATTGTTTCTCCCAAAGGGGAAGAGGAGATAAGAGAGAGCACATTTGCAATGTGGTGTGGAAAACAGTAATTTAAAGCTGAAGTTGTTTATATTTGTGATCAACACTTCTCTTTCTGGATCTAATTCCAACTTCATTGAATCTCATACGGTAAGCAAGACCTACACAACTCAGGTGGACTGACGCAGCATTGTTTCATCAGAACAGACACATGGCTACACAGGACAACTCAAAAGCTAGAATTTCTCCTGATGTTCCCATGGTGCATTCACTTAGTTCCTTTGAGAGCTGTCCAGTAGGGCTGTGCAAAGCTTCCACCCCGATTCGATTCAGCGGAGATTTGGCCCGATTTAGTGGCTGAATCTCCAAATCCGAATCAAACCAGGGGACCCTTTAATCTCTATGAATTGAATCAGAAATAAACCTCTGAATCAATTTGGAGAGATTAGGAAAGATTCAGTGACTGGGACGTAAATACAGCTTTAAATGTTTTTTCTACATACCTCTAGGTACCAGGTGGCTTGTGAATGCTGCAATGCTGGGGCACATGGAGTGTCCCACAGAAGCATGGGGGGCCCCGGCATGCTCAGCAGCAGATCTGGAAGTGGGCCAGAAGTGCGTCTGGAGGGGCACCCGGGGTCCCCCCATGGCTGATCGTTGAGCCAGGGGGGCACAGGGAGACTCCCATGCATTCCCTGGCAGACCCAGAAGTGGATGAGCTGTGCCTGGTACCTCAAGGTATGTAGAAAAAACATTTAAAGCTGGTCTCTGGCCAAATCACCAGTTGTCCAAATCAGCATCAAATCTGCAGAATTCAGATTTGGCCAAATCAAACTGGGGACAGTGATCCAAATCAACAAATGAAATCACTGTCCCCAATTCAGGCTGAATCTGAATCAAATCAAGCCTGTTTCGTACACACCTACCAGCCAGAGGGACTGAATGACCCAACAGACATCACCAAAGAACTCTATTCAAAACTCTGAAATAAATTACTAGCTAGAAAGAAGATATATTTACCAAGCTGAAAGATCTACTTTATGTGGTAGAGTAGGAATGGAGAAAAAAATTCCCTAACAATCTCTGGGAACTTTAACAGTCATTTTGAGGGATGAAGGAAGCCAAACGCTTAATAAAATACAACAAAACCAAACGGGGCTCTAACAGCTACCTGTAATTATATCACAACTAGGGATCCAGGTTTTCTGTCTGCCACAGAAAAACACAGATTTTCCCTCTAAAGGAGAAAAATGCAGGAAACCGGAGGATTTCCCTTGCAGACTGGCAGTTCCAGGTTGCAAGGGAATGCCTGGGGCTGGGGGGAACAGGATGTATGGGGTGCCATGCGCATATGACCAGCAATATAACCAAGCAGAGGTGAAGAACAGCTCTCCCAGCTGCCTGCAGGTAAGTTGGGGACAGAGGGGGAAGGGGGTAAAGGCGATGTGTGGGGATGGTATAGGTGACATGGGGGGTGCAAACTGAGGCAGCCATGGTGAGGGAGGGAATGGAGTAGGGTTGGTGGCTGGGCTGGGGAGTGCTGCCCAGCTGGGGTAGGAATGCGCAGCTGTGGGGCCTGACTAGGGGAGCAGTTCACAGGGATAGCAGGGGGGCTGGCTCCTTACTGCTGTCTGTGCTCCCGGACAGGGGGGGCATGTGCCCCCTCCAGATCTGTACACGGGCGGGGGAGGATGCAGGCTGCCCAATGGAGGGTCAAGGCTCCCTGCCCTACTGCTCTCCCTCCCGGGGTCTCTGCAGCCCAGTGGGCGGGACCACAAAATAGGGTGGGGAGGCGTGGTGCCACTGCCACTACTGCCAGGAACCCCACACCAGCTGTGCCGTCAAGGTGAGATGCCCTTGTCTGCCCAGCAGCAGCAGGGAGGTGCAATACCACACCATCAGTCCTGCTACTGCCAGACAGGCAAGGGGTGCCTGACCTTGGCAGTGCGGCTGGCGTGGGGCTCTTGGCAGCAATGACGGCAGCAGCAGCACCGAGCCTCCACGTCCCACTCCAGAGAAGCTGTGATTTTTAAACAGATAAAACAAGGATTCCTGATCATAACCATAGGGAACATTGCCAAGTCTTTCTGCAGATAGCTACCACCTCAGAAGCACTGTCAGAATGAGGAAACCTGCACCCGTCTATCTAAAAATGAGTAGTCTTTAACTTAGAATCTCTCATCATCACAAACAGGTAGGAACATTAGGCCTTCATGACTATAAAGCACTTAGCCACAGGCAACTTAAAAAAAATATTTGACCATCTTACAAGGCTTGACAAGTGTGCAAACTTTCAATGAAACAAGCTGTGCAACAAGATGATGTTCTTTTGCTGTCAATATAACTTGAGAAATATGTTCTGCTAGCCCAACATTTGTGACTCATGTAACTCTCCTGAACAATGGAAAGTTACAATAAAGGTGCTAAAAGTAGTCTGAGATTCAAGAACCAAAAGAAAGACAAATATCACCCACCCAGAGCCATAGGTTGCATGAGACATTTCACAGAAGATATGTTGGCCTCCAAAAGTCAAGTAAAGAAATGCATGTGATATAATAAAAAAATCTTTATCTCAGTGAGTCTGCTACTAATGGACCAACATAATAAAGATGCTTCCTAGGTTCCAGATTGCTGATGCACTGAGACTTCTGAGGAATCAAATACACAACGTAAAAATGGTTGACTTCTTTTCAAAGATACCTTTTTCTAAGGCATCATCTCAAGGTATAGGAAAGGGAGTTAATACAACATGGCTATTCTTTACCATTGTTACTGAAGGATATTGCTAAAGATAATATTGTAGAAAAGGGGCACTACAGACAGAGTCTATACTGTTTTTCCTGTCTCAACACCTCTTCGTTTCCCAGGGCAGTGGCATTGCTCAATTAAAAAAAAAAGAAAGAAAAAAAAAGGAAAAAAGTATTGATCAAAGGGCAGACAAATCATGTATGGTGAAAGAGGAAAGCATTTTCCATTCCCTGTGATATTTCAGATAATTTCACAGACATGCTGCTAACAATCTAATAGAACCATCTCTTTTGACACAAAACCATGACAAGGTAAATTTTAATAACATGCCAGCATAAAGCATGAAAACTGAGAACAATTATATTACTTGAACAATGCATGCACTAGGATAAAACAAGCTTAAACAAGTGCTGTGGACAGATTTTTAGAGCAGCCAATATTTAAGCGCTTGCATTACATAACCCTCCCGTATAAATATGTTTACTCTGAGAGGAGAGCAATTTTCTTGCTAAACATGTAAATCTCTGGATGGGATGGTGATGCAGAAGGAAGCGTGACTGAAATTATAAATGACATATTAGATTTTCGATTACCTTCTGGTGAACATGTATGGTGAGCCAAGAAAACAGCATCAAGAAAAAAAAAGTATATTAATGTCAAAACTTAAATCAGAAAATGTAAAGCTACTGTGAACAACTGCTAATAATTAGGGCCAAATGAAAAATTTCAAATGAAGTATTTTCCCACTGGGAAATGGGTTTCTTTCACAATTGACTTTTTCTCTAGAAAAGCAGGTTTTGGTGGAATTTCCATTGGGAAAAATCAAAACGTTTCATTTTGCCAGACAGGTTAAGTTGACATTAATCTCTGACTTTTCCTGAACTACTGTCATGCTTTTTGGGACTTCTCCTCCAGGTTTCTAATGCTCCTATTTTCCCATTATGGATTAGCGTATGCCTCCCATGATGCTCATCAGTCTCTCTATGTGGCTGATGTACTGTAACTTGGCAGCAGTGTCCAGCAAAAGAACACAGACATGAAAGATGGAGAGTTGCAACTCCCAAAAGGCACTGAAGTGGCTCATGTGAGCAGAGAGATTGATATCATAGTGAAAGAAAATGCCTGTTTCAGAACAGAATTTTTAAAAAGATTTATCGTTATACAAAAAAAACTTTGGATACTTCATGTTTATATCCCAACTGAGAACACAAACACATGGAATACAGGGATTTCTGATACAGGTGTGTGAAACAAGATGTAGTTGATTCAGATTCGGCCTGAATCAGGGACAGTGATTAGACTAGTTGATTTGGATCACTGTCCCCGATTCGACTGACCAAAACCGAATCTGAACAGTCAATGCTGATTCGAAGAATCAGCTATTTGGCCATAGACAGGTTTAAATGTTTTTTCTACATACCTTGAGGTACTAGGCATGGCTCATGAATGCTGTGATGCTGCAGTGGATAGAGTGTCCAACAGGAGCACAGGGTGGGGCCCTCGCATGCTTGGCGATGAACCTGGAAATGGACTGGAAGTACAGGCGACCCTCGCCATTCATGAGGGATACATTCTTGTATCCTCCGCGAATGGCGAAATCTGCAAATAAGGCACAGTGTTCATGAACACAATGCCCCCAGTGGCTGAGGGAAAGGCATGGCTCCGATGGCAATGGTGGGAGCCTGGTGGCAGCAAGTGCAGAGCTCCTGAGGAGCTCCTGTAAGCGTATGAAGTATTTAAAATGCAGGTTCAGCATTCAAATAGAATATCTGAAACTGCAAATAGCGAGGGTTTCCTGTACTTCCAGGTCCGGTGGGGAGCCCCACTGCGCCCCTCTGGCTTGGCAATTGGCTGAAGGGGACCCCCGGTGCCCCCCAGACCCAGGAGGCACCAGTTCCTGAGCACGGGGATGCAGAGGGGCCCCCCTATGCACTCCCCGGAGGACCCAGAAATGGACTGGAAGTGCCTCTGGTTTGCTTCTGAGCATGCCCCCTGCATTCCTGTGGAACTCTCCATCCGCCCCACCATGGCAGCATTCACGAGCCACCTGGTACCCAGAGGTATATAGAAAAAACACTTAAACCTGTGTCTATATCCGAATCTCCAAATCTTTCCGAGGGTTCCAATTCGATTTGGAGACATTAAAGGGTCTCTTGATTTGATTCAGATTTGGAAATTCAGCCACCGAATCGAATCAGGGAGCAAAGCTTCACACAACCCTAGTTTGACAGGATGGTGATCAGCTATACTAATAATTCTATGTATATTATGCTAATTCACATGGGAATCTATAGTTAGCAAATTCGCAGTCCCTGAAGTAAGAAAATACCATGTTACTTCTATTTACATTTTAGGAAATTAATCACTAGCATCCTTCTCATTAAGAAAGACAACATAATTAGCCACTCCACAACACGGAGCAAGTTTTTAAATGGAACAGTTCTATTTCTTTCTTTTTTTTTTTTTTTTTTTTTTTTAAACAAGCTTCAAAAGCTAAGTAAAGACTGGTTTATGTTTCCAGACCAAGCAAGATTCACCACCCTGACTGATTTTCTCTCTTTCATTTGGCTTTTGGAGCAAGCAGGTAGGAGGACCTCGCCTGTTTTCACAACATTTAGAAATCTGTGGCTGTGCAGTTTAGAAGGTAACAGTTTGTATGTCTACATGAGATGTTTACTGCACAGTTGACTAATTAACTGTGCAGTAAACTTTTCAGCATCTAGGACACAGGAAATTAATACTAGTTTATTTACAGGTACTACCCTGCTGAGGAGTTCTCTCATCCACAGTAGTGCACATGAAGATACCAACCTAGCTGGCTGGGGCATGAGGGTGCTTCAGTGCAGGGGCAGCCTGCTGGCTAGCCCTGCACTGAAGTACCCTGGGGCCCCAGACAGCCCTTACACAGCACACTGAGCCTGGTTGAAGCAGCTCTGGGCTGGCAGGCTGATCTCCTGGACCCCATGCCAGCCTGGTCTGCTCTAACCTGGCTTAATGTGATGCGGTACAGACGCACATGTAAAGGGTGTGCCTAGGAGCTATAAACTGTGGAGTAAGCTCTGCAGTTTATTTCTGTACATTAGTGGCATGTGTAGACATGTTCAGTTAAGTCTCTTATACTATGATCCACTGAGATTCCCTGTTGCCCTTTCTAAACAGCCTGAGAAAAATTACAGTGGTATTTACTGAAAATTTATTGTACAGCTGAAAATAAGTAAGTCAATTGAAAAAAGGTTCAAACATATCAATTCATTTTCTTGTCTATAGTTTTCAAAACAAGTTTCCCAATTGTTTCTGACTGAAAAAAATGTCTAAATATGGACAGATAACTAAATACAATAAAAGCCATGTTAACCAGCATTTTAGTAACCAGTGCACTCTAGTAACTGGAATTTCCAGCCAGCTGGCCAGGAACAGCAGGCAGTGGGGGAGTGAGGGGGGAGGAAATTTGCACGCGGTGGCCACCACTGCTACCCACCAACCTGTGCTGTTGCTGCTCCGCGTGCGTCTGTCGCCATCCCCCACTTTGTGTGTGGCTGCTGCCACCTCCCACCTCCCTCCCTCGTATCCACCCAGAAACTGCTGTGCCTCAGGAAACCAGCATTTTTAGATTACTGGCACCCCCATTCCCCACTTGTGACGGTTAACATGGCTTTTACTGTAAATACACACTATAACCAGCTTCAAGGGTCATTTATTCTAAAACAAAATTCTAAGGTTTTTAGAAGACCTTCATATTATATCAACCTTCAACTCATATCTTGTATTAATACAAAAAAATCCTTGATACTAACCTTACTTGATTTTAGGACCTTGATTTGTTCTTCATAGACAGTGTCTTTGTTCTTTTCCAGAAAACCTTCACATTGATATTCTACCTGAAAATGTGAACAAATCAACAATTCTATAAAAACCTCTTTAATTAGAAGCACATTTGTACAGGACTCATCAGTTGTAACCTGGAAATTTAAAAAAATTACATCCTAATAAAAACTTTCAAATTTTAAACTACACATAGGCATAACTAGAGAAAATATATTGGTACAAAAACACCTATGGTAACCCAGCATGACTGAGTGGTTATTAGAAAGATTAAGAACCAGAATATGGGCTGAGCCACTTCATTTCTGTGTTTCATTTAACATAGCTGATAAACAGACACAAGCCAGAGCCGATAAAGTAATAGATATCCCATCTCATTAGATGAGATGCTGTAGGCTGCAGACAGTGTTCCTCAGCCAGTGAGCCAAAGCCTTCCTCTACACTCAAATAAGCAACTTTCTTCAGTGCTAATAAAAAGTCTATGTTCTCTAACTATCCCCACGTAAAACCTCTTAATTCGTTCCTTTATCCTAAAAGGGACAGGGATTCTCATGGACCAAAGGTAGCCACAGCCTAACAAACTCAACAGATGATCCAAGGATTGGTAAAAAGAAAAAAAATGGCAACAATCCATGGGCTAATATTGTAAAATACATAGATATAAATATGCTGCTTCATGCTATGGGTCTCAAACTAACCACAGAAGGGGGAGGTTGTGTTAAAATTGATCTATACTTTAATAGAGCAACAATGACCTCTTTAGCAATTTGACTATCACAGTTGGTGATGTAGATGGAACATCCATCAGGGATCATACATGCCCAGCAATGCTCTCATGTTGGGACTATTCTAAGGGCTGTGGCAAAAATAAATTCATCTCCTATACAAGGCCTATTCACCATATAATCCCTATTTTGAATGTTACCTTGAAAATGCATCTTAGGTCCCTGGCAGACATCACATGTTCAGATGCAGTTAAGCAGGTAATCACATTTTAAGAAAGGGGTAGGCAAAATATGGCCCGCAGGCTGGATCCAGCCCCCCAGCCCATTCTACCTGTCCTGCGGGGCCCCTAAAAAATTTAGAAAATTAGTATTTATCTGCTCCTGGCTGCCTGTCAAAGATGACAGGGGTCGGGGCAGTAGGACCCAAGGGAAGCTGACAGGACTAAGCAGCCCAGAAGCAAAGCCCACCTGGTCCGGCCCTGCCCCCAGCCCCCTCCTACCCCTGCACCTCCCACTGGAAGCCCCATGCTTAGCAGAGCCTTCTTGCCTGTGCCCCTGGGGATGTTCCTGCCTGCCGGCACCCAACAGGGAAATTCAGATAAGAATATGGGGGGGGGGGGAGGAGAAGTTCCATCTCTAAACCCTTCATCTATGCCTGCTTCCAATGGTAAGTCTCTATGCCAGTCCTACTAGGACTGAGAAATTCTACTAGTACTGATACAAGATGTTTGCTATATTATTTGGTATTTTTCCAGTTCCGAGATGACAAAACCCCTTGCTGAAAGGAGTACTTGCAGGGGGAGGGACCTCTGGTGGCAAAGATCAGGGGCAGGACTTCCTCCTGTGACTACGGGGCGGGGCTACCCATGCGGCCTTCAACAGGTTGCCAAAACTTGGTAAGCAGCCCTCTGCCCAAAATAATTACCCACCCCCTGTTTTAAGTGGTAACCCCAGCCACATGTTCATGGCATTAATAGTGTGATAAGACAGGGAATAACCCACAAAATTATCACACAAAAAATGTATAACAACTTTGTGGCTGGTTCCCATTTTACCACCAGAGCCCTTGGCTCCCATGCAGTCCTAAGGCTGCCAGCCCCAATCAGCTGATTGGATTCTTCTCCCTGCACCAGCCACATGGTACGATTTGGATCTCATTCCCAATCACACAATCACAGCTCCTGCCATGCACAGGTCAGATCCCATTACATCTTTAACTGAATGTCTGCTAGGACCTTACCGATCACATCTGAAACATTACCACTAGAGGGAAGTAAAGAGCTCTGCTTATTTCTTCAGGAAATACAAGCAGTAAAACTGGATATATAGTTTAGAAAACTTGCTATCTTTTTACTATTTTTCCTTCAAAATCTCTGCATGGGATCATGAGTGGATATGTGAAAGATGATATAATTTAACACTGGCAATGCCTTAGTCCTACATAGGCTTAGAGATAGCCACAGTATGGACTTCCCCAAACTAAACTGAACAATCTATTCAGCGTGGAGTTCAGAGAAAGCGTTTTCCCCCACAAGTCACGTTCAACGTATTTAACAGTTTATGAAGGTTTTCATTAATTGTCTTTTTTGCTTTTCCATCTTTCTAGTTCATGGATCAGGCATGTTAACTATATGTTTTCACTGAGACTAGCATACAGAAAAGAGTAGCAAAATAGGGTTTCACGTCTTTTACATACTGATTCAAATACTACAGAGGAAACAAACTGGAGAAGTAAAGACCACAAATTCTGTGGAATCAGATACACTTTTTCTTTAGCGTATGCAAACTAAGAACTTTTATAAGTATTTTAAATGAAATTTCTTTGGGACTTTTAGCATGCATTCAGAGATTACTAGATTGCATTTACATTCTTGGTTCACACATGCTCTCACATGCTCTATGATTTTATACAATTAAATTCACCTTTCTTAGTTTCATATCTATAAAACCAGTGTAGTAGTATGGACCCTACAAAACGAGATTACTAGCCAGTAACTTTACTAGCCTGTAAAGTTTTCTGACAATCTTTGAATATATTTGTACCATGCAGTTTTCAGTTACCTGCTGCACTCTAAGCCAGTTCGGATGAAACCCCACTATTATTAGCAATGGCAGGTTATTCTGAATCTCCTAAATTAGCGGTCATCAACTATTGGATCTCTATCCATCGGTAGATCCTGGAGCCTCTTGGGGTCATTCCGAGGCTGAGGTGGGGGGCTGAATGCCTACATGCATGCATGCACACACACCCCAGCCCAGCCAGTCAGTCTGTGGGGGAGGGAAGGGGTGAGGGCAAGGCTGAGGCCCTTGCGGTGAGGGACAGTGCCACAGGGGAAGAAGGAGTAAGTTGAGTGGGGCCCTGGCCGGATGGGACTTACCTGCTGGGGAGACGCACCCCCAAATAATTTTTTCTCCCTCTGCCTTGATGTGCTCCCCCTTCCCTCCTCACAGACGCATCTCCGGGGAGAGGCGGGGGCAGCAGCAGCACACAATAGATCTTGGGTTGCTTTTAAATGTCAGAGGTGATCTTTTACTTAAAAAGGTTGGAGGATCACTTCCCTAAATTATATTACTTTTTGGCAAATTTAGTTTTAACTCAAGCACAGAGCTTTTTGTGCAACTACTGAAAAGGAATAAAACCCTTACCTTGTCAGCAAAGTGTTGGATGATAAAAGCTTTGTTTGACATCCGTGGCTTTTCAAAGAGTGCACATTTATTCAAATGGGTATTGTACAATTTCTGGGCCCAACTGTCATCTGAGCCTTTGGGCATCTACGTAAAAGAATTATAAAACACAGTTTACACCATGCTGAGCACCTATTAGAATTAAACAAACCAAAAAGGTGGCACCATGATAGCGGGGACAACTACTGAATTCTATTTGAATTTGTTTGGATTTCTTCTTCTACACTAATGACAGAACTGTGGTAACTAATTTTGGATGTAACCCATCGATCACAGGTACTACTTACCAAAACAGTTAGCCCCACTGACTTCACTGAGGATACTTACAGTAAGGACAACACTTGTTAAACTAGTGTCTTGAGTTACAAGAAGGGAAACAGTAACAGGAAGACAGAGGTAAATAGATCATACTTTTTGCCAACAATGCACTCAGTGTTGAAAACTTGAAAACAAAACTACTGTATGCAAACTACCTTATCAAAAAATAGGCTGGAAAGCCTCCATTATTAGCTGTTCATACTGCTGTAGCAGAAAGAAACCCCAAGTTGGGTTTCTACTAAGCTGGACATTGAACAGCCATGTGCTATAAAAGAAGTTCCTGCTCCAAAGATTTTATAATCTTAATTTATGAAAAAAGACAACAGGTAGAAAATATACAAACATTTGGAAGGAGGCAGGAAAGAATACGATCAATGAAACCATTAGTCTCAGTAAAAACAGCAGCATCCTTAGGATGTCTTGTGGCTAGTATCCAGTATTTTGTAGTGCTCAGGAGTAAGACTGTTTGGGTGGGATTTGAAGAAAGGCAGCATAGTGGCTTTGCAAATATTTATAAGGATCCCCTGCCAAATATAATGCAGGCAATGGGGAAGGTATAGGGGTGCTCCAAGATTAATAACTGATAAGGACCTGCACCATTGCTCAGCTGTACAGATTTGATGAGAAGTGTCTGTATGCACACATGCATGTGCATGCTTGCCTGGAGGTTGATCATGCAAGGCCTTAAAGCTCAAAATATTTTGGGAGGAACCAAAGTGGATAACTGCAGCACTAAAAGTATTCAAGGGTGGCAAAGCAGCACTTGCTGAGCCCAGATAGGTGGCAGTGACAAACCATGGAGTGGTTGGAGCTCCAACCAGAGTTCTAGATATGTGGATTAAGATGAAAGGAGTGAATATGCCTGACTTCTATTCTCCTGCAATTCTCCCCCCATCCAAAAAAGTTAATACCATCATTAAAACAACAGTTAACTACAGATGACCTTTCCCTATCAGAACCACATAAAGTTCATAGAAACAGGAGATGCATGCAGCTTCCAGTGTAACAGTTATTGAAAAACCTACCTTACATTCCTCATCTAGCAGATCTAGAATGCCCATTTTGGCCTCTATGAGGTTTATACAAGGCTGATTGTCATAAAAATCAATCAAAGTCCATGGTATTTGTTCCTTCATATACTCCTCCTGTTCCAGCTTAAACACATGCTACAAGAAAAAAACCCAGAATATCCGTGTATAAAAATTCATATCAAATACAATGGCCTCTAACTTGATTGCTTCTTGGCAATTTAGACCTGGCTACTGAGTAATAAGAAAGTTAAAATGGAACTAATACTTTAATGAACAAGTGGAAGAAGGGCAAGAAGTCTTTTCCTTCTGGCACTTTTTTGGGGGCTGGGTTTTTCTTCCTATCTCAACATATCAAAGGGAAATGCACATTGTGAACAAAGGCATGTGAAATATCTATAATACACATGCTTGTTTATTTTTCCCCACTATACTGTTCCAAAATTATTATAGATTTTTTTTCCTTAAAAAACCAACAAGATATGTAATATATGCTTTCCCTGCATTTGTATATGAATTAGGCTATGCTGGCATTCAAGATCTTAGTAGAAAGCAGGGTAAATTTGCACCTTACAGACTGATTAAAGTAGATATATAGTCTACAAAATTTACCCTGCCTTCTACCTAACTTCAGACTAACACAACTATGTTTATCAATCAAAATCTTGCCATGCTTCATAAAGATCCTAATAACTTGCATGTTTTCCATTCAGAGAGACTATTTGAGACCCATTTGTTCTCAAATGGCCCTTATACTAAAATGTATGTTTGATTTAGATCAGATTTTTGTGTCAAAACCTTGCCAAATAGACTTCTTACACCGAAAAGGTTACATTCATCTGGATTCACTACATCACTAAAAATGAAGTTGTGAAATGTTTCACAAAAAATATTTTTAAAAATGCACACCCTTAATAAGATATGTATACTGAAAGTGAAAGCTGGGGGGTGGGAATCATGGTAATAAAATATTCAACCAGCAAACTTTAGTCTTAAACACACTAAAGATCCTCTTTTTTTAAACGGATTCCTTACTTTTTTTCTTTTTTTTTTTTCTTTCCTCTAGTTTATACTATGTTTTGTATTGCACCTAAAGCATAATGTATGCAGTACAACTGTTATGACTTCCAAAAAATAAATGTAGAATATAACGCAACACACATGAACATTTATGATAACATTTAGAGGCACCTGGATAACAAAGATGCAAAACTCAATAAACTCTGACCTGCCCTTGCCTGCCCTCTTAATTCAATGCTGAAGTCTATCCATACACTGCAGATCTCCTGCATATGTCACTAGGATAGCAGAGAACTATACTAAGACAGCAGTCTATCCTTTTTTATTATATTAGCTTGCACAGTATCTTCAAAAATAGACACTCTTCAGAAGCAGCTCCTGGGAGCCACTCTACATTTAAATCACTTAGCAGCTGCATTACATGGTAAGTTAATTCCTCATAGGAAACTGAATAATATAATTTGACTAAAGAATCATACATTAGCTATCCAAATGCAAAAAGAAAGTGTGAAAGCAGTCACTCTACCTTAAAAGAATTAGCAAGCATGTAGTACATATATAGCTCAATTTACCACTGGAGTATCAAGTTCAAGTAATACTGGAGACTGATTCTGGTACCGTGATGTTTTTCAACTTTATTCCCCTCCCCCCCACCTATTTGAGTACAATTTTGCCCTTGGATACACTGAAGCATTTCCCACTCAAAGGCAAGCACATGTGAATACCTGATGGCAGAACTGAATCATGTATAGTTATATAGAGTGCATTTTTTAATCATGAGGTATAAGAAGGTAAAGCCTGAAGACTGTTATAGAAAACCCAGTCAATACAAAATATGAAACTCTATTTTAGTGGCTTAGCGCACAGTATCATGAAATGGTGTCACCCTGCAGCACAAAATTTCAGCTCCCCAGAACAATCTGCTGTACCAAAATATTTAACTATATGTATTTTAAAGCTAGTCAAACATTCCAGCAGAACTTTAGCAGTCTCCCTCGTGAAAATAATTTGATTCATCATGACTTAGGTAAGGTACAGAATTATAAATTGTCATAGAGGATGAGGTCAGGAGGGATGTTACATGTTAGAATTGTGCTCCCTTAAGAACAGAGAAAAAGCTCCTCTCACCACAGTTACTCTATGTTAGGAAGTGGCTGTACCCTTAAAAAACACTGCCAGCATGCACCAAACCACAGGAAAATGTAAGTGGTAGATTTCTAGCAATGAATGTCTGCAGCCACAGAAGAGGTTCTCAGTGGAGCTTATATAAATCTGACTGACTCCAAACTCACTTATGTATATTAGTATTAACAAGCCAGCTCAGGATCTTAGCTGTAAAGCACTGCTTTTGTCTGATAATTTGTTACTGTGATCAGAATTTTAAAATCTTACTTCTAGATGCATTTGACCTCCCCTGCTCCCCTCAAGCTTGTGTCTAAAGCAGTGGAATAATATACTGAAGGAATTTATCTGTGACACTGGGAACCCAATTAAGAAAATGGACTTTGGTGATGGCAAGTGGAGGGAACAGGTACAAGTAACTTTCTACTTACCATATTGAACTGTTGCTGTAGTTTTTCATTGGCATAGTTTATACAAAATTGTTCAAAGCTGTTTATTTCAAATGTCTCAAACCTACGAAACAAAATCATTCAACATTCCTAATATAATGTAGAGGAATAATAAATGACCCTGTAATTTTAAATTTGCTCTGATCAAATTTACAAAGAACAGTCAGTGGCATCTAGTAGGTCACACCACAATCAAATGGTAGAGCACCTGACTCCTCCTCTCCTAACTACAGCACATGCCTGAAGATGAAAAAGGACACATCATCAACTTTTCCAAGAACAAAAAAAAGTGTGACAGCAGCTACTACAAGGGGCAACCAATATATGACAGTAAGGAGCTAACAAATGCAAATTTGCTAAAGTCTAATATCCTGTTATGAAAGCCAGAAGATATTATGTTGGGGAACATTTTTAAAGCAAATACCAAATAACTCACTGATGTCTTTTTATCACAGTTACCCATCAATAGCTTTTTTTTTTTTTGTAGTTTTCTTTATATAGTGATACAAACTAAATACACTCACAAACCTACACACCAGCTCTTTGTAACGAGATACTTACATAACCCCACGTATCCCCGATACACAGACTCACCCATAAATGTCCAACACGCCAATGAAAGAATGCTGCTTTACAGCAGAATGCAGAGCTTTGTTCACATGATTTACAATCCAGTTAAAGAGATTAGCGTAGATATGTTTGGCAAGGGCATCTCTGGCATTGATAGCCTGAAGTTTGGAAATCGGCTTGATGTAGGTTTCAGTGGCAGTAGCAAGCTTTCTATGGCAAAGCCAGTGAGACATCTCTTCATACTCCACACCCATGAGGTCACAGAAGATAGTGAGGGGTTCATGTTTGGGCTAAAATAAAAATAATTCACTTAGAATTATTTATCCAAGTATTACACATTGAACCATTCAGTGTTTGAAGGTCTATCCCTGTCCAACGCTTGAGCAATGCAAGAGGATTTTTCAGGCATAAGTTCATAACAACAACACCACACCTTCATCTCTCTTGCTCTTTTTGCATCTAATTACCCAACTCCATGTTTCTCCAATTCAGATACTTCATTAAATTAGTGTGGTCATTGAAGTCACAACAATAACTCACCTTCAAATGTATTTTACTACTTTTTCTTTGCATGTTGTTCTGGGCTAACTTAGGAGATACCCAGACAGCACTTGCAAACAAAAATGAGCTGTCAAAGACTTATTTTGAGTTACGTGCCGACTTAAAACAATTCTTGTAAACTCTGATCTGACCTAGTAGAAGTCAGAGAACCTGTATCAGGTATGTATTAATTTTTATTTGCATTCAGTATTTAAGACTGCCTCTCAATTATACAAGAAAGTGGTAGAATTAAAAAGATGTGGTAGTGTGTCTGTAGACAGCAGGAAGCTGTATTAATTGCAAAAGTGCTAAGCTAAGTGAGATTCAGACACACCAATAAATCCAGTACATTAAAACAGAGTGATGCTACCCAATCCAAAAGTCAACTATGAGTAGAGAGCAAAAAAGGGCCCAAACAATTTAGTCTCAGACATAAATACCACAAAAAGTATTTTCCCACTGAAATCCTGAGAAAAACTTGAAATGTCCGATAACCAACCTTAAGAGTTGCTAGTTAGCTTTCAGATTTAATTGTTCAAATGAGAAAGTCAGATTTCTATTTTGGAAATAGAACTGCCTGGTATGACCACACTCTGAAGCAGTTACACGCTCACATTACAGCACCTCAGTCAACTGCTGCCCATGACTTTAGGAGAAGCATACCTCATGGTAAACCTTCACAATATATATCAAAGAATAATAGCACAGGTCTTTCCTATTAATGAAGAACTCCTTTAGCCACAGTTTTCAGGTTCACTGCCCAAACAAGTGTCCTTGAACAGCTGCCTAACAAGTAACAAGGTTTCTCTTCTCCCGCAGACAAGTGAATTTTGAGGACCCAGTAACTTACCCTCATACCTTCACCTCTTTCCCTCACTTCTATTTAGAAATCTCAGAAGCACATTATATTCCATGCAGCATGAGATTCCAGAGGTACTTAAATTTTATTTGCAAAATCCAGTACCCCCATGTCATGGCAGAAAGCTTATTTCTCCCCTTTCCTCTCTCTTCAAGCCTGAATAGCAGTTGCAGTTTTGCCTTGCTGGTCTGCAGTTGCTGTTAGTATTCTCGAGAGGCTAAACTGTTCAGTCTGCACATACGCCAACCTTTCTAATGTTAGGGCATGGTAGCTGAGTTGGCCAATACTGGCACCATATTCTGAATCTAATGGATGATTGCCTTGTATCAGTACTAGTAGGACTGGCATAGAGACTTGCCATTGGAAGCAGGCATAGATGAAGTGTTTAGAGATGGAACTTCATTCTTAAGCACTACTTTGGGAATACAATGAGTCTGACTATAGTTCCATCTCTAAACACTTCATCTATCCCTGCTTCCAATGGCAAGTCTCTATGCCAGTCCTACTAGTACTGATACAAGGCAATCATTCATTAGATTCAGAATATGGTGCCAGTGTAGGCCAACTCAGCTACCATGCCCTAACATTAGAAAGGTTGGCATATGTGCAGACTGAACAGTTTAGCCTCTCGAGAATACTAACAGCAACTGCAGACCAGCAAGGCAGAACTGCAACTGCTTACTCAAGTTTGGAGAGAGGAAAGGGGAAACGTAAGTTTCCAGGCTCATGTTTAAGGGAAGGAAGGAAGGAAAGTGGTACTGATCTAGAAATAAATTGCCTGCACTTCCATACTGTTGCGTGATGGGGAGTCTCTGCAAACAAACTGAATACCGAAATATCACAATATAAATGATGCAATTTAACCCATCTACAACTTACAGGGATCGTGCAGCTGTCAGAATCCCGAGATGTAAATCCCACATTGCCCAAATGAAGGATTCCAGCAAGGATTCGGAAAATTCCCATCTGGTAGGAATCACTAATCCCTGAAACAGGATGAATAAAAACCATTCGAGTGAAGTAAAGAAATCAGAGCCACAGCTGATAAAAATTATTTTTTTTCACAGCTGACCCCCAATTATTTTTAAGAAGGCATGATAAAATCTGCTGTCATGACCTCCCATCTCACTCTTGTGCACTGATACTTTGCATAGGCTTTCATACCAGCAAACATTACATGGCCCAGCTTTGTTTTACTGCAAGACAGAAGCTGCAAGGAAGGATTATTAAAATATTTAATAATTCATTAGTGAACTGCCCATGCTTCTGCTTAGACTGCATTTTCAGAGAATCAGACTCCAGCATTTATTGCTATTTAAGTAATACTTTTTCATGGCTGCCTGTGTAATACTGTAAAAAATATAATACAGGTATCTTGATCCCCAAAGTTATCCAAATCTCTTCCTGTTTAAAATGCAATATAAAATAAATGAAATAAAACTGACAAATATAAATATAAAAACCATGATACCGAAGGCAGAATTATGTGCAGGCTGTTTTCAGGAATTACCTAGCAAAGTGCAGGCCTGTCTGGTGTTCACCATTTCCTTAGCATCATCAATGCCATCAATCACTGGATTGCCCCCTTGCTTCGTATAATGAAAATAATTTGCATTCCCTACAATAAAGAATAACAAATCCTTTACATATTCTAAAGGAGAAATTCATAGCATGCTATGCGACTGTTAGATCCTTCTTGAACTTCTTAAACTGATTGGCAGAACTCACAATTTGAAATATTTCAGTATATTAAAATCTCTGAACCAAGCATATTGGCTACACTAAAGCAGGTCTGTGTGAAGGTTTGATATTGCAGTTAAATGTTTCTAAATCCATTTGATTCCTTCAATAGATTTACTGTGTCCTTTGTAACAAACCACATCTCCGTAAGGTAGTGTTCTCGGTCCGCATGCAGCTTTCCTTTGAGCTATGATGTAACTGTGCATGAACGCACAGTAGGATGGGAAAGGGGACTGTCTGCCCCAAAGCAGCTATCAAGCCTGTGCTTTCTATGGAAACCAAAACCAAAATGGTGTGACATAGCAAAGGCAGTCCTCATACTTGCCCATAAATTGTGAAATCTTTATTAGTTACTGGTAAAACACTAGAAACAAGTGAGAGAGGATACTATACATTGTACAGCCTGCCCAGGAAACTCACACTGATATGAGAAACATCAGAATTCTCTATGTAGAGGGAGCTACAGAAAAAGGACTTATTAGATAGCTTAGACCAGGAGAGCTCAACCCCTAATCCACACACCATATCCAGTCCCCACTGCCATGACATTTGAGTCCCTGGGGAGCCCCACGCTCTGTGGTCCTGTGCACCAGATCAGGCATAGGCCCTGATCCCACTGCACAGGGCCAGATGGAGGCGGCACAGGGCCCCGATCCCAGCAAACAGGACTACCATAGGGCCCCAATTCCAGCGAGCAGGACCGTGATCCCAGAACATGGGGTCAGACAGAAACTGTGCAGGGTCCAATCCCAGCAGGCAGGGCCAGGTGAAGGCAGAGTGGGGCCCCAATCCCAGGACACAGGACAGGGTCCTAGAGCCCAATGCTAGCATGCAGGAGTGAGTGGGGCCCAAGGGCCTGATTCTGGCATGAAGGGGCCAGCTGAGGCCATGCAGGGCCCAATCCAGGTGCAAACACTTGATCCTGGTTCTCAGGGTCCAATCCAGCCCCATGCCAGTCATTGGGTCCATGGAGCCAAAAGACTGAACAGCACTGGCTCAAACCATCCTTCACCCAGCACAAGTATGGACTTGACAAGTTACAGGCCTGTGTCTCTAGTAGGTGAGTTTCAAAGGACTCGGATGAGGGGAACTCCATCCTTGCCCCAGGAAAATATTCTACAGGTTAGTACATATCTCTGTACTGTACCAAAGGCTATAATTAATCTGCTTTTCTTTGGAAATAACTTGCCTGTGAACTGTCATTTTAGCTATTTTTGGGTAGACTTTATTGTAACAACTTCGAAAGCTCAGGATTAATAAGAACTTTAAAGCCAGCATTTCTTCTTTTAGACCTATAACTCACAGAGCTTAGAAATAATACTTTGTACATACTGACTGCAAAACATACTAGATGTGAATTTCATACCTAATCGTAGAGTTTTAAACTCGGATAATGCTGCAGAGGCACAGAGCTGGTAGAAGATATGATAGTTTCTCTCTTCTTCTGCCTTTAAGAAAACAGAAGCAGCTACATTTCAGAATTTAACTACTGCCAGACAGCTATTAATAAAGCTTCTATGTTTAAGACATTTTGTAGCAATACATAAAAATCCACAAAGAATATGAAAAAGTACATCTGAAATTTCTCTATTTCAACAATTTCCTTAAACAATACATACACAGAAAAATTTTAAAATTAGCACACAATATTGTCAGTGTTTAAAATGGTCTTACTTAAAGTTTACAGTTGATAAAATAAGTAACAATGCCTCAGTTGCAGGATTCTAGTGAAGGGACTACTGAAACATTATATGACTTTTGACACTTTTAAAACAACAGATATTAATATTAGAGAGATGCAGTCATGCAGTCTAAATCTTTGGGTCAACACCACTATTATAAACATAAACACTCAGAACCATAAAACTTCAAACAACAAACCTCTCCAAAAAAACCTTAGGTTTAATAGGCCTCTATACATCCACTAATTAGAAAATG
Source organism: Crocodylus siamensis (assembly GCF_052110815.1). Lineage (NCBI taxonomy): Eukaryota > Metazoa > Chordata > Crocodylia > Crocodylidae > Crocodylus > Crocodylus siamensis. The sequence goes on from NC_143409.1 coordinate 23,159,704, forward strand.
CTACGGTTTTCTCCATAATAGCCCAAAACAATGCCTATTATAGGGTATTATTTATTATTTGTATTATGCGTCTAGGAATCCTAGTCAAGGATTAGGACCCCATTGTAATAGATGGTAGACAGAAATACAAGAGAGACAACAATGTCCAGGGGTTTCAGTCTCCATGACAGACAGATGGATAAAAACAGATGAAAGGAGTAGGAACAAATTGGGAGGATCAGGTAAAAAAACAAAAAACAAAACAAAAAATGTTCAACAGAATAAATCATGGATTGTCATTTGCTTAAACAATGCCAAACAGAAATGATTCACAGGCATCATGACAGAGTTCCCCTTTGCTTCCTGGTCCATCTAGTTCAAAATCAACTGCCTAGCAATGGCAGCAGCATTGCTATAGAGGCAGCAGTGAAGGCATCAACTGAGTTCATGGCTCATTATCATCTACCTGATTCCTTCTGACCTCTTCATACCATAGGTGTTAATGACCTTTTTTAATGATGATGCTCCACTAATCAAGCTGTACTTTCGTGATTCTGCCGCCTGTTAGCTGCTCCTAATAATGTAGCTTCTATTTCATAGCTGTGCAAACTCTTTAACTAGTTAAAAACATTCATAGATTTCATAGACATTAGGGCTGAAAGGGACCTCATGAGATCATCAGGTCCAGCCCTTGCCCTAAAGGCAGAAAGTCACCTGGGGTCTGATGACCCCAGCAAGATAAGCATCCCAACACAACATGAATGTGCCCAGAGTAGGTGCTTGCACCACTTTTGGTGGGGAATCTATTCCAGACTCTGGAGTCTTGGACAGTAAAGTTTTTCCTTGCATCCAGTCTAAAACAGGCTTCCAGCAGTTTGTGGCCATTGGATCTTGTCTTCCCCAGGGAAGCCCTGGTGAACAGACAGACATTCTCCTGGATTCTGATGTACACCCCTGAAATACTTACAGGCTGCCACAAAGTCCCCTCTGAGCCTACATTTTTCTAAGCCTAAGAGTCCTGTGCCTCTCAGTCTCTCCTCTTAAGGCCTGCTCTGATCGTGTGGGTGGCTTTCTTCCGGACTCTCTTGAGCTTTTCCATGCCCTTTTTAAAGTGTGGAGCCCAGAACTGGAGGCAGTACTCCAGCTGCAGCCTCACTAAGGCTGAGTAAAGTGGAAGAATGACATCTTGGACCTTGTTTGAGATGCACTGGGAGATGCAAGCCATCAAATCCATTAAATCAAGGCCATTAAATCAGGTGTGGAAACCTTAACTCAGGTGAGAAAATAATGTTCAGTGAAGCATTGGATGCACTGTCAAGGCTAGATTTTGTTTTATGAATTGAAAAAGAAGATGTACATTTAATCCTAATGACTACAGGACCAATGAAACAACATATTTTGATTATTTTTGCCTAGTTTGTTGTGGTTTTTTATGCATAACATATGACAGGGGTTTTCAATTGGGGGTATGCGTACTCCTGGGGGTACCCGGGTTGGCCTCAGGGGGTACTTGGCAGTGGGCACTGCCACTGTCACTGATCGGCTGCAGGGGACCCCCTCCAACTCATCAACTAGCTGCTGGGGGACACCTGCTCGTCTGGCCACCAGGGGTTTCCCGTCTTCTCCACCGGCCACTGGGAGTACACTGACCCAAAAAGGTTGAAAACCTCCAATATATGATATAGCACATTAACACACATTCCAGTAAGGTTATGTTTTTATTTCAATCTTAAACTGACTAATACAGCCCTGTGCCCCTAGCTGACTAGTATGTCTTCTAGTTTCATTTCAACTGGAGAAAAATATATGTTGTGTTATATTTGACAAAGCACCATAAGCTTTCCCCTCCTGCTTTTTAAATCCTAAATCCACTCATAGCAGAGTTACATACACTATTTTGCTGAAGGCGTTTAATCCTTAGATATACACCATATTCTTACTGTCAGTAAACAAAATGTAGATTTTGCAAGCATAAATGTTTAATATGCTTACAAGCTGACTTTGTTTCTATCCTGTCTGGGTGTGTATTACACCTACAAGATCCTAGTAACCTCTTAGTCATAAGAGGTACCTAGCATTAGTTGGCAGTAAGATTTTCATTATAATCATGTAACACACAATAAACAGATTGTATCAGCATTACCTGAAATACCACTCTTGATTTTTCTAAGAGGTAAGTTCTCATGTTAGCACCAATGATTCGATACCTCTTATCGAAACCAATCTCAATGTATTTCCCAAAGCGACTGCTGTTGTCATTCCTTGTGGTTTTGGCATTTCCAATGGACTATGGGAAAAATATACAAAGATTAAACAGCTCTTAGAAATTATCTTATCTATTTATTTTTCGGTATGGCATGCAAATATTAACCCACATGAACAAGCTTTGTTCCAGAACAAGTTTTGGTCTGCCCTGCTGCGCAGAACCAAGGAGAACTCCTTCTGACCCCCACCCCCCCACACTCCTTCACTGCCAAGCAGCTGCTGCTCTGCCCCAGGCAGGAGAAAGAAGCAGGCCCTCAGCTGGTGCCTAGTCCCCCAACCCTTAACAGCCAGGTATCTGCCCATATGGGAAAGCCTCTGCCTGGTAGGGGCAGAGGGGTTTCCCCCCAGCCCAAGGCTATCCTGTCCTAGTGAGCAGAGGGAAATCCCCTCCTCCTCCTTCTCCCTCTTCCCTGTGTGGCAGAGGCTGAGCCAACCAGTCACAGGTGGGAGGGGGAAGCAGTCCCCCAGACCATGTGTGGGGGACCCCAGGGCAAGGACTCCCTCATACTCCCACACCTGGCTGCACAGACTGTCACCTGGTCCAGGGGACTACTCCCCCATGCCACCTGCAGGAGTAAGCCTGGGCCACAACTCAGCTGGGTGTGTGGGAAAGGGGGAGAGGGAACCCCCTCTGCTCCCCCAAGCAGGGGCAGACTAGGGCTCAGTGGACCCTGGTCCAGGCCAGGAAAACTCCCCTAGCTCCCCCGCACATGGGCCAGCACCTAGATGGGGAGCTCTTCAACCCCCTGCAAGGGATGACAGCAGGGGTTGGGGGCAGGTGCTGGGTAGCCAATCAGGGATAGCCCTGCTGCAGTGGGCTTGCAATGGCCAGCAAGCAGGAGGTGTGCTCTAGCACCTCCCCAGCTTCTGGCCTGGGTCAATACAGCCATCTGGCTGCCTTTCCCAACTGAAAAGTGAACGTCAATTCAGTTCATTATCATCCAGTCTACATGGTTTAGAGGAACCTGGAAAACTGAATCTATTTCACCTTGGGCTTTTTGACTGTCTGCACTTAGCCTGAGTGGCACCCTGAGGCATCCCTGAAAGGATCTCAAGGCACCTTTGTTGAAAAATAGCTGGTCTAGAAGCTAATATCCACTGACTAAGGGTATCAGCCTAACTTTATGAAGTTTCTTTTTTAACTACTTTATTAAAACTTTGAAGATGTTCCTGTTTCAATAGTGTCTTGAGTCTAGCAACTCAAACTCTACAATTTTAGGGATATTTTTCTATGGCCCCAATGTTGACCGTTTCCCAGATCTCTCACCAGGTTATCTCAGTAATATTTAGTATAGATTATAATTTAAAACACTGTCCTTGTTTATCAGTTTTGGGATGACATGTTAACCACAAGAACCTGCATGTGACAGAAGCACACAACTTGTGCATAGGATGCACTCTGTGGATACATACAGAAGAAATAAGAAAAGGTTCTACATTCTTGTTTATGATACATAAATACATATAAGACAATCCTCCAAAGTACCAATGGCATAATAAAATAAATGCACCATTTCCTGAATAGTGCAGAACATTTTGGGAATCTTTGTAAACACTCAATTATTACTCTTCTCAGCAAAGACTCTTGTTTCCTGGCAATTTGTACAAATAAGCATTAACATGAAAAGGTTCATAGGACTGAATCCCTGGTTTTAAAGCTGGAATTTCACTCATCAGTCATTACCTCCAGAAAAAGCCTTAGCTCACCGTATATTGTCATTTTGCTAGAAATATACTCCTAAGTCACAGTTGCTGTTGCCTGTGTGTGTGTGCGTGCATACACTAGAAGCCTGTTGCTCTACAAATAAACGTATGCATATAGATGTCTGCATGCATGTAAAAGTATCCCATATTTTCAGATGGTCAGAAGCACATGGAAAAACTAGGTTTGTACAAACTGCTCTGTAATATTAAACTTTAGCAGTTGCTTCTAATAAAATAGTAGTCACACACAAACAATATTGCACAGATGAATATTAAGATCAGGTAAGTTAGTTAGCCCTTATTTTTCAGAAAGGCCAAATAAAGGCAGACAGGAGTAGTATTATCTGGCATCTACCCTGAAGCACAGTATAACAAAGAAACCTCTTTATGACCCTTCGTGTTTGGATTACAAGTTTAAGACACTCTCAGATGATTATGATGGGAAAGCATTTCATTTCCAAAATGTATTGAATTCTTTTTTATGGTGAAGCAGTAAGTTGATAATGGGGGAGCTGTGGGGTGGGAGAGGTGAGGGAGAGGGGAGTGAGGAGCACCAGCAGGCCCAGGGGGGCCATGGGGAGGGGAGGGGCTTTCATTTTAATCATGAAATTTGGGGATTTACCAGAAAATTTGCAATTTTTTTTAAATCAAAGAATTTGTGATTTTTTTTTTTTAAATCAGGGAAAACAAGGATCCCTGGTAATAATCAATGGCTTGATGTCTAGCTGGCAGCTGGTATCAAATGGAGTGCCCCAGGGGTCAGTCCTGGGGCCTGTTTTGTTCAGTGTCTTCACCAACAACCTGGAGGATGACATATGCTACACTCTCAGCAAATTTGCAGATGACATCAAGCTGGGAGGGAGTAGCAGATACACTGGAGGGTAGGGCTAGGATACAGAGTGACCTAGACAAATTGGAAGATTGGGCCAAAAGAAATCTCATGAGCAGGGAACCTGGTTTTCCATGATAAAACCCCCCACAAATTCTCTGATAAAAATCCCAAAATCCATAGTTTAAATTAAATGTTCCCGACAGCCTTGCTGGTGCCCCTCACTCCCAACCTCCAGCCCCCACAGCCTTGCTGGCACCCCTCACCCCCAGCACACCAACCCTGCCAGAGGAGGCCCCCAGCTGCCAGGGCTATGTGGCCAGGGACCCAGGTCCACATGCCCCTGCCCCCAACAGAGGTAGTTGCTGCTACAGCAGGAGCACAACCAAGATCCCCCCCCGTTGCCTGCCTGCAGCAGGCTCGGATGGGGCTGGCTCCCAGTGGCAGTGTACAGTCCCAGGCGATGGGGGAATGAGTGCCCCTGAGATCTGTGTGGGGGATAGACACAAGGCAGGTGTGCACTGCCCCTGTGCACACAGAGGAAGTGTGGCCAGGGCAGCATGGAACTTACAGCAGCAGGCAGGTTTTGTGGATGGCCTTGCTGTGCCCTGCCGCACCAGTCGCACACACTGCGCTCCAGAGAACCTGGTGGATGGCAGCAGGGCAGAAAGCACAGTGTTTGTGACCCAGGGTTTGCAACTGGCCAGGCACTCTGGCTGGGGGAGGTGGAGTTTGCAGTGTCCCCACTCTTGGCTGGAGTGCCTGGCCAGCTGCAAACCCCCGTTCCTGGCCAGAGAGCACCCAAGCTGGCTGGGGACTGAGGGAACGGGGAGGTTTGCAGCCAGCTGGGCACTCTGGCCAGGAGGGTTTGCAGCCTGCCCGCTCCCGGACGGAGTGCTCGACTGGCTGCAAACCCCCACCGCTCCTGGCCACCTGCAAACCAGAGTGTCCAGCCGGCTGCAAACCTTCCCACTCCCTCAGCCCCCACACAGCTTGGGTACTCCCCAGCCGGTCACTCCTGCTGGGATGCAGGGTTTGTAGCTGGCCGAGTACTCCGGCCGGAAGCAGGGAGGCTATAAACCCCCTCCCAGTTTGGAGCATCCAGCAGGCTGCAAACCTCCCCACTCCCTCAGCCGCATGTCAGCTTTCCCACCAGCCCTGCTCCGCAACCCCCAAGCTCCACTTACCTCCAGCAAGAAGAGTGAGCCTGCAGCAGCCTCCAGCAACCGTGAGTGTTGGGCCCAGCCCTTCCCCTTCGGGCAGGGTTGAGGGTTTCCCCACCTCTTTTGCAAAAAGCTCTTGTAGGCTGGAACTCAACCATCCTCCAGAGCTCTTTGTAAAATGGAGAAATCCATGGGTTTATCTTCTAAAAGGGAATATCCATGTTTCTCTGTTTTTCCATGGAAAACGGAAAACCCAGATCCCTGCTCATGAGGTTCCAACAAGGGCAAGTGCAAAGTCCTGCACTTGGGAAGGAACAATCTCATGTACCAGTACAGGCTGGGGGCTGACTGGCTGGACAGCAGCTCTGAAGAAAAGGACCTGGGGGGTACAGTGGACAATAAACTGAATGTGAGCTAACAGTGTGCCCTTGTTGCCAAGAAAGCTAACAGCATACTGGGCTGCATTGGTAGGTGTGTTGCCAGTTGGTCCAGGGAAGTGATTATTCCCCTCAGTTCAGCACTGGTGAGGCTACCCCTGGAGTACCGCATTCAGTTTTCGGCACCCTACTACAGAAGGGATGTGGACAAATTGGAGAGAGTCCAGTGGAGTGCAACAAAAATGGTGAGGGGGCTGGGGCACCTGTCCTATGAGGACAGGCTGAGGGAACTGGGCCTGTTTAGTCTAGAGGTGAGAAGGCTGAGAGGGGGTCTAATAACAGCCTTCAACTACCTGAAGGGCGGGGTTCCAGAGAAGATGGAGCTAGTGTTCCCAGTGGCAGCAGATGACCGAGCAAGGAGCAACGGTCTCAAGTTGCAGCAAGGTAGATATTGGGAAGAATTTTCTAACTAGGAGGGTAATAAAGCACTGGAACAGGTAACCTAGAGAGGCGGTGGAATCTCCATCCTTGGAGGTTTTTAACGCCCAGCTAGACAAAGCTTTAGCTGGGATGATCTCGTTGGGTTGGGTCCTGCTTTGAGCAGGGGGTTGGACTACATAACGTCCTGAGGTCCCTTCCAACCCTAATTTTCTATGATTCTATAAAAACATTTAAAAAAAAAAAATCAGGCAGTTTTCACTAGGAGAGAGTTTAAGGTATGCTGTTTAGGAACTGAAACCAGTAGTCAGAGGTGTGTCCCACCCAGTGGAGATGGAGTTAAGATCTGGTGGCAAGGCAGAAAGTCATTTGCTGCTGGCTACCTATAACTTGTACAGGAATGGGCCAGGAAGAAATGTAGCTTGGATCTGTGATGCCCCTCTGAAGTTCTTATATCATACCACAAGCTTATCAAAAGAAAATGGAGGAAAAGGAGGGACACTCTGGTCATGGATGGCATTTTTGTGAATGCAACTCTAAAGTAAAGAATACATGAGGTTAATTGGTGCCTCTGGGCCTAGAGTAGTTTGGTTTCATCCCTGACTTGTTATCACCACCTTACTGATTTACAATTAACAATCTTCACTGATATACAAACTAGAGAAAAATTGTCAGCAGAACTGTTGAGACGCACAATGTGAGATATAGATACACAATGCATAATGCAGGGATGCAGAACAAAGCGCTTTCTTTCCTGCAAGAAGCTAGTACAATGCTCATTATTCAGCAGTTGACATCTAGGAATTACTAAGGATACCTACAAAGGCTACATAGGAACAGCATAAAGAGTTATTTAGTTCTGATAAAGCAGATTGCTTTTCTATCATATTCTACAGCATCTAATATATAAAATAGCCAATTGTATCAAGTGCAGAACCATACTAAAGTACATCATAACTATGGAATGTAAAGTTGGGGGTATGGCCTACTTTTCTGGTTCATGTAGCCACTCTGTAGACACTTTGTACTGAAATAAAAACAAGAAAGATAACGCTGACCAAATGACAATTATTAAATATCCATATATTCAGATTTTTCAACTGTGCAAGCAAAGACCAGTACTTGCTCAGCACTGGCAGGGGTGCTGATTAGTATATAGGAGCCAGAGCCTTGCAAAGGGGCATGAAGCTGCAGCAGTAGCATGTATAAATAGAGGCAAAGATTACATGAGTAGATTGTGTACTTCTGCATTTCTAACAATTTAGCTCTGAATGCCACATAGGTCTCTAAATAGTTAAAACCACTGGGCACTTCTACACATGCTCTGGGGGCAGGGGTAGCTGGCACGTGCTTTAATTAGAGCAGCTCCAAGAGCCGCTCTAACTAAAACACCACAGCGTCTTGTGTATCCATCCATGTCTCCACACTTCAAAATGGTGGTGAGGGCCCTTAATTTTAATTAACATGCTTGAACAGGTTCAATTAATGAGTCTGTTCCAACACACTCCACACTTGCGTACAGGCATCCACTGCTTTTAAACATGCACTGCTGCATTGTGAATAGCTGTGTGATGGTACGTTTAAAAAAGCAACAATTGCTGTTCTGACTTATTCCTGAGAAAATTAATTCCTTCTCATGTATGCTCAAGCCTCAAGGTTTAGATGCATAAAATCTGCAATTTAAAATATTTTGTAAATTACGTTTTTAAGCCACTGGCACTGTAAACATGATGGTGTACTAATAAAGTAAGTAATGAGTACTAGAAACAAAGAACATGACAACCATTCCTTCAGAAGTGTGTCAGAGTATAAAATATACCTTGTAAGACATCAATAATTACATACTCACAGAAGCTATTGATTACAAAATAATAAGCATTTTAAAAGTCAGTAGCACCATTCAGTACTTAATTAATCCTCTGATATTAGGAAGTACTTGGTAAATAAAAGAAAAAAAAATGTGTCAGAAGCATTTTGGCATGAATTGTTGCAGCTCCCAAGGCTCCATTGGTTAGTATGTCCATTTTGAAGTTTGAAAAATAAAATCGCATTCTGTTTCTGACTGTTTTTTTCCATGTAGGTTCTCTTTCCTGCTCCAAATTAACCATAAAATCATAAATTATATTCTTCCTAGTTTACACAAATTAATATGGACTTCTGTTGATTCTGCAACTGCAGAGTTCAAAATGTTATTTTTGCTGCTCTACAACATACTGAAGCACAGTTTCAGATTTCTTAATAAATATTTTCAGCTATGGAATGGTCGATTAAAAAAACTCATCAGATGCTTGAAATCAAGGAGAACCTCCACCCAATTATAACCATTTCAAAACTTGTTCAAATTTTATGTCTGCACTGGCTCAAGGAGGTTCACTGTCCTTTCATGTTAGCAAAGGGAATATAAACCACTATAATTTTTATTTTTAGATGTCTCAGTTAAAGATAGTCACATTTCTAGTCCTCATTCATTTTAAAATGTCTTTGTTTTGGAAATTAAATCACATAATTAGTGGCTTTTTTTTTCCCCTTTACCTTATTTTTTTCACAGAATATTTTGGTTTATGAGCTGGACTTCAACTAAACAGCTCCCGTGAACGTGAGATCAATTAGCAAATTTATCATATAAACCGGGCAAAAAATAAAGCATCTATACAGAAGGTACAAGCATTCTGTATAATACCACAGAAGGTATCTCAGCACTGGTACCACTTGTTAGTTCCCCGAGTGGTTTGTAGACCATGGAGGGCAGTAGCAAAAGATGGGGGGACTAGTCATTTCAAATAAATCATTACCTTTTTATCGCTCACTGCCGTTCTTGCAGTGAGATGAGGTATTTGATTTCCCCCTGGCCCTGGCTCTTTGCCTGCTCTCCAAACATACTTCTACTGCTAGGCTACCAACAGAAGTGCAGCCCCTCTAGAAACTTTTTCTTTTTTTTTTTTTTTTTCCTGTGGCAGTTGTGGCTTCCAGGGCCCCCAAACACAGGAGACCTATTCAAACGGTACTGGGCTGGCCCTGGATTGGGTCTGCCGGTAGCGTGACCCTTTGATGTAAAGCTGTCAATACGGCGCGAGCAAACACATGCATCGGAGGCATGAAGACGGCCAAAATAATTCTCATCCCCCCATGATGATCAAGTCTGGCCTAATTCCTTGCCATTTTATTTAAAAATGCATCTCAACATCTCTCTTAGTGAGTGACTCAGCTACAGCTGATTTTAAAACTCCAAGAGTGAATCTGTGTTCTTTAAGGAAGCCGATATAAGAACAGCAATCTTTTTGGAATAATATGCAGTGTTTATCTCTGGGAGTAGTGCACCACACAACCTTGTTTTGAAATGCCACACAGCACTGCAAACCAGGCAGAATTACCTTATGAGAGAACACATCAAAACCACATGTGTCACAGTTGTGCTAGGGCAGTTATAGCGCCATCTGTGCTTTTTGGGTGTCAAGAAGTGCTTGAGCAAGGAGGAAAGAAGGAATAAAACAGAGTTTAAAAATACTGGAAAGTAAAACCTGGCAGCATTTGCAACCGAGTTGCAGAATTTCATAAAATTCACTATCTTTAAAATGCATGCCTGTGATGAATCGTATTACCTTGAAAAGATGCTGCCTCTCTTACCACTTGTTAATATCCACCAGTACCTCTACTGTACACAAAACCTCAATATCAACCAAATCATAAAGCAGTGAACTTGTTTCTTAGGTCAAATAAAATTGTTTTCAGCACAGAACCATTTCTCTTAAAGAATTCCCCCAATACACAGTTTTTCTATTGTGAATAAAGGCTCATTACAGTTCCTTAACCAACCAACATCTCTGCTACAGTTTGAAGCTACAGGAAATGCTGGTAAGTGAGAAATAGCTAAATGGTCATAAATATGAGAATGATAAATAATAACTGTTTTCACTGAGTCATGAGATGTGATTGCAGAGCCTCTGGCCATTATTTTTGAAAACTTGTGGCGGTAGGGCATAGTCCCGGATGACTGGAAAAGAACAAATATAGTGCTCATCTTTAAAAAAGGGAAAATGGAGGATATCCAGGGAACTACAGACTAGTCCACCTCACCTCAGTCCCTGGAAAAATCATGAAGTAGGTCCTCAAGGAATTCATTTCTAAGCACTTGGAGGAGACTAAAAAGTGATTAGGTATGGTCACCACGGATTCACCAAGGGCAAGTCATGCCTGACTAACCTGACTGCCTTTTATGATGAGATGACTGACTCTCTGGATGCAGGGAGAGCAGTGGACATGATATACCTTGACTTTAGCAAGGCTTTTGATACAGTCTCTGACAACTTTCTCGCAAGCAAGCTAACGAAGTGTAGGTATAGTATGAGTGGACTGTAAGATGGATAGAAAACGGAATGGATTGTTGGGCTCAGAGGGTACTAGTCAATGGCTCAATGTCTAGTTGGCAGCCAGTATCAAGTAGAGTACCCCAGGGATCAGTCCTGGGACTGGTTTTGTCCAATATCTTCATCAGGGACATGAAAGATGGAGAAGTGCACCCTCAGCAAGTTTGCAGATGACACCAAGCTGAGAGGGAAGAGTAGATATGCTGAAGGGTAGGGCTAGTATTCAGAAAGACCTCGACATATTGGAGGATGGGCCAAAAGAAATCTCATGAGGTTCAATACAGACAAATGCAAAGTCCTGCACTTAGGATGAAACAATCCCATGCAACAGTATAGGCTGAGAACTGACTAGCTAAGCAGCCCTGCAGAAAAGGACCTGGGGGGTTACAGTGGACAATGAGCTGGATACAAGCCACCAGTATGCCCTTGTTGCCAAGAAGGCTAACAGCCTCCTGGGCTACATTAGTAGGAGTATTGCCAGCACATCAGGGGATTCTGTCCCTCTGTTTGGCATTGGTGAGGCCACATCTGGAGTACTGTGTTCAGTTTTGGGCCCCCCACTACAAAAAGGACGTCAACGAATTGGAGAGAGTACTGTTGAGGACAGAGAAAATGGTTAGATTGTCTAGGGCATATGACTTATGAGGAGACTGAGGGAACTCGACTTATTTAGTCTAGAGACTGAGGGGTGATTTAACAGCAACCTTCAACTACGTGAAGGCTGGTTACAAAGAGGATGGAGCAGCGGTTCCAAAACTCTGACAGATTGCTCACAACCAATTTAAAACAATACAACCTTAAGTACCACCAGCAAATTTTCGTCATATAAAGTAATTATAATAAATCTGTTAATGCATATCACTGATAGGTTGTCTGTGTACCACTGGTGGTACCCATAACAAAGATTGGGAGCCGGTAAGCTAAAAACTGTTCTCAGTGGAGGTGGATGATAGAATAAGAAGCAATGGTCTCAAGTTGCAGCAAGGGAAGTTTAGGCTCGATATTAGGAAAAACCCTTGCACAAGGAGGGTAGTGAAGCACTGGAACAGATTACCCAGAGAGGTTGTGGAATCTCCTTCCTTGGAGGTTTTTAAGATCTGGCTAGACAAAAGTCTGGCTGGGGTGATATAGTTGGGGACGGTCCAGCTTTTGAGCATGGGGTTGGACTATACGACCTACTCAGATCCCTTTAAACTCTCATTTTCTATGATTCTATGAGATCTGGATAACCCTGCTCCAATGGCATAGACACTGGAAGCCCAGAGGTTGAGAGTTCAAAGCCATAGCAGAAGCACTCACAGTGTGGCCATGTCAGATTCAAATGAATTTGTGAATTCTGCTAAATACCCTCACATAAGGATATGAGAAAGGAAAGGATGACATCTGGATTTCCAAGTGTCCTCTTCATCTGTGTGCAGAAAAATGATTCTGCAGCAATAGGGAAATTACTTGTTTTTCTTTAAATTTATCAGCAACAGTCTTACCTCTAGCCCAAAAGAATATGGAATTCAAATGTAACCTAGCAAGTTAATAGTGTGATGCTTCAGATTGTCCAGGAAATTGAAAAGTTATCGTGAAATTAATTACTGCAGAAAGAATTTTCTTGGCTTTTTCATAAGCAATATATTACTTGGTTGCAAGAATCAACTTCTTATACTTTAAGCATATTTTCACTTCGTCCTCCCAGTAAGATACAGCTCATAAAACTGAACATTTCATATGCAAGCTAATGATTCCCCTGAAACTATACTTTGTTACCTTTCTAGTGTCTCATTCAAATTTCTACAAATAAAAACAGAAGTTTTAGCCTTCTGTAGATTTTACAAATACACCCATTCTATTACTTACTCATTGGACAACCACTCTTATAAGTCTTAATAGATTTTAAAACAATTTTTGCTTAGAATTGAATTGAAATGATTTTTTTTTTAATTTACTTAATTTTTCACATACTCTCTTTTCTTTATCTACCAATGAATACTGCAGGAAGATAACTTAGAAGACTCTCTGGAAAATACAAATTCCCATAATAAATGACATTGTGCTAATCTTTGTAAACTTTATCTTCAGTCCAGTTTGACTGCCTCTGGAAAAAACCTTTCTGTTTGCTGAATATTTGAGTTAGTCCACAGAATAATGACCCCAACGAGTAAAGACTGGGTACATCTCTTACCTCCATGATGGGGTTGGAAGCTAGCACTTTCTCCTCAACATTAGCTTCACTCGCAGAACCACTCACAGTGGCAAAATATCTCATGGCATACTTAGCAGAGACTGTCTTTCCTGCTCCAGATTCTCCACTTACAATGATTGACTGATTCCGTTCATCTCTGAAACGCAGAGACATGTTAATTAGCAGCTGTTCTCTAAAAAAATACTTTTTCTTGTGCATCCAACCTAGCAACAGCCCTCATTACAGATGGTAATGGTATATATATTATACATGCATCAGGTAAAAAAAAAAAAGATATTAGTAATCTAGTCTTTTTGGAGGGCTAATTGGCTCTGTGTATGGCCAGAATAGTAATTTAGAACTGGCACTGCTGTTACAGTCTGCCCTGTCATTACATTGCCTTTAAAGAACTTGACCCTATGGCATATTAATTGGGATTTCATCCTGTTATTTCAATAATAATTTGTACCTATGTAGCTTTTTCATGCCAGAATCTCCTGGTGTTTTACTAAATTACTAGTAATTATTAGTATTTTCATTTTACAGACATGAAAATCAGTGACAGAACCAGAACCAGAAAACAGGTGTTCTAATACCCACTCTTTTGATGTAAACAGTAGACAAGGCTTCTTATAAGACTTTCTTTGAATTTGTTAATTGAAAGGTCTTACTTGATTATTTAATAGCAGCTCTGGAACCAGGGGTCCCTTTGCAATTCCTTCTCACTTTTGTTAAAATGGTCCACTTGCTACTAAAACAGTTCTTCCTCTCCTCAAGTTGGCACTGTCCACCCCCTGGTTTCTGGAGCTTTGCAAACTGACCATTTGACAATTTCACTTGCTAAAAAGATGTAAAACCTTTAAAACATTAAAAAATATGCAAAATATATGGAGCTTATACAATGTTTTATATTTCCAAAGCAATAGAGAAACTAAAGCGTATACCTTTCAGGGTAAGTAACTATTATCTTTATTCCAAATACCAGAAGACTGAGAAAGAAAAGATAAAATATTTGATGAAGGATGTACAGAGAACCACCCACAGAACTGGCATTAGAACTCACAAGTCATTTACTCCAAAGCCCCCAAACTGAATTCTCAGGACATGATACATTTCCTGTGCAGTATTTATAAATGAATGCCCAGGTGGATGGATTCAGACAGCATATATCCAGCCTGCCCAGTCTGCCAAAGTCATCAGTGGATGCCATACTGAAGAGATGGAATGAAGGAATAAATATAATTTATAATTTACTAGCCTAATAAACATCAATTAATCAATCAATCAAAGCCTCCTCTCAGAACACCTGGAGGAAAAGGGCAGGAATTATGGGGATGGAGGAGGTTCCTGGTCCTGGGGAATAACTTAAAACTACACCCTGCTGAGGCTGGACGGTGTGGTGGGGCTGCCTCCCCAGTGAAGGGTGAGTCTGGGGTGCCAGAAAGCCTCAGCCCTGCTGCCTTGTAGATACCCTGTGGAGGGAAAAGGATAGGGAAGCACACCTTGACAGAAAAGCCCAGGGGCCCAGGCCCACTGAGCGAGTCTTGAGGCAGGACGCAAGCCCGTTGTGTGGGGCCTGGAAAAGGGTCCAGGTATGTCTACAGACACCCAAGGCCTGAGTGGACTGTAAGCCAAGAGTAGGGTCCAGGCACATCTGCGGACACCTGAGGCCCACAGGGTGTAAGGCCCCATAGCCCCAGCGAGGGGGGCAGAGTAGCGGCCAGCAGCCATGTAGAATAGGGCCTTATGGGGCCTGAAGGACTGCACGTGGGCTGACCAGAGTTGCCAGAGCTGAGGCCCTAATGCAGGGACATGAGTTGAGGCCCCAGCGAGGGGATACTGTGGCCAAGGTAAGTCTTTGGATCTCTGAGGCCACGTTTGGGCCAGAGGCTGAGTGTGGCTCAGCAATGTAGCTGGGAGAGTAATAGTCAATACTGATTTCTTTGGATGCCATCTACAAGGCATGGGACATGGTAAAGGGGAGGCTGGAGCCATATATTACACCCTTGACATCAGGCATTAAAAAGGGAAACCTCCCACCTTGTTAACTTCTAAATGCTTCTATCAAAGGTGTAGCAGGAGAGGCAGGTGGGAGGACTTCCCTAAGATCGGCCTCGAGATGGCCCTCTGTCACAAGAAGTTACACATACACTGGTTTAAGCCATCAGAAACTGGTTTAAACCTGTAACAGAACAGAAGTTTAGTGCATGTAAACCAGTTTCAAAGGCTAAGTACAGACAGTCAAAAAGCCTGTGGCTGAATGGATCCAATCTTTGCAGGTTAGTCTAAACTGCAGAGATTAAATTGAAACAGAATTGAACAGATATTTACCTTTGATTCAGGAAATGCAGCCACATGCCTGCAGTTGCAGTGGCTCAGCCCAGAAGTCAGGGAGTGCTAAAGTACGACTCTCTGGTATGTACCCAGCAGGGCTGGGTGTGTTTGTTTCCTCTTCCTGCTGCACCTGAGGTCTCTGGGATTTGCAGTCCACAATCACAGCAGCAGGATTTTGCAGGGTTACTTATCACTTCCTCTTCCTGCTTCCAGGTGCCTCTGGGATTTGTAATCCACAGTCGCAGACAGCACTAAGTTTGAGTAGGGAAAGAGGTGTTTAACCTCCCTCCCTGGCCCCAGACCCCAGCTGTGGTTTGCTAGGGGGCAGTCCCCCCCCGCTGCAGATGAGGCTGCATCCCCAGCCAGGTTTGCCCCCCCACTCCGACCCCCCCCCCCAGCACAGCCAGCCCTCACTATACCAGGTAGGGAGCAGAGGGGCAGGGCCAACCCTTCTCTTTGGAACAGACAGCACACCCTAGTGCAGTCCAAGGCTATAAAACATTCTGGGATGCTGGAGGACTCTGACTGAACTTAAACTAAGAAGGAGTCTGGGACAGAAGTTTCATAAACTGGTTTGACCCAAATTAGTTAAGTCTGATACTACACTCAACAAGGAGTATCTTAAGCCAGTTTCAGCCATTTTGAAACTGGCTTATGTGCACTGAGCTTCTCTTCTGTTACAGTTAAGCCAGTTTCTGATCACTTAAAATGGCTTATGTGTAACTTCTTTCCCTATTCAAAATGGTTGAAACTGGTTTAAGATAAACCTGGTTGAATGTACAGTAGTATCACGCTTAACCGATTTGGGTCAAACTGGTTTATAGAACTTCTGTCCCAGATTCCCTGGTTCAAGTTAAATCACAGTACCCCAGCATCCCAACATGCTTTTCTGCTTTGTGCTGTGCTGTCTGCTCCAGCAGAGAAGGGTTGGGTGGAGGGGGGCGGAGAAAGAGGCAGGGACTATCCCCTCCCAGGCAAACCTCAGCTGGGGTCTGGGGCCAGAGATGGGGGCTAAACTTCCTTTCCCATAAGTACAGAGCTGCCTTGCTCTGCTAAAAGCTTACTGCTGGTGGCAACTGTGGACTACAAATCCCAGAGGCACCCGGAAGCAGGAAGAGGAAGTGATGAGCAACCCTGCAGAGTCCTGCTACTGTGATTCTGGACTGCAAATCCTAGAGACCTCGGGGTCAATAGGAAGAAGCAGCGAACACACAGCCCATGCTCTGCCAGACAGCCCTGCTCTAGAGCTCCCCAGCTTCTGGCCTGAGCAACTGTAGGTGTGTGGCTGCATTCCCTGAATCAAGAGTGAATGTCTTTCCAGTTGTTTCTCAGTTTAATCTCTGCAGTTTAGACTAACCTGCAAAGACTGAACTGATTCAGCCTCAGGCTTTTTGACTATTTGTACTTAGCCTGTGTGTTCTCAGCTTCTGGTTCATCAGTATACTGTGCGTGAATGAAAACAGCCACAGTTGTGTAACTGTCAGAAGTTAAGATGACTGGTTCAGAAGGAAAAAAATAAAATCACAACAAAATCATTCAGCATGAAGTCCAGCAACCATTAATGTACCCACACTGTGCAATACTGCATCTGTTTATATCTTATGAAAAGAAGGGCCACTCTCATGGCTGGAGTTGCTGGTCTTCAAAAATCCTTTCAGCACAGAAATCAAAGCCAGCTCTTTTGGCAGCCAAAGTCTAGTGCACACTCCAGTCTGAATAAGGAAGGCTGTGTGGGACTCCCTGCAGCAAACGTCAAGAATTTGCATCAAAAGAAAGAGTGGAAGAGTCCAGCTCCTTCGTCATTCCTTCATTACTGAGATTTACTCTAGGAGCTTCAAAAGACAGAGGAGAGTAAGACTATTTTCTTTATATCAGGAGATCGTGTGAATAAAGCCCGTTGCTGGAGATGAAAAGGGGAACTAGAAATAAGTCTGTAGTGGCTCTTCTTATGGATCTGAAAGAAGCCCAGTGTTATTATTATTATTATTTTTTGGTTTAACCTGTATGACCGGCAATGAGCTGGTTCTTTCTTATGTAGGCAGCCTCAGCTTTTTGTCAAGAGTGGGCCAGAAGTAGAAAAAAAATCTATTAGTAAGAGGTTTTTCACATTTCTTCCTCCTGCACTCTGTCACACAGAAAGAAGAAATTTTCACTGCTCTTAGAATACTTTTTCATGGTGCAGTCTCAGAAGCTGTATGACCCAGATGATAAATTTACAATGGGATTACAAATCTTTTATATCTGCATCAACAGCTTTCTTTCAAATGAGGCCCATATTTATCAGAAGTCATTACCCATGTGAAAATTAAGTGGCATATTAAATTTCAGTCTAGTTCCTGAACGACAGGAGCCACATAAAAACAAAACAACCCATCACCACAAACCACATTGCCATCAGGACTGTAAAAGATGTGGCAGAAGTCTCAACAGAGAAACCACAGACTGAACAGCTTTTACTCCTTTACTGTCTCCAGAGCAGTGGTCAGCAATGTCTTTAGGATGCAGTCTAGTGTGACCCAGTTTGGGTCAGAGGTGGGTGGGAAGGCAGTTGCTGGCCCCATGGCAGCCCAGGAAAAGTACCTACATCTGGTGCTTTTCCTTCAACAACACGGGTAGTACCATAGCTGGATCTTCCTGTGGTGGCAGGTGAAAGTGACTCCTGCCACAGCCCCCAGCTGCTGAAGCCCCACATCTCCAGGCTGGATCAAATGGCTCTTAGGGCAGAATCCAGCCTGCAGGCCATAGGGTACTGGCTTGTATTCAAAAGGAAATTCCTCCAGGAGTAGGCTAGGGATGAGTGGCAGAGCAATCCAGGGAGAATCATACTGTTGAGTACACTCTACCCTGCACTCTAGTAAAGGACTTTTGCTCCTTATTACCCAGAGAAAGACTCTCTGAAATTATTTCATTAAAAAACTTCTAAAGTAGTGTCACTACTTAGGATTTGGATTAGATGTCCACATGCCAAGTCTTAATACTGCAGCTATCTACCTATATTATACATCTGTTCACTTGTTTGCAAAACTGTAATGTTTGAGTTTGTAACATTATAAATCCTTGATGTATATATTTATAATAGAAATGCTGACAAACCACATCTCAAGTGCCAGGAATGAACCATCATAACAAAAAAAAGAGTCTCAATCTATTAATTATGCACCTCACATCTAGCACAGATAAAAGAAGGCTGTCTGGGCTCAGTCTTCTTCCCTAACTACAAGACATTCAGAGTAGAATATGACCAGAACAGGCTTGGCCCAAAGAGGTTCTATATGAGATGGAAAGTCGCTGCTGTTTATGTTGCAACAAATGCTCCTGCTTGTGAAAGTGATGGAAATCATGAGAAATAAAAGTCTCTCTCATTGTGTGTATTCAGAGCCTCCTTGCACTGTCCTACCAGAACTCAATGCTGCTCAGAACAGCTCTTGTCTTTAAAAGTACATAAGTCCATTGTTTTGCATTAAAACACTGGAGTGACTAGCCTCTAACAAGAGATCCTTGTTTCTTTGTCCTCCAGATTTTTGCCAGAGGAGGATAGGAAAAAATACCAAAACTTCCAAGATTTCACTTTGCATTTAAGTAAGAAGAAAATGGGATGACAATGCTTTGGGCTAGGATAAGCCCAACTCCAGGAGAAAAGAAGTACCAAGTCTGGCTTGGGCTGCAATATATGGAGAATATGTTTTTATAAAATACAAATGGAAATTAGAAATGGCTTGAAAACACATGCCTGTTTTTGTTGAGATATGGAATGAATGACCTAATTTTTTCGATTTTTATTGAATGGATAGTCAAAAACAATGTTTCAGAATCCCACAGATTCTAAATGCAGAAAACTTATACCGATGCCCAATGCAAAGGACCACCATGCTAGTAAAACACGTATTTACAGTTTAAGCAGTGCCATGAGGCTCTTGAACAAGAACCTGTAAACAATCATCTTGATTTTGTCAAATATGCAATAATTGTGAACGCAAATAAGTATCTGGAACTGTGACAAGCCATTTCCACATAAAGCTCAAGCAGCATGTACATTTTGGTGCAACTCACTAGAAGTATGATCCAAGAGAGAGGTACCACTCTTAACTAATTAATCTTCACTAATCACCATACAAGATAGTCACTGACCACCTGCACATGGAGAAACTAAAGGAGATGGGGAGCTAAAATAGCAAAGATCAAATTATAATTGTACAAGTCTTTCTTTACAGCCCTATTTCATTCCTGTACATTGTGATTCCACTTGGATCCACCTCCTGAATCCACTAGATTTTAATGTTGAAAGGTATGTTATCTCCAGCACTACATCCATCATTTCCTAAACAATCTCTCTCAAGGATTTTGACAGTTGAGAAAGACAGACAAAGTCTCTCTCTTTATCAGGCCTTTTCAACCTTCCTATCTGCTGTATGTCTGTCTTTCTAAGGCCTAGCCCTTTGAGCCATCAGCACTCAAAGAATTAAAGAGCTTCTCATCAATGGTTACTTCAATTAGAGCTAAAGAAGCACAGAGCTTTATCCTTTTGAATCTAATCAGCAAAACACAGGGTTTTTTTCTGTTTTTTTTTTTACATGACTGATCCTCAGGCTGTCACTCCAGCCTGTCCTTTAGGTTCAAAGCCTTAAAACAAATAAAAGTGAAATCACTATATGTAGATATATATATATATAGAGAGAGAGAGAGATGCTGTGGATTAAGCCCTGGACCTCATACATGCAAAGCATGTACATTTCTGGTAAGCTAAAGAGAAAGAAATATTTAATACTGATATGTACTTATAAAAATATAATCCCAGGACCTGACTGATCATAAAATCAGCACTTCCTTTATGCTGAATTACCACACAAGAGATCAGCAGAGATGTTCAATGATGACCCTATCAGTATGAAAGGAGAGAGGGTAACTAGAAGACACTTCTGATACAGAGAACTTTGAAACTTGCTTCCTTTTGGATTGAAAGCAGTCCAGATCCATTGCCCTGTGGGTATGCTGCCGAGCTCATATTTTTGTAGAGGTTTTTGAAGATGGTGTCTGAAGAGGTAATACCTTCAGAGAATATTTACTCCCCACTTCTACTGCGTTGAAAGCCCTAATTAATCTTCGCCATATTTTGTAGGGTTACTTCTAGTTTCTTGTTCTTAGATAGGAAGATGTGCTTGGATTGAAGGTAAGGACACCTACAGCCTGTAAAAGGCTTGTGTGTGAAGTTCTTTAAGAACAAGCAAGTAAATAATTGCCTACGGTCTGATCACGCAGAACTTGACCAGTCTAAACTCTCCATAACTTCTGTACAAAAATCAGACCTATAATAAATATGTTAATCTACCAATGACAAATTTGGGCTATTTATCTCTCTGCAGTTTCTCCTTTGCACATCTAGAATCATAGAATCAATGAGTCAGAAGGGACCTAGACAGATCATCGGGTCTGACCCCCTACCATGAGCAGGAAGGAGCATTGGGGGGTGGCAGGGGTCGTAAGACCCCAGCCAGGTGCCTGTCCAGTCTCCTCTTGAACATTTCCAGGGAAGGTGAGAGCACAACCTCTCTGGGAAGCCTATTCCAGGCTCTGGACACCCTTACCGTGAAGTGGTTCTTCCTAATATCTAACCTAAACCTATCCTCCCTCAGCTTGTGGCCATTGTTCCTGGTGAACAGACTTTCCCCGAGTCCCTGCTGGTGGCCCCGATAAGGCTGTAGGCAACCACAAGATTCCCCCCTCAGTCTCCTCTTGCAGAGACTGAAGAGATTCAGGTCCTTCAGCCTTTTCTCATAGGGCTGGCCATGGAGGCCCCCAACCATATGAGTGGCCCTCCTCTGGACCCTCTCCAGGCTCTCCACGTCCCTCTTGAAGTGCGGTGCCCAGAACTGGACACAGTACTACAGCTGCGGCCTGACCAGTGCCACATAGAGGGGGAGCAAGACCTCTCTGCACCTGTTAGTGATGTCCCTGTTGATGCAGGACAGGGTGCGGTTGGCTCTGCATTGGCGACTCATTCATCCTGGAATCAATCCTGACTCCAAGATCCCTCTCTGCCTCTGTGCTGCTGAAAGGGTCAGCCCCTAACCTATAATGCTGGTTCCCTCTCCCCAGGTGCAGCACCCTGCACTTGTCCTTGTTGAACTGCATCCTGTTCAGATCCGCCCACTTCTCCAACCTATCCAGGTCTGCCTGGATGCGGTCCCTGCCTGCCGGTGTATTCCCTTTACCCCACAGCTTGGTGTCATCAGAAAACTTGAACAGGGTTCTCTCCACACCCTCGTCCAGGTCGCTAATGAAGATGTTGAACAGCACCAGCCCAAGGACCAAGCCCCGGGGGGACTCCGCTGCCCATACCCTCCCAGGTCGACATTGACCCATCCACCACCACCCTCTGGGTGCGCCGCTGGAGCCACTTTGCCACCCATGTGACCATGCATTTGTCAGTGCTGCAGTCCCTCAGCTTTCCCACCAGAATTGGGTGGGAAACTGTGTCGAAGGCCTTCTGGAAGTCCAAGAAGATGACATCGACTTCTTCCTTCCCATCTAAGCTCTTTGTTAGCTGGTCATAGAAAGAGACCAGGTTAGTCAGGCAGGATTGGCCTGGCACAAACTCGTGTTGGTTACCCCTCAACATCACTTCCCCTGCAGGGCTCTCACAAATGTGGCCCTTGATAATTTTTTCAAAGACCTTCCCCAGGATAGAAGTGAGGCTGACTTGCCTGTAGTTGCCAGGCTCTTCCTTCCTCTCCTTCTTGAAAATAGGGACCACATTGGCCCTTTTCGAGTCCTCAGGGACTTGGCCTGAGCACCAGGAGTCCTCGAACAGCCGTGCTAATGGCTCTGCAATGACACCAGCCAATTCCCTCAGCACCCGCGGATGAAGGTCATCCGGGCCCACTGACTTGGGTACATCTAAGCCCTCCAGCTAATCCTTAACTAGGTCTGAACTAACAGTTGGAGGACTTGCATCCTTTCCGGGCCTCTCTACGCTATCACCCGAGAGCACCCCATTGTCAGCAGACAGGAACACGGAGGCAAAGAACTTGTTGAAGAGTTCTGCCTTCTCTCGCGCGTCCATCACCAACTGCCCTGCCCCGCCTCATAGGGGTCCAATGTTACCCTGAGACTTCTTCTTGCTATCTATATACTTGAAGAAGGACTTTTTGTTATCCTTAATCCCAGAAGCTAATCTAAGCTCCAGTGCTGCTTTAGCCTTCCTTACCAAATCCCTACAAGCTCGGGTCAGGGTGGTGTACTCCTCCTTGGTCTCTGCCCCAAGCTTCCGCTGCCAGTATGCTTTTTTCTTTGCCCTCAGGCCAGCCTGGATATCCGCACTCAGCCATGAAGGTTTCTTGGACCCTTTTCCTGCCTTCCTGCGCAGAGGAATTGCGTCCTGCTGCGCCCCAAGGATAGCCTCCTTGAGAAAGGACCACCTTTCCTAGACCCCCATACTAGCTACCCCCTGGGCTCCAACTGCTTCCCTGACTACTGCCCTGAGCACATCGAAGTTGGCTTTCCTAAAGTCAAGCATTTGTGCTGTCCTAGTTACCCTCCCCACCTTTCTCTGAATAGCAAACTGGATCATTTCGTGATCACTGTCCCCTAGCCTCCCTTGTACTAGCACATCCCGCACCAGGTTGTCCCAAGAGGCTAACACCAGATCCAGTATGGCATTTTCTCTAGTGGGGACGAGTACCTCCTGCATGAGTCTACAGAAATCTGAAACTGATTTGCATATTCAATCCATGTTTTAAATTATCAAAGATTTTTTGAAAACTCTCAAAGGAGGGAACCTGTGACTCAGAGAACATTTGTGATAAATTCTTTGACATTAATGGGAATTATGCGTGTGCAATGTGAGTCACCATGCCCGTCAGTGATGTGTCCAGCCTGCAGCTGAGTTACAGCAGTAGGAAAGCCAATCCATAAGAATCACTTTGAAAAACAAAGCAGTGAAGACAATTTTTTTAAAAATCCAATAAATGTCAATTTTGGAGCCCCAGCACATCTGAAATCTTGCTCAAAGCTGTTAGTTTCAGTGAGAGCACTATCATTATGATTAAACAGAAAGCAACATTAACACAGTTCAAGTCAAACTCAATTTCAAAAACTGCACGTTCACAAATGTAGGTACCATATGCCATTATCATGATATACTTCAAAAGAAGTCTGGATTCTATTACTTGCAATTACTAATCTATCAGTGCCCTCACTTAAATGAGGGGCAAGCTCTATGACAGCACATACATACAACAGAAATACCAGATCAGATTCTATTCTACCTCTTAGATGAATATGTGGCCAATACTTGCTGCTTTTTGTGACTCATTCATAAGGGTCAGATGACAGTGACCCAACTGGATTTTTGGGACTTAAACAGAGGGGACCAGAATTACATTTAGGTACCTGTCTATGCCCCACCAATGAGTGAAATAGAAGCCCACTGTTCAATAACTCGAGCATCTGTAACCATGTTTATACACCTTCTTATTCTCTCACATGCATGTATAATCCAATTTATTCAACTGATTAGCTAAGAATCAGCTATGCTCCATGAGGCTGTTCTAGCAAGCTTTGCTTCTGTGGAGTATAGAAACTCCAGCCATGCAAGCTCCCAAACTGATATGATAAAGTAAATCAAGTTTATACAATGCCTTCAAGATCATAAGCACTGGGTATGCTGCTGCTGCTAATTCCATTACTGATTGAGTTGTTTCTTATTTATTTCATGTCCCTGAAGGTCCCTTCCAGCCCTGATTATTTGTTATTTGATATTTTCTCAGACTGATGTATGGGGACTGAGGTAGTTCGTTCACCAGGTGTACCCTCAATGGACCAAGTCCATCCTTGTTGTAAGTTGACTGACTGCAGTGTCAAGCAAAGGGCTTTGAAAAGAAAAGCCATTTATTGATGTTTAACATGACTACGAAACTGATTTACTAATAGGTAAAAATCTCCTTCAAATCTAGTATCTTCAAATTCTTGTACAACTATAGCCTAAGCCCTAATGAAAGTATTTTACTAACAACTTTCTGGCTTACACAGTAAATGTTGATTTAAGTTCACTTCTTGAAATAAAATAGCTGTTGGGGAAAGGAAAAGGAAAACTTCCCCTTTTCTTTGAAAATCCAATGCCTTTCCCACAGAACAAGATGGCAGGAGATTTCCAGTGGTTAGTTAATGTCATCAGGATCAAGTAAAGAGTTCCTCATAATATTTATTTTTTTCTGACCTTTACAAAAAGCAACATAGTTAATTTACAGAAGAAAATTTTAAAGATTGTCTCAATGTAGTTTTCCTTAAATGGCAAGAATACTGCACAAAAGACACTGCCTAAAACAAAGGCACTATGGAGAGAGACATTCTTAGTTTTTGAATATGGCATGTCCATCATCTTGTTACTAATAAAATCCCCCAAATGAGCAGGTCTTTCAAAAGACAGTGACTCAGTACTTGACTTGTATTCAAAAGAACTAGATGGAATTTTTATCCTTATATTTTGGGGGTTACCCTCTAATAAAACTATTTTCTGGATTAAATCTAAGGACCTTACTGAATAATAGCAGAGAAAACTGTACAGAAAAAGGTTCTCATACTTTTCTATATTTGGTTTTACAAAAATGTTCCAATATCATATTTAAAATAAATAAATAAAAGAGCCTTATTAAAAGCATATTGCATCTACAGGGAGTTGGGGCCTCATACAATGTTCACAGTACCACACTATTTTTTACTGATGAAAAAGAGTAGAGAGAGCAGATACACATAGGGATGAAGTTAAAAATAGGAAAAATGAGAATAAAACAGACATGTAAATAAGACAAGTCCATGGTGGAAAATGTTAAGTTGGCAAGGTAGCATCAATGCATTATTGAAGAATAACAGTAACAAGTTGCTTATAATCTGATCAGCAAATTTTCAGAATTCATGAAATAGCATCTTGGAATGCAAACCTTTCACTAAAGACCTAATCCAATGCTCATTTGAGTTACAGAGAGTATTTCCCATGTACTGGTGCAGAAGTGTGTGGTCTAATCTGGACAATTATTCCTTCCATATTAAAAGACCGCTACAAGGATTAATTAGCTGATATTTGTACAAAGCCTGGACTATACAAATAATCATGTAAATACAGTATTATTATTGAAGATTAAATTGTTTGAGATTATTCCTTAGTACGTACTACTTCCCTTTACAAGTCCTGACAAAAGTGCCACTCCTATGGAGCTAACATTTCCACAGCTTGGTCTATTCTTGACTACACCATCTCTACCCCGTATGCTTTTTTGACTGTCCAGCTCCATGCCCTGACCTGAAATACTCTTCCCTAAACAGAAAGAATGATGATTATAAAAACTCTCCTATTCAGACACAAATGTGACTGCAGCTTGAGTCATGACAACAGTCTACATTGTTAGTAGAGTTATTTTTTTCTAAAATAATTTATGGATAATAAGCGTGAAATTCAAGCCAGAGAAAACACTTTAACAGTGTTTACAAAATTTTATATTTCTAGTGCAACATGCATTTAATTCTCCTACTGTATCAATATTTTACACTCATATCTCCTTTTGCTGTTAGAGAAAAACATGGTCTCTTAGTATAGAACTAGGAGCTAAGTCCTTTGTTCAAAGCCCAGCACTAATACTGGCATAGTGTGCGGTTGACCAGTTACATCCTTTCTGCCTCTGTTGCTCTTTTTTTAAAATGGGCATAATTATACTTGCTTATCTTAGAGGGGTATGCCAGGATTAGTTAGCAAATGGCTGTAATGTGCTTAAAAACAAAGACTTGTGGACATACAAGACCCTTGACATAGCATAATATAGACATATAAAATAAATGAGAGGTCTACTTTCTTTATCAAGGAAAAAGCCAAACATTGGCTTGGGTGAAAAACAATGAAATTACTCACACAGCTGACCACACTCTCAGAACTAACTCAGAGCAGGACAGCTTGGCCTACTGAACTGAACACTGCACTGGAAGTTGTGACCTTAGTCTTTGCTCCACTTCTTCCAGGGGCCTGCAGTATGACACTGGGCAAGCCACTTTCCTCCTCCATGCCTCTGTTTCTATATCTAAATTGGGGATAACAATATTGACTTTCCAGCAAAGCAGCTAGAGATCTGCAACGAAAACCGCTGTTTTAGATATTATAATTCATAACTGCAGATTTTATGCTTCAGAAACAAACATGCTGAAAATTCAACTATATTTTTCACTCTTGAGGATAAAGTTCCCCAATGTTATTAACACTCCATGGCACTATGCAAAAAGCAACTTGGTAAAAGCTTTAGAGAACAGACTTGAAAACAGCAGTTACATTTTTTAACAAACAAGATGCATAGTTTATAGTTTTAACTGCTCCTAGGAGATAAAGCTCTAAAATGCAGAAATGCCAAAAGGTAAAATGATAAGGAATTAATTGAGATTTCTCCGGACACTTACAAATGGAGAAGACTGAGGTTACCACTGACTACAAAATCATGACAGACTATACAATGGAGGGGTACAAAGATAAGCCAGCACAATAAAACTGATTTCTCTAGGGATTAGTCTGAGGTCATGGCTGCAATAGTCTGCTAAAGCTTAGTGCACAGCTACGAGCAGGACACTGCATATGAATTTTGTGTCCAGAACTCTGCTGAAAGGGAGAGTGAACTAGGTAAGACCAGGGTTTTTTCCACTGTTCCTCTTCCACTTGCAGCCTCCAGCGTTTAGGGTCTAGGAAGTTCTAATCCAGAGGCTGTAGCCCTAACTCCTAAGATCAATAGCTACTGATGGACATTTGTCCCAAGACTTCGTTCACTCTTTTTGAATCAGGCTAAACTGTCAGTCTCTACAACATCGGACTAAACCCACTTTCATACTTTAATCATACAGTACATGCTTTTGTACTGTGTACAAAAACTTCCTTTTGTCAGTTTTAAACTCACTACCTCCTAGTTTCATTTTGTGACCCTTAGTTCTGCTGTTATGAGAGACAATTAAATAATAAATCCCTATTTACTTTCTCTTCACCATTTAATAGTTTGTAAACTCTTATCATAACACCCTCAAATGTTTCTTTTCTAAACCGAATAGGCCTACTGTCTATAGTCTCTCCTCATAGGGAAGCCCTTCCATAACAGCAATCACCCTTGTTCTACTCTGTACCTTCTCTAGTTCCTTTCTGAAATGTATGGACCAAAGCTGGGCACAGTATTCAAAGTGTGGATACACCATGGATTTATAAAGGGGCATAATGATACTTTCCATTTTCTTTACAATTCCCTTATTAATCCCTACATTTTGTTTGCCTGTTTGACAGCTGCTAAGCACCGAGCTGATGTTTTATCAAAAGGTCCATGCTGACTTCCAGATCTCTTTCTTGTGTGGTAACAGCTAATTGGGTATTTTTGCCCAGGGTATTGCAGGGTATTTTTGCCCAGGTACATCATTATACACCAGGGGCAGGCAAAATACTGCCTGCAGGCCAGATCTGACCTGCCAACTGATGGGATGTGGGCAACTGATTTGATCCGGCCCACGGCTGCCTCCACAGTGCTCTGCATGGGGCTGAGCCTAGCCTGCAGCAGCCCATACCTTGCTCCAGGCTGTGCCTGCCAGTCTGGCCCTTCCAGTGGAGCTACTTCCGGTACAGCTGCAGCCACTTTTAGTCTCCAGTGGCTCCTCCTCCTGCTGCGCCACTCCTGGCCAGGAGAAAACTTTGGTCAGGCCCCAGCTCATGGAGCTCTGACTCTAGCTCCCAGCTGCCTGTCACCCACTCTACCCACCCAGCATGGCAGAGTAGGTGGAAGGCAGCTGGGAGCTGGAGCCAGAGCCCCACACACTGAGGCAGGAGACACCTGGCTGAAGCTTCCCAGATGGCAGGTCTTCAGGGACCAACCTACTTAAAAGATTTTTTTATTATTACCTTTTATATCTCTAACAAGTTTCTCAAATTCTTTTTTGGCTTCTCTTGCTATGGTTTTCCATTTGATTTTCTAGTGTTTGTGCTCAAAATTTTTACCTCATTAGCATTTACCTTCTATCTGTTGAAAGCAGCCTTTTTTTTTTCTATTTATTGCCTCTGCAACATTAAATCATGCTTGCTTTCTTGTGGTCTACTTTTCATTTGTTTTTGATTTGCAGTATGCATTTGCTATGTGCCTCCAATATGGAGTTCTGCATAAATAGTTTCCATGTTGCTTGAAAGTTCCTCACCTGCTTAGGAGCCCCTTCTAACTTCAGTCCAACTAGCTTTCTCATTCTGGTGTAGTCTCCCTGTTCAGAGGTAAACTTAAAGGCTAATGTGATGGATTTTCTTCTCATCTCCCCTCCTACGTGGATGTCAAAGCCAATAGCACTACTGCAGAGTGGCTCAGTCATACTTACCTTTGCACCCCTGTGCATTGTTTAGGACTAGGTCAAGAATGGCCCTTTTCATGTAGGTTCCAGGACCAGTTGTTCCAGAAAGCAGGCTTTTCTAATATGAAGATGTTTGATCTTTGCACCCCCACTAGAGGGTACATTGACCCAGTCTATTTGTGGATAATTATTATAAACATCCATTGTTGTTGTGTTTTCTGCTTTTGCTGCCTCTCAACTTCCTTAGCATTTCTAGCTTGCCTCTGCTGCTCTGGTCTGGGGGTTGACAGTATATCCCCAGACATACTTTTTTGTATTAAAATACAGAATTTGTATCCACAGAGATTCTATGGTACCTTATCAGTTGAAAAATCTACCCTATTTGATTCGATGCAGTATTTGATTTAAAGTGCCACTACCCCATTAGTTCAAGCTATTCTATTATTTCTGTATAGTTTGTTTCCTGGTATTGCAGCATCCTATTAATTTTCCTCATTCCACCATGTTTCTGAGGTACCTATTATGTCAATATTGTTATTTACTGTTAAGCATTCAAGCTCTTACATCTCAGATCTTAGACTTCTGCCATTGGTATGAAAGTACTTATATTTTTTCCTGTTGCCTGGTTGGCTACTTGTGTGATATTTTACTCAGTAAATCTATTAGTTTATACTGGCCTTCTCTGCATTTCACCTGAGCACTCCCCTCCGTTTCTTATTCCCATTGTTTATGGTTTCACCTCCATAGGATGCGTCAATCTGAACTGTGTGCTGTTCTGCACCTGTTGGTTTTCCCCCAGTTTTCTGTTTAAAAGCTGTTCTACCACCTCTTTAAAGTTGTGTGTCAGCAATTTGGTACCATTTTGGTTCAAGTGGAGACCATCCCTCCTGTACAAGTTCTCACTGTTCCTCATTCAGTTCCTAATGGATCTAAACCTCTCTTCTACCACCTTAGCCACACATTGAGATTTGAGCTCTACTTGTCTGCCTGGCCCTGAAGTGTGGGACAGGATGCATATAAGAGAATGCTGCCATAGAGGTACTAGACTTCAATCTCCTACCTAGCAACCTAAATTTAGCTCCCCGAACCTCTCTGCTACCCTTAGCTTTGTCATTGCTATGTGCCTCCAATATGGAGTTCTGCATAAACAGTTTCCATGTTGCTTGAAAGTTCCTCACCTGCTTAGGACCCCCTTCTAACTTCTGTCCAACTAGCTTCCTCATTTTGGTGTAGTCTCCCTGTTTAGAGGTAAACTTAAAGGCTGATGGCTAAGACCACTACCAACAGCTACTTCCTAACACTCTGTAGCAGCACATCTACACATCTCATGAGCTCCAGTAACTTTGCGCCCAGCAGGCAAGTCACCATGAGAACATCACAAACCCACCTATGTGCCTAATAATCGAATTGCCCATTACCACCACCTGCCTCCTCCTTACTTGTGGGGTCCCTTCCCTTAGAGAAGTACCCTCAGTGCAAGATGACACTGTGACATCAGCTAGAAGGTGGGTCCCATTTAAAGGGACCATTTTCCACATTCCTTCCCAGCTTGATGCCCTCCATCCCTCAAACTCTTTTCCCCCTCCACAATATGGGAAGGGAGACAACGGAGGTGGGACTGCCCTACAATGTCCCAAAAGCCTCATCTATGAACTTTTCTGCCTCCCTTCACTGCTCCAGTTCTGCAACCCTAGCCCTGTTAGAACATATTTGTTCTCTGAGAGCCAGGAGGCTCTTTGTACCAGCTGCACACATAAGAAACCAGCTCCTTGGGCAGGTAATCAGACAGGCTATGCTCAGTACAATAAACTAGCCCCCACCCAGCTGCTAGACTTCTACCTGCATTTTTTAAAGCATTAAAACTTAGCCTGCTCTTTTAAGAAGGTTTTTGTTTATGGGTTCCCTTAGACTAGACACTTTGAACATACAAACTGACCTGTTAACCTTACTCTGCCCTAACTGCAGCTAAATATAAAGGACTTACGCTCAGTTTTACCTATTTTAGCGAAATATCTAGGTTAGTTACTCTAAACAAACAACTTCCTTAAAGGCTCCCATTTAAAGAGAGGGGCAGCAAAGTGACCTGACTTGCAAACTGTTCCTACCTTCCCGCAACTAAATCTGTCTGCACATAGTCTTGGCTGTACTCAAACTAAGCAGAAGCCTTACGCTTGTTGTAGGGAATCTGTTAAATATGTATATCCAAATTATGTACTTAGATGGTCTCTACTATTAAAACTTTTCATAATTTTAATATCTTTATTCTCAGAAAAGAAAGCCATACAAGGTAGGGAAATGTCATTATCTATGTTTTTCAGATGGGAAACGAAGGTACAGAGAAACTATGCAATTTCCTAAAGTTACACATGACGTTTGTGAAAAAAAAAAAAAAGAGTACTGAACCATAGACTCCCATGCCGCAATCCTCCTGGTCCTCCTCCTCCTCCCCCTTCAGTCCATGAGGTTCTACAACTTGATCCCCCTAAGCAGGGATACACCTGCATATTCTTTTCTTTACATTACAAATGAGCATGATGAAGGTATGCTTTTGCTTTCTCTCCACTGCTGCACTTACCCGTTATGATCCTTCAATGAAATACTCTGAAAGTGTGACCTTCTGAGCTACAGTTGAATTTTGCAGACCGGTCTATGAAACTATTGTGGCACATACGGATGACCTGATTTGGCAGAGTCTCTTGTAAAGGTCAAATATCTTGCATTTTATAGAATCTTTTTCATTGTATAATGCTGTTTCCAACTGTTATTTCCAACTGAAGGTCTTTTGGAGGCTTCTGCTAGGGAACTAACAGATAGCAGCCAAATTATTTTACCTAATTTTGAAAATGTCCTCAACAATATCTCGTTGTTCTGTATCAAGATAAGAATGGACCAGAACATCAAGAGAGTATTACATATATAGCATTCTCTTGTTACACTGAACAAGGAAAAATACATATAAAAAGTAACAGTGTAAATTAAAACTTCTACATACTTTATTACACTGATGACTGGAATCTGAAAACAATAAGTCCTGCAAATTGAAAATAGTGAAGACATTTCTGGTAACTAACAGAGTCAACACCTACTCTTTTTTCACATCATACAATTAAAATTGAGGCTTTGTAATCAACGCAGATAAAAGGGAGAGGAGAGGAGTTGTGCCTACTTGTTAGTTAGTGTCTTGCTATTGTTACTAAGCTTTTCAAATTTTTATTTATTTTACTTATTTTACTAGAATACTCTGCAAGTTAGGAATACCAGAAGACCAAAAATATATAAACACCCCACCCCCAGCCTGAGCCATTATTCCCTAGAAGTCTTGCTAGCATGGACAAGTATATCATTTGCAATCAAAAAAGTAAGATATTTGCCATTTCATGTCACAGTTAGCAAAGTTATTTTTTTACCAGGGAAAAGCTGTGAAATCTGGTAACAGGGCGTTACCAGTGGGGAAATGCTGACTTTTAGAAAGATCAGCACTGGAGTTCCAAAGAGTTCAGAACACACAGATGTGGCAAGGCGAGATATGCTTCCAGGACAAAGATGAGTATTTCAACAGTTATTTACTTCCTTTTCAGTTGTTCTTCTGCTTTGAACGCTGTCCAAAATCTGTTTAAACTTGCTCAAATGGAACAAGTGGCATATGAGATATAAGAATGAAAGGATGAGAGAGACAGAAAGAAAGGCAGGCAGACACACACACATGTGACTTGGCAATAGTTTCTAGATAGAAATAGAAAGATAAAGCTCATGAGAAAATTCATGCCTACTGTCTCACATGAAGTCAACAATATAAGGACTTATACAACTCTTATTCAAATGATAATATATTCACGCATATGTTCACAAGAGCAATGCCATCAAATTAATTTCAATTCATCCAAGTCATGCCGTCTTGTTCAACAATAAAATCCCTGAGTGGAATCCCAGACTTCACAGGAATACGTCTGTGTGAGAAATCATGTGCTGAGATGCCCCACCATCACCTGGTCAATACAGTGGAGTTTATCCCTAATGAAAAAGCTCTCATGGCCCATCCTAGTAATCGAGTCATCCAAGCTATGATACCATGTCTCAGCACCACTTTTTTTAACGCTCCCTTCTCCTGTCCACTTCCCTCCCCTCAATCCAAAACTCATCAACAGTGTATTAATAAGATTTCTTCTGGCTACCTCCAGGATGCTGTGCATAAGGCTTTTGGAGCTAGAAGGAGCTGTGTACTCTCCCCTGCCAGCTTACTCCTCTCTCAGATATGCAAAAACAGTTCCACTAGATAAGTCATACAGGAAGGAATGGGATTTCACACTGGCAACTGAACCCCCTTTCTACATGGAAGTAAGGGAAGACAGGGTCCAAAACTCCGTGTATATAAACAAAAGGAGATGGTGTAATCTATCCCAAAGAAATTACTTGTGAACAAGTCTTCACAGGATTTGAACCTCCACATTGTATAGCAATCCAAAAAAATGTGTCACCCATTCCACTGGCTTGATCTGACTGAATGGCAAACATTAGATTTCATTAAAAAAAATGAAACAAAAAAACCACAAGCTTCTGGTCCTCTGCCTGAGTCTGATTACAGCCCAAAATGAAAACTTCACTAGCCAGTAATTCTACTAAATTTTTAACACTGAAGTTTAATGACATTGAGGTACTGGATGTGATAATAAAGTACCTAACAAACAATAATTAATTCTTGACTAAACATGCCTTGATTTTTCCCATTATTTAGGATTGCTTATGTTCTTTGTTAAATGTATGCAGTTCCCAGTGAAGCCAGGATTGAGCCTTCTGAGTGCTGTAATACTACTATTCAACACTGATTTAGCACCTTCTATTTTCAGAGCACTGTACCAACATTATATTTATAATTAATGTTCACCAACTGCTGTCATCAAAACTTCGTAGTTCCATGAAATCATAGAGAAATCATCCACTTATGGCCAACTATCTGGAAGTATATTTTCTCATGTATCATCTATGGGAAAGGAGGGAATAATCAAGCTGGAAAAGCAAATTCTAAGAATCAAAATATAATTATAAAGCAAGATGTAAGGTATACAAATTAAGAGGCGTCAACTGATCCTTCAAGAATAAGAGAATCATCACTGGTTATGCTAGAGTCTATTTAAATATAGCATCAGGAAGTATTAAAGATGATGAAAAATACAACCTAACAAAAGTATACAAACAGTAGCTATCCTAACAGTAAGATTATTGCCCCAAATTTAGCAGATTTATGAATTAAACAATCAAATCTCAAAGGAAATGCTGCAGAACTTAAACTGGGATTTCTAAACATCCAACAGTTGAATTGCAAGTCTGAATATATATTGTGAATTTTAGCCTTGTTAACTAAGGAATGAAAAGTGAAGTGAGATTAAAGCAATAATGACCCAGAGAAAAAAAAAAAGAAGACAATATGCACCGTTACTAGAAAATACAGCATTAAGTGACTACAGAATTGGAAACAAAGTGAGAAATTAGAAGGGACTGAATAGGTTTCGTAGATTTCATAGACATTAGGGCTGGAAGGGACCTTGCAAGATCATCGAGTCCTGCTCCCTGCCCCGGGGGCAGGAAGTCAGCAGGGATCATAGGATCCCAGCAAGATAAACATCCAGATACCTTTTGAAGGCACTCAAGAGTAGGTGCTTGAACCACCTCCGGCAGCAATCTATTCCAAAACTTGGGGGCTTGGACAGTAAAGAAGTTCTTCCTTATGTCCAGCCTGAAATGGTCATGGAGGAGCTTGTGACCATTTGACCTTGTCACCCTTGGGGCACTCTGGTGAACAGACATTCCCTCAGATCCTGGTGAGCACCCCGATGAACTTACATGTGGCCACCAGATCATCCCCGAGCCTGTGCTTTTCCAGGCTGAAGAGTTCCATAGCTCTCAGCCTCTCTTCATAAGGTCTGTCTTCCTGACCTCTGACCATGCGCATGGCTCTCCTATGCACCCTCTCAAGCTTCACCACATCCTTTTTGATTTGTGGAGCCCAAAACTGGATGGAGTACTCCAGCTGTGGCCTCACCAAGGCTGAGTACAACAGCAGGATGACATTCTGGGATTTACTTGAGAAGCATCTGTGGATGCAAGCAAGCATTTTGCTTGCTTAACTAGAAGCAGTATCACATTGCAGGCTCATGTTCATCTTGTGGTCAATCATGACCCCCAAATCCCTTTCATCCATTGTGCTAGCCAGCAAAGCACTGCTAAGCCTATAAGGATGCTGCAGGTTTTTCTTCCCAAGGTGGAAAACCTTGCATTTTTCAGTGTTAAACACCACCATGTTCTCATCCGGCCATTTCCTGAGCCTGTCAATGTCAGCCTGGATCACCCTC
This sequence comes from Crocodylus siamensis, assembly GCF_052110815.1. Classification (NCBI taxonomy): domain Eukaryota; kingdom Metazoa; phylum Chordata; order Crocodylia; family Crocodylidae; genus Crocodylus; species Crocodylus siamensis. The sequence goes on from NC_143409.1 coordinate 23,195,012, forward strand.
CTGTCTTCAGGTGTGGCTACTTTACCCCAGTTTGGTGTCATTGGCAAACCTGGCCAGTCCGCTTCTGATGCCAACATCTACATCATTAATGAAGATGTTAAATAGTACAGGCCCAAGGACAGAGCCCTGGGGGACCCCACCAGTCACAGGACACCACAACAATTGACTTTCGTCAACCACCACCCTCCGGGTCCTACCACAGAACCAATTCCCCAGCTAGCAGTTCGCGGTGTGGCCGAGGCCGCAGTTAGCCAGTTTTACTAAGAGGTGATCTTGGGATACCAGATCAAAGGCTTTTTTAAAGTCCAGAAATATGACATCAATCTCTTCTCCTTTGTCCAGGTGATAGGTCACCTGGTCATAGAAGGAAATGAGATTGGTCAAGCAAGAACTACCCACAACAAACCCACGCTGGCTGTCCCGCAGGATGTTGCCATCGGCCAGCCTGTTAAGAATGGCTTCTTTGATAATCTTTTTGAAGACCGTCCCCAGGATAGAGGTCAGGTTGATGGGCCTATAGTTTGCTGGATCCACTTTCCTCCCTTTTTTAAAGATAGGCACAACATTGACCTTCTTCCAATCATTGGGGTCTTCATCAGAGCACCAGGAGTTCTTGAAGATCTGTGCCAGTGGCTGGGCTATGATGCTAGCCAACTCCTGGAGTACCCTGGGGTGTAAACTGTCAGGGCTGTCTGACTTGAAGGTGTCCAGCTTCTCAAGGTGTTCTTTCATGAGGTTAACATTGATGGAGGGTAAGGAATCTCCCTCACCTGGGCCTCCCTGTCCTGTAATGGGCAGGGGTGTACCATGGGACTGAAGAAAGACTGATGCAGTGTACCCATTTAGCAAGTTGGCTTTTTCCTGGGCACTGGTCATCAGTTGTCCCATCTGGTTTAGCAGGGGTCCAGTGTTGCCCTTGCTTTTCCTCTGGCACCCCACATATCTGACTTTTTGTTGTCCTTGATACTTGTAGCTAGTCAGAGTTCCATTGCAGCCTTGGCTTTCCTGTTTTGCTCCCTGCAGGTCCGGACCAGCGTAGAGGTTCATCAAGGATTTGCAGGCAAATGGCACAAAAGAGAGTACGTGTATAAAATGAAAACAACTGCATAACTACTTCAGTGTAGGGACATTCTACCTAGTTGTATGTTTTTATATATATCAAAATTTCGGGGTACTAAGACAATATCTCAAATGAAAATAAAACAGATCTGATTAATAATAGCTTTTTGGAAAAAAAAAAAAGCAGAAATAGTTTTAAAAGTTAAATATAGGTTGGCTAATCTATCTTAAATATTCAGCTTTGAGAAGAATAAAGGCTCAGTCTCAAGCTGGTTCATATCTCTATACGAAACAGTTTCAAGAGATGCTTAAATGTTACTTTTCATTTATTTAAAAAGAAAGCACTACTTACAGTTATTCAATAATTTGGAGCTACTAAAAGCACTGGTTTACACGCTAAAGTTCAGGCTAAAGACTGGAGTCTGGTGATCTAGTTTATAGTTCTCACTCTACCACAGAATTATGGGGTGACCTTCAGCAAGTTATGTAATGTTATCTGCCTCCATTCCCCATTTTTAATAAAGGTGTTTGGTCAAGCGTTCCTGTTCCAAGCCTTGCAGCCCACTGATCTAGTGTGGTCAAAGCACACTATTTTTTGTAGACAACAACACAAAAGGGCTAGACATGAGTGGGCACTAGTCCAGAGTGGCTCAAGCTCAAGACTTTGCATCTGTAAGAAAGTGACTGCACAAAAGGTGTTACAATTTCTGTAAATCAATGAGATCCCTGATAGAAGGAGCTATAATATGCAGATACGATTCCCCCTTTTTTAAGGCATTTTTCATACCACATGATACACGAAGCTCCTTAACAGATGACTAGTAACTGAAATACATAGCATCTATGCTCCATCCACCTTCTAAAAATCTAGACTTTGGGTATTTTGCAGATATTGGCAGCCCATTAATATGACACATGGACACAAGGTGCATTACTCCTTTGAAATGGGTCTACTATATGATTAACATATAAACTGATCATTCTACAGGGTATGCATCAAAGACACAAGCTGGCTAGACTTCACTTCATTCTAACTCTCTTACACATTCTTAATAGAGTATGTTGCCAGCTAAGAGATGATCAGCTGAAAACTTTCATCCCAGTACTGAACGATTGCCACATCACAATGAATTCATCAGCAGACAATCTTTTGCTTAACAAGCTGGTTTACTTGAAGGATGGCTAAATTAACAACTTCTATCACTAACAATAGAGCTCTTGGATCCACTTTAACTGGAGAAGCACACAAACCAAACTAAAAGCAACTATCCAAACTGAGAGTGACTATACAAAATCAGGAAAGTTTCAAATGTTTCTCAGACAGGCATGTCTTTGGGAGGGGGGAAGGCTTCATTTCAGTGGCCAGTTTTTGCTTGGTTAAAGAATTAGTTTTCAGAAAACACTTAAAGGGAATTTGAGCATTTGTACACATGCATGTGCTGCAGTGCTGGGTGCTTTTTAAAGTGCCTGGCGCTGCAGCGCATGCATTAGTATAAATGGCGAAATGTGTGTCAGCACTGAGAAAGTGACGGTAGTGTGCTCTGGAACTAAAACACAAAGGTGTTCTTGTTCAGGAATGCACTGCTGCCATTTTCTGCATGGTGTTGTGCATTTCGTCATTCATACAAGTGCATGCAATGCAGCGCCAGGTGTGTCAGCTCATGTGCTCTGCAAACTCCGTTAATCAAGTCTGCTCTGATGCGCTGGATTTCCAGCGTGTTGGAGCAGACAAAGGTCCATGTATATATGCTCAAAGAATTTACTCTTCTCTAACTATAGCACAATTAAATCATTCTAATCCAATATCTGTTCTCTTCAGACATATTCTGTGAAACTGGTCCTTTTGCCCTTCAAAATACAAATCAAAGTTTCGTCTACCTCTGCCTTTAATAAAAGATGACACTGGGAGAATCTTTCCGTTATCATTACCCTATGTGCATATATATGCACAAACATAACCCATGTGAAATAGCTGCATTCTAAAAGTCACACTTTGTTTAAAAAGGGCTACTGTTCAAAAACAGCTCTATATTTCACTGATCAGACTGAGATAATGTAGCTCCATACAGATCCGCTCTAATTTGTTTAATTTTAGGCCTAATTCTGAATAGGTCCATGGGTCCTTCCCATTACCTATCCAAAGACAATTATCTTCAAGGCATAAAAAACAGCTTTATTGTTTACTAATGTAATAGGGTTTGTTGACATTTAATATATACTGGATTAATGAGAGAACTTCTAAAATGTCTGAAAAAATATGAAGAGAAAGTGTGTTCATTAACTGGAAATTTAAGACTTCTAGGATGAAACAATGAATTAAAAGGCTCTGTTGCCCCACAAACCTGGCCATCTGTTTATATGCTTCTTCAGCTACAGCAAAAATGTGTGGATCCATATCCCCCATATTTTGACCACTGTAGGCATTGATGATATCTTCGCCATATATAGGCAGCTGCTCATAAGGATTTATGGCTACCAAGACGATACCTACAAGGGAAATGATACAAACCAAGTTAATAATAGCTAAGTGAAAAAAAAGCAAAAACACTTTCAAAAGCCAAGCATAGGTTGTTTAATCTATCTTAAATATTTGGCTTGGAGAAAAATATAGGCTCAATCAGAAGCTCACTGAAGTCCATGGAAGCATGCAAGGCAAGACATTTACTCCTCTTCCCTTTTCAAAGTTTTGGGTTTAAAGAATGAAAGGTTAATCAGGTTTAGTGCGAACCCACTCAGTGCTGACAGGTGATAAAATAGCCAGCTGTGCTTAGCAACAGAATAATCAGCAGTGACTACACTGACTAGCCCTGGAATAGGCAACCCCCAGGGCAGGTGTCAGAGCATGGCACGGGAAGGCATTTTGCTTGGCACATATGCCCCATGGAGAATGGTGGGGAAGAGGCCAGGGCTGCACTATCACAACAAAGATTGGGCCCCTCATAGTTCTCCCACTGTCCACCCCTGGCACACCAACATCTTACAAGTCAAATTTACAGGTGTTTTTGGCACTCTGCCCAAAAATGCTGCTGATCCATGGAGTAGTCTTTTATTACAGATCCCAGGCCCCTGAGATCTGCTGAATTACAACTACTCTCGTAACAAAAAGGCTCTCAAATATAACAGGGCCAACTTCAGCCATAAAGCTTCACTGATGGTCATAATGGCATAAGGCAGAGGTCAGCAACATTTCTGGGCAGAATGCCAAAAAACACCCGCAACCTCAACTTGTAAGATGCTGGTATGCCAACAGTGGATGGCAGGAGAGCTGTGAGGGGCCCTGCCTCTTCCCTGCCATCCACTCCAAGGTGCACATGCCCACCATGGAGCTTGGGCTGCTCACAGCAGGCAACAGGGAGGCTGCAAGCAACCACAACAGTGGTGGGTACATGCACGTCTCAAGGTGTACAGCAGGCAAGGGGCTGGGGCTCAGCTACCACAACAAGGATTGGGCCCCCTCAGGCCTCCCCTGCCATCCACCCCAAGGCGCACATGCCTAGCAAAATTCTTGTGTACTGCACTCTGGCAGGCATTACCAGAGTGTTACTTACCTGTGGCAAAAGGCATATCACATATTTGCATATGATATTACTGCACCATATGCTAATAATAAAAACTTTAGTACAAAACTTTTTAATCAATAGTGGCCTGATTTTAAATTGTAACATCCTAAAAGTGCTCAAAAATAAATGGAGACATATTTTATACGACTGACATCTTGTGTAAAATCACAGATGGACACCAGAAGTTAGACTTGTAAAAAGTGCCGTAAGATCAGTTTAACGTTCACAGAAAAACATACTTAACTCCTTACATTTTCTATTTCTTCTATCCCTTTTTTCCATGCTCCCTCTTTATCTAAATGGACCTGCCTTTATACCACAATCAACCACATTTGAGTGCCCCTTCTAGTTCATCCTGTTCTTTTTAAATTACATCTAATCCAGTCTGTAACACTGGATAAAATAAGAACTCAGGCACATTTCTGTCTGTCCCTGGAGTAAGGTCCAAAAGATTGCTGGTTACATTCTTCATCATGAATAGGGAGGATTTTTGCACCCAGAGGGGCAGTTTAAGCAAAGGCTGACAGTAGCTTTCCATCCTGTAGTCCTGTTAATGTACAGGGAGGGCTTATTTGTTCCAGTTCTAGAGAAAAACCACTGCTTGCTGCCACCATGACAGAGCCTTGTACAGAAGTAGCGGCTATGAAGGAAAAAAGAACCCATCATGATTTTAAATGAAATGGCTTTAAAGTGCAATGCTAATCTCTCAGAATCAGTGAGGCATCATTCAATGAAAGGCAGCTTGGGCAAGGAAGTCTTTATCTAGACCCACCTCACATCTTCCCTCACATCAGAGATGCTTATAAAGCATTCCGTTTTGTATGCAGATTTTTCTACTCTTACTTCCTCTATACTGTTTCCATGTTAAGCCATCATCCAGGTAAAGAAATTAAATTAGATAGGCCCAAGTATTACAATTAGGATATGAAAATTCTTTCACGGAAAAGCAAAGAAAAGGCACCTGAAATCTGGACCTGCTACTAAAGTGGCCTTCTACTTCTGTAAGTAACTAAATTCTATTATTTATTTATTTACAGATGAGGCACACAGCAAACCAATGACAACCCATTTTTCAAAAAAGATCTCAAAGTTTCTTAACCAATCTCATCAGATGCACTACCAGTTATAGACCTAATCTAGACATACTTATCTATCTAACCTGTGATACAAACAGCTCAGTGTTTTTCCATCAGCCATGACAACTGGGATGACTCAGAAATCTGAAGTTAGAGTCTTGGTACTGTTAAAAATATATGCCAGGCTCTACTGCTTTAATGAAAAACTAAAAAGGGGAAAAAGAAATGAACCCTGCAACTGGCTGGTTCAAGGAATTTGTGTGAGCCAGTTTCAAACAGCTAGCTATTAAAAATATGAGCAGGTGATAGAGTTGCAAGCTCTGATCCACATTACAGATGCAACAAACAAAACAGTCCTAGCTTGAGAAGCACAAAAATGGAGATCACAAGTGATGTTATAGATCAGTAGGAAGTGCAGTGCCAGAGCTGGACAACTGCTAGAAATTTGGAAGTAGCTAATGTGCCACAAATCAAAAGTAATGTGCATTTGCAGATCTTTGGGGAAAAGTATGCACAATGCCTGTCTGCATAATCCTGGACTTCCTTAGAAAACCAAATTCAATCCAACAAAATTAAAAGTAAATAAAACTACAGTTAAGATGGTTCCATTAAAAAAAAAAAAAAAAAAAAGATTGGGAGCAACCTCAGATACCATTAATGCTGGAATAGGTCTGATGCAGTCCACTGTAAAAAGGGGGTGTCAACTGTTGGCTTCCTACTGGAGCACCTCCAGGAAACACTTCTCAAAACTGCCACAGGTGTTTGTCATGTGTTCGGGAGCTTTTTGAGATCTCTTACAGACTACAAGAAAACCCAGTAATCCCCCATTTCTCTCTATGTGGTGTTGCAATGGCACAGATCTGGCATGCATCTTAAACATTTAATTGATTATTGCTGTATACTACAATCATGAAATCTGTAACACCATATTGGATTTCATTTAAGTTGCCCAAATTAAAGTCCTTTCAAACCATGAGTTTAGAGTTTTCATTGTAAGGAATGTGATTACAGATCAGGAACAGACAAGAATAATTCTTTGTGGCCTGGAGTATACCAGATACCTTCTCCCCTTGGTTTCAGACTTGACTTGGATAACTCAGGGCTTGCTACAGGGTAGTATTTCAGAATAAAGCAGGATGTACAAAGCTATTCTGCTCTAAACTCTCCCTGTGGACATTCTTAGGGGCATGTTTCTGTGGATCAATTACAGTGCCAGACAGCGCCCCGAGATGCACCACACACATGACTTCCTGACCTTGAAGTAGCAAAGCCACAGAATTTATTGGTATACATGCACACTGCACTAAGTTTGCTACACTACTTCCACAAGTTAGAGTGGGAGTGAGTATAGCACCGCCTGGGATTGTAATATACTTCTGATCTGTAATGAGAGTGCCTCTCTGTAGTGGACCTTATTACCAAGGCAAACACATAAAGGTGCTCTTAAATGTAGACTCTGTGGAAGTTAGAGCAGATAGCTAGGTTGTAGAGCTCCCACACTATCTTGTTCTCCCTTAATTTCTCTGAAAGCGTAAGAGTGATGTTGTAGCTCCGATGAGACCTGATGAAAAATGTCTTGTGTTTGAAAGTTTGTCTAACTCTGTCTCAACTATACAGTTGGTCTGATAAAAGATATCACCCTAAGAAATGAATTTCCTTGTGTAAAGAAGCCCTAAGAGTAAATAAAGCATTTGGCGCTGATCAATGTTGGTACATAATCTCTTTAAACCACCTAGACTTGCAGATCCAGTCACACAAGCACTACTAACTTCAAGGCATGCACTACAAACTTCAAGGCATTTGTACAAACTTCAAGGCATGTCCTTCCCCTTTAGGCTCTGCTGACAAAAACGACCTCAGGAAGTGAAAGCAAACATCCACATGACAAGAACCTGGCACAGTACATTCATTTACTTCAATACAGGTTTTTAAAACAAATAATATCCATCAAGGATACATCTCAGAAGTTAAGAAAGAATTATACTATTTCTATACAGTGCTTAAACTAATTTATAAAATACCATAGCAGGAATATAATTTTATATTATATGTTGCCAGTTTAAAAATAATTTCTGTTGAACATTTTTGTTTTAATTTCTTAAACTGTACTAGATTTTTTTCCTTACGAAATATCAGGACCATTCCAAAATTGATGTATTTTTGTCTTGCTCTCTCTTTTTATTACACTGAATTAGGCTCCTCAGTTGCTATTCTTATGATTCTTCCTGTACATACTAAAAAAGGGCACCTATGATTTAATTTTAGGAAAGGGGGAAGGATCAACAATCTATGGACAGCTAAATATTCATCTAAATTTAGGCTTGTTGTAAAAGAAACATCATGCAACAGTTTATTTATCAGATAGAAAAGCAAAAGCCTTCACTATAGTTCAACACAACTACCAGAAAGTTGTTAATGTAAGTGATCCAGTTTTCCCTTCAAATCTGCATAATTTTTGTGTGTAGTGATAAAGATTTAAAGAAATAACAAAGAACAAAGCAGAACTGGAAATGACCTCTGGTCTCAGCTTGCTACTGACTTATCAAGCTTTTTTAAAATTTTAAATTAAAACATACTTTTATTTTTTATTTTGTATAAAGAAGCATCTGTCCACAGCCTTATGTTTTATAGTCAGCTCGGCCTGGTCAGTAAATGAAACACCCACGTCAGTTAAACTTTTTATTATGCACTGGCACAGGGGGGCTGGGGGGGGGGGCAACCTTTTTGGCAGTCACGCTACAAATTAACTCCACACATTCACTGGGTGTCACTTTGATCCTCCTCCCCTGCCTGATCAGCTGCTCTGCTTTCTGCTTCTTGCTTCCTGCCTGGTGTCCCTACCCAATCTGCTGCTTTATCTGCCACTGTGCTTATGCCCCTCCCAATACCTGCTGCAAGGAAGCTTCCTATGCTGCTTATAGCACAGATGCCACAGGCTGGCGACCCCTGCACTAGCATGAGATGTGAAATACCACAATCTAGGAAAGCAATTAAAAGGAATATAGAATTGTTTGCACTAAAATGTTATGCTAAAAGTTAGCAGCATGTTTTTAATAAATAACAAGATTTAAAAAACACTCCGGCAAATAAACAAGCCCTCCTGCATGACATACAAATTTTGAATCCAATGTTTTCTTAAAGTTTATCACTCAGCTAAATGTTGCAGTTACAATGAAGTCATCACTGCTGTAATGAATTCTGCCAATATTGGCTGACTGGAAAAATTATGGCCAGCTTTGCTTTTGGAGTTGCAGGATCACAGATCTGCACTGCACTGTTAATATCTTTCTACGACTAACAAAGACTATGAACAGACAAACCCTAGCACAAATGCTATTACAACCTCAGTCCTACTATTCCAGTGAATTGAGACCCTAAAGAGACAAGAAAATGGAAAGGAAATTGCTTCAATGCAATCACAAATACACAGCTTGTAAAGAATTAGTCTAGAAGACCAAAAAGTATTATCCTTATCAGATTAGCCTTCTGCATTCCCAGAGACTCGGTGACATTCTTCTCTCTAGCTATGTTTAGCTAAGAATGGCTAGGGAACCAGTGATCAATGACAAATCCCAATGACAGCCAGGTCAGAATTCTAATATAAAAGCCTTAGTCTGTCTGTCCATAACGCTTTATTCCGATTGGTTGACTGAAACAACCAATCAGAGTGCAGAAACCACTAATCAGAGTGGGAATACAGCGTTCCGACAGGAGGTGGCAGCACGGTGAACCACCGCCATGACTGTGAGGACACAGAAGATTGGGGGGGGGGGGGGGGCAGCGAGGCCAGCACAGCTGGACTCAACCGCCTGCCCTGCTCTGTGGAGGTGGCGGCAATATGGAGGGGAGTGGGGTTCAGATACAGCATTGGCCACACTCCCCCCCCCACCGCTCCCTGCAGGCGGTGAATATGGACTGGGGGAAGGCCGAGGCCAGTGTTGCTGACCTCGCCCCCCTCTCTCTCCTGATGTTGTGGGGGGGGGCAGTGGCGGGGAGGAGCAAGCCCGAGGGGAAGGTGAAGTCAGCCCACCGTGGTGGTAGGGCATGGGAAGCAGTGGGCACAGGCTAATGTGGGCAGGAAGGGTGGAGGGATGGGAGCAGTGGGCCTGGCCATGAAACAGTGGCTGAGAGGGGGTGGGGGGGCACCTTGGGCCTGGCCTGCCCCCAAAACAGAGCGTGGAGGGAAGCAGCCTGGCCCTGAAATGGCAGCAGGGAAGGTGGGGAAGATGGGCCCAGCCGCAGCCTCACAATGGTGGTGGGAAGGGTAGAGGGGACATCCGAAGCCCAGCCTGGTGCCAAAATGAAGGGTATGAGGGGATGTGCTGGGCCCAGCCTGGCCTAGAAATGGTAGTGGGGAGGTTGGGGGGGGGGGGCAGGGATGTGCTCAGCCTCAAAACAGTGGTGGGGAGGTGGGAGGAGAGGCAGGTCTGGCCCTGCGGCAGAGTGGGGGAAAGAGGGAACAGGCCCAGCGCTGGGGCGGGGTGAGGAACCAGATACAGGCCCCTGTCTCCACCTGCACCTTCTGCCTGTCATTCTTGATGGGCAATTGCTAGTACTAACCATAAAAGCCTTAGTCTCTCCATAACACTATTCGCACTCTGAGTGGTTGTCTCAGCAGCCAATCAGTGTGCTCCAAGAGCATTCTGGACAGGAGGCAGTGGCAATGCAGTGGAGTGCCACTATGCTGGTGGAGACAGAGAGGATGGAGGCGAGGCCAGCACTGTCAGGCCTGCCATACTGGCAGGGGGGAGGAATGGGGTCGGGCCACCCACACCAGCAGAGGCAGAAACGGGGTTGGGCCTGCTGTGCCGGTCGGGGGAGGGAAACAGGGTCAGGCCTGCTGCGCCGGGAGGCGGATGGGGAGGAACTGGGTCAGGCCCACCACGCTGGCCAATGGGGAGGAACAGGGCCAAATGAGGACCGAAAGGAGTGGGGGTGCAGGGCTGGAGGCTGGGCTCCATCCATGCTGGCCCATCGATCATTCTTGATGGGCAGTTTGCTAGTACATCTTAAACAGAGCTCTTTGGGAATCAAAAGGGACAGAAATGTGAAATAGATTTACTCTGAACCTTATGTTTTTAATAATACTTTTTAGTGTTATTAATACTCAAAGCAGGGCCTCTTATCATGAGATTTCCAAATGCCTTAGAATTAATGGAAAGATCTAACTTGATTTATGCTCATGGTGACATATCAATACCTTCCATTTCCTTACCCATGGCCATTTCAGTAGATTTTCATTGCTTGCAATGAACATACTTACCGCAATATGTATAAATAAGTTTTGAGTCAATAAATCGAACTTTGAGGTTGTGCAGAACTGCAGGTTCATGGAGATAACTGAGCGCTGTGAGATCATTTTCACCAACAAGTATGTCAGGGTTTCGCAGGGGGGGTAGTTCCTTTGTCTTAGGATCAAGACAATACTCTAGGTCCTGTAAATCAAATAGAAACACACTACATGAAAACAAGTATTTCCAGGTGTCTCACCATCGGCTCATCCTTCTAGTTGGTCTCTCAAATCTCTTTTCTTCTCTAATCAACCACTGAGTTGGTTACATTTTTTATTTACTTAATTTACCCTCTCTATTACTTTCTGCTAGTAATGCTTTCTCTAAAAAAAGTTAACTGAAAATTTCCTGCTACGAATTTCTTATACAGAGCTAGACTTTAAAAAAAGATGCAAGTAGATGTAAAAAAATTATCATTTAAAGAAAAAAAAACAAACCCTTTCTTACATGTCTTGCTAAAACACTTTAGATGGGAATACAACACATGTTTTTTAAAATTTAATTTAGTTTTTAACCTTTTTTCCCTTTAAAAGACAGAAAAAGATGGTAATTCACTTGAGTTTTTATTCAATTTCACTATCCTATTATCATATATTAGTACTGTGTGAGAATGTTGAGAGAGTAAATACTATGAGGAATATATAATCCAGAAATAATATTCCTTAAAATAATTTACATATGAAGAGTTCTCACTATACAAAGAAAAGCTAACCAAATGTAAATCTAACAGTAAAGTCTATCTGAAACTGGCACTTCCTTTTTCCAATATAATTTGATTTGATTAATGTAAATTACGCTGTTTTAAGTATGATGAGAAGATGGCAACACCTAGGTAGACAGCACATGCAAATTTGTGACTCTTTCTAGAATGGTAAGGCTATTTTCAGTTTCCATCAATATTGATCTATGAAAGTGTCAAAGGATCAAACTACATACAAGGAATACACTGCATTTAGAATCCATTCTACATATGTAATCCACTCTATTTCATTACTATAGACACAAAACATAAGAGCATAACAAGTGCCATAGTAGGTCAGATCAATAGTCCATCTAGCTCAATATTTTGTTTGTGCCAGTGGTGGGAATGGATGCTTTGGAGGAGGGGAGCCAAACTCATCCAGCTTCATGAACTGAATGGGGGTGCAGGGCCAGTCTGTGGGCCGGATCAGATTCAGAGACCGGACCCACAACCCAGAGCTAGCCCACAGGCCAGCCCAGCCCATGAATTTTTCTAGTCCCTTTTTGACCCTGGCTAGACTAATCTGCCTCTACCACTTTCAAAGGTAATGGGTTCCACAAATAAACTAAAAGCTGAAAAAAAACGTTACTTTTCCATGTTAGTTTTAAACGTGCAATGGATTTATATAGTGTCATGACGTTTTGTTTTGTTTTCAATGCTCTTCTTAAGAATACCCATCATTTTACTGACTTTTTTACTGTCCACTGCACACTGAACTGATGTTTTTGGAGAACTAGTTACTATGACTCCAAAATCTCTTTCCTCAGTGGTAACACCTATTTCGGAACTCAGCACTGTGTATGTGTAACTGTGGTTATCTTTCCTTTTAACTTGTTGACAAGTTCATTTGCCACGCTTCTGCCACTGAGTTTATTGAGCTCTTTATACAGCTCCTCTCCAAAGACTTGGCCCAGCATAGTGGGGGCTCCACTTTTGACCTCCCTCCATCCTGAAAAAGGACCATTTAGCCCTACCCTTTGCTTCTCATCTTTCATTCCATGAAAAAAACCTTCCCTTATATCCCATAGCAACACAATTTTTAAAGCCTTAAAAAACAAACAAACTTGAAAACCATATTTGGATTTTAAAAAAGTTTATGTCAACTGGTTTCCCCTTGTGCACATCCTTGTTAACACCCTCAAAGAACTTCAGGATATTGATATGGCAGGATTTCCCTTTATAGAAACCATGGTAACTCTTCCCCAGGTTTCCTATCTGACTGCAATTTTATTTTTTATTATAGATTCTACCAACTTGCCAGGGATGGAAATGAGACTCACTGGTATATAGTTCCCAGGATCACCTCTGGAGCCCTTTTTAAAGATGGGGGTTATATTGGCAACCTGCCAGGCCTCTGTTACAGAGACTGTAATAAGTTACATACTATTGCCAATAGCTCTGTAATTTCACCTATGAGTTCTTTCAGAACTGCTGGGTGAATGCCATCTGATCCCAATGACTTATTAATATTCAGTTTATCAATCTGTTCTATAACCGCTTCTGTTGTCATTTCAGCATGATCCAACTCTTCAGAATTACCACTAGGAAAGCCCAATCTGGTGTGGGAATTTTCCCAGAACCTTGTGCATTAAAAATGATTTTTTTTTCATCAGTTTAGCTTCTCTGCTAGTCTTGTCACCCCTGAATGCACCTTTAACAATGTGGTCATCTAGTAGTTTCACTGGTGTCTGTGCTAGCTTCCTGCTTTTGATGTATTTTAAAAAAGTCTAAAATCAATACCAGCATCTTTTGCTAGATGCTCCTCAAACTCTTTTTTGGCCCGTCTTATTTTACTTTTACATATGACCTGCCAGAATTTATAAGCTTTCCTCATTTGGACACCCCTTTCATTTTTTTGAAGGATATCTTTTTTGCCTTGCACAGTCTCCTTAACTCTACTACTAAACCATGTAGGGCAGGGGTGGGCAAAATCCAGCCTGCGGGCTATATCCAGCCAAGTAGGCACTTTCATCCGGCTTGTGGTGCCCCCCAGTGAACTGCACCCTGCCCAGGCTTTCCACCCATGAGGATGGGAGCAAGGTGCTCATGTGTACAACCCCCCAACATATCCTATTGGGCCTCACTCCCACCCTTGTGAGAGGAAGGGCTCTGCCCAGCCAGCAGCTTCTGAGCAGGGCTCGTGCTGCAGCCAGAAACTGCTCGCTCAGGGCAGCAGGTAGAAAAGTGGTAGGGCTGGTAGGGGTGGAGTTGCGGCTGGGTGGAAGTGGGACCGCAATGCAGAGCCTGCACCCAGAGGGGCAGCATGAGTGGGGAGCTCATCTGGGCAGGGTGTGGGTGTAGGGATCCCCCCCTACACACACACACACACACTCTCCCCATGGCATGCAGCCCCAGCTGCCTGGCAACAGCAGCAGGAGGGGAGGTCAGGCTGTTCGCAGCCCCCAACAGCTTGTGAAAACTTGTTAAGTGGCCCTCCACTCAAAATAATTGCCCACCCTTAATGCAGGGGTTTTATTGGACCCATTCAGTACTCCTTTTGATTTGTATACACTTTTATAGTTCCTTTTAAGTTCTTTCCAACCTCTTCATTTTTGTGCAATTTTCCTTTCTAAAGTTGTAAAAGTAGGATCTAAGCTACTAAGTAGAAAAAAGAAGGGAGAAATTAAAAACAAACAAAAAACCCCTCTCAACTAACTTCACTAGACATTTAGTTTCCAAAAGTTGATCTTATATTAACATATTGTCACTACTGTCTCATCTAGTGAAGTAATCCTTTTAAATACATTTAAATTGCTTGAATGAAATTAATGGATGATTAAAAGAAATATATTAATTTTCTATTTGGCCATTACCATTTCTATATATAGTATATGGTCTCTTCATTTTATGCTCACCTCCTAACATCTATTTTAATTTTTTTAATTAAACTGCTTCTGCTATTTATTTCTGACTTGCAACTATAATTCTTGTAGCATTGTCTACAGAGCAACTAAATGTCAAACCCAGGTTAGGATTTCATTTAGGGCAGGGGTGTCAAACCCCAGACAGGTAGGCTCCGTGCACTGCATACAGCGCATGGGGCTAGGGCCAGTGTATGCTACACGTGGCAGGACCCAGCCAGGGGCTATACAGAATCAGAGAAAATTAGGGTTGGAAGGGACCTCAAGAGATCATCTACTTCAACTCCCTGATCAAACTATATACTTAACTAGATCATCCCAACCAAGGCTTTATCTAGCCAGGTCTTAAAAACCTCCAAGGATGGAAATCCCACAACTTCTCTGGGTAACCTGTTCCAATGCTTTACTATCTTTGACACTTCGCTATTTGGCAAATAAACATAAGACAGCAATGCAACAGGCAGAGGCTTCAACAGGCCACCCAGTCTAGGCTAACTGCCTAGTGGGCCACACCCACGTAGGGCTTTGTAGCTGTAACCCAGCTAATGACTTCAGGGCTAGGGACAGACATTACACATAATCTGGTTTAAGTGATCAGAAACTGGTTTAAACCTGCAACAGAACACAAGTTCAGTGCACATAAATCAGTTTCAAAATGGCTGAAACTGATTTAAGATAAACCTGGTTGAATGTAGTATCAGACTTAACTGGTTTGAGTCAAACCAGTTTATGCAATGTCTGTCCCAGACCCCTTGCTGGCTTAAATTAAACCAGAGTCCCCCAGCATCCCAGCTGCTTTGCAGCCCTGGGTAGGGCTCTATGCTCCAGAGAACAGGACTGGCCCCGCCCCTCTGGTCCCTAGCCAGGGCTCCGACAGTCTGCCTTGCTTCCCCCTGTGCTTCCCCACCTCCCTCTTGCTTCCCCACCTCCCTCACTGCTCAAGCAAGGATCCCCACCTCCCTCCTGCTCATCTTCCACAACATGACCTCAACCCCACAGACCTTAGGCATGTAGTATGCTAGCTAATCATGAGATTTGCTTGCCTGTGTCTCTAATTTCACAGGGAAAGGCAGACAGAACAGTGTCTGCTTAGGGCTTTTTGGAGCTAATCAACAGGTCAGATGGTAATGTCTCTCTATTCTTCCTCGGAAAAAGCTGTTTAAGAAGAACTAATGAGAGGTGCTTTTGTTTTGTTGATGGGCTGATAAACTCCATGTTATCAGCCCCCTGCTAGCTCCGCTGCCTGTCACATTCGCAGACAGTATGAAGAAGCAGGGAGAGGGAGATTGAAAAGCTCAGTATCATCAACAGATACACGCACTGCACATCCCTATTTTGCCTCACAGTGCTAACTTGGGGCTGGGGGTTGGCAACACTCCCACCCCTTTAGCAGAGAGTGGGGAAAAACCTGGGATGCTACATGCAGAGTGGGTGTTTAAAACCCTTGCTAATCAGAGGTCTTGCAGGGGCCTGGCCACACGCCCCCTCAGCTCAGCACTGAAGAAGGGAAGGAGGAACGCTCTAGCACCCCCCTGGCTTGTAGCCTGAGCCACTGCAGGCCTGTACCTGCATTTCCTCAGTCCAGAGGGAATGTTGTACAATTGCAAACTGATCCAATCCAGGCAGGTTAGACTAACCTGCAAAGCCTGAATCAATTCAGGCCCAGGCTTTTTGAATGTCTGTCCCTTCTGGCCACTGTCTGGGAGTCCTGACTGCCTGCCAGGTGAGCAGCTTCCCCACTGAGCTGAAGCTGTGCCAACAGTTTCTGCTGACGGTCCACCCTGGCAGTCCTCTGTGATCTAGTACTCCTGGCTTCCCAGCCCTGTGTGGCCTGCTCCTGAACTCTAGTTTCTGGATTTTCCCTTGGATTTGGTCATTCGGCCTCCAACTCCAGAACTCTGACTGCTTGCAGTTTGGACCTTACCCCTGGATTTCCCGAGGATTGAGCTTACATTTCAGACTCTCCTTCTTTTTGTCCCTCTTCTGGTGGTCTAACCACTAGCCCAAAGCACCCACAACCCAGTTCAGTAATTAAACCCTGGGGGAGGAGAAAAAGATAGAAAAGAAATTAGAAAGCATACAAGAAAAATCAAATGAAAAGGTGTCTTCTAAAAGTAAGTTCTATTCACCCAGTGCCCTGAGCCAAATTTGGATTGCAGTACTACACCTTTGTATAAAAATCCCATTCACCTCCCTCCCCTGCTGACCTGGATTGGGCCCACTGCCCCACCCTCCCACAGCACACCAGATCCTTGCTGAGTCTACCTCCCCACCCCCCTCCCCACACACACACACACACACTTGTGGCTGCCTGTGCTGTCTGTCCTGGGGGAGCAGGCAGGGAAGGGTTAACCTGTATGCCCAGCTGCCATCCTAAGACTCTCTGGGCAGGCTCAGCCCTAAGAACCTGCAGTGGTGGCTGGGTAGGTAGGTTACCCTTCCCTGCCTGCTCCCCTGGGACAGCAGTCAAGCAGATACAAGTAGGCAGGGACGTGGGGCAGAGGGGAAGCTCAGAATGGGAGGTTGGGAGATTCTTACCTTTCAGTCCTCCAGGCCCGAAGTGTGACTGCTCCAAACTTGAGCTAGCATTAACACTGATGAACGTTTGTGTGGCTCGCACCATAAGATGTAACAAGGCACTTATACAAATTCCTATTACATGTAAGCAATGGTGCTCAAAGACTAAGTACAAATAACTGTACTTAAAGTTCATAAATATGGACACATTTTGAAAGTGTGGTCTTTAATATCAGTATATACAATAGGCTGCATCCAGTAGCTAAAAACAATAATGTCCTGACAAATGTACCTTGCCTTCTTCAAGTCGAAGATGGAGGACTTTATCCCCCGGTTTATAGTCTTTGAGAAGTTCTGCTGACTTCCAGACCTCCTCAGGATCAGGGATCCAAATCCTAGCAAACTGCAATGTAAAAACAAGTAAAATATCAGTGATTCCTCCTTATTAATAGCATACTCTTCAATACACACAACATCAAAACTTGACTCTTACATACTGCATTAGAATACCATCTGAAGTTCCAGATAACAGATATCGTTGTAAATTAAAATGTCTACCATGAACTCAAACACCATTCTAATCCACTGAGAAAAGCCATACATATGAGAAAATGTATTTCCTATGCACAAAAAATACATTAATTTCATATTAGAATTACTTCAGCAAAATGCAAGTTCAGTACAGAAAATATAGAAAAAGAAAAATGTTTTTTATATTAGCCAGGATTATGTTTTCTAAAGGATTTAATTAAAACAATTCTTTTGAGACTTAGACAATTTGAACAGATACTGTGCACATTATCATCCAAAGCTAAGATTTACAATATAGCAAATTTTTACTATTTTTGAAGTATTCATCTCTGTCTTTGCTGTAAATTCTGGTTGAATTATATGACCTAGACTTTTAAAAACTGCAAAACTGCTACCTTTGTTTAAAAGTTTTACACTAGAAAAGAAAAATATGGAATTCCAGGTACAGATCACATGCATCTAAGTCACAATGAATGGACTTTACTAACTTTTTGTCCTTCAGTCTTTAAAAGCACTCAATGTCCCCAACTTTATATTATCACACCAGATACTTCCAGAGATGGGGACACAGTGGAATGAGGATGGAAGAAAGCCACATGTCCATGGGTTCAACTGTGGATCAATGAGGGAACACTCTTTTTTGGCAATTCATTTTGCAGATCACAAGATTCTTCTTAGCTTTGAATCATGCAAGCTGCTACACACCAGTTAAGACCTGTGGCCTATTCATAAAGTTTCCAAGCCCCGATACTGCACAGAAGGAAATGACTCAGAGAAAGACAAAAAAAGAGGACTCTTTCCTAGTTCCTGCAAGAGTTTTGGAAGCCCATACCATCACTTTTTTCACTAATTTTTATAAACAGAAGGAGCAATATGATCATCCAGTGTGGCCAGTTCTATGACAGGACACAAACATTTTACCAAGAAATTCCACAGCTCACAAGTGCCAACTTTTATTTTTGATGGGGATTGAGGGGAGGGGCCTGCCTCCTCCCTCCTTCAAAGTGAGGCCTCAATCTGCCCCACCTCTCCCATCTGCAGGCAACTGGGCTAACTGCTCCCCACCACTGCCTCAGGCTTTATTTTTGGCCACGTGTACGTGTGCGCATGCACACATGCATGTGGTGTCCCTGCATCCTATTCCCTGCAGCCCGTTGCAGGCTGTAACTGTAAGGGGAAACCCCCCATTTCCTGCAGTGAACTGAAAACCTGGATCCCTGCATGATACTGGAAATCCAGGACAAATGCTGTCATGGAGTCATGCAGCCTGGGACTGGGACTTGATCTCCCATTTCAGGACTGTCCCATCCAATTACAGACGAGTGGTCACCCTACACCTCTTCCCAAGGGAGGCCAAGGCCCTCAGATCCCCACGTACTCAGCACAAATGCCACAAATTGTAGCTGAGTTAGAATTTAAAAATTATCCAGTCATGATCTGGACCTTCAAATTATGGGAATTTAGCTACATCCCTTAGTAAACTGTTCCAAGTATTAATTATTCAAAACTGTTAAAAAATTCTGCCTCCTCTGCAACCTGAATTCATATAGCATCAATATCCAGACAGTGATTCTTTGTCTGCTACATAAAAGAGCTTTATAATTCTAGACTTTCTCTCTCCATGCATGAGCTTAAGTCATTAAGTCATCTTTTTGTCCCTCTCTCTCATGAGCTAAATAGAGCTTCCTAAGTCAGCACCAATCAGGCAGTTTTCTAGACCTCTTGCTATTCTTTCCAAACTCTTTCCAGTTCTTTGACACCTTCTAGATAGTGTGGATATCAGAAATGAACACAGCTGGTAGCCTTAACTGTCTCAACAACTCTGTATACAAAGGCAAGGAAGTCACTTTCTCCTTTTACATAATATACCCCCTTTATACATCCAAACATGTTATCCCTGTTAGGCACAGCATTGCACTGAGAGCTCACGTCCGCCTGATTATTCACCACGATGCCAAAATATTTTTTTCTGAAGTAGTCCCCCCATCCTGCCTGTATATTTTTTTTATCATTATTGTACTGTGGTAGGAGAAATGGTCTCGAGTTACAGACAGACCTCTATTAGGTGCTAGTCACTGTACAAATTACAACAAGGCAACGGTTTATTTCAGAAAGTGCCTGCAACTTAAGTAAAGTGACAAGAGACAACCTGTACCTGAGGAACACAGAAAAAAAATGAAGTAATATTAGTTGGTATAACAAGAGCTAGCCTAATTCTTTGAGTGTTTTTCAAATGAGCCTAGCTTATTAGCAACTGGGACTGCTCTGTAGAGCTGATCTACCTTCATAAATATTTAACAGAATATCAAAGATGTTAATTGTCTACAACTTTTATTCAGAAATAACTATCAATTATTTTGAAGGAAATATAGATACTCAATAGCACTGGGACAAAAACTAAAAGAATGTCAGTCCTCACTAAAACACCTGCTAGCAAATGAAGATATTTCTAAGTACTTTTTGTATCTATTACTGAATCAGCTGTTAATCAATTTGATATGCACTGTGCTAGTTCCCATTACTGTTATTTTTTTCAGCATAGCATCACGGAAAACACTACATCAAATGCCTTCCAAAAAGCCAGATACATTACTGTCAGCTTCATGAGGCCTTGATGAAACCTAGAATTCCATGTTGGTAGAAATTCCATAACTTTGACTTCTGGGTTTTTAGGGGTTTTGTTTTGGTTAATCTGCTTTGTTGTAAGAGAAAACAACAGAATTCTGACATTTCCCACTGAATGAAATTTGAAAGTTACATTTTGGATTAACATCAAAACAACACGGTATTTTGACCTTACAGAACACTGATTAACTACTGGAACAGGCTACCTAAAGAGATGGAAGAATCGCCATTCTTGGAAGTTTTAAGAGCAGATTAGATAAACACTTTCTCAAACAGCTTAGACAGGGATGGTCCTGCCTTGAGCAGGCAATTGGACTAGATGACCTCCCAAGTTCACTTCCAGCCATACTGTTCTGACTCCATGATTTCAATACAGTCAACAATTTTATTTGGACTATTAACTGAATTTCTTTCATAGATATATTAAATATATTTTCAGTATATTAAAATAAAATATTTTGATTCTTATTTTATATGCTTGACTGTGAGCGTGTTGGGCAATCTTAGCTTCATCTCTCCTCTGTACTTGCCTGCTATGACATGGATTGGGAAGAAAAGAAAGGAGATCAGTGCTTTTTGATGTTTGGGGATAGATAAACGCCATCCTGGTGTTAAGTGCTCACAGTGCTATTTTATTTTCCAAAATAAAAGTGGTACAGTTACAGTAATCTCACTAATTACTTCATTAGCAAGGGAAGCCTGTGTTACAGATGAGGAATCTCTGCGCTGGGTACCTTATAGATACTTTGTGAATAGTCTCTGCCATTAATTGTCTCATTACTGATATGCGCTCTTTGTGTCTTTCATTCTCTGCAGGCGCCTTGTGCCAGGAGTAGCCCCCTGCTGCTCTCTCACAGTCCATCTCGCTGTTTCCATTGATTGTCCCGACGGGGTCAGGGCTTGGGGTTAGCTCCTACCTCCCCACACCTTATTTGAGGGATGCTATCCCTCTCTTTCTAGGCTCCTGGCAGATCCGCCTCCTGGCACCTCAATATTTTCCTGCACTCACCAGTGCAGCTGGGATTCTCAGAGTGGTAATCTCTCTTCCGGCTAACCCACCTAGTCTCCTACAGTTCCACGCCCCCAGCGTCCTAGATTGCAGGTCTAGCTTTTTCTTTTCTCTCTGAAGTCTAGGTAACTCCTGGTCTGTCTTCTAGTGCCCAAAGGCAATCAGTCAATCCCCCACCGCCAGCTTTATGCTGGTTTTGGCGGGCTAATCACCCAATCCTGTCTCAGATGTGTAATTTCCTCCACCTGTCAGGGTTCATTGTTGGGTCAGTCCTGCCCGACCTTGCCTAAATAACAGGGCTCCTGCCCGAGTCCCTGTTACATTGACCAACAATTTACCTATTTCCTACTAAATGTTTCAACTACAACAAATAATTATTTTCCAAAAGAAAACTATGCTGTCAGAAAAATGTAACCAGTTCAAACTTTATCAACCATTTAGTTTAATCAGAAAGTTGCAACAAACTTACCTGATGAGAATTATTTTCCATGAAATGATGTCAGCAGTTGAATCCAAGTTAGTTTGAATAAAATGTCATTAGCATGGAAAGCTATGTCATCTAGTGTCTTTCAGAATATCCATTGAACATACCTGTCTTTTGTACAACATTATTCATAATTTCATTATCCCTATTTAGGAATGTATGTGTATCTTCTGTTCCTGATATACTTAAAAAATCATTTTTATTGGCCTTAAGTAGAGATGTTTTATTTAGATATTTACCAATCTATACCGATTGTCCTAAATATCTTAGCACTTGCACAGTATACCCACGTTCTACAAACCTTGAATACTATATATGATTACTCATCCATACTAGCAAAAGGGACAATTTCGTTGCAAAGGATTTTACAGACCACTTTATAGGGTCATAAGAGCAGACATACACCCAAGTTCTGTATTCTAGTAGCAGCAATGACTAATGATTCCAAAAATAAAATACCCTGGCCAATTTTAAAATTCTGAATATGGTAGAACTATTACTTATTTCAAAACCCCAGGGACCCCCAGAACCATAATTATTAATCTTTTTAATGAAAACATAAAAATCTAGCCATAGTATTTTAGATCCAGTACACGTCACAGTGGAATTCATTCTGTATTTCTTTAGTCTCAGTTTCCGAGAAAATATTACATCTGTCAATATACAGGAGCCAGGAACTAAAAAATAATAATGATGAAGCACTAATTTCATTTTATGAATCCAGATCCTGAATCATTCAGGCATAGGTGCAGATCATGAGCCATTTAATAATGGCAGCAACTATACCCAAAGTTACACCTGGTAATAACAAAAGAAACTGTTTGGGACTTTCCAGCTTCCTCATATAAAAGTTCAACCCCAAGACAAGTTCTCTATGGACAGTTTTGTCTTATGTAGTGAACAAAGTTAATGTGCCTGTGCCACTCTTTCACATTTGTAATCCTTCTTCCTTTCCTGTTTGTTTAGAACAACTTAATATGTGCTGCAACTGCATACATCTTCAGCTACACTGCTAATACACTGCAGGCCAAAAATTTTAAATGCTTGGTATTTATGAAAAACAAACAAGAATAATTTGTACTGTCTGGCTGGAACCATGCATCACCTGCATGCCCCATCCATGTATAAACTTCTTAACTGTTATTCTAAAGAGTCCGAAAGCACAAAGTAAAAATCAGAAATAGATAATATAATGTCGTCTATAAGTTTCCAAACACAGCTTCACCTGACATCATCCGAGTGCCCTTAGAAAATCTGTAAATGTACTAAAGCAGTCACTTTGCTCAAGATCAGAAGATATGCTTTTCACTATGGCTATCTGCTAGAGGACAATGGACTATGAAGAAACTTTGCCATATTAACTTTTGCTTTTTGAAAAAAAATTGGAAATATTTCACTAGCAAGCATGATCAACCAATTCTTTCCTCAGACCAACAACCCATCATCTAATCCTATAATAAATAGGGGTGCACTAATTTTTTGGACCAATACCGATAGCTGATTTTTAAGGAGGCATATCAGCTGATACCATTCCAATTTCCGATACACAGCCCAGCAGCTTGAAGAGCAGCTGGTAGTCTGTTGTGGTAGAAGGGGAGGGGAAAGGGAAGGTGTATGGGGGGAGCAGATTGAGGCCCCTGCAGTAAGGGAGAGAGTGGGGCTGGGGCTCATCTGGGTGGGGCATGGGGGGAGGCAGTTCCCACCATAGTGTGGACTCCTGGAAGGCATGGGGGCGTGTGCCCCCACATCTGTGCACGGGGTGTAGTGGGGGAGCTGCTGCTGTGGGCTGAGGCCGGGGCTGTGCCAGGTTCTTCCAGGTGTGGGGCTAGGCTGGGCTGAGTTCAAGGCAGGCAGCAGCACTGGGAGGAGGACTACAGCCACCCCATAATTCACCGCAGCGCCCCCCAGCCCCTTTTTCCCAGCACCACCACTGCCCAGCCTAAGCAGAGCCCAGCCCAGCTCCCACTGGGAAGAGGTCAGCATAGCCCCAGCCCACAGCAGCAGCCCACCCCACCCTGCACAGATCTGGGGGCACACCCCCCCATGCCCTCCCAAGGTGTGTGCAGCAGCAGGAGCCGCCCCCCCTCCCTGCATCCCCTGGATAAGCCATGGCTCTGCCCTGCACCAGCTGTACAGTGCTTGCCCCAGCCTCACTCCTAACCTCATCATGGGAGCCTCAATCTGCACCCCCACATACCCCTTCCCTCTCCACTCCCCTTCTACCACAACAGACTTGCCAGCTGGACACAGTTCTCCACACTGCCAGGCTGTGCTCCTCGCCGCTTACTGCTGCACTGAAGCTGCATGCATGCATGCACAGGGCTTTTAACTGGCCACATTAATTGGCCACACAAAGCAAAAAAAAAGCTGATTTCTGATACAGTCAATTTTTGTTTTTATATCAGTGCCGTTCCAACAGTGGACCAATGTATTGGTGCACCTCTAATAACAAACAAACACCTTGAAACACCACAGGTTTAAAGAATACAATTTCAATTCCAGAACTTCACAGTCAGTCCCCAATCCTACAAACATATAACCCTAATGAATTCTTAAAGGGCACTATTCATACCTATGCAAATAAATCACAGCTATTACCTTCATATCTTTCAGTTCTTCAAACTGCTGCTGAAACTTCAGAACAAAATACTTTAATAAACAACCTGCTTACTACTTTGTTTTTAAACTTATTAAGTATTTTAAGCTTTGTGCTGTAACAAATGTCCTCCTTGAAAGAGGTTTCTATGCAGACCCCAGCTACGTATAGACAGTCAAAAAGCTCAAGGCTGAATCAATTAAACTATTGCAGGTTAGTCTAAGCTGTGTAAATAGAACTGATAAGCAAGTGAACACACATTCACTTTTGATTCCAGAAATGCATCCACATGTCCACAGTGGCTCAGGCCAGAAGCCGGGGGGCCCTAGAGCATGCCTCCCTGCTCAGCTGGAGCAGCCAGCACGGGTGAGGCTAACCTACCCACCCACGAAGAAGAGATTTGCAAGGGAAGTGCAAAGCATCCTGGGATGCTGGAGGATCGTAAATTAACTTGAATCTGGATGGGATCTGAGACAGAAGTTCAATAAACTGATTTAACCTAAAACAGTTAAGTTTGATACTACATCCATCCAGGTTTACCTTAAACTGGTTTTGGCCTATTTGAAAGTGGTTTATGAGGGACTGCGGCATTGATGAATGCACGGTCACATGGGTGGCAAACTGGCTCCAGGGGAGCACCCAGAGGGTGATGGTGGACAGGTCGATGTTGACCTGGGGGGGTGTGGGCAGTGGAGTCCCCCAGGGCTCGGTCCTTGGGCTGGTGCTGTTCAACATCTTCATTAGCGACCTGGACGAGGGTGTGGAGAGCACCCTGTTCAAGTTTGCTGATGACACCAAGCTGTAGGGTAAAGGGAATACACCGGCAGGCAGGGACCACATCCAGGCAGACCTGGATAGGTTAGAGAAGTGGGCGGATCTGAACAGGATGCAGTTCAACAAAGACAAGTACAGGGTGCTGCACCTGGGGAGAGTGAACCAGCATTAGAGTCACAGGTTAGGGTCTGACCCTCTCGGCAGCACAGAGGCTGAGAGAGATCTTGGAGTCAGGATTGACTCCAGGATGAATACGACTCGCTAATGTGATGAAGCTTTAGGCAGAGCCAACCGCACCCTATCATGCATCAAGAGGGGCATCACTAACACGTCCAGAGAGGTCTTGCTCCCCCTCTATGCGGCGCTGGTCAGGCCGCAGCTGGAGTACTGTGTCCAGTTCTGGGCACCGCACTTCAAGGAGGGACGTGGAGAGCCTGGAGAGGGTCCAGAGGAGGGCCACTCGTATGGTTGAGGGCCTCTGTGGCCAGCTCTATGAGGAGAGGCTGAGGGACCTGAATCTCTTCAGTCTCTGCAAGAGGAGACTGAGGGGGGATCTTGTGGCTGCCTACAACCTTATCAAGGGCCAGCAGCAGGAACTCAGGGAAAGTCTGTTCACCAGGGCCCCCTTGGAGTCACCGGAAACAATGGTCACAAGCTGAGGCAGGATAAGTTTAAATTAGATATTAGGAAGAACTACCTCACTGTAAGGGTGGCCAGAGCCTGGAATAGGCTTCCCAAAGAGGTGGTACTCTCACCTTCCCTGGAAATCTTCAAAAGGAGACTGGATAGACATCTGGCTGGGGTCTTATGACCCCTGTCACCCCCAGTGCTCCTTCCTACCCATGGCTGGGGTCGGACTCGATGATCTGTCTAGGCCCCTTCCGACTCATGGATTCTATGTGTACTAATCTTCTGTTGCATTACATATGTGAACCAATTTCTGATCACTTTTATCTGTTTATGTGCAATTTCTGTCCCTAGAACTGAAAATGACTCAAGCTTCTAAAGACTATTAACTGTGTTTCTTTAAAAAAAAGGTTTAATTATTTTTAAAAGATTTGGGAGACTGTAATATTTCCTTCATCAGTAGGAAGAAGAGGTTAATCACTTAAGTGAAGGCTGTCAAACATCTGAAAAATTACTAGAGTGTGAACTGAGTCACTGTGGAAACCATACTCTTTGAATGCCTGATACATTTCAGCAACACAGTCATGTATAAACAATTCCATTTTACTAAGTTTTAACAGCAATTCATAGATTTTAAAACTTCAATTAGCAATAATTGAATTATTTTTAAATGAGAAAAGCTAAGCTGCAAGGTTATCCCATTTTAAAAGTTTATTTTTTTCTAAGTTTTTAAATGATGGGGTTTTTTGTGCGTGTATGATGTGTGCATTTCTACATAAGGCCACCTGAAAGTAGGGCTGGAAGGGACCTCGGAAAATCATCCAGTCTTGAGTGGGGGGCTGGACAACGAAAAAGGTAACCACCACCAACAGTTTATCATGGGGGTTCTCGCATTGGTTCTACATGGAAAAATAGGGAAAATTCAAAATATTGCCTAACATATCAGATGTTGCTCTGCCAAGGCTCCTTTCCTCTTCCTTTGATAATTAAATACAGCTTACCAGAGAATATTTTTCAGTAAGGTTCCACCTACAAAACAAGACAAACCATTTCAGGGTCCTCACCTGTGAAAGAACTATTGTGTAATTATACATAAATATTTTTGAATATGCTTATATATGGAGTGGGTCCTCAAAGAATCCATTGTGAAGCACTTAGAGAACAGGGTGGTCAGGAAGAGCCATCATAGATTCATCAAATACAAGTCATGCCTGACCAACCTCATTTCTTTGTATGATAAGGTGACAAGCTCTGTACATGGCAGGGGGAGAGGGGTGGGGAGAGCAGTGGGCTTGGTATACCTTGACTTTAGCAATGCTTTTGACATGGTCTCCCATAACATTCTCATTAACAAGCTAAGGATATACAGACTAGAATAAAGTACTGTACTCTGGATACACAACTGGTTGGATATCATACTTGACAAGTAGTCAGCAATAGCTTAATCAAGTGGTGTTGCCCAGGGGTCTGGCTTTGGCCTGGTATCATTTAACAGCTTCATTAATGATTTGATTGATGACACTGAGTGCATGCAAAATTGCAGATGACACCAAGTTAGGTAAAGTTGCAGATATTATGGAGGATAAGGCTAGGATCGAGAGTGACCTAGATAGACTGGAGAAATGGTCCATAATCAATCAGATGAGATTCAACAAGGACAAGAGCAAAGTCCTACACTTGAGCTGGAATAACTGCATGCACACATACAGACTGGGGAAATGAGTAAGTAAGAGGCAGTACTGCAGGGAAAGACTTGGGGATTACAGTAAACCATAAACAGAATGTGAGCCAATAATGTGGGTACTGTTGGGGGGGGGGGAAGCCAACAGCATCCTGGGTTGTATTAACAGAAGTGCCACTTGCAAATCAAGGGAAGTGATTCTTCTACTATATTCAGCATTGGTGAGGCTTTACCTGGAGTACTGTGGATTGTGGCATCTTCTCCCATTTAAGAGGACTTGGGGGAAGACATGGGAGGCTACTATTGAGCTGCATGGATAGTAAGTAGTATAAAGTAGCAAAAAGGAGATTTATCTTATACACACATCCTACATACATCAGAGAAGGGTCCTGTTCAACCACTGACTGCCAGGCCAGATCATGGAAGCAAGGCCATTTCACCCAGCCTGTGGGTCTCCGCACAAATCAAATAATTAGGCAGCAGGAGAGTAATGGTAGCATTAATCTCTGCTCCCCTGCTGCCAAATTTCCATACTCGTGGCAGTCAGATGATATGGTCCTGCATTCATAGATTCATAGACGTAAGGTCGGAAGGGATCTTGTAGATCTTCTAGTCCGACTCACTGCCGTGGGCAGGAGAGAAAACTGGGCTCAAATGACCCCAGTCAGGTAAACTTCGAGCCTCCTCTTAAAAGAGCCCCAGGGTAGGAGCCATCACCACTTCCCTTGGAAGTTGGTTCCAGATCCTAGTCGCCCTGACCATGAAGTAGTGCCTTCTAATGTCTAGTCTAAACCTACTCTCTAGCAACTTATGGCCATTATTCCTTGTTACTCCAGGAGGCACTCGGAAGAACGAGATCTCTCCCAAACCCCACTGGTTCCCCCTGGTAAGTTTATAGACAGCCACCAGGTCCCCCCTCAGCCTTCTCTTGTGAAGGCTGAACAGGTTACAGCCCCGTAGCCTCTCCTCATAGGGTCTGCCCTGCTGTCCCCGGATCACGCGAGTGGCCCTCCTTTGGACCCTCTCAATGCTGTCCACATCCTTCCTGAAGTGCAGCGCCCAGAACTGGACACAATACTCCAGCTGCGGCCTGACCAGTGTTGCACAGAGGGGGAAGATCACCTCCTTGGCCCTGCTTGTGATGCATCTGTGGGTGCAGGACAAGGTATAGTTAGCCCTACTGACCACGTTCTCGCATTGTCAGCCCATGTTCATCTTGGAGTCAATAATGACTCCAAGATCTCTTTCTGCCACCATGCTTTCGAGAAGTGAGTTCCCCAGCCTACAGGTATGATGCTGGTTCTTACTGCCCAAGTGCAGCACCCTGCACTTGTCATTATTGAATCTCATCCTATTTTCTTTTGTCCACCCCTGTAAGCTGTCCAGGTCCTGCTGTAAAATGTCCTTCCCTTCTAGTGTGCCCACCTCACCCCAAATCTTGGTGTCGTCTGTGAATTTAAACAGGCTGCTCTTCACTCCGTCGTCCAAGTCGCTAATAAAGAAATTGAACAGTGCGGGTCCAAGGACTGAGTCCTGGGGGACCCCACTGCCCACTTCCCTCCAGGTCAAAAATGACCTGTCCACCACCACTCTGAGTACGACCCCTCAGCCGAATTAGCAATCCATCTGTGTAGGCATCAGTGCCACAGTCACCTAGCTTTTTAATGAGAACGGGGTGGAAGACAGTGTCAAAGGCCTTCTACATCCACTGCGACACCTGCATCCAGTGCATGGTAAATCATGGTGTATGGTGGGGCCTGGATCCAACATGTTGAGATCAAGCAGTGTGCGCACATGGAGTCAAGCCAGCCTGAATGGCTGGGCCAGCATGCTGGATCACGCCCATGATCTGATCTCATATGCCAGATCCAGCCTGCAGACTGACCTGCACAAGAAAGCCTGCAGGGTTAGAATGCTGAGCACCACTGCTTTAGAGTAAGGTGGGTATGGACCTCTTCTTCTGGCTATCCAGCCAAGGGGCTTTTTTTCCATGGCTCCACACTCGGCAGCATCTTCTTCACAATTTTTTGTTTTCAAAGCATAAATAAAACCACTGTTTTACTCCACTTCCTCTCCAGGAATTACTATAAAGTACATATAAATGTTTTCCTGGTAAACAGATTGTGGCTCCAAGGCGGGTTTTACAGATTATGGAAGGTATCAGATCCTGAGAGAACTTATTTCCGTTCTCTTCATATACATTGTGAGTGAGTTAATTTTGCTCACTGGGATAACCTAATGAGTTATACATCTCATTTCCAATGAGTTCCTGGAGGAAAGCAGTCATAACAACTTAGTTTCACTACAAAACAAAATCCCCCATGTTACACAATCACCACAAACCACAAATCAGTCTACACAGAAGACTCAGTTTAAGAAGCAGACAACATGATACAAAGACAAAAGTCAAATGTCTATGCAAGATTTATTAGATCTGTGACTAGCCTTTAATATCACTGGTTATAAACTGCCAGTTATATGTCTATGGAGGGGAGGAACTGGCAGGATGAAGGGGGTCTTTTCCTAATTTTTTTTTAACTGTTTTAATGGATAGTGTGAGATAATTATTTGACCACTCAGCAAACCCTTCCAAGTTGCGTCCTATTTTGTTAACTTTCCTGTCCAGCATGAATATCATCAGCACAAGCAGGCAGGAAGGCTAAGTACAGACAGTCAAGAAGCCTGAGGCTGAATTGATTCAATCTTCACAAGTTAGTCCTCACTGAACTGATAAGCAAGTAAACGACAGGCATTCACTTTCAATTCCAGAAATCCAGTGATCCAGGCCACAAGCTGGGGGGGGGGAGAGAAAGGGGGGGCTCTATGCTTGGGTAGTGCTTGCATTCTGGGATGCTGGGGAAAGTGAATTAACTTGAATTTGAAGGAGATGCATCTCAAGCAGGTCCCAAGAGGTGATCCTCCCCCTCTATGTGGCACTGGTCAGGCCGCAGTTGGAGTACTGCGTCCAGTTCTGGGCGCTGCACTTCAAGAAGGATGTGGACAGCATCGAGAGGGTCCAGAGGAGCGCCACTCGCATGATCAGGGGACAGCAGGGCAGGCCCTATGAGGAGAAGCTACGGGACCTGAACCTGTTCAGCCTCCACAAGAGAAGGCTGAGGGGGGATCTAGTGGCCTGTTACAAACTAGTCAGAGGGGACCAACAGGCATTGGGGGAGTCCCTGTTCCCCCGAGCACTACCAGGAGTGACTAGAAATAACGGTCACAAGCTGGCAGAGGGCAGATTTAGGTTAGATATCAGGAGGTGCTACTTCATGGTCAGGGTGGCTAGGATCTGGAACCAACTTCCAAGAAAAGTGGTGCTGGCTCCTACCCTGGGGGTTTTTAAGAGGAGGTTGGATGAACATCTTGCTGGGGTCGTTTGACCCCAGTATTATTTCCTGCTATGGCGGGGGGGGGGGGTCGGACTAGATGATCTACTCAGGTCCCTTCCGAACCTAGAAACTATGAAACTATGAGATCTGAGACAGAAGTTCAATAAACTGATTTAATGTAAATCAGTTAAGTTTGATACAATCTCATCCAGGTTTATGGCTTCGGCCATTTTGAAAATGCTTTATGTGCACTGAGCTTCTGTTGTGTTACAGATCTTAACCAGCTTCCAATCACTTAATACTGGTTTACATGTAATCTCTGTCCCTAGTAGGGCTGTGCGAAGCTTCAGTCCCTGATTCAATTCAGTGGAGATTCGGCCCGATTTGATGGCTGAATCTCTGAATCCAAATTGAATCAGAGTACCCTTTAATCTCTCTGAATCAATTCAGAACCCTCTGAATCGATTTGGAGATTCTGACATAGACACAGCTTTTTAAATGTTTTTTCTGCATGCATCTAGGTAGCAGGTGGCTCGTGAGTGCTGTGATGCTGGGGCGCATGGAGTATCCCACAGAAGCACGGGGGGCTCCCCAGCATGCTTGGCAGCAGGCCCGGAAATAAATCAGAAGCACATCTGGTCCACTTCCGGGTCTGCTGGGGAGAGCCCAGGAGGCTCCCCCGTGTCCCTCTGGCTTGGTGACTGGTGCCTCCTGGGTCTGCGGGAGGGCACCCGGGGTCCCCACTGCAACTGATCATTGAGCCAGGGGCCACCGAGGGGTGGGGGGGGGAGCCCCCAACACGCTCCCTGGCAGACCCAGAAATGGACCAAAGTAGTTCTGGTTCACTTCTGGGTTTGCCATGAAGCACGTGGAGGGCTCTCCGGTGGGATGCTTCATCCGCCCCAGCATTACAGCGATCACAAGCCGCGCCTGCTACTTCAAGGTATGTAGAAAAAACTTTTAAGGCTGTGTCTGTGTCTGAATCACTGATTCTCCAAATTACCATCGAATCTTCAGATTTGGATTCGGCCAAATCAAATCAGGGACAGTGATCCAAATCAACTAATCAAATCACTGTCCCTAATTTGGGCCAAATCCAAATTGAATACGGCCTGCTTTGCAAACCTTTGGTCCCTAGACCGGGATCATCCCATGCCAGTAAACTCATCTGTTTAGTGCTCACAGAAACCTGTTCCACTTACAGAACAGTACAAAGAGTTAATAAAGCAAACTAATCTATAAACTATATGGGTTGGGACTGACTACAGAACAGATCCTATGAGCAGCATATAGCAATATCACAATAGTTTCATAGTTTCATAGTTCACAGTGATAAGGCTCAATGGAATGTTCTTGTCAACAAGCTCTTGAGGACAGGAGGTAGGGTATTCTCTGCTGCACAGGAATCCCTGCCTGTGAAACATGCTCCCCTCCGGCTGACTAGAAGTGTCTATTGGCTTCTGAGAAGCAGTGAAAATACTTGGCAAAGCACTATCTAAACACTTAGCCAGGCTTTGGTGGCTCTTCCCCTCCCACCTGATGAGTTTAGGTGGTTGATAAAGAAGGCAGAGGTTGTTCTGTAACACACACAAGAATGATTTAAAAATAAATGAATCAAATAAATATAGCTTAAGATAATTAGGCTTTGTTTGAATGTACATAACCAGAAAGATCTTGTGTTTTAGCCTCCTTTTTAGCACTAAATTCCCTTGCTGAATCAAATTAAGTTATCACCTCTGACTAATGTGTCTTACCTATAAAATAGGGATATAATATTAATGGTGTTGTAAGCTTTAATTAGTTAATACTCTCAGAAGAACTTTGAATATGAAAAAAGCAGGTATTATGTTAGCTGAATAAGTTTCTTAATGGGACCTAAAAAGTTAAAATATACAAATTAAAAAAAAAAAAAATCTGTTCCCGAAAAGTTGTTCTTATAAATTATTTTTAAATCAAAACTTTGAACTTACCACTAAGTACTGTATGTTGAAACATTCCACATAGCAAGGTATCAACACATTAGTGAAATTAGCAGGTGGATTTTATGAGTCAAAGCATTTTATTTCATCTTAGTGGAGAAAATGGAGCATCTGTCTCATCTTGCAGTCTAATAATGACTTAAGCTAGACTTTTATACAGCACCTTTCATCTCAAAGGATCCTGAAGCACCTTACTCAGCTTTTTTTCTAACTCCATGATGAGTTTGCATGTTTGCTTATTAGTACATTTTTAAAACAGCTGTGGATTGGCATCCTTATTGTACAAAAAGCAAGCAAACAAAAATCATCGTCAGAATACAGACACTTCTGTAATGAAGTGGCAATAGCTTAACAGTGCAAACACTGGTAAAACAAGTCAAGTGAAGAATGTGCCACCTACCTGAAATGGTACAAGGAATTTAGTTAGAGAATGCACTAATTCAAGTCACAATTTGGTCAGGGAACCAAGTTAACATTTTCAAATTTTGCAAAAGGCTATGACATGTTTAATTACCATACTACATCAGGTGACTATTTTGATATCTCATTTTAAATACTTTCAGCTGAAGCTAAATGCCAGAAGATGCAACTTCAGTAATTCCCCCAGAGTTGAGCAACTTTTGGTCAACACTTGTTCTTTTTTAAATTCAGCGGAATCCCACATTCTTATGGCCCTTTCCTTTTAAAAGCAGAAGCTAAATGCACTCAGGATTCAGCCTTTAACACAAACTTTTGCTTATAACAAGAACAGGGTTTTTATTGTTACATCTTTCCCTCACCCTCAAATATTTTTTCAATCATATTTCATTAACAACTTTGTATAAACCCAGTGGAGGTAAGGGATCTAGAATGTCTAACATATATAGGGTGAAAAAAAGTATACAAAAATATTTCAAACAAGGACATATAATTTGAAAGAGCCAAAATAAAAAAAGTGATGCATAAGATAAAAGAAAGATTATGGGAATTACTTGAAATCACACAAGCCTTTTTACTTACCCACATCTAGTTCAGGCCACTGGGGCTAAGGACAGACAATACACATAAACTGGCTTAAGTGATCAGAAACTGGTTTAAACCTGTAACAGAACAGATATTCAGTGCACATAAACCAGTTTAAAAAATGGCTGGAACCGATCTGAGACAAACCTGGTTGAATGTAACATCAGATTTAATTGATTTGGGTCAAACTGGTTTATGCAGTCCCAGATTCCTTGCTGGTTTAAGATAAACCAGGCACCCCCAGGATCCTGGCATGATCTCTGAGCCACACAGGGCTCTGCTTCACAGCAGGACTGGGCCCTCCCCTCTGCTCAATGGCCAGAGCTCCAGCAGAGACTTGCAGACACAAAGCATCTACCGGGCTTCCCCCTGCTAACCAGGGATTATTCCCCCTTCCCCTCTGCCTTATGCAGACAGTTCAGTTTTAGCTAGCAGATCACATGCTGACTATAGTTCCCACTGTGGGAGACAACAAAGGCAGGATGGCTTTTTGGAGCTAATCAACAGGTAGCTTAATGTCCTTCCTGGAAGAGCTGTTTAAGAAGAGCTCCATTAGTTAACAGAGAGAGGCTTTGTTTTACTAATGGGTTGATAAATGCTGAGTTAGGGGTGATAAACATCCCCTACTGGGCTGCTTGGGGGGTAGAGGGGGAATAACTAAAGCATCCTGCTGAGGCCTAGCCACCCCCACACAGCTCAGGCCTGTGTAAGGGAAGGGAGGACTGCTTGAGCACCCCATGGGTTCTAGCCTAAGCCACTGCAGGATTGTGCCTGCATTTCTGGCATGTCCATGTGGTTACAAAACTGATTTGGCCTAGCCAGGTTAGACTAACCTGCAAAGATTGAATCAATTCAGGCTCTGGCTTTTTAAATGTCTGTCCCTAGCCTAAGAATGCACGCTTGCTGAAAATACATAGGCTTACAACAAAGCTCTCCCCTTGTCTTATTCTGAACTTATAAAGTTCTCCCTTGATCCTTCCCCCCAAAAGACACCCAAAAATGCTTTTTCTAGATTTGCAAGTAATCTCAAAATATAATTTAGAGGGCAAAGTCCTGAAAGGCTCATATTTATTTTAATTTTTCTCACTGCAAAACCAAAACATCTAGTGACCCCTATGCCTGGCCTATATAAATGCAGACTGAAAGATGAGCTAGCAATCAGAACTTCCTTTAAAGAAGACAAGAAACTCTAATCTCTGTATTTAATACATTTTTATTTTTTAATTGTAACTAACCCCATACATAACTACTAGTCTATACAACTGTATATAAAAAAGAATGAGAGACTGTAACATTATACACATGTTGCATCCACACGTGGTGTGGACATTTGGTTCCTTGGGGACAACTAGCGGTGGCACACCTTGCATTGTTGCTAGCTGTCTCCAGGGAATGCCTGTGTCACGTGCCCTCTTGCATATGGCAAGTTACCCCAGGGGCAGTAGGGAAGGCTGGGACCAGCACTGGGCTGACACCAGAAGCCTTAGCTAGGGTTTGAGGGGGGCTTCCCGGGGCTGCAGCACTGGCAATTCTGCCATGCAGAGCCTGGCTGGCAGCCGCAGCACAGCTCCAGGCAGCTTGGCTCCACATTTGACCAGTGTGTGCTACGTGTGTGCGCACCGTTCTACTTGGCCTTTTTCCTCCACAACCCCCTCGGCCCCCCAGAAAAACCCTTCACACTGCTCCCTTGCAGTGCGGAGAACTGAACAGTAAGAGGCTGATAAAACATAACATGAAGCACTGTGGATTTCAAGATATTCTTTAGAAGTGGAACGGAAAATATATAGTGAAATGGATCATTAACACACCAGGGAAAGCCCAAGGACAGTGACATTATAGTGGGTCAGCTAAGAATCAACTTCCAGGAATCAAGGCTTGGGTAATCAGTAGGGCTGTGCAAAATTTCGCCGGCTGTTTTGTTTCAACACCATTTTGACTTTTTTTGAGCTTGAAACAGTGAAATTGAAATGAAACAAGGCCAGCTGAAATGTTTCAAGTTTCAAAGCAGCAGCCAGGTGGTGGAAGGCAGGGGAGAGCCAGGGCTGTGCTCTGAGTGGCTTCACAGCCCCATGTGGCTCAGCCCAACAAGGAGCACAGCCCTGGCTCTCCCTGCCTCTGGGTTGAGTTCCATGGGGCTACAAGCTGCTGGGCACTAAGCGCGGTGGAGGGAGGTGGACAGCCCAGCAGCTTGCTGCCTGGTGGAGGGAATCAGCGCGCAGAGCCTGGGCTGCGCTCCGCCTCCCACCACCAGGCTCAGCTCCCAGCACCTGTCCCAGGCAGCAGCAGCAGCCTCCTGCCCACACCTCTGGGAGGGCTGTGCTGGACTCCTCCGGGGGTGCAGGCCCCAATCTGCCTGCGATCACAGCAGGTGGCTCCTCCTCCACTTTCGTGCTTCCCCATTATGGCCTATGGGCAAAACTCAAAATTGTTTTGACGAAACGAAATGGAACAGTGCTTTCTAAATGAAACTAAACTTGAAACAAAACACTGTTCCATGGTAACATCAGAACAGAAGTCGAAACAAAACGGTGATGTTTTGCACAGCCCTAGTAACCCGTAGGGATCCAGGTTTTCCATTTACCATGAAAAAATGTGATAAAACCTGGATTTTCTCATTTTTAAGAGAAACTCACGATGGGAGTGAGGTAGGCAGGGTACTATTAATTGGTGGATGCCCAAGGGCTGTATGAAATTGCCTGGCAGGCTGGATTTGGCCCGCAGGCCATATTTCATCTACCCCTGACCTAGACCATTTCCTGCTTTATTCTTTCACTGCTTTGGCTTTATTTCTTGCCTACACCAATGCTCAAAAGAAGTGTTACTCCATGTTTTCCATATCATGACCTTCCTTATATTAAAATAGAAGAAAAATGTATCAGGACCTCTTCTCCACATACACATTTTCATTCATCAGTCAAGAAAGGAAGAGTGGTAGCAACCAGTTGAAAATAACTGGAAACCCCTGAAGGAGTCACAGTACCTATGGTAAAAGCCCAGTTCTAAAGCAGGGGTGGACAATTATTTCGGCTGGTGGGTCACTTAACATGTTGTGATGAGCTGTCGAGGACCACACACAAAAACCTTTTAAAAGCTATCATTTTAACAAAGTATAGATAACAAAAAAATTGTATACTAAAAATGAAATATTTACTATAATATTTTAATTTTATTTCAAAAAATATTTTGTCTTGATATATGTTTGAGTAGAGGTGACTGCCTAACAGCTCAAAATAAAGTCTAACTGTTGTATATTGTGTGGGGTGTGCATGTGTGCACAAGAGAGCACACGAGAGAGTGTAAGGGGTATGGGGGCTATGGGGTATTTGCATGTGGAGGGCGTGGGGAGGCAAGTGTGTGCAGGGGCTGCTTATACGTTGGGTCCCAGTACTTGGCAGGAAGTGAGGGAGAAGGGAGTAGGGGACTTACGCAGCATAGAATGCCTGGATGTGTTTTGCCCCCAGCTGGCCTGCAGCTACTTCCACAATGTTCTATATGGGGCTGAGTCCTGTTCGCCCCTGCCTAGGGTAGCCCATCTTATGCTTGTATGTCTGCCTCCCACTGGCCAGTCCTGGCCAGCATGTGCAGCTTCCCAGTGGGGCTGCAGCTGCCCAGGTGCACCACTCTGGATGCCAGGGAAGCTGCAGCTGTGTGGCTCGTGCCCCAGTGCCTGTGGCTTGAGCTCTAACCTGCCTTCCACTCATTCTGCCCACCTGGTGTGTTGAGCAGCCACTTGCGGGCAGCCCAGTGGCTGGAAAGGAGCTGAAGCTTCACATGCTGTGGCAGGAGCAACCCGACTGCAGCTTCCCTGTGAAGCAGTGCAGCAGGGGCAGGAAGAGATGGGGCCGCTGGAGGGGGGGGAGCTGAGCAGTACCTTGGTAGCTGCAGCCATACCAGGAGCAGTCCCACTGAGAAGCTGGTGCAGATGGGAGCATGGCATAAGCTGTCCAGCCCCAAGCGGAGCTCTGCAGGGGGAGCCAGAGGTCAGATCCAATCAGCTGACAGGCCAGATGTGGCCTGCAAGCTGTATTTTTCCCACCTTTATTCTAAAGCAAAATTAAGCTGCACAGAAACTAGTAGCAGAGTGCCTGAAAGAAGTGCGAGAGCAAAGACGGGTCAGAAACAAGCACAAGGACATACCAACAAAATAATACATTCAGTCTGGAAAAAAATCGCAGGCAGGGCAGATTTCCTCTTTCCTCTTGCTTTCTTCAAACAAGGAATTTACTCTAAAGCTACATAAATATAGATCATTCCAACCACACAACCTACAAAACAATCCATTAAAAAAAAAAAAGATCAGAATCCCGTAGAAATTAGAAAAAAGGGTATGCCACCCTGACCCAAAATCTTCTTGGGCCTTGTTTTTCCTTTAAGACAACTGCTAATCTAATTCTTCAACTACTTAATTTGTCTAAAGTCTTATGAAATGCCTGCAGCCACATCAGCTGTTTCGAGCTAGAGGTGAAAGGCTATTAACCCGATGATTTGGAAAAGCCAGCTCCATACATTTAAATAATTTATTAATGCATCTGCAATAAATGTGTATAACTGAACAAGAGAAGTGCAGAACAAACAAAGACAAAAATTTTCTCAACACTAGATTCTGACAGCCAGTCAGCTTGATTTTTGAGTGCTTGTTTCAAATGTTTAAACTGAACACACCAAGTTCATGTGTTTACGTCCATGGTAACATCACTTGGTGAGAGAACAGGGTTGTTGGTTGTAGCTGTGTTGGTCTAAGGGAGTAGGCAGACAAGATTCTTTGGGTAAATGTGGTATCTTATTAGACCAACTAAATAGTTGGAAAAACGTTATTTCCAAGGTTTCAGGCACAAAACACCCTTGTTCAGGCATTGGGAGACTCTGACTGACACTTATGAGAACAAGCACGTTTGACTGTTAATGAAAATTAAGTGCCTGTCATTTGTGTCTTTGAACATCTCTCCCTAGATGGAGTGTAGCAATAATCTGTTTCCTCAAGGGATTTACAGGAAAGTGTGAGGGCACCCACTTGGAATAATATGGAACAAGTTTCAGTTAGTTCTTTCTAGCGGGGAGCCTGGGCTGGGAATCAATACTTCTGACTGCATGCTGAGAAGTTTAGCATGCCAGGCTATCACCACATATTAAAGATGAAGCCTGATTCAGCAGCAGAGGTCCCATGGGCCACAACCTCCGAGTACAAAAAGTGACATTTTAAGTCTGTCTGGTCAATGGATATTGAACACTTGTATATCACCTTCTAAAAGCTGTTTTCCTGTTCTTTCCCATCGATTGAATACTACAGTTTAGACAGGCACTTTGTGATCCAATGAAAGGCAAGCATGTTAGACCCTAGTAAACTACTAATTTCCCTGAATTAAACAGTTGTTGAATAGTTACATGCCCACATAAAGTTAGATGATGAAACTATTAGTGAATGCAAGACTGATCTCCAAGCAGCTTTGTCTAGATATTTTTGTGAGAAAAGCAGAAACTTACTTCAAACAAAAATAATCACCCTCTCCAGCATTTATCTACAATAAGAATCTATTTTCTTTATTCTAATATAATAAATGCCTTAGTCTGTCCGTCTGTAATGCTTTATTCACACTCTGATTGGCTGTCTCGGCAGCCAATCAATCAGAATACTCTGCACAGACAGAGATATATGGCAGAGCACCACCATGAGAGCGAGGACTGAGGGGCTGGAGAGAACAGGCCCTCCCCTCCAACAACTGCCAGCAGAGAGGTGGCGGCGGTGGGGAAGAGGGAAAGAAGGGAGGGAGGGAAGGAGGGGAGGGTTACCAGTGGCAGTGCATGGCCAGCCACAACAAGCCACCTACTGGCCGTTGCCAGCCCTACCACCAAATGCAAGCTCCCCTTCCCCTGCACCCCCCCAGCTCTGGGGGATGAGGGGGCACATGGGTCCACACCCAAAGCAACGGGGGAGAACTTGACCCAAAAATGGGGGGGAGGGGGGGTGTATGAGTCCAGGTCCGAAGTGGAGAGCGGGGAAGGGAGGGAGTGGCCTTGACCTGGGGCAGGGAAGCTGGACCCTGACCAGAGGCAGTGGGGGGCTGGGGAGGGAGGAGATGCCCCTCCCCTTCCCTAGTCATGCCTGATGGGCAATTTGCTGTATTATTTTAATTTCCCTTGCACCCAAGGGAAAAGTGGGGGTTGTTTTTAAGCAAGAGCTAGATCAGCACTACATTTAAGATAGTACTGATAGTACACTGTATCATGGCAATCTTCTTTGAAATCCCAACTGATGTGATTTAATTAGGTTAAGAGCAGGAGGGATTTAATGGATGTTTCAAAACATTTCCAACAGATCTCCAAAGATTAAGTGCAAGTAGCATGTGTTTATAATGTTAGGTGGTACAGGTTTCCCTTGCTTTATGCTGTACATGTGCTTCTGGAAAACAGCATAACTCCAATTTGCATAAAGGAAAGTCAGTTTACAATGCAACCAATAGAGATATGTTCCAAGACCTCTTCTGTACTGATCACCAGCCTCATTTCTAGCACTTTTACAAGACAATTTTGGTACTCACCAACAGCAGACAGTACACACAAGCACAGGGCACTATCATAATGGGGATGGCAACTACACACCCACGTATCACAGACAATGAGTGAGGAGCACAGATCTAGAAAGGAGACTATATTTTGTGCTTGTCACTCCCACAATGTACTGCACGCACAAAGCAGCTGATTGCGGGTTTCCACCACACAGATTTCAAAAGAGGGAATTACCTCACATGTAACAAATGTTTGGTATAAAAAGGGTTATCGCATAAGAGCAAATTTGCACATACAGAACCCGCATAAAGAAAGGGAAACCCATATAAGCTGACCATAGACACTTAAATGGATGAAAATTTATAAAATTGTTTTCCAAATTTAAAAAAAAAAAAAGATGTTAACTGTTTTTAGCAGTCAGATGTAAATATTTAAAAGTTCAGATACACAAAGAACTGAACAGATATGGAAGAGAATGGCCAAGCCTTTCTTCTATCAGAAAAGCTTTTATAACTCTACTTAGCAAAGATCAGAAGTGTTACAGACTGGTTCCCTCTAGGCCATATGAAAAAGCTCTCTGAGGCAGGTAAGATGGAAGCATCGGTGTAAGCTGTGTGTTACTATTTGAATTTAATGCCATTAAAAGGCACACAATTCTCTGTAACTGTGATTTGGCAGATATGCAAGTCAGCCTGTAGACAGATTCTGAGCCAATAGGAAATAGGCACCTTTAATTTAATCAATGCAAGATACATCTCATACTATCTGGCTACAAGTGAAAGGAGAAAGCAGAACACAGAACATATTACCATAGAAACCAGGATGCCAAAGCCAGATGAGTCCTCTACGTGACGGAGGATATTAAAGCCTTGCTAAAAGCACTTAGGCTATAGTTTATTCAGTGCTTATTTTGAAATGCACGACAGAAAACACCTTGATGAGAAAGCAGAAGCAAAGAGAGCCATTGCTGATTATATTTCATAACATTTCAGCTTTGTTAAAATTAGCAGAACGATTTTTCTGATTGATTTCCAGGAGATTTTTTTACATGGTACAGAACTGATATGAAATCTCTGCCATAGTCCTGTGTCCCTATCGCTTCACTTAAATCACCCTTTTGTATTGAAAAGCATAAAATAAGCCAAAGATTAACTGAGGTACAGCAGCTTTGAAAAAATGCAAAAGGTGCTATACTTTGCTTTCCAGAATTAATACATTTATCCAAAAAAGGTGCATACCAAGCATTTAAAGACCTTGCAGAGGGTTTGCTGAATATAATTTGCTTCCTACATCTTCAAACTGCTTTACAGATAATGCCGCAGTTTTCAGAGTTTCACCTGTAGAACATTATGGTTCCAAAACAATGGAATTACCATGTTTAATCAATACAGTATTTAATAGAAACAGCAGCACTTCTTATTTCAGGGAGGCTGCCATCATCCTCATGAAAAGTTCAGAATCTCTTCCCTAAGGTAAATGCACTCCATCAAGTTGTAATTTATACTATTTTTAAAGTTTGAATTTTGTAATTTTCTGGAAAGGCAAGTTAAATACAGAAAATCAATAGGAAAGGTACCTGGGATGGCATCCATTAGATCACACTGAAAGAGTTAAAGAAAAGGGGATGTACAATTTAGATAGCTCTGACTGACACCAATAACTTTAAGACTATGTTAACGTAAGATTAGAGGATGATAAACCTTGAGAGTCAATGAATACTGTATCGTGCTTTTTAAAGGATGTCAACAACATGGGGCACATAATAACAGAAACCACTGATGCTCAGTGGAAAACCACTCAGAAGACCAGGGAAATAAGAAAACAAGATTTCCAAAATAATCTAGCAGCAGAGAGGGACCAGCAGCCAGGTCACAACCTAATGAGAGCTGACTTGCACACCAAAGAGGTCATCTCACAGTCTTTGTTACCCAAATAGGTACTGGAATCTAAGGCTAGTC
The DNA here is from genome assembly GCF_052110815.1 of Crocodylus siamensis. Lineage (NCBI taxonomy): Eukaryota > Metazoa > Chordata > Crocodylia > Crocodylidae > Crocodylus > Crocodylus siamensis. The sequence goes on from NC_143409.1 coordinate 23,237,220, forward strand.
AAGGAAAAAGGGATGATGACAAAAGAAGGTGACCTGTGTACACTACTAGGCTAGAGACAGACATTCAAAAAGGTGGAGCCTGAATCTAACCTGAACTGAACCAATCTGCAAGGAACATTCAGGAAATGCAAGGACATGCCTGCAGTGGCTCAGGCCAGAAGCTGGGGTGGTGGGGAGGGCAGGTGCTAGAGCATGTCCTCACCTGCGGGAAGCTGCACTGGGGAGCATGGCCAGCCCTGGCAGTAGCTTCAAGTGGAGGCCAGGGAGAGCGTTAATTCCCACTTCCCTGTCCCACTGGCATGGACCTGAGTCAGGGTCTGCCTGGCACTCCCCAGTTACTATTGCTGCAGCAGGAGTGTGGGTGTGGCCAGAGGCTGGCCAGCATGGCCCCCTGAGGCAGAGGGGCAGGGAGAGGGGGTTATTCCCCCTCTGCCCCCAGGGGACCATAGCTGGGGTCTGCCATCCCTGACTGTTGCCACTGCTGATGGCTCCCTGCACTGGGGAGGAGGGAGTGGGCAAGGAAAGAGGGGTGTGGAGAAAGCAGCCAGAGGTGGAGCCATAGCTGGGCTGGGCAGACGCCATGGGGCTAAAGCTTCCACCTGCCCACCCAGAGCTGCGCAGCGGCAGCAGCTGGAGGCAAGGGAGGCAGAAGAGTCCTGCCTGCCCTGGCCAGCACAGCCTGTGGTGCGGCTGCAGCCAGCAAGTGCTGCACAGGACAGGGATGAGGAAGGGGCTGTGAGCCTGTGGCAAATGGCTCCCGGACTCCAGGCCTGCTGGCATATCTCAGGCAGCTTAGGTCAGTCCCTGTACATCTACCCTCAGCAGCGCCTGTGGGCTGGCCTGGTTCAGCCCCATAGCCTCAGCCCTGCAGCTGTGGGTGCAGCAGGCAGACAGTGGTGCCATGGCAGCTTGCTCTGCCCCCACCCCTGCCACTGGAGTGGTTAGGGGGGCCAACACCTAAACGTGCTGCTACACTTCAGCCAGGCATACCTCTCCAATGTGCTTCTCCAGCGGTAGAGGGGGAATAAACCCCTTTCCTGCTCCCTTTGCCTCAGGGAGCCATGCCAGCTGGCATCTGGCCATGCCTCCATCCCTAGCTAGAGAGCAGAGGGGAGGAGCGAGACCTGCTCTGTGGAGCAGAGAGCACAATCCATGGCTGCAGAGCATGCTGGAATACTGGGGGACTCTGGTTTAACTTTGTCCCGGGGAGAGCAGGGGAAAGGACCCCAAACTATAAATTGGGACCCCTGGGGACAAGAACTGCACGGGAGAAAGTAAAGTAAACACAAAAATAACACAAAGAAAACACTCTCCCACAACAGGACCCACAGCGCAGCTGGAATAAGGGAAGAAACGCACGCGGGTCATGAGCCGTGCCTTCATACGGCTGAAGATGCCATCAGCAATCACCTGCCAGCAGGAATAAAATGAACCACTGGTGAAGGTGAAGAGGAGGAGAAAGCAGAGCCGGGGAAGGCACCAACATTGGGTGCCACCTGAGATTCTCTCTGGGAGAAAGAGCCAGCAGGGGCTCTCTGCTCCAGTGGAGAACAGGTCGCTGGTACGAACGAGGAGCCAGAAGAGGCTCCTGACACTGGCGAAGGCAACAGTGGTGGAAGGACCAGAAAGCCAGACGAGGCTCTGTACTTCAGTGCAGGTGGGATTGTCAGGGGCACCTGGGAGGCAAAAGAGACTTTCCCTCCGGGGGGCACCAGGCAGGAGCAGCAAGAGGGGCTGCGAAGTGAGGCATCAAGAGGCTGGGTGCTGATCCAGAATGTAAGAAGCAGCCAGGTTTCCATGGAGGTTCTGCGAGGCATCCGAACAGAGACGTCCCTAACGGGAGAGAAGAGAAGTGGTGCCAGAACCCGCAAAGGGCTGAGTAAAGGGGGAGACCACCTGGGCAAGAGGCCATGGGCTATCCCGGCCACACAGAGGATTTAGCCCCTTCCAGGTTCTTAGCGAGTAAGGTGCCCTGTACCCTAGAAGAAGGACCAGGGAAGGGACTGCACGGGTCCCTCACAACATAGTAGTGTTTTGTTTTCGTGTCTTCCTTATGTTTCCCCCTTTTGAAGGGGTTGAGGAGTAGGACCAGGCACCACTGGCTAGATAGTTGCAGCGGAGCATTTTTTTTCTTTTGTGTTCCACCTTTGTTGGGGCGCAGGTCAGGCATTGTGCCCTAGAGGGAGGTGTGAGGCCAAGGTGTAGGGGAGGTGGAACCCCACAGACGACCGCCAGACGGACTCCATGCCACAGAGGAACACCAAGTGGTCAGCTCCCCCCCCCCCCACTGGAATAACATTCAAAGTCATGACAGGCGAGATTGGGGGAGGCCACTCCGGGAGTAAACACCTACTCAATGGCCTGCAGGACGAACACCACCGGCCACTCAGGCCACACATGACCGGATGTTTGAGGCCAGGCGGACACAAACTTGAACCAGGAAGGGGTCTGGGACAGAATGTGTATAAACTGGTTTGACGCAAATCAGTTAAGTCTGATACTACATTCAACCAGGTTTCTTAAATCGGTTTCACCCATTTTGAAACAGGTTTATGTGCACTGAAATTTTGTTAAACTTGCCTAATCGGGAATGTTAAAAAAAATGTAATATACAGTAGCCAATTAATTATTAATAATAAATTATTCATCCTTCATTACTGGTAGTGCTCACAGTGTGCTAGATGATCTACAGACACAAAAATATTCAGATCCGACAGTGATCTGAAAATTTGTTAACTTGCTTCCTGGAAATGGATCTCTTTACCTGTATTTTGTATGGAAAGTATGCCTAGTCATCAGTAGTTCCCATTACTTTTCAAATCCTGGGCAAATCAATATTAAAATCCAAGGCCCAGGTTCTGAGATAGTTAGGCATCTAGCTGCCATTAATTTCAAGTTATTATATTATTGTTCATTACTTACTAGCCAATATAAATGATTTTTTTCTAAAAGAAAGCAAGGATTACGTATGACTTCAGAATTTGCAAGTTCCTTCTGGATCCTACAGGAAACCCAAACTCTTTTCCTATAAGATATATGAGAGTCAGAAAACCCCAGCCCAGGTGAAACTGAAGTTAAAAAGAATTAATCTAAGAGACAAACAGATTTTAAACAGACAGTCGTGCCTCCTTGTGTTTGCAGTGAACTTAGTCCTCAGTCTCTGATGAGCACTAACATTAATAAAAGTTCACTGTAAATTTCTAAAACCCTAGAGAAAACAGAAAATAATTGTCAGAGTTATCCATGAGCAATGAATCAAGTTTGAGATCATCTACTCTAGCATTCTTGATGACAGCACAGCTTTAACTTAACATCGATTTTCATTACACGTTAGTAATAGTTCAGCTTTACAGATAATATTTTGCACTTTTTCTCAATGTATGCTGCTGCACCAATTTTTCTTTTACTAATAACAATTTGGCAAAAACACTATGAAAGACGCAGTTACAAAAATTATCTAGACAAAGTTTCATTGCTGCATCAATTGCATGGTTTGCAAGTTCACAGATAAGTAAAAACCTGCATATAACTGATCAGCTTTAAAGAGCTCTCCCTGTGTTAGGATTTTGAAGTGTTATTGTATTTTGGATGGTTATTAATTACGTTTAGTTTCTGAGAATTCATCAGTCATATCTAAGTCTGGACTGGGCAGGAAAACCATCAACAGTTGCTCCAAGAAAGCTGCCAGACAGCAGAATAAAAGATCATTTGCAGAATAAGGGAGCTTACATTTAGATAAAGTCTGAAAAAGCAAAAAAATAAGTAGACAGATAAACTGACTATGCTTGATTCAATGCCTGGACTATTTTGTATGCTCATTACAATCATGTAAAGAAAACCACTTGTACAGAAAACACGGGGAAAGAGACATTTACCTGTTCTGCTTACACAAGCACCGCTACTTCTCCATTAGGCTTGCTATCTAAAGTAACAACACCAATAGAGCAAGACAGAAAAACAGACAGCAACTCAAGAGCTTCTATTTTTTTCTACCTACAGGTCTAAAGTATCTCAAGATAACTGGGTAACTGGAATTCTGTACCATAAAAAAAAAAAAGCCTACTGCAGTTTTTCATACCTCATGATCTCATGGGGGGGGGAGGGGGGTCACATGAAATCAGCAGACTGTGTTAACTATCAACCAACTGGGATCATCTGACTCAGAAAGCCTCAGTTTTAAGATGTTAATCCACTTTAAATAGTAATTGACATAGCTGATAGATAGAAATTAGAAACCAACCCATTATTGAGAATTAATTATTTTTAAAAATCCCTACTCTGATGCATTATTACTATAGTAATAAAAATATGAAATATCTATTTAGTTAGAACTTGATTCTTTTTTTTGTGGGTGATGAAAGAGTCCACAACTTCAAAGTAAAAATGAATCCAACCAGACAGAGAACAGTCTTTCTGACTGTTTTAGCAAGACCTGCAGCAATGGAAAGGCACAGATTTGCTGCCAGCTCCACAACTAAGCAAAAACAACTTTATTTTTTAATTAAAACATCAAAAAGCATAACATTTCCGGAATTGGACATGAAAAGCTTATGGTAAATTACACTAAGAAAACAAGAACTACTTGATTTTTAACAGGAAGAAAGCACATTATGAATGTCTGGATCAAATATAAACTGTCAAGCTGGCACCCATAACTAAAGAATTGGTAGAATATCATTAATTGATGAAACTCAGAGTTAAACTGGATTACAAGCCATTTGAATTAAAGGAGAAAAAGTATTACATCTTACTGAATGTTGATCATACCTGTGAGAAGAGAACAGTATGAATTAACTAGTGTATTATAGTCTATGTTAGTAATGAGACTTAACCAAAAAACACAGTAAGATATTATGGAAACTCATCTCACTACAAATTTGCTGACCAAAAATGTTTGCTTCTTAATATTTGTTGACTCCTGAACAGATTCTTGGTGGGACAGTTCTTATAATTTTATTTGGTGTTAACAATGTGCTTTGCTTAAACCAAACTGAGGATCGATAAACTAATTAATATAACCAACTGGAAGAAGCATACAACCCAACACCCTATGAGACCATAGCAATCAAACTAGCTTAAAAACTTTCCCCATACCATCAGTGTTCACACCCAAGTATAAAAGCATGCAATCGCTAAATCAAAGTCTCAGGATCAGAAAAAATTTTTAAGTACCTATGAACAAAACTAGTGACAGAAATTAAACTGAGAAGTTTCAAAACGCTCCTAGATTTGTTCAATTAAACAAAATTCACTCTTGGAAATACTGAGTTGTATAGGATTAACACAATCCACACACACAAGGCACTGGAAAGGCATAGTAAAACAAGGTATTACAAACCGATGTGCAAACACAATCTGTGAGAACAAAAACACAGCTCAGAGCAGAGTCTTATGGGGCTCCATTATGAACCTGAACCTAGTTATTAATAGGTACATAAAAAGCAACTTACAGGTTGGTTCTGGGGAGAAAAACAAGCAGTAAATGAATTGGAACCAATACCAAATATTAAAATTATTAAAAAATACCTCAAGGCTTATTCAGATATCAAATGTACAGATAAAAATGAAAGACAAGCTGTAACTGTTTAGATCTAAAGAAAACTGTTGAGGCTGTAAGCATTTATCAACTTAGTGGGGTTTGCCATGACAGAACTAGGGACTGCAAAACATTAGTATTTCCCAAAATTGGATTATACGCAAATGCACACAGAAGGCATAGCCTAGAAGTAATGCAAAACTAATAAGTAAAGCAGAATACAACCATAACATCAATAAACCCAAAAAGCCAAAGAAAGAAAGAAAAAGAAATGTAAAGCATTAAAGTTGTTCTGTGTATCAACAGTTAACACAAATAAAACAGCTAAAAATCAGAAGGCTGAGGGTTGCAGTATGGTCAACTAGATTAGAACACCTTGGCAATCAGTAGTGTAATTGGGTGGGGGCCACACGGGAAGCAGCCCCAGAAGTGTGGAAAAATAGCTGCTGTTTAGACAGCAGCTAATTGCACTGTCACAGTTGACATGGTGGCAGCCTGCACAGCTGCCCTAGGTGTACGTGGCTGCCCTCTATGCCTCTGCTGATAGTGTCTTTTTAAACTAATCTGGATGAAACAAAAACCTGCAGGCACATTTAATGATGCACATGTTATGTCAGATGTTTTTCCCGCCCCCCTCCAGTGAAATCCTATTGAAGTCAGTAGACTCAGCAATGTAATGGTTTGCCTGCTTGGATCCCATTACAGAATCAGGGCCTCAGGTTTGCAGTCCAGCCAAATCTCACCAGTCAAGCAGGACTGACTGAGCAGTTTGTCTGGAAGACTTTTAAGCAGCTAGAGGATGAGACTGATGATGATTCAGCACATGAAAGCTTTTCCTGTCAGCACCAAGGAGCTCAAACACAAAGGACTCCCAAGGGAGCAACAGTTAACTGCCACTGCTTTCCTGCTACTGAATTCCCAGGCCCATGGGGGACCCTGTGAGCTGGATAGCATCTGGACCATTGATCAGGAGATGATCACCTTTGCTTTCAGCTATCTTGAGTTCTAACATGTGGTAGTAGGCATTCATGAAGAAATGTAACCCTAAATATAGACCCTGTCTTTTTTTTTTTGTCCATGTGCCTCATGGGCCAAGTTGCTACAGTGCCTGTTAAAACAGTCATTTAAGAATATGCCAACTGCTAATGTGAAATGAAAGTCATACTGTGAAAATGAAGATTACAATCCAAGATGAAGGCTGATGCAGAGAGTTCACAATTTCTGATGAATGTATTAACCTGCAACCTAATGAGGTGCAGTAAACGTAAAGACCATTCACATGATCCTGTGAATTTTAGAGCTCTTAGAACAGTTATCTTTTATTGGCTGTTCTGCAATAATGTGTATACTGCATACTGAAAATCTGTGTGAAAAGAATGTAAAAAATTAGGAAATGCCAGAATTAATATTGCTGGAATAATTTTGATTTGCTCTTCCACCCCTTTAAATGCATTTTGATATTGCAGATCATCACATGGAAAGTTTCTTCGAGTCAAGAATAGAACCCATTTCTCTAATGTCCCAGTCCAATGCCTCTCCTCTTTCAACCTTCTGTTTCATACACTGTCCATCCCTCACTGTTGAGAATGATGAGGGGCACACAGAAAAAAGTTTTTAATCATAGAGTCACTCTGCCACAATGCATATACAAAAAAGCACCAAGGTTAAGCTGTGCAAACAACTTAATTTCAGTATTTTCTGACCTTTGACTTTGCAAATATAATGTTATTTTGAGTTTTTTTATAAGTACTTTTCTAAATTTTTAAAATAGCAGATGGCAAATGGAAATGTCATCACATGTACCTAATGGTCTTCAGCAGGGTCTGAACCTAAGTTTGTAGGAGTTCCACAGCCATAGCACTTTTGCTAATACAGTTACTGGGAGTAACTGTAAGCTTCTCATTTTTAGATGAACTAACTACTATAGGAAGGACAAGATGGATGCAGCACACAGTAATAATTTAACTATGCACTGGATGGCAGAGGAATATCTGGAACTGGAAATCTTTGAGTACTGTATCATATATACCCAAATCCAAGACAACATTGAATTTAAGGCAACCCCCCTCCAGTATTTAGATTCTATACATGGAAAATTAAAATTTGTCCTTAGGTGGTCATATTAAATTCATCACCCCACTACCGTGACACGGAAAGCAGTAGTGGGAGGGGGGCAGGCAGTCAGACTCCATTCCCTTGCCCCAACTCAGCCACTTGCTTCCCCTTTTACCTTCTGTGGTGGCTCTGGTGCCAGGGCAGTCAGTGGCCCACAGGTCTGACCCCACCTGGCCAATAGAAGCAGTGGCAGCAGCTCCAGGCCAAACTTGGATTTGGAGCAGAAGATAAATGGCAGGGGGCAGCGAGGGGGCAAGCTATATGGCCTCCTGCAGCTGGTACCCGCATTCAAGATGAGGCTCTCCCCCCTCCCCGGCCATGTTCATAAGAGAAATGGACCTCATCTTGGATTTGAGTAAATACGGTAGTAATTTGTATTATATAGTACACAACCAAGTATGCAGGGTTTTTGTTCGTTTTTTATTCAGGTGGCGGGTGGGAGGAAGTGGGGAGGCTTGACATGCTTGTTTGGTGTCCACACAGGGATAAGACTTGGTCCTGACGTATGGGCTAAATACAGATAGTAAAAAAGTCCGAGGCTGAATTGATTCAGTCTTTGCATGTTAGTCTAAGAAGAAGTACTTTTGGAAATACTAAATGATGATGCAGTAACAGCCTTACTGCACCATGTGTGTAGCTCATGGTTATTTTTATTTGCTATGTTGCCATAGCAACTCACTATACCGAGGGAGTGCATTGCTACAGCAATATAGCTGTGTGGTGTCACGGTGACTTAGTATCACATGTATATGCGCCCCCCCCCCCCCCCAAGTAGCAACATGGGAAGAAACCTCTTCCCTGCTGCAGAGCATCTGATGCTCACTAACTCATTCACTTTTCTTTTCTTTTTCTTTTTTCCCAGTGAGCCCACTGTTCTCTGCAGAGCCTGCTCGAATTTGCGATTCTTGTAGAAACCACATAATTGCAAATTCAGCAGGTCACTATTTAGATGTGCTCCCTCAGAATTCCACTGAGTTTCTCAGTTTAAGCCCAGGATATCAAAGTCAAATACACTGTAGGGCCACATCCCCTCCTTTTCAGTTGTCTGAGGGTCACACCCCAGCTGTCATGGTGGCAGCCCCAGCAGCACAACAGGCAGAAGCTCTGCCACCAGTGGTGGGGCTTCCTGTGATGGCAGGCAGCACTCCAACCCAAATCCCTGGTCATGATGTATACCCCTAGGAGACAGAGTTAGAAGGCTGGGCTGCGAGACATAGGAATGTTGAGAAATAATTTTTACAACAGGGGATTAAATGCTGTAAAAAGTTGTTAACTAAAGTTAAGGTTGGCAGACAGCACCATCAAACCTTTAAGAACGTTGAGTTCAGGTACAGTTAAACATTCCTGAAAGAGGAAATGAAAGGCTGAGATACATATCATCTCTGAAACACCTACCTTCAGCCTTCTTTAAGCAATGCCCCAGATCACTGTTATTTCAGATGTTTCAAAATACTCAGGAACAGAGCATATGACCACCACTGGGCAAAGACTAACACACTTTCTTTGTTAATATGAAACTAAGTTTAGTTCAGGCATCAGAAACAAGCACTTCTGACACAAGCGACAGAACTTAGCAGGGAAATGAGGCAGACATGATCCCTCTAAGCATGTCTGCACCTCTTGGCTAGGGACAGAAGTTGCACATGAACTGGTTTAAGTCATTAAAAACTCGTTTAAACCTGTAACAGAACAGAAGTTCAGTACACATAAACCAGTTTCAAACTGAATGAAACTAGTTCAAGATAAACCTGGCTGAATGTAGTATCAGACTGAACTGATTCGGGTCAAACCAGTTTATGGAACTTCTGTCCCAGACACCTTCCTGGTTCAAGTTAAATCACAGTCCCCCAGCAACCCAGCATGCTTCCTAGTCCTGAACAGGGCTCTGCCATCTGTTCCAGCAGAGAAGGGTTGGGAGAAGGGGGAGCCAAGCACTGCTCATCCCCCCGGGTAAACCCCAGCTAAGGTCTGGGGACAGTGAGTGGGGTTAAAACTTCCCTTCCCCCAAGTACAAAGCTGTCCTGCCCAGCTAAAAACTTACTGGTAACTGTGACTCTGGACTACAAATCCCAGAGGCACCCGGAAGCAGGAAAAGAAAGTGATGAGCAACCCTGCAGAGTCCTGCTGCTGTAATTCTAAACTGCAAATCCCATAGACCTCGGAGGCAGCAGGAAGAGGAAGCAAGCACACAGCCCATCCTGGCTACGTGCCAGAGAGCCATATTCTAGTGTTCCCTGGCTTCTGGCCTGAGCCACTGTAGATATGTGGCTGCTTTTGCTGAATCAAAAGTGAATGCCTGTCCAGTTGTTTCTCAGTTTAATTTCTGCAGCTTAAACTAACCTACAAAGACTAAACTGATTCAGCCTAGGGCTTTCTGATTGTCTGTACTTAGCCCTGGTCACATCACAATGCCAGTCTGCTGCAACTAAAACCTCCATTATTCAGCTCTCTTAGAACTTCTTTTTGTCTACATATTACTGTACCTGCTCCTTTTCCGAACCATTCCCAGTGGGTACTGCCAGTTCCAGCAGGCAGAGGAAGGTTTAATTGCAGAGTAAGAGGTTCTCTTTTTATTTCCTGGTTTCAGAAGTTTAAATTTCTATTACATTAACTTATTTACTAATCTTCAAAAGTCTGAGTGTAGCAGGGCACAAGGCATCACTGGACAAACTTAACTTTTAATGAGTTTTGGAGGCATTAACATTTCCATATGAATATTATGATATTCATGATTAAATATGATATTCACATTTAATTCCATATTATAATGTCATATACAAAGAAGTTACATAATGTGTCTCCATGCCTTGAATTTATGCAATATCACCGCTTCAAACAAGTTGGACTGCAAAGAGATACTTCGGACATTTCTATACTGCCTTAAAAGGTACAGAGACTGCTTCTTGGAACTGCTTCAGTTATTCCTTCCAACATGGTATATACTGTGACAGTAAAGTAACTTAATACTAGACCATACTCAGACACTTAGCACTTCATATACTTCAGAATTCTACTGCCATAAAGCACATCATAGAATTTAGATTTACCAACTAGAAGACACTTTTAAACAATGAAAATATGTTCTTCCTCCTGATAACCAAGTATCCAAAATGTTCTCTCATACATCATTCTACATTTTCCGGTGACAACAGCCATTAAGGAGGCGATACAGAATCAACAGTTTTTTCCTAGTCAACTCTTCTACGAATAAGGACATTGTGTCAGTTTGAATTCTTCACATACTTTTTCTGTTATGGTTTCTTTCAAGTGTTTCTCCCATGTGTATGACTGTCCTTAAAAGCACTGAGACCCAAAGCTCAAAGATGCATGAAGTACTTATCTTCAAGTATATACAGTGTCCCTTTGAGTTCCAGGGGACTACTTGTCTCATCAAAAGAACAGGAATCCCATTATACATATGTCCACTGCACATAAGCATACAATAATTTGCAGTTTTGCTTTTTGAAAAGTATGACAGTATTCTTTTTGAAATGAGGATCAGCCACGGGCTATAAAGGGAAAATTACTGATAGAACAAGGACATCCATGCTCAAGACCAAAACTAAATATAAACATCCCACTAAAAATTGCTGAACTGTTATCCATAGATTTATCCATAGATAAATTTTGTTCCTTTGACTCATTTCTCAAAATAGGAATCCTAGTCCAAGATGAGTGATATAACTAAAGCTGTACCCTGAACATATGACTCAACTTGCAGCAGGCATGGTAATAGGGACTTGCCTAATTCACGGCAGCTGCCTCCAGATTTTGTGGTCCTGGTGTGATGCTGGTTGCCTTTTTTGCAGTGGAGCACAGCAAGCCTCTCCACACTGACTGACCATTGGGCCCTGGAAGTCCTGCCTCACCCCTCCCCTCCCAAAAGATCAAAGATGGGTACCTGTCAATCTCCAGGGACTTTTAGGGCCCTTCGACAAGGGGTGTGGGGGACTCCCACGCTGTCACAAAATTCCCTCCCTCCTCCCCATGCTTCAGGACACCAGGACTTCTCACCTCTGTTTGCAGCTCCCCCTCCTCCCTCTCCCCCCACCCCATACTTGCTGGCCATTTTCCTGCTTTTTAGCTGTCCCCATACTTTTTTGTGGGGACCAGGATTTTTCACAGGGAACCTACCAAAAATCACAAATTTGGTAGGTCCCCAATGATAGATATTTTGGAGCTCTTTAAAACTTAACACCCCCCTCCACCCAACAACTTTTTTTCTATTCAAGTGCACTGTTTCACAGTTCTTGTCTCAGCATGTTCAGCACTTCAATTTTATTTTAAATTACTATATTTGGATTAAAAATGTTAATTTTCTAGCTAGCAGGAAAATAATCTCTCCTTTAAACAGTCAAGTCTAAGGAAAATATTTAAATAAGAATCCTGTAAAAACCTCATCCCCATAAAAATCATGCTTAATATACTTGATCTTCTCTTTAATAATTATACCCTGCTACTAATCAGTGATTAAATCAAATCATACATAGCCATTAAAGTTTTCTTCACCAAAAATACCAGTTGAGGAACCACATCCAGAAGTGACCTCTGTCAGCTATAGCAGTATTTCATGGTTTCTCTTCCATAGCTAAAAGCTACCTCAAAGGGTAATTTCAGATAGCTCCAATTGCTAAAATTCCTTACTCTGTGAATAACTTGTGATTTTAATGGCAAACATTTTTTAAAACCATTGTGGTATCTGAGGGAAGTCACATGCAACAATGCCTTCGCTACATACCAAAATGTTTTTTTTCTTGTGAACTTAGCTAAGGGTGTATCACTGATTACATTAAAAGCACATACACCTTCAAATTGCTTCCTACTTAAAACCATGCGACTGAAATACAAAAATTCAGCACAATGTGCCAATATCTGAAGCTAGTTTACTTTAAACTTGAAAACTGCCTACTTAGAAATTAATTGAACACTACTAAACTAGGATTGCTGTTTAGACAACTGGTTTTGAGCTTTTTTATTTTGTTCTTGCTGGAAATTTGTTTTTGTTTTAGTTTGTTTTGACTGTAAAATTAATGTAACAAGTTTTAGTTAAGGCTGCAATGCCTTTAATTCAAAAGCAGCAGGAGCAACTGTGTTCAATTTTTCTAGTTTCTCTTTTTGAAAACAGACAAGTACCCAATGAATGGAAATGAAAAAATAACAGAACAAGACCGTTTTGTAAAAAATATAGAATACAAGCTAAAATACAAAATTCCTTGAGGCATCGGCCCCATTCCTCACAACATGCAAACCGTCCCTTATACCAGATTCTTTTAAACCCCATTTTTCCTACACAGATTATCAAGTTGTACTTACAGTCACTCAGTGCATTTCCTATCAAGCCAAGAGATAAGGAGCCCAGGCAATTGTGATATTACACTTCCAGTATATCCTAACACCTCCTTTTGTGGCTCTACCATATGAACTAATGCATTATACACAGACAGATCCTCACAATCATGAAGCTTGAACTGAGATGTAAACTAGATTACCTATAAAACATACTTGTAGTTGAAAATCTCCACATTGCCTACCTGAAGTCAGAGCCAATTCAGGGCATTTCAGTGAGGCTGTAATGAATAAACATTTGAAACTGAGATGGGTAAAGGGACAAAGGGTATGCAAAGGAGGAAATAATATGCAGGGACAGAGGGGTGGAAGGGATTGTGCAAGATGATCGGTGGGGAAATGTGAGCGTAGAGAAAAGCAGGCATGAAGGGGATCTTCACTTTGACAGATCTCTGTGAATCCACCCTTCATACACAAGTCAACCTGAGCTATGAGGTGGGATGCTGACTTGACTGTTGTTAATAGAAAAGTAGGGTTGCAGCAGGCCTGCTGTAGATCACAGTATATTTTGTACATACACAAGGCAAGGAAACATTAGTGCTTTCCTGCTGTTATTTTCTTCTTCTGCCACCTCAACCATGTTTCTCCACCCTCACATGATCCCTAGTACCTGGTCCCACCTATGTTTACACCTCCCTCCTCACCCTGGCTCTGTTTAGTAACCAAATGCTCTGTGGATACGTATCCAGGGTCCTATCAAAAATAACTCATTCTGTCCTTCAACAGAACCTCTGAACTATGCTTTGCACCAGAGACGTCATACTGATATGTGGGTGAATATTAGCAAATTTGTTTGCAATGAAAACAAAACTTCACTTACTACATGCTGTTATCATTTCAACTACTATTGCTACAAGACCTGGACACTCACTCACTGGAAAAGCAAATTGAGACCTTTGAAAAGCAGTGCTTCAATAGACTTGAACACATAACCTACACTGCACAAAGAACAAATGAATTTGTAAAAGATCAAATCAGACAGGAAGTCAGCAAATATGAACCCTTACTTGAAATCATAAGAATAAGAAAGATGCAGTAGTTTGGACATGTAACAAGAAGGCCCAGCACCCTTGCCAACACCAGGGTGCTGTGGATGGATGAAGAAGAGAAAGACCTAGGAGAAGCTGGACCACCAACATCAAAAACCAGATGGGATTAAAACTGAATGATTGTACAAGGATTGCAGAAGACCAGGAAGAATGGAGGAAAGTTATTGCTATATCAAAGTTGCCCCAACTGTTGGTGCAGCCTTAGGACTGACTGATGCAACCCTAACTATGGAGAGAATATGTAATGTAATGAATCATCACGTAACCATTTTTGCCTAAAGGGTAAGGCTGCATGTTATAGCTGCTAAAGGAAAGTGACTCAGATGGACATAACTCACAATTTATACCTTTAAAAATATATGTAAGAAATGAGATCAAAGGAAACATGAAAAGGCAATCACAGAACTAAACAAAGGAGAGAAGTTACATAATCATCCAGGTACAAAATACCTTACCAGAAAGAACATTTATGATTTAGGGATGTTCAAATGAGATAAAGTGAAACAACAGGAAAAAGAAAAATGGTTGGAGAAGACGACAAGGTGAAAGATAGAAAAGTTGCCAGGTAGACCACATCATCATCAGCGAGGCAAAGGTCAGTGCCAGACAATGTCAGTCCAGTTTGGGACCATCAGAAAGGTTGTAGAATATTCAAATTAAATGTCAGTACTGCCACCTGAAGTGTAATAGCTTCAATGCAGTATCTCATTTTATCTGGCACTCTTTCCAAGTAATAAGTCTAGTGTAATGTAAATTAGGCATCATGAGATGCCTAGTCTAGGAAAGTTTTGTATTTGGAATAACTCCAGCTTCTAGACTTGGAAAGGAAGGTTTATGAGTCAAAAAAAGTTTCTTATGAAGGATGGTAATTAGAGTTAGATCAAAAACTGAAGTCAGTTGGTAACCTTCTGATTCATACAAGGAATTTTCATACAAGGAATTTTCTGAACAAATGCAGAAACATTAGTCAACAACTGAGTAAGAAAAAGGAAACTTATCAAATATAGTTTCAATGCTGAACCAAACAATAAAAGCATTATGGACCATATCCACCATAATAAACAGTTACAAATATTAACATTTGGTTTATAAAACTGTAATGGAGAATAAGAATAACCATACAAGTCTGTCATAGGCAGAAAAAAAAATCTGCAGGAGCTGAGTGCATGTGTGTGTGCTCCACACCAAAATCTGCAGGGGAAGGGGCGGAGGGAGTGAGGCTGGGACTGGGGCCCACTGCACCCATGCAGCCACTCCTTCCCTCACACCAGGGGTCACTACCTGATGCTGGCGTCCACCACCCCAAAGCCCCACACTCTCCCTGGCTGCCTCTCTGCACTGACCTGGCCTTGGGCAGGGCCAACCAGGCCAGAGGGGCTGAAGCCCCTGGGATACCCATGCCCACCCTGCCCCAGGAAGAATCTGGTGGCTGCTCCAGAGCTCCAGTACCAGACAGCTAGTCTTTGCACAGGGCAAGGGCAGGTTACAGTTGCGCTCTGCCTGCTCCTTGCCCCCGCACCTCACTGCAGCCTTTGAAAGCAGCGCAGCGCCATGCGTGTCCCACTGCTGAGTGGACCAGGCAGCAGGACACATGGCACCGCTTTCAAAGGCTGCAGTGAGGCGCAGAGGTGGGGAGCAGGCAGAGAGCAGCTGCAGCCTTCCCTTGCCCCATGCAAAGATTGAGGGCCACAGCTGGCTCCCCACTCCGCAACAGGGCCCTGGCTGGGCAAGTTGTGGGGCATTCAGAGCCCAGCGGCTTGTCCAGGGGCACAGAGCAGAGGAGATGGGGGGAGGGGAACGTTCCCCCTTCCCCAGCTCCCCCATGGTGCGTGCAGCAGCAGAAGCTGCCTGCCTATGCCCTTGGACAAGCCGCCAGGCTCCCACTGCCCCACAACTCAGCCCAGCTGGGGCCCCTTTCCCGATAAATGAGGGCTGGGCCAGGTTGTGGGGCAATCCCCACAGTGCAGCAGGGAGTGGGGCAGGGGTGAATAATTTGCCCCTGCCCTTACTCTGCTCCCTCCTGCACTGTGGGAGGTCTCAATCTGCCTCCCTCAAACCCAGGCAGCCAAAAGGAACTTACAGCATTCTGGGACATCTGCGATCCCAGCTGAATGTAGTACCAGATTTAGCTGATTTAGGTCAAACCAGTTTATGAAACTTTTGTCCCTGGCCCCTTCCTGGTTCAAGTTAAATCCCAGTCCCGCAGCATCCCAGTATACTTTGCAGCTCTGGGCTAGACTGTGCTGTCTGCTCCAGAGAGCAGGGCTGGCCCTGCCCCTCTGCTCCCTAGCTGAAACAGCGAAGGCTGGTTAACAAGGTGCAGGGGGAAGGTGGGGAAAGAGGGGCATGCCCCTAGTCTGCAGGCAGGGGGTGGGATTGGGGGCACGCCCTTGCTTGGGGCTGGGATTAAACACCCCTTACCCCACTTAAACTTACTTCTGGCTGTAACTGTGTACTACAAATCCGAAAGGCGCTTGGAAGAGGAAGTGAGGAGCAATCCTGCAGAGTCCTTGTGTTATGATTTTGGATTGCAAGTCCCAGAGAACTTGGGGGCAGCAGGAAGAGAAAGTGAACACAGCTGGCTACATGCGAGAGCTGTGCTCTAGTGCCCCCAAGAATCTGGCCTGAGCCACTGCAGGCATGTGTCTGCATTTCCTAAATCAAAGGTAAACGTCTGTTCATTTGTTTAATTTAATCTGTGCAGTTTAGACCAACCTGCAAAGACTGAATCAATTCAGCCTCAGGCTTTTTGACTGTCTGTACTTAGCCTTAGAGTAAAACCAAAACTTACATTACCTGACTGGTTAGAGGAGCTACAAAATAGTGGTAACTGCTGAGAGCCATGGAAGCGGTAAAGGCGAGTGAAAAAAAAAAAAAAAAGAGAGAGAGAGAGAACAGCCATGTTTTACATACTAAGCTAAGTGTGCTACACTGAACGGAGAAGTAATAGAAAAATGAGAGTTTCATACAGTACTGATTTTTCACTGTGTAGTTACAAAACACTTTACAGTTGTACAAAAAAATTCTAGTGCTTCAAGGTTAGCATTTTTGTTAACTTTTAGTACTTTGAGATCCAAAAAAAGCGAGCACTAGTAAGTTGAAATTAACCAAATTGTTTTAAAAAGAGAGTGTTTTAACAGACCATAAATCACTAGCAGATTAAATAAAATTGTTAAAAAAAAATAGCCATCCTAAGGGACCAGTTCAAATCCAGTCAGGACAACCAACCAAAAGACTTTAATATCTGATAATTATGGTACCCAAAGTGAAGTGTGTGTGTTTTGTCACTTGAGAAATGGACTCTAATTTTCTCATTGTAAAAAAATACTGCAACTGGTACTGAGAGGGAAGTACTAAAGGCAAGAAATGGATGGACATGAGGTTGGGCCAAGGGAACAAGGCATGAGGCTGAACTACCTGCCTTACCCTTAGAGGTGCTCTCTTGAAGCCATATGGCAGAGCAACGTGGGGAAATCAGCATGGCCCCCCAAATGGCTGTACCCACTGGGCATGTCTACACATTGCCCTATGGCAATGTAGCAACACACTACGTTGCTGTACTGAGCACTACGGTGATATAAGGATCCCTTGTGTCTACATCGGATTGCCAGTTACGTTGCCGTAGCACCTCACCCATATAGTGGCAAAATCTACCTATGCGCCACACGCATGGCGCAGTAACCACCCATACTGCGCCATGCTTTACTACTTGCAAAAGGAAGTATTAAAGCATGGTGCTGTAGCAATATCACCATACCACGATGTGTAGGCATGCCCACTGGGTCGCTATTGAGAGTATTTCAATCTCCACTGTTACCAATAAAGCATCTGTTACAAGTACCAAAGAGTCAAACAGCTTACATTTATGTCAAAATCAACTCTTGCAGAGTTAGACCTGAAGCTATTAATTCAGATCTTGGCAAGTAAGAAAGGAGTGGGTCTTCAAATTTCTCGCTCTGCCAAGACTTGAGTTGAGAGCTTCAAGTTAATATTGAAATATACTATCTGAAACACTTCAGCCCAACACTTTTCTGCTCTACTTCAGTTGTTAGCGGTATCATTAAATCTTCCTGTGAAGCACAGAATCTCCATCTCAGATCATTGTGAAAGCAGCTAGCTGTTTTTCATGTATTTTGCATTAAAATTAAAATGGAAATTTCCCATCTTCTCCGATTCAGTTATTGATTTCAGATATTAAGCAGACTTTTAAAATATATTTTTCCAAAAGCTTTTAAGCTAACTGAACAGACTCAAGTAACAAATAGTGGCTGCCTGAGATTCTGCTAACAGATCCTTCCATTTGGGAGAAAGAAACTAGTCAGTAGCAAATGCAGCTGCCTGTTCATCCTTGGTTCATAGTTACAGAAAAAGGAAGCATCTTCTTTTGTTTCTGTGTTACTGCTTTAGGACAGAGCCAACTGTAATGCTGTGATGAGATTATTCAGCTTTTCTAACATTCACTAAAGCAGGAGGAGACAATAAAGGGTTGTATTGATTGGACATGTGCACTGGACCACACTGTGCTATAGTAGTAGAACAGAGACACAGAAGCAGTTAAGGGAAGCAAGTGGTCTTGGAGCAATAATTGATTATCTATTTTACTGGGGTGTTATAAAGCTAAAGTCACTAATGCCTGTAAAGCATTTGACGTATAGAAAGCTGATGAATGCTTGTTAGACTTAAATAAAAAAGGAACTACAAAGCTACATGAATTAAGTTTTCACAACAGGATATCCCTACAATCAGAAAAATCAAGATACTAGTGGACTGCATTTTCCCAAATGTCTTTTATAAACTTGGGAGCAAATCCTAAGAGTTCCCCTCAGTTCTGAATCGGTTCTAATTTAGAAACAACTCTTTAAAGGAGTATCTGTATTAAAACACAAAACTATTTGTATGGTGTTATAAACCACAGCTTAGCATCTTTACCTAAATCCAAAATGACTTCAAATTTAGGACAACCTCCCAATAGTTAGATTCTATACATGGACATTTATAAATGTTAAGTAAATGTTATAATTTTCCAGGTAGAATCTAACTGTTGGAAGGTTATCTTAAATTCATCCCACCACCACTATGGCAGGTAAAGCAGCACGAGAAGGACAAGTGGCAGGGGAAAGCAGTGATGGGGTAAGGCTGGCGACCTGCCCCCAGCCCCTTGTCCCTCCTGGTGCCTGCAGCCCTGTTCCCCCCACACCTCCCCACAACTTATCATATGTGGTGGCTTCTGTTCCTGTCTAGGGCCCAAAGCACACAGTAGCTCTAGTCCTGGTCAGGCAGCAGTGATGGCTATGGCTCAAGCTCTGGCCCTGCCCCAGCCTGGCACTCAAATCCAACACGAGGCCATGAGGTTTTTTGGGTTTTTTTTAAACTCGTGGTGAATAGGGAAAAAAACCCATCTTGGATTCAAGGACATACAGTACCAAATCCTGACTATTACATTACTTCAAAGCCTGTTGTTATACTGAGCAATTGGGCCTATGGAAACCATAGGAAATCCTTAAAAATAAATAAAATGTGTAACCAGGTACCACAAAACAAAGCCCAATTACAGCAACTAGAAGATCTGGATAAACTAAAACATTCTGAAAATTTGTGCCAATGTTGGCAAACTGGTTGATTTAAAAAAAAAAAAAAAGAAAGAATCCCCCTAAAGTTGTAACATTTTGTTTTGACATTTTGAAAACTAAAGGTTTGATTTGCTTTTAGAAATGACATTTTCCTAACGTAATGCTTAGCAAGTGAAATGTTTTGTTCAACTTCAAATGATTGTTTTCAACCTTTGTTTCCCCTCAAAGTTGGTTTAAAAATAGTAGTAGTAATAATTTGGTTCGATTAACAAATCAGAAGTGCATTACTTGCTAGCTCTGTTCAGAACAATTAGTCATTTGGAAATAAGCGGGCATAAACATTATGACATAGTGATATAAGTATAGGTTCCACAGGTTTTCATAGAATTCTTGCTAGCAGTGCACTTTCCATGCAAACACACCCTTGATAAATTGCCAGAATTTAACTTATCACATGGAATGGAGGACAATGTCTCTATTCTATATCTCGGTTTTAGGCTTGAGAACACTGAGGCTCCTTCCCAATATCCGCCCCCATCACCACTAGTTCTTTCGCATATTGATCCTGTTTACCCCAAGCTGTCAATTTTTACTTGGTTTATTTTTCATCCATTGATCCATTTTCACCAATATGTAAATATGAAGCCAGATTAACATTACAGACTTCTACTGGCATTGTGATATCAGTCAAGGGTGTAAAGAGACATTACCCGTAACCAGATGGCTGTGACATTAGAAGCCCTTAGCACAAATGCAATTACACTTCAAAACTGCACATTTACTGGTATGGCTTGTTTTGCTCATTCCATTCATGGGAAGCTGGTTTTATTATATTGATAGAAGGCATAGTTTTACCATTATGGTTGCATCTACCCTAGGAGCACTTATATGGTATAGTATCACAGTATCCCGTCACCAATAAAGGATGCATAGTTTATGCCTTTATTAAGGGTATATATTCTGTCCCACCACTTGTTGCCAAAATATGAAGATTCCATGTTCAAGGAACTTGCAACTGCATGTAAACCCAGTGAAAGAGTGCAAAAAACACACTTGAGTAACAGTTAGCAGAGTTAAATTTCCCATAGATCTCCTTCCGACATATACAGGGTGGAGCAATAAAGCAGGGTTGGGGCTGAAGGCCCAGTCATGAACCCTAAGAAATGCCAGGTAACCATATAAAAGCACCTCCCTGGAAAACTCTGAAGAAACTTTTTTGGAAGCCAAGCTCCCCACCTATTTGCTAGAGGACTTTTTCCTGCACATGCCTTTGTTTCATCTGAAATGTTTCTTTTGTTCTCCAGTGATCAATGCCTCGCTAAGGCCCCAAGGAATAAAATGTACTTACTTATATCCACTGTTACTGCATCCAGAAGCCTGCTGTACTAGCTGACAGAACTCTGAGTAGCCAAATTTCAGTGTCAGTGACTAGAGTTTTTCCAGGTTTACATCAGATCCACTGGAGCCAGATTCTAGCCTACAAGACCTTGGAGGCTGTTACAAATTAGTGACAGAATAGCAGTGATCCTCAGAGCTGCACCCTACACTGGAGGTACCTACATTAGGACAAAATCTTCTGCATATGTTCAGATGTCTTTCCACACTGTTTACTTATATTTCAATTAGGGCTGTCAAACGATTAAAAATAATGGATTGTGATTAGTTGCGTGATTTAAAAAATTAGTTGCAATGAATTGCAATTTTAATTGCCCAGATAAAAACTCAAAATTATGTGCAACTTAACTTAAAAGTTATGCAAAATTATGCAGGTACTTTATATGGCTGGGGGTCTGTTGAGTTTGGAGCACAGGGAGGGGGGCTCCCAGATACCTTGGCAGGATGTGGGGTGTTGTGGGTCAGGAGTGAGGGGCAGACAGACACAGACACCACCCAGCAGGTAAGTGTTGTGGGGGACAGATTGAGACCCCCACTGTGAGGGAGTGAGTCAGAGGCAGGGGTAGGGCTGGGGTGAATAGGGCCCCAGAGCCAGGACAGGTCATGGGACGAAGGCAGGGGCTCATCCAGGTGCATGGTGGGGGCACTCCCATTGCTGTAAGCATCCCAGGGAGAGACATGGGGGGCATGTGCCCCCCAGATTTGTGCACAGGGCAGAGGCAGGCTGTCTGCTGAACAATGGGCTCTGCGCCCTGCTGCCTTTGCCCCATGAACTGCACAATGCCATGTTGTGCCTCCTGCCACCAGGTGGGCAGGGGACATGGCATTGCTAGCACGTGGCTCCAAGGGCAAAGGCAACAGGGCGCAGAGCCCAGCCCGCAATGGCAGCCTGCCTCTGACCTGCGCACAAATCAGGGGGGGGAGTGGGACATGTGCCCCCCGTCTCCCCCAGGGTGCCCTGTGCCCCTGGAGGAACTGCCCGTGGCTCCGTCCCATGACCCATCCCAGTCCTGGGGCCCCATTCACCCCACCCCTGCCCCTGACCCACTCCCTTCCTCACTGTGGGGGCCTCAATCTGCCCCCCCACCCCTTCCTCTTCAC
This sequence comes from Crocodylus siamensis, assembly GCF_052110815.1. Taxonomy (NCBI): domain Eukaryota; kingdom Metazoa; phylum Chordata; order Crocodylia; family Crocodylidae; genus Crocodylus; species Crocodylus siamensis. The sequence goes on from NC_143409.1 coordinate 23,259,332, forward strand.
AGACTCGCCTGCTGCACGCTGCTCCACACGCCGCTGGCTTCTGGGATGCACTCCTAGCCACCTGCAGGCTGCATGTCTGCATCTGTGTGCCCCTCTACCCCTCCCCCCCCGGAGCCACCCAGAGCTCACACCCGGGCTGCCATGTGGTCCTCTGTGCTGCCCCACAGTGCAGGAGTAAGCTCCAAAACCACGTGCACAATTAAAGTGTTGAAAAATTAACTTGAACAATTAATATGTTAATCATGAATAATTGACAGCCCTAATTTTAATATAGTTAAATAATAATATATTTCCTTGAAAATGTATATTCAGCTATTAGAAAAAGTTAATATTTTGTCTACCAAGAAATAGGATTGCAGCAATATGAATCTTACAATAATTAATAATGATTTAAAAAAAAAAAATCACATTAACATTCAATTTCAACAACACATGCAAATCACTGTTTGGAAAATATATTTTGAAGTAAAGTAAACAAATAAGAGTCTGCCCTGATAAACAAAATCTTGTTTGGAAAACTTCAAACAATAAGAGTTTTGTAAACCTCTGGACCAGAAGTCAAAAATAAGTGTGCATTCAGCCTTGGTAAATACACTCTGACAAAAAACAGATACTGTATGCAATCAACTGAAAAAGGTTTCAACTGTATTTAACATACGTATATAAAATAAGTTTAATTGCTCTACTTACTTTGACATACATATAATCTAAGCCATCTATCATCATCCAGTACTTCTGATGGTACAGATTTCCAGCATCTTCAGAGACAGCTGGAATTTCATTGTCAGGTAAAATGGATTTAGCTTGCATGGAAGATATTTCCATGTTGTTTGTTCTCAGTCTACAGTAACACATATAGCAACCAACACCTTCTATCTCTGACCTCTTCAGCAAAAACAACTGAGGTTGTCTGCTTTTCAAGATTCATATGAATAACCCATGAAATCTGCAGAAGATAATGCGTCACAAGCCATGGTGGAGCACTGAATTCCCTTATTGTTAAAGTAACTCACAGTATTTTAGTTTAGTTCTCTACATGCACAAAGACAGTGAGTGTGTTTTCCTTTCAATCATCAAAAATAATGACAGCATGGCACTGTCTTGTGATAATCAAATGGAAAAATTCAAACCCATTACTAAGTGATTCTGGCAGCAATAAATCATTTGTCCTGTTCACTTGCAATAAGAAGACCACATGCAAACCTCTGAAATAGAGACATTCAAGTTCTTCCTTGTTTAAAATTGTCACAAGCATGCAGTTTTCATGCAACTATTTAGAACACTTGAGGATGTTTATATGACAAGTTATACAGAGTCCTGTTTTTTCTCCCCATTCTACAGAAGGCTAAAGCAAAGCTTGAAAGCTTTGCTTGATAGCAATTCCATTACATCTTTGAATGTAAATTTTGCAATCACGTTCATAATCAGGTCAGGAGAACAAACAGCTTGGAAGGGCCTCAGCTGTACAGATTGTGTTTATGCCCATCCATCTTCTCTGTTTCTCTAGAGCTAAGATAATTTAGTAAATCAATTATCCTGTTGATTATTTGTAGCAGTTTTAGTTTCATATGAATTAACATGACAGGCCTACAGATAGCCATACACGCAGACAGGTAAGAACCAACTGACAACACAAAGCAACAACGTCTTCTCCCTGTGGCTGAAGAAGGGTGTTTGTATCCAAAAGCTTGTAAAGAACAATTTTTCCAACTATTTAGCTGATCTAATAAAAAATATCACATCTACCCAAAGAACCTTGTCTGCCAACTGACAATGAGGGACTTCAGAAACAACATAAGAGAAGTAAGGTAGTGTATTCATTAAAGGTACTCATTAAAAATACTTTTACCAACAGATGCGAAGGCAATAATCTGGACTACACTACTACAATTACACTTGGATTCTTAGCCCTTTCCTGATCAACACCTGTCCCCTGTTTTGTATCCATAAACTGGGCATGGCCTATACAAGCTTGGCAATTTCTACAGTACCACTTGGTAAGGCTGCTGATTCTAGCATAAAGGGACCTACAACTTGGAGGGCATCTTTACATATGCTCTGGGGTAAGGGAGAGTTAATTAGAGCAGCTCTCAGGAGCCACCCTAATTAAAGAGCCCACAGCATCCTGAGCATCAAAATAGCAGTGGGCTATTTATTCATTTAACTAATGCTCCTTAAATGAGCTTTATAAAGCGCCTCTGCCACCATTTAGAAGGATGGGGATGCAGAATACACATAATGCTGTGGCTACTGGAGCGTGCTACTTGGCACACTCTGGCAGACTTGACTGAGTCTGCTCCAACATGTGCTAGTTAGCATGAGTCAAAGCAGGCACTGGGCCTGTGCACAGGTACCCATAGGGTGCATCCCACAATAAATTAGAAGCAAATCCAGTGCTGTCTTCAACTCTTCTCAAGTTGCCAATGCATCCTTCTGATTAGCAAAACCTGAGCTTCCCCATTTCTGCACTTTTGCATTTTATGCTGTAGTATTTCTGATGCTTGTGACTCTACGTTGCTGAAGATACAATTTTAATAAATAGCAATTACTGCTGTTTTGAAACATGCTTCTACAATAATTTTGCCTCTACAGAACTCAAAGAAATATAGAGGCATTAATTAGGCCTCAAAATATTCCTTGGAGTTACCTATTACTGCACACATTATATAGACAAAAGAAACAGAAACAAAGATAAAGTAATGTGCTCACAGTTACAGTGCAGCAGAACACAATAGGAGCCTTCACTATTCACCTCCTCATATAACTATGAGATAACATTTCCATAGCCATTTCAGAAACATGTCTTCCCATTGATAATGGTTTTTTGGGCTTATAGATTGATAGATGTTAGGGTTGGAAGGGACCTCAGCAGGTCAGAGTCCAACCCCCTGCCCTGGGCAGGAAATATTATCTTAAGAGCCTTTGAGAATTATATTAGCTCAAGAAAGCATTATTAATTGTTATTGCAACCAACATCCACAGTAAGATCAAAATTTGCCTCATGTTATCTTTGTCTTTTTCCCCTAATACACTTGAAGGAGTTGTAGCCCCAGCCTTAAACACCTAGACTCCACTACTATTACCATAGAGATTTCCCTGAATAGTCACTCTTTCCCTGGTTAGTTTTAGCTAATATAGAAAATTGGGGCATCACAGAGTGTAGAATAAAGCCTAATACAGACATTCAGTCTCTCCTAGGAGAGTCCCTGCTTTCACAGGAGAAACCATGAGTGTACAGCTGTTCAGGCTTGTTCTCCCAAAGTAAAAATGGCAGCTCCAGTCGAAAAAATAAGGGGAATAACCAGGGTTAAATTAGAAGTCTAGGAGAGTTTCTCCTGGGCAAGTGAATGTCTGTATATGCTGACACCACAGGCTGGCCATGGGCAGTCTGGGTTAACCAAGCAGGACTATGCTAGGTAGACTATGCAGAACATCCTGAAATGTGTGCACAGCCTCTCCCCCACCTCCCTTACTTTGGCTACAGTGTCAGCACTGCAAGCTCACCACTCTTCAGGGCCTCAGCATTCAAATGTCTGTACACATGGCTCTGGGTAAGTTTTTTTTTTTAGGGTTACCATACTTCCAGGTTTTCCTGGACATGTCCTCTTTATTGGCCCCTTGTCCTCATGTCTGAGTGGGTTTTTAAAATGAGTGCAAATGTCTGGGTTTTTGCTCTCCCTCTGCTTTCCTGGGCATATGCAGGTTGGGACTGCTTGGGGCTGGGAGCAGGAGGCAAGGTGATTGGCTGTCAGGGGTCACATGCTCTGCACATGGGCCCCAGCAAGTGAGAGAGAGTGAGTGAGTGAGTGAGTGCTCACGCGCAGCAGGGTTGGGCAAGGGGTGGAGAGCAGAGGGCTCTGGGCTGACAGTGAGGGGCACCAGCAGCACTATGGGGCAAGGTGCTGCAGGTCAGGATTGAGGGGTACCAGCAGTGCAGGAGCTTAGAAGTTAGGGGCAGAGGCAGGGCACAGGCATATCACTGGCCACCTGCCTCTCCCCCTCTTCCTCCCCTTCCCCCTGCTCCCAGCACCCTCCCTGCCACAGGCATCCTTTTTTGATCCTGGAAATATGGTAACCCTAGTTTTTCTACCACAAGAACAAACCTAGGAGGACTCTCCCAGGTTATTTGAATGTGTGTATGCAGCCTAAGTAATCTACAATTCCTGGACCTCCAGCTAACCAGGCTCCCCTTTCAAGGGCTCTGGTCAAACAGGCCCACCCTGGCTGAGCTCTTGAGCTTCCACACCTGACCTTGATCCCAAGTTAATGCAACTGCCCCAGTTTGTTCTAACTGGATTGGCTGCTAAGAGTGCCATTCAGTTCTTTTAAACCTTGACAACAGTTTCAGTCTGTTCCAACAAGCCTCACATTCACCAAGGTAGAACTTGGTACCAGCTCTCCGTTTCTCCTGGTTTCTGATCTCTCCTTCCAAACTATACATCTTGAACCTCCCTCTTGGCTCTTCTGGGACCTGGTCTTGCGTTCTCTGCTCCACTGACCCAGACTCTGACCCAATGCCCTGGTACCCTGTACCCCCACCTGGCTGACCTCTTGGTTGCCCTTTAGGGCCTACCCGCAGGCCTGGCAAAACGCTCACAAGACCCATCTCAGGAAATTTGCCAAATTAACCCTCACTTAAAAAACAGAAACTCATGTTGCTACAATGCATCCAGTAGGAGCCAATACATATTGACAGAAAGGTCTAATGACAGTATGGCTTCCTGTCTCCCACAGACATCTGGTACAATTACATTACAAATGTCCTGTCCTCCACTCCTTGACTACTGGGTAATGACTGTGCTTCAGGTCATCAACAATCCTTTCATTTTTACAAATTCTTACACAGACACAGTAAGGAAAAAAACAAAACTAACATATGGTAGAATCAAATGAGAACACATCAAGATGAACTACTTTCTGAGGCAAGCTAGTCTGGAGAAAACCCAGGTTGTGAGGGTTCAATTTTCAGCACAAAATCTGTGGGTACTGTTGTGCTTGCAAATTATGGAGCCATTCAGGTCAGTTGTATCACAAAGTGCTGATTCATAGTGTATTTCACACTGGGCTGCTGCTTGCACCAGCCTGAAATTCAGGGAGTGGTGCATAAGCTTAAAGGCTTGAGCCCAGTAACTGTGACATAGTGGGGTATGTGGAAATTGGATGCCACACCTAAAAAAATAAATCAGTTTTGCTATTAAATATTAAATGCTTTTAAGCAATCAAACCCATCTTATCAAAAGGATAGACACATATGTGCCAATCACTTTGAAGGACTCATCAAGAAAAAACACTTTTATTTGTTTGCCATGCAAATTACGCTGGAATATCAGACTACAATAAATATCTCCCCTACAACAGAATAAAATACAAGTTAAAACCCTGCGCTTTTAAAGTTTTACAGATGTTCTTAACTTCATACTTTGAGGTCAGTGGAATTTTTACAGTGAATAAAGTTAATTGTGTGTATAGGTCTTTGCAGAATCTTTGCCAAACATCCCAAGGTAAAGTTTTTATTTTTGAATAGCAGGACATTATGCAGCAAAGGCTAACATACAACTCCCCTGCACAGCAGAATGAATTAAGGTCCTGAACTGGCACCATTAAAGAGTCAGTAAATTCCTGCAGCTCAGGCTCAAACTTTAACTACCCAAAGTTCCAAGGGGAAGAAGCCAAGAGGAGCAGCAAAGGAAGATCCTTTGCATTTCACAGCTCGACTCTTCTCCCCTGTCTCTCCCAACCCTCAGCAGCTCTATCTTTGAAAAGCAGGATCAACTGTGTAGCTAATATTTTTCAAACTTAGTTTATTTCTACTTTTGTATTAAGACTAAGAGTTTTTATTACTGATTTAAACAAACAAAATTAGACACCTTGCATACAGATCATACATATAAACACACATGCAAATATGTCACTATGTCACAAGTAGGATAATTGTTTGTCTCAGTAATTTATACAAATCCTAGTCTATCAAAGAAGAAAAACAAAAGCAACAAATGTATTATGGGAAAAAAATGCCCCAAGAATCACAGATCCAATTATTTTAACCAAATACCCTTTATTCTGCAATGCAAACATTTTAAAACCATTCACTATTAAAGCAGAAAATTGCAACTACTGTTTTAAATCTCATTTTCATAGCATCACCAGAGGTAAAGGAGTAAGGAGACACTATCTTCCTCCTTTGTGCTCATTTCTGGACTCCGCTTCTGGCAAAAAACGGTAGGAACAGCTGTAATGCTCAGATACTTAAACTGGCCATAACTCACTTCTACAAACACTAATAGATACAGCATGAGGCAACGGGGAAAACATCCATAGTAAACAGTGTTTCATAAAATGTGCAAGACAAGTAACCATTAACATTTTTTTCAAACATGCAATTCCCTGCCAAAAAAAGTGAAGAACGACTTAAGTCCAGAATCTGTTCCTGCCAAGCTCACATGGACAAAACAAACCACTAACTCTAATTAAGAGTTCCTGCTTTCCAGCAGTTTTCCAGCTCAGAGTGAAATTGCTGAAAGGCAGCAATCTACCTACTCATCCAAAGTCAAATTAACTCTTAGTCCCCCAGCATTCTAGGGTGCTTTCCATCTCCCCTCCCCATAGGGTGGGCAGGCTAACCTTGGCCCAAGTTGTCTGCTCCCCACCGCTGCCCCCAACCAGGAAGGTGTGCTATAGCATCTCCCCCTGGCTTCTGGCCTGGGCCAATGTAGGCATGTGACTGCATTTCCAGAATCAAAAGTGAATATCTATTCACTTACTTATCAATTTAATCTATAGTTTAAACTAACCTGTGAAGAGTGAATCAATTCAGCCTTGGGCTTTTTGACTGTTTGTTCTTAGCCTTAGTGTCAAAGCTGAGATGGAGGAGGTAGGGGAGCAAAGACATGGGAAGGGAACGAAAAGCCAGAAACCTTTACAGGTGTAACAAACATACACTTCCTGACATCACAGCTGTACCATCCAGTGCATATCAATAACCAGATATTGCTTTAGTGTGGACTGTCTAGATCAGCCATGGCACCCTGGCTGAAAATCACTGGCCTGTATTCATGCTTAGGATCCTGTTAGGTTCCAAGACTTCTGAATAGAACAGAATCAAGGATAAAAACTGTTCTATTAAAAAACTGTTCTATTAATATTAGCTACATGGCTCTTGTGGGATCACTAACTTTATAAAACCTAAATTCTGTCTCTAGTTCCTTAAAACTGTATTAAATGATTGGCATCTCTAAATCCACTACAGAAGCTAACATTGCATTTTTTAAAAGTCTAACAGCAGTAAGGGATAGTCATTTGCAGAAAGTAACTGTCAGTTGCACACACTTTCCCCCATACAGGGAAAAATCTAACCATCTACTTACCATATTACTACCACCTTTGACTTTTTGTAGAAGCCAACTGTATTAACACAAAGCTGATGAAATACCAAGGGATCTGATCAACACATATTAGAATACCATGCTTTTAAATAAATTATTCTGAACTGCTCCTTGGATATAATTAGTTCAATGTGCATCTTTTAACAGGAAAAACGCTACAACTGTACAATGGATGCATTATAATACGTGTATATGTATGTGCATATGTACACACATTCAAACTTACACCTTAAGCAACCATAAACAATTTCCTACTGAACAGAGAGCTACTGAAAAAAAGCTTCCAGAAATGCTACTGTTTTTCATTTGTCTTGCATAATACATCCTCTCAAAGCCTATTTGTGGAAGAGGCTTTCACAGAGAGATTGCTACCTCAAGACCACAAAAGGCCCTGCCCATGATGATCTCATTTCCTATTGAGAAGGAACTTGGTACTCAAATGAACAGCTCTTACCATAGAGGTCTTGGTTTAGTATAGCTGTACTCCTTAAGGCTTCAGTTTTTCTGCTAATAAGAATAGCAAAGTGTTGTTGACATATCACAGATGTTAACTGCTAACAGAAATCTGAGATTTTTTTTCAGTTTCCTAGACCATGGATGTAGTGTCCAATAGCAAAAAAGAAAATAATATATGCAAAAGCACTTCCTTTACTATAATCATACACTGCAATATAGTAGGTATTGCTATATTAAGTGCCTTCACTTCAGCAACAATTTCAGGAACACTGCTATGTAAAATTCTGATCAGTCATATACCCATGCTTAAGCACCATTATTTTAATAGCAAAGCAGTTGCCCTAAGTAGCTAACATATTCCCTCATCCGTTTGCAATGAATTTTTGAAACAACACAAGGGCAAGATTAGCAAATATAGTATCAAAGGCTCCCACATGTTACTGCTTAATTTAACAACAGTATACATTTAATTTCTATGATAACCTCACAGTACTGAGGCCCCTGACATGTTACATTTAAGATGCAATAATAGGTTAGCCTCACCTTAAATAGTAACCCAGATGCATGTGCTAGTCAATTTAAGGTGTGATAATACAGTAATTGAGCTAGAAAGTTATTTCACATCTAATTATAACTTTGTGACTCATTTGTATCATGCCTTAAATTGAATAGGTGGCTATTCACACACCAAGATTTATCAAAACATGCGTGCCACCCAGCTCGGCAATACACATGATTTTATAAGCCCCAGCACAGGAAGATGCACATGAATGGCAGGGTGTGTGATTCTGGGATCAGGGATTAGACCCCATCACATCTTAAAGTGAATGTCTGTCAGGAGCCTAAGTCCCACATATCCCATGTAGAAATATGCTAAAATATTAAGTCTTTGTTTCTTCTTGGTTAAAATAGCACACCATACAAGTTGTATATCAACATGAAAAACTGCCACCATGCTATTATTGAGCAGTACAACCCTGAAAAAAAATCTATTAAGACAAATCGGTTGCTGTTTAATTTTCAGAAAGCAATACAGTATACAACAGAAGGATTTCTTAATTAAGCCAGCTAGAGGACTTCCTCCAGTTCTACATTTAAAAAAAACATGTGAAAGAAGTAAGCAAATGTGTAATATGTACTTGTCTTTACACTAGTATTTTATTTGTTGCTATTATTTTTCTTATTCTGGACTTTTAGAAACTAGAGAGTCAGTCTCTGGTCATTCTCGATGTCCAGCCACAATAGCACAATGCTGCCTTCAGCTGAAAATACTGCAAAGGGATGTTCATTTATTTTAATAACTAGGACCTAACCACACCCCAAGAACTGTCCCAATTAAGCTACAGGGTTCCGAGGTCTGCCTGTGCAGTCTTCTATACCAGACTGGAGCCTGCTGTTTCTTTTAAATGCTCACAAAGACATTTTTATTGACCATGGGGAACCCTTACTTATACAATACAATACTTAGAGGCAAATTTCAATCACATATCCTTCAGCAAAACAAACAAACAAACAAAATATTCTGGGACAAAAACAAGCTAGATAAAGTACATAGTGAGAAGAGCTAAGTCACAGTGTATGCACTAGCAGTGAAACCAGTGAAACTGAATTGTGTTTCTGTCAGCAGTGTCCCATATTCCACCCTATGTCAATCTGGTTTATTGCTTACAAAACCCAAAGATGAGCGGCATCAAGGAGAAGATGGAGGAATTGAAGGTCAAACGTTGAGTTTGGCTTGTTGAATCATAAGCTATAGTGTAAACTAAAGCTGTCTACTAAATACCCAATAAGTCTTTCCACTGAATTTAACTGCAGCTGGATCAAGTCCTAGGTAAACAGCACTAGCTGTTAATTAGACTCTGGAAAAGGAGGCAAGAAGCATCAAGGATTAAAAAAAAAGAATGATCTATTACTAATTTTTTAAACACCATTAGGGCTGCTTGTTGTTCATACCCAAGACAACATAAACCTAAATTCTGCGAAAACAATGGTTCTATTTTAGAAAATCTTTTTACCCCATCAAGTGTTAACTATCGGAGACTGATAGGGGCCTAAAGAACTTCCAAAAAAAATCTAAAAATAAAGTACCTAAGATAAAATACAAGTCTCTGTTTCTATAACTGGGAAGATTAAAGCAATTGTGAATAACTGTGAAGTGCCTAAATCACAGTAAGGAAAGCCACAGGGAAAAATAAGCTTTGAACTAGGGGAACAAAAACATTAAAAATGTAAGTTCCTCATTTTAATTTGAAAAGAAGAGCAAACACAATTTCTAACCTTTTTTGTTAACTTCCATATACTGGTATTAATCTTTTGTGCAATTTTACAGAAATTTGAAATATAACTTTGGGCCAAAGTTATAAAGAAAAATGCCTGACACTATTCATGAAATAGTTCTGAAACTGAGCTATGCCCTAAGGCAGTGGCTCTCAACCTTTTTTGTATCAGGACCTATTTGTAAACATTGATGGCCAGTGCCGACCCAGTAAATAGTTTAAGTAAAAAACAGCCCGCTGGTCCTGTTGGTGCCCCTCACTCCTAACCAGGTGACCCCCAGCCCCAGCCCCTAGTATGTGGGGCATGAGGTGTGTGCAGGGGGGCATGAGAGGCCCAAGCAGCCCCTTGTAGGCTAGAACTGTGCCAGCCTGCAAGGGAAACCCCACAGTTTGTGTTTTTCTCCTTTAAAGGAGAATCCTTTTTTGAAGTTTGTTTGCCACCCTTTCATATATTCTTGTGACCCACTTTTGGGTCTCGACCCATGGGTTGAGAAACGCTGCCCTAGAAGGAAGATACTGCCTTGTATACAATTTACATTTGAAATCTCATTGGGTGCAGCAATACCAAAAAGGCACAGGTCAAACACATTCACACAGAGCATGTTGTTGTTTGCTTGTCCTGGAGTCAGTCATTGCATTCAAAGCTTCTGTTAACTGCAATAGTGAATAACAACACAAGTGTCTATACAGAGTCACAGAGATTAAACAAATTGACATGCAGATAAGGGAAAAAGGATTTTCACAGTGCTGACATGGCTTATCACAAAATGTATGTAGATGGTCTTTGGCAATAACAATCTCACTCTGGAAAAATAGTTACTGTATCCTATTTCAAGATAATAGTTGTAGCATGGCCAGCAACACAGAAGTAGTATTTCATGGTGCCATGGAAGAGATCCATGTTTGCAATCTTCATTCGTCATTCTGCATTTGAATGGTGCTTTGGGACATCTTGAAGCTTAACAGTGCAAAACTTCACTTATCTATACTTCACTGATCCACAAACTATACTTTGCAACAAAAACAGTGATCTCGCCCTCTTCCTGAAGTTTTAAAGAAATATTGACAATATTTTCAAAGCTGATGCTCGATTTTTACCTACTACTGTTATGACTAACTCCTAAGATTACTACAGCTGCAAAAATCAGGGAAAAACATTCTACTTCTTCAGTTTACTTTGTCCATTCAACATGCACAAAAATAGTCTCTCACTCGCTGATCAACTTGCCCTGCCTTTCAGAATCTTGCTCTCTGTCATCTTGAAGTTGTTCCCATTATGGTCACTGTACATATTTTGTGCCCAAGCAAGATTGTAACACTGCAGGAGACATCTCCTAATCTGAGCCCTTCTGATGGAGAATTTCAAGCAGAGGACATCCAACTATTCTAAAAAATCCTCAAAAGCTGCATCCAGACGAGTTCAGACATCTGGTGTATGGCACCATACACCTATCTGTGATGCCACACACCACACATGCAGGCATTCCCCGCACTGCTACCTGGCAGTATAGGTAATTTTTGTTTTGTTTTTTGACCCAGGGAGATCCTGGGGTTAAAAAAAAAAAAAACAAAACCACCACCAAAAAAAGCAGGGCAGCACACACAACAGCAGTGCACAGCACCCAAAACTGGAGCCTGGCCAGCCAGAGCCACACTGTGGCTGCTGGCCAGGCTTCCTACTGTGGCTGCAGTCCCATGGGGGGTGCAGGGGGGCAGGATCCCAGGTAAGGCTGATGGCCCCAGCCTCCCCTACCCCACCTGGGGTAACCTGCCATGTGCCAGAGCGCACATAGCATGGGCATTCTCTGGTGTGCTACTACTTGTTCCTTGGGAAACAAATGTTTGGACTCATCTGGATGCAGTGAAAACTTATTAGTTCATTACTGTGGGAATTTCAAAAAGACCATCCTGAACAAGTTAGAACCACTGAAGCTGTAGTAAGGATTAAATTAAAACAAAAACACAAAATGTGTGGCAGCTCTCTCTCTCATACTTAGAAAGAGTTACCTGATTTATGCTGTTACACTGAAAGATCATTTAAAACAACACATCCTCTCTGGTCAACCTGTCCTTTTCTCCTCTACCCCACTCCCTAGGAAACCTGCCAGTGAGACTGCTTCTTCCTTGAACAGTGCCCTTGAACATACCTACCCATGACTGAACCTCTAAGCACTACATACTACCTATTATTTGATCCAGTTTTCCTAATGTTTGGTCACTTTTAACATAGCTGCTGAATCTAGGGCTAAGTCTCACAGTAACTGTGCATCTATGCCAAGTATTACTTTCATGTTGGAGGCTCTGTGTATTTTATGGAACCATCCTGAAGGTGATCACCAGTGGGGAAGAGATATAAAAACTAGTCTTTCAGGACTACACATGGCTTTAAAAGAGGAGGGAATAATCTCTTCTAGCTCTATAAAGAATAGGAACAATCTTTAGAAAGTGAACACTGGAATAAGTTTATTACCTAGTCCTCTACTGGGGGACTATATGCTGCACTTGTTTTATTTTACAGGACCGTTGCTCAGTATCTTAAAGTCCTTATGTTCCTTATTTAGTAAGTTTACTCTGCTGTTCTTATTCACTAAATAAAACATCTAAAAATTGGAAAACAGAGGTGGGAGGGCACAAATATGAAGAAAACTGAGATGATGAATGGAAGAAAACAAAAACTCTCTCTCCTCCAGCAAACAGGAGCCCTTCAAATCTATTATATGCTCATACACCATCACCCTCTTCAGGAGCTGATAAAGTCTGCTAAGCTGTCATAAGGGCACTCTCCCAGAACAGGAAATCTAGTCCTTTCTAGCAGCCTAGTAAAAAGTTGGCCTATACAAGGTAGGAAGGGTGTAAATTTAAAGCAGAATAGCTATTCCTGTTTAACTCTGGGCATGAACACATAATCAAGTTAGTGGAAGATGCATGTGGGTGGAAATGTACAGTGTTTTCATTGCTCCATGACTAACTACCTTTTTCTAGAGGAACCATTCATCTATCTGAACAAATCTGTCCTGCAGTAAATGAACGCTAGTCTTCCATAGGTTAGTCTGGTGGTTCTCAACCTTTTTCAACCTGATGTTCCCATTGATAGGTTTGAGACACCCCTCATAAAAGACCAGTTTTGAGCTTTCACTTGTTTTTTGACTACAGAAAAATAAGAGAACAATTCTGCTGCTGCACAGAACTCAGACAAAGACTACAACGGGCTAGAATGTTTTTAACACTGTGGGTTCCGATTTGAAAACTCTGGGTTTATCTTGTAAATCATGTTTGCAAACTTAACAGTTCTAACGTTGTATGGCACCCTGGTTGAGAATCAAAGAAGTTTTTAAGGATGAAGTGCCATGGGCTAGTGTTCACTTATTATGCACAATACATGCACAAAGGCCACTACCATGGAACAGCTGAAACACTGTAATACCCTGCTGACACTTATCTAGTGCTAACTTAATCAAGTGTCTATACCTTCCCATTTTGACCATTTTTATTGTGGAATAAAAGCATCTGCATAATTTGTTAATCAGGAATAGTTATTCTTAATGTATACAAGCCCAACTAGATGTCCAGTGAATTTTTCAAGGCCAGCTGTGCCCACACTTCCTTTGACCAGAATGCTTATTTTCATTTGTTTATGCAGATACATTTAATACAAACAGCCATCTAGAACAGTGGTGTTCAACCTTTTTTCTCCTTGGTGGACTGGACAGGCAGTGCCCAGTCTGTCCAAGGGCAGGATGTGGCCAGTGGCCCTGATCCAGCACCCAGGGTGGCTGCAGTGGGACTCCATCCAGTCATTCAGAGGAGGCCCATGGCAGGAAAGGGGCATGGCCCGGCCCTGATCAAGCCACATAGAGACATGGGGGCACGGCCCAGCTCCATTCACTTGGCATAGGGAAGAGGGCAATGCCTGCCCCAGATCTGGCTGTGCTGGTGGAGGAGGCGTGGGAATTTGGCAGCGAGCAATGGTTTGGGACTGGCCAGTGATGTTTACAAATGGGACCCAATACCAAAAAAGGTTGAGGACCGCTGGTCTAGAGCACCTCGGTCTATCATCAACTAACCATCACCTCCACAATTTTTTTCAGCCTCTCACTTATGTGATTGGCTCCAATCTCTGGCCAAGAGCCAGCTTTTCCCATAACACACACTGTTTAGAGTTGGCCTGTGGAACACTTCAAAATTGTATCAAGAATTTGGTTTGTATTGACTCATTATCCTCAGAAGGGATTACCCACTGTATATTCATGGACAGTTTACTGCAAACACAGTGAAAGAATCATCCAGTGCAGAAATACTCTCTTTTCATATTTCCTACTTACACAAGTCACTAGCTGGACCATAACTGATGTTATAAAGCAGTGGAAAATTCAAGACTGGACACCGTTTAATAAAATATACCCAAACTCAACCTGAAATTACAAACTTGATACAATACTGTTTGATAAGATTCAATGGCATGGGGTCAAACCTAATGAATACAACAGACCTTTCTACCAGAAAAAAAAGAAAAGAAAAATCAGTGATCAATAGTTTTGTTGCAGGTACACACACACGAGATATTTTACTGCTAATGCATAAAATGTGCATTGCAATAAACCTTAATCCTGTCGGTCAGTAAGACACGTGAACTGCAGAGATCAGTGCAGAAGCGCTGCATACAAGGAGAGGTAGTAAAATTCACCCTAAAATATATTAAGAGATTGACTGAAAAGTGGGCCCTACAAAGAGTCTCCTTCCTGCATCAGTCAGTGCTGGAAGCCGGGATCTCAGCCAGGCAGAAGGTAAGGAAAATCGTAGCCTATGATTACCCCCAAAGATTTCCTGCAAGGCTGCTAAGGCTCAGACCCGTCTCCCACGTTTGTTTTGGCAAAACATTTCTAAAGAAGCGGGACTGGTTTTTAGAGAACAGCAGAAAGGTGGATTTTGGAAACAACAGAAACCCCAAGGGGCAGCAGCGCAGGGCGCTGTGGATGAGGCTGCGCCCAGCAGCTGCTGCTTCCGGGCTGTGCTGGAGGCCGGGTCTGCCCGCGCCCCGGACCTGCAGGGGACCCGGCTGGGAAGGAGCGGCCCCCCAGCCCGCCGGGCCCGAGAGGATGCAAACTGCGGCGGAGCCGGCACCCCCGAGCCCGCGATGCCGCGGGGGAAGGGCTAGGAGCGGTGGCTGCGGCAGGGTGGGGCAGATACCCCCACCCCCACCCCCACCCCCACTTCCCGGCCCGAGTGCGGGGGGAGGTGGCCGTGAGGGGAGCGGCGGCGCTGCCGCCATCGGCCGCGAATGCCTGAAGGACACACACGGCACCCCCTCCCCGCCCGGAGCCCCCTGCTCGGCGCGGCCCCTCACCTTGGTGTAGAGCTCGGACGCGGCCATGGTGCCGCCCGGGCGAGTGGGCGCGGGGGATGCTGATACCGACGCTGATGCTGATGCTGATGCTGAGGCGGGGGGGGGCCGGCACTACCTGTGCGGCGCGGCGGGGCCGGCCCCGGCCCGGTGCATTGTGGGAAGGCGGCGCTGGGCGGGAGGGCGCGCGACGCTGCCCGTGGAGGCGCAGGCTGGGCCTGGCGAAGACGCCCCCGGCCCTTTTTCTTGGGGCGCCGCCTCGGCACGGCCCGCCTGACCTGCTGCCCCGGTCCCACACCGCCCCTCACAATCTCTCGAGCATGAATTTGGGCGGCGGGTGGAGCCGCGTCCGTCTAAGCACACGGGCAGACGAGGTGTTTTGGGTAAAGGTGATGTCTTTTGTTAGGCCGACTGAATAGTTGGAACAATAGTTGGTCACAGGCTTTCAGGCACAAGCAAGCATCTTTCTATCACCATGTCCAGACTCCCGGGGAAGATCGGGGGAGGGAAAACAAAACAGAAAGAACGGGATGTAGCAGCTTCGTCTTCTCACCAGCCCTGTTTTGTAGCCCTACCAGTACCTCCCGTCGTCCCATCTTCCCTGCCACGCATTTGCATTTTCACAGACCTGCATTTTTCATATTGGCTTAAGCTTCTGGTCACCCAGGAGAGAGCATAAACACCAGCCAATTCTCCCTAGGCCTGAAGAAGTGTTTCTGCCCCCAAAAACATTTTTTTCCAGCTATTTAGTTGGTCTAACAAAAGATACCACATTTACCCAAAGAACCTTGTCTGCCTTGAGCATACATCAACATTTCATAGAAGTAGGATGTTGGCTACTGTGGTCCCTATTTAACCAGTGGCAGGTTTGTGTTAGGTCTGCATGGCATCAGGGCGGACAGTAGCCCAAGATCAAGCTTAGATGATAGATTGTATGGGATGGATTGGATGGGGATGATCCTGCCTCAGGAAGGGGCAGGAGCTCTGCAAGTCCCTTTCACCCCTAGTTCTCTATTATTCACCAACATCCCTGTTCTACCCGCACCTTTTAGAGACCCAGTCTCACCTGTGTCATGATCATTCTGGAGGTGAAACCTACAGGCCACATGTGTGTGGTGTCAGGTACAAATCCTGCAATCATCCACTCCCCTGTCCAAGTGGCCACTGACAAGCCCCTTGCATTTATCTAAAGGGACATCCCAGGCAAGGAAGCAGACCAACCCTGGCAGATGCTTACAGAAAACGGTTCCAGGCAAGTGCAGACACGGATGTTTAGGCCTCCTGGTAGACAGAGGTCTGTGCCAACCCTTTTTGCTTCAGAGTAGCACATGCTTCTAGGACCACTGAAGAGTTAAAAAATTCAGACAGACCTTTTGGCAGTTACATTTTTGTTACAAATTCACATAGCCTTGGGGCACATCTATGAAGCAGTTTCATTGCTTCCATCTTTATTTTTCTTTTAAATTCACTGGGAGAGGGAACTAGAATTTCACTGGAGATCGCCCATGGTTTTTAACATTCTTTGCCATGGCCTAAACATTATTATAATTTTACAGCAGTTTGCTAGGCACAGACAAGAATTCACCCTCAGCATCCAGTTTCAGACTGGATGCAGAAATAGGGGCAGAGAATAAGTTACAAACAATTTTGGCAGTGATGTTAAGGAGGGATAGGTCAGCAAAGTCTGTGAAGGTCAGTGTATGCTGTGAAGCTACTCTATATAAAGGCAAATACATTAGCTTCTTGCATTGCAAAGCAAGTGAGTCTTCATGGATGATTTGAATGTGGACAGGCCAGAGCAGCATACAAAAAAAGATGATTACAGGAAAAGACAACTGGGACATGAAGGAAGGTATTATGGACCAAACAGAGCAGTAGGTGCAAGGCATAAGGTCAGGCTAGGAAGGACAGCCAAGAGGATCAAAAACACAAGGACTGGGAGTGATGTAGTAAGAACAAGCAAAAAAAAATATCAGTAGCAGCTTTTTTAATAGACTGGAGAGGGGGGAAGATGAGCTTTTGAAAAGGGAATTGTTCTTTGTTCTAGTGCTCTCTGGTCAATAAATATTACAAATTAATATTCATTTTTCCAGGATCAGTTTAAGCTGTAATTGTCATAGTCTTCCTCTCAGCATTTAGAATGGTCTTTTCCCCATCAATATATCTAGTATCTTAAGCTTCAGTGAATGCCCTACTTCTTTAGAGCCTGTACCTTTTCCCTCCTGGCCATGTGACTTGCCCTCAGGTTTTTTTCCTTATCTGTCATCACTGACATCATCATTTGTCTCATGTCCGACTCTCATCCTTCACTTGATATTATAAGAACTTAATTTTTTGTATGTGCCTGTTCTCACCCAACATCCACCGTGCTGCTTTGGGATAATGAAAATGCTAAATCCACACTAGTTTGCTTGGACTGTGGATTATTGCATCAGCCATTCACAGCTGGAATCCTGGATTCAAATGGAATTATAACCACAAGTCAAAAATAGATATGTTTATCCAAAATACACTCCTGTCTCGGCATTATTCAGCACACACTGAAACCTCAGGTCTGTTGTTAAAGGTCAGATTTTGAAGACAGTGACAAAATAGATCCAGCCTTCCTATACTACACCTATAAGTAACCAGTTATTATACTCCTTAACCATCAGTTACTTACATATTTACAAATGTAACTAACCTAGCTGTGATAACATCCATATATAATATTGTATACTGATTTTAAATGACTTCAGCAAAGAAAATGATCCTTTCAGAACTTTAAAATGGGGGAAGGATTCAGTTGAATTTGTTCATGTTTCAGAAAGTCATTGGAATTTCAACTCATGTTATAGTTTAGTTCAAGGGACCAGATCCTTAGACATGGGTAGACATTTTATGCCATATTACAACTGATGATTTCTCCAAGGAGAGCTGGTTACTCCAAGGAAGGAATAATTTAGTAATACAGAATCAACACCTGCTGCTGGCATAACAGACACAGGTAGGAAAAGATGGCAGTTTTTTTTAGGTAACATTAAGTCTCTTCCAAATTCAGCTAGAAACAGCTTTTTCTTCTGTTTTAGAGATAGATGCACTACTGGCATTTTACCATAGAATTGATTTTATATCGGGGTAACTGGGAGTGCTTAATTTTAAGGTTAGTTAACATAATGAGTTCTAGACATGCCTGCAATGGAAATAGATGCATAGCAAAGGTTGCTTTGAAAAAAACGTAGTTTTTATTCATGCTATATGAGAATTTAAAAATATGCTGTTAAAGCCTTTCTTCATAGTTTACTAAAGAACTTGCATAAGATGCAAGTCCTTCACAGAGCAAAAGGCATTACAACTCTCCATAGCATATTATTTTGTGATGGAGTCAAATACTAGAAATAACTCCTGAAGAATTTGCTAATTAATTAGGTTGGGATAGAGTCAAAAGCAAGTAACATGCATATAAACTTGGTAAAGGTTGTTATTTCTCTTCCAATCAAAGTTTAGAACAAATCTTTCAGGGGACATTGTGATTACCTAAACATCTACAAGATACAAGTGACAAATGGTGATAAGTAACAAAGAGGTGTTCATTACTTGATACTTTGGTTACATAGTAATCTGGGGCAGCTCTTAGAGCTCTTAACCCCAGACTGTCTGCACATTAACATTTTAAAGTGGTTTTAAGCACTTATTATGCAGCTCAAAATTATGCTATTCCAGGGCATGATTCTGTCTGATCCATACAACCCAGCTCCTGTTCCATTACGGTTTGGTCAGTCCCAACAGATGTGCTGCCCAAGTTGCAGTCCTTCAGCAACGATAGATGTGTTCCTGGCTCTCCACCCCTCTAGCAGCTACAGCTCCTAGTCCTGCACCTGCTCATCAGGCCTCCTAGTGGCAAGTCACAGCTGTGCAGGTAGGGCACAGTCAGAGAAGATTTCTAGACTGTGACAGCTCCAAACTCCAAGCTAGCACTAACACCAATCAATGTGCAGCTCAGTAGAAGGTGTAACATGGGAGTTTCACACATGAGAAGTTACAAGTCTTTCAGCATGTACATGGAAAACAACATACAGTACAAATCCTTAAATCAAAACAAAAGTCTCAGCTGGACCATTGCTTATTGCAGAATCTCCCCTAGATATGGCAACACAATTGCAATGTGAATCTGTCCTTTCAAAGTGTTGCAGAAGCTTCTGTTACACCAAGGTGATTCTCCCAGCAGAAGTATGCTTAACTGATCCGCTCAGGTTCTGATACCAAAGATCCCATCTCCAAAGCCCAGATTTTTGGTGACTTACAGACCATACCTTTAGGTTTTAGTTTGCCAATACCAGTATTATTCAGTTCTTTAGTACTGTCCATACAGTTGCATGGGGTATTTAGTACAGATACTTCAATCCAATAGACTAATGTGCTACTGAAATGAAGTATGAGTACACTGCAGTATGGTTTAGGATAGGAATTAATTTTTTTTTTAAATTCTCACAGGATATACCAGTGTTTAGCACTTCAAGGGAATCTGTACTTAAACAGAAATATAATCTCTGTAGACAGATGTTTGGTTAAAAGGGCTGGGGGCTGCAGTAAATTTAACTTGAAAAGGTTGATGGGGATGCAGGGTTACAAGAAAGAGTTTATAACTTTTTGCTTTCAAATAGTCTTGTAGTTGGAAGGACTCATTTACTGTCACCACCACTATTACAGGGCAAGTTTCAAGAGTGTGATCAGTATGTAATATCCAGCAGTCCCCACACCCACTCAAATGTACCTCTGCAAACTAAATTTGAACATACCTGATCAATTTCATATTTACTTTACAAGTTAAAGACCGATCATGCCCTTAAAAGCATGATGAAGACTACTCAATACAAATACCACGTCTTAGAAAAAGGGGCTACCAGCAAGTCATCAGGAACAGCATTTTCAGACATATAAACAGAATCAATACTGTTTACAGCAATTTAACCATCTGCCTCTAAATCAAAGCTACTGCTTTTCAAGTAATTCAGTCGATTTCAATTGTATCAAGTCCATCCAGGATAGATATTTTTTAAAGATATTCTGAAAGCCTTCCAAAGAGAAATGCTTAAAGGGATGTTATTTCAGCTTGTTAGCTTTCTTTCAGATTTCTAGCTACAGTAAAACCTTTGGACATCAACATTTAAGCCATGAGACCAAATTTTAAAACTGAGTTACTACTACTGCAGTGCTGCTATCTAGGTGCAAAATTTATTCGCCCAAACTCACCTTCACTCAAACAGCATAAGGCATTGAAACAAGCATTTGTTATGGAGTTAGGTTTTTGCACAGTTAGCTTTAATTGTCTGTATTAGAAAAATAAGCACTGAAATATATAAATACGGTTACATTAAAGTAGTATTGTAGTCTAACAAACTAGAAACTGAGACCCAGTCATACTTCTAATGATACAGAGTAGCAAGATTTGGGTTTTAGGAAGTCTTAAGAAAGAATTTGATCAGGAGAGGCAATATCATTAAGAAGACCACGGTAAAGACAAAACAAATTTGCACATTGCAATAAAAACTAAGTAGATCAATTTATTATGTATACTATACAACGTGTATGTTTGTAAGGAGCAATCAACATTTCATTCCCTTAACATCTTGACTGGGTGTAAGGAATATGTCCAACAAAACAGTACTCCTGGGGCCTTTGCACAGACACTGTCCTACTATATCATGAACAATGAGAAGGAAGCCTTCGGTCTACAGGTTTGGGGGACATATCTCTGAAGCTGCAATTAATCCACTTGTGACTATTTCAAAAAGTTGGTGCTACTTGCTATTAAAAGCCAATGTTAGTACTACTCTAGCTATTAATTACCATCTACCCTTAAAGGCAAGATATGACAGGGACTGCCAGACTACAGTGCAGATAGGTCTTCTCTGAAAAAGGTCATTTATCAAATGGTAAAACTCATATTATACATTATGTACACAAGTTTGGATAGCTTGGTTATTCTGCAGGAGTAAGCTGAAAGTAGGTGTAGATTCACAGTCAAGTTTGATTTGCTGTAAAATCATTATTGGGCTTAATCATTTAATGTCTTAAACAGCATATATAATCAAACTAACTGCTTGCTGCTGAGGTTTTCAATACAAAGGCTCAAAATCTGTAACTGATCTGGTCATAGTAATACAGTACACTTCAAATATACATTTATATTGGAATTTGTAACAAACTTAAAACCCTGCAAGCCACTGAATGGACATCAGAAGAATTTGTTGTCTAATCAGTGTATTAAACTAGTTGTAGCTGAGTGATTGGAATGTTTAAAATTTAAATGCAATTTTTGCCTTCCTAAATGTCAAGAGAACTCAACCTACTGTGAATATTAGTGTAGTGACACCAGACACACACACACACACACAAGCACATTCAAATGTAAGAAGCTTGTTTCAGACCAAATCCTACCAATAAGTCTTGCTTTTCATTTACACATACAAAAATAAAGAGGGATTTTCACATTACGATAAAAATCTATAAAAACCAATTGAATTCAATATATCCATTTTCCCTGCTATTTTGGTATATATTTCTTTTGATAAGATTTTTCTCTTTTCCCAGCCTAACTTTTTACAGACACAGGGTATCTATGCTCTTCAGTCTGTTCTTATGAAGATATTCACAAGTTCATTAGAAATCTAATAAAAGATAAAGGAAAGCCTAGACTATAGCAAGCACATTCCTAATGAACTACTTGGAAAGGACTACATAGATGCACAAAATATGAACTAATTAGATTTTGCAATTTGGAAGTTCTCTGCTTCAAGTTCTCTTTTGATATTGGGGGGTAAACTGACAAAATTATACAAGTTAAGCCTGCACCACTGCCTTTGTCCATAGCATATTTAAAATTTAGAACATGCATATCTAACATCTCTACTGCTACATCTTGTTATGACAAGCAGCCAGAATTTTCCAGAGGGGGTTAAATAGTCACTGCAAGTGCTCAGTGCTCCCAAGAGAAAGAATAAGCTCGTCTGGCTATTATGCATAATTCAAAATAGAGCTGAATTAAAGTTAAGCTAAGTTTTGAATGATTATTGTCTGATCCTCAGGTCTGTCTTTGGGAAGGACTCTGCAGAGACCAATCTATTTTTCTTAGTCACTTGGATAACAGCTGTTCTGGCAGATGCCAATACAAAAGAAGGATTTTAAAATGTATGTTTAGAGTATTTTCTCTTATGGTGATTTTTCTGGGGATGGATTTTTTAAAATTTTTTAATAGAAGTTGTATTAGACCTTTTCTTTTTTAAGAAAACTGAATGAGTGGTAACAGCAAGCTATGCGATATTCTAGTATTCTAAGAGGGGTAATAAATTCACACTGTGATCCCAAGGACTAAATCACAGTCTTGATATTAATAGTTTTATAGGTACTAACAGCAAAAGCTCCACTTTTATCTAATATACCTGATTCAGCTAAAAATACAAGTTCTGATTTTCTCCTTCCTGAAGTTCCGTCTAGTATCAACGTACATGTATATTACCTGTTGTACTCAGTAGTTAGGTCCCTTTATAACCTTCACCATCTACACAAGATGCCAAGCTTATCCTCATTTGCTGGAACGAGAAACTATCACATTTATCAATAGATAGTACATATGATACAAGTTCAGTTCTTCATATTGCTCAAAGCTGGTTAGGGGTTACTGTGCAACACAAAGAACTAAGGATGCCAAAACAAGGAGTTGGCATATCACCACTTCATGATTTCACGAAATATGATATCATACCCTTCTCAATTCTAACACTAAAAATATTCCAAATACAATTGCATCTAATCCCTTAATCCCTAACAGGTTTGGAGTCTGTCATAACAACCCTAAAGAACTGTAAGTATCTCTGTAATCCACAGAATCCCAGAGTATTTCAACTTTAAAAAGATATAGATTTAAAAGTTTCTGAACAGAAAGGGTGCCTGCCTTTGAATGCCTACAGGAACATATATTTCAGACTGCTATACATGAACATTGGAAGTCATTGCTACATAAAATATACAACTGCAAAAAGCATAAGTAAGGTTGACTCAATCAGGTGTCAATATTAAGTGTTTCACAAATCTTGGGTTTACAAGTTTTATCAGTAGCAAGATTCTGAGCACAAAGTTTCAGGCCAAGACTTTCAGATACAGAGTTACTTGTGCTTCTGATTGGCACATTATCTGCTTTTTAAAATGTAAAATTAATAGACATTTGCAAAAGGTTGTGCAAAACTATTGTATTTACAAAAATGGCACAAGAGTGAATTCAACAGTCTATGCACATGCACACTTCATTCACATCTTAAAACAAAAATGTGTTCTACGCTACATAACTGAAAAGAATACCAGCTTCAACAGGCAGTTGTCAATAAGCACTAGGTTCACAAGAGTTACACCAGAATGGGCAAATATTGCCCAAGTAAAAATCTATTGTTAAAGCTGAAACAGGTTTAAGGCCATTCAAGTTCAAGAGCAGATACACAAATTCATTCAGAGCCCTGTCTGTGTTGATACATGCTTTACCTTCTAGTAAACTTGTGGTCCAAACCTCTGTTTTAGACAACAAAACCAAACACAGGAGAAAAAGCAATACAACAGGAGGTTATATTAAATACAAACATACTATGCTGTAATTAAGGTGAAATAACAAAAGCAGAAACATTAAAAGTTGTAAAACTTGCTATGTCACTTGCTGGAACCAGTCCTACACTAGGAAATAGGCAATATGTACATTTTCAAGTAGATTACATTGCTCTAACCAAACTTGTCCTTTTTATCAGTGCATTGTTCTTACTAGTCCAAGTACTACACATTTACTCTTAACAGTACTCCCTTACAATAGCAGCATTCACTACCGCTACCTGCAAAAAGCTGTCAGTCTCAACAACTTAGTGTAAAAAAAAAAAAAGTGAGAAATAACTATTAAGGAGAAATAAAGGGAATGAGAAGATTCATGCAGTTCAGCTGTTTTAGTCAGCCAGCCAGCTTGCTAGCAACAAGAGATGGTTTCCGCTGCGGAAGATCTTGTGGAGTGGGAATGTGGTCACCAGTGACTTCCGTCTTGTCAGGAGCTGCAGTAGGCAATTGTTTGTTCTTCATCTTTGCTTTTGCCATGTTGTAGTCACCAGAATCAAAGTATTTTTGCTAGAAGACAAAAATATTTTTGTTGGCTTGAAAAATGTATTCAATGCATGCACAAAATTCCACTGGTTTAGTAAGCAAAAGCCATTTAAAACATCAAACTGATAACCAAGTTGTAAACTTAAAAGCTCTGTTGTTGGAAAGAGGTGGATATTAAGAGTTTAGAAAGTAATTTTTTACCTCACTGAATACAATTTGTATGCATTAGTATGGACTCCAAAGGTGTGGAGTTGGGGAATAAACTGAAAGTTAAACACTGAATTAAGTAAATGCTAAAGTTAATGTCCAATCTAAGGTCTGTTTCACTGCATGTAAGCATTATTATACTGCCAGATTTGTAAAGAGACCAAAACTTCACCTCTCAAGAACTTCACACCTTGACAGTCTTCAAAGTGTAGTGCAGTTAATGAACTCCAGAACTGCAGAATTAAAACAACCTTGAACATTAACATCTAAAGGATAGAGTGCTTGCTTTAGTGTATCATGTGAAATGAATTCTCATAGCCCAGATCTGCAAATGGTTAAAGCAGTGGTGCTCAACCTTTTTCCCCAGGGGGCCAGATGCAAAGTGCCAAGTCTGTCAATGGGCTAGATATGAATGGTGGTACTGATGCAGCATCAGGAGTGGGTGCAGTAAGTACCATCTAGCTGTGCAGAGTGGGATGAGGGCCAGCCTGCAGAGGAAGGGAGCATGGCTTGGCCTGGTGGGGGAAAACGGGTGGGGAGAACAACCAAAGAGACTCAGAAGCAAGATAGCAACCAAGTACTTGTGAAGAACTGGTGCAGAAACATCAAATCCAGCTTTCATTGCTGTTAGTCTGATGCAATACACTATTACAAGTTACTTAGCAGTTGTACTGAATTTTTTAGAAGCCTACTGAAATTTTTAGAAGGCTACTTAAAAACAAAGCTTCAGGCCTAGAATGAATATAGCATATTAAACCACAAATAAACCTGTTTTGGATTGATACAGCTTAGCTTGAGACATAGCACATGCCAATTCTATTCATGTAACAGCTCAATGCATAACGGCATGTTTCATCTTTTGAAACACAGCTGTTGAAAGCACATGCACACACCCCACTCCCCAAAATCTGATTATGAAAATCAATACCCATTTCATTTCCATAAACATGTCCTGCTTCCTAGATCATGTTAAAATCAAAGCTGTTTTACTAAGCAGATATTAGATACCTGGTTGTATTCAGACAAGTTATCACTTCTACCAATTTCTGCCATCTTTACTAGCATTACACTTTATTGCCACCTGCCTTGTTTGTTATCAAATATCCTCAAAGCATTCAATTATTCATAGATATGAAGGCCAGAAAGGGCCATTATAATCATCTGTATTATGCAGGAGATTAGACTAGACTATGAAATTTCATCTGCTAAGTCCTACATCTAAACCGCAACATCTGACTGAACTGAGCATCTTCAAACAGATCTCTCAGGTCATATTCAGCGTAAATATTAGAGCAAAATATAGCTGCTAAGTGTTGGGTCCTGAATCTTAGAAACACCTACCATAAAATGTACTACTAGATGGGCACTGTCAACCTGGATGTGGCCCATGTAGGCATGTAATCTGGCCCATGGGGCTCCCCTCAGGTTGGGAAATTTGGCAGCAGAGGAGCAGTGGCAATTAATATGGCCAACTTTCCCCACCACCAAATTCCCAAATCCCAAGCTCCATGCGGTTGGTTGGGGTCAAGCTACCACCCCTCCACTCCTGCCAACCTCACGCAGCCATATGATGTCCTGCCATGACCACCCTGGGTCCCAGATCCAGCCTGCAGATGGACCAGGCAGTGCCAAAAGGTTGAGTATCACTACATTAACCCAATCTGTGTTCTAGACTAAGTTCAAATGTGATGAAGTGTGATGTGGTGAAGTCTAATGGTTGGTTTTGACACCTCACCTGAAAATTGCAATAGACAGGAGAAGTGTAAGTGGTTTCAAATGCATAGCAGTTGCTTTAGGCTAGGGACAAGAAAAGAGGATACTCTAGCCACGCCCTTGGGGAGACATAAGTAGTTCATACAATGGGGTCATTGCAATTTGTCAGATACAGGATTAAAGATGGGTCAAAGTCATCCTCAGGTACCACACCCAATAAAAATGCAAAGCTGGCAAGCAGGGCAGGAGGTGTATGCAATGACAAGGGTAGGATAAAAGGACTTTAAAATCCGGAGCCCTTTATATATTGAAACCTGAGGGAAAGCACAACCAATTAAAGTGACTTACCCAATCCGAAAAAAGTCATTTGGTTTTCTTCCAAACAAAGTGCTGACGCATTTCCCTACTCCTCTAGTAGAGGTGCACTGATATATCGGTCCAACATGGGATCAGCACCGATATAAAGAAAATATACTATATCGGAAATTGACTGTATCAGGCTGATAATTTGGCTGATATGTGGCCCGCACATGCATGTAGCACAAACAGTGAGGAGCACAGCAGCATGGAGAGCTGCCTCCAGCTGGTAAGTCTGGTGTGTGTGCAGGGGGAAGGGGGCAGATGAAGGCCCCCATGGTGAGGGAGGCATGGGGTTGGGGCAAGCACTGCCCAGCTGTGGCAGGGTGGGTGCAGGACAGTGCCATGCCTTGTCTGGGGGACATAGGGAGGGTGAGGGCAGCTCCCTCCGCTGTGCACTGCTAGTCCAGGAGCCAGTGGTCTGGCAGCTCTCTGCCACTCATCTGGGAGGGGAGGGGAGGGGAGTGTGCCCCCTGACCTGCATGGAGTGGGCCAGGCAGGGGCCAGGGTTGCACCAAGCTCTTCCCACCGGGTTGGGCCTGTGCTGGGAAGGGGGAACAGTTGCAGCCACAAGTTTGCTGTAGCCCCTTCCCAGAGTAACCCATCCTGTCAGGAAGAACTTTGCACAGCCCTGGCCGCAGCCCACACCATGCAGATCCAGTGGCACATGCCCTCCTGGACAAGCGGCAGGAGCAGCTGAGCACTGAGCTGCTAGACCAGTGACTCCCCAACAAACAGCACGCAGTGCCAGGAGCTGCCCCAGCTCTCCCCTGGATGACCTGGGGCTCTATCCAATGCCCACCCTGTCTTGGCTGGGCAGTATTTGTGTCAGCCCCACACCTCCCTCACCACGGAGGCCTTGATCTGCCCCCCCCACCCAACGCCCCTTCCACCACACCAGACTTACCAGCTGGAGGCAGCTTTTCACACTGCCAGGTTGGATATCGGAAATTGGATCAGTATCTGCCAATATGCCTCCTTAAAAATCGGCTATCTCTATCAGGCACAAAAATCTCTATCGGTGGCCCCCTATCCTCTAGCCATCAGATCAGTGCTGTCTAGTCAGAATATAAATTTAAACTACAATATAATTCTTAAGCCACAAACACCAGTGGGAGGTTGGCAGAATTTTACAATGCATTATGGCCTTCATGTACTAAGAAATTGGGTACACATCTGCAGCCATTAATTTTGACAATCCTAAAAGGAAAGGGTAGCATAAAAATAGGCAAAATAAGTACAAAAATGAGACTTCCTGAAGGCTTACTGCCAAGGAATAAACTTTGTCTTGGGAGTAACGGGTCAAAACTTTTAAACTGTGTTTCAAAAAGATTTAGATTAGTCCTTGAAGCTGTGCTCAGTTATATCATCAAATAATTGCTATTTGTTTCACAGACATATTTTCCTTGGTTCTTAGTGCTGACGTGTAAAGGGTTAACTGAAGAACTTACAATCATAGTTTCATCCAAAGAGAAGTTTACAGCACTGTATTTTGGTCCTACAAGCAACCTTTTATAGAAATGCATGCAGAAGCTGCATGACTACGATGAAAACCACCACAGGAAAAGACAATTTAGATTTATATGCTTTTGGGTACCATTGAAATTACATCATTTACTCAATTTAAAAAAAAAAAAAAAAACACAAACTCACCCCTTTTTGAAGCCTCTTCCTCAAAAAATCTGAGCCGCCAGGCTTTTGACCCAGATGAGGATATCTTGCTTTCAACTTTGCTTCTTCAGCCTTTTCTGGACTGATCACCTTATCTTCCATTTCCTGAAACATACAGTTAGAGAGAGTTCTTTAAATCATAAGCCAAAACACTATCTAATGCTTCAAACTAACAAGCAAAGGTTTGGTCAGGCACTAAGAGCAACAGCTTTGGGGTTTTGGCCACTGTCCCTCTATAAATAAATCTATGGGGGTGGGGGAGAGGGGAGGAGGAGGAAGAAAGTGTTCTGCTGTCTTAGCAGGGCTCAAGTTAGAGTACTTTCCTATTGGTTGTGTATTTCATGAAGCAGACTATTTCTCAGTTTATGTTAGCCCTCCACTAGCAGTATCCATACTCTTGAGTCCACAGAAGTGCCACTAGACCTTTTCCAACTTCCATGCATAAAACTGCCCAAGAGATATGTAGAAGCATGTCTACGTAAAGCAGACTCATCTTTCATTACTGCATATTGCTATGACAGATTAGCATCATCCCACAGTGGATAAAAATATCAGGACAGCTCAGCTCTTCAACCTTGCCTGCCCTCATTTACAGGGCAACAACAGAACATTTATCAATGCTGGCCTTTTATGGAATATGAAATATTACCTATAATTAGTTGGAGGCACATCCCAATAGATTTTCAAAGGCTGATAAAATAAGACTGAGTAATACAGTTGTGATAGAAAAGACCAAATGATTCAACATTTTGAGACTGTGGCCTCATTCCTTTATCTTCCTCCTCCAAATTTGGCATTCACTATATACACACACACACACACATACATATACACACACCACTAAAGATATACAGATATATTAGTGTACATACACAATTTCTTTATGTTCACTAAATCAGGTTATTTGTAAATCAGAATACTCTTTTCATTAAGACAGAAATTCTCTCCAGCTTGAGACTCTTAACATTACTTTTCACTGTAGCCAAGATCAAACAAATTTTGCACACTTAAGGGTCACAAATACTTAGGGAAGACCGTATATGTCGGTTGTTATAGCTCTTACAGTCTTAAGTGGAGTAAAGCTTAGTAAAACCAGTTCCCTTTGTAAATGGAAGTCACCCAAAGGTTTTCTGACAAGAAGCAGCATTACATGCATCGCAGTCTAGTCCTGCCACAGCCACCATGTTATATAATCCCTTTCACAAATTTATCACACTCCACCTTAAAGCAATTATGGTATTTAGCAGTCCGCCCGTCCATCTGTCCGCCCCCGCCTCTTACCCTCCTACTCCCATTAGAAGGCTGTTTCCAAACTTGATGGTTCTAATAGTTAGGAACCTCCTCCTTAATATCCAAGCTAAGTTTATTCCTGACTAGTTTACACCTATGGCATGTCAGCTGTACCCTTTAGCTTAAATAATTATTTTTCCTCTGATGTTTCTCTTTTGTGACTCAACCTTTTGTTTTTGGCTTGGCTAAACAAGCTTTTAGGCTCATTTCAGTGATTTCCTCTACACCTGTTCCGATTTCTATGTGTCCATCATGGTTGACCAGAACTGTACATTATTTAGGTAAGGACTCACCTGGGCCTTGTATGAAGCACTGACATTTCCCTATCTTTACTAGAAACCCCACGCCCAATTCATTCTAGGATCACACTGCCAGCCCAGTGCTCTTTGGATTGACTGTACTGCCGGGTCCAACTGAAGAGCTGCTCATTTACCAAATTTGTTATTAGTACCCAAGTGCACAACTCTGTGTTTTATAGCGTTGGTTTCAACCCATTTCTACTCAGTGATTTAATAGGTGCCTTCGGACCTTAGACATCTATGAAATCTATGAAGATAATCCGTTTCTTTCTTACTATGCCAATCTTTCCTTATGTAGTTGACTTAATTGGAGATACTGTTAGACTTCATCAGCACACTTATGTGTTCCAAGGTCCTTAATGAAAGTATTAAATAAAACTGGTCAAGACCAAGAAACGTAATGTGTTGTCAAAGCTAGGTTCTTCAAAAAATGTTCCATAGTCAATAAAATAGACTTACTGCAACCTAACACTGAAAGGCAGCCAAGATGGCTGACATACAAAAAATATCAGCTAGATCAGGCTTCTCAGCCTGTGAACAGCCACCTAGAAGTCGGTCACAAGAATCTATGAAAGAGTGGCAAACAAGCCTTAAAAAAGGATGAACACATTTTTTATTTTTTATTTTTTTTAAAGGAAAAACCAACGGAAAACCATAGCATCTCTCTTGCATGCTGGCAGAATTCCCTCCATGCCCCACACACATACACATCAGGGGACTGGGGCCTGGGAGTGGGGGCAGCAGGTTAGGAATGAGGGGCACTGCGTCAGGACTGGACATCAAAGTTTACAAATGGGACCTGGTACAAAAAGGCTGAGAACCACTGAGCTAGATGACTGAATTTTATTAGTAGATGTTTAGGATTGTGAATCCAAAAAGATGACAAAGGAAAATACAAAACACCTGAGCAAGGGACTAACATTAGAGGGATGAGGAGGGGAACACAACTAGGTTACAGACACTGCTAGCTTAAACCATCATCTGAGCATGGTGTTCTGCATATCAGAAACACCAAAACAAACCATTACAGAAAATAAAGAAATGAAAGTTAATCGAACAACACAAACTATTGTGGCAAAGATAGATATATTTAGTAAATGAGTCAGCTGCTGCTGCTCAAGATGCTTTTCTTAACCATATAGGCCACATCCCCATGAGTGTGGATGTTTGGTTCCCTGGGGATAACCAGCAGCAGCACACCTTGCTGCTGCTAGGGGGAACACCTATGCCACACACCCTCTGGTGTACATGTTGCCCTAGGTGGGGTAGGGGAGGCTGAGGCTGAGGCCACCCTTACCTGGGGTCCTCCTGGAGCTGCAGCAGTGGCAATCCTGCTGCTCAGAGCCTGGTTGGCAGCTGGAACGTGGCTCTGGCCAACCATGCTCCGGCTTTAAGTAG
Organism: Crocodylus siamensis; assembly: GCF_052110815.1. Lineage (NCBI taxonomy): Eukaryota > Metazoa > Chordata > Crocodylia > Crocodylidae > Crocodylus > Crocodylus siamensis. The sequence continues at coordinate 23,290,833 of NC_143409.1, forward strand.
CATATAACTGCCCCCGTGTGTACCACTCCGCTTTATTTTGTGTGGGGTTTTTTGACTCCTGGATATCCAGGGGTCAAAAACACCACCCTGCTGCTCCCTTGCAGTTTAGAGAACAGCTGAATGTGCAGTATGTGGCGCTGTAGACATGTCGGGGGGGGGGGATGGGACACTGTGGGGAAGTTTGGGGGGCACTGTCTTGGGCAGGAAAGGAGGGGAAAAACCCACAATAAAAACACCTCCAGTCTAGGTGCAACCAAAATTTCACTTAATATTCAACTGTTATTTAACATTTTTCACCCCTCTATTCTGGTGCGCACAGGCTTCAAGATTTTGTTGCAAGTTTTTTTTGTTGAGAAAGACCCAAGCACTAAATCCCTGGCTATTTCAAGTTTATGACCATTTCCAAACACAAGTTTTATTTGATGGTCAGTTTTTTCAATAAAAGACAGGTTGTAGTGTACAGTTACTGGATTTCTGTACCATTTACCAAAACAACATTTAGTTCTGTACTTGAAAAATGCGTACAGTTTTATTTTCAGGGTGTACAATTACTTAAGTAGCAAAAAACTACAGTTCTGATACAGTAAAAGTATGGTAATTAGTCTAGAATATGGCACTTGTACATGGGAAAAATACTGCCAAATCTTTAATTCAGTATTTCTAATTCCCTTCTATAAATACATCATTTTATTTGCTGGGGGGGAGGAGGGGGTTGTCTCAGCTCAAAGAGCTCCTGAATTTGTTCTTTGTATGCAAGATGGTCAACTGTCTCAAATCCTTACCTTTGATGTTCATGGTGCACATTAAGGACCAAGAGATTTTAAAGCAAACAGCCCTGAAAAAGTTGTTATTCACTACTATTAGTTAACAACTGGGAAACATTCATGAGACAGGTATCCCCAACTTGCAACACAATACTTGAAGGAACATTTAATCTGAACCACCAGTTAACAAAATCTGGGATTAAAGTGTCTTGTTTCTTAAATGTTAAAAAACTTCTGTCAAAGGCATTTACAGAACTCCAGTAGCATAGTGCCCTGACCTGATACACAGTGGGCCAGACTATACAGTCACTTAAGTAGTGATACGGTTAAGCAAGCACTAAGCAAGTACTAAATGATTGTGCAACAACCGCCATTACTGTGAAGTCCTGGCACCACACAGGTAGTTTCTGATGCCACTGCTCAGTAGTGTCAGCGTCACAGTTCTTACCCACTGAAGCTGTGTTACCATAGCAACAAGCTACGGTGATATAGTTCATCACTACAGCCATGTAGCGTTTTGTGTAGATGCGCTCACCAATCATCAAAAATAAGTTAGATCCGACTGGCATTTCACTTTGATTTAACTTAATGCTCCATGCTACCTGTTTCTAATACAATAACTCTCACAGCCAAATAGCACCACTGTTGGACTTCCAAACGTTTAGACATGGATTATGCCCATGTCCTGAAATCTGAAGGATCCCATTAGAAACAGTCTCCAGATTAAGTCATTTGACTTGACTCAGAACTGTATGGAAGAAATTAAAGTCTTTTTGCATGATTTTCTACGAATGTTGTTGTCCTGACACATTTTCATTGAAAGACAAGCAAAATAACTCTTTGAATACATTATGGTTACGTAACTCTTTAATACATTTTGGATATTTTTTCCAATAAATATTTTCAAAAGTTAACCATTCCCTTAATTACAGAAAGACAGCAATATAAAATGGTGAAATACAGGAGAAGGGGAAAAGGGAAGGGAGGGTTTGCACTGGTTAACATAATGCAATCCGTCTGCTCTTTCTACCTGCCCAGCCAGATTAGGTCAGCAAACAAGAAGACTGGATGAAAGACTTCAAACTGTAAATCAAATCTATCCCCAAAGCTTTGACAGCAGAGGGGAAAGTTCAAGCAACATCAGCATTTCTGAGCACTTCTGACAGTTCAGGAAACCTTTCCGACTGCTTAGTAGGGGACCATTTCCCGAGCAGACTGCAGGGCAGGGACCAGACCAAAAAGCAACTCCAGAAGGAGCACACACACATGCGCAAAAAAGGGAAAGAGCCAACTCGATGCCCGTGTGAAGAGAACGAGGTGCTCCGAATCACGAAGCTGCAATGCCCCCACCCCAGCCAGCTCTAATGTATGGGCTGCAGGCCCGAGCACGGGGCGCGGGGGAAGGTGGGCAGGAGCGCGCAGGCGCCTCGAACTACGGCGGGGCTGGGGGCGCTGTCCGGGAGCAGAGCCCGAGCGGTGCCCACAGGCCCCGTGAGCCAGCGCCGAGGGGGCGCCATGTTCACGGCAGCCACAGACCCGTCCCGCCCGCGAAAGGAGGCGCCGGGAGGGGAGGGGAGGGCGGCGGCTCGTCGGCCAGGGGCCGCGGCGGAAAGAAGCCGGCGGCTACTAGAAGTGAAGCACGGAACCGCTGGGCCCCGGGAGCACCCCCCGCCCGTTGCGCCCACCTTCTGCTCCTCGGCGGACGCGGGCTCGGGGCTCTCGGCGGACATGGCGCCCCCGCCAGCGGCTGCTGTAGGCGCACGAAGGGCTGGAGGAAGCGCCGCCGTCTCCGCCGCTGCTGCCGCGCGCCGACCACCTCCCGCACAAGATGGCCGCCGCACGTCCGACGGGCAGCCGGTGGGACCACACTTCCTCCGCGCCGCGCTATCCAGCGCGCCACCCGCCTCCGGAGTGAATGAACGGGAAGGCACTTCCGGCTCTCGCAGGCTCCGCTTCATGAAGTCTCATCCACTCCCATCTCCTGGTGCATGATGGGAATCGTAGGAAGCCTCAGTGCGGCTCTGTGGTCTGGAAGAGGAGCGGGGGCGGGGCTCTAGGGCACGGCCGGAAGGGGCGGTGCTACTGGCTGAGCGCGGGAGTTAGGTTGGAACTGGGCCGTTCTTGCGGGGTCTCCGGCGCGGAACGTAGCCGGGGTTAGGGTCCTGCGGCTGGCCGCCTCGGGGACCTTATTCCTCCAAACCTGGGTAATCAGGGCTCGTAGTAAAAAAATTCTATTTGCAATAATCTTGCTGGTCTAAGAAAAGATCTCTCTTCTCCGAGCCCTGATTGCTTTCTGTTCTAGACCAATAGGGCTACAACCTGGATACTTGACACATCCAGAACAGCCTCATCCTAGCTTTGTGCAGGGCTGTCCCTGCCCGCCCCCTGGAAAACACGCCTCTGCCTTCGGGTGCATTGGTGGGGTGCATGCGAGTGCACGTGCACCCCCTGAGATTGACCACCACTGACACTGCCTCCATGCCCCCACCACAACCTGCAGGTGGCCTTTGTGCCCCTCAGCCTCGGAGGCACGAGGTGCTCATGCTCAGGTCCCACCAGTGTCTCTGACACCAGCACCCAAGGGATGGCTCCCATTAAAGCAAGGCACACATTGCATTGCCTCCAAAACACATGGCCAGGATTCGCATTCTGCAACATAGAGTTGCTGGAGCAGCAGCTCGGCCATCAGGCTAGGCAGGGCTCTCTTCTCATCTGCTTCTTCCCATGACTTGGTTGCAATTGAAGACTTACAAGGGCAAGCATGGAGATGCATTTGCAGAAGCCTGAGGGCCAGGTGCCTTGCTAGCCCGTTACACAAATACTCAGGGAAAGCAATGAAATATTGGTAATATTACTATAACTGATATCTGATATTAGTATCTACAACGTGTACCCCAGATACTAGTATTTGCTTTCCATTCCCCACTCTGGGAGCTGACTGCTGCACTCATTCTAGGCAACACTGTCAAATGGAACGATGTCCTTATTGCAGTTGTGGCCTGGGCTTGGGATCACACACCAAAAAAGCCTTAGCCTGAGCCTCTACCACTTGGGTTCAAAAAGCAGACTGAATACAAAAGCAATAGTAAGTAGTCATAAACCTTTATATCTGATCTAGATGCAGGGTGTGACAAGCATTCTGTTAATATGAATTAGACACAGGGATTGGCAAGTTCCTCTAAAAATCTTGCAGTGAACGCGAGGAGACATGGCTTCTATCGCCAGCTCTGTCTGAAAGGACCTCAGGTTCTTTTACCTTCAAATATGGCTGCCGTCTTTGGGGGTAACTGCATGTTAATGGCAAAACAGAGCTGGAACTTAAATTCCTACTCTCAAGATTTTCAGCACCCTGCACCTTCCCCAAGATCAGAGGATTCTGGTTGAGAGCACGCTGTTCTCATCTTATAACTAACAACATGAAAGCTCTTCACACCATCACAAGATAGCCTGAGCTGGGGACCAAAAACATGTTATTTGCATTGAATTCATGAGAGTTGGCAATACCATAGAGAGTACATTATGTTTTTCTCTCTCCTGTTGGAATTATAGTCAGCAACACTTTACAGAGTATTAGAGAAACCCCCTAAGGTTTTCGTTGTTTGGCTGTAATTTTTTTCTGCTGGGAATCTGAACTCCAGTCTTGCCAGTTTTTGCTTTCTTCTGGATGTGCCTCATATAGCTCTTCATAATGTTTCAGACATAAGTTTCATAGACGTTCAGGCTGGAACGGACCCCGGAGGATCATCGAGTCCAGCCCCGGGCCCCAGGGGCAGGAAGTAAGCAGGGATCATAGGATCCCAGCAAGATAAGCATCCAAATGTGTCTTGAAGGCGTTCAAAGCAGGTGCTTGAACTGGCTACAGTGGCAGTCTATTCCAGACCTGGGGGGCTCAGACAGTAAAGAAGGTCTTCTTTATGTCCAGCCTGAATCCGTCACGCTTAGGTTATGAGTGAAATTTCTTTAAGCCCTTCATACATTTATTCTGCTGTTCTTACACACAATATTTACCCTATAATCAGTCCTGCACATCTCTGCAATTAAGTCAGACAAAACACCCAAAAAGAAATAACCAGGAAATCTAGTCTCCCTTAGGTTTACTGTAGATTTCTAGAGGGGAAGATCTATGGAGTTCTCATCTTAATAGAAAGAGCAGAGACCTGCATGTTTAACCAGGATTCATAGGCAGAGGGATAAAAAAATATTTGTGGGGGCTGAGTGTGCACACATATTCATGGGGCTCCCTTATATAGGTAAGTCTGTAGAGGAAGCAGCAGGGTGGGGAGGGGAAAGGGCCTGGGCATGGCGGGAAGATCGAGGCCCCAGCGGTGAGTGAGGGAGAGGGGCACAGACAGGAGCACGGGCTGAGGTGAGTGGGGCCCTGGCCAGGCTCTGGTAGTGGGACAAGTGGAGGCCCCGGGGGCATATGCCCCCTCAATCTGAGCACGGGGCAGAGGTGGATGCTGCTGCATGCTGGGCTTTGAATCCTGCTGGCCAAATCACCATGCAATGCTGTATGCACCCTGCTGCTGGGCGGGCAGGGTGCACGGCGCGGCCTAGCAGTGACAGGCACATGGCATCGGCCACTCCCAGGGCAGCTGTAGCAGGGAGCAAAGCACAGAACGCAATGGCAACTGCCTCTGCCCCACACAGATGGGAGGGCATGTGTCCCCCAGGTCTCTGCTTGTCCCACCACCCAGCCTGGCTGGGGCCCCACTCAACCCAGCCCCTGCTCCCGCCTGTGCCCTACTCCCTCCCTCACCGCAGGGGCCTCAATCTCCCCCCCATCTCCCACAGCAGTGAGGGAGGGAGTGGGGCTGGGGATCGAGATGCCCACAGTGCAGGACAAAGAGGGGCAGGGGGAATCATTCACCCCTACCCTGCCCCACTCCCTCCTGTGCTGTGGGGATTGTCCCACAACCCAGCCCAGCTGGGGCCCCATTCACCGTGAATGGGGCCCCAGCTGGGCAAGACTGTGGGACATTTGGAACCTGGTGGCTTATCCAGGGGCTTGTGGGGAGATGAGGCTCCCACCACTGCACAGCATGGTCAAGCTAAGGTAGGGGCGCATGCCCCCTGATGTGTGCGCAGGGAGGGGGCAGGTTGGGTTCTGCTCCCTGCCTCTGCCCATGCCCACCACCTCCTTGGGTCCCTCATGATGCGCACAGCAGCAGAAGCACCCACCCCCACACCCCTGGATTGACTGCCAGGTTCCCACTGTCCCATGACCCTGCCTGACCGGGGCCCCATTCACAGCAAATGTGGCCCTGGCTGGGCCAGGTCATGTGACAATCCCCACAGTGCAAGAGGACGTGGGGCAGGGCAGGGGTGAGTGATTCACCCTGCCCCTGCCCCACTAGCTCCTGCACTGTGGGGGTCTCAGTCTGCCCCTCCCTGAAGCCCAGTCATAAAGAAAGTAGATTGAAACTTATCTGCTGTGCTGGTCAGCCACTCACCAGGGCTGTGATCCTGGCTGCACAGCGTATCTCAGTGTGCACGCCCCTCCCCTGCAGCTCTATCTACTGCCCTGTGTTTGCAGAGGTGGGGTGGGGTGGGGTGGGGGAAGCACTGTGCCTTGGTAGCCCCCTCTTCTGCCCCCTATGCCAGGATTTCCTTTCTCCAAAGCCTTTGAAGTTCCTGGCAAATAGGTAAATGTCCTTTTTATGCCAATAACTTTGTAAAAATAACTACTTGGATATCACGTAGGGAGCATCCAAAAACTTTTGCAAAATACTGAAAAGATGAAGCATTAATATTAAATATATGCTTCAATTTAAGTCAAGAAAAGTAAAAAGGGTAGCTTCTCACTAGCTCAACTATGCATGGCACGCTTGTAATGTTAGAACCATTTGGTGTGCAAACATAATTCACAAGATAAATCCAGAGATTTCAAATAGAATCCACAGCATCAAAACACACTCTCACCAATCACTTTAGTACTTTTCTAGTCAAAAAACAAGTGAAAACTAAGAGCTGGCCTTTTTCCAAGGGGTGCTTTAGGCCTAAAAAGGTTGAGAACCAATAATGAAACACTTAGCTTTATTCTGAAATACTGTTTTTCTGAAAATAGGCTGTCATGTATACTGTCCATCATGATCTGGGGAAGTGCTTTGTTTTAGGAAAGTAGACATGTAGAAGAGAAAAAAAATCATTTGCTTGGTTTCCCAGTATCTACTAATGCAGTCCAAACCTTATATAACCACCTAGGGCCCCTATACATAAGCAGACTCAATTAATCGAGTCTGTTGGAGCATGGTAATTACCATGCTCCAGCAGACTCCAGCGTCTCATGTACCAGTGTACCCGCACTTAAAAATGGCAGAGGGGGTAATTTAACTAAAGCTCCTTCAACCAGCATTAGGTAAAGCACCACTACTGCCATTTTTAACCACAGGAATGCTGATACACGAGACACTCCGGGTGCTTTAATTACAGCGGCTCTTGAAGCCACTCTAATTAAAGCATCCCCTACATGTATGTGTATAAATGCCCCTACTAGCCTAAGTTGGGCAGGGGGAAGAGAGGGGAAGAAGAGATCTATCAAATATACCTAAACCCACATAAATGTATTCTTCATCTGAAAATAAAACCAAACTACAAGTTTCATAGTTTCCGCATATATTTAGGATATAAATACTAATTTGTTTGCACAATACATCTTTTTTTTTTTCCTTTTAAACACAATCTGAGAAAATCAGGTATGGGAGAGGAATTTTATGTGAAATGTTTATACTACTAACTAGAACAAAACAAAGCTCTTGGGATTGTGGCCCTTAAGTGAAAAAAAGAAACAGAGGGAGCAAAATATGAATTGGGTCAATGTGGGTCAATGAGTTGAACTAGTGAGTAGCTAAAACACATTCTGCTTTATGATTGTAAAGAGACGTTAATAGAATCTGTGTGGAAAGCAATGAGAATGAGGTATCATCAAGAACTAGAGCATTAAAAACAAGAGGAAATCCACATGCTTGCCTAGGATGATAATGTTATGGAAGTTCAAAATTCCATCCTCATTTTCAATAACTTAAATGAATATCACTTAAAAACACATCACACAGACTTAAAGACTTCTGTATATATTTCAGATTTCAATATTATTAATGCCAAAAATACATAGTATGATTTTACATAGGATTTATGCTACATTAGAACACTAAAGACGAACATCACTTGAGTATTAAATGAAACATTAAATATTAAATAACTGAAAAATAAAATAAAAGGTGTAAACACTAAACTAACTTGGGATTTTGCTATTGCAACACATCCAATGAAGTGGTTTTAAACAGTACAAAAAGATTAGACATAAGTATGCTTCCAGTCTACTTGGAATACACAAAGCTCACTCAAGAAATCTTTTACAAAACTGGTCCAGGATCATAGATGAGCCTTGTCTCTCACTTGAGCACTATTTTAATTTCTTTATGTATTGAATTTTATACTGCATTCTATGCCAATCTTTATTCTTAGACAGCAATCCAATAGTAAAATGAATACTTCCATTTTCATTATTTGCTAACATCTTGGTGAGAATTGAGGGTTTGTTGGAGATTCAGTGTACGATTTGAGTTCATATGCAGCGCCACTATCAACTTCCATGGACTTCCGAGAGAACAGGAGCCGTACATCTCTGTGGAGGTAGATCTTTCCAGATTTAGAACTCTGGAACCTAAAAAGCAATATTTATACATTGTAAATATTTTCTTTTAATATTGACTAACTGCTAACTATCCAAACAGATTAATCGTTCTCTACCATTTTTCAAGTATGTAAATTAAAGGAATTAAGGCCATGAAGTGTTTGAATGTGTTTACACACACGTGTGCGCACTATATATAAAAATATATATAAATAATAGGCAGTAACTAGTTAGAGTTACAAAATGAAACTGTCCAATAATTAGATTCAATATTCTTGATCTTTTGTTTCCATTCAGTGAAATCCTTAGGAGAGCACAGGGGACAAAATCCTGAAGTGCAGTCTGACAACTACTGCACAGCCACGTAGAAAAAAAGTAATTAATGTGGGATGTTAAAGGTCTGCACAGAAGGTACTCATGCTCCACATGCCATGGAACCAAGTACTGCACATTTGAAGTGGACTACTGCTTGACAGAAGACTGTGTGATGGGAACACACCTAAGCAGCAGCTTCCAAGTCCAGGAACAGTTAGAACCAAATACGTAAATAGGAGTATTTTAGTTCATTCCCCAACCTTCTTGCTTATATTCACTACTGAAGATAAAAAGTGGATGCAAGTTTTAGCTTCTAGACGCAGCCAAGTTCATTCCTCAGCTTCATCCATTTAGAACCATCTGCATTAATGAATTTACACTGTGCAGCCATTAGACAAATCCAAGACCCAGGAGCTCAGTATAGCACAGTAATGTCCAGCGCAGTACAAGAGGAGCGACATGTGGAGTAGTGGGGGCGGGCACTGCAGTGGGGGAGAAGGGGCACCCGCTGCAGGGTAGGACAGGGTAACACATGGTGCAGTGTGCAGGCATGGGATGCAGGGTGGGAGCACAGTGCAGTGAGGCATGCAGTCTGCCAGGTGTGTGGCTGGGGGTGTGCAGAAGTTGGAAAATTTTCCTCATCCAGAAATGGCAAATTATATTTCTGATCAACTGAACTTAAAACACCTTATGCATACCAAAATAGTAGCAAAGTGTTACAGTTACTATGGGAGCCATAACTGAACTTCCTGCTACTAGAACATGCAAAACCTTTTCTGTTAACCTAGTTACAATGGGGTTTTTTTTGACCTTGTGATTTTTAGTAACACTTCACTTAGTGGCTACAGTGCAACTGCAATTCTACATTCATATAAAATGAATAAGGAATAAAACCAGTAACTACAGATATGCTTTCACACAGAGTGGTATTGTAGACAGCCAAAAGGGTGAACACATGTAAAGTAGCAGATTCATCACAGCATAACAATGTGTGTGCAGGAGGGGCTGAGAGGAAGAGACAGGATGTAGATTAGAAACTCACCGTCTCACAACTGCAGAAGGGGCAGTGAAGCAGAGCAGCAGGTAGCTATTCATATATAAACAGCATATATTCATCCTTTTGACTGCTCTCAGAGGTAAACTTAGCTTCCCCTCAGCTGAGACTCCTCACCAGGATGCCAGAACTTAAATACATCATTATTCAGTAGCAACACACAGGGGGTGCACTTGCATCCCCTGAGAGTGCTGGTGCACGTCAATAGCTAGCGTTCCCGGGAACAGGAGGACAGGCAAAAGTGCTGGTGCCCCCCCCCCAACCTCCCCAAGAGTGCTGGCTGGGGGTGGGGGTGCCAGAAGCAGTCCCCCCGCAGCTGATCATGTTCACCTGGAAGTGCCAGCAGCACACTGCTGCCATTTGCGGGTTGTCGGGATTGGCTGTGGGTGGATTTCCCCTAGTTGCTGACTGTCTGCTGGGGGGGCAAGAGCCCCGCCCTGTCTCAGGAGGTACCAGTCGCACATGTCTTTATTAACAATTTATAGTGTCATGAGCAGCATGCATGGTACTTTATATGGGGGGTAGAGAGAAAGTCTCTGCCCTGAAGAACTTCCAATATAATCATGAGAAAAAAAAGACACAAAGAAAGATAACCTAGAAAAATAAAAGGGAAAGAGGAATAAAAACATACTGTAGACCACACTGAAGTTGCTTCCACATTCTAGTATGCACCATGTTAATACCTGGCTTTAGTTTTTCAGTATTATATTGCTGTTTAACAGGAAATGAAGGATCTTTTATTCAGAGATTGAGGCAATGGTGAGGTGACTATTTAATGGATTAAAACTCAGATGCATCAGATGTGAAAGTATTCCTGTAAGGTAGCTGTGTATTCTACCCTTTTACAGATGAAGAAACAAAAACACCATGATTGTAGTCTATTTGTTCCCTCATTCAACTTAGTGCTTTCTGGGAGTAAAAATCTAGAGGATGTCTACAGAAAGAAACTATGGCATAATTTTGCTTGTCTGAAAATGCCATTCCAACATGATTCTCACTTCCCTCCTACCTGCGCCTCCCCAGAGTTCCTGCTTTTACCTTATTCCTAACTTTTTTGGGGGGGGAATTATTTTTAAATGGTAAACTAATAGGAACTTTCAGAGGCAACATTTAACCAAACCCTGCAGGGTTTTGTGCCCCTCTTCCCCCCAAAAAAGTCAATGAGATTCTATATTACTTGTAAACTTTAGAATACAGAAAGAACAGAGAAGACTCTGGATATGTTGCCATACCTCCACAGCTGAGTATCAAGAATAAAACATTTTATCTTACAGGTTGAAAGAACCACATAGGATGATTTGTATAGGTGTAACTCACAACACAAAATATCCTAATAGAACAAAACAACCAGCATCCAGATCAAGAAAAAGACCGACTGTGCAATGCTGAAGATCAAAGAGGCAGCTAGGTCTAATAAAGCAGTAATATTGGGTAACTTCACCTCTCATCTATAAATGCATCATATCAGGACAAGGTTAAAGAAAACATTTCTCAATATCTTAAACAATTACGACTAGTTCTAAGGCATACAAGAGGAGAGGGCACTCTCAAACTCATCCTGATTAATATGCAGCTCAAGAAATAAATGATAGGTTTAGCTATTAAGTAACACTAGCCATAAACTAATTAAGTTCTATGTAGTAATGGGCAGGACTGTAACCAAAAGCTAGAATGATGTCCCTAAGCTTTAGAGAGGAGGGTTTGAACAGAGAATTAAAAGATGAAGAGCTGTGGGCAGCTTACTCCGTAACTGCTCATTACAAGGAGCAGCTGTATCTCTCTGTGAATCAGCCAATACTAGGCATTAGCACAGGTAAAATACTAGCCTGCAAGAATCCTCACTTTGATCTGGATTAACAGTTCTTATATATTTTATTGTTCTAATAAAAACCACTCTTCTTGGCTTCAAAGTTGAAAGACAGATATTTTAAAAGGGTCCTATAGTGTCTCAATTGCAAATGCTACTGTAGTTTTGCATATGGAAGAACTCTGGTCTGTGGAAACTCCATCTTTTGGTGTTCATATCTGCAAATGTAAATAGTTTGCATGTACACCTGTGAGTTTCTGAACACAAAAATATGGATATGAAAAATGCCTGAACAAACAAAAAACCCACTAAACCTAGTTAAGAACAGATTTTGAAAATCTAGTGCTGTGTCAAGTTTTAGCCTTAGGAAAAGATTTTTCTGCTGAGTTACCATCTCTTGAAAAGAGGCTTTTATAATGGAAGTGCTGGCACAGCCTTAATTAGAGCCTCACAAACAGATACTGCCATAGAGAAGTTTGTAGTTCTATGACTCATGTTTTTTGAGCAACAGGTACATTTTAGCAAACAAACTTAATTTATTTTCAAATCTATTTTTACAACTAAGAAAGAATGAAATATTAAGTTCCAGGTCAATGTCAACTAGGATGACAAAATCAGTGTTATTAGTCTATATAAACATCAAAGGCACATATATGCACACATTTGACTGGATCTCTTATGTGTACACAATGATCCAGAGGCTTGACAGTGGCCTATTTATATGCACAGTAATGTGTGGGGGGGGGGGGAGGGGGTGGCAACCATCAATCCTCTGGATCATGGTATACATATAAGAGGTGTAGTCAAGTGCCTGATGAATCTGTTTGTGGCTGAAGAGCCCAATTTGAGAGTGACACAGCTTGCTATAAGTTTCACATATCCATATGTTGTCCGATTTCGAGTCCAAGCCTACACTTTTTTCTTTCTCACTTTGCTTCCATCCTCTGGATCAAAGTTGCTTCATGGTGAGCTGCACCTAGAGCCAGATGTTCCCTCCAGATCAGATGGGATTCTGCACACTCCTTTCAGTTTTTTACATTGATGTTGAATTACTTGATATCAATTTTTGTACACATTGTGGTACTGCCATAGAGGGCTACCCTGCTTTCTAGAGCTGCCTTGAATCTCCCTATACAAAATATTCTTGGGGATATACTTTCCACCCATTCTTCTGACAGCTGATCCATCACAACCTCCTCTTCTTTATAGTGGTTTCTAAGTGTGTCAGTTCTGCAGACTGCAGTACCTCCGTGTTTGGTATTTTGTATTCTGACTTCATTTCCAGCATCTTACATAGACATCACTGCATAATATACGTACACACGCTACACAAGTTGAACAATAAAACTACTACATATATAGGTTTAAAAACAAAGATACTGTAAAGATGACAACTACTATTTAAGTTGTATTTACACTCTTCCATCTCAAACCAGAGGATCAACTGGCAGCCAGTAAGATCCACTAGTCTGAAGTAATTTATACCATTTCTCAAACTTCTTTCCTAGAATCAGTAGCTTAGCATCTGTCAAAGCAAGGATTTTAATTCCTCCTCCCCTCTCCTAGTTCCCATGCATTAGTTCAGCATGTAATATAAAAATGTAGTCCTCTCATCTAGGCTCAGCTCACTTTTTCAGGACTGGGCCCAAGAGGGAGTTATTTTTGGAAAAAGAGCAAATGACACAGTGAGCCAGTTCACCCTAGACTAAAATTTAGACCTGAAAATAAAGTTTGCTAGTTTTGTTCAATTTTTGCACTTCAAGATACTGCTACACAATCTGGAATGATTGTCAGCTTCCTTTCATAGGAATGAGATTCAAAGGAAGGCCAGGCTGGAGCAGGTTATATAGAAGGTACACATAAGAAGCTGTATGGGAAAGCCTGCTTGGTTATTAAGCAGAGACATTCATAAGCATTAATTTAACAATAAAGATAATTGAACAAAAGTTCTATCAGGAAGGGGAACCTCTGTTGCTTTTTTTATTCCTTTGCCTCATCATGACTCTCGTGATCAGGGGGCAGAAGGGCAGGGCCTATGGGCAGAGGCTACGGGACCTGAACCTGTTCAGCCTCCACAAGAGAAGGCGGGCGGGGGAGAAAGGGGGGCAATCTAGTGGCCTGTTACAAACTAGTCAAAGGGGACCAGCAGGCACTGGGGGAGTCCCTGTTCCCCTGAGCACTGCCAGGAGTGACCAGGAATTATGGTCACAAGCTGGCAGAGGGTAGATTTAGGCTTGATATCAGGAGGTGCTACTTTACTGTCAGGGCAGCTAAGATCTGGAACCAACTTCCAAGAGAAGTGGTGCTGGCTCCTACCCTGGGGGTCTTTAAGAGAAGGTTAGATGTACACCTTGCTGGGGTCTTTTGACCCCAGTACTCTTTCCTGCCATGGCAAGGGGTCGGACTCTATGATCTGCTCAGGTCCCTTCCAACCCTAGAAACTATGAAACTATGACAGGGTCACAAAATGCTTAGACGCAGCAGTAGAGGTGGATGTCATTTTCTTGGACTTTAGCAAGGCCTTCGATATGGTATCTCATCCTATTCTCATAAAGAAATTAAGAGGCTGTGACATAGATGTTTACACAGTGTGGTAGGTGGCAAATTGGCTTAGCGGTGGCACCCAGAGAGTGGTGCCAGTATCGACCTGGAAGGATGTGGGTAATGGGGTCCTGCAGGGTTTGGTCCTTGGACCTGTACTCTTCAATATCTTCATCAGTGACTTGGGTGTAAGTGTGAAGTGTACTCTGTCCAAGTTTGCAGATGATACTGAATTGTGGGGTGAAGTGCACACTCCTGAGGGTAGGAATGATTGCAGGCAGACCTGGACAGGTTAGAAAAAAGTGGGCAGTACACAACAGGAAGCAGTACTACAAAGACAAGTGTAGAGTGCTGCACCTAGGGTGCAAAAATATCCAGCACACCTACTGGCTGGGAAGTGACCCTCTCAGCAGCACAGAAGCAGAAAGGGATCTTGGAGTCATAGTGAACTCCAAGACGAACATGAGTCGTCAGTGTGACAAAATCATCAAAGCTAACTGCACTTTATCATGGATCAGCAGACGCATGACAAATAAAACCAGGGAGGTGATACTTCCACTCTATGTGGCATTGGTCAGACCACAGTTGGAGTACTGCATCCAGTTTTGGGCACCGTACTTCAAGACGGATGTTGATAGACTCAAGAGGGTCCAGACAACTCGTATCGTTGTGGGCTTACAGAACAAGCCCTATGAGGAAAGACTGAGGGATCTCTTTAGCCACCACAAGAGAAGGCTGAGAGGTGAGCTTGTGGCCACTGACAGAATTCATTAGGGGGATGCAGCAACGGATCAGAGATGCTCTGTTCACCAGAGCACCTCTTGGGGTAACAAGGAACAATGGTCACAAACTGACAGAGAGCAGATTTAAGCTAGATATCAGGAAAAACCTCTTCACAGTAAGGGTGGCCAAAATTTGGAATGGACTTCTAAGGGAGGCGGTGCTCTCCCCTACCTTGGGAGTCTTTAAGAGAAGGCTGGATAGGCACCTGGATGGGGTCACCTGACCCCAGCACTCTTTCCTGCCTAGGCAGGGGGTTGGACTCAATGATCTGTCGAGGTCTCGTCCAACTCTAGCATCTATGAATCTGTTCCTTAAATTGGGTCTTTAATTGCAGCTTCACAGACTAGAGGAGTTAAAGTGGATACTACATTGCTCCTTTTTAGAGATTTTATGTTGTCTTACTAGCAATTATAAATTAATCAGGTATTATCAAGTTAAAAAGTGTAATCTAGCTATCAGCTCTGCTTTTCTAGTTGGTCTTTGCAGCCCCAAGTCTGCAAATGGTACAAGGACAAGATCCATCAAAACCAGCATCCAGCTGGGGGACAAAGATACTGTAAAAACCAAAGTGAGGGATACTTGCTTAAATCTCTGTCTCATTCAGAACAACAGTGAGAGTATGCAGTTTCAAACACTACTACAACAAGTCACTCTAAAGATCTTTTACAAAGTGATGGAGTTATTAGTGGAAGTGTAGGAAATGTGTAAACAATTGAAACAGACACTACATTTTTAGCAATAGCTTGTCAAGGACCTTTCGCAGTATAACCTAAGCAGGAAATGTTAAGTTCTAGTCCACATGGGATTCTTACTAGCTAACCCTCACCCATAGGATACTTCATTTTTCCACTTGTGAATAGGTACATAAATGAAGCAACTCCACATGAAAGGGAATGCCAAGAAACAGTCTTAAACAAAAAGTTTCTTTACAACATATTATTTATGTTACTATTTATTACTATTACATACTATTTATTATCTTTTTCCCAGTTTTTATTGTTAAGTACAAATTCTGGTTAGCAGACTCAGTTACAAGCATAAATTGAATTTCACATGGCTGGCTTGCAAAGCAATTATGGAAGTGACAGCTTCTTTGTGAAGCAACCAAATTATTTTGCTTTACTCTGAGAATCTTACCTCAGATGTATGAGGTAGCGTAGTAGTCTTTCTTCAGTCTGTTGAACGTTTTCTTTATTGACACTTCTCTTGACTTCTCGTCTTACAGGAACAGAAAATGTCCTTTGCCGTAGGAATGTCTGATGATTGGCTGGCATCTCCCTTAAGTCATAGATCACCACAAACATCTTCACCACAGTCTTATTGGGGTTAAATAAGGTCTAAAAAGGTAAAACAGCTGCTTTAAAAACAGAACTATTTTAGAGAGCAGCTGAGTACATCAGAGATAGCAAGATATGAAAACTTAATTTTCCAACAAATAATAATGGTTACAGATTCACTAAATGCCCCCTCTGTCCTTTGTCCCATTTTACATAGGACATTCACTCAAAATATATTAAGGTTTAGCTTGTACTTCAGCTACTACCAAAATTAAATGTCCATTTCTTTTCTTTGCATTAAAAAGGTGATCATTAGCACAAATGTAGTACACATTAGTACTTTCATTCTACAACTGTAGCGATTATAATATTTTGAATTAATTTTGGTTCATTTCTGGTATTGGTTCCCAGCTTATACTCTTTTCTGGCTATGTTACCAAGCTTCCAGTAATAACAGTAGACCACATTCTTATGTTCCAAAACCAAACTGAAAATTTTCAAATTAGTTAATCACTATCCTAAACTGAACTTAAAGAAAGATGCATAGTTTGGTTTTAGTTGTTAGTTGCTTCAGTTTCTAATCTCAGGAGAATAGTAATTCAATACTTAAATTTAATAATGAATATTTCAAAAAAATCTAGAATATGTTGCTTAGAAATAACAAGGTTTATGCAAACAATGGGGGGGGGGAAAATCAGAAGTCACCCATTAGAAATGTTAAAAACTGGACTAGAATTTTTTCCCCCAAGGTGCTAAGCAAAAACTAGCACAAAATTTAGTAATCTAAGTTTAGGCTACTACCAGCAGACTCTCTTGGGAAATTTACATTCTAAAACTTAATGCTTATTGCCAAGAGTTACTAGCACAAACACATTTGTGCAATTAAAACAAGTGTTACAAATTTTTCAACCCAAGCCTCTAAGCCAGCTATTTTTTTCCACCAGGAAACTCCTTAGTGCAGGTGGTTTTGCCTTACCTATACCTGACATTTGACACTCTTCCAGAAAGATTTAAGGCACAGTGCAAAAGCATGTGCACAAGGACCAATTCATCCTCAAGGACGCCAACTCAATAACATTAAATAATTTAAAAAACCCCAATCCCTCATTAACCTTCTTGGTTCAAGTAAAATCACAGTCCCCCACCATCCCAGCATTTTGCAGCCCTGGGCTGGGCTGTGCAGTCTGCTCCAGGGAACAGGGATGGCCCTGCCCCTCTGCTCTCTAACTCAGCAGTGAGTGAGGGCTGGCTGACAAGGAGGTGGGGGGAGCCCAGCTGGGGAGGCAGCCCAGTCTGCAGGAAAAAGGTGGGGGAGGACTGCACCCTCCAGGCAAATTGCCTTTGGGTGGCTGGGGCTAGGGAGGGGGGGGTTAAACACCTGTTCCTCTGCTCAAGCTTATTGCTGGTTGCAACTGTGGACCACAGATCCCAGAAGCACCTGGAAAAAGGAACAGGAAGTGATGAGCAACCCTGCAGAGTCCTGCTGCTATAAGTCTGGGACTGCAAATCCCAGACACCTCAAAGGCAGCAGGAAAAGGAAGTGAACACACAGCTAGAGAGCTGTGCTCTAGCGCCCCCCAGCCTCTGGATTGAGTCACTGCAGGCATGTGCCTGCATTTCCTGAATCAAAGGTAAATGTTTGGTCACTTCTGTTTCAATTTATTCTGTGCAGCTTAGACTAACCTGCAAAAATTGAATCAGTTCAGCAGCCTAGTTTCATAGCTGGTAGGGTCAGAAGGGACCTGAGCAGAGCATCAAGTCCAACCCCCTGTCATGGCAGGAAAGAGTACTGGGGTCAAATGACCCCAGCAAGGTATTAATCTAGCCTCCTCTTAAAGACCCCCAGGGTAGGAGCCAGCACCACTTCTCTTTGGAAGTTGGTTCCAGATCCTAGCCGCCCTAACTGTGAAGTAGCGCCTCCTGATATCTAACCTAAATCTACCCTCTACCAGCTTGTGACCATTATTTCTAGTCACTCCTGGTAGTGCTCGGGGGAACGGGGACTCCCCCAATACCTGCTGGTCCCCCCCAGACTAGTTTGTAAATGGCCACTAGGTCCCCCCGCTCAGCCTTCTCTTGCGGAGGCTGAACAGGTTCAGGTCCTTTAGCCTCAGGCTTTTTGACTGTCTGTACTTAGCCAAGGTGATTTTAATGTGTTAGAGATTTAAGAACACTGAGTTTTAGCCACATCAGTATGTACTATAGTAGTGGAAACTTTTCAGTTACTTGTTTTCATATAGAGTCCATACATTTTATTATTTGCATGCACATGTAATGCATATAACGAACCTATAGAAGTCATATGGAGGCCAGTTTGAGCTCACAAAGCTTATGTTATATCTCTCTACCTACTTTGGTTGGTCTACATGGTACAAATCTATCCTGCCTTTGATAATGATCATATACAAGGTTCCTACCAGGTAAGTTCTCAACAATCCCCTTGTGTAATTCTTATGGAGCGCTCAAGGACTTAAGAACATCAGAAAAGCTCCTCTGTGAAAGCTTAATGTTGAAAACCAGAAAAACTTTTACCAGACTTACAACCTGTTACTTACCAGTGTGGCAGGGACAGCAAATGTTTAGTAGTTTGGTTTAAGGGAGAACAATTATTCCAACCATGTGCTCTAAAAATACCTACCACTTGTATTGTTCCTGAAGGAGGTACCCGATAACCCCTTTTACCAAGGGACTCCAAAGTAATCACACCCTTACAAGAAAGAAAAAAAAAGGAGACAAGTTCAGTAGATCGATCCAAGAAATTAGACATCAGAATGCTCCAACCACATCATCACACACATTGAAAAAAATGAAACGGAGACTGTAGTTAAACGAATATGAAGAGCAGAGGAGGCTACAATGTACTGAAGATACAGTTCAAGTCAGTAGCAAGGATTTTACTGCTTAATGATCTCCCTGTTTACAGATGTATGAAACAATCCACATTTTTATCTGATTTTCTACATCATTTTTTATTAGAATGCAAACACTTATGTTTAATGGAAGTTAAGCTTGTGGCAAGATACATGCCCTGCAACCAAAATCCTAAAAGACTGGAAATAAGGAGGTAAAGACTGCCCTTTTCAGTTTTATGTCACCTGTAATTACAGCAACACCATACTTCAACCCACTTAACACTCTTGCTTCCACCACCAGACATCAAAACAAAAGACACCCCAGCTTCAAATCTGTACTCTAATGCAAAACAGTGATCCCATAAGCTTTTGTCGTATGAGCAGTTCAACATATCTGACTGCCTCACCATTCCCTGTACTGGGACATTTTTTCTTCATTAGCACTGTTGAGGTTACCATTACGGTTTTGCGTTGGAGTTCAAATATGATGAAACTGCAGTATGCAATAATCTGTGTGCACAGATAGAGACATGCAAAATAGAATACCAAAGCAAAAATAACTACAAGTAACATTGTGGATGATGGAAGCTTTAGGTGAAGGTTGTTCTAGTCCTGTGATATAACTGCAGTATTGCATGATTTTTATGCCCTAAGAATGAGAATCAGAACCATGAATCCCAGCTAATCAAATAAACAATGTTATTGTAACCATCCCTGGAATTTCACAATCTACAGCATGGCCTGAGAAACTATATGAAACAATCCTACGAAAATGAAAAATAGGTGGTTTGTTCCTCCCCTCATTTCTGTGAAAACATAAAAATATCCCTCAGACTTAAAACAAAACAAGCCCTCCCACATGCGTACACAAAAGCTGCTTCAACTTTACAAAGCATTCATTTTATTCTCTTTTATTATTAATTTTGTTTTAAAGCTTTCCCAAATTGTGTTAGTAAAAAAACTTACATTATATTTAGAGTTTAAGGACTGAATTTTTGGGAAGGCCTATAGGTTCTTAAAATGCTATGTATTTTACAGGGATGTTTAAAGTAAATGCGTACTATGTTCACTCAAATTTCTTTTTTTAAAATTAGATCTTTCATTCAAAGTTGTAATTATTTATCTAGAAGCTTATAACAGCTTGTGGAAGGCCACTAGGTTTCTGCACAAAATTACAACATAGCAGGAAAGATTTTAAGGTACACTAAAATCATACTGTTTGCATAGAAATTCAGGGCTGATTGACTTTGCTGCTCACATTAGCTGGTATTTGAGTCAAAGAAGAGCTTCATCAACTTTTACCTCCAAGGAGTATACTAGCAACTGTCTAAAGCTTGTGGACAATATGCATATATTAGCCCACCAATGGGAGTGCTTAACTTTATTGATTGTTTGTACCTGTATATTTTCCATCATAAAATAAAAGCTGTGGGTTATAAAAGTTCAAAGTTACAGCTGATCAACTCTGTGCTCACCCCAGGAATTATATGGCTGCATGTTGGATTCAAGTGTAGCCTGAGGGGTAAATATCACTGCTTTAGACATAAGTTTCTTATAAAGAGCTATTCAGATTCTCTAAAATATGCATTAGATTTCTGTGGAAGAAAATAAAACTCCCCCCCCAAACAAAAACAAAAACAAAAAAATATTACCATATAGGGGGAGGGTGCATTATCATCTGAAACACTGTAGAATGACACTTCGACTGGAAGTGTCATGTGAGTGGGACAGAAGACTCCACTTGCTCCCACTTCTGCTGTAAAACCATCAACAATGCCTAGAGGGTCTAAACGATAGTTCAAGACAGACTCCTGAAAGACAGAAATGGAAACCCACGCTGGGTTAGAAATGCAATATACAATATAGCAATATAAAAGATATAGCAAAAAGTTACTGTTAGACTTTTCTGTAACCTTCATGCATATAAAGTTATCCATCATACTATGATCTTTCCTAATATATCAGACTTAGTTTGGTTCATATCTATACATATCATGCTTGCTCTTGCATAAAGATCATTCCTTTATGAGCAAGATCATGCTTGCTCCTGCACAGAGAAACATGAACGCATGAAGATGCTCTACGCCAGAGGCGGGCAATTATTTTGGGTGGAGAGCCACTTACTGAGTTTTGGCAAGCCATCCAGGGCTGCATGACAGGTAGCCAAGGGCAGATAAATATTAATTTTCTAAATTTTAGGGGCCCTGTGGGCCAGATAGAATGGCCTGGCAGGCCGCATCTAGCCCACGGGCTGCATTTTACCCACCACTGCTCTATGCAGAGGTTTGATACCATTCCAGCTCTTGCACTCATAGGGATAGGGACAGTGATTCTCAACTAGGGTGTTGTGACATGTTGAAATCCCTTGAGACACTTTCAAGGGTACTATGGGGTGCAACACTGTGTTAGCACTGATGGGTGTGCAAACATGATCCACAAGTTAAACCCAGAAATTTCAAAGAGCAATCCAAACATTCTGACATGTGGTGGTCTTGGAGGTATTTACAACAGAAAAATTACCAAAAAACCACAAAAAAGTAAGAGTCAGCATTTTCCCTAGGGCGCCTTGAGCCAACAAGGGGTGCCTTGAGTCTAAAAAGATTGAGAACCACTATTCTAGGACAGCCTCCCACTCTAGGACATTCCACAAACTATGCACATGCATATGACTGCTTCTTACAATATATAGTGGGAAGTACAGAGACATGACCAGGAATTGTGGTGTCATGGGTGCAGGGGTGGGGTGTACACTAGAGAGTCTTAACTTCCCTGTACATGGGCTGCTGATGCTGTGGCACAGGCTCCCTGGGGGGTGCCTTTTTGATGTCCCCTCTATATCAATGCTCAGATCTGGTGCTCCAGTCACCCACCTCTAAGTACTCTAAGTCAGTAGCTTTAGTGGGTGATATGTGAATAAGAACTTTAGTGGTTGGTCTTTTGTGAAGCAAGCTGGGCAAAAATCACAACTGAGTCAAACATGCTTCAAGTTTTTAAAGGTGTAGCTGAATGGCACTGTTTAAGAGTAAACACTCAGTCCTCAATCTTGCTTCCACTGCAGCCTGTAGTAAAACCCCATGTAAATCTCTATAGGAGCAGAACATGAGGTTGCCATAAATAAGGTAATTTAGAAATTTTATTAAAAACAAACTGCACATTTCACACACAGAACTTAGATAAGACCAGTGCACTCAGTAGCTCAGCACATACGCGAAATTTTGAACTAAAGATTTCTGAAATGAAGAGCTAATGCATTCCCAACTCCTTGTGCCTCATTCACACTGATGATATCCAATCTACAAAACCTTTTATAGCATTTTAAGTAAATAGTTAAGACATGTCAAATGATTATAATCTAGTTCTGGTTGTTTTCTTCATCATCCTAATATTACATGCTTGGCAACTGTTAATGCTCTGGATCATGGCATATGTGTAAGAGGTTTATGAGACCATCACACCAAGCCCTTCATTCAGCACCATAGGTGCTGATTTTTATTTTTGCTGGTGGGTGCTTGCAGGCGTAAAAAAAAACAAAACGAAACAAAAAACCCTGGTAGTTTACTTTTAACTCAGCACATTCCTGTGCATGCCCAGAAGAGGCAGCATGTTGCTTCTACCCGTCTCTTCAATCTCTGTAAAGACTGGGCACTTCAATGGGGCTTTATTGGCATTTTATCTAATAGCCGATTGAATCAGCTTTAGCTCAAAGTGGCAGAAAAGCCCACTGAAGCACCCAATCTTCACAGATGCTGAAGAGCTGGGTAGAAGTCATGTGCTGCTTCTTCTGGTAACCTGCAGTTTTTCCTTTAAAAAAAAAAAAATTATCTGCAAGCAGTTCTGTGGGTGCTGAGCACCTGCTAATTTTTTTTGATAGGTGCTTGAGCCCCGGAGCACCCACGGAGTCAGTGCCTATGTTCAGTATGTATGTATAGGCAAGAGTATAGAGAAGTGCGGAATTTGCTACCCCCCCACCTTAAAACCACTGAGACAGAATCCAAAAGACAGACTGAGTCCAGATGTTCAGTTTCTTGATGGTTACTGCTTCTTCCAGAGAACAACAGATTAGAGCTACTGCTGATGCCTCATGCCTTAGTAAAGGCACAGTTGTTAGGGTGATGTCCCTTAGCCTTTTCCCAACTAAGCAGTACACGCAAGGCAGTGGGGGCTAGGTTTTTGAGGAACACTATACTTGCCTTACTCTGGAGACATTGCAGTATTTTATATGAGCTACCCCACCATGACTAGCTCCACTGTGTTGCCACCTAGCCCTCCAGTTGGATGCAGTGTATGGTCTTACCCAGGACCAATCTTAATATGAATACCATTAAAAATTGTCTTACCCAAATTAAGTCAATGGACAGCCTCACAAATTGACCTAAATGGGATCTAAACTGAGCCCTGAAGCTGGTATAATAGAAAACCAATTTCTAATTACTTGCTTGGGCCTCAGCCCTTTCTGATGCGCTCCTTGAGGTAACAAGTTTTTTAGGAAGCAGGAATGCAGCTTTTGTAGTTGAAGAGTAGAACACAGACTTTTTGGCTCAGTATAAAAATGAACATGATACACAATAAAACCGCAGCTAATAAGTACACACAAATAAGTAGTCGTTAATAAAGAAGTACATCAGAATTATAAATAGTTTAGGATTTTTGGACAGCATACTGTACCTCAAAGTTTCCTAGAAGACTAAGACTTGTTATGGGTGGAGCACTGGAACTCAGAAATGATTTTCCATAGACATCTGGATCAGTCTCTCTGTTTATACATTGTTGCTGGCTATTTACAGAAAGCATAAGTATAAAAGCATTCAAACAATTTGTTCCCCTTTTCTGCTATGGATATAAATACATGCAAAGAAACCTTATTTGACATGTTGCAAAGTATATCCTAAAAAAAAATAATCATGGTTGAAGCATTATATTGATTGTGTTTTTTAAGTGAACTGCAGTGCACACCGCTTTCATAATATGTACAATAAGAGACTGATGAGAAGACTATACAAATGTATATTGTCCATTAGCTCCATGAGTAGGAACTCTTGTATGCAGATGTTTACTGCTGTAGGTCTTGAAATTTCCATTATCAAGCTCCCACAGTAGCAGGTTTTTACATTATCCACAACAGTGAAACAGAGATCTTAAGTGGGCCTTTTACTTCTAGAGGATTTAACCTTGTACCCATTGACTTCAGTACAAAGTTTCACTACAGAAATAGTGATCTCATCTCTCTTACCTTTTTAAAGATTTGGAAAATGTACATTCCAAAGAAAGAAAGAATACTTAGGAAATAAAAGGAATCAGGCAACCAATATCCTTTCTTTAGCTGATGATTCAACAGTGTCATCAGCTAGAAGGGGATAAGACCCACTAGTGTTTTGGTAGTTTTGTACATCTTCATGAATGCAAAGCAGCCATAAGCTCATTCCAGCATAAACAGTCCAAAAAGGCTAAGAAGGAATGCAACTCCGGCCCCATAAAAAAGAAGACTGACGAGATGACTGGCTCTTATGATGAGATGACTGGACCTGTGGATGCAGGAAGAGCAGTGGACGTGATACATCTTGACTTTAGCAAAGTTTTTGATATGGTCTCCCAAAAAATCCTTGCAAGCAAGCTAAGGAAGTACAGGTTGGATGAATGGTCTGTATGGTGGACCTATTTAGTCTGGAGAAGAGAAGACTGAGAGGGGATTTAATAGCAGCCTTCAACTACCTGAAGGATGGTTCTAAACAGGATGAAGCTATACTGTTCTCAGGGGTGGCAAATGACAGAACGAGGCAATGGTCTCAAATTGCAGCTAGGGAAATTTAGGGTAGCTATTAGAAAAGCACTGGAATAGGTTACCCAGAAAGGTTATGGAATCTCCATCCTTGGAAGTCTTTAAGACCTAGCTAGACAAAGCCTTGCCTGGGATGATCTAGCTGAGGATAGTCCTGCTTTGAGCAGGGGGTTGGAACATATGACCTCCTGAGGTCCCTTCCAACCCTACTTTTTTTTTTTTTTATAATTCTAAGGACCAAGTCCTGGGTTCTTATCTTCTAGTTCATGCTGTTCAGACAGTATCATATGTTCAAAGAAACAAAAACAAAAAACCCCAAACCAAAACCAAACCAAACACAAATAAATAACCTTGATAGCAGGGACCAGAAGCCAGGATTTGGCCCTTTCTGGGGGAAGTGCTCCAACCACAAGAGTAATCATTCTGCTTGCTTGCTCCTTTCTGGCTTCCTGAATGCCCATCTTCAACAGAAACCATCTGGCTCACTTCTGAACATGCGCAGTAGACCAAATCTGTATTTCTTCAGGGCCAAATGTGGCTGTAATTAATCTCGGAACCAGGAATTTGTGTAGCCACTAAGCTGATTTGATTTGGATTGCTCTTCACACAATATAGGTACCTACTTTCTGCCAAAGTCCTGTTAGGCACCTAGAAAAGTAAACCTGGATCCAGCCCTGTGTGTAGAACGCAAATGAACTACAGGTGCCTTTGAAAAGCACCCACATTTTATCTGGTCTTAAATAGTTTGTTTTACTCATCTAATTCATTTTCACTTATGCATATGCATAATTTGACTCTGAATACATTCCCTACTTTCTGCCAAGTAAAAGGATAAATAAATACCTTCTTGTGGAGAAGCATTTTAATCGTAGCAATGATGAATCCAGATCAAAGCACCCAGACTGCATTTTTCTCTGTGGAACCTTAGAGGAAATACCATGCATCACAAATGTTGTTGCTAGCAATAATTTTGATTTTACAAAATGACAAAGGATAGATAATGTTTTTGCATATGAAATTTAAATATTTAAAGTTATTAATGTCAATAATTAAATATTAAAATTCCTGTTTTACATTTTGGTAATTACAGAAAATAAAAAGAAAATAATCAGCAGAAGCACCCAGCAGTTTTTAAACTGAAAACCACAGCCAAACCACAAAACAGAAATCTTCCCCAAAACACTGTTCTGTTCATTCAGGAACAAGTACATATCATTGGAATGGAAAAACAAATGTGACTTGTTTTACGTGGAAGCCAAGTCATGCTTTTTTGTCTATGTATTAAACTGTTAATACAATATATTTACAGGAGAATGTCAATACCTTTCCCTTTTTAAAAACAAAACTTTGTTAGTTAAAAGAGCCCATTTAATAGAACACCAAAAACTTTTGTATGCATAGCAAGAAATAAAAATATTTTCCTGAAACCTATCATGTCATTATGTTAAGTAATAATTAAGTGAACGCCTCCTCTGACAGGAGAAAAAGGTTTTATTACCTAGAGCTAACAGAAGTAAAGGCTTTATTCTTCATTATCCTACCTAGTGGTAAACCATGATTTGTTGACCATGAATTAAATATTCATGTTTATCCTCATGTACACAACTTTTCAAGCACCCTCTTCTGGCCCTTTTCTGTACTACAGAATGTTGTATTATTAAACTTCTGTGGTCATCAGATATGAGGGGTTTTGGTTTTTAAACACACATTACTCTTCAGTTGTGAGCTTTAATTTTAAAATTCACCACTAGGTAGATCACTATGTTTTCTTAGATTGAAAAATACTTATATACTTCATATTTTTCTAGAATAGATGGACAATATAAAATGTTACATTTTTGCTGTTTCAAAAATGAAAACAACTTACAGGACTCGAAAGAAGAGGTAATCCAGTTCGAGGATGGAAGGCCTTAGTTGAAGTCCCATCTAAAGAGCGAAAATTGTGTTTCCGCCAAATATTTGAATGTTTGAAGGATGATGGCCTCTGCCAGTGAAATAAATTTATGGAAGGTAGTAACAAGATACTTGAAGGCCTATCACAATAAAACTCAGTTTGTTTTTTTAAAAACATTATGTTTCTAGTGTCTGCTGTAGCATTTTAAGATTATATGCTGGTTCAGAGAATTGAGCTGTTACTGTTTTAGGAAACAATACAGAACAAAACAAATGCTCTAAAGAAAAGTTTCCTTTGGTTCTTGCAGCCACTAAGATCTAACTCACTTGTTACATAATGTCACCTAGTTAGGTGTTATTCTATTATTAAAGCCTCCAAGATGTCTTGTAAGTAGTTAGTAGTGTCCACAGGAACTGTCATTAGGAATTGTTTTGATGAGAAAGACCTGGCAATCTTCCTCTAACTACACAGCACAAAGAAAAATGCACACAGTCAATCTTTAGGTCTGAAAGCAGAGGATTTAGCTACGATTATTTTGTATGAACAGCATGATTAAAAAGACATCTACCTAATCTGAAATTCTCTCTAAGTTGATATACAATATATTGTACATTATCTGATTACAAGTTCCTCTCCTTTTAGATAAGCCCTTACCTGCACATCTGTATTCTTCAGCCGTTCACACCTGCTCAAATAATCTTCTACAGGTTTCCTCTGAGAACTGCTTTGAAGTTCATGATCTGTTGGGTCTTCATTCTCATCATGTTCATTTTTAACTTTATCTTGTTTGTTTTTGCATTTGACATTGTCATGATCTTTATTTAAATAGTTTTCAATACTAACAAGTTGAGTATTTTGCTCATAAATATTTGGTTTTTTTGAGTCTTTATCTAAGCACCTGAAGTCATTTTTGTGCAAAATGTCAGATGTCTGCAGAGTTGCCTTTTTTGTACTTTCAGGTATTTTTAACCTATCTATCTGTGGATTGTTAGCACACTCTATGTTGCTGTTCTCACTAATGATCGTTTTCTCTCTTAGTTTATTTGCGCAAATCCAGTCATCAATGTTGTTAGAACACTGTTTAGCAATACTTTTACTGGTCTCTTGGTCTGTATGTGGATAACCAGAAAATACTATTTCCAATTTATCTGGCAATTCAGATTTATTTTCTTTGATACATGTTGTATGTGTGCTAGTAAGTGAATTGACAGTTTTATTTAAAGTCTGCTGAAATGTATTTTGGATAACTTCATTAGGTTTTGCTAGAAGCAATTTCCTTCTTGCTTGGGGTTTTGGAGAAGCCTTCAGTTCACCATCAGGTCTACAAGAACTAATAGGAGTATCAAGTGTTTTGGTCTTCAGTTTATTGAGGTCTTCTAATGCAGCTAAATCAGTTTTAGAGAGAGAAGCTGTTTCCTTGCTTCTCTTTAAGGAGTTTTCGTCGTCACATGAATTTCGAAACATTTTTGAAGCAACTGAACTGGCTTCATGCATACTGAATGGACGCCCAGCAATGTGTGAAGTAGCTGGATCACAGTGAATCAGGTGCTGGGCAATCCTTGCTATAACTTCCTGTCGCTCCTGGAGTAGAGAGCCTATCAAAGGATTAGTCATCTCTCCTACTGGCTGATGGCAACTGTGATTCACTGGAACATGGGAATCAAGCAATGAAATCTCTGGCATTCCTCTCATTTTGCCTTCACTGCCATCTTCTGATGAAGTAATATCTGGAATACTGACCGAAACAGAGGAGGTTTCCCTGCTTTTTCTCAGCAGGCTTTCATCTTCGTAAGTACTCCGAAAAATTTTTGAAGTAGCTGAATTGGTTTCATGCACGCTGAGTGGGCATCCAGTTTTGGGTGGAGTTGTTGGGTCACAGTGAACCAAGTGCTGGGCAATCCTTGCAATAACTTCCTGTCGTTCCTGAAGCAAAGAACCTATAAAAAGATTAGTTTCTCCTAAGGGCTGACGGAAACAGGAGCCATTTGAAACATGGGAATCAACCAATGAAAAAGATTTAAAAGTTCTGATCGACATTTCATTTTGCTGTATCTTATTGTCTGCTGTGGAATTACAGCACTGAATTTTAGACTGTGATGCTCCAAAGTCAGACCCAAGACCAGTTGTTGGATGCAGTTTTAAATTTTTGACAGATGCAGTAAATTCAGGGGGGTTTTTTGTATTAAGTAAACTTTCAGGTGTTACTGTCCATGTTTGTTTCCCATACAGGCGCTGTGAACTGGGCATACTGCATTGCTCCGCCTCAGTGGAGTCACAGTGCTGATATACGTTACGTTCTTGAATTCTCTTTTCATAAAAACCAAGGTTTGTGTGAATACTACAAGTCAAAACTGGATAGTTAGATTGTCTTGGCAAAGACTGGACGCTGACTTTCAAGGCCACATTGTGAGAAACATTAGGAACAGGAAACACATGTTCAGTTGGTGTCTGGGAGAAAGTCCACTGCAGGTCTACATCAGCAGCACTTACTCTGAAACAATACAGAATTTCCATATTAATTTTCACTGCGTGCAGATTTTTCTAAAGAAATACAATTTTAGAGAAAAGGCATTAAGAAACCACTAACTAACATATATTGCAAAATTCCCAAACTAAATGTCAGAACAATCAGTGAGAAAAGCTTGACCACATAAGTCCTGAACATAAACTGGAAAAAGGAGAAGTAGAGAGAAACAAATGACTTTAAGACTTGTTTGGTAAAAATTAAGCAAATGGCTCTTTTTGCCTCAGACCTACCTGTACAGAATATTACGTGGAACAGCACCATGCGAAACACTTAGCCAAGCACTTAACTGAGAAAAGAAAACAAAAGAGCGGACAGCCAGTAAGAGGGTCTTCTCTTCAATAAATCGATCTCCAGTTCTAAAACACATTAAAAAGAAAAAAAAAATCAGGTGTTGGTAAAAAGCATTACAAAGAAAAGTAAATAATGCACAGAGCACCTTTACTTCTATCTTGTTAAAAATCTTAGGATCTGTAATAGTATACTGCAACAACAGATCTTGCTTTGAAAACATTTCCTTTCATCACCCTTGAACTGAAGTCGCGTATTTTCTAAACATCCTGCAGGAAATTATAATTCAATGAACAACTACATAAAGATGAACAAAGACACATGTGTTATCAAAACAACTAGCATTCAATAATTGAAAATAAAATTTGCCCTCCAAGTGCCGTGTTGGAAAAACAAGCCATACTGTTGTGGTGAACAGTCATGAAGAGTGATGCATGTCCTTAACAAAACCCATACAGTACACTTAGAAAAAAAATCACCAGGATTTATTCTCTTCTACCTACATAACCATTTTTTACATCTTCAAAGCATGTATACAATGCATTCATTCTCAGTGGGTACATGTGGTGCAAGGCTGTCAGAAACAAAGCTCAAATTTTGATAGTGTGTACTTATTTTCCAGACACAGCACTAATGATGTGGGAGCAAAATCTAAGGTATGAAACCAGCTGGTTGCCCTGCATGAATCCTTACACTTTAAACGGCCCTTCCCCTCTACTGCCGGACCAATATCCACTTACTGTCGGGGAACTGGTTCCAAAATCCACCTCTCTAATAACAATGCATCTTGTTTGATTGCAGGATCATTTAAATCATTCCCTTCAGTGGTGGGGCCTTCATCACTATAGCAACAGTCTGGAAGTAGCATCACTTCTACCATGATAGGAATATTATTTTTCCACAGCAGCATAACCTCAGACCTGGTTCGTCTGGCTTGGCGACACTAAAACAAAGCCACACATACAGACAACATATTAGTTGCACCTAAATCTGCTTGAAGACAATATCAGCAGTAACCAAAAAAGATTAAGAGCCCAACCTGGCAAAACACATCTGCGTTTTTCCAGATAGCATTACAAATGCGAGGCAAAAGAGAGTTATTTGATGACAATATGGGAGAATTGGTTAAGGTTGCTCATACAGATAAAATCCCCATCACCTGCATTCTGCTATTTGCCCTTCTCTTTCTGTGAGGCCCATCTATTAAGATTCCAGTACACTGTAGGGGTTTTAAAAATCCTAGGTCTGAAGTGACCCTTCTGCATGGCCAGAGAGGCATGATGACAGAGCACTCTGGACCAAAATCTCTACCTTCTGAGTTGGAGCATGCTAACCTGTTTCCATCAACTAGCCCTACCCTAGAAAACCCACCCAAAAAGCCTTTCATGATTACCTAGAAATGCAAGAGCAATTAGGAAAGTCTGCATTTAAAAACCAGAACAAAACCATAAACACTAACTATGATTGGTTATACTTCAGCTGACAAAAAGTACTTTGTAATCTGCTATGCAGAAGCATAATAGTGTTTTCAGATACCTCAGGAATAGAAATGATACTTCATATTCATAATTAAAATACTTTCTATGTGCTGTCTATCAGCATGTGCTTTTTGGGATAGTTACATTTGCAGTGTTATTTGTCAATGATGTATTTAAGTGAAAGAACCAACTTAAAACAGAAAAAAAATGTCTATTGTAAGTATCCCCTCCTACAAAGCTAGGAGGGAGACCTTCAGATTATTTAAAATTGTTGCATCTCAATGAACTTCAATGAAACCAAAACACTATGCACCAGCTGAGGATCTGTCCCCTAATTTTAACCATGAATCAACATGGTCATACCTGTGTGAGTTTGTCACTGCATTCATGCTTAGTTGTTAGTGGTTGACTTGATTGTGCTGGAGGGCAATGGAAACCCTCTGTCCTACCCTTTACAGAATGTTCTGGTGTTCGACCTTCAGTAATCAACAAGGCCAATGAGACAAGAAACTCCTCTGCTTCATATTCAAAGTATTCATCTAAAGCGTCTGTTGTTAAACAAAGAGAGAAAAAAATTCATTAAACATTAAAGAGTATTAAAATGTCAGACACCTTCCTATGCACATCGAAAGTATTACATCTTTCTTGTTTAAAACCAACAAGAAAAACACCACTTCAGCTGTAACATTTGCTGTGCAGCTGGCATTTTGCTACCTCTGATCTCTGCAATTATCATGTGCTGCCGCATATTCCACATTCCCCTCAAAACAGTCGCACAGAAATTACACTAGTCCCTTAGTCTAAGTGACTATTCAAATTTAGCATATGAAAAAGTCTGAATCTTACAACAGTCTTTTGAAAAAATAAAGTTGCACAGTATCAAAACAGTGCTGGCAACACCCAATCTACCCAACAGAAGGAACCTCTACTGCTTCAGTCTATCAGTATTTGGCAATACTCTTAAAACTGCTGAGACCTAGACTTTAATTACACAAAACCTGTAAGGATTTTTGTGAGTGGTATCATAATGGAGGGAGATATTCCGCAGAACTAGTGTGTGTCTATAGGTACCTTTGAGTACCAGGTAGGCAGGTACCCTTCCTCAGGATCCTGCCCAGAAGCCTGTCTATATTCCTCCCAGCTATGTAGCTGGTCCAGTTAGGTATCGCACACAAAAAATACTTGCCTCTTGCACTTTTTATGGACCATAACAGCTACAACTTTACTCCAACACTACCACAAAGCTTGTGAGAACGTTTGGATGATGTACCCCAAGTGAAAAAGGCACCCTGCTTATTCAAATGTTAAGTCCGAGTAAAGCATTCTGCAGGAATATAAACTTCAGTTTTTGATTTCTGTTCTTGGCTGGAAAAGGCTCCAGAAGTTATACAATTGAAAGTTCTGGTGAGGTATAGCCTTTGCCTTCCAGCAGATGCAAAAAGAATATAGGAAAACATGGAGACTGCCAAACAGACAAGATTAAGTAATCTAATCATGTATTTCCTGCCGTTTGGCACGTGGGTATTGATCCAGCCTACAATGAAATGGATAACATAATGACTATTTGATTAGTTTAACTAAGGAGGCCTCAGGACTGATTTCTGTAACATTTCCGAATACTTAAACATTTGATTTCCATCGCCAAGTTGAATTTTCTTTCAATTTCTACAATAAATATAACTACGTAAAAAGGAAAGGTATATTAAATTTATTGCCGTCACTGTGATACCAAAGTCACTGCATAACAACATTTTTCTTCATTTAAGCTTTGTTACTACCAAAGAACCTGGGTTTGAGGTATTCTAGTGCAAGTGTAGTGCATAGGTAGTAACAAAAGTTCTGTAGTTGTTACCTAACTTTCCAGATTGCCATGGCTGCTCTGCAATTCTTTAAACAAAGGATGAAATAAGAGTTTTGAGTGGTGAACCACTGCTGACTCATACTATCATTACACTAATAAACTGGCTGGGCTCTGACGCAGAATGTGTAGGGGCACTATGGCTTAGTGTCACTGATTGCATAGGAAACAAACCAGAGTGGCTGCCGTACACAATGCAGAACTCCCCCAAACCTTGTGAATAAGGGGAGGGGAAAAGTTAAATATTTCTTAGGGAGAGAACAGAACAATGTCTTTTTTCAGAATTTTTTTTATTATTTTATTTTTTCATTGCAAAATTTCTGCCTACCAAAAGAAGGTTAGCTAATATGATAAACAGTTAACATCACAGCTTTTGCATAATCATGCAAACAAAAACGTTTTGAGGAACACAGGATATTTGCTCTTACTGCATAAGGTCCGGTCTAAACTAGTACAAAAAATTAAAATTCAACAATCCTTGTAGGTAAAGCAGCACCTGGCAGCACCCTTAATAAATTACAGAGATACTTGATTCCAGCAGATGCATAAACATAGCAGATTCACTTAAATTTGTCTGTCACATAACCCTTTCATTGTGGAAATTTCAAGCATCATTTATATACAGCTTCAGTTTACCTGAGTCTCAAAAATTCTGCCTGTTTAAGAAAATTCCAACACACATTCATGTATCAAATGATTTACTTAGTTTTCCTCTTACAAAGCAAAAAACATTCAAGCTCTACTTGAAGTGCAGCAGTGAAACAACCAAAGTTCACTTTTTCATGCAAGGGAAAGACACAATGGGCTGCTTCACAGTTCTAACTGACATGTTCTACTGTAGTGGTGCACAACTTTTTCGGCATATGGTTCATATGAGTGGTGCCAGATTGGTCTGTGGGCCGGATATAGTCCACAAACCCAACCCAGCATGTTAGTCTAGCTGGGCCTGGATCTAGTAGCTGGTTCCCACTGTAGTCTCAGTGCCACGGCTGCCCTCCAGCCCTCCCTCCTAGGATCCCTATGCCCAGAAAAGAGGGGCCAGGTAGCATTGGGGGGGAGGAGGGGCAGTCTGTCTAACATCAGGACAGAGGCTCTGCACAAAGCAGGGAAGTGGGGTACAGCTTGGTCACTCCAGCAATCCCGACACGTGGCTGCAGCCTGGCCAGGGCCGATTCCATGCAGTTGCATCAGGCCCTAGCCAGACCGTTTCTGCAGCCAGATAAGGCCTTGGCATAATCCAGGTGCATGGAAGTGGGACCCAATCCCTCTGTGCGGGGCTGGCTGATCTAGTTGCATGATGCTTGGACATTTAGCAATGAGTGAGTGGTGGCAGTGTTAAACACTTCCACTCCCTTGCTGCCAAATTCCTGGACCTGGGAAAACCCCATGGTCCTGATTACATGGCTCCATGGGCTGGATCTGGCTTGTAACCGAGCGGTAAAGCACCTACCAAAAAAAAAAAAAAAGTACCCAGGGATATAGCTCCCACTGGCTGCAACTCACCACTTCCCAAACTTCATACTAGTCCAGTTCTGATCTAAGATGTACGGGTTGATAATCATGTGGTACATACTCTCCTTGCTCCTTAGTACCACAGCACCAGGCAAGCAGGATAAAAACACATGAAAGAATCAAGGACAAATCTTCAAAACACAGGAGCTGAGAGATGTATATAAACAAATACAGGCAACCCCTGCTCAGCGCTCTTAATTGGTTCTGGAAAACACAAGCACTAAGCGAAACTGCATTAAGCGAAACCCATTTCCCCATTGGATTTAATGTAAATAAAGATAATCGGTTTCTCACCACCTGATGGCCCAGACCCTGCGCTCCTGCAGCCACACCCTGGGCCCTGTGCTCCTGGGGGATGTGCCTGCCCAGGGATTTCTGGTGAGAAGGCAGCAGGGCTCTGGTGCGGGGTAAGCAGTGGAGCCACCCACCCACTTATGCCCCATGTCGCCCAGTGGGAAGTCCTTCCAGGGCACCCGGCACAGATCGCTGCAGGGGGCATGGGTGGGTGAGCTCTGTAGGTTCAGCTTGGACTGGCCCAGGCCCCACACCCCTGACACCCTGCCGGCTCAGGCCCCACACTCCTGACACCCCTTCTCACTGCCACTGTTGCTCCAGCACCATGTGCTAGAGTGGACCCTGCACTCCTGCCACCTTGCCCTGGGCTCCAAGCTCACATTGCCCGCCCCCACCCCCCTCACTGCTCCTGCTCCTCCCTACCTGCTGCAGCACCATGTGCCATAGCAGACCCTGGGCTCCTGTCCTGCCTCCTTAGGCTCCCGCTGGCTGCAACTCACCACGTCCCTTGATGCTGATGCCACTGCTTCTCCCCACCTCCACACTGAGCACTATAATGAAATGCACTCAAGAGTTAAGTGAAACCAGGTATGTGTTTTAAATTAGCGCTATAACAAAACCACGTTAAATGAAACCACATTAAGCAGGGGTTACCTGTATGGATGTGTGATATGACACCCAACGTTATATGTGAAATAACTCTATCGGTACGTGCAACTGTAATGAACAGTCCCCAGCTCCAGTAATCCAGATTCACGGTGAGACTGGAGAATACTTGAGTATTTCCCGTACCTTGCAAGACATCACCCGCAGAAGGCTGATATCGACAAAGATATCCAGCATCACCTCAAATCTGCAAAGGCAGTCTTCGGACGTCTGAGGAAACCGTTGTTTGAAGATTGTGACATCAGACCCAAAACCAAGCTCATGGTTTATCAAGCAGTTGTGATCCCCATCTTACTGTGCAGATTTGAGACATGGATAACGTACAGGAGACACCTCAAGTCCTTGGAGAAGTACTATCAACACTGCCTGCAGAAGATTCTTTGAATCCAGTGGCTAGACAGATGCACCAACATTAGTGTCCTCTCCCAAGCAAACACCACAAGCATTGATGCAACCATTATCCAACACCAGCTTCACTGGGCTGGCTACATCATAGAATCATAGAAAATTAGGGTTGGAAGCGACCTTGGGAACTCATCTAGTCCAACCCACTACTCAAAGTAGGTCCATCCCTAATTAAATCATCCCAGCCACAGCTTTGTCTAGCCGGGCTTTGAAAGCCTCCAAGAATGGACATTCCACCACCTCTCTGGGTACCTGTTCCAGTGCTTTACTACTCTCCTAGTGAGAAAATTTTCTAATATCTAACCTAAACTTCCCTTGCTGCAACTTGAGACCATTGCTTCTTGTTCTGTCATCTGCCACCACCAGAAAGTTTAGTTCCATCCTCTTTCAAACCCTCTTCATGTAGTTGAAAGCTACTTTTAAGTCCCCTCTCAGTCTCTTCTTCTCTAGACTAAATAAGCCCAGTTCCCTCAGTCTTTCCTCAGAAGTCATGTGGGGAAGCTGGGGCACCACTTTTGTCACCCTCTGCTGGACTCTCTCCTACCTGTCCACATCCTTTCTGTAGTGAGAGGCCCAAAACTGGACACAGTATTCCAGATGTGGCCTCACCAGTGCAGAAGAACGGAATAATCACTTCCCCTGACCTACTAGCAACACACCTACTAATGCAGCCCAGTATGCCATTAGTCTTCTTGGCTACAAAGGCACACTGCTGGCTCATATTCAGCTAATGTACAGCTTTGTCTACCGTATCCTCCAGGTCCTTTTCTGCAGAGCTGCTGCCCAGCCAGTCAGCCCCCAGCCTGTACTGGTGTATGGGACTGTTCTGTCCTGAGTGCAGGACTTTGCACTTGTCCTTGTTGAACCTCATGAGATTTCTTTTGGCCCAATCCTCCAACTTGTCTAGGCCACTGAATCCTAGCCCTACCTCCAGCGTATCTACTAATCCACCCAACTTGGTGTCGTCTGCAAATTTGCTCGGGCACTCTATGCCATCTTCCAAGTTGTTGATGAAGACATTGAACAAAACCAGCCTAAGGACTGACTCCTGACTCCACTTCATACCGGCTGCCAACTAAACATTGAGCCATTGATTAACTACTCTCTGACTCCAATGCTCCAGCCAGTTTTTTTTCCACCTTACAAGTCCATTCATCCAACCCATACTTCCTTAGCTTGCCTGTGAGAATGCAAGGCTTTTGATATGGTCTCCCACAGCTAAAATCAAGGTATACCCCATCCACCAGTCTCCCTGCATCCACATCCCACAATCTCCCCGCATTGGTCATGCAGATGACCAACTACACACTCCCAAAGCAAGTATTATACTCAGTCAGTCACCGTGTATGCTCAAAAGGAGGGCAGAGAAGGCATTTCAAGGACATCCTCAAGGTCAGCTTGGAAAAAAAAGGCAATACCATTATCAACTCATGAGAGACTATTGCCCCAGACGGCCCCAAATAGAGGAAGAGCCTGCTGTAAGGATCTCAGTACTTTGAAACCTTACAATAACAACAGGAGATGGAAAAGTAGAAGTGGCAGAAACAGTGTGTTGCAGACTGAACCAAGAGCCACGCACCCTGCATAGAAACATGTGCCCAAGCTGCAACAGTCTGTTGATCCCAGTTAGGCCTCATCTGCCATCTTCAAACTCACAGATAAGACACTCATGGAATACAATCATCCTCCACAGCTATAACAAGGCTGTATATGCTATAATATGCCAGTGAGGAGATAAACAGATGTTAAGAGATAAATGCAGGCTCAGGCTCATCTCTGACTGGTCACTGCTTCACTCCCACTGCCCAGCCCCTCTGCAAGGAAGTAATACTTAATGAGTAAATTTAGTTTTTGAATTGGGCTTCTGCTCAATTCACAGGTGAGTAATACCTCAAGTCTAAAAAGGGCAGAATAAATGTTTTATGTTGATGCAGTTACCCAATCTGTAGGTACCATTGTACTTCTTGCACATGCATTTTTTGCCTGTGAAAGAACAGGATCAGAACACGTATGGGAGTCTGTGCACACTAACAAAGATAACTCAACTGGCAGAAGATAGAAAAATTATTAATGATAAAATCCGTGCATCATAGATTATCAGATGGCACTGTTGTTCTTTACAGAGCACAGTGTATACACCAATGAGTTCTTTGATGGCTGCTGAGTCGGATGCACGAGTGACAGTTCTGCCCTGCAGGTAGGGCGCACAAACACAATAGCAGTGCTCTGAATCTGAGCAGCAGATTCTTTCCTTCCTTGATACTGCTCATCACAAAACTTGATCCAGTTTGCCTCACAGCACCTTGCTCCATCTGCAAGGTGACTCCACCAACCAGAGCAGCATTCTTCCACTTCTTTCCCAAAGGATGATATGTCACCTTTGCAAGCATCCTAAAATCTGTGTGGCACTCTGCCTCTTTTCTAGATCCTTTGGGAGCTTCAGACTACCTTCTTCAGGATCCTGTGATTTAGCATTTGCTTGATATGACCAAGCCACCCGAGTCTTTTCTTACTAATCACCGTTCCCATGAATGACATACCAGCACAATTTAACACTTCCACATTTGTGACCCTGTCTTGCCATCTTGTTCAAAGAACTGTATGCAGGCATCTGATATGAAAGCCGTTTAGTTTTTTTGATATGTTTGGCAAAGGTCATCCATGTTTCTGAGCCATATAGAAAAGTGAATAAAACACGTCTCATAAATACGGATTTTCGCTTGGAGTTGATAGTTTGTTATTGTTCCATAGATTAATGGAGTGGTAAATATTGAGGTTGTTTATACAGAGCAATCTGGACTGCTTAATACACTAGGCACATTTAACATGATTTTTATTCAGCCAAATTCAAGGTCTTACAACTATAACAGAAAATGTAAGCCATACTTTCAAAATGGGGGACTGTGAATTGGAAAATAACAACTCCGAAATAAACTTTGCTATCACATGATAGATAATAAAAATAAGCTCACAGTACCAAGAGGCTGCTAGGTTGAACATCACTAAATTTGTATACATACAGATGAGTATGGCATCATCTTTACATATGACATTGGCAAAATGATTATTGGAATATTGCTTCCACCCTGGCATCCAGACTTTAAAAAAAGAAGATGGCATCATGATCATCTATAACATGCCCACACAGGGAAAACAATCGATACTAAGGTTTCTTGCCTCAATAGCAGGAAAAAAAAATGCATGACACGTTTCACTGGCTGAAATTAGAATTATCCAGATTAAGAAAGAGGCACACAGGGTTTTTTGTTGGTTTGGGTTTTCTTTTTTTTACATGAGGAGCACATGGAAACTGGGTAGACTTACCACTGCTTGAAGTCTTTGGAAGTGAATCTCTTTCTAAACATAAGCTTTACTTCAATCAGAAGCTATCTGGCTTGATGCAATACTTCGTGGGTGAATTCTGTGACCTGTATTACACAGGACATCCTACCAGAATATAGTGATTCCCCTTATGGCTTTAATATAGTAAAAGCTTTGTTATTTGGCACCCATGGGGAATGGGGGGTGCTGGATAACAAAACATTCCAGTTAATTGAGAGGCCTGAACAGGCGTCTTTCCCTGTTCAGGCCTCCTACCCCCACACCCTTCTCAGCCAGCCGGGGCAACGATAGTGCTCCAGCTAGGGAACAGAGGGGCAGGGCCAACCCTGCTCCACTGGAGCAGACAGCACAGCCCCGCCCCGCCCAAGGCTGCAAAGCATCCTAGGATGCTGGGGGACTGTGAGTTAACTTAAACAAGGAAGGGGTCTGGGACAGAGATTCCTTAAACCAGTTTGACCTAAATCAGTCAAGCCTGATACTACATTTAACCAGGTTTACCTTAAACCAGTTTCAGTCATTTTGAAAATGGTTTATGTGCACTGAACTTCAGTTTATGCCTGTACACAACAGGTTACTGATCACTTAAACTGATTTGTGTAACTTCTGTCCCTAGCCTAGATGAGGTTTTTACATGCCTTATACTCAGGGGTGATGCATAGGGGGTGCACATGCACCCCCTGAGAGTGCCAGTGTACCCCGTCAGGGCGTGCTCCCTGTTTAGGTGGGAGCACCAGTGTGAGTGCCGGCCAGGGAGTGGGGCTGCCCGCAAAAGCAGCTGCGCTACTTCCGGAAGTGGCTGTGGGAGTTCCAGAAGTGGCACGGACGCTTTTACAGTGAGCGAGATCAGCCATGGCAGACACCCCCCAGCAACAGAATGGGCCTCCAGGGGACTGCCTCCCCCTCCCCCCCCCACACACACACACACAGTCACTGACTCAAGAGGCACCAGACACCCATGCTGATATTGGTGTGGTTTTGTGGTATACTGCATGATGAACCCTACACATTGTTTGAACATGCCAAAGTCAGACACCAAAATAGCAAGTGAACAAGAAATTTGGTCTGAAATAATTATTTCAAATCCAAAATACCCCAGTGATATTATCAGGTTTCATTAAAATTTGTATTGATCTTAGCAGAATCAGTATTAAGTTTAAGAAATGTAAAAAACTGCCAATGCTCTTTGGCAGTATTCTAGTATTCCTAACACCTATTAATAATCAACTTTTTAAAATGTATAAAGGTAAACACTAAGTACTTGCTGAATGGCTGGGAAGAAAGAAGTCTTATATGTATATATACCCCCTCACCTTCTTTTTTAGGATATATTCTGGTAAATGCTTTATTTTGGGGGGGAGGGGGGGGTTAATCTGGTATAGAAATCTTTTATTCCCAGTTCTGAAACACCACTGTATTCAGATTCTTAAAATAATACCATGCATCTCAAGATTTGTCAATAATTCACAAAATTTTTAAAACAATACCCAATTTTCCCTTTTTCTCCATCAATACGATTTCTGGTCCTGTTAAAGTTAAGTAAGAGAAGAGTATGGAGTCTCAAGTAGTCATAAACATAATAATCTGCATTGCCTGAAAGAATATTGTACTACTTCAATATGAATACTGCACAAAGACAATTACTTTCTTTCAACAGAAGTAGAAGCACTGAAACATCGTGAAATGCTACTCTTTCCATTAAATCAGCATAAGAGGACAGAAACAAACATTTTTAAGTTGTGCTATTAACATAGCATGAGAGCAAATAGGTCAGTTATTTTTCTAGCTTTTTTAAATCAAAAGCAATTCGTGATAAACATATTACTTTCATGTTAATATCTGACACATTGTTGCTTTAGTTCTATCCAATTTCCATAAGGATTTGTAATATCTTTAAATGGGAAAGTGTTAAGAACAGACATTGAGGAGCATGGCAATTGCTCCTACATGCAGACACAGCTGATGCAAGTGAGGATAAGGGTGGAAAGTCCCACTCAAAACACAACACACTCTGTGTTTAAGCAAGA
Organism: Crocodylus siamensis; assembly: GCF_052110815.1. Taxonomy (NCBI): domain Eukaryota; kingdom Metazoa; phylum Chordata; order Crocodylia; family Crocodylidae; genus Crocodylus; species Crocodylus siamensis. Next base: position 23,331,926 of record NC_143409.1, read on the forward strand.
AAAAAATGTCTGGTAGAAGTTAGCTTGTATAAATCAACCCTGTTTAACACACAAAAATACAGAATGTGCTTAAAATAAATCTCCATGCTGTAAGTCTGTACTATATGCTAACAAGTGTTATTAACATAATTAAAAAACGACTGTCACATGGTTGGGCTTTTTTGTTCTCATTCTGTTCCCATGAGATAGTGTGTACAGTGTTGTATATTGTCTTTGAAGAAAAGCTGTACCTATTGACCTTAAAGCATTTGTTAATCACCACAGTGATCATATGATGAGGTTTCCTACTTCATCTTACCTTAACATCGCAAGAGAAAATGCTTCTCGCATTGGCATCAAAAGGACATAACAATGATCTACCCGTGACTGTTTTCACTTCTTAGACTGAACTTGTTTCTGAGAATCTGACAATCTGTGTCTTAATGCATACTACCTGTTTTAGCTGCCCATGGATAGATGCTGGGTCAAGAAACTTGTAATAAAAACTTTAAAAGTCAATAAACTGCCATCTATTGTTTTTCTCCAATCTGGGTGATGCTAGTTCACTCCATCCCCAAGCAAGGCTGAGTCTCCATTTCATCTGGATTTGATATATATTTCATGTACATTTGGAGGCCGTGTAATTAACATTATTTTCCTTTGGTTAGTAGGTGGTGCTTAGTCCATACTAAATGTAAACATAATCTAAACTTCTACAGTTTTAAATGTAATGTCCTTCTATGAAGTGAAAGGATCTGTGGATGAGGAAAAGCACAGGCTCAGGGGCGATCTGGTGGACACCTATAAGTTTAGTTTAAGTTTCTGGGGGAACATTTGTTCACCAGAGCGCTCCAAGGGATGATGAGGTCGAACGGTCATAAACTACTACAAGACCGTTTCAGGCTGGACATAAGGAAGAATTTCTTTACTGTCCAAGCCCCCAAGGTCTGGAACAGCCTGCCATCAGAGGTGGTTCAAGCACCTACATTGAACACCTTCAAGAGCAAATTGGATGCTTATCTTGCTGGGATCCTATGCCCCCGGCTGACTTCCTGCCCTTTGGGCAGGGGGCTGGACTCGATGATCTCCCGAGATCCCTTCCAGCCCTAATGTCTATGAAATCTATGAGGGGAAAGCAGTAGACATGATATACCCCTTGGTTTTACCAAGACTTTTGATATCAGTCTCTGTAACAGAGCACCATCCCCAGGGTGGTCAAGAACCCCTGGAGGTGCCCAAGAGTCCTCTTTATTTCAATCCACTTCTGGGTACAGTCTCCCCTTCACTCGCTTGCCATGTCTTGATGTTTCTTTTGGTTTTCAAAGGGGACGCTGCCCCGGGGCTTCCCAGATTGAGTCTTTGTTCCAGAGAACACCCGGAGGTGAGAAGTTCCTGCCTTGAGGGCTAATTCCACAACTGCTGTTACTTCTGTTGGGGCCTTGACCTATTTGGCCAATACCCCTTTATCATGGCTAGGCCTTCTAACCTAGACCCACTATGTTGGACTTAGCTTTGAAGCACAAGCTGTGTTTTCTTCTTTACTGTTGCTGGGCCCCTAGCCTGTCTGCTGCACCCCTGTGGTGCCAGCCTCTCTTACCCCTGTCTGATGTGCCCCTCTGACACCAGGCTCTCTGGCCCATGTTTCTCTGTGCCTTGCACTATTTGCTGGGCACCACTGCAGCTGAGCCTTGAGCTTGCCTCTGGCAGTGCTCGAGGTGGTTGTGTGCCTCTGGGCACCAATGAAGCCTCCAAACCTCCCCTTTAAATCTCATCCCAAATCTCCAGTTTCAACTACAACATCAAACACTAAGTCCCTGGGCTATAACAAACAAAAAATAATCAAGGCAACATGCCTGCTTACCCTGCCGCTCCTTTTCTCTGGGTTGCTCTGTTCCGTACCCTGGCCTGCAGAGCTGTTTTCCTTCAATCTCCTGGGCATTCAGGAGCCCATGCTCTGCCTCAGCCTGGGCTGGCTGACCTTTGCTGGCTCAACCCAGGGCTTATGTAGCTCTGACCTGAACTCTCTCCTGATCATGTGACAGCCCCCAGTCAGCTGACCAGCCTGTGGGGCTACCCTTTACTGCTCTCCTAGCAGGCTGTGCCCTGAAGATTCTGTCCTTAAAGGGGCTGCCCCGCTTTCTAGTAACAGGACTAGGGTTCCCTGTTACAGTCTCCCATGACCTACCTCCTCACTAAGAAGCTAAGGAAATACAGACTAGCTGGAAGTACTGTAATTGGATACCTAACTGTTTGGATCATTGTACTCAGGAAATTGCTAGTTGTGGGAAGGTATCAAGTGGTGTTCCCCAGGGGTATGTCCCGGTTCCAGTATTGTTCCACATCCTCATTTATGATTTGGATGATGGGATTAAATACACACTTAGCAAATTTGTGTACGACACCTAGTTGGGTGGAATTGCAGATGCTCTGGAGGGCAAGACTAGGGTTAAGAATGACCTGGATAGAGTAGAGAAGTGGTCTTGCAATCAACCAGATGAAATTCCACAAGGACAAACTGCAAAGTCCTGCACTTGCACACATACAGACTGGGGAACAAGTGGCTTGGCTGCAGTACTGCAGAAGCACCTAGGAGGTACAGTGGACAATAAGCTGAATGTGAACCAACAGCATGCTTCTGTTGCCAAAAAAAAAAACAAAGCCAACAGCATCCTGTGTTGCATTACCTGAAGTGTCACTTGCAAATCAAGATAAGTGATTCTTCTGCTTTATTCAGCACTGGGGAAGCCTCATCTGGAGTACTGTGTCCATTTTGGGCCACACACTTCAACAAGGATGTTGACAGTTTGGAAAGAGTCCAGCACAGGGCAACAAAATGATTAGGGGCCTGAGAAGCAAGGCTTATGAGGAAAGGCAGAGAGAACTGGGTTAGACTTCTCTTTTCTAAGCTAAATGAGGAGGGATTTGATAACAGTCTTCAAATACCTGAAGGGTGATTAGAGGGAGGATGGAAATGGACTTTCTCTGTCTGCAGGGGACAGGGTTAAGACCACAGCCTCAAGTTGCAGCAGTGGAAATTTAGGCTGCAGATCAGGAGGGACTTGCTGACTATCAGAGTGGTCAGACATTGGAATAAGCTACCTAGAGAAGCTTTGAAGGCTCCATGCTTGGGAACTTTCTAAAGCAGATTAGACAGGCCAAGCTTGGCTGGGATGGTTCAGTTAGGCAGTTGCCTGCCTTAAGTTGGTGTGCAGAGCAAGCTGCATGTAGGACAACAGACTGCACCTACTCTGCATCTGTATGGATTCTCATAACATATTAATTTCTGTAACACCTCAACACCACAGCATGGGGCTGCATTATAAATTGTTAGGGGCTGGAAGGCACCTTGCAGATCATTGGGTCCAGCCCCCCAGCTCTAGGCAGGAAGACAAGTGGGGTCAAGAGACCCCAGCGAGGTGACTGTCCAGTCACATCTAATGCATTAGATGACCTCGTGAGGTCCTGTCCAACCCTACTTTCCTATGATCCTATTTTAAAAGTTTTCCTTTTAAATGTTCTACAATATTTTATTATTTAAAATGGACCCTGAGAAAACTGTGGCCATTAATTCTGCTTCCTTGATCTTCAACCCATAACAATTTGACAGGAGTGAGTAAATGTTGTTTAAAAAAATGGAGACACTGGCACTTATAAACACTCTTTTAATACCAGGCTAGCATGCCAACATGTAAATAAGAAATACAATATCCAGAATAAATAGATTTCCATTTCAGTTACTGTCAAGTTGTTCATTATCCAGTAGGATAAAGCCTATTCCCTGGGCTGTTCAGTTTTCCAAATTAAACTGGATGCAGGCCCCTCGGAAGTTAATACTTTTCCTGAGCTGTCCCAAAAGGTATCATGATGCACAGCGATCCTCACTTCGGCACCTTTGCAGCACTCCCAACCTTGGCCAATAACAGATACAGCTGTGCTCTGTCCTTGATTTCTTTTTTCTTAAAAAGGACAAATAATGTGACCCCACTGGCAATCTTAAAAAAAATACACTAGACTATTACTGATGTAACAAGAAACAGTGAAGGCAAACAATACTTTCATTGCTTGTCAAAAAGGAGGATCTTTTCCTTTAAACTTCATGTGGGGGAAAGAGGGGCGCATAAATAAATGATTCAATAAATAAATACATACATACATGTCAAGAAATACCATCTATTTCCTATATCCAGTACATAAGAGAACATGATTCATCTATAATAAAACAAAACTGATAATTAATATTGATTATATTCATATTGTCAATATTACAAACAGATCTATTTACCATTACCAACAAAAGATGTCAAAAATAAAGCAGCTAAGATTTTTCTGGGGAACAGTGAACCAAAGTTGTCATCTTTCTCCCTCCAAGAAGTTGACCAAAGGTAAATCTATGCAACTCAAAGGCACTCTTCTCTTGCTTTTTTTAAAGTGAATCTTGAGATTTAAAATGCACAGACTAACAGGTTTACCTTGGATTTGAGATGCATCTGGAGATACTGCAGCTATATCATGCTTTTATACTTCAGACAGCAAAAGTTGCTTCTTCACCTCAAAAAAAATCATGGTCGTTTTAATTAATGTTCCTGCTGTGCCTAATATTGTAGCATATATTATATGCAGAAGTTATAGTTTGTTCAAAAACCCTGTGGTGCAAGGGGCAGGACTATAATTTTAGCTGTCAAAATTCAAATTGTGAATAGGTTTATTAGGATGTGATGCTAGTAATTCATTTATTTTTGAAGAACATTCCTAACAGGCTCTTCTCTATACTAGACTTTATCTTAAGTTCTCTCAGAACTGCAAAACAAGGCAGTTTGGTAATTGTTATGAAGGGCTAGCACAGAACAGGCACTCGAACTCTTACCGCTATTGTCTCTGCCACCAAATTTTCCAGACTGCAGGATTAGATGATTCTTTTGTGTAATCAAACATTCCCAGCTGGAATTGCAGTATTGTAACATAAAAGTTCTAGAAAAAAATCTAACGCAATATAGGCTAATGATGTTTACTTTCTTCTGAGAATGGCAAAATTATAATCAAATGTTATACATATCGCTAATAGTAAGACTCATGCATGCCTAAAATTCATCGTATAAGAGAGCATCAGAAAAAGAAACTTTGTCAACTTTAATGCCACACTGATTTTATACCAGTTCAAGAACTGAACCAGATCAATGGCTACTGATAGGTAATACTATGGGAAAAGTGTTAAAAATGAAATTTTGTGGGAAGAATACAGAAAAGGTGATGGCCAGATTATAGTTTGTGCAGCTATGGTACTCTGGATTTAGACAGGTAAAATGGATCAGAATCTGTTCCTTGTAATGTGGATGAAAGCATAGTACTAAAATAACTTCTATCGTGCACACCTCACAATTTCACAATCATCTTTAGTTAATTATACAGTAATTAAGTTTTCAGCGGGGCTTAAAGTTTGTGCCTGAAGTTCAATTTTAAATATTTCATTTATGAAAACAGAATCAAGTCCAACATCACAAAGGTAAGGTGTCCTCTGTCTGGAATCTCATTTAAAAGCAAATAGTTGAGTATTTGTAAATACAATATTGTCTTTCTTAAGGATCATATAGGTTTGCAGTTCATTAGGAAACCTTTAACTATGGACAGGTTTGATTCTAGAAATAGATTTGTGATATTATAGGCAACAGATATGGTTATATTGAAATATAGCATCCTGCCTACTCCACAGAACACTGGGATCCAATATTACTACCAGAACTCCTGGACTCTGAATCAACACCTCTGATTGTATGCAAAGTGTAATTTCTTCTGTCATCATGAAATACTCATTTCAGCCCCTCTCACTCGCATACACACAGGCCTGGCTCCTAGGCAAGGGTAAAGCAATGTTTGAAATCGTAATCTACAGAACAAGAATCATCCTATGAAAACTAGGACAACATGCTAAAACTCATAGCTGAGTCTGTTCAGGCAGATAAACTAGTGAGGTGGAAAAAAAAAAAAAGAAACATGGAACAGGGAGAGAAAGTGGGATGTGGACACTGGATTAATTGAAAAAAAAAAAAACTTAGAAAAAAGTTTACTGTAGGAGCCTGGAGAACTACTGCTCTTTTGGAAAAATCAAATGCAGGCAATAAAACTAATGAGGGTGTTACCAGGCCATTTTCTGTATTTAAGCTGGCAACCTATTTTGCCACCATCACGCTATTTAGTGAGTCAGAACTCTTTTTCCATATACAGTTTTTCTATTTTCTCCCTAGCAAAAACGTAAGGCCAAGCTGGCTCTTCTGTTTCTAAACTGAACTCCAAACTATATATTTTCTTTATGGACAAGACAGAATTTTTAAAAAACTATAAAACCCATTCTCATTGTTTTAAAATATTTTTTTCCATTTAAAATAAGGAGCTTTCATATTTATCTTTATGTCATTAAAATGTGACCAGACAATGTTAGTGCAAAAGACTATATGGGTCACACTGGTCTATTTTTTGGTGAAAAATATTAACACTTGAGAACATCAGTACTGTTGCATGGACTGACAAACAATTGGGCGCGCATGACCCAAAGCTGCAAAGGAGGTTATGGATTTTTACAACTTCCTAATTTTTCAACCAAGCTCTAGTTACCAACTCCTGAAAAAAAATGCAATAAGTTTCTTACTAATTACTCTACTGAAATCCTCAGTTGACTTTAACATTGCATTTTTCAATTTACAAGTCAACTGAGCATTTCAGTAGAGATATTAGCAAGAAACTTATTACATACATACACACACACACACTCGCTGATATTTTTCAAATTCTTGATCTGCATATTTAAAACGGGAGAGTGAAACTTGTATATGGAGGTTACTTAGTGAGTTATGACTTTTTAAATATGCATTTACCTTTGTTACGGTGAGATTTCATATTTGATATTATATATAAAATCTCATAGTAAAAATGCATATTTAAAAAAAGTCACAACTCACTAAAGTAGCCTCCATATACAAGTTTCAGCTCCCCTTTTTTAATATTCAGGTCAAGAATTTGAAAAATAATCAGAAATATCCCTTATAGAAGGTCAAAACAAAATAGATATCCTTTTGCTGATCTGATGCTAGCACTTTTGGTCTTCTTTTCCTTTTTTTGGAGGAGTCCATGAATATTAGAAAAAATAGTGAATTTAAAGGATCATAAATGACATAAGATAGAATCTTAAATTAATACACAGCAGTCAGCAGATAAATTTTGCCTTTGGGGAGGTGATGGGGTGGCAGATATTTAAATCTGAATGAGCAATGAGAGACAAAAGAAGGTGAAAAAGCTCCTTTTTCAGAGAAAGATGAGCGGCTTGCTTAATTTTTCAAAACTGAAAGTTCATGGAATCTGAAAGCAAATCAATCAGGTATTCCTGTTACCAAAAAATTCTATTTAAATGCATAAAAATATATACCAAACAACTTTTCCTTCTTGTTATGGTTTATTTTTGAGGGATGGGACTTCCCCCACGCCTCTCCTCTATACACAAACACTTCAAACTCCAAAACTGTGAATTTTTATACAAATTTTCCCTGGCTTCAGGAGTTTAAAACCAGAGTCTCCAGTGCTGTTGTGTATGGAAGAGAAAGACTGATGGCAACATTCATTGTTATTGTTCACATGAAGACGCATACTTATGACTGTAGACAACTGCAGGCCAGGGGCGTACATACATAACTGCCTCTAGACAGTCCTTCCACTGGTTACATAAAGTTTTCATGGAGTTTCTCCATTTCACTTTATCTGTAACTTAGTACACATTTATTCATTTAGCTATTCAGAATTTTAGTTAAACTGTGCCCCACCTGGAAGTCTGTCATCACAAATGAAAACAAGGTATGGCAATTAAAAATAGTGTTATGATGCCCAAAGGCTGCCCATTGTTCAGTCTATCCAGCCCACAAAGCCAGGGCTTTGGCAGTGTTTTAGCAGCAGAGGGCTTTGCCTGCACAGTACCAGGGAGATGTAGTGGAAGGACCTGCCCACCTCAGACTGACCTGAGTAATTTTGGCCTGGGACTCCTGAAGTGTTGCTGCCCCCTGATTCTGAGGATTCAGTCACATGTTTCTGCTTTAAGCAATCATTAGAACTCATCCAGCAGTTTATAACGTATTTGGAAACAAAGATGGAGATTTAAAGTTAAAATGACTAATCTTTTTTGGGTGCAGCTGATAGGGGTCCCATAGAAGCTGGGGATTAAGTCACAGACGCATCCCTTTCAAATGAAGATAGGCATTTTGCTTTTGAAAACAGTTGCCTAAGGCTGACTTCAAACATTTAGGCAAATCTGTCTTCAAGGTAATAATAGAACTTTCTGTGCCAAAGCTCACAACATTTTAGAGCAGAAACCACAGCCTACAACAGTTGTGCTCAACTTTTTGGCCTTGTAGGCCAAATGAGCAGCACAGGGCCAGTCCACTTGCTGGGCTTTGGACCCTGGGGCCCCATACGCCTCTGCCCAGTCCTGCATGCTGGACCCCCCTTGCACACTAGATCTAGTGTTCAGGACCACAGACCACAGGGCTCTCCAAAGATCTGTGAGGAGCCCCATGGCTTGGATGATATGGCACCAGAGGCCACATCTAGCTCACTGGTTGGGGGCTGAGCATTCCTGGCCTACAACATGATAAGTATAGCTTATGGCATTATGTCTATACTACCTGTAGATCAGTGGTCTCTAACCTTTTAAAGTAGATAATCTTTGGTATTTAAAAGTAACCCAAGATCTACTGTGTGCTGCCGCCACCCTCTCTTCCTCCACAGGTAAGTCTGTGTGGAGGGAAAGGGGGGGAGCAGATTGAGGCAGAGGGAGAAAAAATTTGGGGACGCACCTCCCCAGCAGGTAAGTCCCACCCAGCCAGGGCCTCACTCAACTTACCCCTGCTCCTGCCTCTATGGCACTGTCCCTCACTGCAGGGGTCTCAATCTAGCCCCCACCACTTCCCTCCTCCACACACTGACCTGCTGGGCTGGGGGATATGTGTGCATGCACACAAGCACTCAGCCCCCTATCCCAGTCTCAAATCAACTCCATGAGGTTCTGAGATGTGACAACTGCTGTAGATTAAAAAAAAAAAAAAATCCTTCCTTGACCCAAATATAAAACTTCCTGAAGGTAGTTTCACATACTAGAGCAGTGATTCTCAAGCAGGGTGTTGTAAGATTCTCTTAAGAGTGATGTGGGATGACATGCAGTATTAACACTATTATTTGTTCAAAACACTGACACATGATTCACAAGATAAGCTCAGAGATTTCAAATAGGAATGCATAGCATCAAATACATTCTGACTTCTTGTGGTCTGTCCAATTTCTCTGCAACAGAATAATTCCTCTATTATTTTTTCAGAGTAAAAAAAAAAAAGTAAAAGATAAGAGGGGTATTTCTGAACTGCCCCTTGAGTCTAATGAGCAGGGATCTGGGTTTTCCATTTCCCACAGAAAAACAGAGAAAACCATGGATTTCCCCTTTTAGCAGAGACACCTACAGATTCCCTGCTTTTGCAAACAAACTGGTTGAGCTCCAGCCTGCAAAAGCTGTTTGCAAACAGGGCAGGAAATCCCCAGCCCTGCCTGGAGAGGGAGGGAGAGGGGCGGGGTGGGGCCCAAGGCTCTCACTCAGCCACAGCTCTGCTGGGCTCAGCTCAGCCTCACTCTTTGCTCCTGGAGCTTGTGTGGTAAGTGGGGCTTGCAGGAGGCTGGAGACCCCTCTGGCAGGGCTGGGGGGTTGCAGGTCATGGCTGGCAGGCACTGGCAGGGCTGGGGGGAGCCAGGAGCCGGCCCCAGCCCCATTCAAGCAGGTGGCAGCAGTGGGGAAGCTGGCTCCATGCTGCTTCTGCTCCAGCTGCCTGCTGTTGGGGGCAGGGAGCTGCAGATGTGGGTCCCTGGCCCCATAGCACTGGCAGCTGGGGGCCCCCTCTAGCAGGGCTAAGGAGGGGGCTGTGGGTGGGGGGGCAAGAAGCACGAGTAGGGTGGGGGGGTTGTTGTGGGGGCAGTGAGGGTCACCAGCAGTATTGGGGGGCTTTGGAGGCAGTGAGAGCAGCAGCAGGGCTGGGGAGGCATAGGGGTGTGTGAGGAGCACCAGCAGGGTTGGGGGGGTGCTGCAGGGGGCTTTTAATTTTAATAACAGATTTTGGGGGTTGTCAGAGAATTTGTGATATTTTAATCAAAGAAAACCAGGATCCCTACTAATGAGGTTAAGAACCACTTCTCTAGAACCAAGAACAAGTCATGTGCTTCCATAAGAATGAATACAAGTCACTGTACTTATTCAAATATAAGATGACCCTGAACACAAGATGACCCAAACATAAGACAACCCCCCAATAATTAGATTCTATATATGAAAATGTATAAACGTTAACATTTTCCAGCTATAGAATCTAATTGTAGGAGCCCATCACTCCGTTTCAACCAGTTTGCATCCTGTATCAGGAGTGCCTTGTGGAAGACCAGGAACCTCCTCCTGTACAGACAAATGGACGTAGAAGTAGTGGGCTGCATGAAGATGATGCTGAGCAAACTCTGGACCTACTACCAGAAATCGGTAGCAGAGGATGGGGAAGAAGCAGCAAATGCCACCTGGTACAGAGACACATGGCACAGGAGTGAAGAAAGGAGTGAAGGCAGCTGAGAAGAGGAACAGATGAGTGGAACAGAGGACAGTGAGAGCAGCAGCAGAAGCTGGAGTGACAATGATGGAGAGACGATTTGAGCTGAGTACCTGAACCTGGAAGTAGGGCAAGGGTGGAAACAAAGGGAGGGCTGGTTGGAGGAACCAGAAGGGACTGAGGTTATTTATTTACTTTTTTTTTTTTTTTGTGCGTGTTGCATGCATTTTCAGATATTGTAACAGGTATGGGTGGCCAGCGGGCCTTTGTACGGGTGGGCGGCGGCAGTTTTCTGTAATGGGATAGGATTAATCCTTTTGGGATGTAATAGGTTAGAGTGTAGATGTATATCTAACCTATTACATCCCAAAAGGATTAATCCTTTTATTTCATTTTATAATATAATATTTTATAATATAATATATGAGAGAAAGAGAGAGAGAGATACATTTTTACAACAAAAAAAGAGAAAAAAATCTAATTATAGGAAGTCTGCCTTTAATTTGTTCCCCATCTCACTGCTACAGCACAGAGAGATCTGGGAGGTCAGGGAGTCCTCTCACCCTCTACCCCCACCAAATTTTTCCCCCTTCAGCCCTTTTCTCCCCCCCTTACCACCAGACCTTTGTCTCACTGACCACATGGAAGTGAGGAACAAATTTGAAAACAATGACCTTGAAATAAATGAGTCATTTGCACATAGTACCCATAGGACTTAGTTCATCCAGAATGGATGCATTTTACCTTTTCTGGAACTGCTGCAAGTTTTAGTACACATTCTTCATAAACACACTTTTAAACAACATTTTTGTGCCTACTTATATGTAGTAGAGACTATGCATGATATTTACAACATTCCAGCAAAGACTACGCACGATTAGTCATTATTTACCATATAGTTCACTGGGCTGGGCCCCAGCAGTCAGCAGCATTTCAAGAATTGGTGACCCTACAGCTGAGCACTGCTCAGTATGTGTGGGAGTGTCTGCATATGCATTTGCACCCGTTGGGCCTCGATCATACGGTCCCTCGCCGCCCGGCCCTGGATTTTGATGGTAACCTCCTGTAGGCTCTCTTCGTGGCCCGAGGGTTATATACAGCCTGGATACCTGGGTCCTTTTCAGTCCGGCAGCAGCGTCTCTACATGGGAGCAGCTTCAGACCCTTTTCTGTCCTGTTAGCAGCGTTCTCCGGTTCCCCCACCTCCTCGGTGGGTCCAGGGGTTCCTCTTTCAGTGCTCTTTCGCCACCTCTCCTCCCCTGCTGCCTTGTTGTCTCCCCTTCTTATGCTTCCGGGCCAGCTCTCCTCCCCCTTCTCCCCAGCTGCTTCCACTTTAAAAAAACCGCAGCTAACGAGCCACGCGGGTCCCGCCGCCGCTTCCAGCTCCACCGCAGTTCTTGCAGCCGGTAGGATGTTTTTGCTCATTCCCCCTTTCTTTTCAGTCTCCCTGGGGTGTATTGTCCCCCAGGATCCCCCCCTTAGCCAGTCGGGGCTCATATCTTCCCCTTGCCCCAGGACAGCATTAATGCACTTTAGTTAATGCACATTAAGTCTAGGACCTATGTGTGCCTATACGTGAGCAGAGGCTGCTCAGATGCACTGGAATTCCAGTGCATCAGAACAGACTTGATTAATCAAGTCTGCTGGAACATGGCAATTACTGCGCTTCAGCAGCCTCCCGCGTCATGTGTATCAGCATCCCCGTGCTTCAAAATGGCAGCAGGGGCGCTTGAATTAAAGCTCATCAAAGCTGCTCTAATTAAAGTGCTGCCCCCTCTGCTACCAAAGCAGATGTAAAAGTACCCTGCCTTGTAATGTACCAAGAAAATGAAAGTTAGTCTGCCTTAATGCGCATTAACAAAATAGCAATTGGCACTCTTACACATGCTCTGGGGGTGGGGGAGGGCAGCACTTTAATTAGAGTGGCTCTCATAGTTGCTCTAATTAAAGCACTGTAATGTCTCATGTATCAGTGTCCCCACACTTCAAAATAGCAGTGGGAGCTTTTGACATGCTTTAATTGAAGCACCCCTGCCACCATTTTTAAGTGTGGGGATGCTGATATATGAAACGCCGGAGGCTGTTGGAGCGTGGTAATTACCATGCTCCAGCAGACTCATTTAATCAAGACCGCTTTGATGTGCTATAATTACAGTGCATCAGAGCAGTCTCTGTGTGTGTGTACAGGCACCCATGGTTTAAATTATGCTTAATGTGTATTAACCTATTTTTATGTGCATTAACTAAATAGCACAATTTTTTTAGTGATGCTTTAATATGTATTAAAATACGCTAATGAGCATTAAAGTGCACATGTAGATATGCCCCCTGTGTAATCCAGATACCCGCATAAAGGATCTACGTTCTAATTAGTCCTCCACTAATGGGTGGAACTGGATGTTCCTGTCATGAGTCCTGGGATCCTCCAAAAATTTATATGCAAATGTGGTACAGGGCACTCTGGTCTGGCACACCTCATGGAAGATGGGCCACGCTAATCATACAAGAGGCTGAGAGGAGGGGTGATGGAGGGATTCTGGCTGAAATATTTGGGACCCCATTTGATGATGTTTGCCAGATGTTTAAGGCTGGTAAAAAACAGAAGTCATTGGAGAAAGCCACAGCTCAGTTGTGGAAGTGAATGCAATGTAGTGACTTACTATGACCCTTTGAAGAGTCAGCATTGAGGAAGACTATACTCAACGGGGAGTAACATATATTATCTTATCCAGATGGGCTGCACTAACCTAGCCTTGTGGTAGGTTAGCACTTCAGTCTTTTTGGTTAAGATCAAATGTAGCAGCATTTTTGGAACTAAGGGGAGGGTTTCAGGGCTGGCTGTCCCCCTCCTAGTGCTGGCCTGGTATTGTAGTACCTCCAGGCCTAGTGCCAGTTCTCTGCAGAGGGAACACCCGCCTGCTTTTTTAAGGGCCACAAAAAATTCCCCATCAGCATATTTGTCCAATGTGGGCCATGTGTTTTATAGTCAAGCTCCGTGTCAGCTGCATTTAATCAACTTCATAGTTGGTTTCAATTACTGAGTACATGCAGCTTTTGGCAGCAACTTAATGATAGACAATGTATTTAATGAGGTTTTCTTGTATGTGAATGTAAGACGAAAGGCTTTCCTGTCCATACTGACTGGGTGAAAAACCCCAAACCTCATCTTCTATTCAAGTAAATATGATATATTCAAGTATAATTAACATTATATACACTGTCACCAAAAGAAATGCAAAAGAGAGGTTTTTCAAAAGCATGTCGAGATGTAGGACACAGCATCCAATGATACTGAATAGATCCTGTCCTCCTACATCCCTTAAGCCTTTCTGAAAAATCTTCTACTAACTTAGGACATAAATTATATGCAATTACTCAATTAACTACTAATGAAGCAGAAAAAGCATAAAAGGAGGATGTACTAAAAATAGACATATTTGTTGGCCTAGGGTGAGGGGTGGGGGTGTTGTGCTTGGGAAAAGAGGGGGAAAAATCTGTGACCAAATGTTTCAGTTCCAAAGTCTGCAGCGTAGACAGTAATACCAGAGAACGTAAGTGTTCAGGACTGTAACACTCCACCCAACTCAGCAAACAACTTCTTTTAGTGACCCTATATTCAGATAACTTATTTAAGGGGTCTTCCTTCTATTTTCTCCTTCTACAGATTAAATAAACTTTCTAGGTGCAACCTCACTCCTATTACCACACAATTTGATGAGTCAACAAAAGTCAAATTGTGTCATTCCTATTATTTGTTTCATTCTATTGTGGTTTGTATAATAGATTTATTATGTACAAAACTTTTCTTTTTAAATGTCAACTAAAATTTAAAACTTGAAGCTTTCAAATCTTGTCAAAAGACTTTTTGCATTCTGTTAATGTAGCTTTTTGAACAGATCTTTTTCTAGACTGAAAATACAACAGAGCTAATAATTATCATTACTGTAAACTGAAATGTGCATGTTCGCTTACAAATACATAAGAACTCCACTGCTGTAGAGTTTACTGCTAGGCAACTAAGCTGAAAAACAATATGAATGCAAATATGAACATACAATCATACCTCTGCCTACAGTCTCAGACTTAACATAAGCATACTTAAAGTTTAATCTCAAAACACACTATGACACAAGCCATTTCACAGGCTTAAGTAAATTCAGGATGTTACTGGGTGCAAAACACTATTTTAGTTCGATAAAAATTATTCTAATAATTCACAGGCAAATACATTCTGATGTAAGGCTGTCTTTAAAGTGCATTTATTAGTCAGGATTATTCTTTTTTTTAAAAAAAGAAAAAGATTCTGAGTGGCTGTTCGCACTGTCTGGAGCCAGACACAGCAGAGACTAATCTGAAAGCATATCCCTACATAGCTATGACCTTGATTTACCTCTGCTACCCCAGTCCCTGGCCTCTCCAGAGGGAAGTTTGTTGCACATGTGTTTTATAACATTCTGTACTGCTTTTTCTTAGAACACATCTAAGAGTATTAAGTGGACAGATTCATTTCTTAAAATACACACAATTTCCAAAACATCACTCTCATTGGTGTCTCACATACTACTTCAAACAGGTGCACAGCTTTTGTTATACGTTTCATAAAATATATGTCAAAAGAAGAAATATGTACACAGAGGATCATTGAAGACCCATTAAAATATACAACTCAAAATACTGAAACATTCAACGGCTCCTACACACACAAATCTGAAGGTACATTGAAAGGTGTTATAGCAGGGGCGGGCAAAACCTGGCCCACGGTCCACTTCAGGCCCACGGCAGACTCCATTTCCCAGCAGCCCCTGCCTGTGTCACTGTGTCTGGTTTCCATGTACAACCCAGGAGCAGTGGCTCCGTGACAGCACATGGCCACGGTTTCCACGGAGACTGACCCCAACAGTGCTGGCAGGGCATGCAGCTGGATGAGGAGCTGCCTTCGGACTGGGATCTTGCAGCGGTGATAGCGTGGTCCGGATCCAGGGCAGAGCTTCAATCTGCTGTCCGCATACCCTGGGCAGGGGCATGCAGGGAGTGGATCGCAGCTGTGACCCAGCTCCAGACCATGCTGTCACTGCTGCAGGATCCAAGTCCCGGCTCCAGAGCAGCTCCCCAACCAGCGGTGTGCCCTACTGGTGGTGCTGGGACTGGTCTCCATGGAAACCATGGCCTTGTGCTGTCACAGCACCGCCACTCCTGGGGTCTCCATGAAAATTGTCTGCAGTGATGTGGGCAGGGGCTGCTGGGAAATGGAGTTTGGCCACCAGCCAGATCTGCCATTTTGCCCACCCCTATGTTACAGTGTAAAACTCCACCCTCTCAAAGAGAAAGTGCTCTGGTGGTCCTCTACCAAGACACCAGAACTTAACTCTCTTAAGTAATTAACATATTACAGATATTATACAAGGACCTCTGGCTAAATCAGGTATACAATTATTTGTCCAATTCAACAAATTATAAAACTGTGATAGTGGCTTAAGTTTACTACAGGTTTTTGCCAATGAATCTGAATGCACTCACCCAAATTTACAGTTAAGGTGACTTTTACAATTATGTCTACTTGGTCTGTCCTTCAATTTGTTTACTGTAAAACATAAATCTCAAAGAAATGGATCTTTTGTGATAAATCAAAATGTCTGTGCTGCTTTAGAGTGATTTTGCTGCTCAAGAGGCCACTATGTACAATTTGGTTGAGAAAAACAATTTATTTGCATTAAAACTTCCATTCTATTTCATTTTCAATGTTTTACATTTATATATTGGAATGTATAATTAAACCATACTTATTTTAAAGAGCCTGTAAGTTCAAAAGATTTTCATAAAATATTATTTTTATTGTTATTAAGCTCACAAATCTCTTCTCTTTTACAGAGTTAACTCAGACAAGTTTGTTTTGTGGAAGTTGTTAAAGAACTATTTATTTTCATCATTTCAATTAGGGTCTAACCCTAAAAGAAAAAAAGCTAATGTATGGATCATGAAAGAAAGCAATACCTTCAGAAAACTTGGAGCCAATTCATTTATTATTACACCCCTCAGACTTCTCTGTGGTACATCCAAATGCTCATTTCCCCTATACCATCCAGGAACTAACTAAAGCACAGGACTACTTCAGCCATGCACTTTCCTATTCTTTCAAATCTCTCCTGCCTGTCCCAGGAAGCCTCTTGCATTAAAAACTTCCACAGTAAAGGTCTAAAACCATATTCAAAGTAGTCAGGAGAACTGCTGTGCCATAGATATTCGCATAGGGCTTTTGGCCTCTTACAGCCACTCTTTACTAATGCAGCTAGCACAGGGGTCAGCAGTGTTTTTGGCTGGAGTATCTCAAACACCCCAACCTCCACCCATGCCTCAACTTGGAGTACCAGAGGCAGACGGTGGGGGACCCATAAAGGCCCTAATCCTTGTTGCTGGCAGCAGATGTACGTGCACCTTTGGGCGAAAGGCGAGGGAAGGGCTGCAGTTGCACTGCCCCAGGCCCTTCCCTGGCTGTGCACCTCAAGATGCATATGCAGCCACTGCTGCCACCACAGAGCTGGTGCCAGGGCTCCAGACCCTGGTGCAGTTGTTTGCAGCCTGTCCACCGCCTGCAGCAGCTGCCTAGAGCCTGGGCCGACTGTGGCGGACAGCCGGGAGGCTGTTAACAGTTGCACCAGGGTCCAGAGCCTTGGCTGAGCTCTGTGGCAGGGGTGGCTGTGTGTATGCTTTGCAGCATACAGCGAGCAAGAGGCCAGGGTTGTGCTGCCCTAGGCCCCTTCCTGGCCATGCACACCTAGGCATGCATGCAGCTGCTGCCACACAGCCCAGCCAGGGTTCTGGATCCTGGTGCAGCTGTTGCAGCTTCCCAGCTGCCTGCCACAGCTGGCCACCTGCTGCAAACAGCTCAGGCTCCATGGCTAGTGGCAGCTGTCCAGAGCCCGGGCCAGCTTGGCATGCTGAGCAAAATGGCCTCACATGCCATGGTCTGGCACACATACCAGGGGTTGCTGACCCCTGAGTTAGCACAACAGAGCTATAGAGCACTTCACTGTGCTGATCAACACATCTACCGATCAGATTTAGGGTGCTTCTACACGTGATGCCATTTCCATGTACATGTGACAAAAACATCACTTTGTGTGGCTTAATGGCATTATGCCAGGGGCAGGCAATTATTTCAGGCAGAGGACTACTTACCGAGTTCTCGCAAGCCATTGAGGGCCACATGACAGGCAGCCAGGGGCAGATAAATATTAATTTACTAAATTTTTAGGGGCCCTGTGGGCCAGATAGAATGGTCTAGCAGGCCACATCTGGCCCACAGGCTGCATTTTGCCCACCTCTTCGTTATGCTGTATGTATGCAAGAGTTCTGGGGGTTTGCAGATGAGTTTGCATGATTGCAGACTAAAGTAAATCCTGATGTAGCTTAGTTTGCAATGATACAGTGCAGCTATTAGTCAGCTTGGCCCCCAGCCGTGGGAGAGGTGGGTAGGCTCTGCAGAAGAAAAGGATCAGGCCCCTTCTGCTTTTACTTTCAGCAGGTGCCTGATGAAGGCAGAAGTGGTGAGGAGCCTGATTGGTTTTTGTTTGTTTGTTTACGGCAGAGCCTTCCCATCTCTCCTGCAGCCAGGTGGCAAGCTGCTGGCAGGCTGCGCTGTGGGGGGCCCCAGGCCTTCCTCCGTGGCAGCAGCATCCCTTGGGGCCATCTGGGTGGGCTGCTACTGGGCCAGGTGCTACCTCACCTTGGGGTCAAGGAAGACTTGGATCAGGCTGGGTGCTGCCTTTGAGCTGGGGCAGCACCAGGCCTGCTAGCAGCCTGCCCAGGCAGCCCCAGGGGGTGCTGCCACAACGGAAGGAAGGACCAGGGCCCCCCCACAGCTCAGGGGCTGTCTCGGCACATTAGCAGCTCATCCCTGGCCGTGGGCAGGCTCCACTGAGAAAAAAAAGAAAAAGAAAACAGAATCAAGTTCCTTGCCATAACAGTGACAGAAACCCCTATATTGAAAGGGTGGATTTCAATTAAAAACCCACTGTTTCAGTTTAGGGGGCACAGAATGCAACCCTAACGACTAAACTTCTTTCATGTGTACAAGCTCCCTTAGGGCATGTCCTCACTGCCTCAGAGACTGTGGAAGGGAGCATCACCATGAATGTACACCCTGCTTCCAATCTGTGCAAGGCCAAATGCCAACCAAATCTTGTAATGGAACGTAGGCAAGAGTACGGAGGAGTGCAAAACACAGACCCCCCAGGAGAGGGAGTAGCACTGGCCTGCAAATTAGCTACATTACATTGTTTTACACATGGTATATAACAAAGCAGATTTCTTCCGATTCACTGTTCCATTTCGTTTTGAAGTTATAAGTCCCTAACAAAAAAAGAGAGACCCTTCCCACAGAACAGGAAATTTAAATACACGTCCTTCAAATTTCCATGACACCTATAACTAGAAGGGCATACATAAATCCACTATACTATGCAGCGCCCAAAACAGTAACCAGATAATCTTTTACACAGAGTGACAAGCAGAAATTATGATCATGTAGTTTTCTGATTAGTAACTAAAGGGAATTTTATTATAGTCTCTCAGACTATAAGCTTTTCCCTTTTTAATTGGAATGTCTTTCTGATAGGCAGTTTTTGATGAAAAAATTTAGACATCAGCTTGAAGATGACAAGCTTGAAAGAAGAAAACATGTAAGAGTTCTCGAAATTCATATCCACATCTTCTTGTAGCTTTGGTAGCATTTATTCTTCCAGCAGTTTTACTTGGTCTTTAAACTAGTTCAACAAGACCATTTTTCAATTCAAGTCTTCAATGCAACTATAAAACTTTTCAATCATCATGATAGGGAGAGAGTATCTCATGCCAGGATGTGCAAAGATTCCCTAGTTCTGCCTGAATGCAACAAGGGTTGCAACGTAATGGGATTAGACGCCATCAATGCTAGCATGAATGGAGCACAATTTATCTTTGCAATATACTGCAGTACCAGTCTCTCCAACTTGTTTCTTATATAGCAGTTAAAAATCTTAACAAGTGTGAAAATTCATTGCTCTGGGTGGTAGCTGGTCATTCTATCAAAAGGAAACTGAATTATGACTCATCCTGCCTCCCTTTTCCTTTCCTGATAAATAAGCAGAATTTAATGTTTCAGGAAACTTAAATCACATTTGTTTCACAGGCTGGCAATTGGTTGTTGCCAGAAATATAATTTTGAATATATGTTAACCAGACTGTAGTTAAGGCAGCTGAAATCCAAGATGGAATTTAGTCATTCTGTGTTTAGGAATACCTAAAACAAAATATTCCTGAATTTCATGCCGTTCTTAGATGTTCTGTTTCTTTCTCCTGGACATTACAAGACCATAGAGCATTTCCATGTAAACATTTTGGAAATATATCTACAAAATGAATGTTGTAGTTTTGCTTGGGGATGCTAAAAAAACCAAAGAACCATGTGTATGTGTATGTACTGATCTTACCTTCCCTCATACAAAAGGAACACATGTAGAGTGGCCTACTGGTTACACGCATTAAACCATGAGAACTAAGGGTATTTGTTGTTTTTTAAGACATACAAATTTTGCAGTTAAAATACTCTGTAGAAGCAAATACTCAATGCTGAATCACTCAGGTCTGACTGCCAAGTCTCCCTGAGTCTGGTTCTGGGCAGTGGAGTTTTTCTTTTGTCCCTGCACACATTGTTAGGAGGTAATAAACTTTGGCAAAAAGGGAACCAAACATGATTTTTGTTTAGCATTTCATTTACTCTATAAATTATATATCTTTTGTCATAACATGCCCTCAAGCTGGTACAGTAATTCTCGTTGAAGTTGAGATACAACAGTCATCTAATTTGGAGGCTGCTACATCAATTGTCAAAGGCATTTTTGCCTGTCATCCTCGTAGAGCTTCAAGTAGAGTACCTGAAGTCATCATATTACTATTTTGGAGAAGGAGATACAGTGGAGAATCAACATGTCACTTTCTAAAGCTAAAAGGCAACCCTTATTCATTCAAACAAGCAAGTTTCTGGTTAATATAGATGTGCCCATTCTAAATGCATCAGAATCCAACGATGGAAGGTCAAAACAAATCTTTGAAAGTCTTGACTGCCAAAAGTTGCACTACCCAGATTTAGGGAAAATAAAACACCCCATTTCTACTGCAAGAGTTGAGTAAGTTGGGGTAATACAAGATTTCAGTGCTAAAATCTGAGGGGATATGAAAGTTTAAGTAGTTTTTTTGTCATCACAATTAACTCAAATCTGACAGAAAAGGGAAATGTAGAAAGAGAAGATTTTGTTTATTTCCATTTGCACTTCCCACAGAAAGTCTTCTGATGCTCAAAGAATTAACTCATATATTCTAGTAACTAGATGCTGTTATGCAACCATCTCTTTCGCTTCAGTTACGCTGAGACTGACCCTGTGCATAGCATCGTACTTATTCCATGAACTGGTATAAGATAAAAATAACCAGAATGCTGGGATTTATGCTGTGGGCCCACAGCACCCTGTAAATGAGCAGATTCTAAGATAATGCCACATTCAGTAAGATAATACATTTATGTTATGTCATGCAGTTGGAATGTTGTATGATGATCCAGGAAGTATGTAAGGAAAGGGTTTTTTGTAGTGTCTTTTACTGGATCACCTGTACAGTGGGCCAAGAGATGTCAGACGCTTTTGGGTGCAAAGTACTTGGATCTTAAGAAGGGCACTTTGAAACCAAAAAGCACATTCCAGCTTCTCTCCCCACTCTAAAGTGGTCAAATAAATGACAAAAAAACCCCTTGTCTCATTCATGTACATGATCTAGATGATGTAGTGGGATAGTTCAGACAACTAACTGCAACTGTAAGAATTTCATTCAATTTACACTGGCCCCAAAAACAATATAGGCAAATATTTTAAAAGGTATTTAAGCACAGCATCATGACTCTTCTAGACTTCCACCACTGGAATTCTATTTCAGCACCTCTGAAGCACCTCCAGTGCTTTGACACACTTAATTCCAAGAATGGCCAATGATGGCACATTCAAACTTGACATAGACCTTCCCCCATATTATTATTATAATATGTATTTTTATTATGGATGATGTCTGAGGCATTTAATAAAGCTACCAGTCTCTTTTCTCTCAAAATAACAGTAAGGCAGAAATAGGATGGTAGAAACAAGTCACACTTAAGTAACACAATTTAAAAACACCTTTTTGTAAATATTAAAGAAATTTAGTATGAAAAAACAGGCCGTAGACCCCAAAGTGCAAAGGCTATGAGTATTTTATAAGTTTTGATTACAAGGCTGAAGGAAACAGTTGTTCATAGATTTATAGATGCTAGGGTTGGAAGGGACCTCAACAGATCATTGACCCCCTGCCTAGGCAGAAAAGAGGGCTGGGGTCACATAACCCCAGCCAGATGCCTATTCAGCCTTCTCTTAAAGACCCCCAAGGAAGGGGAGAGCACACCTCCTTTGGAAGCCCATTCCAAATTTTGGCTACCCTCCCCGTGAAGAAGTTTTTCCTACTATCCAACTTAAATCTGCTGTCAGTTTGTGACTATTGTTCCTTGCTACCCCAAGAGGCACCCTGGTGAACAGAGCATCTCCAATCCCTTGCTGTGTCTGTGGAATGAATTTGTAGGCAGCCACAAGCTCACCTCTCAGCCTTCTCTTGCGAAGGCTGAAGAGGTCCCTCAGTCTGTCCTCATAGGGCTTGTCCTGTAAGTCCGTAACCATACAAGCGGCCCTCCACTGGACCCTCTCAAGACTATCAACTTCCTTCTTAAAGTATGGTGCCCAAAACTGGATGCAGTACTCCACTGGTGGTCAGACCAATGCTACATGGAGGGGAAGTATCACCTCCTTGGATCTATTTGCTATGCATCTGCTGATGCATGATAAAGTGCAGTTAGCTTTGATGATGTTAGATGAGGTTAGACAAGTGGGCAGAAAACAACAGAATGCAGTTCAACAAGGAGAAATGCAAAGTGCTGCATCTAGGGAGGAAAAATGTCCAGCACACCTACAGCCTACGAAATGACCTGCTGGGTGGCACGGAAGCGGAAAGGGATCTTGGAGTCCTAGTGGACTCCAAGCTGAACATGAGTCGGCAGTGTGACAAAACCATCAGAAAAGCCAATGGCACTTTATCGTGTATCAGCAGATGCATGACAAATAGGTCCAAGGAGGTGATACTTCCCCTCTATTGGGCGCTGGTCAGACCGCAGCTGGAGTACTGCGTGCAATTCTGGGCGCCGCACTTCAAGAAGGATGCGGATAACCTGGAGAGGGTCCAGAGAAGGGCCACTCGTATGGTTAAGGGCCTGCAGGCCAGGCCCTACGAGGAGAGATTAGAGAAACTGGACCTTTTCAGCCTCCGCAAGAGAAGGTTGAGAGGCGACCTGGTGGCTGCCTATAAGTTCGTCAGGGGGGCACAGAAGGGAATTGGTGAGTATTTATTCACCAAGGCGCCTCTGGGGGTTACAAGAAATAATGGCCACAAGCTAGAGGAGAGCAGATTTAGATTGGATATTAGGAGGAACTTCTTCACAGTTCGAGTGGCCAAGGTCTGGAACGGGCTCCCAAGGGAGGTGGTGCTTTCCCCTACCCTGGGGGTATTCAAGAGAAGGTTGGATGTGTATCTAGCTGGGGTAATGTAGGCCCAGCACTCTTTCCTGCTTATGCAGGGGGTCGGACTCGATGATCTATTGAGGTCCCTTCCGACCCTAGCATCTATGAATCTATGATTTCATCACACCGAGGACTCATATTCATCTTGAGTTCACTATGACTCCAAGATCCCTTTCTGCTTCTGTGCTGCTGAGAGGGTCACTTCCCAGCCAGTAGGTGTGCTGGATATTTTTGCACCCTAGGTGCAGCACTCTGCACTTGGACTTGTTCTACTGCATCCTATTGTGTTCTGCCCACTTTTCTAACCTGTCCAGGTCTGCCTGCAATCATTCCCTACCCTCTGAAGGGTGCACTTCACCCCACAATTTAGTATTGTCCACAAACTTGGACAGAGTACACTTCACACTCACACCCAAGTCACTGATGAAGATATTAAAGGATACAGGCTCAAGGACCAAACCCCGCGGGACCCCACTACCCACATTCTTCCAGGTCGATACCAACCCATCTACTACCACTCTCTGAGTGCAACTGCTAAGCCTATTTGCCACCGACTGGACTGTGTAAACATCTAGGTCACAGCCTCGTGATTTTTTTATGAGAATACGATGAGATACTACTGTATCAAAGGCCTTGCTAAAGTCCAAGAAAATCCCTATTCCTAAACATCCTGTCCACTTAAAGATGAGCACAGTACCCAAGGGCAAATTGTGTGGGGGAGCAGTGCATAGGGGTGTAGAAGTGTAAAAGTGCATAGGGGTGTAGAACTGCAAAACTGAGACAAAGAAGTTACTGCAGTGATCCTTTTCTTGGTTATTGATTGCAGCAGATGACAGAGCTTGTAAGAGTCTGAACCGCCTCCCCCCAAAAAATCCACTGCCAGCTTTGTGTCCCTGCACAGGCTGAATTGACCTGGGCCCAGCACCCTGCTCGGGTCATCCCTGGCATCAGGTGCCAGCCCTACTCTGGAGCTGGCAATCACCCCACCCCCAGATTCATTAATTTTTGTTTTTGCATGGATCAAACAAATACTATATAGACCTAGATCCCTAGTATATTAATAAAGCTTTTAGTTTCATTTTAATTTGGGGAGGGGGTGGTGTGGTGTGCAACGGGACAATGCACAACACCACCTGCATCCCCCTTCTCAAAATCATGGGTCCTCCCATGCTGGTACCCATCATAAATAAACGCAGCATGTAGAATGTTAATGGGTGCTACAGAATAACAGAACAGTGTCCGACACATGCCACAGTTTAAACTGCTTTACAAGCATCCGTGTCATTGTGCTTACCTTCTAATTGACATCTGTCTTTTAGACCCGAGAACAGTAAAATTATATAGCATCAACATTTGAGTGTTTAGTAAAATACAGGTTTAAGATTCTAGTTTGCCTTCTTCCCCCTCTCTCCACCCTGCAATACTATAATAATATTGCTGCATATGGGCAAATGATTATTTAGTAGGTGACAGTTCTAAATGCAGTGCCATGAGTTTGTTAGAAGCTTTATATAAAGATATAAAATTAACTCTTGTATGGCAGCCTGACTCATGCATTGGAAAAACTAATCGTCTCCTACCTCAGTTTAATTAATCTTTATTACACCTTATAGCTTGCCTGAACTGAGTACTTAACATTCTCTTTGTAATCAGTTTTCTGGTTCTTTATCTTCCTTCTCCTTTTATTTTAAGCCACCTTTTAAATCTAAGTATTTTTTATGAATTAAAGTGCCTCCAAATGCCATAGTCTTAAAACTAAACCATATATATGTAGAGAATATACCATAATTGTCAGAAGACACCTTTCTTAAAAGGGTACTAACTGTATGTGGCATTCCTTTTTATGAAAGGTTCTGTTACACACATTCAACTTGCCCAGTGCTTGCAGAATACCACAAAAGCATACTGGATAAGTGTGGCAATGTACAAATATTTGTCAGGTGAACTGATAAGATGGCTGGATTCATTGTGGCTTCTCTGATTACCTCTACCATTCTTTGCTAGAACAATGACCCTCAGCAAATAACAGAAGATGTTCCTACACAAACCACAAGTGTATACCAGTGGGACTATTCCTCCTCATTCCCCAGCAGTGGATGTGCACCTAAATTATAAAGGCTCACTTAAAATTGGAGCATTGGCCCCTTTTTCAAGAACACAGACAAGTCTGGTACACAGAGCAAGAATATGTTTAATGACTTGATATCACTCACCTCTTTAGAAATCATCTTACTATATATAGCAAAAGATAGTCTTATTTCAGCATATGTTAGATCAGTTACTTTATTTAAGCTATAGCTGTATCTGCTCTGTCAATATGCTGAGTGGCCAGTAATGACAAGCTATTACTTTGCAAAATATTCTAAACCTTTTCTAGTTGCCCACATGCCTGACTTATGTGCATAGATTTATTTGCCCAAGGCAGGCAAATAATGACAAAAAGAAAGATAAAGCTGTGATGCACAGACTCTACTAGACTCACAAACGAAACTATTGTAATAGTTTCCTTGTGTTGTGAAAGGAACTTGACCTACATAACAAAAACAGGACACAAAAGAAACACATTCAGCTAAGTCTTGTTTTTACTGTGAATAACAAAATAAGCTGTTAAATATGGCTACAGTAACTGTTCCAGAACTACTAATATACATGACATTGCATTGGACATTCACTTTAAATGCTTCAAAGAAATCATCTTTTTTCCTGTCTCTTGAAATTCATTGGTTGGTTATGTTATAATATTTTTAATTGACAGGTAAATTATGTCTCCCCCTGCCCCTGTTAGCTTAAGTCAATAATATATACAGTAAATTAAATGGTTTTAAAAAGGCCTCTCACCACATTTGCCTGGCTGAGAGTATTCATTTGACCAGTTTATAGGGAAATGGGG
The DNA here is from genome assembly GCF_052110815.1 of Crocodylus siamensis. Lineage (NCBI taxonomy): Eukaryota > Metazoa > Chordata > Crocodylia > Crocodylidae > Crocodylus > Crocodylus siamensis. The sequence continues at coordinate 23,358,027 of NC_143409.1, forward strand.
AACACTTTAGTGAAGCTCTTTCACCACAGATTTTTAAAAAAATATATATTTTGAAACTGTTAAATTCAAAATTCAAAATCTTAACTTCAGAACTTGTGAAGCAAAAATTTCAATAAACTTTTGTCACCTTTCCCAAATTTATTATCAGCTGAGGTTCTGAAAAAGTGTATAATCATTTAGAAACAAGTTTATGCTATAATGGCACAAATACAGTTCTCCTCCTCAGCCCCAGATCACTTCTTTTTAAAACCTTATTGCATTACAGAAGCAACCCTGCTTGCTTGACAGGCCTTTCTTTTCTTTCTTACATCCTGCTTCCCCTCCTCCCCCTTTTTTTGTTCAGCCCAGCACTGTAATTAAAATGGTATTTTTAGTATGATTTTGAATACAATTATCTATAAAATGTTCCATGTAAATCTTGTGAGTTTAATTCTCAAACTGACAAAATTTTTAAACCGTGTGATAAATCAAGTGCATTAGAAAAGAGCACTCAGATTCACAAACATCCAGTCACAACTACAAAAATATTTAAGCATTTAAAATTACTTCCTTGGATTACACACCTTCTCTGTGCAGCCCTTTGTTTCCACTGTAACCCATACTGGAATCCCTGTGTAAAGGAAGTTGCCTCCTAGCTGCAAATGGGCTATACTGTCAGTATCTGAAGGATCCAGATGTCTGCAGTGGTTAAAACAAAATGTTCAGCTTTGGGTGCATATTCAGTCTCTCTGTGCAAGACATTTTTTCACAAAGAAGGCAGAGTAAGAGTGCACATAGCAACAACACTCTCAGCTGATTGGATGGAAGGCGTGCTTAAACCCTTCGCTGCTCGTAAGGTCTACTACGGTTTCCTGTCTGTTTGGCAGCAGTATCATGTTTTCTTTTCTCCTCTCGTGAACTCAGCTGTATTTGGGCAATTTGAGAGGCTAAAACAACAGAGCAAGTAGAAAGGAGTTGGAGCTACTAAAAAGGGTACCAAAGTGTTACTATTTGATAAAAATATACCAACAAATCTATTTTCATTATTTCCACATGCATACACACAGCTTTTCACAAAAGGTGAAATGTCAGGGAATCCATTTGTTACACTGAATGAAGATCAGACTGTACAATAGTTATATCTACACAGAGGAATATTTAGTGCATGGAAGCCATTTCAGAATTGGGAATAACCCTATAAAACAAGCGCATCAGTTGACCTCTATGGACTTCACTACTCCTACAGTTGCATAGCTCTATTTTTCCCAATTACACTTACCCTACAGATTTTCTCAGGTATAGATAGGTATGTCAGCCAGGGGTAGAAAGAGGTGGGATCTTCTTTCACAGACAAACTGGGTCAGCAGAACCCCCCTAAATGCAATTACACAACAAAACTGCATTTTTATTAATAAAGCTTGTTGGAAATGGCTTTACCATACAACTGAAAAACACAGCTTTGACAATCTAGCCCTATCTACCTACAGAGTGCTTCACAATAGAGAAAGCTGGTATTTTAATATTACAGTGTGCACAGTACCTAAACTTAGCACTGAACAGATAAAAGTAGGAGGTTCTGCATTATGGGAGAAAAATCTTTGTGCGTACTGCACAAAAAAAAAAATCCTTACAGTTAAGCACAGGACAGCTTACGAACCATGTCAATGAACCAGGCATTCAAAGGATGTTCAGGAACTTTTACCTAATGTGTATATGGCAATATAGGCTTATATTCCTACCATATCCACGTACAGGTCACAAAGCTTAAAACTTGGCCAAGAGTGGCAAAGTAAACATCTATGGTCTTTACTGACATTTAAAATAAAAGACTTGCAAGTCATATGGTCTACCTCTCAGCCAAAGCAAACTAACATCCTAGAATATATTTTCCAGTGTTTTGTCCAACTAGCTCCAAAATAACACAAATGGAAAGCTAGTCCACAATTTAACAGCTCTCACCTTAATACATACCAACTGAAAACATTTTTTATCCCCATACTTGTTCTTATATCCGCATTTCTGTACACTTGCTGTTTTAGTAGTTGTTCAGCCAAACTATACATTTTTTTAAATTCTTCAAGTCAACCTATTTAGTTCCTTAATCTATTACTCCAGTTGGTCAAGATATTTCTAATACTGCAAAGTCCAATAATGCGTACAGTATTCTAAATGCAGTGTTAATAGCACGTTGGTTGGACTACTAAATATCAACACAATTACAAAGAACTAAAAGGTAGCTGACATGACACTGGGTATAACTTAGAGTCAGTGTAAAACAGACCTGACTGCATACAGGGTCCGATCAGCTAACCACAATTAAACTGTAGATTCACAATTAGGCACAGTCTATACAGACTCAGTAACATCATAGCATTCAGCACAATAAAGACAGTGTTACACCTTGAGTAGGTGCTGCAGGTATAACTCCACCTCCAAGGTTGGGGTCCCCCAACTCACCTGCCACCACTTGTTGGTATATGTAAGGAGGGGGTTCAGTGGTGTTCTCTTCCCATATGGACCCGAAGATGGGATATTCACAGGTGCGCTGTGGTGTTCCTCAGTGCTCTGCTTCCCCTACACCCCGTCCACTCGTCAGCTGCTTGGGGATTCAGATCTTTGTCCCAACGATATACACTGGTCCCTTGACTGTGGGATCCGACGTTGACTTCGGTAATCTGGCCTGCCACGGGGATGTTGATAAGCCTGGAACTTCAATCCTTGGTCCCAGGGGTCTGAGCCACAGGCATCTGGTGTCCTCCTTAATGTTGAGGGGCTAGAGACTGCCTGTCCCCAGCCTGGTACCAGATATTGCTCCCCCTCCTCTGCTGCAGGGCAGTGCCTTTAGTGCCACCACGGCCAGCACTTGGAGCCTTCGCCCAGCCAGCGTGCTCCCAGCTCGCTTCCTCCCTCCTGCCGGCTTCCCTCCTGCTGGCGGGGTTTTTAAGTTCCCCATGGTGGCGGCTCCAGCTGCCATAATCAGCTGGCCGCTACCCTACCCGGGAAGCAGCTGCTTGAAGAGCTGGCAAAACACCAGCACACGTGGCTCTTGCTTCATCCCTGCCCACCCTGGAGGGGAGTTCCCCAGGCGCGGGTGGCTCTCCTTTTCCTTTCTGGTATGCTAGGGTTTGCCCCCAGCATTTCCGAGGCCCATGGGTGTTTTTCACCGCAACATACAGCAAAAGAGAAAAAAAAAAAAATCATCATAGGCAAGACTACAGATATTTAGTGTCCTTTTCATATGCATGTCTTCCACTGTTATTTCATTTTAGGCTCACTCAATTCTCCCATACATTTTTACTTTATCCTTTCCCACAGATACCTCTCCCTACTGCACATCTCCTTTTCCAATTATTTTCCCTAAATGCATTAGTTTGCATACTGATATTGCTCTAAACCAGGGGTTGCTTTAAGCCAGGGCATTTGAGAAGGCCCTAGGGCAGTGATCTCCAAACTTTAAGTAGGAGATCACCTTTGGCATTTAAAAGCAACCCAAGATCTACCGTGCCCCGCCCCCCAGCAGGTAAGTCTGTGGGGAGGGAAGGGGAAGGCAGAGGGAGAAAAAAAATATTTGGGGGTTCACTGCCCAGCAGTTAAGTCCCACCTGGCCAGTTCCCACTCAATTTACCTCTGCTTCTGCCTCTATGATTCTGTCCCTCACTGTGGAGGCCTCAATCTAGCCCCTTTCCCTTCCCCTTCCCTCCCCCATGGACTGACCTGCTGGGCTGGGGCATGCACCAGCATGCACGTAGCCACTCAGCCCCCAGCCCCAGCCTTAGATCAACTCCAGGAAACTCCAAGATCTACCAATAGATCGCGATCCACTGGTTGGTGGCCACTGTCCTAAGGGGTACATGCTGGTGGGTGACAACAGACCGCCACCATGCACCATCCCGTGCTGCCACACAGGTGCTGCCATGCCCGGCTGGATGCAGGGGGCAGGGGAAACTCGCGCACAGCGGCTACCGCCACTCCGTGTTCGGCTGTGTGCCAGCCTACCCCCAACAGGCGGCCAAATGCAGGAGCGAGGGGTACACCGATACAAAAAGGTTGACAACCCCTGCTCTAAACTATACATTGGTTGAAAAGATCTATCTGCCTACTGAGGGCTCCTTTGGAGTATACCACCCTGAAACCAGGCCCCTCCTATATGTAGCCACCTCATATGCCATAAATTGGAAGAGGAAGCCACACAAGGCAGCTAACTACTCCAGCCATACATCATGTGGCTATTCTACCTACGCTTAAATGCCAGTTGTACTGAGCTAAGGAGATGTAGCCAGCCTCAGAAACAAGCCCTATTACTTTTAGTGGGAGGCGTGCCAGAGAAATGACTGTATTTGGATTACTGATGGTTTTGAAATACCCTGCTCTCCTATAATTCATAATTAACTTTATTTATTTCTCCCAAATGTCGTTAAGAATTTAGAAGTATATGATACTAGAAAAATGATAATTTATACCATAAAAACAAGGACATATGCACATAAAAAGTACAGCCTGATGTACATCTTTAACCTATTCTTCTACCATTAAGTGACTGAAATTAAAATAAAATCCACTGTGACTTTTCCATATAAAAACAAGAAAACATACCTATGCAATGAATTACATTCAAATAATATATTTGCCATCCTAAAGACTTCCAGAAAGATTAACTGGGGAGGGGGGTTGTTTTGTTTTGGGGTTTGTATGCTTGCTTTGGGGGGTTTGGTTGGTTTCTGTTTGTTTGTTTGTTTTTTGTGGGGTTTTTGTTTTGTTTTTTGTTTGTTTGTTTTTTGTTTTTACAGTATATGCCTGTACTTTGTTAGTGATAAAGGCTAGATTCATTTATATTGTGTTTTATCATGGTTACTGGTGAATAGCTTGTCAAGAACACATGAATTTCAAATAAATTGCCCTGGGCACCTCCTTCCCTGCTTGGGGCTTGGGATGGGGCTGTTGATGCCCTGCGCCTCTGCCCAGCTCCCACTTTTCCTCTTTGCCCTCTCTGCCATGCCAGGCTCCCACCACTCTCCTGGGAGGAGCTCAGTAGAAACAGCCCTGGCCCCTGACTTTTTTCCCCAGTTCTGGAAGTTAGGATTATCCTGACATGGTCACTAAACAAATGCTAAGGTTTATCAAAGAAATTTCTCTGAAGATACAAGTGTTCTCTCTCTTACATTTTTCAAGCTATTTGCATTTAAAGAGCGTTATAGACAGACAGATACAGACAGACAGACTAAGCCCTTTATATATATCTCTAGATTACTGGACACTGGTTGTTATTTTAGAAGATTTCTGCTGCCCAGTTTGCTGATCTTATAACACTTTCATAAGCAGAGCAAAAACTCATAGTTTTCAGCTTCCAAAGGTGAAATGCGAGTACCTGTCTAGTTGTCAGTTATTCTAGAATTGTTATTGCATTTTAAATTCAGCTTAATCTAAAATAATTTGGTGTGTAATTTTCATGTGTAGATGAGCCCTAAAAGTCCAGAGGGTATTTCTGAATATTTATTTCTTTGAGCTCTAACAAGCCTGACTCCATTACTTACCTGGTATATTCCTCTTCCCCACCCAAAATCTCTTCAATCTCCCCCCTCACCTTCCCACTCAATTCTCTAGAGCAGGGACTAAAACTTCTTATGCATTTCTATAATACTTTACATATTGTGGAGGTCATTCCAATACAAATAATATACATTTTAAGTCACATATTCCCTGTGACTTTAAATCAACGAACCAAGTACATTTAATCCAATAATATATATAATGCACTATCAATCAATATACAAACAATTTTAGTAAACAAAACTCCAATAAAATGCACAAGATGAACTAAAGTGATAACACATACTTGCTTTAGGAAATGTAATTTAACTATGCTTAAAACATTCAAAATATTTTATCCCACAAGAACACCAATACCTCACTCCCTGAGCAGAACCAAAGGAAATATGGGGAAAGTCCATTATGATGATTTCAGTGAATTTAAAAAACAAAAGAACAAAAAAACCCCAAAAACCACACCACACAGCACAAGATGAAATAGATGCATTACTAGTAGATGTAGAAGCATTACATTACTAGAATGCATTCCATCTTGATCTCCCTCTTCCCCTGTCATCAAGCTCCTTGCCCTATCTTGGAGATGGTTACCATCTCCACATGCTGTAAAATTCCTTCCGCTATTCACTTCCAAGCTCTCTATAAGCACTGTCATCTTGAATATCTGTAACCGGTGTTCCACCCTCTACACTTCAGTAAAACTACTCTCTTCAGAAGTAATGAAATTACCACTTCAACCTGAAAATAAAGTGGTAAAACAAAAAACCAAACACAGAGGAGCTGGAGTACGCAGGACTGACACACTTAGAAACCACTATCAAGTCGAGGAGATTGCAATGGCTGGGCCATGTCAGGAAAATGGGAGGAGATTGTATCCCTAAGAATAATTTTGAACAGCAAGATTCAAAATGACTCTAAGAAGCTGGATAGCCCTCTATGGCTGTACTATGACACATGCAAAAATAATACAAAGTTGTTCAACATCAATGTAGAAATCTGGGGGTAGTGCGCAGAATCCCATCCAATCTAGAAGGAACATCCAACCCTGGGTGCAGCACAACATGAAGTTATTTTGATCCAGAGGATAGAAGCAAAGCAAGAAGGAAGCAGTGTGCTGTAATTTGGACTCCAACTCAGACAACACAAGGATCTGTGAAACTTTTAACAAGCTGTGTCACTCTTGAATTGGGCTCATCAGCCACAAGCAGATTCATCAGGCACACACCATGATCCAGAGGATTTATGGTTGCCTACAACAACTGCTTCAACCTAACAAAGGTTGCCTACACTCTTCTCTATTAATTCCCTGCTTGATACAGTATTCTTTACTTTGTTGGCTGAGAAAACAAAAACAACAAACAAAAAATTAACATATTTATAAAATAAATGTGTTTTGGTGATATGTAGGGACTATATATTATAGTTTCATAGTAGATAGGGTCAGGAGGGACCTGAACAGATCATCTAGCCTGACCCTCAGCCACAGGCAGGAATGAATGCTGGGTTCACAAGACCCCAGACAGGAGATCATCCAACCTCCTCTTCAATTTGCCCAAGGTAGGGGCGAGGACCACTTCCCTGGGAAGTTGGTTCCAGATTTTGGCCACCCTAACTGTAAAAAAAAATTGCCATCTGATCTCTAACCTAAATCTGTTCTCCATCAGCTTATTAACATTGTTCCTCATCACCTCAGGTGATGCTGGGGAGAAAAGGGCTCTACCTATTTGCTGTTGATCTCCCCAATGAGTTTGTAGGCAGCCACCAGGTCCCCCCTCAGCCTCCTGTTGCTGAGGCTGAACAGGTTCAGGTCCCTCAGCCTCTCCTCATAGGGCCTGTCCTGCTGCCCTCTCACCAAGCGGGTGGCCCTCCTCTGAACCCTCTCCAGGCTGGCCACATCCCTCTCGAAGTGCGGCACCCAGTACTGGATGCAGTATTCCAACTGCGGCCTGACCAAAGTTGCATAGAGGGGGAGTATCACCTCCCTGGACTGGCTTGAGCTGCACCTTTGGATACGTGACAAGGTATGGCTGGCCTTGCTGGCTGCAGTCTGATATTGGTGGCTCATGTTCATGTTCATCTTGGAGTCATTATTGACTCCAAGATCCCATTCCGCCTCTGTGCTTTCAAGAGGGGAACTCCCCAGCCTGTATGTATGCTGCGGATTCCTTCTCCCAAGGTGCAGCACCCTGCATTTGTCTATGTTGAACCCCATCCTATTCTCATCTGCTCACTTTTGTAGTCTGTCTAAATCTATTTGCAGCCTCTCTCTCCCTTCAAGTGTGCCCACCTCACCCCACATCTTAGTGATATCAGCAAATTTGGACAGCATGCTTTCTACCTGCTCATCCAAGTCGCTGATGAAGATGTTAAACAGTGTGGGCACAAGGACCAAGCCCTGGGGTACTTACTCCACTGCTCACATCTTGCCAAGCTGAGTACACCCTGTCCGCTACTACTCTCTGGGTGCACCCCGCCAGCCAATTTTTCACCCAACCAACTGTATAGGCATCAATGCCACAGTCGCTTAAATTTATTGATGAGGATGGGGTGAGAGACAGTGTCAAAGGCCTTCTTAAAGTCTAGAAAGACTATGTCCACAGCGACACCATCATCCATGGATTTAGTCACCTGGTCATAAAAGGCAACCAGGTTGGTCAGGCAGGACCTTTTTTTGATGAACCCATGCTGATTGCCCCTGAGCATGATCTCCTCTGCTGGCCCCCCACAGATGTGCTCCTTGATGATTCTCTCCAAGATCTTCCTGAGGTGAGGCTTACAGGCCTATAGTTACCTGGGTCCTCCCTCCTCCCTTTCTTGAAAATTGGGACCACATTAGCCAATTCCCAACCCCCTGGCACCTGGCCAGATGACCATGAATGCTCATACAGCCAGGCCAAGGGCTCCACGATGACCTCTGCCAGCTCCCTCAACACCCTTGGGTGGAGGGCATCTGGACCTGCAGATTTAAAAATGTCTAGCCCTTCCAAAAGATCCCTAACTACATCTGTACTGACTGAAGGCCTGACAGAGCTATCCCCGAGATTGTCCCTGCCTCTGGTAGGTGGGATGTCCCGGTCCCTGTTCAAGAAAACACAGGCAAAAGAAACTGTTGAAAATATCAACTTTCTTGTCTGGCATAGCCAGAAGATTACTGTTTGCGTCTTGCAGGGGCCCTACATTGCCTGGTGCTCTCTTCTTGCTTCCAATGTACTTGAAAAAGGACTTTTTGTTGTCCTTAATCCTGGACGCTAGCCTGAGTTCCATCTCTGCCTTGGCCTTCCTGATAGCCCTCCTACACTCACGGGCTGAGAAGTACTCCTCCTTGGTGACAGCTACTCCCTTCCACTGATTGTATGCCCCCCTTTTAATCTTCAGGCATTGCTGAATGCCTTTGCTGAGCCAAGGGGGTTTCTGAGCACTCTTACCTCCCTTGCTTCTCTCAGGGACTGTTACCCTTTGGGCCTGGAGGATTGCCTCCTTCAGGTACGACCATCCCTTGTGGACTCCCATCTTCTCTACCTTCTGGGCCTGCAGTGCCTCCCGCACTAGTCTCCTAAGCTCACTGAAGTTGGCCCTTCTGAAGTCAAGGGCATTAGCCTTGGTGTAAGCCCCTGACACCCTGCGTTGGATAGTGAAATCCAGCAGGTGATGATTGCTATTGCCCAGGTGGTCAAGGACCTGCAGTCCCCTCACCAGGTCATCCCCTCTGGCCAGGACCAGGTCCAGGTCCAGCAAGGCGTTACCCCTAGTGGGGCTGTGCACTTCCTGGATAAGGTGAATACAGCCAGGAACCTATGCAAGCAGTCAGACCTGGCTGTCTGCTCCTCCCAGACATAGGTCATGTGCCAATCTAAGGAAAGGTTGTACCTATTAACATAAGGCTCCTACAATTTAAGGTGTCTTGCAGAGTTAGACTACAACATGGGATATTTTTTTAAGTGGTAAGCTAAACACTCTAAAAAGAACTAGAAATAAATTTTTCTTTGAAACTGGTTCTTTCACCACTACTTCATCTGCGGCCTGTCAGCAGTTGCCGTCTCTGACTTTTCCAAGTACAATACAAGAACAGTTATTATGGTAGTTATGGTAGCAATCACTATTATTCACCTCCCCTTTCGTACTCCTAAGGTTTCTTTTAGGGCTGCTGTCTTTGCCGAATGGTGAAATTTAAGCAAAAATCTTTTGACCAAGTCATAACTGTACAAGTGAAGGTGAAAAGGAACTACTGACTCCCCTTCTATGCAAAATGGGGCAGGGAAGGAAGGGAAAAATCCTTCAATCATGTGTATTGAAAAAGATAATCTGAAATATGAAACCTGGTTCAAACAGCATCCTAAACAAGGATGTAACTGTTAAAAAGTGGGGTGGGAGGGAAGGGAATTCACTCTTGAGAACAGTCATTGCTACATGACATTTCCTTACCTTATTCTGTTTGATTGGAGCAGTGCAAGACTTCTGCTACTCACTGCAGTCCCCCACACAAATCCTGCCTCACCACCACAAACCGGAGAGAAACCAAAGCAGAAAAAAATGGCAAAGGGAACTCTGAGGTCCAAAGACTCTTCAATTATGGCTGTATTTTGAAAATGCACAAGATACAGGCAGCAAGTAACAACTGTCCTGCTGCCTTGCTAACCCCCAGAAGTTTTCAAAACCAAACCAAAACAAACACAACTATAGAAGCAGATGAGGTGAACACCCCCCACCCCCAAATCCATACATCTCAGTGATGCGGCGTCTTCCCAGAAGAATTAACTTGGGTTTTTGCTGGATTGTTGCACTTTGCTCCACTGTAAATATCACCAAGGCTTCCATATTTTTATGACACTGTCAATTCTGTCAGTGCTTTAACCCCTCCTCCTTCATTAGTATTATTATTTTCTGATGGCAACTAAAATATCTAACTGAGACTGGGACACAACTCACAAAAACCTCATACCGGCACAGAGTAATAAACACCCTGGCCACAAAGAGATTATAAGGAAAAAAAAAAAGTTAAGAGAGATGCTAGTCCCCTCCCACTGCCAAATTTCCAGACCCACAGGGGAGCCCTGTGGGCTAGGTGACCCCTAGGTCTGTGGGTCAGACTTGGCCCACGTGCCAGAGGTTGAGCAACTTTGCATTGAACAATTGCTTTCTATTGTTAGAAATGCACAGCTTGCATCTCGCACCTGATAAGAAAGAAACACTGCCAAGGACTTTTTTCCTTGGCCAGCCTTGCCACAGTTTTTCTTAAATCGCAGACTCTCCCCCAGCCTTTCTCATGCAGATTACAGAAGCTGGAATTCAACTGACTGTGTCCTTGAAAGGGGCAGGGGGTTTAAATTCTTGGTGACCTATAGAACTTTCTGAGCATGCTTGATTAGCTGATGCATATTTGCCTCTCCGCCCTGCATACTTAAGTAGTTAATTATAATATACATGCGATGGATGTAGTGATGTAATCACATATATGTTTGTATGAAACGGAAATGAGCTGTAAGAGTTCCTGTTTCTGCACACGTGCCCAGGAGGAAAATGATAAATACAGCCTGCAAAAATTCCTTGGTGGATTCAGAGTAATCTGAGTCTTTGACTCTGCTCTGACCCTATTTGCAAATACACCTTTTGTGCCATCTGATGTATGTGTGTCTGTGATTTTAGTGGCCTTCAAGAAGTGGACCGCAATTTTTTGCAACAAATCTGGCAAGCCAGGCAGGAGATCTCTTGGACTACCCTGGAATTCAGTGACAATATCGTCTTTGCCACCACGGGGAGTCCGCACTGAGCCGCCTTTTTGGGCTCACCCAGGGGGCTTAAGACGTGAGTCAGGATATCTGGGAAATTAAAGGCTCCTGTGCAAATTTTTGGTTTCTGAGGGAGCCAGACACATTCTGGTATTCTGATTGAGATCTCTGGGGTATCTGAGTGAGTATACGAATTCCCTTGCCCAATTTGGTCTGGATCCGGGAACAAAGACGCGTTCGATTTTGGTTTAATACTGGGAAATTTTCGGCCTGGTATAACAGAACCGTCTGTAACTAGGATCTTTTGGTATTTGGTGTGCGTTGGACGCACTTTTGTGGGCAATGGGTGCGGATCGCTCCAGTGTAGAAAACTCGGATGCGCCTTTAGGTTGTATATTACAAAACTTCAGTAAATTTGGAAAGCAGGCAGATTATGGAGTGAAGATGAAAAAGGGGTGATTTAATTAAGTTTTGTCAACTCGAGTGGCCAACATTTGGGGTCCACTGGACCCCAAAAGGATCCTTTGTAGTAAAAGAAGTGATAGCTATCCATGAAATAGTTATGCAGAACAGATATTGGAATCAATTTCCTTATATCGATTGTTGGTCGTGGGTGGCTCAAAATCAGCCACCTTGGATTAAGAAACGCTTAGTAAAGTCTCATGTGATGGTTGTTAAAGGAAAGACTCGAGGAGGACCGCCTGTACTCCCTGAGTCTAATGAGGGGGGGCGGAATTCTGAATTGACTGAGTATCGGACCCGGTCTCCAGTCACCCTGTCAGGTAGTGAGGATGAATCAGACACCTCCTCGGGATCCAGTCCCTCTGCACCACCACTCCCTCCCTCAGGGAAACCACCACCGGCGTATCAAAGCATACCTAATAATTCAGAGCGTGAGCCTCAGCCAAGTGCCCCATCTGAATCAGGGAATAAGGGCTATTATTTGCGCAAGACTGTAGAATCACAGCCAGTGCTGAATTGCCCGATGCGAGAGGTTATCGGAGAGGGGGGCAATGCAACTTTTGTCTACACCCCATTTAGTACTTCAGATTTATTTAACTAGAAGAATCAGAGCCCCTCTTTTCGTGAAGACCCTGAAAAGATGAGGGACCTGTTTCGATGGGCAAACCCATCGACCCACTTGGGCTGATGTCCAGATGATGCTTCAAACCCTCCTGACCCCGGAGGAGAGGAGATTAGTGTTGGGGACGGCAGAGCGCATTACAGCAGCCAGGGTAGAAGCGGAGGGAGCTGCTGGTCGTATCTTGCGTGATACCTGCCCTGTTGAGGAACCGAGATGGGATAATCATACTGCAGAAGGAAGAGAGCTGAGTGCACGGTATCTGGGGATTATAGTGGAAGCAATGGGGAAGGCAGTGCCTCGGGTTACTAATCTGTCTAAATTGTATGAAGTGAGACAGGGAAGAGAAGAGGATCCCTCAGCTTTCCTTGGCAGGCTGTATGAGGCGTTCCGCAGGTTTTCGGACCTAGATCCAGAAGCCCCAGATAATCAACGCATGGTAAATCTTATGTTTATTGGTCAATCCGCTGCTGATATTCGTAAGAAGTTACAGAAAACTGAGGGAGGTGCTCGGAAACTGATTTCAGAGCTGGTGGAAATTGCATATAAGGTATATGGGAATCGTGAGCATATGCAGGAGCGCAAGGAGGATAAAAAGGCTCAGCGACAGATGGCAGTGCTGGCAGCTGCTATAACTGGAGGTAACCCTGGAAAGGCTGGGATGCAGAAAGGGAAAGGAGAAAGAGTGGGAGCAGACATTTGTGCTTACTGCAGGGAGAAAGGACACTGGAAGAGGGAATGCCCAAAGTTAAAGGAGAAGAGAGAGGGTGAACCAAGAGGTCACCTCATGCGGGCAGAGGAAAAGGGTGAGGACACAGAATGAAGGGGACGGGGATCTAAGACCACTACCCTTCGGGTTGGAGCCCAAGAAGATCCCATGGTAACCATTAGGGTTGGTGGCAAAACCTTTGAAGCCTTGGTGGATACTGGGGCTACATTTTCAATGATTCCAGAAAAAAAAACCCTGTGCAGGAACTAGTGAACAGCATGTACTTGTGGAAGGGATTGAGGAAACGCAATCCCGACTCCCTGTTTGTAAACCACTCCTCACCAAAGTGGGGGACCATTTGCTTGAGCACTCCTTTGTATATTCTCCAAGTTGCCCGGTTGCCCTACTTGGGCGGGACCTACTCACAAAATTGCAAGCTGAGATATTTTTCAGAGACGACCAGATGGTGGTCCAGCTACTTGTCAAGCAGAGCTCGAACTATCAGATGGCTCTCCTGGAGGACCGACGCCCTGCAGTAAGTTCTGAAGATCACATGATTGGAGTAGACCCTTCGGTATGGGCTGATGGAACCCCTGCATGAGCTAAGTCGGTCTCCCCGGTAAGGATCATACTCAAGGATGGGGAGAGGCCCGTTTGGGTAAAGCAGTATCCACTCAGCCAAGCGGCCAGAGCTGGACTCAAGCCATTAATAGAGAAATACAAGAGGTGCGGATGGCTAGTGGAAGGGTCCTCACCATATAATACCCCCATTCTTGGAGTGCTGAAGGCAGATGGGGTCTCATACAGACTGGTCCAAGAGCTGCGAGCAGTAAATAAGAAGGTCCTTTCAGACCATCCTGTAGTCCCGAACCCACACACGATTTTGACACAAGTACCGGGGGAAGTTGAAATATTTTCAGTGCTAGATTTGAAAGATGCTTTCTTCTCCATTCCCCTTCACCGAGAGAGTCAAAAATTGTTTGCTTTTGAATGGGAGGATCCAGATACTTTCCATAAAGCCCAACTCATGTGGACAGTTCTTCCACAAGGATTCATAGCAGCCCCCCCATATTTTTGGACTTGCCCTTCAGGAGGACTTGGAGGAGTGGAAGGGATCACACCCTGCAATGACTCTCCTCCAGTATGTGGATGACCTGCTAGTTGCAAGCCCAAACTTGCAACTCTGCGAGAAAGCCACCAGGTCACTGCTAAACACTCTAGGGGAAAAAGGATATAAAGTCTCTAGAGAAAAAGCCCAAATATGTCAGCCTCAAGTTACATTTTTGGGATATAAGCTCTAAGGGGGTCAGAGCCCTGAGTGCAGATCACATACAGGCAATCCAAGGTCTAACCCCACCTAAGTCACCCAAGGAGCTGCGGGCATTCCTAGGGCTAACTGGGTTCTGTCGACTATGGATACCAGATTATGGTGGGAAGGCTAGACCACTGTATGACTCACTGACTAAGGAGAGTCTCACTAAATGGAAATGGAATAAAGAAATGCAGCATGCCTTTGATCTGCTTAAGGCAGCATTAACCCAGCCCCCTGCCCTGGCCATCCCAAATAGTAAAAAGCCATATCGACTGTATGTTCATGAGAATCGAGGGGTCGCATCAGGGGTGCTGACATACCCATCAGGCCCAACCTGGAGACTCGTGGGATATTACTCAAAGGTTCTAGATCCAGTTGTACTTGGGTGGCCAGCCTGTCTTTGGGCTGTGGCAGCCACAGCAGTGGTTGTTGAAGAAGCCCAGAGGATAGTCATGGGTGCGGATATGGAAATACACACCCCACATGGAGTTCCCCAGATTCTAGGGACTGAGGGAGGAAAGTTTCTCAACCCCTCCAGACAATCACGGCATGAAATATTTTTGCTCTCTAATCCAGGACTTACTTTCAAACATACTACAGCCTTGAACCCTGCAACCCTGCTGCCGGAGGCAGGGAAACCGACGCATGACTGCCTTGAGGTCCTGAATCAAACCACACAGGTGCGGCCTGATCTTGCTGAGGACCCAATTGAAGACCCAGATGCTGAATACTTCATAGACGGCTCCAGCTCTGTCATCGATGGAAAAAGACGAACAGGATGTGCAGTGGTAACCTTGGGTAAGGTAGTATGGAGGGAGTCATTGCCAAGCTCATGGTCGGCACAGGCCGCGGAACTCACTGCGCTCACCTGAGCATTACAGCTGGGGACAGGCCAGCGGGTTAATGTATACACTGATTCTCGCTATGCTTTTGCTACGGTCCATGCCCACGGACTATTGTGGAAAGAAAGGGGTTTCATTACGGCTTCTGGGAATAAAATTGCTAACGGCCCCCAGATTATCAAGCTACTAGAGGCACTCCACCAGCCTAAAGAGGTAGCAGTCATTCATGTGCAGGCCCATGGGAAGGCTGCTGAGGAAAAGCATAAGCTTGGAAATGCAAAGGCTGATGCGGCAGCAAAGGAAGCCGCATTTATTGGTGGAGAAGCGGAGGAAGTATCCAGGCAGGCCATATGTCCGGGATTTAGTCCCGCAGTATTCCCCTGAAGAAGATAAATTTGCACAGAAAGCTTGTGCAAAAAAGAACTCCCGGGGTGGTGGATAATACCGGGAGAAAAGGTCACGATACCCAGGCCATTGCTTAGGGAGGTGCTGCAACAGCTCCATGCAAGAACCCATATGGGAGGCTTGGCTATGGGTGATCTAGTGATCTGCCAAGCAGTAGCCCTAGGGCTATATGTAGAAGCTCAGTGTATTGCTACCAGGTGCATCACATGTCAGAAAGTAAACCCTCGAAGGAAACCCCCTGTGCCAATGGGAGGTAGACCCTGGGCAGCGTACCCTGGACAAGCATGGCAGATTGATTTTGCCGAGCTCCGGACATCATGGGTTTTTACTTGTCATGGTAGACCAGCTCTCTGGTTGGGTCGAGGCATGGCCCACCAGGACTGCCACTGCGGCTACAGTAGTGAAGTATTTGTTGCAGGAGATCATTTCCCGGTATTCTCTGCCTGAATCCATCGAGTCGGATCAAGGACAACACTTTGTGGGAAAGGTAGTTCAAGAAGTCACACAAGCTCTCAAGATCACTCGGAAACTACACACACCATGGAGACCACAGAGTTCAGGACAAGTGGAACGCATGAATAGGACCTTAAAGACTCTACTCACCAAAATCTGTATTGAAGCACGCCTTAAGTGGCCTCAAGTATTGCCGCTAGCTCTTACTTGCATTCGAAACACTCCCCGACGGGGCATTAAATTAACCCCATATGAAATTATGTTTGGCAAGCCCCCTCGAGTCTTACCCCTTGGGATGCGAGAAAATGTAACTTTTGAATTAGGTAATAGCGAGCTTCATATGTACGTTATTGCTTTGCAGACTGTCTTGTCTTCTCTTCACAGGTATGCAGCCTCCTTTCAGCGTCTGCCTTTAGACGTACCGGTACATGACTTCTGCCCGGGAGACTGGGTCTTAGTGCAGCGGTGGAAAAAGGAACCTTTGACTGAGAGGTGGAGTGGCCCTTTCCAGGTACTTCTAACAACACACACCACTGTAAAGATTGCTGGCCATGACCGTTGGATACACCATACCCGTGTGAAACGACATCCACGAGCATCAGAGGACACCAACTCCCAAGACGAACTCACTCCGGAAGCTGAGTCATCCTCGGAACAAGAAGCCAGCAAGTGGAGCTGCGAACCTACTGGTGATCTCCAAGTGCGCCTGAGACGGCTTAATCAAAGTTCAGAAAATTAGACAAGAAAGTAAAAAGAAAAAGTTTAGGCTGTATTTGATCTCAAGAAAGGGAGAATATGGTGGGAATCTTAATATGCCTTGTTGTTATCTATGTAGTAAGAGAAGCAGGATTGAGCAGCCCTAGCCGCCAGCCTATATCCCTGCTTTCCCCAATTGCTCCCCCAGGGAAAAATTTGTATGTTGACATGATGGAAAGAATTGCAGGTACCTTCAATCTTACCAACTGCTGGGCCTGTGGGGGACTCCGAGAGGCCGGAGAACAGTGGCCTTGGAGGGCTTTTCCTTTGGCCCCAAAATGGTTGGTAAGTGATGAGGTGGATATTAAGAGTACTGGTCAAGAATGGGATGAGAACCGCAGCTGGGATCTTTCCCAAGTGGCATTAGGAGAGTACTGTATTAGCAATAATGGTACAGGGAGGAGTTTGGGACATAGCCAGTGTACATGGACATTGAAATGGGTCCGAACATGCATTATGTGTTATGCCCTTAATTGCAGCAAGTATGCAGGTCAATGGAATTCTACTGCTGTTAAGCTCCTAAACTCCACATGGATGAAATGTAACCCATCCACTCCACAATCATCCCCACATGATGAAGACACCTGCTTCAAAAAGGTCAGAAGGGCAAGAGTATCACGTTTCGATCCTAACATTACAAAATGTCAGGCATATAATGAGATCCGAAGTGAACAATTCATACCTTACTTCTATAATTGGCAATGGGCGCACCCGAATGGCACGATGGCATGGTTTAATAGATATTGGAGTGCCTCAAATGACACAAATGAAATAACCGAGTGCGAGTATAGGGATAAAGATGGCGTATGGAGATGTCAGCTTAAACCGAGTGACCATTACAGCGGCCCTTTAGGGCATAGGGACAACAAATACTATCCCCCTCTTTTCTGGTGGAACCGTGACCCCCTGGCCTTGGGAGGGGAGAACAGGGCCTTAAAAGGACATTATTGGATTTGCGGAAGGTGAGCCTATACGGTACTGCCACAAAGGTGGACAGGAACCTGCTATATTGGGGTAATTGTACCAGCTTTCTTTTTGCTACCATCTGAGGTTGGAAATAAGTTGGGAGTCTCTTTGTATGATGATTGGAAAAGGACCAAGAGAAGTATTGATGTAAGTTTGACACAGGGTGGCTCCCAAAAGTGGAAGGAGGATGAGTGGCCCCCTCAAAGGATTATTGAGTATTATGGACCAGCTACATGGGCTAATGATGGGAGTTGGGGATACCAGACACCAATATACATGCTAAATAGAATCATCAGGTTGCAGACAGTTTTGGAAATAATTACTAATCAAACTGCCACTGCTCTCGAGTTACTGGCCCGACAGAGTTCTCAGATGAGAGAAGCCATATACCAAAATCGAATGGCCTTAGACTATTTACTCGCAGAGGATGGTGGAGTCTGCGGAAAGTTCAACCTTTCTAATTGTTGTCTCCAAATAGATGATAACAGAAAAGCAGTCTTAGAGATTGCCAAAGAGATTAGGAAAATAGCCCATGTACCAATACAAACGTGGGAAAACACATGGGATAAAGACAGGTGGTCTAATCTACTTGGAGGACCCTGGTGGAAGAAAGTAGGGTTTGTATTTTTGTGTGCTCTGACTGGTTTGATTTTTATTCCTTGCCTTACTCCCTGTCTCACTAGATTGATAACCACCACAGTTGAAGGGATGCAAGTTGCAGCAGTCCCCCTCAAAGCGCAGACTGTAGCAAAAGTCATGGTACTCAGAAAAATTCCTCGTAATTATCTTGATCTGCCTAAATGAAAATGGGGAGCAGAAAGCATCTTGAGGGGGGAATATTGTTAGAAATGCACAGCTTGCATCTCACACCTGATAAGAAAGAAACACTGCCAAGGACTTTTTTCCTTGGCCAGCCTTGCCACAGTTTTTCTTAAATCGCAGACTCTCCCCCAGCCTCTCATGCAGATTACAGAAGCTGGAATTCAACTGACTGTGTCCTTGAAAGGGGCGGGGGGTTTAAACTCTTTGTGACCTATAGAACTTTCTGAGCATGCTTGATTAGCTGATGCATATTTACCTCTCCGCCCTGCATACTTAAGTAGTTAATTATAATATACATGCAATGGATGTAGTGATGTAATCACATATATGTTTGTATGAAACGGAAATGAGCTGTAAGAGTTCCTGTTTCTGCACACGTGCCCAGGAGGAAAAAGATAAATACAGCCTGCAAAAATTCCTTGGTGGATTCAGAGTAATCTGAGTCTTTGACTCTGCTCTGAACCTATTTGCAAATACACCTTTTGTGCCATCTGATGTATGTGTGTCTGTGATTTTAGTGGCCTTCAAGAAACGGACCACAATTTTTTGCAACGCTATTGTAAACTTTCTGTTTTCCAATACAAGTAGTGAGTTCTACATTCTTCATCACAAAACAGCACACATTCAGTTTTTCCACTTACACTATTTGAACAGCAATTAAAAAATGAGAGCAGAGGCAAAACATACCTATGCTAGCTTTATGGTTAGCATATGGCTAGTATGGCAAATGATAAGGGCCAAGCAGAGACATTAAAAAAGCCTAAGTCTGAATTGATTCAATCTTTGCAGGTTAATCTAACCTGTGTAGATTGAACTGACAAGCAAGTGAACAGAAATGCAGCCACATGCCTGCAGCAGCCCAGACTAGAAGCCAGGGAGGTGCTAGAGCAAGCTCTCCCTTCCCTTTGGCAGTGGCTGGAAGGCTGGAGGGAAGTTGAGCTGACGGGCAGGCGTGGCCAGACCCTGGCAGGGCACTGAGTATGGTTGGGGAGGGGTTTAAACCCCCACCCTGGTCTCCTGAGACCCTAGCTGGGGTGTGCCTGGAAGGGGAAGGCAGAAGCAGCTCTTCCTAGATTTTTCCACCAGCAGCAAGGGGCCTGGCCAGATGCCAGCCTGGACAGCACCTCAGGCAAAGGTTGGGGGGGGGGGGGGAGGAGGAGGAATTAAACCCCCCTGCTTCCCAATCTCCCACTGGCACAGGACCCCAGCTTGGGTCTGCCTAGCTTTCCCCACCCCCCCACTCGTGGCTTGAGTGGCAGGGAGCATGGCCAGCTAGCTGTCTGGCCACACGCTCCGCCACTCAAGTGGTGAGCAGGGGGGCAAAACTGGACAAGCCCCAGCTGGGGACCTGTGCCAATGGGAGACAGGAGGCAGGGGGGTTTAATCCCTCTATCTCCCTTCTACTTGAGCCTGTTGTCCCACCCCTTCACCCCCTCCACTCCAGTGGGGAAAAGCCAAGGCAGACTGGGCTGTGTTTGTAGCTGGGTTTCCCACCCCCACCCTCTTGTCAGCCAGTCCTCACTGCTCTGGTTAGAGAGAAGAGGGGCGTGCCAACCCTACTCTGCTCAAGCAGACAGCCCAGCCCACAGCTACAAAGCTTCCTGGGATGCTGGGGGATTTAGCTTGAACCAGGAAGGGGTCTGGGACAGAAATTCCATAAACCCATTTGACCTAAATCAGTTAAGTCTGATACTACATTCAACAAGGTTCATCTTAAACTAGTTTTGGCCATTTTGAAACTGGTTTATGTGCACTGAACTTTTGTTCTGTTACAGATTTAAACCAGTTTCTGATCACTTAAACTATTTTGTGTGTAAATTATGTCCCTGCCTAAGATGACAAGGACCACTGTAAATTAGCAACCTAAGTACAAACAGTAGTGGGCTCACGCAGCCTATGAAGAATTGTTGTGCTGATGCTATTTTTACCAGTGCCAATTAAAGTTAGCCAGGGTAAAACAATACCTTCACATTCTGTGTAGATATGCCCTAATTCTCACCAGAAATTAGGAATAGACATCTGAATCTGGGTATCTTACTTTTTTTTAATCATTTGAGTGTTAGGATCTTTCCAACCCTCCTCTCGAGTGTAATTCCAGAATCTCAAGTGTACTGTTAAGTAGAATAGCAGTGCTCAACCTTTTTGGCTGGTTAGCCGAATGGGCAGTGCCTCGCCTATCCATAGGCTGGATCTGGCTGGTGGACTTAATCCTGTACTTGTGGTCAGGGTAAGGGGATGGGGTGGAAGAGGGCATACTGGTCACAATCCAGCCACATAGGAGAAGGGGGCTTGGCTGAGCCCTAGCCTGGCCCTACAAGGAAAGGGGGTATTGCTCAGCCCCAATCCAGCTGCTGGAAGGGGAGGGGTGGAGAAGGGTGGGAAGAGGGCATAGCATGGGGGGTGTGGGGTTTGGAAATTTGGCAGGATGGCTATATTAATTGCTATTTCTCTTTTGCCAAATTTCCTGATCTGTGGGGAGCCCCACAGGCCAGATGCAATGGATCCACAAGCCACAGGTTGAGCACTCTTGAAGCAGCCGGTTACCAACAACTGAGTTACCATGATCATCAGGCCCTTTTTATTTTCCGCATTTTCCCATATGATGCAAGTTCTAAATATGAAGTCTTAACATTGCATTAATGCAGCATTAGCCTATACAATCTGTCATTCTAGACCAAATGAGCCAAAATACAGTACATTTAATGGTACAGTTAAATAGTTCAAATATGAACTGGTATGGAAACTAGCTCTATTTTTACAATTACTGTAGATGTAAATCCAGAATCATTGAAGCACGCATGCCTTTAATTAAATGCTGCTTTCAAAATATTGTTTTATCCTCATTTGGAATGAAAACAATATTTTGAAAGTTTTCCTAGAGCAAAAATGAATACCCAGATACAGAAAAATGAAATGTTAAGAACATAAGAACATGTTGACACAGAAGCCTTAGCCTTTATGGACTCATAGTAGGAAATGGCTTAGTGACCATTTTGAATCAAATCTTCATTGCATCATTCAGGGTTCAATTAGGAAGACAGAAAGGTTAAAGTGTCTATAAAAAAAACTAAAACTTACAAAATCTTTAAATTAACAATGGAATAATAAGATGGCAGTTAACTAGAAAAAAAATGGGTGATTCTTTTGATACAACCCAAGACATTGATTTTCAATTTCTGTGAAACTGAATGCGTCAGAACTGCCCCCCCCCCACTGTCAAAGCCTTTTCAATCAATTCTATTTACAATGGGGATTTCAATCATAAAATCAGAACAGACTAGATTTTCCCCAGTTTTGCTATGTTAAGTGTTTTACTCCTCAAAGCTTTTATTTGTCTCTTCCGATTTCATACGTAGTTATCCCTGAGAAACCTTTCTAAAAGCAGCTCATTTATTTACTATTATGATGCCTTCATCAATTTTAAGTCTTCATAATTTTATAAGGCTCTTTTGGCACTATGTCTTAGATACCTTTTTTTATAAAATTGTAAAAACTGCTGATATTAAAAGGCAGGCCAATAGTAATTGCCACTAAATCTGCTAGAACAGATGATTTAAATGTTATTATTTTAACCAAATCAAAGCTTGAATATTAGTTATTTTTAATACCAACAAATTCTACATATAAAACTAAGTGTAACTATAATTGTTTACTGTATATACCTGACACCTTAGAGCGAGTTTTTCCAATTTCATCTAAAAATCTAATTTTCAGGCAGTAGAAGTAAAATTGAGTGTACACATATAAAAAAAGAAGTGTACATAGCTGCATTTTTACATGCTTAATTGCCTATGGTACATGAATATTTCATATTTCAAAGAGAAAACAAAGGTGACCATGTAACTGTGCATGTAATTTCAAGGAGTAGTATACTAGCCTATATTTTGGGAACTTAGCCTTAAATGTAAACATATGGAAAAAAAATTCAGCATGTTTCTTGAACGAGAATACTTTCTTTCTACCTCATAAAAGATATTTACATCCTTATCTTTCAAACACTGAAAGGCATTAACTCAGAATTCTTACTTTAGGATGAAGTGAATATTAAACGCTATCACTGAAGTGGAAGTGCATTATTTTATTGATTAAGACCTGGGAGCTGGGGCTGGATCTTGTGCCAAATGTGGCTTGTTTGGGACGCATGCTGCATGCAGCCTCCACCCTGGACCAATTGAAGCAAGCACTGTATGCAGGCTGCATCCCAATCCAGTCAGAATAGGTACCACATGTGGTACAATCCCAGATCTGTCACAGATTCGGCAGCCACAGCACTCACTGACATACGGAGGGGAGTGGGGGGAGCGAGGAAGGCAGATTTGTGGGCTGGACTGAGCCCATGAAGCCAGCCCTGTACCATTCATCCAACCCTGCAGGAACCCCTGCAGGGTTATTGTCCTGATGTATTAAATATATCACTATGCAAAGAAAGAGTAAGGCCATTTTCACTACTTTTTTAGCAACTGTAATTGAGTGTCAGAAGCAAAGAAACT
The DNA here is from genome assembly GCF_052110815.1 of Crocodylus siamensis. Classification (NCBI taxonomy): domain Eukaryota; kingdom Metazoa; phylum Chordata; order Crocodylia; family Crocodylidae; genus Crocodylus; species Crocodylus siamensis. The sequence continues at coordinate 23,381,112 of NC_143409.1, forward strand.
GCTAACAGCAAAGTGCTGGACAAGAAAGTTCTTTTAACATATGTTGGAGGAGGTGACAGCCATGACTAAAAATGGAATAGCATCACATGTTTTAAGAAAATTGCTGGTTTTAGGAGGTGGAGCTTTATTCTGTAGTACATTTTAAAGTTAGGTCAATGAACAAAAAGTTCTCTCTCTAAAGTTCATTTGTACTTAAGTTGAAAACAATTACTTTGGGCCTTGCATGTCCTCAAGTCTCCTTAGTTAGAACTAAATCAGACCGCTAAAATTAAGGGCAGGATAGCAATTTCTAAGATTCCATACATGTATTTATGTATTTAAGAGTAAGGATCTAAGATGGCATACTTCAGTCAGCCAAAATTCCTGATTTCAGGCAGTGGAGGATTGAGTCATATGGGTCAAATCCTTAGAGCACTCCATTCACTGGCATTTATGTAAGGATACATCTAAAAATGCCTCTGTTGGCATAATGATGCAAGTGAGGGGTATAGGCTGGGATTCCTCCCAATATTTTCATACCAACAGAAGCACCAGAATAGACAGTTCTAATAGCAAAAAGCATTTTTGATGGTCTAGTTTATACTGTTAGAGGAATGAGTATAAGCTATACTGGCAAAACTATTCTTTTGGCATAAAAAGCTACGTCTGTGATCGGTAGATGTTTGGGTTGGAAGGGACCTCGGTAGATCATCGAGTCTGACTGCCACAGCATAAGGGTGTTAGGAGGGCTTGTCTCTAAAGCTCATCTAGTCTAGTGTGCAACACGTGCAAGTGTGCAAAGGAAATAACTATGACAGATGGCCTCTGTCAGTACCAGTACTCCTCCCATTATGAGAAAAAATTAGGAATAGTCAGAGCCTTGTAGTAGCAGTTACACCACTCCCACCCCACTCCTATCAGCTCCAAGCACTCCTCCAAGATAGTATAGAAAGAACTCCCAGCATGGACTCAGTTCTACCCCCACCCTTACTATTTGTAAAACCACCAGTTCAGTCACTTCCAGGGATCTTTGAGAGGAGGAAGAAAATGCACCAAGATTTTCTACCATCTAAAATTACACTTTCTATCGACTGCTTTTAACGGTGTCTTTTAATAGTAATAAAGTAATTCTATTTTAAGTAAGAATTATACTGGCATTTCAATGATTTAAGTCTAAAATAAATACTTTAGTTATAAATAAGTGGTTTATTTTTCCCCCCAGGAAAAACTCTCATTATGAATATAAAAGAACTTTCAAGACCAGATTTCAAGAAAACCAAATTTTGTAGTAAAGTCTTGTTTTGTGGCACAAGGGAGGGTGATGATTACAGACCCACTACAGACCTGACACCCTGATAAAAAAAGGGAAAGGGACTATACCAAATATCCCAGGTAAATCTGTATATTATGTGCTATAGGGAGAAACTTGTTTTCCCATAGATTAACATTATATGGCTTCATGCCTTACAAACAGAATCACAGTGTAATATTCTCATCGACCAGATTTTTTAAATCCAAACTATATTTTTAAAACTATTTTTGTGGAGCAAGTCTTAAAATTAGGAAAAATCACACCCAACCTTTCCCCTTAAACACCATTTAGCCCTCTTTCTGCACTTACCCATGACACCTGAATCATGACAGAAGTGTTTTCATCATGACAGCTTCCCTACTAAACGGGAACTAGCATCATCTTCAGCTCATTATCACCTTCCCTGAATTTACCTGTGCCACCTAAGCCAGAAGCATAATTGAAATGTTTTCAGAATGACATGTTCCCTACTAAACAGGACCAGCTTGTAACTTTGTATCTCCTATTGCCCGTTTTAAAACTTCAAGACTTTAACAGATCAGCTTCCAAACTGCGTCACCCCCCACAACTGAGAACGGCATTATTTTCTAGAGCAGATATAAAATAAAAGGTTCTCTGTTACAGTGTATTACTAAACACAGAATACAATTAGACATGTCCTTTTCTTAGAGGTCCTCTCATTTCTTGATGTGGTATCTCTACAGTTCACCACTTTAGTTAAAATTCTCTCTCGGGAACCTCCTTTGGAGGTGGGTTTTTTTTGTTGTAAAAGTCATACATTAAGTTTGAAGCCAGTTTTAAGAATCTTCTTCAGGTCAAGGTATCCTGACTGCTGAAACCCAGGGATGCTTGCTCAACAGCATTTAGAAGGATCAGCCTGTTACGTAAAGCTTACAACTACTTCCTTCTTAAAGAAAGAACCTCATCTCAGATGCATCTGGCGACGGAAAGACGAGCCTGAATAAACAAGTCATCAACTTCCCACGAATCCTTATCTTTACCTACTCTCCCAAAAGCCCAATGGAAAAAACCTTCAGTAACATTCCCAATGTGGAAGCTGGCCAGATTTCTAGTAAGGCTAAAGAAGTTCTTCCCACACTGATCATTTAAAGAGATGCAAAGGGACATTATATCTTTATCCAGTATTAGGATGAGACTCATAGGCAACACCTTTGTCTGTCTCTCTCATTCCCACCACCTTGCTACTGAAAGAAAAGAGGGGAGAAGGGAAAAGACACAAAAGAGTAGCCTTCAGCCTAATGGCTCCCATCCTTTCCCTTGCTGATATGTTTTTCTGGTTGATTGACATCCTTCTTTAAATTAGGATGTTAATCAGGGGAAATCAGTACTTTAAAATGCAAGTGTTTTACAGAACAAGTAAAAACAATCAATCACGACATGGTCCCCACCTATAGCACTTTCTGTCTAATTTTAGGGGACTAACCAGTGAAGAAACAGGGGAGAATAAAATAAAGGAAAACTAGAATTAGATAATAAAACAGCTGACATGGATTTGTCAAGAACAAGTGATATCAAGTCAATCCACTTTCTTATTCAACAGGGTAACTAGCAGGCCACAGAAGCGCTCACGACAATGCCTGTCAAATTCCAAGAAATCTGAGGATTCTACTAAATACCTTGTCACAAAGACACAAAAAAGAAAAGGAAAAGGGTAACTATCATAATAGATGGGGGCAGAAAGAGCAAGCAGCAGCACTACCGAAAAAGGGTTTGGTGGATTAAAAAGTAAGTATGACTCAATGATGTGACTCTTCAATTAAAAAAAAAGGCGGTGGCAAAGGTTATTCTGGGACATATTAACATAAACCATATGGACAACAAGGGATGTAATTATTCCTTTGAACTCAGCACTAGTGCTGCCTCAATTGAAGTACTATGTCCACTCTTGGCACCAGGCTTTGAGATTTGGCAATATTGTACAATATAAGATTGCTGGGAAAGAGAGAGTATAGATAAGCTGCCATCACTGCTTTTACCTATTGCATTGGTAAGAGTGCATGGCATGATTAAGGAACCAACTGCCTGTTTATATTAAAAAAACTCCCACTTATGTAGCTGCACTGAAGCTTGGGAGAAAAAATTTCTAGTGAAGACACAGCAGAAGGGGTCACATTAATCACCCTAGTGAGACCATATCAGTGATTCTTAACCAGGATACCATGGCACCTGTGGATGCCCGAGATCTTTTCAAGGGTGCCACAGGATGCCATGCAATTTTAGCACTGTTAGGTGTGGCAACATCATTCACAAGATAAACCCAGAGATTTCAAGTAGAAATTTAGTGTTAAAAACATTCTGACCTGTTAAGGTCTGTGTTCTTTGCAACTGAAGAACTGCGCTATTATTTTTCTGTTGTCCAAGAGCTGACATTTTCCAAGGGGTTTTGAGTCTATTGAGGATCGCTTTGAATTCAAAAAGGTTGACAATCACTGGACTACATCCTTTCCTTGTATTTCTAAACATACTATTCATCTCATTCTAGCTCTCCATGTTGCTCCACTACCTTGCTCTGCAAGCATCATGAAGCTCTACATTTAGTTCCATCCTCACTGTTCTCAAAACAAATATTATTAGGATGCAGACAAGAAATGAACCTTCCTCACTATAAAAGCACAGAATCAAGTTCTTGATTTCATGGAAACCTTCTTCCTTGTCTTCTCTCAGTTTTTCTTCTGCCCTAATACCCCTCTCCCTATCAGTGTACTATGGAAAAACCAGAGAATAAGGCATCAGTTAGCTCTCCCATTATCATCTGCCCTCATTCTCTGCTAGTGACACTTGGAAAGGTTTATTATCGAGCAGTGTGATAAAGACAAGACAGGCAAATGAATCTTCCTCCTTTCTCTAGTCCACATATTTGCATACTGAAATACTATTAGGTAAAGTGTAAGCTTTATGTCAACTGAAAACACAAATGTTTGATTTAATCAGTTTGTGATGGTATAGACAAAAATCCAGCTCAAACGGTCAGCTAGTCATTCAATTTAGAGGTGCAGAAGTACAATGGTCTATGCACACATAGAATCAACTATATAAAATAGTGATTGCCTAGATCAGAATTTAGTTTCCAGAAGCTGAAATTAATTAAACTGGAATTATCAAAACCAAATCAATATACCCTGGACTTTTAAGTTTCTTTCTTTATGGATTTACTACTTTGTATTCATTTGGAGTTTTTAATCTGACATTGCTATGGCACCTGCCAAAATTTAGGCTGTGGCAAGTTGAAATTTCTGCCTATTTTGTGTCCTTTGCTATTAAATTTACGACAAATGATAGCAGGTGACTGTACATTTGACTGCTTGCTATCCTGTGGTGCAGCTGCTATGCAGAAGGCAGCACATGTAAACATAACATGACCGTGCCTCCAAAAGAGTGCCTACGTGCCGCATATGGCATCTAGGCAGCACTTTCACTACCCCCCTTTGTATATGCTATTGCTCAAACACATTAGTGCATGGTTAAACTAGCATTTATTTACTAAACTAGCTGGTAACAGTCTAATTGTAGTCTGAACAACCACAGTTGTCTTTAAAGAAACAACACCTTCACATTGGTTCACTGATTATCTTAAAAACAGTCATGTCACAGCACCTTCTCCTATTATTAACTTGATAATCTCTGAGAGTCTTTAGACAAGTGTAGCTTTAATATACTAAACGCTGATTTCCAGGGAGGGAAAAAAACCTTACAGTTTTTTTTGTCTACACACCCACGCATTTCCATAAAATGCCGGTTAAAAGAGGCTCATCATTCCACAATCATCTTTGAACATGAAATAGCTGGATTTTCCTACCTGCTAGGGGTTACAAAAAGCATAGACAAAGGTCAAAAAGAGCTTTTTGGACTGCTAGAGTAGAGTACCTTAAAGCTGCAAATATTGACTTTGATTTTATCTATCTTTTAGTTCATCTTGGCAGTAGGCACCTCTCAAACACATTGATGTGATCTTAAATATGCAAATATGCAATATGCAAACAGAGGCATTGTGCAAACAGACTGTTCTGTAGTAGGCAACTTTAAGAAAAAATAACATTCTTTTGTTTCTTACTAGCACTAATCTGTTTCTTAAAAAGCACCAAAAAAGCCTTGTGTACAGCTGATCTAGCTGTGCTGTGTATGTTTAACAGATATTCACAGAATAGATGATGTCAATCACAGTTTGTGGAAAAACACTAACACACATCAGTTCCAGGTCCATATCAGAAAGTGTAATAACAAGCTTAATTAAAAGCACTTAGTACATATTAGTGTTTTAACACCTTAATATCTAGACTATTTAAAAAGGTTTCTCACACAAAAGTAAGTTCATATTGCAGGCTAATGAGAACAACAATAAATAAATACCACAGAATAAACATTGCTATCAAAATAAAAGGAACCAGGAAAACACTTGAAGGAACTTGCACAAGTAGTTACACACATGTGTCTTTAAATTATTTAAAAGTGACAAATGATGTCATTTCTCTTTCAGGCTTCCTGGTTACAGCAAGGTACGTTTTGACAGCAATAAACGCCAGCTAAGCTAAATATATGATCCAAAACAGCAGCCATGACACACTTTCAACTCTTGGGGCATCAGCAGCTGTTGCTATCCTGAGCACAAGAGCTAGAGACAGAAACATACACATCTCAGTCCACCTTAATTTGCTTATCGATTTGCGATTTCATAAAAAGAAAATCTATATACAAAAGACTGTGAAACAGAATATTCCAGCCTGCCACTCACTACACAACTGCTTGAAATTTAGAAAAACCCTCACATGGGCTTTTTTTTAATTTTATTGAAAGCGAGTTCTTTAAAAGTTCTCGATGCGTTACGAGGTGTTTGCGGGCAGCACCGAGCTGCGCTCACGCACCTCTGACTTATGCGGCAACCGCCTGCCGGGTCCGCGGGAGGGGCGCGCTGGAGTGTTGCAATGCCACGAGAACAGCGCGATGGCAACCGCGGCCGACAGCCCCCGGGCCGGTGGGATTTCCCAGAGCAAAAAGAAGTTCACCCACAGGAGTGTCGGTCACAGGCAGCGATGTTTCCCTCCCCCACCAATGCAAACGCTGCGGATCCTGGATCCAGCGGAGGCGACCTCCCCCCGCAGCCCTCCATTCCTCGGCCGAGCTCCGCGCGGAGTCGGGACAACACAGGCACGACCCCCCACAATGTTTACACGCCAGGCGGCTTCTAAAATTAGCAACAAAGCGTCTCCCCGCCGGGCCGAGCCGAGCCTTTACCTCGTTCCGGCTTCATGGTGGCTCCCAGCCGGCTTCTCCGCCGGCCCGTGGGCGAGTTTTCGTGCTCCTGCGGGGCTGCCTCCAGCGAGGCTGATCCGAGCTGCGTTGTTTCGTCGCGTAAAAAAAGTCAGTCAAGCCCCCGCCGGGGCTCGCCGAGGCGGCAGGGCAGCGCAGGGCAGCTGGCGGCCAGGCCTCCCTCCGGCGCTCACGGGACAGCTCCGGGACGTGCCCGCGCGTCCTTCCCCGGCCCGGCGCCGGAACCGGGGCAGGGGCCAGGGCAGGGCTATTTATAACCTGCCAGGGCAAATCCCACAACAACAAAGCCCAGGCTCAGCCCCGACGGCCGGAGCCTCTGAGTCAGCGGCGCCCCAGGCTCGGCCGGCCCCGGCCCGGGGAGCCCGCCCCTCGCTCCGGCTCCTGCCCCGGCCGCAGCCTCATCCCCGCGCCCCCTGCGCCGCCAGGCCCGGTCAGCAGCGGGGCCCCGCGGCCTCACGCCTCACCCGCCCCTCGCGCACCTGCCCGGCCCCGCGCATCCCCGCGGCGCTGTCACGGGCTCGGCCCCGCCCCCGCCCCGCGGCGTCCAGCGCCCGCCTCACGCCCGCCCCCGCGCAGCGCCCCGCGCCATGGCCCGCTCCTGCCCCCCGCCTGCAGCCGCGCGGGTCCCGCCCGGCCCGCTCCGCAACTTCGCCACCCGGCGCGGGCACCAGGCAGCGCTAGGACCCCCAGGCGGCCCTGCTCGCCTGTCAAAACACGGCTGCGCTCACGTGGCCCGACAGCAGCCAATCCCCGGCCGGGGAGGAACTCGGTTGCCCCAGCAACGAGCCTGAGTCTGACTCAGGCCTCGGCCCGGCGGCAGCCTGTCAGTCGCGGGCCCTGTTGCAGTGAAGCGCAGCGGGCAGCAGCGGGGGCGGTTCCGCCTTCCCAGCCCGCACGGAGCTGGGCCTGGGTCCAGAGCGGGGCCCCAAGTGCTGAGATGTGCACGGACTCCACCGGGCCAGCCCTGCATGGCGATCTCTCCTAGATTTCACAGACATGCGGGCTGGAAGGGACCTGGTGAGATCATGGGGTCCGGCCCCTGCCCAAGGGGCAGGAAGGCACCTGGGGTCCAAGGATCCCAGCAAGATAAGCTAGGGCATCTCCTTGCTGTGAGACACCTCCAAGAGCTCAGTCTTGCATGGAAACCCCCCTCCCACTAAGGACATAACACCTCTTCTCCCTGCCAAGGCACCCTTTTCTTTGACCAGGTTTCATGTAGCAATTTCTCCTACCTCAAGCAAGCAGCGGCTGCTACCTGCTGCTCAGCTGTCTCTTCAATCCATCCTAACCCCAGGGTTTTATAGACAACATCTGCAAACAGACCTTCACCGTGCTAGGATTCATGTAGACCAGCGGTTCCCAAAACTGGACAGATTGGGCACCGCCAATTTAAAAGATACTCGATTAAGTACCACCAGAAAATTTTTGTCATGTAAAGTAATTATAATCAATCTGTTAATGTGTACCTGACAGGTGGTCTGCGTACCACTGATGGTACATGTGCCATGCACTGGGAACTGCTGATGTAGACAGTCTTCTCCACCTGTAACACATGCAGTCAGGCTCCTGCTATGGCAAAGAGCCATGCCCCTCCTAACATGGTCCAACAGCATCTATTCTTCAGGTTCAACACCAGTTTTTCCAGAACTTGCACCGCACGTATAACAAATTATTCTAAGCTTCTATGCTTATAGTGTCCTGTTCACTCCTCTTCCTATGGTCTTCCTTATGGCTCAGCTGCCAAAAGACTGCAGCATAATGTAGGATACTTAAAGTCTCAGGGCAACATTATCCTGTACTCTTCACTTTGCTTCTGGCATATATATATTTCACATAAACTGTACCCATTTCCTTCTCTGGGAATATTGAAAAATATACATCTATATCTTGTGAAAACATTTCAGAGAGAAAACTGGCCAGCAATCTTCCCTGCCTCATTGTGCTCACTACCAGGAATGCGTAAGCAAGTGAGAGGGTGTCACAAGCAGTGCTTTGATATTTAAATTCATAAATGAGTAAGTGTCACACTCATGCTGCTATGCCCTAGACTGGCTTTGTAATTATAGATCTCAAAGCTCTCCACCGGATGCAGTATAATTGCAAAGATGACAATCCTGAAATACAAAAGGAGGAATCTGACTGAGCAACAAGGGCTGCAGATGTACAATATATGAATATGACTGAGACACATATCTGAATCTCTCCTACTGGTGACAACCATCTCAATGGAAAATGACATCCTTTGTGTCACACACAACCAAATCCTGTATATGGTGTTGCAAACTGGTCTAGAGTCTGTTATAATGTTAGCTTTATAACTAAAATAAAATCTTTACTGTCATTGAGAAAATTACTTTGCAACTACTAACCTTCATTTAATGACTGACTAAAGATGAATTAAAACTTTTAATTACTCTTTTTACAATGAACAGACCAGAGCCACAAAGCTGTCACTTATACCCAGACTTTCCTTAAACATTAAAATGTTCAAAACTTAGGATTCATTTGAGTTCATTCCTTATTTGTGTTTGTTTGTTTGTTTTTAACAGATGCTTTTTTTTTTGGAAAGACTGACACTATTAGCAGGTGGCTCACAGGACTTTATGCTGATCATTATTGAATTGACACTCCCAATTTTTCCTTGACTAAGAGGCCACAGCCTGAGTGCTTGCCACTCACTTCAGGTAGAAGGTGAAGTACAGTGACACCTCAAGTACGTGCACTTCAGCTATCCCTGCTTTGAAGGGAATGGGAGCTGTGGGTACTTAACGCATCCGAACATTTGAGATCTGATGGTGAGGTCCTTATGAACACATACCCTTCAACTGAAGCAGAAAAAGGAGGGGCACTGTCTCCACTCTCTCTTCCTTACTCCCTTCCTTCCTAAGTATTTCAGTAATCTTGCAACAAAGCTTAATGAGGCATACCATAATTGTTGCAATAGCTAGGCACAATGAAAAGACCTATTTTTATATGTGATGTCAACACAAATGGTCCAGCTTTTTCATAGAATACTTTACTTACCAAGAATTAACAGCATATGTAACGTGAATGCTGTATCTTCCACCTTCACCACTAATATAGTCCTCTGCATTTTTCAGTTGAATAAAATTACCTTAGGCTTAGGCTAGGGTCTGCTTTCTCCTAGAAGTGTTTTATCTCTGTGGCCTGAAGACTAGAAGAAAGGAATTGGCTAAAACAATATGGAAGGAGAGGACAGAACTGGGAACTCTGGGCAAGAAAGGCAGAAAAAAAGGAGACAGAAAGATAGAAGACAGTGGGCTGAGGACAAAGGGAAAAGGACATGTTCAGAACAATAACAGAAGGAAGGAAAAAAACATGGGACATGGGGGAAAGGCAAAAGGTGGAGAAAAGTGTGGAGACCAAAAATAAAAAATAATAGAGGGTTAAAAACAAGGGAGCCAAATGCAGGAAAGCAAAAGTTGGAGGAAATCCAGTCAGCCAGCATCAGTTCCCACCTTCTGTCACAGACAATAATTGGTAAAGAGTCAAAAGGCGGAAACCTGACCAAATGTTGTCATAAAAAAAAAGGAAGAGGGGAAGGAGAAAGTTCACTCCTCTTGCAGGGGCTGGATGTGTTCAGGAAGCATATTACTCAGCTATGGTAGGAGGTAGGAAGAAAAAGGAGAAAGGCAAAATGAATATGACACACAGTAGGGATATAAAACATGGGCCTGAAATGTAACAGGAAAGTTACAATGATTTTGAGGGTATACGAGCAGGGTGTTCTTACTATAATATTAAGATAGTAAATCAGCAGCTACAGTACTGCAACCCATTCCTTGTACAAACAAATTCCAAATGATGATCCCTGTATGAATACACAGAAAGAAACAGAGAAAGACAGAAGGTGGAAAACTCTATGGCACAAATTGGTTTAAGTATGAGAATGCCAATACATATTAATGATTTGGGGCTTTTGTTAGTACAAAAATATTAATTACATTTGGTTTTGATTTGAGAAATTATATCCCATTAAAAAATCCAAATGCAAACTTTCATGCAAGAGTGCCAAATCTCACAAAGCCCTGTGGAAGCACTAGGGGAATTTTAGCTATCCTAACACTGCCAAGTAGAACTATTATAAAAAAACAGGCAAACAAAGAAAGTGTCCTTGGGGTGAATGCACAGCTGTATTAATTCACAGAACTCTTGCAGTTTATGCCACAAGCATAGTTCCTGGAGTGAAAGATGTCTTAAAATGTACCCCAGTGATGTTTCTTATTTCATAATTGTCAGGGCACATTCAGGGACATGATGTCTTATGCTGCAAACCAAAATTCCTATGATTTCTGAAGACAGTTAATGCCTGTTAAGTGATGTGGCACTACTGCTTTGGCTTAGCTGCTACTGTGCTGTAAGAGTACCATCTGGTACTCAAATATCACAGCAATGGGTACACTATGACAATCTACATAGAAGAGAAAAGGAAAAACACTGAAATAAAACTGAGTTTTCTAGCACACCATAAAGAAACTGCTGTAACGTTATCATCATTGTCAATGATCAGTTTTAGAAGGAGCATGAAGCAAGAGTGAGAAAATGTGTTTGTAGAGACCTATGAGTTAATCAGAATTCAGCAGCTAGCTGTTAATCAGACCAGGGAAGTTACAAACCACTGCAATTAAAGCAGCAATGTGTTCTGATTCTCTGTGTGGGTTGCAGGGGCTTACAACCAGAGCTTTTTGAAATTGCCCAATATCTGTAAATAGCAAACAAATCTAGTTTAATGGAAGAGCATTGTTTCTGTCATGAGCCTCTAAAAATGGCACAATTACCTATAACCATAATAATAAACATAAGTTAAAAAATAGACTTAATTTCTTCTCTCCACAATACTCTTCTCAAAGATGGTGATGAAGCCGAGAACAAGTCTAAAGGAAAATGCACAAGCAGTCAATCAGCCCAAGGCCCATTCCACAAAGAGTGGTGGTGGGTCACACATGGAGGTCAACTGAGCAAACTTCATGCTTTCTCAGTTTGAATGAGTACCCATATCCAGTCCTAGAACACACAGCATTGTCTGTCAAAACTCAGTCTTTAAATCAGAAGTTACATGCTATTTACATACCGTATTAACCAATAATTTCAGAGCAGCAACCAACTTTTTTTTGCTAAATTCCACTTGTCTTCTACCCAAAACAGTCAGTTTTAGAACTATTTTTGAAATAGAATGTCCATTTATTTTTTAAATAGAAAACCCAGAGAAACAACATGATTTTGTGGAATATTTTAGTTTCTTCAAAGTGTCCTTTCTGTTTTCACCTTTAGACAAATGTTTTTTAGTTGAAAAAATTCAACCAGCTCTAGGAAGCTGGCATCATATATGAGCACATTTCAATTAAATTACAAACAATACCTTAGTTCACTAGCTAAGCAGGCAGACTAGACAAGCACTGGTAAAGAATTACTGAGAAAGGGGATATAGTAGAGCACAGTTTCCTAGAAAGGTAAGGGATGAATGTTAGCAGAATACCTTATTAGAAAATCTTACCGTTTAGCATCTCTAGCTTGCCACTAGGTTTTTAATTTGTTTTCTACATTATGAAGGTTGATTGCAATATTTTTTAAATTCTGGATACATTTATCCTGAACAGAGATGTACATTTGTAATATTCCAAGGAACTTAGCTTAGAACTTACCATATATCTGCCTCAGTCATGTGCTAATATTGCTCCCAGTTAAGTTGACATGAGCGTTGGTATTGTGAGCAGTCCTTACAGGGCTTCCCCATTAAAAATTATCAATAGGACTATTCCCATGAATAAAAGCTAAAAAAAGGTCCCTTTACTGATAAGGCAGATCTGGTTGTTACACCACAAATGGCGGAGCACATCAAGGTTATTTGACTAAACATCACTTGATTTTGAAAATGATAATACCAAATTGGTCTGGCCCTGACCCTTGATAGTGTTATTGCAGTAGTACAAAGGGGATGTACAAATGCCCTGAAATAATTAGGTTAACATCTTTGAATGGTTTAAGAATGATGTAAGAAGAATTACACCACTTGCTCCACCCCACGTCTTGAGGCAAAGTTCTGTGGCCAGTAGCATAGCCAGAGGATCTCCAATGCTCCCCAGCAAGTGCAGCAATCCACAGGAGCTGGCCTAGCCAGTATAATTTGGAACAGCCCAAAGACTTTATTCAGATCATGCTGGAGGCCAAGGGAGTGTGGAAAGTGGAAAAATAGTTTAGATAAACTTTTATCTTCCATCCTGACTCTGGCTCCACACAGAGATCATCATATTAGAATGCGCTGCTATATTTATTTTTTAAATATAAAAAATGCTGTTAGGAGATGTCTTTGTGTAGCATGTTGATGTATGGTGGCAAAAGATGAGCCAAAATTTTCAAACCAGGATGCTGAAAGCTAGGCTCCTAAAGCTTATTTGGGAACCTGAAGAGAAATGGTCTAATATTCATAGCTGCAGAGCATTTCTATCTGCTGCTGATTTCAGCAGGATTTGCAGGTCCTTGTCATTTCTAAAATTCAGGTGATTTCTACTCATATGCCTAAATGTAGAATCAAGAGCCTAATTATAAACACCAGGTTTGAAAATGTTTGCTTTTGGGTATGAATTTCCACTTGCTGCCTCAGTTTCCCTTGGTGCATCCCAGTTGTCAGAGGAGTTACATCAGTATGAAATCTGTGTTATAGTCTGGTTTACCAGAGGTTGTATTACTGACAGTCTCTGTCTTATGTTTTCTTTCTTTAATAATGTAAACTGGAGAATGTGCTCTAAATGTTTTTGATGAGTGGAAACTGAAACACCGCATTTGGATCAATAGATGGCCTAGTATGCAGCCTTTGTGTTTATTGCTCTAGAGCCATTTATCTTCTCATACAATCGTTATAAAAAATGTTCATTGCTTAATTTCTTTTAAGTTTGACCTCCTCAGCCAATCAAAATATTTATAGCTATTATCAAGTTATCACCTCATATAGTCGTTCTAGGAGCTAATAAACCAACATCTGATTAATATTTTATTACAAGTGCCCTCATAAATTTGTTTCCTTTCCAGTTTCTACCTTCTGACTAGGGACACAATTAGCAACCAATAAATTAAAAGGTAATTTTAAAGACATAATATAATAATGCTACTTCCCTCAGTAGCAAAGTTTATCACTTGCCAAAAAGAATTTCCCAGCCTCCACTCTTAGCTATATAATCTCTGTTTCTGTACAGAGGGTTCCTTTATTTTCATGCATCCAGGGCCCAATTCTGTGAAGTGCTCCTGCAATGAGCTTGGGCTACATTATTGGATAACTGATGGTGATGTTGCTAAGTGCCTTGAATGCTCATTCACTAGGAGCCTAGTGCACTCAACACCTAATGGGATTGGATCCCTTTCTCTGCAAGCATTGATTTTTATTGTTATAAAGGATGACATACAGTAATCTTATTTTTCTTTAACCAAGTTAAACCAAGAGCTCTTGCTGGATTTCCATCAGATCCATATGAAAATGATATCTTGACAGAATCTGAAGGCCAGACCATGACAATTACTGTTTTTAAGTCAGTTATACTTTCATTTCATTTATAAAATGGAGCATAAGTGTAATTAGACTTCAAAGTTATGGCTGGACTGCTCAGTGCCAGAAGTTATGGGCTTATGGATATATTTTCCTTTATCAGGAATTCACATGGATGCATACATGTTGATTCCACTTAGCAGTTTTTTTCCCAACCTGCTCCACCTCTGCTGGATCTGGGTCAACTCATAAATAATATTTATTTAGATATTGTGTAGTTTGCTTTTTGCATTTTTAGTAGGTGAACTGATGTGCATACCAGGACACTGATTCAAAAAAGAAACTGAAGTAAACTAAAATGGGTGTTAAGAAGTGAAATAGGTTCATGGAAGGAGATAACTGCACAGGGAGATCAATTATAAAGTCAGTTGTTCATCCTTGTGTGGATACTTGTTTAGCAAACTAGGAACAATTATTTTCCACTGCAGCAACATCTGAATAAGCACAGAGTAGTAGAGTACAAAGGTGACACATCAAACATTAGTAATTTGTTCTTGGGTGGAAAAACAGAAATTCTTTTCTCTGAAGTCCAGAATCTTTCTCTGGCTCTAATAGTCAATTATACCCCAGGCCCTGGGAAATATCCTGTGTTTTTCAAGTGAGCTGCATAATTGATGAATGCTAATATTACACAACGTTTACCTGGAACTGAAATTAATGGAAATACTCATCAGAAATGTATAGGTTTCCTTATTAATATTAAAGCTTTAGCAGTGTAAGCTAGCCTTTATCTCTCTGAACAGAAGCTGGAGGTGTATATTTCCACAGTGCATATGAAAACGCCTGTACCAGCTGTAAAGGTATTTGGGAAATTAGAAATGATAAAACTGTTTGCAATCTGGGTCATCCTTTGTTCCTCAGATCTATACATTTGCTTACTAGCAGGTATGTCTAAGATCCTGATGCATTTAGGTCTCCTAGTTTGTTTTGGGGGCTTTTTTTTTCTTGGGGGCATGTTCATGAGAGGGTTGATAGGCTAAACTATCTTTTAATAAATATCATAATAAGATATGCACAAGTTGATTCTAAGTGAAACATCACCTAGCAGTTCAGCTTTGTGCACCCCAACCAGATCCATTTGCCTTCCATCTTAAAACACCTCAGCTAATGTTTTCTCACTCCTACTCCCTTTCTGGGCATTCTTGATTACTGTGAAGAATAACATTCAAAACCTTTCAGCCCCCTTCTCCAGGCTCAATGGTTCACTCGCAGAATAGAATGAATTTCAGCATTCACAGAGCTTCCTGAACAAGGGCTTTTCCCTTTCCCCAGGCCCTTTCACCTGAGGTTTGTTCCTCTGGTTTCCCCCCTACGGCTTTTCCCTGGAAAAACTGCTCTTCTTTCAAGCAGCCCCCTGAACTTTATCACATAGAACTCAGGTTGAATTTATATTCCCCCAGCATGTTTCCAACACATGAAGCCAGTAGTTTAATTAGGAGTGGATGAGAGGGGTGTCCTCCCCCTAGATGCCAAGTTAGGAGGAGCGCTGGAATTTTCCCATTACCCCTGTGGAGTCTGCACCCTGGCAGCATACATGCCAGGAACTCCAAAATATTTCCTGGCTGCTGCCACTGCTTTAAGAGCAACACCTGTGGCAGACACAGCTTGCAGCAGTGGCAGCAGCAGCTCAGCCAGGGACTGTTTAGGACAAGGGACAACCCATGCACTGAATCCAGCCCCCAGAACCCTGTTGTCCAGCCCCCAGGTCTGAGCCAACTCATGTGCTGCTGCACCAGTCCCACGCACAGGGCCCAGGACATGTGCCGCATGCGGCGCCTGCCCCAGGATCCATACCACATGTGTGGTCCCTAAACTCAGTCAGTCTGGTATATGCCACACACAGCCCTCCCCCCATCCCACTCCCAGTCTGGGACTGCACTGCACATAGTGTGCATCCCAGACTGGCTGGAGAAGGGCACTGCATGCAGCACGGATCCCAGACCTGCTGGAATGGGCAACACATGCAGCATGTGTCCTGGACCAGCTGGGGTGGGCAGTGTGTGCAGCACATGCTGCACATGGCACTCGTTCCAGTCAGTCTGGGATCTGTGCTGTACACGTGGCACAGTCCTGGATCAGGTGGGGTGGAGGGGGCACCACGTGGTGTGGACCTGGACCACACACTGTTGCCCTTGATCCAGCATGGAGGGTGAAGAGAGGGAGGGGTCCATAGACCCAATCTGGCCCATGGACCAGCCTGGCACCCTTCACCCAGCCCACAGGACTAGATTTAGTTTGACATTTCTGGTTTAGAAGTCCATGGCATGGGTAAAACTGCATTCTCCCTGCCTCCCCCATTTTGGAAATTGCATATACTCCCCTTCCCCTGCTCTCCAGCTCTCCCATAGGGTTTTCCCGAGGTGCCAACTCCACTTGTTACATCACTGCATGAACCTCTGCACTCAAGAGTACTGAAATCACAAGTGAAGCAAGATGAATCATGGCCTTCCTCAAAGAACAGCTTAGCCTGTGATACTCCACTGATGTTTGTGGCATTCTAATGGAATTGTACCGGGGATGAAACTGGCTCAGTGAGCTGTGCCCAATGCATTTTACAGTTAGTGTAGCTACACTGCTGATCATATCTGGAATCACAGCATTTTATATAAGCTGTACAAAAAAAGGGAAAAGTCCTTTACAGAGAGTCCATGAGACCTATTGAGCACCACTTACTGTTTAAGGTTTTGACAAAAAAAATCCTTTGGAATCTATATAGGAAAAACTATATAGTGTTATGTACAAAATTGTTATCCCATGTAGTATCAGAGAAGCAAGTTAAATTGGCACTGTAAATGTGTTCAACTTCAGGTCATGGCCATCACATGCCTAGATCCAGAGTCAGCTGTGCTGGAGGAAATTAGGGAAAGGAGCACTTTCCTCCTTCTGTAGTAAGATTGCACACACATCCAGACATTTGGACTACTGTTTAAACAATAAAATCTGGAAATCATCCAGACACAAATTTCACAGAACCCTCAACATTTATTTTTTAGTGAGACCAGGCCCTACAATTTCAGTCATAAGCTACTTCCAGGAGCCATTTGGCTATTCCACTTGTACTGAGGGATAGACTACTTCTCACTTCACTCAGTCACAACTGAGTAAGAGTGGTATATCATATTTATGAAAATGGTTGTATACAAATGATCTGGGAGAATTTTCCTAGGCTTGTTTTCCTGGTAGAAAAACTTACCCTGGAGACCCCTGAATATGCCAAACCACTGTGCAGACAGGGGGCCCTTGTACTCTGCAGGCTCTCCAGTATACCTGGTGACAGATGACAGCAGTGCACAGGGCAGCTCTGATTGGCTGACTCAGACTGCCTCACAGGCTGTGCCTCCCTGCACCTAAGGGTAGGGGTAGGCAATTAATTGGGCCTGAGGGCCACTTAGGTAGCTTTGGTGAGCTGTCTCAGGCTGTCAGCACCCTTCCCCCCCACCCCCAACAGCTCACCAAAATTCCCTAAGTGGCTCTGCTCTGAGCCAGCCAGCTGGGATTGGGCCATGGGCGGGAGGAGGGCAGCATTTGGGAGTGGGACAGGTGGGAAGAGCCAGGTCCAGGATCTTGGAGTGGTGACAGCATGGGGCCGGGACCGAGTCACGATCTGCTGCCCTCATGCCCCTGCCCATTGAACTGGCGCCTGTCGCAGGGATGTGCAGGTAGAAGATTGTGGCTCTGCCCTGGGCCCTGTCCCCATGCTGTCACCGCCCCAAGATCCTGGCCCCAGGCTAGCTCTGCGCTGGCACCTGGGGCAGCGGGACTGACTGCATGTACCATGGCCCGGGCTGCCCTGCACGGCTGGGCTGAGTGGGACTCGAGGGACCTGCTGCAGGCTGGACAAAACCCCTTGGCAGGCCAGATCCATCCCAAAGCCATATTTTGCCCACCCCTGACCTAAGGCATATATACAGCAGTTCATTCTCCTAGAAAAATTCTCCTAGGAGGCATTTAACCCTGGTTGTTCTTGGGCTATTTTTCTCTTGGAGCAGCCTTTTATGCAGCAACTCTCCCAGTAGAAAATGTGTGCGCATTGCCTGAACACAGGGTCCAACTACTGATTTCATATATACCCAAAAGTCCATTGACAACAAAGCCTAAGATTATACAGCACACATTCTATAACTGTATATGTAAGCACAGAGCCACCTCAGCCAAAATATGAACCTTTGAACCTAATCAAAAATTGATAAATGGATAACAACAAAAACGAGAGGCAGTAAGCACTGAATGACCCCTTCTATTAATTATTATAAATGCATCTTCCAGGTTAAAAGCAGCACTGCTAGTTTGTCAATGTCATCAACAGCTAAATCCTGGCCCCACTAGCAAAGGCAAAATGTCCATTAACTCTAGTGTGATGAAAATCTTGACTATGCTAAACCTATTTTTCCTTTTTTTTCAGTGATTCCCTTTTTACTGTAGCTGTGTTCTAGCAATGATGGTAATTATGGTTTCCTTTCATCATAACAATAGTACTGACATTATTTTTAGGTATAGTTTCATGTGTAAATCTTTCTTCCTTTCTTAAAATAAGGGCAGAAACATACAGCACAATGTTTATTAAATGAAACAAGATCACCTACCAAGATCACCAACATATATACTGACACACTTCATAAGTAAACAAAATCTGTATGCAATTTTTTGAAAAGTCCCAGCAATGAGAATTGGAATTATACTGAAGTCTTTGTTTTCAGCTCTCCTATTTCTTTCCTTGTATGTTGTTTGATTTAATTTACTTCACTGAAACAAAACAACAATGCCATGTAGTACACCTCCCTACTCATTCTCAGAAACTCAGGGCCTTATTCTCCCTTTATATCTGTGCAGATAAGGAATAATTCTACAGAAGACAATAGAGTCATACTAATAAAAGCCAATGCCTGGGAGAAGAGAATCAGATAATTTGTTTTAAGTTAACTAGATGTTGTTGTTTTATTTTAGATGGGCAAAGAAAGCATTTGTTTACCATCTCAACTGGAACATAAAATAAAGGCTCAGCTCCTGCAATCTGACCTATATGGGGTTTGCACACACAGATCAGGCTGCAGAAACAGGGTTGGTATCATCACGAAGTCACAATTAAATAGCCTACCTCCCTCATTGCCTTGATCTGATTTGAAGGAAGACGGAGTAATTTCCTATGGTACATCTTCTGTCATTTAAACTGTTTCTCCCCCCTACTTAGAGCTAATAACAAACAGTTATCCTTGATCTACAATTAAATGGCTGGCACTAAATGATACAGAATAGGTTTAAAGCAATCCCTCTGCCTTGTTTTACTCAGTCTTGGCCCTTTACACAGTGCTTAGATATTTTTTACCTGGGTCATGAGAAAGAAAACAAAAAACTCTGAAAATACATTATATACTAGTAATTTTTTAAGAAACAACATTGTGATTGTAGGAGATGCTAAACTGAGAACCTTGGTGACTGACCTCAGCTGCAGAGATCCACATATAGGTAGCAACATTGAAAATTTTCTTCTACTGTTACACCAACTGGTTAGTGGGATCATCTCTTTGTACACCCAGTTCCCTGTTTCTGCTCAGGCTACCAGAAATAATGCCAATTAGTGTCTAGCGTTGTATGGACTGTTTCTTTTCTCCTAAAGATTAGATTGAGACCAACAACTCATCACAGTCAACTGGCTGACATTATGTTTTTTTGATCTGGGCTAAATTTAAGAGACAAGCAAAATAATATATAGGATAATTATGTTCCTGGGTATAACCTGTGTATACCATTAGCAGGGGTGGGCAATTATTTCAGGTGGAGGGCCGCTTATTGAGTTTTGGCAAGCCATCAAGGGCCTCATGACTGGCAGCCAGGGGCAGATAAATATTAATTTTCTAGTTTTTTTAGGGGCCTGGTGTGCTGGATAGAATGACCTGGTGGGCCGCATCTGGCCCACAGTCTGTATTTTGCCCATCCCTGCATTACTGTAATGTACAGGGGCCAAATTGTGCCACATTAGTTCTTGTGAGAATTCTCCTGATGAAGGCAGGAAAAAAAGACCTCTCGGTTTGTATGCTGGACTCTTGATTAACTTCACTTCTCTGTGCTGGGACAGGTAGAAGATTCTGGGTAGGAATCTCTCTAAAATTCTCTACTAAATGCTAAATATGCTCTACTAAAATTCTGGACTGATCTAGACAGTCCCAGAAAGCTGCAATCACAGTATTTCCTGGGCTATTCTAATTTATGCTACAGACCATTTTGACCCAGAGAGCAGCTCAGACTTATGAAGACATATCAGACTTATGAAGACATAAACATAGCTTGGAGCCACTTTCCTTCCTCGTTGGCTCCAGGAATTGTAGCACAGAATTTTAATCCATATCCCATTATCAACCCCTTGAACAGCCTCTTGCTCAATGGAGAGTTTTAATTGATTACCACCTACTTAGCCAATTGATCACCCTGCTGAATTCATCCCTCTGCCAATTAATTTAATTTAACTGGCTAGGAGACTGTGAAAATGACCCAAATGGACTTTATCAGCATAACACTATCAATTCAGTGCTGTAATAAAAAGAAAAACAGAAAAAGGAAATACAAGGCTGAGGTTTTTACCAAGTTTCCTTCCCTCTTAGGATCACAGTCATGTCAGATCCAAACTCTATTTTCCCAACTTGATATTTGAGGATCTGACTTTTATAACGTAAGCAAAAGAATGGAAATTCTGAAAGGCTCCATTGTTTTTAGCCAAGATGATTTCTCATGGGTCCTTGAAAGGTGTAAATGAGGTAAGATTTAACACTTTGGAAAAGATTTGGTTCCTGATTATGGAGTCTTCTGTAGATTTTATTATGCACTTGACTTATCATTAATTGGGCTTTCTAGACTGTACCCACTCACTCATAAATTAGCCTTGTCCCCACCCTTAGTACTTAACATGTTTTATACTAACAATGTTAAAAGATCTATTCTCAGTTTAGTTCTCTGAGCCTTCATCAGAAGCTTTTGGGAAGATTGGCTAAGTATGTGGTAACAACGTAGTAATAAAATAACTGTATACGGTTACATAATTCATGACATGTTATTCATATATTTTTGTACAATTCTGACTGTCTAAATAACATGTCTGTAAAACTGTATCAGAGCTTTCCCTTGATGGTTCCCCCATATTTATCAGCTTGAAAGTAGGGGCGTACCTGTGCTGAAGACTTGTCCTCATGAACAGCCACTAGCTTAGCTTGCCCTGGTGCAGGCTCTTTGGGGCAGAGAGACCATCTCTTTTTGTGTATTTGTAGGGATGGGCCTTGATCTGCTTGCAACATCTATAAATATGATTAGGAATCTAAGGACTCCATGTGGTAGTAACACCAAGCAATTATATAGCCCAGCAACACTGAGCTGGTATCAGCTTAGATTAAGTCTGTGCCAGTTGCACAAACTAGACCTGCCTAGTCTGACACATCCCATTGTTTAGATTATTTTTATTAGAAATTTGTTTAATGACATTACTGGCAAATTAAATTTTCAATTAAATTTAGGGCCTTCAAATATGAACCAAGCATTACCATATGTTTACGTGAAGTTAAGTTCCAGCTTCATTTGTGTTTTCTGGGGAAGGAATAATAATATACGTTTTGTTTGCTTAGTGAAACAGCAGAGCTCCAGGGGAAATGGGAAAGAAACCACTGAGGTACCCAAGAGCCCAGGAGGTCTGCTGCCTCCTGGGGGCCCGCATCCAGGACATAGTGGAGAGGATCCCAGAGCTTATCCAGCCCTCTGACCACTACGCTATGCTCCTTATCCATGTGGGCATGAATGACAGCTTGGAGCAATCCCAGCCGAGTCACAAGTGGCTATAGGGCTCTGGGAGCGGGTCATAGGGGCACAGGTGTTTTTTTCCTCAATCCTCCCGGTTACGGGTCTTGGGCTGAGGAGGGAGACATGGATTGAGGTAGTCAATGGAAGACTGCAGTGCTGGTGTCATCATGAAGGCTTCCGCTTCCACGATCACAGTCTGTTCTTTGGTGAGAGGCAGTGGTCTGCTGGGAAGGGACAGCCTCCACCTCACTTCACTGGGGAAGAGGCTCTTCTCAGCCAGAATGGCTGACCTGCTCAACCTGGCTTTAAATTAAGCCTGCTGGGGGATGGGTGGACAATTGCCAAAGCAAGCCCACTAGGGAACCGCTACAAAACCAGCAGGATAGGGCACCAAAGGAAATCCACTCCTACCCCAGACCAGGAACAACGTCCTCCTGGGAGTACAAGGAAGCCTAGGGCTACCAATGGGATGCTTATGTGTTTGTACACCAGTTCCAGGAGCTTGGGGAACAAACAGGAGGAACTGGTCTTCCTGCTAAACAAGAATGACTAAGATCTCATAGGGATAACGGAGACTTGGTGGGACTCCACCTACGACTGTGCCACAGGTATAGACAGCTATACCCTGTATAGGAGAGACTGTGTGGAAAAAAGGCGTGGGGGTCTAGCCCTCTATGTCAAGGACAGCTACACATCCCTGCAAGCTGACATTGGCACTCAGGGAGGACGACTAGAGACCCGCTGGGTTAAAATATGTGGAGAATGTGGCACAGGGGTCACAATGGTAGGAGTCTACTGCAGACCTCCATACCAGGAACAAGAGCTAGACCAGAATTTGCCAGGGAACTGGCTGAGGCTGCACGCTCTCAAAGCACGGTTGTCATGGGAGTCTTCAGCTACCCTGACATCTCATGGGATGAGCACTTGGCCAAATCCGGATGGTCACAAAGCTTCCTCCTACTCTGGACTCCTTTAAGAAGCATTTGGATGCTTATCTTGCTGGGATCCTTTGACCCTAGCTGGCTTCCTGTCCTTGGGGTAGGGAGCTTGATCCAATGATCTTCTGACATCCCTTCCAGCCCTAATGTCTATGACATCTATGAAGAGAAAATCTGAGTCCAAGATTTCTCTGTGCTTCTCATAAGTGAAGCAAGCTTGATCTAAGAAACGAGCTGTGAGACCTACACTCTTAATATCTTACTTAACAGAGGAAGGTCCACTAGCTGTACAGGCTAGAAACTTATGAGGGGAACAGAAAAGAAGACACTCAAGAGATAGGGAGGGAACTTTCAGAAAGTATGCAGCAAAGTAGAACCGATTATCGTGTAAAGATGGTGGTACTTTCTGGCCTTCAAAGTGAGTTTTTCTTCATCATCATTTCCTCTGAATCATTAGAAGCCTTCCCCTTCAAGAGATACACAACATGTAAAAAGGCCTCCTTAGTGAATGTCATTTCACTGACTATCTCTAGTTGAACTCCAGATATTATTCTTTCATTGAGCGTCATTAGAAGTTGAAGGTTGTTTCACCTTATGTTTGCGTGCAATTTCCAAACAGCAGGTTGCACAATAGACAGAGAACAATCAAAATACAACAAAGGAAAAACTGCACAAAATACCTCAGAGCTCTCCACTAGTGGAGGATCCTGGGAGTACAGTGCAGTCTGGCTACACGTCCTTACTACATTGATTCTCCTGCAGCCTGGTGAGTACAGGAGGTAGCACAGAGCCTAATTAGGCTGATTCAGGTACCCCCATTGGAGAGGTGCTGCCAGTGTGGAAAGAACATCAAGAATATATTTGCCAAATGTGGGACTTCGACTTCTTTGCTTATGTAATGAAATATTAGTATTTACCTAGTGAAATGCTTAATTATCAATTATTTGTTTCATAGTTTTGTAGTTAGTAGGGTTGGAAGAGACCTGAGCAGATCATCAAGTCCGACCCCCTGCCACAGCAGGAAAAGTACTGGGGTCAAACGACCCCAGCAAGGTCTTCATCTGGCCTTGTCTTAAAGACCCCCAGGGTAGAAGCTAGCACCACTTCGCTTGGATGTTGGTTCCAGATCCTAGCCGCCCTGAACGTGAAGTTGTGCCCCCTGATGTTTAATCTGAATTTACCCTCTGCCAGCTTGTGACTGTTATTTCTAGTCACTCCTGGTGGTGCTTGGGGGAACAGGGACTCCCCCAGTGTTTGCTGGTCCCTTCTGGCTAGTTTGTAACAGGCCACTAGATCCCCCCTCAGCCTTCTCTTGTGGAGGCCGAAAAGGTTCAGGTCCCGTAGCCTCTCCTTGTAGGGCCTGCCCTGCTGCCTCCGATCATGTGAGTGGCCTCCTCTGGACCCTCTCCATGTTGTCCACATCCCTCCTGAAGTGCAGTGCCCAGAACAGGATGCAGTACTCCAGCTGTGGCCTGACCAGTGGCGCATAGAGGGGGAGGATCACCTCCTTGGACCTGCTTGAGATGCATGTGTGGATGCATGACAAGGTGTGGTTGGCCTTCCTGATTGCATCCCCACACTGCCGGCCCATGTTCCTCTTGGCATCAGTGATGACTCCAAGATCCTTTTCTGCCTCTGCACTGACGAGAAGGGAACTCCCCAGCCTGTAGGTATGCTGCTGGTTCTTCCTCCCCAGGTGCATCACCTTGCACTTGTCAGTGTTGAATCCCATCCTATTGTCATCCACCCACCCCTATAACCTGTCTAGGTCTGATGGTAGCCTATTCCTTCCTTCTAGCATGCATACATCCCCCCCACATCTTAGGGTCATCAGCAAATTTGAACAGGGTTCTTTTTATCTCCTCATCCAAATCACTGATGAAGATGTTGAACAGTGCGGGCCTGAGGACCGAGCCCTGCAGAACCCCACTGCCCACATCCCTCCAGGTTGAAAATGACCCGTCCACCACCACTCCCTGGGTGCGGCCCTCCGGCCAGTTGGCAATCCATTTGACTGTGTAGGTGTTGACACCACAGTCCCCCAGTTTTTTAATGAGAACGGGGTGAAAGACAGTGTTGAAGGCCTTCCAAAAGTCCAGAAAGGGACTGAGGGGGGCCACAGGGGTGGTGCTGATACTGTATCTGCTCAGGAAAATGGAGGCAAAGAAGTCATTAAATAGGTTAGCTTTGTCGTCTGGTGTGACGACCACATTTCCTAGCGTGTCTTGCAGGGGCCCCAAGTTACCCGGTACCTTCTTTTCGCCCCCTATGTATTTAAAAAAGGGCTTCTTGTTGTCCTTGATCTGGGAAGCTAGTCCCAGTTCCATCTCCACCTTGGCCTTCCTGATCGCCCCCCTGCATCCCCGAGCAACCGCAGTATAGTCCTCCCTGGTGATGGCCCCTGCCTTCCATTGGGTGTGCGCAAGGAGACATTCCCGGATGCTTTTGGTGAGCCATGGGGGCTTTTGCGCCCTCCTGCCCCCTTTGATCCGTGTTGGGATTACCTCCCTTTGGGCTTGGAGGATCGTCTCCTTAAGGAGCGAGCACTCTTCTTGGACACCCAACTCTCCCCGCTCTGGGACCTCACTGCTTCCCCGACTATTCTCCTTAGCTCATTGAAGTCCGCCATCCTGAAATCTAGGGCTGCTGCCTTGCTTCAGGCCTTTGCCACCCTGTGCTGGATGGTGAATTCCAGCAGGCGATGGTCACTGTCGCCCAGGTGGTCAAGCACCCACAGCCCCCTCACCAGGTCGTCACCCATGGCCAGCACCAGGTCCAACAAGGCTTCTCCCCTGGTGGGTCTGTGCACCTCCTGGGTTAGATGGAGGTCCTGCATTTTGGCTAGGAATCTATGTGAGCGGTCAGACCTGGCTGACTGCTCTTCCCAGCAGATGTCTGGAAAGTTCAGGTCACCCATGATGACCACGTCCTTTGACCTAACTACCTCTGTGAGCTGACTTGAGAATTCCTGGTTTAGCTCTTCCCCTTGGCTGGGTGGTCTGTAGTATTTCATTACACCTAGAGGCTCGGACCAATACTGGGGCTTTACTGTGCTAAGGACATCAGACAATAAGAGAGAGTCTGTGCCCCCAAAGAGCTTATGCCCCAAAAAGATCGTTCATAATTAATGAATTATTAATGCTAACAAATATTCAGCCAGACAGAAGGTACGGCAGGAGGGCACCTTGGAGACTAAGTGGTTCAGAGAGGAATGACAAACTTTTAGTGGATTTGTTGAAACTATTAACTAGCTAGGAGTATTACAATAAGAAACAGGAAGACGAAAAATATACAGCAGACATTAGATATATTAGTGATCAAGGAGCTAAATCTGTGAATCTTGGTATTTACTCTTAACTAGTTTAAATATTACTTACCCTTTAAGGAAGTGAAGGAAAAAATGTCAAATAAATTCATTCAGGAACATTGCATATGGAAATATAGACAGGGAGGGAAAGAACATAAAATGGTGATTCATAGTATCAGGAAACTGTTTCATATCTTCACAGTAATTTATTTTTCCTCTTTTATAAATTGATGACTTCCTATTTGAGTTAGTAATATGAAGTAACACTTCTGTCCACTTTTGATAATCAAATAAGGGAGTGAGCAATCTGGTGTTGTCATCATCCTTACACATATACCAGGAGAGTGTGGGGAAAGATTTTAAATTTCATTCTCTGGTAGGAAGTTTAATTATACTGATGCCAGTAGGTCTAGTAACTAAGAAGAAAACAGAATGGATAATGCATGGTGCACTGCTTTGAACAACATATTCCCTAGTTATAAATACTGAATTGGAATGAGAGGGTTTTTCTAAATTGTAATCTGTATTGCCCAAAGATAAACACAATCCCAACATCTCCCAGTTGGCTCAATTTACAGTTCTCGTTCTGGCAACTTTTCTATTGAGTTCATTGGATTTTGAGTGCCTCTGAAGTTGGTTCCAACTTTAATCGGGCAAGTTAGGTTTGAAATAAGAGTACTGCATAATTTTTTTAAAGTACAAGTTTATTGCCTTTGAAAAGCCAGGAACCTGAAAAATGCATGGCGAGGACTATTAAAAAAAAGAATAAAAAATGGAAACATATTGCTTTAGAAACAGTCCTTTACCTTTTCCTGTTACTGTTCAAGTTGCACATGTATATATGTTTTGGCAATAAAGATCTCTAAAAATATTAGGATTTCTTCCACCCATTCCAATGTAGGTTATCAGAACGTACCTAGAAATTACATGGAGCAAGAGCTCTCTATAGTAAACTCTCTGTTTTGTTTTATATGTGTAATTTACAGGATATACTGTATTTTCCTGCATAAAGTATATACCTTTTCCCCAAATCAACCCCCCAAAACTGGGCTGTGTATGAAGTAGGAAGTTGAATTTCTCTCTGGGACAGAAGCCCTCTGTTTTTGATTCAGCAGCAGTTGCACTACTGTTTAGGTGAGCGAGTTCATTGATTTAATGGGTCACTGTTTTTCAGGCCACTGGTGCTAACAATTCACTCTCCTTTTTAATGTTTTTTTTTTTCTGATACTCTAATAATCAAGGCAACCTTTCTTAGGATAATTCTGCTGCCTGCTCACTGTTCCTGATCTCTCTCCTCCTATTTCACAGCTATAGAGACTTTTTTCAAAATTATAGATCCACCCCTGGAGTCTAGTCTTCAGCCATATCTAGGGTTTCTATTTTAGTTAACAAAAAAGGGATGATAAGTCAGATGAAAACTAGGTTCTGTCCATTCTCTATGCAGCCATAACTCTGGAAAAGTCTCTCTTCATTATGCCCTTCAAAAACTAGGCATGTGTTGTTGTGTATTATGTGATTCTATATGAGGGTGTATTGTATATGAGAACATATGGTAATGGGAATTTTTTCCACCTCTTGGCAGCACTTTCCACCTAAGGGCTTCCAAGTGCTTTACAACTATGACTAAATTAAGCCTTTCAAAATTCGGAGAGGTAAAGAGACAAGGTTCTTTGAGTAAATGTAATATCTTTAATTAGACCAACTAAATAGTTCGAAAATTGTTCTTTGCAAGCTTTCAGGCACAAACACCCTTCTTCAAGCAGATAGAGAGTCTGCTGGTGAACTGTGTGGTCTCCTGGGTAGAACTGAAGCCAAAATGCAGGTCTGTGAAAATGCAAATACTTCACAGTGAGAATCAGAAGGGTAGAAGACAGTAAGCATGGGACAGAAAAGTGGTGTGGCGGGGAAGGGGGTGGGGAGAAAAAGGGAAATGTTGAACTAGTGATAGAAGAATGTAGCTGGTAAAATACAAACAAGTTATAACCTGCCTACCATCTGATAATCCTAGGTAATGTGCCATAAATCCAATGTCTATATTTAGTCCATGATTTTTTTGGATCCAGTAGATTTATGAAGTGAAGTTCATAAACTCATCTACAAAAGGTGTTTGCTAATTCACTTTGAGAATTAGAACTGAGAGGTTGGAGAGAGAGAGGTTATCTTGTAAGAAGTATGCACCCATAGGTAGTTGGGTATTTTTGTCTTTGATAGATTTTTGGTGTGCATTCATTCTGGTACACGGTTGTTTGGTTTCTCCTACATATCTTTCATAAGGGCATTTGGTGCACTGGATGAGATGTAATACATTTCTGAAGGTGCAGGTGTAAGATCCAGGAATGGTGATGGATCCATTGTGGTATTTAGTTATTGTGGAGGTGGTAGAGATGTGTTGGCAGGTTTTATATTCCTTGTCCTGGAATGGTCTGGATCCATTCAGTGTGGTTTTGGACAACAGGAAGTTTGCATCTGGTCATGTGGTTGGTGAGGTTCAGTGATTGTTTAGAGGCTAGGATAGGTAGAGTTCTGGAAAGAGCTCTTTAAGAATTGGGTCTTCTTTTCCTATGGGTTGCAATTGTGGACAATCCTCAAACATCAGTTCCAGGAAAGGATGGTATGTCATTACTAATGGTGTGCAATTTGTGGGGATTTTCTTCTTCTACTGCAATAATTTTTCACATGGTATCTGAGTGGCTCTTTCACCCAGAAAGGATGCTTCTCTAGAGAGAGAGAGAGAGAGAGAGACTGTACTTTTGAAAGCCCTTTTGAGATCTGCGAGGTGATGATTGTGGGTATTCTCAGTGCAAACTTGGTGGTATCAGAGGACTTGGCTGTGTATTACAACTTTTTGGTGTGTTTAGGATGATTGCTGGTTGTGACAGGGGGCAAGTTCAGGACCAGGTCTTAACCACAACCCACCCACCTGTCTACATGAGGCAGCCTGACCTACCGTGACTTGCTGGTTTAATAAAACTGGTGTTCTAAATGGGAGGCTGCCCATTATAATGCCCCGATGCCAGGGGGCACTCTCCATGGCCCATGCTTTGCATATGGCATTTCAACAAGTTCTTACACTTTGACCCTAACTTGGCCTCTCCACATCTGAGGACTTACTGGGGTCATGACTCGCCCTTGCTCCTAGGCTAAACCACACACTTGGTTTCTGGCCCAGCTGTGGCCTCAGGCACCTGTAGACTAACCTTGGCCTGTCCACCCACTACCTGAGGCTTCAACTTATCCCCTACAGTTGGGGCTTTTCAACTATGCCCTTTCACTGGGGCCGTTACTGTACCACTGACTTTATTACTTGAGGGTTGGCCCATGTGCTGCCCTTCAGCCCTTCTCAACACACCCCTTGGTGCAGCCCTTAAGACCAGCCTTCAGTTCTACTCTACACTGTGTTTATGCACAGTCCTTCAGGTCATAATCACAACCCCTACTCTGTGCGGGCCAGGAGTGCATCCTGGGCCACTTTCCTGACCTCTTACTCCAGGCTTCACTACTGCCCCCTCACACCAGGGCCTCCGGGGTCTTACACTCCTGTGGGGGGCTCAGATGCCTACAGAGGAGGACAGGCACAGGGCCAGGCACAAGTCCGGGTAACACACCAGGGGGCTGCAGTTTTAAGGCACCCCTCCTCACCTTTCATCAGGGAGGTAATTGGCCTGGCATTTCTGGAGGATTGTCTAACCACAGACAGTCCCACCAGGCCACCCATTCCCAGCAGGGTGCAGCTTCAAGTCATACCCAGGACGAGGAGCTTCCTGCCATCCCCAAATGATCCTGCCCTTACCTCTAAGATGTTCCCAAGCAGCAGCTCAGCTGGATGTTGTCTCCTTGGCTGCTAGCAGCAAACTGTTGCCTCTGCCCTGTGGGCCTAGACTTAAAATGGCCACCTCATCAGGGCAAGCCTACACCTGACAGCTGCCCGCTCCCAGTCTTAAAGTGGCAGGCACCCAAAAGTGCCCTGCCACACTGGTTTTGTGTAGATATGTATATTTCCCTGTGGGTTTCTTGTATATGGTGGCTTGTATTTTACCATTCTGGACATTGATTTCTATCACAAATTCAATAACCATCACCCCTCCATCAAACTCTCTCTTGAATACTCCAGCACCAACCTCTCCTTTGTTAAATACTATAATCAATCAGAGACTGCAAGTTTTTGGTCCAAATGATGAGGATGTCATCTATATATCTTAGTATAGCATAGGTTTGATGGTGCAGTTTTTGAGGAATTCTTCTTCCAGGTGGGCCATGAAAGGTTGGCATAACGTGGGGCCATTTTAGTGCCCATTGCTGTACTCATCTATGGTCTGGAGAAAGTGTTGGTTGCTAGAACAATAGTTGTTGTGTGTGAGGATGAGGTATAAGGTTAGTAATATCTTTAGGTTTGTCCTCCGAGTTGTAATATTGCTCTTGTAGATACGCAAGGCAGACTTGGATTCCATCCTGGTGTAGAAAGTTGATATATAAACTGGTAACATCCATGGTGGCTAGGAGGGTATTGCTGGGAAAGTAGTCTATGCTTTTAAGTCATAGAAAGTCTGTTGTGTCTTGGACAAAACTCAATCTTTGGGTGACAAAGAGGCTTTAGGATGGATTCGATGATATTTCCTTAGTTAGGGCTCCATGCTTGGATATTATAAGTAAAGAAATATTTATATCCCTTTTTGTAATGGGAAACTGAGGCACACAAAGATTAAGACCCTGATGTAACAAAACTTAATATAACTTAAATTTATGCGTAAGTTGAAACCCAGAGGACTTCTCACAAAGCTAAGATAAGCACGTGCAATAAATACTTCTCTGAATCAGGGCCTAAATGACTTCTCTGTGATTACACAGGAAATCTGTGGCAGAGCTAGGAATGCACCACAGATTTCCTGACTCCTGCAACTTAATAACATGACCATTCTTCCCACTAATCTCCATTAAATGAGATCACATGTCTCCAGTTATCTCTTTCTATTTTACCATGCTGTATTTTGGATCAAGGGAGTCACATGGCCCTGGATACATTACAAAAGGCGTAGTCCAACAAGAATACTTGACCCACAAAGAAGAGTGAAGCAACAGGATCCTGAACTCCAGGAAATGTGACATGATGGGAAAATACAAATTTAATATGGAACCAAGTCAAAATGAAACATTGAGCTCATTTTTAACAAACCAAAGAAAAAAATTCCAGTTCCAAGAACGTTGAAAATATATATATTTTTTAAATCATTCCACAAACAGAAATTCCAAAGTCCTTTCCATTTGGAAGTGTTTGGATGTTTCATTTATATATTTTCAATTGAAAGGAAACAAAACCACATACATATATTTTGAAATATGAGGACTTCCCACTCAGCTGAAATCCTGAAAGTAGCTCAGCTCTAGAGCTAAATCATAGGTTTTCTACCTCAGCTCAAACTCAGTTTTTATATTTAAAAGTTTACTCTCTGTTATTACTCTTTCATCCTGTTATTTATAGCTCTCTGATCGTCTCAGCTTATGCTCCTAAGTGCCATCCACTTGCAGTTCCCAACAGAATGGACCACTGTATCCCTCTCTGGGGTCAAACAGCATGATGGCTCCAATCCAAAACTGTTAAAAACATATTATAGGGTCAGAGGGGTGTTGTAGCCACAATAGTCCAGGGAATATGCAAGAGGTAAGGTGTCTTTGGGCCTAGCTAGTCTTAAGAGTAAAATCTGAAGAGTAGAACTAAATGCATGTACCATTTATGCTCCTTTTGTTTCATTTCTTATGTGCTCTGGACCTTGCAACACATGGGCATCCTTTTAGAGGTTTTCTATCCAACACAGACACACTGCTTGCAAGATGTGATGAGATCACAGTGCAAGGTAATATGGCTGCAGGCTGTACACAGCTTTTTGAACAGCCCTTGACTCCAGAATGAATACTGATGCTGAGAAAAGGGAAATGCTCTGTACATACTGTACAGAGAACACTGCAAGGGCAAACTTGGAAGTACATATCCTTGGGCTGCAGGTGTCGATTGGTAGACAAAAATCCTGGATTCTTCCCAAACATGACAGATATTGTCATCCTCCCCTTTCCAGGTTCTGTCTCAGTGGCACTATTAACATTTGGATAAAACAAATCTTTGTCTGGCCTTCATTACATGTTGTTTCCTGGGAATTACTGTTTGCCAAATGAGGCATAATATTGAAGGATAAATAGAGGAGCAATCTAGCACTGGCACACCTCTTAGTTCAAGTGTATTTAAGAGCTGGGTTGTATAACTCCTCTGGGAGATTTGATCTGTTTTTAGTACATGTTCTCCTGCAGACAGATTAAGATTTAAACAGCTCCTTCAGACTTAGAGTAATATTTTGATAGTGAATACCTAATTAAAAAAAAGAGGAACATGTTATTGTTTCCATTTGGTGTAGATGACAGATAGTAAGGAATGGCTTGCCTCAGTGCTTTAAGGTTTGCTATTGAAAGTTTCAGCTTTCAGATAGCAATGAAATAGGAGAAGTAGCCAAGGATGTTTTCAAACATCAGGCTGATGCAAAACCTCTTGAAAGACTCCTATTACTTTCAGTAGGTAAAGAATGAGACACCAGTTTTGTTCTGTTTTTTTTTTTTTTTAAAACCAGATGGGCATACAAATTCCACTGACTTCAATGCAGGATTACTAATCAGAAATATTGTTAGGCAAATGCCCAAAATTCATAAGATTATTTTAAAAGAATCTTACCATTTTAAAAATCAGTAATTTTGTGGCTTTTTTCCTTTTATGTCCTAAGTTTTTAGAGCTTACTGGGGCCATGTTTTATGCTTTTCTTTGCAATCATGCAAGGCAGATACTTGCTTTTTCTCAAAATAAAAGCTGAAGTTTTAATATATTCATAAGTCTCTGTCTGAAAATTAAGGAAGTCACTAGTTATTGTCAGACTTATGATACTGTGTTGCCATCTCTCCCAAAAATTATCACAAGTCTGACAACAATTAGTGACTTCTTTCAGGACATTCATGGGCAAATTGTGCCTTCAAATCCATGAATGTGTGTTCAAATCCAAAGAAATCTCACACTGCACAACCAGATGAATAGTATGAGTAATATAATTCTGAGTGTGGACCAGGAAACTATGTAATCATTACAATATGTTTCAATATAAAGCCTTCTTTCAGGCTTGTATTTACATTCTTTCCAAAGAAAACGTCTATTAATAAAATACTTAAACTTTGCGAGTTTAAGCTGACTGTCAGAGATTCCACATTTGAATCCAAACCTTCCCAAAGTTCCAGGATACTTGACTCCAAGATTTGTGTGTTACAGGTGGGAACCATCTAAACATTTCAGATCCAGACTCAAAATCCCTTCTTGCCTTGGGAGGTCAGAGCTGGGGCAAGGGGAGCTGGGGGGGCCGAGCAGCGTATATTCGCCAGTCAGGTCATGGAGGTTCTTTCCTATATGGATGTACAGAAGGGGAGCTCAGCTGCTTCTCCAGCATCAACTCCCTCCCAAGCTCCACCAACAGAGCAAAGCTCTTGCAGTCTAACTCCATGTCTGTCCTGAAGGAGGAGACAGTAAGTTAGTAAGGAGCAAATCAAAGGTAGGATGGGTAGATTTACTGCTCCAGAGGCCCAGAGGGTTGCTGCAGCCTTAGTGGAGTACAAAGCCACCTTTCCATAGTGCAAAATTGTCCTAGGATGAGAAAGTAAGCTGCAACAAGCTACTAGAGACTTCAGGTTTAGGTCCCCTTCGCATTCTCTGGGGTTGGATTTGAACATTGTGAACCATTTGAGGACCCTGATGAACCACAGAACTGTGGAGTGTTGATTTTCAGCTGGACACAGTCGTCTGCCCTGCCCTGCCCTGCCTGTGTGCTTGTTGTTTAGAGCTCTGCTGAGACTCCCAGGCCACGATGAGGCTGCTTATACACACAACACATTCTAGGGGCTAGAATAGCTGCTTCTACACAGAAGGCCATTGTTAAGCTGGTGGGGTGAAGAACAGATGTGCAGATATGTTTATTCAGGACTCTTTCTCATTATTCTGAAGAGGCCATCATCTCTTAAGCAGCTGAGAAGACTTGCAGGAGAAGAGACTGTTTCATGAATGCCTAAAAGCTCCCAAGGTCTTTTCACTTTAACCATCCAGATCCCAACTTCACTTCATGAAAAATGACTGGTTTCCAAAAATGCATATTTATACTGAATGATTATCTGTTCAACTTAAATGCATTTCACTGACTGGTTGGTTCAAATTAATGGAGTTCTTCTCTATTATTAGCTTTGCACCTTATGGATTTATGTAAGTCAGTGGAAGCAGGTCTGCCTGAAGATATGCTGCACCTGCCCTCTGCTGGCAAAGCTACATTTTGCAGCAACACTGGGGCATCTTGGTTTATTTTTTATGGAGCTTTATTTCTAAGGGCTTTTGAGCTTCATAAACAGGAAGTGTTCATTATTTTCCAGTGTGAATCACAAGAGCTCATTTTCTATTTTCAGTAACTGCTCAGAGTCTGAGAAATTCCCTCTAATCCTCATGAATCCACTAGACTACACAAGCATTGCTTACCATATACAGGAAAAAAATGTATAGTCCAGGGATTAGATTAGCTGCAGGAGATCTCTCCTATTACTTCCCGAATAGAAAAGAAATATATTTTAGATGGAAATAAAACTTTTTATCTGGGTACAGAGTTCCAACAAAGCCTCTTTCTTAAACACAGAAGTTTGAAAATGTAACCTAATTTATTGTTTTGATTTAAAAAACCAAAATATTGAGTTTACATTCCAATAATACATTTCTCCATAAACAGAACTGTCACTTCCTCTCCATGTCTGATCTTAGAAGGATGCCAAACAGCAAAAAATGTTTTTCAAGGAATTTGGACTTATTTTAAAAAAACATGTTTAACAGCAGTTAAAAAATTATAACTCTTTTTATTTAGAGAGTTAACTGGGAGAGAAACTTAGCAATGTCTGACATCATATGTCTGCATGTACTGCTCTCTTTGCTATGATTATTTGGGACACAGTAGTTAGTCTACTTATCTCACAAACCTCCACTAACGCAGCATCCAACTTGTCAACTCCCAACTGAGCTATAGCTCTACATGTGGTCAAAGTAGGCCTGGTGGCATTAGGAAGCCACACCATCATTTCTTAAGACATTCCTGTTCTTCAGCAAGCAATCCTTTATCTCCTGTCCTTTCAGTTTGGCATCTTACATAGCACTACATTCATTTTAATGGTCATTTAATCAAAATGTTGCTGCTTGGAATTGGCAGAGCAATACTCTAAATCCTTCAGGATGCTTTTCCCTCTATATGGGGCTGAAAGCTGAAACAGGGCTGTCCAACCCTTCTGGCCCTGCAGGCTGGATGAGGGGACAGTGCTGGTCCACAGGTTGGATCAGACCCACAGACCCGCCCTGCATGCCGGATCCAGTGTATGTCCTGGAGCGGATGGAGTGAGCACCATGCATGGTGTGGTCCTGCTCCGCTACTCCAGGGCTGCTGCAGCTGCTCTGGGCCACATGCTGGAGTGCATACTGTGCACGGTGTGCTCCTGGAGTGCCAGGAGAGCCACTGTGTGCAGCACAGCCCCAAGGAGTGGAGCAACCACTGCATGTAGCACATGCCCCACATGTCATGTGGTGGCCATTCCAGGACTGCACCACACACAGCACTTGTCCCAGAACAGCAAAGCAGCTGCTGCATGCTGCACAGCCCAACCACCCATGCACTATTCTGCCGCTGCAGGGCTCCACTGCACATGGTGGCTGATCTGCCACTCCAGGATGCAAGCTGGAGTGGACACCACATGCTGTGTGTGGGGCCATACGGTGCACCCTGCGTTCTGCCGGTGGGTTAACTCTTGAGACCCATGGGCAGCTCCATGGGCAGGTTCCATGGGCTAGGTCCAGCCTGCAGGCTGTATCTTTGACATCCCTGCTATAGAGCAGAGGTATCAAATGTACATCCTGCAAAGCCACTCCATCAGGCTTGTGGGACTCCTTGTAAACTGGGAAACGTCGGGGTGTGGCTAGCAGGGGCAGAGCAGGGCCTGCTGCAGAACCCAGGGCTATGGGACCCTCTTGACCACAGCTATCTGGCAGAGGGGTGAGCAAGAGTTATGCTGACACAACCCCTCTTCCCTCGCAGACACTCGACCTGCAGCTGCCACCTCTAGCCCTGCTGCAGCTGCCACTTGTTCTACCACAGCTGCTTCTGGCCCTGCCACTGCTGGCACCACTGTCCCTGCATTCTCCACCACTTGTCCTGTGGATTTGACCTGCCAGGAGGCCCATGCTTCAGATCCAGTTTAATGTCCCTGCTGTAGGGATAAGAGGGACACTGTTTTTCTAAGCTAAGTCACTACTTGAGTTAGCAACCTGAATTATATTCTATTAGGGCCTGTCTTCCACATCCCTGTCTAGATCCCATCATATTGGGTTGTTCCCTCAGTGCTTGGCCTCAGAATGAGGTACATCCACCAGTCAGGGCTCTAAGAAGATGCCTTATAGATATAACTGCTTACTACCTGTCCATACCATGAACTGCCTAGTAGTCCATTGTTGGGGCTCCCAGGCCTGGCCTTCCCCTAGATCCACTCAGTCCTAGCTAAGTTCCTCTTAGCCTAGGCCTTCCCTTAACTCTCACTGCAGTCATTCAGTTGGGTTTCCTCCAGCCCTGGGTTTTTTCCAGGCCCATTCAGTCCTGACTGTGCTCCTCCCAGGAGCCCTTTCTAAGCCTACTCAGGGTCTGCTACCTCTTTCATCTCCCTCCGCACTTTAAGGGTGCATACAGAAGTTCAGTGCCCCATTCCAACTCATGATGCTTTACATAAAGCACCATGAATTAAGCCCCTCTCCACAACCCAACAGACATTCATCTGGAGGGGGGAAGGAGGACAGAGGAGAGCTTGGAGCCTGCCTGCACTGGTCCTGACCAGCAGGCAGGGGGCTGCCAAAATGCCCCTCTCCCCAGCCCTATCCCTCCCCAGCTTGTGCTGTCAGAGGGGTGGGAGAGGGGGAGCACAGAGCTGATAATTGCTTTGGAATGACCAGAGCCGAGAGGGAGGGGGCAGGGTGGGATGGAGCCCCTTTGCCTCATGCTCCCCCTGGCTACCCCAACTGGGGTATTGGGGGGAGCCAGGTCAGGCCTATGAGTTGAGGGGGTTCCATTCCATCCGGCCCCCCTTCCCCTCACCCTGGCCATTCAAAAGCAGCCGGCAGCTCTGTGCTACCACTATATCAAGACACTGGGGCGGGGAGGCATGGAAGAAGGGAGCCCCTGTTGCCTCATAGGCCTCCCACCAGCTACCCTAGCTGGGGTATTGGGGGGAGCCAGGTTGGATAAATGGCAAAATGCTGCCATATGTAACTGAAGTCACTAGGGCATTTAAGAGACATGTGTCAAAAAAAGCAAGCAGACTATATTGGGGCTGCTTCAGCATAGAGGGCTACAGGCCTGTACTCAGGGGCAATGCAGAGGGGGTGCATGCAGGTGCACGTGTACCCCCTGCGTGTGCCGGTGCACCCCCTGCAAAATGGCACCACCGACAGTGTCACCGCTCACCACCCCGTCACTGGAACTGCTGGTGGGGTATGTAGGTGGCCCACGATCACCCCGGCTGTCACCACCGCTGCCAGCAGCTCCTGCAGGTGGTCACCGACCCCTGGTTGGCACTTGCCACCCCCCTTCCCCACCTACTGCCGGCAGTGCCAGTGGCATCTGCGGGAGCTCCCCACTCACTGCCGCTGGGCTCCTGCCACTGCTGGGACAGCCATGCCACCCCAGCCACCAGGGGCACGTGGCATTCATGCCTGTATCAAGGATGCTCAGAAACATGACAGTCTAGGGAAAGCTCTGGGGAGCACAGTGCTTCCCAGAGATGTAGGGAGAGGGCATAGCCCATTTGTCTGACCAGCTCTGCTGGGTGATGGAGGCCTTAACCTCTCCCGCCTTCCCTTCTGGAGCTGCAGTACCACACTAGCACTGAGTTACTGAGCACAACTGTGAACCAAACTGGTAACAATAACCTTGAGTTTCAACACAAGCAAAACCTCTGCCTAGATAAACTCCAAGTGCTCTCAGCATTTGGACATAACCGTTGCCTCATTATACCTGCTTGACCTGACAGTGAGATCAAGTTGTATACAGGAATGCTGTAGGGTGATGAGTTTCAGAACATTTGAGACTGTCAACTTCTGGCAGACCTATATGCACTGGTTCAGCCCTGGACCTTCCATTATGTAGAAAAAACTGCCATTTTAATCAAAACCCTAAGGGTGGACAAAATCATTCCATGAGGACACATGAATTTTATTGCAATAGATATTGACTGCGTCTCATTAAGATGCTGAGATATTGACATTCCGTTTGATGAGAGCAGTGTCTGGTTGTGACTGCACATAACTGTGTTAAACAGAGTACTGCTATCAACTCATCATAATTAGTTACAAATAACATCTGTGGTCTAACTATGTGATTAAAGCAATGTCCTTTGGTAGATGTCACTGACTGAAGTTAACACTAGCCAAGACTGACCCTTTGTATATCACCAAGGAGAATCAGACATTTTGAGTAAATCACTAACTGCTTCCCTGCATCACTACAGAAGTTTGATTAATGCAGTCACTGTTAAGACAAGATCTTGCTAGGCTAAATGGTTTGGCGATTTTCACTACAGGCAGTTAATTTAATTATTTCAGTTTAAATTGTTGTCCTTGATGGATGGAAAAAGTCTTACTTCCATGTTCTAAATATTATTGAGTAGAATACCAACAATCAAACACACAAAATGTTACCAGACATGCAATGTTCTCTCTACAGAGTGGCAGTCTGTGAGCGCGCTGCTCTGGTGTGGTGTGGGACACTTACCAAAGGTAAGCTCCTCACTCCTCGCTCGGGGCAGGCAGTGGGGACTGGGGGCCGGCATGGACTCCACCAGCTCTGGGACACTGCTCTGCTCCCCCGCATCACCTTGGGGAGCGAGGAGGCATGTGGTGTCAGGGCCGGGGAGTGGAGAAGGTGTCCAGAGCTGGCGGAGCCCGCGAAGCAGTTCCCCAGAACTGGCGGAGCCTCACTCGGGGCAGGTAGCTCCTCCCTGAGGTGAGGCAAGGCAGGGGTGGAGGCTGGGGCTGGCGCAGGCTCTGAGGAACTGCTCTGTGGGCTCCGCCGGCTCCAGGGAACTGCTCCACTCCCCAGCCCTGATGCCAGGTACCTCCTCGCTCTCCAAGGTGAAGCAGGGGAACGGAGCAGTTCTGTGGACCCAGCAGAGTCCCCGCTAGGCTCCCACCCCCACCACCGCGTTGGGGAGAAGCTTACCTTCTGTGTCTCACGCCACAGTCCAGCTCCTATCCCAGCAGGTGTGCGGCCTAAAAAAGTTTCTGCGTGGCCAGCCTTTTACTTGTGCACAGCTGCACAGGCGCGCACCTTAGAGGGAACCTTGCAGACACGTAAAAGCTTCTATTAAATTACAGTTCGTCAAGCTGGAAGCGGTTCAACAAGGACAAGTGCAGAGTGCTGCACCTGGGGAGAGGGAACCAGCATTATGGTTATAGGTTAGGGGCTGACCCTCTCAGCAGCACAGAGGCAGAGAGGGATCTTGGAGTCAGGATTGACTCCAGGATGAGTATGAGTCACCAATGCAACGAAGCAATAGGCAGAGCCAACCGCACCCTGTCATACATCAACAGGGGCATCACTAACAGGTCCAGAGGGGTCTTGCTCCCCCTCTATGCGGTGCTGGTCAGGCCGCAGCTGGAGTCCTGTGTCCAGTTCTGGGCACTGCACTTCAAGAGGGACGTGGAGAGCCTGGAGAGGGTCCAGAGGAGGCCACTCGTACAGTTGAGGGCCTCTGTGGCCAGCCCTATGAGGAGAGGCTGAGGGACCTGAATCTCTTCAGTCTCCACAAGAGGAGACTGAGGGGGGATCTTGTGGCTGCCTACAACCTTATCAGGGGCCAGCAGCAGGGACTCGGGGAAAGTCTGTTCACCAGGGCCCCCAGATCAACGGCCACAAGCTGAAGGAGGATAGGTTTAGGTTAGATATTAGGAAGAACTACTTCACGGTAAGGGTGGCCAGAGCCTGGAATAGGCTTCCCAGAGAGGTGGTGCTCTTGCCTTCCCTGGAAATCTTCAAGAGGAGACTGCACAGGCACCTGGCTGGGGTCTTATGACCCTGCCACCCACAGTGCTCCTTCCTGCCCACGGCAGGGGGTCGGAGTCGGCGATCTGTCCCAGTCCCTTCCGACTCACTGATTCTATGATTCTATGATTCAAAGACACCCTGGCTAGGGACAGACATTTAAAAAGCCTGAGCCTGAATTGATTCAATCTTTGCAGATTAGTCTAACCTGGCTAGGCTGAACTGGTTGGTAACTGGACAGATAGACATTTTCACTAAACTGAGGAAATTCAGGTGTGTGCCTGGAGTGGCTCAGGCTAGAAGCCAGGGGATGCTAGAGCAGCCCTCCTTTCTCTTCCCAAAGGCTGAGCTGGAGGGGAGGCATGGCCAGGCGGCTCTTATTATCCTGCCACCCCCCACCTTGCTCCTGAGCAGCCCAGCAGGGGATGTTTATTACCCCTCAGTGTTTATCAACCCATCAAGAAAACAAAGGAATATTAGGAAATGATCAACATTAGGAAAAACTTCTTCACAGTCAGGGTGGTCACACTATGGAATAAGCTCCCTCCAGAGGTGGTGCAATCACCTACCCTGGAAATCTTCAAGAGGAGACTGGACGGCCAAATTTGTGGGGTCACTTGACCCCGATTTTCTTTCCTGCTTGGTGTGGGGGGCTGGACCTGATGATCTTCCGAAGTCCCTTCCAGCCTTACTATGGGCAACTGGTGCCGTTTAGTCAGGGGGAGCATGTACACCCCCAACAACCAGTCAGCTACTGGGTGGGAGGTCCCCCTGCAGTCAATCTTGTCAGTTGGGAAGCAGCCTCAGTGTTTCCAGAAGTGCCTGCGGTGCTTCATCTGGTGCTCCCACTCCCCAGCCAGCAGTCCCGCCTGCCTGTTGCCTAAGCAGGTAGCGTGGCCTATCAGAGGCTGCACCAGAACCCTCAGGGGGTACATGTGTACCCCCATGCTCCCCCTACACATTGCCATGGAGCCTTACAAGCTATGAACACCATTAACTAAATGTTTGCACTGAAAAAACCCAATCTTTGAAAACCTGAACACTGAGTACTTCCCTTTACTGTATTCAACTCAGTGAAACTATCTTCTCAGATAATTTCAGCCTAGATTTCAGCTGCATAGGTGTGATTTGCAAACCTGCCTCAGCCATTGGCTGCCTCCCAGCATTGACAATGGAGTTTTGACTGCATAATGGTCTCCCTTCCTGTTGTATCGCAGTATTGCAAACTTTTACCATAGTTAGTCTCAAACGCTTACTGGGAGGTGGGGAAATGCTGCTACATTTTGTATAAGGGGAAGGGAGGTCCAAAGAGAATAGTGCCTTGCCTGAAGTCACACAGAAAGTGTGATACAACAGGGGATCAAACACGAGTCTCCCTAGTCCCAGCCTATCATGCTCAGGCTCAGGTTTTGTTACTGATTATTGCTTAGCATGACATCACTGAACCAGGCACTGCAGCTCTGTCCTCTTTAATTCCATTATTAATGCTCTTATTTTCTCATAGGGGCTGTCCTAAAGTGTTTTAAGGCTGTGCCTAAATCAATACAGCTGGAGGGAAATATCACAGGAACATGTTATGAAGAAACCCCCAACTCTGAATTTCCAGGTCTTTCTTAGCAAGGTTCTTGTGAAAGCAAAAGCTCATTAACCCACATCCCCGCTTATCCCTGTTTCTGGCCACATTCCTGTCCCATGACTAATTCCCTTAGCTGCAAAAGGAATCCAAACCCATCTATAAATGCAAAGCACTTAGTCTCTGGATCATCCTGCCCTGGGTCCTAGCCATTGTTAGCATTAATTCTCTAGAGGTAGCACCTGGCAACTAAGTCACAGAGAAATGCTGAACAGGCACATAGCCACAAGAGTTTCTAGTCTATGGGTCCCCTTATTAGACTTGAGGCGCCCCTCAGAAAATGCCAGCTCTAAATTATCAGGTGTTTTTTGACAACAGAAAACTAATAAGACAAGGATTTTTTGCTGCAAAGAACTCAGGAAGACCACAGCAGATCAGAATGTATTGAAAACTATGGATTCCTACTTGAAACCTGAGCTTGTCTTGTGAATCATGTTTGCACACCCAACAGTAATAACATTGCATAGGGGGAATAATGCAAGGGATCGAGGATGTAACAATAAGCTCTTGCTATCTTCATTACTGGTGAGGGACTCAGGGAGAAGTACATGGGAAAACAAAACCCCCTGCCACCAACTTCTTGCCTACCACCTTCCCCTATTTTTTAAATTTCCTTTAACTACTGCTCACTGGGATGCTTCTGAAGTTGTTCAGAGTTTTTATTTATTACAATAAAAACCGTTTATTTTATCACAAAAAAAAAGCTGTCATCCTTTCTTCCTCTCCTTGGGTACTATACTTATTTCACAAAGCTCAGGCATTCAACTGCTCTGCTTACACGCAGCTTGCACATGCTCTGCATTGAAGCAGTAAGCTCCTCTTGGATTGAGTGACTCCCCCTCCCCTCCACAAATGTTCCTTCTCCCCAGGAGGCTCTATTTGTTTTAAAAATTTGAAAATCCCCAGCATGTTACCAGAGAGAGGAAGATTTCCCAGGGAGAAGCGAGGTACTCCTAGAACTCATTTCAGTGCTCCTTGCAAAGTCCCCCCAGAGGAGCAGAAGGACTGGATCTTACTATTCATGTCAGAACAAATTTTAGCATACAATGGGGTTGGGATTTCAAGGAAATCCCAAAAGTTCAGCCTATGAGCTGGACCCAGATTGCCCCAAAGTTCAGCCCTGTTACTTCAGTTTGAGCCCAACTCT
The DNA here is from genome assembly GCF_052110815.1 of Crocodylus siamensis. Classification (NCBI taxonomy): domain Eukaryota; kingdom Metazoa; phylum Chordata; order Crocodylia; family Crocodylidae; genus Crocodylus; species Crocodylus siamensis. The sequence continues at coordinate 23,424,171 of NC_143409.1, forward strand.
AGGAAATACCTGCTGTGTCAGCTTCCTGGTAGTGTCAGAGTCTCCTGCCAGCTGGGGGTGAATATTGACTTCAGAAGCATCTTCAAGAGTCAGGCTCTCAGAGACTAGCCTTGTTGCTGTGTGAAATGAATTCAAGCAGCAGGAAAGTCTTGTTGAACTCTTGGCTCCTCCTTCTGGCAGATAGACAGAACAACACTGCCTCACACCTTCCTCCCAGCTGGGAGGATTTACTATTGACTCCAGTGTTATTACTCAAACTGGGCCCGAGCTCCTCCTTTTGTTTCTCCCTGAGTAGAGTATCTCTGCACAGAGGAGCTGTACAGTACTAGCCTTGGCTGTGTTCCTTCTCAGTATTGCCATGGGTTGGTATAGAAGGAGGTGTCACTCCCAGCCTCACTGCTATGGTGTCTACAGAAAGGACTAACAAGAAGAGAATAAATATGCACAATAATTGTCAAACCACGAAAACCGACATCTCATTTGAAAGAAGCGTATATATATATATATAAGGGGCTGCAAGAGTTAGAATAGCAGTTTTGGGGAGGGATGAGGGAAGGGGTCAGGGATTTAGAATTTAAATAGAATAATAATAGCATCATGGCTGAATATGTTACAGTGTACAAATTTAGGGACCAAATGCAGAGTCCAGAAAAAAAAGGAAGAATCCTATAGATTCTTGCAAGAGTTTTCCCAGGCATGGAAAAAAGTGGGAGAACTGCCAGGATAAATCACAGCTGTTTTCCCTGTATGCAGAATATCAGAAATATCAGAGGACACTTTCTGCTTTTAGCGGATTCTGATGTTACACTTGGTCAACCCACGTTCTCATAAACAATGTTGAGTGTGTTGAAACAAAGCTCACAGTGTTAATCTAATAAGTGTTGGTTGCAGAAAAAATCATGAACAGATAAAGGCTTATAAAGGTTCAGAGCTGTTTAATTAATATTAGCTTTCCTGCAATCAATAAACAAAAAGTGCAATGCCAAGGCTGGGTATTTTGATCTCGGGCAGGCAGACAAACATTCAGGCTGATGTACAGTACAGGATGTATCTGATCTGTTGTCAGTGAACTGATAGGATTGGAGTTGACTACCCATCTAGCAAAAAGGCTTAGCTGCTGGCTGAGCTGTTTCATATGCCGAGGTAGATTCACACCGAGAAAATATCACAAAATAAAGATGTGTAGGTATACAGGGTTCCCAGGCACAATGAATAGCCCTAATTAGGGAAGAGTAAGATGCATTATACAAGTATGACAAACACTCTCGGTTGAAACTGGGTTCTCTGCAAAATCCATTGGCAAATTGCTGCCCATGGGGTGAGTTGTTCATCCCTGCTACAGTCTCTGTCTTTGTAATTGTATAGGGGATAAAAGCCAAAGAGTGGGTCCGAGGAGAATCTCCCTTCTGAAGGAAGTGCTACAGGCTTTTCACCATGTCACACACAAGCCTTAGTGTCAGGGGAGGGAGCCCAAAGTGGGGCTTCCACTTCAAGCACACGTAGCCTATAGCAGCCTAACTTGCATCATGAGCCATGTTGGCCCTCAAAGCCAGCCCTAATCAGGTTAGTGCAAAAGTGACTTAAATCCGCATTAGCCACCCCTCTCCCAGGGTGTCAAGTACATGAGATGCGATAATGCTTGGACGTACTCACCAGGAGGTGGCATGCAGACCCTCATCCACAGATTCGCTTTGTACGTCCCTCTCGGAGCAGACTGGAAATGGACTACCCCCCATCCCCAAGAAAAATTAAACTTCCTATCAAATGTCTAAAAATCATCTGGCTTTCCTCAGAGCCAGCCCCTGTTTGTTTTTTTGGCTGCCTGATACCAGTTTTTAGTAATTTCAGATTCAGACCAACCAGAAACTAATATTTTCTGATTGAAAAAACACTAACCTGCCTCAGAAATATTTCAGCTGAAAATGGCTGGAAGCCTGTGTGGGAGGAGGGGAGCAGGTGGCCCCCGAAACCCCACGCCCCGTTGCTAAACAGCCCGTGTTATGCCCCTCGGCACAAATTGCCAGGGTGGGAACACTCACCGTCCACAGGTGTGTCCGGAAGAAAGGCCCCAAGGCAGTTCCGTCCACTATAAAGGAGATGCCGAAGGCGGCTGGAGAGGAGGAACCAGAAGCGAGCGACGGCGGTGCGGATGTCGGCGGGAGCACCCGGGCGCGGACAAAGGTAGCCCGGAGGCACGGGAAGACCTTCTGGGGTAAGGGCAAACCCCAGTGAGACCCAGGATCCGGGAAGGAACCGCCCCAGCGCAGACACTGACAATTCTGGGCCAGTGAGCCCAGCTCCGCTCTGCAGAAGCTGGAGAGCCGTATTCCTTCTAATAGGGGGGCACTCGCAGCAGGGAAGGTGCTGCCGCTGCGACGGAGAGGGGCCAGTGGACCCCGCAAGCCCTGGAGCAAGTTGATTACTTAAACAGAAGCCCAAGGAGGGGTGTTAGCCCCACAGCAGAGGGAAAGACTGGGGAGGTCCGCAAAAAGGTCCAGGCAGCCTTCGGGCTCTGGGGAATCCTTGGCTGTTAGCATTGAGTTGTTTTTGCCTGCTTTGATTTACGGATCCCGGGCACGATATCCTGACAAGGAGGCTGAGCGGACTGTTGCTCAACCCCATGGAGGTACGGGCGAGGGTGTAGGGGCGGGGGAGCCCTCGACAATGTGGGACCCCTAGGACCCAGGAGTCTCATCTGTGGACTGGCACGCACCGCATTATCAACACTGAATTAGGAGGTCATCAGAGTCATGGCAGGTGGTCCGGAGGCATCCAGCCTGCAGAGGAGCGGCTCCAGGTAAAGTACCTTGAGGACGGTCCCCAAATCAGGGGGGTGGAGACTGCGGCGAGTAGCAGTGTCATCAGACCCACCCCCTGACACCTGGTGCATTGGCTGGGAAACCGACAGTGGCCTCCTAGCAGAGACTTAGGAACCCGGATGGAGCACCAACAGGTAATCACGTTGACTGAGTCGTTGCAGCAGGCCATGAACTTAATGGCTCAAGTTATGCAACAGCAACAACAGCAGACTATGAGGCAAACGAGCCTACAAGAACATATGCTCCAACAACAGGTGTAGGCCAAGAGAGGGCCATGGGATTTCAGGATGCTGAAGATGTCCAGGGAAGACGACCCAGAGGCATTCCTTGAAACCTTCGAGAAAGCGGCCTTAGCAGCAGGGGTGGAAAGGTCAAAATGGGCCGGCCACCTAGGGGTCCTGCTGATCGGACAAGCCCAAGCCGCATACAGGGCAATGTCCAGAGGAGACACTCAGGATTACGACAAAGTTAAAGCAGAGATCTTGAGACGGCTTGATATTACACCGAAGCGACACCGCCAGGCCTTCCGAAAGGAGAAGCCGGGAGAAGCGAGGGCGCCTTGCATCCTATGGCAACACCTGGTGGACGAACTGAACAAGTGACTTAAACCAGAGTCGGCCTCAAAGGAGGAGATATGTGATCAGATCCTACTGGAACAATTCATATCAGATGTAGATGAAGATACCCAGAAGTGGGTGAAGTGTCATTGCCCCCCCTTGTCAAGGGAAGCCCTGCGGTTAGCAGAGCAATTTGATATGGCCCAGGACGACTGCTGAAAAAACAGCGGGACCAAAGGGAAAGTCTCCCTCATTAGACAAAGCAAGGAAAGCAGAGGAAGCAGGAGGGCCAGCCCCACAAACCTAACATGCTTCCTATGTGGGCGGAAGGGGCATTTTGTCAAGAACTGCCCACAGGGACTTCGAGCCAAGCCGGCCAAGGGCACAGAGTCCCTCGATGATCGGAGGGGACTAGAAGAACCGACAGAGACGGAGGCGATGGATTATGGGGTCGGGGGCTATGGAACTGAAGGAATCCAGCCCTTACCTGAAATTCGGGTGTAGGTCGGGGGGCGCCCCGTCACGGCGGTTGTTGACACAGGTTGCGCCCAGTCCCTGGTACGCCCCTCCCTGGTGGAGTGGCAACAGGCCCGACGATGCCCTGGAGTTCACATGCTCTGTCTTCATAAGCAGAAATCATATGTCGAAAGACAACTGCTGGACATACAAGTAAGAGGCACTAGATGACTAATGCCGGTGGGCATAGATGAGGGTATTTTGTATCCCATGATCTTAGGTGAAGACTGGCTGGAGATCTATGAAATAATAGCCGTGCTTCAGCAGTCCGAGGACCCAAGAGACGGGTTCACAGGGACCAAGTCCGAAGGGACAGGCGAGGCGGAAATGGAGGCTCTAACCAACACCAGCGTTTTCCGAGAGGCTCAGGAAGGTGACCCAGAGCTGCTGCCGTTCTGGGAGATGGAAGCAGAGCGACTCGCCAAGCAGGTAAGGCCCCCTGAACGGGAAAGGCCAATTCCCAGGGTAGAACTAAGAAGAGGGTTATTGTATAGGATAAAGGCAGGAAGGGCCGAGGGAGAGGAAGTGGCCCAACTCATTATTCCACAGTCCTACCGAAAACCGCTCCTAAGACTAGCCCACAACAACCCCCTAGGAGGCCACCTGGGGAAACAAAACAGAGGCCCGCCTGGCGCGATGGTGTTTCTGGCCTTGCATGTACGAGGACACTGAAAGATACTGCAGAGCCTGCCAGGCCTGCCAGAGGGTAAGCACCTACAAACCCCGCAAGGCGCCCTTACAATCAATGCCGGTGATACAGGAACCATTTGCGCGGGTGGCACTAGATGTAGTTGGTCCGCTGCCTCGGAGTGCATAGATTCATAGATTCATAGATGCTAGGGTCGGAAGGGACCTCAATAGATCATCGAGTCCGACCCCCTGCATAAGCAGGAAAGAGTGCTGGGCCTACATTACCCCAGCTAGATACACATCCAACCTTTTCTTGAATACCCCCAGGGTAGGGGAGAGCACCACCTCCCTTGGGAGCCCGTTCCAGACCTTGGCCACTCGAACTGTGAAGAAGTTCCTCCTAATATCCAATCTAAATCTGCTCTCCTCTAGCTTGTGGCCATTATTTCTTGTAACCCCCGGGGGCGCCTTGGTGAATAAATACTCACCAATTCCCTTCTGTGCCCCCCTGACGAACTTATAGGCAGCCACCAGGTCGCCTCTCAACCTTCTCTTGCGGAGGCTGAAAAGGTCCAGTTTCTCTAATCTCTCCTCGTAGGGCTTGGCCTGCAGGCCCTTAACCATACGAGTGGCCCTTCTCTGGACCTTCTCCAGGTTATCCGCATCCTTCTTGAAGTGCGGCGCCCAGAATTGCACGCAGTACTCCAGCTGCGGTCTGACCAGCGCCCAATAGAGGGGAAGTATCACCTCCTTGGACCTATTTGTCATGCATCTGCTGATGCACGATAAAGTGCCATTGGCTTTTCTGATGGTTTCGTCACACTGCCGACTCATGTTCATCTTGGAGTCCACTAGGACTCCAAGATCCCTTTCCACTTCCGTGCCACCCAGCAGGTCATTTCGTAGGCTGTAGGTGTGCTGGACATTTTTCCTCCCTAGATGCAGCACTTTGCATTTCTCCTTGTTGAACTGCATTCTGTTGTTTTCTGCCCACTTGTCTAACCTGTCCAGGTCTGCTTGCAGCTGTTCCCTGCCCTCCGGCGTGTCCACTTCGCCCCATAGCTTAGTGTCATCTGCAAACTCGGACAGAGTACATTTCACCCCCTCGTCCAAGTCGCTGATGAAGACATTAAAGAGTATCGGTCCAAGCACCGAGCCCTGCGGGACCCCACTGCCCACACTCTTCCAGGTCGAAACCGACCCATCCACCACAACTCTCTGGGTGCGACCCTCCAGCCAATTCTCCACCCACCGGACTGTGCAGTAATCCAAGTCACAGCCCCTTAACTTGTTCACCAGTAGGGGTGGGATACCGTATCAAAGGCCTTCCTAAAGTCCAAGTATACGACATCCACCCCTCCTCCTGCGTCGAGGCATTTTGTGACCTGGTCATAAAAAGAGACTAGATTGGTCAGGCACGATCTGCCTGCCACGAACCCGTGCTGGTTTCCCCTCAGCATAATTTGTCCTGCCGGGCTCTCACAAATGTGAGCCTTGATGATTTTCTCAAAGATTTTGCCAAGGATGGAGGTGAGACTGACTGGCCTATAGTTACCCGGGTCCTCCTTCCTCCCCTTCTTGAAAATGGGAACCACATTGGCCCTTTTCCAGTCCTCCGGGACTTGACCCGTGCGCCACGAGCGTTCAAATATTCCCGCCAGTGGCTCTGCAATGATGTCGGCCAGTGCCTTCAGTACCCTCGGATGGAGCTCATCCGGGCCTGCCGACTTAAAGGCATCCAGTTCCTCCAAGTGACCCTGCACCACCTCAGGGTCCACGCATGGAAGTCTGGTGCCTTGCTGCTGCCTCCCTACACTCCCAGTGAGAGACTTGTCGTGCCTCTCGCTTAGGAACACTGAGGCGAAGAACTCGTTGAGGAGTTCAGCCTTGTCCCCTCTGTCCGTCACCAATTGTTTCTGCCCATTTAGCAGGGTCCTATTCCTCCCTGGGCCTTCCTTTTACTCCCTATATATCTAAAAAACAATTTCTTATTGTCTTTTACTTGGGTTGCCATCCTCAGCTCCATGGTAGCTTTGGCCTGTCTAACTGCCTCCCTACAAGCACGAGCAGAAGAGGTATATTCCTCTTTGGTGATCTCTCCCTGTTTCCACTTTTTATGTGCTCCCCTTTTGGCCCTTAGTCTGCCCTGGATTTCTCTGGTCAGCCAGGGAAGCCTCCTGGCCCCTTTCCCTCTTTTACCTCGCACGGGGATCGTCTCGCTTTGTGCTCGAAGGATAGCTTCCTTAAGGCACAGCCACCCTTCTTGGGCTCCCATCATTTCAAAACTACTACTCTGCAGTGCATCCTTCACTAATCGCCTGAGTTCGCTGAAATCAGCTTTCCTAAAGTCCAGCACGTTCACCCTACTAGTTACCTTACCCACTCGACGCCTTATGTTGAATTGTACTTTTAGGTGATCACTGTCCCCCAGATGGCTACCGATCTGTAGGTCCCCTACTATGTCATCCCCCGTTGCCAATACCAGATCCAGTAAGGCATTCCCCCTAGTGGGACCATGTACCTCCTGCGTCAGGTGGAGGTCCTGTACACAGGTTAGAAACCTGCGTGAGCGGTGGGACTTTGCTGTCTGTGTCTCCCAGCAGATGTCCAGGTAGTTTAGGTCCCCCATGACCACCGCCTCTTTAGCTTTTATGGTCTCTGAGAGTTGCCTCAGGAGCCCCAAATCTATTTCTTCCCCTTGATGTGGGGGTCTGTAGCAGACCCCTACCACCAAATCCTTTTCTCCTTGCCCCCCATGTAGCCTAACCCACAGTCCTTCTACTTCCTCATCCTTTGATTCTGTCTTGATGAGGGTTGATGTATATTGCTCCTTAACATAGAGTGCAACCCCTCCCCCCCTTTTCCCCACTCTGTCCTTTCTGTACAATCTATAGCCCTCAATAGGTACTGCCCAGTCGTGGGATGGATCCCACCAGGTTTCCGTCAGCCCCACTAAGTTGTAGTCGTTTAGTGCAACCAGGAGCGCTAGTTCATCCTGCTTGTTCCCCATGCTCCTAGCATTAGTATATAGACACTTGAGTCCTGTGACTGGTGCTTTTGCTACCCCCTCGCTCCAAGTCCTAAAGGGCTTTTTGTCCCTAACCTTCCCGTTCCTTACCTGTGCCGTATTGCTGTCCACCCCCTGTCTTTCACATTCCCAAAGCTCTCTTTCTTCAGGCTGGGCTGTCCTTGTGGGTGCCACCTGGTTTGGTGGTCCACAGCCTCCCCCACCCTCATCTTCCCCTCCCCCCGACGAGCCTAGTTTAAAGCCCGCCGGAGGAGATCCGCCAACCTGGAAGAAAACACACGCTTACCTTTGGGGGACAGGTGAAGCCCATCCCAGCTGAGCATGTCCCTCGTTGTAATGTGTGGGTCATTGTCCAGGAAGCCGAAGCCTGCCTCGACACCACTGCCGAAGCCGCCAGTTGGTCTCTCGGATGCAGTTCTCATGCCGTCTTCCGCGTCCGTTCACTGGTAGGATGGAAGAGAATACCACCTGTGCACCAAATTCCCTCAGCACGCCGCCCAGAGCCTGGTAGTCCGCCATCAGGTGATCGGGGGTTCTCCTGGCCGCATCATTAGTACCCACATGGACAAGGACCATGGGGTAGTAATCGGTGGGCTTGATCCTGGCCCGGATTACCTCCGTCACATCCTGAATCTTAGCTCCAGGCAGGCAGTAGACCTCTCGTGCTGAAGGGTCCTGGCGACAAATGGGCCCTTCCGTACCTCTCAGGATGGAATCGCCTATGATGAGCACGCGTCTCCTCCTCTTCTGGGTCCTCTCGGATCTTTTGATCTGTTTGGAGTGTGAAGAATGTGGCATTTCTTCCTGCCCAAGGGTTTCCTCCTCCCTTTCCATCTCCTGCAGAGTCGCCAAGGCCTCGTACCTGTTCTCCAGTCGGACTGGAGAAGCTTGTACCTGCTCGCTGCGAGCTGCTCCGGTCCTGGCTGTGACCGTCTGCCACTCTGCTGTGGAGGTCCTTCCCTGGGCCACCAGTTTGTGCTGGTGTTGATTGATTATGCGATGCGTTTCCCAGAAGCTGTCCCACTGAGAACAGTCACAGGGCCCAAGGTAGCCGAAGAGCTAATGAAGTATGTGGTTAGGTTTGGGATACCAAAGGAGATCATAACAGATCAGGGAACCAATTTTATGTCATTGGTGTTGGGAGCCTTATGCAAGGTGCTGCAGGTGCGTCACTTAAAAACCGCTGTATACCACCCCCAGACCAATGGCCTGGTAGAGCATTTTAATGGAACGTTAAAGGGTATGCTGTGGCGGTGCACTCAGGCTGAACCAAAAAAATGGAACTTGATGGTTCCGCCCTTATTATTCGCCATCAGAGATGCGTCCCAGGCCTCGTTAGGATACTCACCTTTTGAGTTGACATTTGGACACCGGCCTCGTAGCCTACTGGATGTAGTAAGGAAAGGGTGGGAGGCTGAACCGGACCCGGGAAAGGGCCCCCCTGCACATGTACAGGAGCTTAGGGAGCGACTACGGGCAGTGACTGAAATGGCCCGGGCTAATTTAGGGCAAGCTCAGGACAAGCAGAAAGAGAGGTATGACAGCCAGGCCAGGCCGAGAGAGTTAAGGGTGGGCCAAAAGGTATTGGTTTTATTGCCCAGTGTGACCAGTAAGTTCGTAGGAATCTGGCAAGGACCTTTTACTATCACTAAGAGGGCAGGCCCTGTGGACTATGAGGTATTACGGCCAGGAGCTAAAAGAGAGCGACAGATATACTACATTAACCTCTTAAAGGAATGGCATGAGCCGGAGGGCCTGTTAATCTCACATGACCCCGAGATGGTTGGATCCGGGGCACCTACTAGTAGCGATAAAGAAAATGACAAACCTTGGGATCAAATATCAGTGGGGAGACAGTTGCAAGGTAACCAGCTCTCCCAGCTACAGGAGTTAATAGGGGAGTTTAAGGATGTCTTCACTGAGCAGCCCGGAAGGGTCGTCGGAGTCGAATATAAGATTATTACCAAGGAGGGACAGATAGCCAGGGAGAGATGGCACCGGATCCCTTATCATAGACTTCAGCCCATAAAAAAGGAACTCAAGAAAATGCTAGAGCAGGGGATTATTGTGCCTTCTCGCAGTCCATGGCTTAGCCCCCTGGTAGCGGTGGAAAAACCGGACGGGAGCTTAAGGCTCTGTGTGGGTTTCATAGGAAACTAAATGCTATGTCCCAGTTTGATGCGTTCCCAATGCCTCAGGTCAATGAACTGGTAGAACGCATAGGACAGGCAAAGTTTATTTTGACCCTTGACCTGTCCAAGGGCTATTGGCAAATACCAGTAAGAAAAGAGGATCAACCCAAAACAGCGTTTGGCACGCCGTGGGATTTGTTCGAATTTAAGAGGATGCCTTTTGGCCTGAATGGGGCTGCAGCCACACTTCAAAGATTAATGGACTGGGTCCTGGCACCCCATCAGAGTTACGCCGTGGCCTACATTGATGATATTGTAATATATACAGAGACTTGGGAGCAGCACTTGAAAGCTCTCCAGGCTATTCTATGCGAATTAAGGCAAGTGGGTTTGACTGCTAACCCAAAGAAATGTGCCGTAGGAAAAAGGGAAACCAAGTACCTGGGGTTCCTGATTGGACAGGGCTGCATAAAACCCCTCACGGACAAAGCAAAGGCCATCCGGGACTGTGTAGCGCCCACGACCAAGAAACAAATGCGGGCCTTCCTTGGGCTGGCGAGCTATTATTGAAGGTTCATCCATGGGTTCACCGAGATAGCTAACCCTCTAGTAGAAACCACGAAAGGGCGCAAAACAGGCAGTGTCGAATGGAATGAGAAACAGTTAAAGGCGTTCGGAGACCTAAAAAAAGCCTTGTGCCAGGACGTAGCGCTACATACACCCAACTTTGACCTTCCTTTCACACTACAGACGGACGCCTCAGCTTACGCCCTGGGAGCGGTGTGATCCCAACAGGTAGAGGGAGCGGAGCGACCGATAGCCTAGGCCAGCCGGTGGCTCAATGACCACGAAAAGAGGTATTGTGCTATCGAAAGGGAATGCTTAGCGATCTGCTGGGGAGTAGATTACGTTAGATTCTACCTCCTGGGGCGTGAATTCAAACTAGTCACGGATCATGCTCCGTTGCGATGGCTGAACACAGCCAAGACTGACAATGCGCGCCTCACGCAATGGGCCCTGGCCCTCCAACCTTTTCAATTCTGGGTGGCGTATAAGCCAGGCAGGGATAATACAGTCGCTGATTTTCTGTCAAGGTGTGGAGAAGAAGTACTGAGGGGATAATAAGGAGGATGGACGAAGACAGGCAGGAGTAACGCCTGGTAGTGCTTTGAGGGGCGGGATATGTGGGGGAGGAGGGGAGCAGGTGGCCCCCGAAACCCCACGCCCCTTTGCTAAACAGCCCGTGTTATGCCCCTCGGCACAGATTGCCAGGGCGGGAACACTCACCGTCCACAGGTGTGTCCGGAAGAAAGGCCCCGAGGCATTCCGTCCACTATAAAGGAGATGCCGAAGGCGGCTGGAGAGGAGGAACATTTCTTGCTCTTCTTGGGACCAAAAGTATTTTTTTTTTAAACAACAAACCTCCTGTGAGGGTGCCTTTCCCTGTCAAGGAGGCTTAGCCCATAGATCAGGACATGCTCACTAACACTTATCAGCAGGCTCCAGCATAATGTTACTATGACTTTCTATGTAAATAAAATCAAAACGAAGGAATATGGACATTGTGCGGGTTGGTGGAATACACAGACCCCCTTTTATAATGCTAAAGACTCTGCTTTTGTTCATCGACATAATCCCCATTTGGGATTAACAGTTTTTCTAGCGCTTTAGTATCCAATATGATGATGAAAGCAAAGGACTTCTTACCTGAAAGAGAATGCGTATGATCCATACAGTTAAACCCTCTCCCTTGGCAGACCAGGGCCACTTCCATGGGTAAGGTAGTGTCAGTGGAGTCGCAACTATCCATCAGAATAAATGTGTCTGGGTCCATGATTTATGAGGCAGTGAGGTGAAAGTTTAATCCTCCTCTCAGCAGTGCAACCCAGTTTGCCACAAAAGCCTGTTAAATTTTGTGGTGCACACTTCATCACTTCATTAGGAGGTCGAGAGGAATGGGCTCTCTCCATTGCTGAATCAGTAACTGGAGTACTCCTCCTACTACTATTGAATGATGGGCTAATCTCTGTGATCAGATCCACAAAGAAAGACCTTGTGGGATTACAGTGAGCATAGACATTAACAAAAGTGACAGCAAAGGAATACAATATTCCTTTAAACAATTAAATATTGATCCGTGGGCCTGAGGTAGACTACATTACACAAAAGGAAACACCTCTCTGAATTAGTCTGGTGACATCTATACCCTTGGAGGATATAAAGGAAACCAAGATTATTTGCCTCACACCTACTTCCTTAATAATTTTTCTTGTTCTCAATTAGTGGAGCGTTCCTTGCATGGACCACCGTCTGCATTTTAAACAATTCCATGTCACATTTCTTTTAAAGCCCATTCTTTCAACTCCCATTATATTTGGGGATATGACAGTGAATGCACTGACTGCTGCATCAGAAAATGTGCAAACTTCCCCTGCAACTTACCTGACTGTGCTCAGAGGTGTGAAAGGACCAGAATTGGTGATCAGTCATGGGTCAGATCCCTTCAGCACTCACTTGGTCTCATTTACAAAAGAAACTCTTTCTAATCCCCTAACATTGCTCAATTGGCAGTGTGATTACGCGAGCCAGCCCAATGGCTTGTGTGTCCTGAAGTGAAGGTCCGACTAGAACAATCCGAGCGTTCACCCTGCAGAGGACTGTGAGGGTCTGAAGCTGCCCCAGCTGTGGTTGTGTCCACCTGGAGGAACTGGGATACCAGCCACACATCAAAGAGTCCAGAGTCTTTACCAGGTTAGCTCCATGCTTTGTGCTAGACCACTTACGTGCTGCCTCCCTAACCAATATGTGTTACGATTTAGAACAAAAACAGCCACTGCTGTCTAATTCATTCTTCGAAGTCTTTGAAACCTTCTTTGAATCTATAGCCAAATGCTGCCCTTCCTTTCCATTGTGCCAGAACAGTTCACACTAAAGAAGTGGGCATTTTCAGGTACATAAGCATAACAGGGGGAATGTACGTTTACCCAAGTTTATCTGGAGGTGATGAACAGTGCTCCTCACAACACACAGTCATGCTCTCCTGCCCTTTCTTATGTGAAGGAATGTATGAAGCCTCCTCCCCAGGCTGCCCAAGCCCCATTTTTAAATAGATAAGTAAGCAGGCAAACAACATCTACTCTAAGTCTGCCACCATGGTGGGAAAGTTTGACTCCAGAGTGTTGAATTGTTTGTCTTGGGCACTCTGAGAAAGGTGTCCAGGAAAGGGAGGGAGGTCATGTACAGAGACATAAAAGTCTGCAAAGGAGCAGAGTAGGACAGTTCACTGGACACCAGGGAAACTGAGGGAACCTTACCTGAAAATGACCCTCACACTCATCCAAGTCAGGGTAACTTCCCATGTCTCTCATTAGCAGAGATCCTGGTTTTCTCCGATTAAAAAAAAAAAAAATCCTCAATTTTCAGATTAAAAAAGTAACCCCAAATCCATATTATTCCATGATTAAAATGAAATGCCACTAATATATAAATATATAATCCAATAATTTTACAATCCAATAATTTTACAATCCAAAAATTGGGGATTTTTTTTTAAATTGGAGAAAAACAGGATCACTGCTCATTAGGCACCAAAGGAAAGAACCCAGCTATTGTGTCACAATGTTCAAACACTATGTTAACAGCCACCAGTGGACGAACTTGGGTAGCCAAGTAGAGGATCTTTCCTAGAGAAAACAAATCACAAAAGCATGCAAACTGAGGATTTGGAATCCTTTTGCACCCCAGCACCATGCAGCATACACACTTTTATACAAGCATCCTCGTATACGTGGGGAAGAATTGGACAACCCCAAGCTGAGAAAGAAATCCTAGCTAGTTTTGTTACTGAAGACCAGGCAAAATATATAAAGAACAAAACTCCTGGTGGATCTAATTATACTGCAATCCTGGTATTTTGAGAACATCTCTGAGAAAAGACTATTCTCAAGGAGCACCTGTCTTTCCTCTGCAAAGAGCATCCAGAGGTGTAACATGGTATTTGTGATTCACAGACTGAGTGGGCGCGTCTGTGCCCCCTGTGCAGTCACTTAGTACTTGCTGAAGCAGGGGTCGTAGACTAGATGACTGTGCAGTCTTGGTGGTGCAGGGCCATCAGCACAAATTTTTAGATGCTCTGTTGCCATAGCTTGTCACTACAGTGACTTCACATCAGCATCATGGTTTGTGCCCACCGATGCTACATCACCATAGTGACAAACCACATCATCGTAGCTCGTCTTTATGGTGACATAGGGTCTTGTGTAGGTACAAGCCCAGTCACTTGGATTTGGTCTCAGCACTGTTTCCATTCCCAAAACAGAACAGAAAGTGTTATGTAACAAGATGTCCTTCCTTTTTCCTGAACTGTAGCTCCCCTGACAGATCCATCACCACAAATTCCACTGTAGGGACTCTAATCCTTCCCACTCTGTTACACATTGCAGGAACATAAACAAAGCTATGCCATTTTTTAATGGGATGGCTACATCACGGGGTTTACATAGCTGACTTTTATGCACACAGGCTGGCCAATGACTCATCAGCCAACATGGAGGACCATGTTATGACCAATGGCCTATTTCTCATCTGATTCTTGCCTGACCTGTGTGGTTGGGGTGGTGGGGGTGAGGTGGCATTTGGGGATCAAAACTCCTGATGCACTGTATACATGAGTTATACAAGCTTCTCCAGCTTATCAAGCTGCAGTCCCCAAGGAAGATTCCACTGTACAAGCAGAGATAACCTAACCTATTGCCACAATACCCATCCCCAGACTGAGAATCGTTGGAATGCAAAGCAAAACTAGATGATAGACTAATGGGGAATTAGGACAAAAACTTTTCCTCCACATCCAAGAACAGTTGCCATTAGAAGCGTGTTGTCCCCTTCTATAGTGGTTACAAGCTGTTGTTACAATCCGAGCCAGCCAAAGGCCTCACTTCCTCTGTGTAGCAGTGGTGGCAGTGCACTGAATTGAATAGGGATATTGTTATATGGAACAAACAAGCTCACAGTATTCACTGGCACCAGTGAATGTCTCCCTGTGCCCTTCTCATTGGTAGGCAATGTGATCTCTACTTTTGAGCTACCTCCTTGTTAACTTCTTGTTTTCTCTTCCTGTGTTTTTGTTGTCCTCAAACTGACAGAAGATTGACCAGAAGATTTGATGTGAAAAGGATCTACTTTCAATATTCTCCTGGTCTCCTCCTTTCTATACAGATTCCCTACCTCTAGATGGATTCAGATTACTTTGCAAGCCATTATGCAGGACTATCACAGGAACAAACACCATCACCAGTTGTCCACCTTTCCTTAGGTTTTCTATTCTATCTGGAGAAGTAACTTTTACTGTTGAATAGTAAGTCATGAATTGTTGTCAGACATCCAAAGGCTTTCCTATAGACAGTTCAACAGCGCAAGTAAAAACATGTGACTGAATTAGAAATTCAGGACATTGGAGTATGTTTTTTGCCACTTTGAAATTATTCTGACTTACTTCTTTCTCTGAGCCAGACTGTGCCTTGGACAGTGGCCCACTGCAGGCCATGAGTGGGAGAAAGAACATTCCTTCTCCGCTTCCAGGGTGGGCTATCTGGAGGTGGAGAGCGGGCATGGTACTAGTGGTGCTTTGGCTCCGAACCCTCCGAAGTGCAAGCCAGCAGATAAGGGGACAAGAGGTATTTTACTGTTAATATAGTCAATAACCTCCATGATATGGACTGAGGGGGGAGCAGATAGATAACTGTGGCTCCTTGAGCCACTGTATCTTCCCTAGGATGCTTCTGAGGTAGCACACCACTATGCTGCCTTCATGATGTCATTGTTGCATATGCTATTTCTGTAAAGACCTAACCACTACTGCAGCTGAAAGCCCCACTGTCCCTTCCAAAGGAAAGCCAAGAATTAGCTTAGTATGTTGTGACTGCATATGGAGAAACAAAAGAAGGCAAGAAATATCTAAATTTAAAGTGCTGGAAAATCCAACCTTTTATTTACTACATTTTGTGACTACATAAACGCTGAAACATTTTAACACTGAAAAGCATGATGACATCATCACTTGCTCTTTTTTTTTCCTTTTTTTCTTTTCTTTTTTTTCTTCTTTTTTTTTTTGCTTAGCAAACACAGCAGATGATATTGCACGGCATAAAGTGAGAACAGTAGCAAAGCTTAAAAAAGTAACTTAAATCTTAATGCAGTACAGGAGATACCCATAAACAAACCAGAATAATGCCTAGCGCATTACACTTGTAACTACACACAAAAATACAGAAGAAGCGCTTGACTAAGAGAGAGATTGAGGAAATATTAGCAATAAACTGTAATTAGGTACAATAATCACTTAGTCTGAAATGCGGATGCAATGTATAAACTACTACTGCTTTCTAACTGGCAAACTTAAAATGGCAGCGAAGTCATCTTCGTATCAAAATCTTCTCTTGGTTTTCATTTTTTTTCATTGCTATGGAAGAACTCCCTTTTGCTCTTGGAAGATTTCCCTACCTCTACTGATCTTATATCTGATGATTGTCTTTGGCGCCCTCTTTATGTTATGAACAATCAAGCTAACTTGAACATGGAAACTGGACTTGCGCTGAAAAATTAGTAAAGATCATAGGTACACTGAGCATGGAAAAGTAAAAGCATAGGGATATGGGGGAAAGGTTATTAAAGCAAACTGTTATTTGAAGGAGGTCTTCAAATTAATAAAGGTCATTTGTATAGTTTGAACTGGACAGTACACACAAGGGTTATGAAGACAACTACTGAAGCAAGTAAAAGACAATGCTTTAAACTTTATTTTCTTTTAATACTGTTGTTTGGTTCATACTGCAAAACTAAAATGATTCCACACTGATTATGCAATAAATGCAGAACATACCATGAAAAATCAAAATACTAAAAGCAGAAACAGAAAACATTTTTTCTAAATACAGTTCTGTCCAGTGTTTCATAGCTAATGTTGGATTAATAGACTAACAACTTTTTGTTTCCCCCCACTTGAAACATAATTCATTGCACGGCATTAGTTCATGTATTAAAAGCTGACAATTAACCAATGCTTACCAATAGACCATTTAATGATCCTGCATTTCAGAGCATTTATATTGCCCCATTTTCAATACTTGAAGTATAAAAAATGTATCTAGAAAGTGTAATTTTTGACCAAAAGCTCAAACCCTCCCTTTGTCATTCCCTCCCTGATCCCAGCAAACATCCCCAAAATGCAAACAACATAGACCTTGAGTTTAACTATTGTGCACAAAAAGAAAATATTTACATCAATCACAAATCATGTTGGTACACGACATTTAGTTGAAACAGAATCTAGCACTCAAGCAAAATAAAATACAAGTAACTGGCATCGTATTTTCTGTGCCATGACGCCATCATCAGCTCTGTAATTATCATTGTCATTACTTTGGGGATTTTAATTCAAAACTGATTTTTCCCTCTAAAGTCGTTCAGCATGATGCCAGATATAGGATCCACTCCAAGATACAGTACAGTGCATTCATGGGGTATGCACTTTCCTTCTATTTTGGTTCAGTCGGGTAATCAAATATTCTTGTATTGTCATAGCCAGGGGTTGAATACAGCCTGGGCAAATACAAAGCACAAGGCCTCCTAATTAATCAAGGCCCCTTGAGTTTCCTCTACAAAGTTAATAAGACTTACAATTGGGCTCTCCTCAGGGGTGACTGTCACCTTAAATATATTTACCAGATGTGATCTATCAAAGCACTTTGACCCCAAGTTTGGAAAGCACTTAATCATCTGCTTAAATTAGTCTTCATGCAGGAAAGCACTGTGCTTAACTTTAAATATGGGCTTAAGTGTTTTCCTGAATCAAGGCCTTGAGCACATGCTTAACTAGAAGGACCTGAGGAGTCTCCTTGACATTAATGAGACTACAGCTGTGCTTGAAGTTAAGTGCTTGCTTAAGGGCTTGACTGGACATATTTATTCTGCCAATTTTCTTGGAGAGAAAGGTGGAGGAAAATTCCTGCAACATGAAATATTGTCATGCCTAATGGCTGCTTGCTAGGACTGAAAAACTGTCCTGTTCTGCTTTAGTGTATGCACCCCATAACTGTGTCCAGCAGACCAGCTGCTTCTAACAGTACTCTCTCATGGCTCTATCTTACCCAGCTGAATTCAGTGTAACTTTTCCCATTGACCGCAAATGGAGCAGGAGCCAGCACCACTATATGATGAGTGATACCTCACCCTACAGCTTTCTTTATGCAGTAACCTTCCTCTGTCTTAACCTAAGCAGTTAAGGGATGAGGGGTGAGGTAGGGGGGCTTGGCAATGCCTGTATCATCATGTATTAAGAGCATTTCCAAATTCAAGTTAGCTTTTCTCTAAAGTTTTACATCCTCTACTTGCTATACCCGTGCGAATGGCAAATAAAAACAAACAAAAAAAAGTCAGTAAAGTCTCTCACAAATGCCAGTGCTTTTAAAACATTAAACAATGTTTAAATTCTTTGGATGTGCAGGTCTTACCCACAAAATAACCTTTCTAGAAAAAGACAAATAAATTAAATGAAAAACACACTAATAATGCCTTTCTGCTTTCTAAGTGACAAAAGTACTACCTTGAAACACTCATTTTGGCATGTACAAGTTTTTTGGGGGTGGGGGGGATAACCTGGCAGTGTTTGTAACACACATTGAAGTGCATGCTAAGACAAGTCTGAAGATACACCCTGCAGTCAAGAGAAGCACTCTCCTTCAGTTTATCTTAGCATCAAGAACAAAAAGATTGTAACATAAAGCTTTGGCCGTCTTGGAATCTACTATATACATTTTTTTCACTACATAGTCATAAATTAAAGCAGTGATTAAATAAGCGTATATAAAATGTAATTAAATTAAAAATCACAGCACATCATAGAAAAAAATAGGAACCCATTTATCACAGCAGAGAATACTTTTACCCTGTGGAAAAGAACATTGACTAGCAAACACAAAGCATCTCAATTTAAACAAAAGAAATGTAAGCCATTTTTCTCTTCCTTGCATTCTTTGCAAACAACAATCTTTATCCAGCCTCTGAAACAGTTCCAGGAATAAGGTCTTCCTTGAGTATAACAGAGCAGTTCTGCCAAAGGAAATGAAAAAAGAAACCCAAACCCAAACGATAAAAAAGAAACGTATAAACAAAACAACCCCTACAAAATAAATAAGAATTATAAAGCTTTTTTTTAAGTAACCTTAACAATTATCAAACTAGTAAGTTCTGCCTTATCACATAGACTCTCTATACAACATAACCCTAAGGATTTATTACTATGAGGTATTTGGAGGAATTGGTAAAAGAAATGCACGGCCTGTCTGAGTAGAGGGACTCAAGCTGCTTTCAGGGGGAAAGAAGAAGGAACCTTTGGTTTGTCAGCAAGAAAGTGGAAAAAAACATTTTCCTTTGGTATCAAAGAAAGTTTCATTGCATGGTTGCACGGCAAAAAGCACCACGGTGAAGAATTATTCCTTTTTTTCATTAGTGGCCTTTCTAACAGGCTGAGGTATTCAAAGAGTATAAGGTGAGAGATAAAGAGGTCAACAGCGGTTTAACACTTTGGTTCAAGCAAGGCACTCGTCCTATGAGTTTACAAAGTTTGCAACATGTTTGCCTAGAGCTTTATTATTATCATCATCATCATCATCATCATCAGAAGTAGCAGTCGTAGTAATAGTAGTATTTATAAGATTATTATCATTATTATTAAGAATGAAGACAAGTTTACACACTGAGTGAAGATTGAGGAAGGGGTAGGGGGTATTTAAAGAAAGAGTATGAGTTCCCTTTACAGACTAAGGCCGTGCATGAAAAATCTTTGGTATTCTTTGGTATCATCAATGTGATTAAAATCACCAATGGAAATCGAGTGAGGTAGCGTCTTTGGTTCACACTATAAATAGTAGATCTTTACACACTTTTTCTTTTTTTTTCTTTTTTTTAAATACGTGGAAGTAGCTATCCCTTACCTTTTGCTTCTTTGTCTTTAGCAAATAGTTACCAAATGTATTGTAAAGCTAACCACACCACAATAATAAACCAGGAGGCTAAGCAGTCTCAAAATTAGCCTCTGGGCCTTTGAATGCACCCTAAACACAGCTAGATAGAAAAGGGATAAGTGCTTTCTCTTTGTTTGCTAAATGCATAGTTTTCATCCTTATGTACAAAGGAGGAGGAGAAGAGAAGGAAGGGGAAGGATCACCTTTCCAGGGAAAATATGTCTTTTTTTTCTTTTTTTTCTTTTTTACAACTTAGGTGAAGAGAAGTGTCCTAAGACTCTTTGGTATAACAAGATCAGCAGTGTTTTCTTGCCCTCCAAGGACAGGCTGTCCACTTCGGGCAGAATGCCCACTGATGCAACGGCTCGATTCTGAAGTCCTTCTCAGGAACCAGCCCTATTCAGAGACATATTATGCACCTCTCTTTTACTCAGAGGAACACCTAACTCCACAAGTAGCTCCATTGACTTCAAGGGGGCCACTTGTTGAGCAAGATTCTTTTCAACATGAGAAAGCAGGACAACAGGTAGCTCACTGAAATCAATAGGGATTTTGTCACTGTCTTGAGAAGGAGCAGGCTCAAGCACTCAGGCAAAAAACCCCATTCTAGGTTTTTTTCACATTGGTTTCTGGTTTGATTTGCCTGAGTAAGGACATAGGATGAGGCCCTTGGATAGTAATATGGGAGCCAAAAAGTAGCAGTGTTATGGTGGTTTTCTGGAAAGTTAATAATGCATTTACAATGTGGATGGATTAAAATGTTCAACCTCTTTGCCACCCCTCTTTTGGGTCCTTCTGATAACTTTTGGATTCACTCCAAGAACTGAGTGCACGTTTCCAATGCCCACTAGTTTTTGATGAACTTTGACTGAAGCCCAGCCTCTTGGCATTTCCAAGCATTTTCCATTTTTTTTCTTCCTTTCCTGTTTCTTGTCAATCTTAGGTCCTAAACCAGTAGCTTGGTGGTACTCTGGTGGCCTAGTAGGAATTTAAAATTTGACAGGAAATGTTGGCTGAAACTCTGATGGCATTGAAGTCAATAGAAAGACTTCCACTGACTTCTATAGGGGCAGGATTTTGTCCTTTATGTAGAATTTTAAGTTTAATTTTAGAAATAGTGTTTACCTTCCTGGGTGACCATTGCTAAAGACAAGAAATGATAAGAATCAGGGTGCACCAAATAATCTACTGTCTATGCTTCAGTCAACGCAGAGGGCAGTACACTGAGAGGTAAAACAACTTGCTAATGAGGATGAAGAATTCCATACTTATTTTGCTTCATATTTAAAAAGGAAGTAAAGGAAAGCGTGTTTTCTGCATCTTTGAAGTATGATTAGTATATTGCTTATGGGAAGGGTGACTTTGCTCATAATGGCTTTTAAAAACAAAAGGTCTAAATATGCTTAAACAGACATATGAAAAACCACTTTTAGGCTGTAACTTGAGCATCAGTCTATGTGTGTAAATGTGTGTATATATCGCAGAGATCCTGAAATTGCATATTGGGTGCAAATATAATGCTGGTATGAAAGTTTTCTTTGGTTTAAGCAAATAGTTTCAAAAGACATTACAATGTACATACTAAAAATGCGGTAATGTACTCTGAATTTCCCTGCATTTTTAAATTCTCAAGTTTTAAATAAATAAGGCTTTCTTTCTAACCTATAAGCTACACAGTAGTGTGTTCCTAGAAAAAGCAAAATATTAGTTATTGTCCTTTATTACTACTACCTTAAAGAAATTGCATTGATAAGATAGCATAAATGTAAGTTTATATCTTCGTATTAGTGTTTCAACTTTAATTGTGTCTCACTGAGTATGGACATTTAAAAGAAAGCTTGCTAGAATTTCAGGTAAGCTAGCAACTCTAAAATATGAACAGACCACCTTTCAATAGACAATAGCATTGTCAGTTTTAAAAATGGGTTTAACATAGAAAAATGTTGAGAAATATTTGGTGCCAAACATCCTGTTCTTGTTTAACGTTGTTTTAATAAGGAGCTATTTAAGTTGCATTGTAAACACCTATTTGTAAATTAACTGTATAGCTTGAAACTTGACCAAACACTGTTGACTTAGAAAATAAATGGTGCTGCAAAGTTACTTAATTTCTTTGTCTTTAGCATTTTAATTGGATTTTATAACAAGAGTATAGTTTCTGCTACTGTTAACATATATTGGATTCTAGTTTACCTTCAATTTGTTTTAATATAGGTATTGAGATTACATATTTCTCATCCTAATAATGGGACATATACCTGCATTTGGTTAATTTGGAATTTAAGATACTGAGTAAATTTTGCTGCAGTAATCTGAAATACCAGTTAGAGAGCTAACAGGCACATGTTAATTTTTTTAAACCCCCCCTTTACATCAGAACTTTATATGCAGACTTTACACTGTTTTCTTTTGGATTTTATCATAGTATGAATGGAACAAATTAAACTTCTTCTAAAGTTCTGTTAGCAACAGAGTATTTAAATGCTTCTCAACTACTAATTTTAAACTATTTCATGCATTATCCTGGTTAACAGATGAGCAAGAAAGAATGTGCTAGAATAAAAACTTAAATAGATGCAAATAGAAAACATTGGACAACATCCTGTTCTCACTAAACTGCATGGGAATTTTGCTGTTGACTTCAATGGAACCAGAATTTGCCCCCCAAAATACCAGCAGTACTCTTCTGGAGCTGGCTCCACTGAACTTAACAAGAGATGTGCCATTATTTTAAATGGGAAAAGAATCTGGAAGCAAAAGAACATCCCAACTCAGGGCATGATTCATTTTCCAATGAAGTCAATAGATAAAAAGGCCATTGATGTCAACAAGGCAAAGTCTAAAAACTAGACCACATTGTGGTCTAAAAACTAGACCACATAGTTTTTAGATTAATCCATACTTCTTATTTTTGTGTACAAAATGCATCAAATTGAACTAACTATAATGTTTGAGGTCTAGATGGGAGAGCTGAGTTATTTTTACCTAGAACAGACTGGTAAGAAAAGATGGTCTTTTCATAGCATTCAATGAGATGAGCTTTCAGCAACATCAGCCAGGGACAGTGTAATACATGTGTGCATACATGGCAGATTTCACATTATTCTTACACACAGCTGTAACGGCTCTATTCTCTTTTTGCTGAAGCCAACACTAAAATGCTTCTTTGCTTTTATGGGAGCTGGAGCCCATTATTAGCATCTGTGCTATTACACTGGTATATACGGCTACAACTAACACTACATTCTTTCTTGCCAATTATGGAAACAAATATTAAAGTGGTTTAATAATTGCAAATAACAGTCTTGATTACAAGTTATGTGTTATACAGTTAGATTAGTTTATACCTATAACTCTACATAGTATTTTGTGTAAAAATAGCTTTGGAATATTAAAATCATTGCAATAAAATACCTGCAATATAATATTAAATGTGTTCTTTGGTAGCTAGTCGATTTTTTATGGATGGAATATTGTTTTACTTTTTAAATCTGAACATTCCTTAACAAACAAAGAGAATGCACTGGTTTAGGTATCATTCAAAATTTCTTTGCCTAGTTTGAACTTGTCTCCAGGTGTTGCACCAGGTAAGTTCAAACAATAAAACAGCAAAATCACACTACCATTCAAATGAATTCAGACGACTCCACGCTATTTTGGTCATGCTATAGCACAACAACCCCTTCAGAAGACCAGCCCTGACTGAGTCCCTAACCACTGGTGTGTACACAGTACGGATACACTATACACCTTCATGGCAATTTCTGTGGAAATGAAGAGCCATATCTGAAAAGATGTCCATTCAATGACAAGAAATCACTATGCTCCAAACCACTAAACAGCCACGTACGGTGAAAATGATCATGGATGAAGGTGTAAGAACAGTGGTTTCTTTCTTTTCGCTCTCTTTTTTGTTGTTGTTTCATTCCTTTTTCTCTCTTTTTTATTTATTTTTTTGCAAGTTGTCGTCCTACTAAAGTGTGTGTCTCAGAACAAAGTCATAATGCAGGTGAAATAAGTCTTTGGTTTCTTTGGACTTATAAATAACATTTTTTTCAAATAGTTCTAAGAATAAACCTGCTATCTTGAGGTCCTGGTCTTTATTTATTTATTTATTTTTAAAGCTTTTCCACCGAGGTTTAGTTTGTGGTTATTCCTTCATGCTTTGGTACAAGTGCTTGATGAAGATGATGAGTTGCCTGAATTGGAGCTGCCCTCATCTTGCCACTTATCCAGACTCCTCCTCCGTGCATTCATGAAAAAGTTGCTGACGGTGCTCAGCTCCAACCCTAGCTGCTGGGAAATGGTGATTTGTAATTCTTTGGATGGACGCTTATTTTCCTTGAATATTGCATGTAGAGTTCGACGCTGGACATCCGTGAAGACCAACCTAGGCTTTTTGGGTGTATTTCCTCTATCCTTCCCATGTTCTTGTTCTTTCCTTTTGCATGCTGCAATAAAACACAGTAGATTTTAGAATTTAGACAAAGGGAACATTTAAGAAGAGGATGCTATAATGCATGAAGCGAGAGAACTGGGAGAATCAGTCATTTAATCTCATATCTTCCAAATGTACAGGCAATATATAATGTGGTCAAGGCAAATCACCCTACATCCAGACACAGGCTGTGGACACACACTATGTTTGTAGAGCTTACAGAGATTGTTTTACTGCTACAAAAAGCTAGCATGCATATTTTCAGCCTGCCACAAAGATTGTGTACCTACCAGTAAAAATTCCAATTTAAAACAGGAACTTCTCTGCAGTGCTGTGCTATGTTTTGTAGTGCCACATGTAACCTGCGGACATTGTTTCCCTAGCACCTCCTCATACTTTGCTTTCCCCACCACCCGCCCAAGGGGGTGGGAGTGAGAGCAGTTGGCTCCCTGACAGTCTGCACTGCAGACAGCAGAGCTGCAGCCCAGCCAGGACTTGGGAGAGTAGCAGGACCCCACAGCTAACACCACAACAGCAGAGAGAGTTATTGTTGCTACAGAAAGGGCATGAAGAGTTGCTGCTCTTCCTTCAGTGGTGCTGCTGCTGCAATGGTAGGGAAGGGCAGGGGTGGATTACTCTTTAGTGGGCCCTAGGCAAACCAACTTGTGGGCCCCCAGCTGAAGATGACATTTTTATATTACTTTTTTTACTCAATAATTATAATAAGTAAAATAAACACAGCTGGACCCCTTCTTCACTTAGGGCCCTAGGCATGTGTCTAGTTTACCTATGTGTGAATCTGGTCCTGAGGAGAGGGGACAAGGAAAATGTTGCTCTGTGACCTGGGACCTGGTCCCAGAGCAGCTTCTATCAAATACAGATTGCCCAGTCTCTCTTCCCTATGTGACTAAGGCCATACTTGGACCTACTGCCACACACTTAGGGTGTTGTCAGATGTTACAATTCACACTCTAAGGAATGTTAGGCATCTTTAAAGTCAGATCATGCTGTGAGCAGTCAAACATTAAGGGTTAATACCCTCTCTGAAGTGCACAGCTCTGACTTGCAGCCTGAGGGCTGATGAGCAGGGGTGTAGCGAGGAGCTGCCCAGTCTAGACCCCAGCTGTCCTGCTCTCTGGTTCTCTGGCAGCTCACTGGCAGCTGCCAGCTCCCCCAAGGCTGCCCTGCTGCCTGGCTCTTTGGCTCTCCCACAGCTCCACCACAACTGCCAGCTTCCCTGTGGCTGCCCGACTCGTAAGACCTTTGCCAGTTTGGGCAGTACAATCCAGGAGGAAAGACCGTCCACATGGAGGGGGCACTGGGAGTGATACATCCTGGCATGCTGTAAGACCACAAATTGCTTGTACTGGCCTTGTGGAGCAGACTGATGTTACCTCAACACAACCAGCCTAACAACCAGAGATACTCCTGGCCCACACACCTGTAATTCGAGATGCTCGGAGCCCACTTAGCTTGTCTTTTCCTGGGTAGACACTCCCACCTAAAAAGTATGTAACATGTGGGGAAGGTAATATCTATCTAACAACAGTCTTTGTGATGTGTGAGTCTCTGCTGATGTGTAACTTGCACCTTTTTATGCCATCTCAGAGCTACTCATCATGGCAGATAAAATGGCACATGCCCCAACTTAATTAATTATTGCATCCATCTATTCATTGCATTTTTCACACCTCACTTCTCTCATCTTTTTGAAGGGTGAGTTACACTGATTTATATCCTCTTAAAATCCTTTATGTTTAGAAGCAGTGGACAAAATTCAAGAATGATGCATAAAGGCTGGAGTTGGGTGTAGGCTGTAGGTTGGAGTGCATGTGAGTCTACATGAGTCCCTAATTAAGTTTGAGGGGCTCTTGAGAGAGTCTAAATTGGTGTGCCATAGATAGTGGAGGCTAGTGAATATTACAGTAATTTAGTCTCCCTTAGAGTCATCTCTGAATTTGACCCAGAGAATCTCCCTGTTGGCATGAGACTGTCTTCGGGTATGTATTCTCTGGTGTGTTGGCTGGCACTTTTAAATGCCCCAGGGAGAGGGTTTTTGTCACTTCTCTTGGGGAACAGACCACAGATTGGTATGTCTCATTTTCAGGATATGAGTGGGCATTAATTGCATACTATAGCAGAATCTCATGCCAAAGGAGATAGGGCATTTAATACACAGTTCTCTTTAATGTTTTCTACTCCTACATTTAATCACTAGGAGGATCTTTACCTGTTTATAAGAGAAACCCAAGTCGTGAATAAACTTCGGGCTCCATCATATTTCAAAGATCTCTTTCTGGCATAGAATGGGCAGATTAGGCACCCCAGTGGCAGGGATTATCCCCATCCAGGATCTCACAGATTGAGATTGTGCCTAAGGGAATCTGGTGGGCTGCAGCTGCAGCCTGGGTAGTGCTCATGGTCCTCCTCTGGTAACACAGAGCTAATCTGGAACAGATCATTCAAATTGGACCTTTCTTCCCCTGTGCCACAGAGTCGTCTTTAAACGTATATTCCCTTGGAAGTGGTAAGGTCTGGGACACGCAACCAGACCATGAGCACAAACCACTTTCCCAGCTCCCACAAATCATACTAGAGAGCCCATGGTTTCTCATGCCCCTGTCAGGACAATCAGGAAGACAATCCTCGGGAGAAAGTTTCCCATCTTAGCACCTTCCAATGAACAGGTGGCCTGGCCCTGTCTACCAAAATAAGTCTAGGCCAGGGAAGGCAATGTTTTTTGGCCGGAGTGCCTAAAAAACCACCTCTACCTTAGAAGGTACTGGAGTGCCCGCATACCAGAAAAGCAAAATGGGGGTGGGGAGGGGGTACATGGCAGGACACACAGCATATTAGTATATTTAATAATCATAAATGTTGCCTTTGTTGTTCTGTACTCCTTTTTTGTTGAGCATGTTGCAATGAGAGATAGACAAAAAAGAGGCAAATAAGAGAAAGAGGAGAGAGAGAAAGGAAAAGGAGAGCAGAGAGAGAACCAGACGTACCACATACACACGCACATGCACACTCACATGCACACAGAGAACCATGTGCACAAACACAGAGAACCAGAACACACCCAGAACAGACAGATGCACACGAACATCCACAGCCAGACACGTGTGTGTGACACAGACACACAGAACCAGAGGCAGACAAACACACAGAACCAGATGCTGGGCTCGGAGTGGGTGGGAGTCTGGTGGGCTCAGCTGCTGCCAGCCACGAAGCCCAGGCTGCTCCCAGCAGGCAGCTGGGTGGGTGCAAGCCCTGCTGCAAGCAGACTGGGCTCTGTGGTTGGCAGCAGCTACCCAGAGCCTGAGCCAGTTGCAAACATCTGCTCCGGGCTCTGGCATCAGCTCCATACCGGCAGGTGCATGTGTGCCTCGGAGCAGATGGTGGGGATAGAGGCAGCATGGCCCTCCTGCTATCTGCTCTGAGGTCCACCTGCAGTCACTGCTGGCATGGAGCTGATGTCAGGGCTGTGAAGCCTGGCACAGCTGTTTGCAGCCTGCTTGCTGCCTGCTGCAGCTGTCCAGAGCCCAGGCTGGCTACAAACAGCTGCGCCAGGCTCCAGAGCCCAGTCGTCAGTTCTGTGCCAGCAACGGGGAAGAGGCTGGGGTTGCTCTACCTCAGGCCTCCCCCACCACTGTCAGCTCCGAGGCTCATGTGCACCCACTGGTATGGAGCTAATGATGCAGCCTGGAGCAGATGTTTGCAGCCTCCTGACTGCAACTGGCCCAGGCTCTGGGTAGCTACTGCCAAGCACGGAGCCCAGTCTGCTTGCAGCAGGGCTTGTAGCTGCCCAGCCGCCTGCTGGGAGCAGCCCGGGCTTCATGGCTGGCAGCAGCTGCCTAGAGCCCAGGCTGGTGGTGGTGTGCTGAGCAAAATGGCCTTGTGTGCCATGCTCAGTACATGTCCTGGGGGTTGCTGACCCCTGGTCTAGGCGGTACAGTGATGTTCTTGTAATTTTATCTCCTTGGATTTACTGTAATTTTCTACCGGGTAGAGAAGCTAGAGAAAAAGAGAAAAGATCTAATGAAGAAAATGATGCCTTTATTATTGTCTATTAAAACTAAGAAAACACTATCATTGAGGCATTTAAGCTTTGATAATGCCCATTAGTGATGGCCGTATAACTATGTAATATCCCTGTGAAGTGAGGTGGAAATTTACTGAGGTTTCAAGTTCACATTTTTTATCTTTCATTATTTGTTGTCAATCCATTTTCAGTAGCATCTTGTTATTGGAAGAGGGATAAAGAACTGAGAGAAAACAGGATTTTATTACAGTCTTGCAGGCCCAGATAATTATATATTTTGAACTATGTTTTGACACTAGGAACAATGGCCCAGTAAATCGCAGTTACAACATTTCTGTTTAATGTAATGTTTTCCTCTTACTTTCTTGGTGTGGTTTTATTCTCCATTCCTAAAGTGAATTTGTCACTTGTGAATGTGTTATATGGAAAGACATGGAGATTAGCCACTGGACAGACACAGGAGGCCAGTGTGAATGCAAGTTTATGTAGCACTATGCCTCCCTATTAATCATCTCTAAGTGCTAACCTAGAGCAACTTCCTCAAAAGTTAAAAATGGAAGTCTAGTCACTGCATCTGTCTAGTCCTCACTTGGGCCAAGGCTGGGGCCAGTTATGGTAATACTATATTTACCTGAATCCAAGACAAGGTTATTTTCCCCATTCACGGGGAGGGGGGGCACATCTTAGATTCAAGTACAAGATGAGATGGGGGCAGTGGCTGCAGCTCCAATTCCAAGCCCAAGCCCAGGATTGGCATCAGAGTTTCAGCTGCAGCTGCTGCTTCCCACCCCCACTTGTCCCTCACAGCCTCTCCCTCCCCACCACACCTTTGCCTCCTCTGTCTTCCCTCCTCATACTCCCTCCCTCCAACCCTTCCACTGCTTACTGTCCCATCACAGCTGCCAGGGGCCTTTCCCTGACCCTGACCCTGGCCCTGGCTCTGGCTCTGGAGTTGGGACCAGGGCTGCCACCACCACAACCGCTTTTCATGACCAGGCAGGGGCTGGAGGTCACGTCTACTCCATGCTTTTAGATGGAGATGGGGTTGTAATGGGAAGGTAAGCAGCAATGATGGGGTGGGGGGAAGCAGCATGGAGGAGAGGCAATAGGGCAAGGGCAGGTACTAGGGAACAGACTCTGGGAAGCAGGTAGTGGGGGGGACAGGTGCCAGGGGATGCAGGCATCATGGAGGAGGCAGGCACCAAGGGTGCAGACATGGGAGGGCACAAGTGGTGGGGGGCAGCTGGCAGAGAGGCAGGTGGCAGGGAGATGAAAGCACCACATGGGGTACAGCAGGGGGGACAAGTAGCAGAAGAAGGCAGGGGAGGCACAGACACTGGCGGGGGTCAGGCAAAAAGAGGGGCAACAGTTAGAGGGGGCAGGTGGCTAGGGGCCACTTGACTCCCCTACCACCTGCCCCCCCCCCACTTGTTTTGCTGCTGTTTTGTGGGGGAAGAATTTAAGACAAACTTCCAAATATTAGATTCTATACATGGAAAAGTATTAAAAAATTTATAATTTTTCAATATCTGGAATCTAATTCTTGGGAGGTAGTCTTATGACACATTGGCCAAATGAACTGAGATTCAGAAATTATGGGGGCGTTTTTTAGAGTTGTTTTGACCTAAAAGGTCTTGAAGAGCAATTTAAAGTTCAATCTGCCTTTCCTTTAGGATACTGGACCACATGTAGGCAATATATAGTGTTTTGCATGCAAGTAAACTCTTACTAGAATTATGTTAGTGAATCAATTGCCAGACAAAACATTTGTTTGCTGAGTTTATGTTGAAAAAATATATTAATAATTTATGAGCTAAAAATACCCTTACAAGAATGTTGCCTTATCTAGCAGAGACCATTATAAGGCAATCCATAAATTGAAAAACTGGAAGATCTAAACATTTGAATGAATGGAAATATATAATGAAAGCATCTAAAAAATCTTAACTCTCTAAAATAACTTCAAGTTTTACCCTTAACTCTGCCCTGTAGTGATGCCTTGATGAGAAAAAACAAATGTTGAAACAAAATGATCCATCCATAACAAACACTTTCATTCTCTCTGAATGCTTTAGTTTAACTTTCCATTGGTTGCACAAATGCCAGCCTTTGCACAGCCACACTTTCCACAGAATAATTTGTCATTCCTTACAAAATCCTGATTAGGCAAACAACATACTTCAGGCCATCACTCCACATTCTTTATTAAGAATCAACATGTCACCAGTTACACCAAGCAGTAAATACAAAGCTAGTTGAACTACACTTATAAACCCCCCAGGTCTAGATCATAAAACTACAGGACAGTATCCCAGAATCATAGGGATAAAAAGGAAACAGCTATGCATTGTGAAACTATCTTGTTTAGCTTGATGGCTTCATGATCCCTGTGTTGCAGTTCGTAATATTTAAGATTTCTAGGGGAGGGTTATTTAGGAAATGACCCAAGTTGGGAACATTTTATTCCAAGGATCCCCGCAGATGCACCTCAGTCCTGAGCTTCTCAAACACTAGCACTGCTTAAAAAACTGGGATCAAAGAAGTGGAAAGGATGGGGTAAAACAATGTAAAATACTTGTAATTTCTGATTAAGCAACAATCATCTGGCACTTTTCAAATTTTCAGATAATTTGCACCAGTTCAAGCAACTTAAGTCAAAAAGGAGCCTGGAAAGACAACTGAATTCTAATCTTAACTGTGCTGTTGCTACCAATGCTTCAGACATGAATTTTGTTATATTCTTTTTAACACAAAGTGCCCACTGTTGGCTCTTCCTCAGTGGAAGTGATAAAAAGTTAAAAATACTACTCTATTCTAGTTTGACTTAGGCTGGTTGTATAGTAGAGTGTCATACCTGCCAAGAAAACCAGTGCCCATAATAATTCAGATTTTATTAGCCTTCCACCACAGATCAGTGCTTGTCCAAGTGTCCAGGAAAAAAATCGGCTTTTTCAAATGGAAGGATCACGCAAAGTGTGAGGGACCAAGGAATATAGCATATTCTAGAACTAAGGAACTCACTGAAAACACCTGGCAGATTCCTCCTCTAACTTGAAATACCCTTTCTTAGGTGCTGCCACTGATCTTAACTGTGGTCGTAACATTAACAGACATTTATTCAGTGGCAGCACCCCAGGAAATTCATATTAAATGATATCATTCTTTCTCTTCTCACATTCTTAATATTTTATCTCTATTAAAAGGTGGTTGTACTGTATAGGACAGACAGTGCCTACTGAATGAGAAGCTGTTCACTGTCTTTATTTATCCTCGTTGTTGTTTTACATGTGCAGAACTGAGGCCTGCAGAGTTTAAGAAAAAAATTTCTGCTAGTTTTGGATGCCCCATTTGGATGCCCCATTTGAGTGCTTCAGACCTGGTTTTTAAGGCCATATCTACACTGCAAACCTCATGTGCCTGGCAGAGGTACCCTGCTCTATGCTCTTGAATCAGAATCAGCAGAACTATCTCTGTGCTGAGTGACAGTGACAATTAATCCATCCCCTGTACTTTACTTCATGGGAACTGTCTCCTGAACCAGAATGCATGTGGCATGTCTGAGGATGCCATGGCCAGGCCTGGTAAATCTGCAGCATATGCACAGCCTCAGAGCACAGAGCATTTCCATACCACTTTGTATATTCAAAAGGATACATCCTATTGACTTCACTTCTGGTTGTGAATGCTCAGCTCCTTGGCAAACAAGACAGCAGAATCTCAAGTCAAAAAGAGGTACAGTTTATTAGTGACACCAGTTTGGTTTAAATATTTTTTCCCAGAATCACATGGGAACTCTGTGGTAGAAGTAGAGACAGACTCCACTTCTCCAGGGACCATTCAAGTGCCTTAGTCATGAGACCATCTCTCCCTGTCCTGCAGTCCCCTGCCTTATTCAATAGACACCTTCCAACGTCTGCAACACAAGTGAGGTTGTCCTAGGGACAACAGCTTCCTTTACTTCACCCCCTTCCCAGGTACAGTCCATCTTGTGTAATAAAGGAGGCAAGAGCTCTATGGAAAAATAGTATGTGATTGTACAATTAAGAACTGTATTACATGCACATATACAAAGGGTCTGACTTAAGGTTGTGAGGGAAACTGTAATTCTGGCATTTCCAAACTTCTGACTGCTTGCCTTTTCCAGCTTACCATTCTTTCAGCATACCTTTGTGTTCATATAGATTCCTAGGCTTTTAAAAACAAGGAAAATCAAAACTGAGACATTCTGTCATGTGGCATTGTACTGGCTCCTTTCTGGTCCATCATCAGGGCTGGAACCCATAGCACACCTCTCTCCAATGTGACATAGCAGACTAGCAGACCACCTGATAGTAATACTAGTATGCCGTCCCAAGTGAAGCAGGATGAGATATACAGTTGCTAATGTATTTCACAGACATTGGCTGACAGCAAAGGAATTCTTCTCTTTAAAGGGCAAAAACTCTTCTGTTCAGCTCCCTTCTAGCCAGGTTCCTCCAGCTCATGTGCCTGCCAGTCTGTCCCAGTTTCAGTTTGGTCTTTCATCCTCCTACAGTTTTTCATCCTGATCTCCTCTTTCACAACTCCTTACCCCAGTCTCTTTGCCCAGCTTGTCTCGATACCCTTCCTCCTGGCTTCTCCACTACATTTTTATCATACCAATCTACTCTTCCATGCTTCATGCCTAGTTCAGCTCACATTTATTCCATATGGCAATCAGACTGATTCCTCCCTCTCCTGTTCACTGTCTGGACACCCTAGAAAGGACCATCAATGAGAGATGTTCTCCCTGTGGCTAAAACTCAACATAGACTTTTTCAGTCTGAATGCTTAAAGTTTGGTAAAATCACAAATAGATGAATAGCACGTCTTATACTGTAATGGGAATTGTCAGGCCACCTTTACAATAGGTAGTGCTACCAGCTCAACCTATAGTGGAGTTGTCAGCGACATTTATAAGACAGGGGTTGTTCTTAATTCATAACAGATCCATTTTTAATGTATCTAGTACCTGTATAGTGGAGAGAAGACAATGCAGCATTAACTATATCTAGTGCATGGAGCCTATAGTGGCTTTGTGATAGAGCTGAGCTGTGAAGTAGATATGGGTTGGATCAATCATAATCTAACTCTCTTCCCTTCCCATGGCTGCCCTGTCAGCTAAGTAGGAAAAGAGAGGGCCAAGTACAGAAACAAGAGTACGCGGCACAGGGGGTTAATGTGAAGTCCTACCCTGAGAGTGGACTCAGCTTTCCCAACCTTTACATGCGATGGGTGGTTGTACAGGTGATGCGGGTTTAGTACACATGATGGGGGCTGGTAGACGTGACAGGGGTTTAACCCCCAAGGTTTTACTTTATGCCCCCTGAACTGAAACAGTGGGTTTTTAATTGAAACACACCATTTCAATTTTTCCATCATGTTATGATGTGGGCTCGATACTTTTTTTTTTAATTGGAGCCAGAACCTGCCCATGGCTGGGAGGCCAGCTGTCAGTGGGCCAAGCAGCCCCTGAGCTGCAGGGGGCTCCAGTCTTTCCTTCCACAGTGGACCCCTCCTCGGGGGCTGCCTGGGTGGGCTGCCAGCTGGCAGGGTGTTGCCCCAGTTCAGAGGCAGCATCTAGCTAGATTCAACTGCTCCCTGAGCTTGCCAGGGCTTCCAGAACCCTGTGCACTGTCCCCACCACCTGATTTATGAAAATGTTAAAAGTTTAAAACCATTGGTGTGTTGTGCTTTCCTAGAAGATCACACTAAAATCAGATCACCCCATTACAGCATTAGTATGGATTCTATGGCATAGCTGGCCATTTCCCCCCATCCTCTAATAAACAGAGCCATGCTTTTCCTTTCTAGCAGTGCCCCCAGGTGAATGACACCGCTTCAGAGGCTGTTTGAAAGAGCCTGAAGAAAGACTGGTTAAAAAAGTCAAGGCAGAAGACAGAGAAAGAGGCACACTGACTCTAGCAGCACATGTGTGTAGCTATGACAGTGTAATGTTATCAGTGCCACAAGGAGGTGGCAGGGACAGTGCATGGGGTTTCCAGGCAGTGGGGAGGTGGCAGGGATAGTGCATGGGGTGCTGAAAGCCCCAGTGGGCTTGGGGAAAAGTTAAATCCAGCCAAGTACTGCCTCCAAGGTGGGGCAGCCCCCCGCAGCCCTGTGGAGGCACCACTGCTATGGAGGAAAGGACCAAGGCCCCCCACAGCTCAGGAGCCACTCAGCCTGCCAGCAGCTTGTCCCCTGATCACAGGAGAGCCGGGCAGGCAGGCTCTGCAAAAAAAGAAAAGAAAAAAGGATCGGGTCCCTTGCTGCTTCTGCCTTCAGTAGGTGCCTGCAGCTGCCAGATGCCTGCCTGGTGAAGGGAAAAGTGGTGAGTGGTCCAGTCCTTTCTTCTGATGGAGCCTGCCCACCTCTCCCATGGCCCGGGGGGGTGGGGGGAGAGCTGACAGCTGCATCATTGCAATTTGCAACACTGTAAACTAAACTACATGGGGATGTGGTTTAGTTTGCAACGTTGCAAACCCCCAAACCTCATGCACATGTATTCTATGACACTATTAAGTTACACAGAGGAAATGTCTGTCATGTGTACATGGTGACAGTTGTCATGTGCACAAGTGCCCTAAGAGCCCAGCACTCAGCATCCTAGGTTCATGTCAAAATGTTATTGCTCATTTTAGTGCCAAAGCAGGAGCTGAGCTCTCCAGACAATCCTGAGTCCATAGCCTGTGTGCAACTTCCAGCCTATGTGAAAAAGAGTCTCTGTCTCTAAGAGGGTTTTATTTATACTGCGCCATTTGAATAGGCACTTGCAAGAAACAAAAACCAATGAGTATTTTACTGCCATGGCAGGGATATTCGTGAGAGACCACTGCACTGATGCGTTGCTAAGAACATTGCTGAAGTGATCCATTAGCAGAACACAGACTGCTAATGCAGGTTCTTTCCTAGCATTGTATATTCCACACTCCTTAGAGGAAAATTCCCAGGAAGGATCCTTAGAGCCCTACCTTCAATCACCTTGTCTTTATATTGCAGGCGCATGCCCTCCAAGCCCACCACAAAGCAGCCCCCAGTGCTCCTGTAGATGGATCTCTCTGTTACAATAACAATTTATATTACAACAGCAGCTTGAGGTCCTGATCTTGAGCAGGATCCCATTGTCCAAAATGCTCAAAAATATCAGAAAAGGGAACTGTTTCTGTCCTAACAAACTTATACTCTAAGTAGAGAGAGCAAGGTTAGGGTGAAAGGAAGGGGGTACCCTCATCTGTGTTTTATGGGTCAGGAACTGAGGCATGGCTATATCATGTGATTTGATCAAGATCACACACTGATTAGAATCACTAGTAGAGCCAGGAGCTGAACCACAAACTTAATCACAAGGTTTGCTGTTTTCTTTCTGTTTCAGACACCCCTAGTGAAATCTTGGTTCTTGTTCATAAGAGCATTTTAAAAAAGTGGATGATCTTGTCACTAAACATTTTCTCTCTTCTGGATCATATCCTACAAAGATCTATAGTTTATTTTAACGTTACTAAAAAGGCAACTTCCAGGTTCTATTGTGCAAATCTGAATTCCCCCCTATAAGCCACTGTAAGGCCTTGTACATTTTTTATTTTTAGGGTTGGCCAAAAATTTTATGATTGGAATGTTTTTCTCATTGGAAAATGTCAATTTGCCAGAATCTAAGTAGGAATGTGTTGATTTAATTCATTCAGTGATGAGCAGGAAGCTTGCCCATCTTGTGGGGTTGGCTGTTCTCAATGAGCCTCATACAAGGCATTGTTGTGCTCAGTATAGGTTAGAAACTGCCTTAAGCTTAAAGGTGCCTGAAGCTTAAAGGACTTCAGGAAGTACTGGCAAGATTTTATCACCACCTAGATAAGGAAGAGAGATATGTACCTATAATTTATGTATGTAAAGATCAAATAACTTTTTATGTCCAAGTCATTCCCGGTGTCTCTCTCATGTAATCTACAGACTTGCACCAGGGCTGAATTTACACTGAATGCCAGAATGCATCTGAGACACTGAAGCCAGGGTTCATAGGGTTTCTAGGCTCCCACTCCACAGCAATGAGTCCTGGAAGCCCTGACTTGAACTCTGCTGCAGAGCCAGGAGCTCAGAAGGCCTAAGCCCCTGCCATGAACTGTGACAACATGCCTTCCAGGCAGCTCCCTATTTTCCAGGAGTCTATCAAGTGAGCAACCAGTCAGTCAGCTTGGAGAGTCTTGGCAATTTCATTTTAAAAAGTCAAAATACGGTGTCATTCTGAAGGAGAGAGATCCATCTCAGCACGGTCAGTCATATGGTAGTCAAGACACTCATCAGGGACACAGGAGCATGGCAAAACAAGAATTAGAGCAATGCCAGTGGAGCGTGACCACCACCAGGGTACTGGCTACTCTGAGGCAGATGTCTTTCTTACCGTTGAAGTTACATGAAAATCTTTGAAAAGGGCTCCTTTTCATCTCTCTGCAGAATGGGAAGAAGTTCAAAAGCTCTACAATTTTCTTATGGTAGGAAAAGTGTTTTCCCACACAGCTCTACTCCTCTTGACTTCCCTGGGAAACAGGTCAAAGGTAAAATTTTCTGAAGGCCCTTAAATCCCATTGAAAGTCAATGAAAATTAGATACTTGAGTGGCCAGGTGCCCTTTTAAGAATGTTACCCCAGGTTTTTAGCTTGTAAGTTCATTCATTGGGGCAGGCATTGCCTATAGTTTCTCTGTCTTGTACAACTACAAGACCTCTAATAGCAATTATAAATTAACCCCCTCAAAAAAAACAAAATTAGTCTAGTAATAACAAAAAGCAATCACAGGGTTTCTGGAAGACTGTAAGTTTCAGCCAATCAATTTTATTAATAAATTGTAGCCCTCAACTTGCCAAAACACAAATGTAAAACATAGATATATGAAAATGAGGATCTATCAGAAGTAGGAACGAAGGCTGGCTTGTTTGGCCATAGTAGCTGTAACTATTCATCTCAGTGACACCAGTTTCAATTCAGCCCTGGGGGATTGTAAGACAAAGCAGGTGTTGGTATTATGCACCTTTTATTTTAAGTAGCAGAGGGTGACCCTGGAAAATTTGCATTTGTATCTTTAATATACATTTCCCTGGAAGAAACTGAAACTTCTGAGCTATTTAATTAATAAAAATGTTAAAAGTTTAAAACCATTGGAGTGTTGTATTTTCACACTAAAATCAGATCACTCCATTGCAGCATTAGTATGCATGCTGTGGCATTGCTGGCCATTTCCCCCATCCTCTAATAAAAAAGAACCATGTTCTTCCATTCTAGCAGTGCCCCCAGGTGAATGACATCCCTTCAGAGGCTGTTTGAAAGAGCCTGAAGACAGACTGGTTAGAAAAAGGCAAGGCAGAAGATAGAGAAAAAGGCACATTGACTCTAGCAGCACATGTGTGTAGATATGACAATGTAATGTTATCAGTGCCACAAGGAGCCTTATAAATCTACAGCTGAACTATGGCCTCTTCCAGTCACTTCCATCTTCCTCCGCCCTGAGCAACAGAGATTTTTGACACTAGCAATTCTCCTGATACAGTCCATCAATCTATTTTTGTCTCCCTTTGTTCCTTATAAGTTGCCTGGGGGATTTGGCTGAATTGACATGCCAAGCCTTATACATCTTATTAAGGCCCAGTTGTATATGAGTGGCACAGAACTTTCAGCCTTGCCTACCAGAATGAGAATATCACACCACTTGGCACTGCTTTTTAAGATCCTTAAAATGTGCTGGATGCATTATATGTAAGGCAGTGGGGCCAATCCTACTCAAGTAGATTGATTTCAGTTGGAGAAGGACCAAATGCCAGCTGAAAACTCTAAAAGGGAGATTCATATTGTTTAGTTTAGGGAACTGGATGTAAGGTAGTAGATATTTTGCATACCTATATTAAGAATTAAACTTTTCTATCAAGAGGGAGACAGGCATGCTGATTGTTTTTCCTGACCATCCTTAAGAGAAGTTGTTTTTTAAGGCCTAATAGAGAATCAGTTTCCATGCTGTCCATCTAATTGTGTGTGTGACTAAATATATGTTTTGTATGAAATAATGTAACTGATAACTGCCATTAACTCCTGGATTTTCACATCCTAATCACATAAATGGAACACATGAAAACAGCAAAAAATAAAATTAACCTGCCTTCTACTCTCTGCTTCAGATGTGTTATCATCTGAAGCAAAGAGTAGAAGGCAGGTTAATTTTATTTAAACCTAAATAAAAATTATTTTATTTACACACCACAACAAGTTCCAGTCTCTCACAGCTGCTCTTTTGGAAAATGTTGCCCTCAGGATCAACATGTACAACAGAAAAGAAAAATTAGATGGACAAAACATACACTGATCTCTATACAACATTTTGAAATTACAGGACAGCTCCCATTGAAAGAAAAGTTCATCAGCCAGTGGCTGAAAATGCAATGACCACCCTCTTTCAAACATGAAAATGTCACCAGTGGAAAACTGTCAAGACCTCAAGATGTGAATAAAAAGAAGGATTCTGAAAATATTTTCTACAGGCTTCTGTCTCTCCTTATGGATGGAGCATTGAGTATAATCCTTCTGTGTGAGTGTGTGGCAGCAATGGAATTATGTTGCTCAGCTGTTCCTCTATGAAAAGCTCCTGCGTTTCCATCAGTATTATGGCTTGATTCTATCACTAGCAAAGGCCGAAGCCAAGACACAATGTAGGTTTAAGCCTTATGGATTTATTTCTTTTGGCTGCTTCCTTTTAAAGATTTGCTTATGTCTCAGTGCAGCTGCAGGCAGACTCAGTTGTAGATATATGCCTCAAAATGTGGTGATTTCATATAGCTAAGCTTTTGTAATGTTTTTGAAAGATTAGAACAAGCAGCAGTGGAGTAACTAGTTCAGGAAATTGGTAATGGGATATGAAGCCTTTCACCTCAAGGTGAGAGGTCATGTTTTCAAATCTGGCCCAGGTCAGTGGTGACCACAAGTCATTATTACTTGATGGTAGCTTGGTGCCCTACATGAAATGAAGTAGCAGTCTCAGTTCAGTTCTTGATGGGCAGGTTCACACTGCTCTAATTTCCATCACATTTGACACATTACTTGACACCAATTAGCCCCATGGCTGAAAGTTTTAGCAAGATGCTGTAGTCTAAATGAGCAAAGAAACAGAACTTCCCATTCATCCCCAGAGATGATCTTCCTTAAGTACCTTGGTAAGGCAAAGATGGGAAATCTTGCAAACTATTCCCAACTGGGCATAAATAATTGTGCATGTGTAGACTGCCGTTGTAAAGCACGTCTGGGATCTTCAGGATCCAATCTTACATTTTACCAAAGAGCAGTCATTTAACAAAGAACACTTCACAATAGTTTAACTCAGAAAGCGAAGACAAAAGCTGTGTTGTGTTGCAACTAGCAAGGGTCCTTAGATGAGTTCTACCCAAATTTGAGGTGTCCACCTAACCATCCTCCTCCTACAGAAAGTGCCAGGGAATCTTTGATGATCACAGTTGGCCAGGACCTTAGTTTTATGCCTCTTCTGTATCATGGAAGGGTATCGGTACAACACTTTCAGAGGCAAGCGAGTCACCTACAGAATTGTCACTACCATTCTTGCCAGACTGGCATTTCCAGGGCTATCTAGCCCTTAGCTCTCATGAATACTACATTTCCTTCAAAAAGCTGGGAATAAAATAATGAGTGATTCTCTTTTCAAAGATTCTGGCCCTTATTCTTGAAATAGAAGCAAAAGATTTGCATGTTATGACTGATGCAATGACATATGGTAGGTTTACTTATTGCTTGGACACTAGCCACCTAGATGGCAAATACAGTAATTAAAAATTGCTTTGAGCTATTCACAGCACATCCCCCATCACTCTTTGAGGCTCAGATGCTTTTGCTCATAGTTTTAAATCAAAAGATAAAGGATCCCTTATCTTTACTCATTGCAGAAAGGCTTTTGAACTGGTTATAGGCAAGATCATTCTGATCTCTTGTAGTGGTTTGTTCCATATTTGAACCCTCTCACCATGTAACCTGAAATATGAGGCCCGGTTCTCCTTGCTTTTAGTGTAGTCCAGGGATCAGCAATGTTTTTGGACCAAGTGCCCAAAAGCCTTACCATCTTGACTTGGAAGATGCCGGGGTAGATGGTAGAGGTGCTGCGAGGAGCCCAATCCTTGTTGTGACAATGCAGCCCTGGCCCCTTCCCCGCTATGCTCCCTGAGCTACACGTGCAGCTGGCAGTGGCAATGAGCCAGGCTGGGGCTCCAGACCCTGGTGCATCCACTTGCAGTCTCATGGCTGCTGCCACAGAGTCCAAGCTGCTTTCAGCACGGCTTATAGCCACCCCACTACCTTCTGGGAGTAATCTGGGCTCTGTGGCTGACAGCAGGGGCCTGCCTAGAACCAGGGCTGGCTGTGGCAGGATGAGCAAAATGGCTTCGTATGCTATGCTCTGTGTAAGTGTGAGCTCTCCCTCTAGCAACACTGGCTACTTGCAGGAAGTTCATCTTGTGCATAAGTTTTTCCATAAAACTTATGGAAAGTGAGTGTCGTTCTGATCTGGGGGGATTTCACACACCCCCAGATGCAAATGAGGTGGGCGTAAAACTATACATCTGCCAGAGAAGCTATACAAGAAAATTACTTTAAAAATGCTTTAGAGAGTTTTCAAATGATTTGTTGGGGTTATTTTTTCTTGTCACTTCACTTGTAAAGTCAGACCTCTTAGTTATTCTGAGTCCTTTGTAGTGGGCTTAGACAGAGCCACAAAAACTTCTAGAATTACCTCAAATATACTTTCTTATTCTAAATGTTTCATGACTTTAAAGCCCATTATCTTGGTCTTCCAAAGCTAAAAGTAATTCTCTCTCTCTTTCCACAGCTTCTATTTCTAACCTTACAATGCCATAAACAATCAAATAACATTTTTATGCATAGAAAAACCATCAGCAAGGCAGAACCAAATTTTGTAAATTTTTAAGGGTAATTTCTTAAAGGAAATCCTACCCTTGGGTAGAGAAGGAGGAAGCATTACTCTAGCAAGTCAGTTAAAAAATGACAGAAGTTGCTTATAGGGTTGGAATGTTAGAAACAGCCCTAATGAAGACGAATCAGTAGGCTTAATGTAAGCAAAGAGGTCCACCATATGTCTGTTTATACCACAGCTCTGCACTTGTCATGGATTATCACCACAACAAATACAATGCATGTGGAGAAAGCAAGAGCAATAGTTATCTCATCTCCCCTAAACTCTTAAAATGTAGCAGATATTAGAACACAGTTGGGGCCTATACTTTTCATATTCTTCACACTCCCTAAAGGCAAGCAACCCAGCTCAGCCCTGAAAAGCAGTGACAATTTTTCTCTGTCACTTCACCAACCTTAGGTCTGATGGATCTTTGGGATCCCTCCCTTGCCTGCCCCATCACATTCTCATTGCTGCCTTCTCTGGTGTAAGTGGGTGTGGGAGGCCTCTGCACATGACCCCTGTGGTAAAGGTACCTCATTGTGCAGTCCCCTTCCATCAGACATAAGTGTGGCAGCCAACTTAGTAAAACAGTTCATTTAATTTTACTAACAGTACTGGTAACATTATGTAGTGCCTAGATGCTCCTATCAGGATCAGGTCTTGGTTGGGTTAGGCTCTGTACAAACCCAGGAAGCTTTACGGTAAAAGTCAATCCAGGCTAATAAGACATGAGTATTGCTTTGCACTGTTCATTACAAACTGCCTGCCCCCACCACCCCAGCAGAGAAAATATTCACTATTTTGAAATGTCTGTGTATCTCTTAGATTCCATCAGGTTAATTCTTTCTCCTGGTGACAAAGAGCAGTCCTTTTACCTATAACCCCCCCCCCCTTCCTTTAATTGTTCAAGTACCTGCTTATATGGAGTGGAGTATTTTATTGTAGCCCTATCCGGCTTTAAGCATTTGGAAAATGTGTGCTGGGCTATATCCCTTTAGCATTTGCCTCTCACAATCCAAAAGGGTTTTCCTGCTATGCCGCTTTTGTTTCATACCTAAAATAAAGTGCTAAAAATAACACATTGTTGTGGGTAGGAGACTGCAGAATGAGTACAGGGTGACAAGGCTAGATCCCAGCTGAGTATCTGCATTGTAAACAACTCAGTGACCTGCAGTGTATTAAAATGAGCCACCTTAATTTGCTTCCCCTGGAATAATAAAGTGAGGCAGACTGAGTGGTGCTGACTCAACAGCTCTGGATGTGGGGTGTACACAAACTGTGAGGCTGATGGATTCTTAACTGCTTGAGTGCACTGACATCACCATTACAGAAGATGCTGCTAATCAAATTAATAAGGGGAAAGAACCTGATTTTCCCCTTACATCATTTCAAGTAAATATTAACTTTCTTTAGCTGAGTCCTTATTTAACTGCAATACTGTGACAAATATTTCTTTGTCTAGCATAAGTAATTAGAATTTAATCACTTTAACTGCATCTTAATTACCCCAAATGAATTGAAAGTACATTTAATAGCAAAGATTAAATTGCCTTAATGAACGATTTTTGTGACTACATCAATATTTTAATCGTGTTAGCTATTCCTATTGCACTCTCACTTGGCCTGGCCAGTTGCTAGTGCTGCAGGGCACTAGGTGGCGCCCTCTTATTATTTCTACAGTAGAAAGGCAGCCAAGATAAAAATAGCTCATTCTGTGCCTTACCTAGGGCGAATATTAGATACTTATTAATGCAATGCCTCAATTAGTATCGCCACTTATCTCTACCATAGATCTTGCTATAGTGAACTATGCCCTTATGACTTCTACAGTGAGTTGCAGAAATATTCAGTTAACTGTAAACATTTAATGAGAAAAATATTTGTATTCGTTAGTAAAAATCAAATATCTTCACAATATAGGGAATTTTAATTCTGGAATTGTTATTATTTTACAAAGTGGTTTGCTAAGAGGGCTCAAAATTAAAAGTGATTAGTTTGAGTCATTGTGGTAAAATGTAGCCATTTCAATGATTATACATTTTAAAGCTCTATAAACTGTCTTTCGCAAAAAACCCCAACAAATAAACAAACAAAAACCAGAGACAAAGAAAAATGCCCAACCAAACAGCTCTCGCTCAGCATATAAAAAATAACTTTTTTTCTCTGTATACATTACAGCCATATATATGCACCATTGCTACTGAAGCCGGTAAAAATATATTTTCTCAACAGTTCAAAACATGCATAAACATCAGTGCAATCCCTTTTAAAATGCTGGTCCAGAATATTAAAGATCAGCAGATAAACTTTTTTTTTAAAATAGCCAGCTAGCTTTTCTGGCTTGAATTTCTGGCTTATCTTCATAAAAGGTCATTCTAGATATACTATATTTTCAATATTTCTAAAGCATTAGGATTCACTCTAGTTTGTGAATTTGTGCATCAGAATCACTAAAGAATGGGAGCTGAGTCTTCTCATTTAATATTTTCTACCAGTAAGTGGAGCACTAGTGTTTGAAGTTCATTTTGAAGTGTAACAGTCATCTGATGGCCCAACCAGAAATAAAAAGGCTAAATATAACACTCCTTGGGTCATGTGGGTCTTAGCATTATGTGGTAGCCAGTAATT
Source organism: Crocodylus siamensis (assembly GCF_052110815.1). Taxonomy (NCBI): domain Eukaryota; kingdom Metazoa; phylum Chordata; order Crocodylia; family Crocodylidae; genus Crocodylus; species Crocodylus siamensis. The sequence continues at coordinate 23,467,949 of NC_143409.1, forward strand.
TTGTCCAGGAAATTTCTGAAGAATAATCAGTTTTACTCTTAATTAACATTCTGAGAACACATTACATTTTAGCACTGTAATGTTGTATCACTCTAAAATGAGATAAAATCAAAACAACTCTTTGTCCAGCAAAATAATCTTACAAATGGCTCTTTTGTCATTATACTACTAAAATTAACTTTCCTGTTGGCCCAAAAAGCTTAAATCAGATCCACCCTGGAATAAATCCAGCAAGCAGCATTTTAATTTTAGTATGAGATATTTTCAATTAAGTTTATATTTAAGGCAAGAATTGACTTGTATTGGTTTGATCTTGAATAAATAAGTAGTCATGGAAGTGACAGGTCTTTTACTGATGTGCCTGGGGCATGACACCACAAGGCCTCTGGGCCATCTTCTGCACTCAGCAATCACAGAATCATAGAAGTGGGGTCGGAAGGGACCTTGTAGATCTTCAAGTCCGACCCCCTGCCGTGAGCAGGAGAAAAACTGGGCTCAAATGACTCCAGCCAGGTAGGCATCAAGCCTCTTCTTAAAGACCCCCAGGGTAGGAGCCAGCACCACTTCCCTTGGAAATTGGTTTCAGATCTTGGACACCCTGACTGTGAAGTAGTGCCTCCTGATATCTAGCTTGAACCTACTCTCTGTCAACTTATGGCCATTATTCCTTGTTATGTCGGGGGGCGCTAGGGGAAACAAGGTCTCTCCCAAACTCTTCTGGTCCCCACTAATGAGTTTATAGATGGTCACCAGGTCCCCCCTCAGCCTTCTCTTGTGAAGGCTGACAGGTTCAGGTCCCGCAGTCTCTCACTGTAGGATCATGTGGGTGGCCCTCCTCTGGGCCATCTCGACATTGTCTACATCCCTCCTGAAATGGGGCGCACAGAACTGGACGCAGTACTCCAGCTGTGGCCTGACCAGTGTCACGTAGAGGGGGAGGATCACCTCCTTGGTCCTACTTGAGATGCACCTGTGGATGCACGACAAGGTCCAGTTAGCCCTGCCAACCAGGACCTTCCATTGTTGGCCCATATTCATCTTGGAGTCAATAATGACTCCAAGATCCCTTTCTGCCTCTATGCTCTCAAGAAGGGAGTTTCCCATCTTATATGTGTGCTGCTGGTTACTACTGCCCAAAAGCAGAACCCTGCACTTATCAGTATTGAAATGCATCCTGTTTTTGCTAGCCCACCCCTGTAACCTGTCCAGGTCTTGCTGCAGTCTTTCCCTCCTACTAGTATGCTCACCTAGTAGCAATGCTAGGCCCTAATCCAGAGGCCCTAGAAGTCTCCCTAAGCAGCAACAGCCTTTGGCCTAAGCTCCCAGTGCACCTTTGAAATAGCTTCTTCTCTTCAATCCTAGGCCTTTTGGGCTGATCCTGCCAACTGTGTCCAAGGGGTGGGGGGAGGGACTTTTGTCAAGGAGACTGGTTATCTGTGGGAGGCAAGAACACGAACTCTGAATGACTGTAAATGCAAACTACATTTGTACAAGCATGATGGGGTTGCCCATCTGCCCATCTGCTTCTATGATCATTCTGTATCACCCTGATAGGGACTTAGAAGTGCTTTCTCTAGTTCATTTCAGGGCAAGTGTTGGGGATCTGATTGCCACCTTAAATCAAGATGCTTCCTTGCTTCATCTACCAGTCAGACCTGAAAATATGGAAGCCCCATTTTCAAACCGAACATCTCTCTCCCCTTCCTGATCCAACAGGTTCCCCTCCAATGCATGTACACATTCCCATGTTATCTGTTCACATCCAAGTCCTGAACTCCTGTCCACTGCTCCTCCAGCCACTGATGAAATCGAGTCCTGCTCCCTTTCAGCTCCATGCTTGTATAGTGCAACTGCAATGGAAACCCGCACTCTGCCTGCTCCGAGATGATCGACCCTTTCCCTGGGGAAATGGCCAAATCGCTCCGCTCTAATTTATGTGGGAAGAGAGGGAAAGAGGGCAGGGCGCCGCTCGCACGTGCTGCAGCCTGGTTAATTGCACGCTGGCTTTATGTCTAATCGATGCTATTATCACTCCTTCCTTAAGGAAGACAAACAGGGGGTTGCAGGAGGCCCTCCCGGCGGGTCACTGGCCCGGGGGTTGCGAGCTCAGCCCTGCCGCTCGCTCCCCGGTGCCCCGGGGCGGCGCTCCGCAGGCGGACGCGCCGGGCTGATGCGGGCACAGCCGCGGCGAGGCCGGCCGGCACCTGTCCAGGGTGCTGACGGCCGGCCCGCCCGTGCTCGCACCGCCCGGCCCAGCACGGCCGCGAAGCGGGAGCCCAGGAGAGGCGCGCGAGCGGGCTGGGCCGCTCCGGGGTGCTGCCGCGGGGCTGCCCGTCGCCCGCGGGTGAAGGCCGGGAAGGTCCGAGCGGCGCCGGGTGCAGGAGCAGCAGCTGCCCCGGCAGGGACCCGCGGAGAAGAGGCCGCCCGGCGCGGGGCTCGTTTCCCTGGCCGCCCTGAGACCAGCCGGCCTCCGCAGGCGCGGAGCAGGCCCCGGCTGGCAGCGCCGCGAGGCCCCCGCCCCGCCCCGCCGGTACCTGCGGCCGGTGGCGGCGCGTCCCAGGCCCGGCTCCGTGCCCGGGAGCCGCCCGCAGCGCGCGAGGCGCGGGCCGGCCCGAGGGCGCGCTGCCAGCCCGGCGGGGCGGGGCGGGAGTGCAGACGTGTCGGTGCCGAGACGGTGAATATTCATGAGCGGCGGGGCCGGGGGCAGCGCCCGCCCCTCCACACAAAGGGCGCCGGGCGCTGCCTGCTGCGGGCTCCGCGCGCGGGAAGGCCGAAAAGAGAAGGAAAAAGGGGGAAAAACAACCATTTTCCTGAAAAAGGCCAAAGCGGGGAGCCGGGGCCGCGCGGCAGGCCGGGCTGAGCAGAGCCGCATCTCGTCTCCTGCCCCCGCGCTTGGCGCAGCTCCCGCAGGCGCCCCCGCGAGCCGGAGCAAAGCGGCCCTCGGGCCGGGCGGCCCGGCTCTGCCCCGAGAGCTGCCCCGGCGTGTGGGCCAGGCCGAGCCCGGGGCCGGGCAGCGGGCCGGCGGGGGGGGCAGACAAAGGAGAGGCGCAGGAGGCGGCAGCACCGAGGTGGAGCCGGGAGAGGTCAGCGCCGCAATTAGCGGCTGTGCTGACACGGCCGGAGCAGCCCGGGCCGCGCCGGGACCTCAGCGCCGCCTCCCCGCCGCGTGCACCCCCGGGCAGGGCCCGCGGAGCCGCCCCCGCCCCGGGCGGCTGCAGGGAGCGCGGCGCGGCCTGCCCCGGATATTTATCTACCTGCTAATTCTCTAAATGCCCGAGAGTGAGTTATAATTTGGACGTGAAATTTAATTTGCGTCGGCGGCGGTAATTTATGACGTGCGCGGGGGCTGCTCGTCCATCAATATCAATCGGGGCAGGTTTTTACCACTTAGGAAGATCATCGCACATTTAAACCCTACGCCGAATAAAATCGATAGTTGATGCATTTACAGCAGATCGCCTCGCTCGCAGCGCCCGCCGCGTGGCAGCCTGCCCCGGCGGCTCCGCGCCCGCTCCCCGCTCCCCGCCAGCGGCTCCTGCGGCCCGTGCTGCATGGCGCGGGCCTCTTCCCCGGGGGTCCCGAGCGGGGCGTCCAGGGAAGCGCCCCGGCACCTCGCTGGCCTCGCGGCTGCCTCCCGCGGACAGCCCAAGGCAGCTTTGTCCGCCCGCCGCGACGAGCGCCGGCTCCGATACCGCACCTGCTCCCGGTATCGATCCATGGAAATCGGCAGAGACTCGGGCCCGGGCTCGTCGTACAAACCGGGCTGGGAACGGTGCCCCCTTGCCCCGGCCGCAGGGGCTCTCCCAGCCTTGCCCCGGGGGGCTGGCCTCCCCCCCACGTCCCCCTCCCCCCCGGGACAGCGGGACAAGACGTCCCTTCCCCCGGCGCGGGGACACGGAGCCGGCTCGGGACGGCTCCCGCCGCCCCGGGCCCGGCCCCGTGCTGCCAGGGGAAGGGCCGGGGCCGGATCGGCTCGTCCCTTTATTCCCATCAGCGAAACGGATAAGCGCCCGCGGCTCCGGCGCGGCTTGACTGTGTCGCTCTCTCCTGGGACAAATTAATGGAGACCTATCAGCTAATTAACAGCCCTCCCGCGCGGCCCCGCCAGCGCCTGGCGCTCGCTCGCTCGGGGCCGGGGCCGGGGCCGGGGCCGGGCAGGCGGCGCAGACAATGCAGCAGCGCTGAGCTCTGTGCCCGGCGCGACCCCGCGGCCCGGGCGAGCGGCAGGAACCCCCCGCTGCGGGCCGGTACCTGGGCGCTCCCGGCCGCCCACAGCCCGGGTCGCCGGAGGTCCCCCGGCGTGCGGCGGCCCGGCCCGGCCCGGCCCGCAGGCGCTCCCGCAGCGGCGCGTCCCAGCTGGCGCGCCCGAGCCCGGGCACAACGCGCCGCTCCCGCCCCCGCCCCCGCCCCGCGAGCCTGCAGCCGCGCCGCCGCCGCCTGCGGACACCTGCCGCGGGGCAGGCGGGAGCGGGGCCCCGCGGCTCCCGGAGCTGCCGCCGCACAGGGGGCGCAGGCGGCGGGCAGAGCCGTCCCGGGCCCGGGCCCGGGCCCCTCCCGCAGCAGCGCCTCTGGCGCGGGCATTGTTCGGTGCGGGGCGCCGGGGGGCAGGGCGACGCACGGGGAGAGCGGGCGGAGGTGCGGAGCTGCCCCGGCCCGGGCTCACCTGCCAGCCTGAGCGCCGACATCCGCTGGAACTCGGGCTCCTGCAGCCACTTCCACATCCTGCGGAAGGTCTCCCGGCCGGATTTGAGCTTGCTCCAGGGCTTGGGGTTCCTCAGCAGGTCGGAGAGGGTCCCTTGAGAGCGGCACAGCACCCTCTGGGCGAAGATGGCCTGGGGGATGCTGTACCGCTTGAGCTCGGTGGTGATCCTCTGAGCTACTTCTTTGGTATTGATTTCTTCCATTTGCCCTGAATTACTCCCACTGTTGACCTGCGAACCAGTGACGGAAGGGTTTTGTTCCCTGCTGGAGCCCAGAATCTGCCCGTGACTCTGGGCATTCAGGTGGGCATGGGGGTGGTGTGGGATCCCGTTGATAGGCACCATGCCAGCGGATGTGGGGGTAAGGTGTTGGTCACCATGCCGGGCCAGCATGGCAGGGTGGTGGGCTTCAAAGCCGTTGGGGGTGAGCATTTTCTCGGCGGGCATGGTGGCACTGGGGTGAGCGTAGTGGGGCAGCCCCTGCTGGGAGTTGTGGATGCCCCCCAGGCCCGATCCAGACAAAGGGGAGAGGCTCTGCCCCATGCCGGTAACATCCTTATGGTAGGGGGTGTAGAGATTGTTCATAGAAGCCAGACCCCGCTCGTCCCTCATGAGGGTGAAGCTGCCACTCACGTTCCCTGGTATCCGCTGGTGTGGGTGGTGGTGGTGGTGGTGGTGATGGTGGTGGTGAGGGAATTTGTCCGACACGGTCGAGATGGGAGGTAGAGGTTGCAAAGGGGTTAACGTGGTGTAGGTGCTGCTCATGCTCATCCCGGGGGGTGTCTCGCAGGCCATGGTCATGGTGGGGTGCAGGGGTCCCGTCAGCGCGTGGTCAGGGGGCCGGTGGTGGTGGTGGTAGTCGCCACCGTCCAGGATGGAAGCCATGCCCATGGAGCGAGGGTGGGCCGGCAAGTGATTGCTGCGATGGGCCACCGAGCTCCTGTGGTGGGGGCTGCTGTTCATCAGATCGGCCGTGGTTGGCACCGGCTCATGGCTCACCCCGTGCAGATCGCCAATGTTCTCCATCGTCAGCTGCGCATTCATTGTGATTCGTGCAAGCTTGTGGACAAAACATCTATCTGGTCTGTGGTTGGAAGGTCCTAGGAGGTCTTCGCGTCGGATGCGTGCAGGATTCCTCCCCTGTGGAAAGATCAGGCTCTTGGGGGCTTGGTTGATTTTGTTGTTGTTGTGATTTGTTGTTGTTATTTTTTGGTGATGTTGGCTCAGCTTTAAGGCCCCCGTTCCTTTAATACAGCCTCAGCCGCCCCGGTAGGTGTCTGATCGCGTCCCTCGCCATCTCTAGCCATGTCTCTTACTGTTTCAATGTCTTTGGCCACGGCTCCTGCTGCTGCAGCTGCTGCTGCTGGCGGAGAGCGGGCATGCGCGCCGCGCCGGGCCCCCCCTCCCCTCCCCTCCCCTCCCCGCGCCCCGCACACACACACACACACACACACACACACGCGCGCGCGCGCGCGCGCGCTCGCACACTCCTACCCGTGACATCACCGCACATATTAAGGACGCTGGGAAGCTGCCCCGTCTCCTTCCCAGCCGAGCCCGGCGCTCTCCGCTCGCCCCGGGGGCGGGGGGGGGGGGCTGCGCACAGCGTCGGCCCGGCCCGGCCCGGCCCGGCCCCGCCAGGACATGCGCTGGGGCGACACCCCGGGGCGCACCGGGGACAAAGGGGCGGCGGGAGTGGGCTGTTGGAAAGGGCTGCCCCGCCCGGCGCTGCCCCCGGCCCTCCAGCGCGCTCCCCTCGGGGCTCGGCCCCGGGCTCCCGCGGGCCCGCACATCCTCCCCGCGGCCGGTCGGTCGGTCCCTCCCCTCCGGTGACTGAGCATTGTTAGCGAGGAGCCTCCTTAAGCGGGATTTGAATATTCACTTCCGGTTCCCTCGGGTCCCGCAGCGAGGTGAAAGCCCGCGGCGCCCCGTTGGGCGGGCAGCCCGCGCAGCCCCGCCGGCGCTGCCCCCCGCGCCCCTGCCCGCTCCCCGGGGACCCTCCGCTGCGGGCTGCAGGCGCTTCCCCGCTGCCCTGGGCAGTGCCCCCGCGGGGCCCGGCTCGGGCGCGGCAGCGCCGGGCAGACGCCGTCCGGGCCCTTTCATGTGCTGTGTCGGCGGGCAGGGGGCGCGGAGCGGGGGGCGCGCCGGCGAGCCAAGGTGCCTGGTGCTGAAGCCGGGACAGATGTGCCTATTGTCCGCCCACTGACAATAACGAGCGCAGCCAGCCCCGCCGCCCCAGCGCGGGGAGAGCCGCACACCGCAGCACAACGGCGCCCCGGGTTTGTGTTCAAGGCACCAGGTCCCTGCGCTGCGGGCACCTGCCCCTGGCCCGGCCGCACGGGCACGGCGGGAGCGTCACTCGCCGGCCGCAACGCGCACAGCTCTGCCCGGCGCCCGGCGCCCGGCCCCGGCATGGCAGCGGGGCCCCGCGGTCCCGGGCGAGGCCAGACATGTTCGGGGAAGGAGAGCACATAGCCTCGGTGCCGGGCCCGCCCCAGCACCCTCTGTGACAGGAGGCATGTGCATGGGCACGGTCCTTCCCGCCCCCGCGCCGGGCCGCGCAGCAGCCGGGGCCGGTGTCACAACGTGCGGCCGAGGCGCATTCCCCGCTGGGGTTTGTGCGTAGGACATTGCCCCACGCTCCCCCCCCGGCTTCCCAGGGCTGGGCCATCACATCCGCAGGACGAGCCGGAGGGACGGGCCCGGCCGGGGTCCCTGATCCCTGAGCGTCCTGGAATCGCGGGGGAGAGACCCGCCGCGCGCCCTGCACCGCCCGGCTGCCTCGTCCCTCTTGGTATTGGCTAGTGCTTCCGTTTCACTCGGCCTTCACAAAGGGCTTTCTCTACCAGGTCCAGGGCTTTCTCCCATTGTGGGGGCAGTATGGGAAAGGAGCGTGGTTGACCCGAAATAGGCAGATGTAGCTGGATGCAGCAATTACTCCTGTGTTTTCATCTGAAAGAGCAGAGTCTGGAGCTTTTCACTACAATCGATCTATGGGGGATGCGTGTGTGTTGCAGCTTGGCAAAGCCAAATTATCTAGACACAATTGCGAAGCTACTCATTGGTCCTTCGTGTCTTCCAAATACGTACAGACGTTTGTCATGGCAGCAAGGATTGAAATTTGCCATCATTCTTCTTCCTTCCCTTCCTTCTTCCTGAAAAATGCACCGGATGAGACACTTCTTATATTGTGAAATCTCGATGACCAGTTATTCACAGGCTCTCTTTGGCTGACAATATCCAGGCACTCAGAAATTTTCTGAGGTCACTTAAAGAAAATAAATAGGGCCGAAATCCAGTATGTCCCTTTTGAAAGGATCCCGAAAAGTAAATCGTGGGATCGTTTGGAACACTCACATGTCCTCAGACCTTGTGTTAGGACTTGTCGGAAAGGGCCTTGCGGAGATTTCCCTTCGCAAATATTTAAAAGACAAACAACCCTCCCAAACAAAACACCCCCTTCTCCCCCCTCACCACGGCCCTACAAAACGATACACTCAAATTCTGCACCTGGAAAACTGAAAGCAAAACCACTTGCTCATCGGGTAGGAAGCACTGGATACACGCGTGTTTGTTCCTGGATGCGAGACGTCTACGACACGGGCAGGACGAGACGTTTTCTGAGCAGGGGCCACTGGCCCCCTCCTATGGGGTTTACTACGCTTGACGTTTAGACCAAATCCTTGACCAAAATAAAGGAAAAGGAGCTGACCCTTCATTTGGCAGAAACGGTGTGCAGAGAGAAAAAAGGAGAAACCAAGCAAGGCAGGGCAATTCACACAGCGTCCCTTCGGAAAGGCCAAGGCTCCCCAAGGGAAAAGATAGAAAAACACAAGGTGCCGAGGAAATACAGCCTGAGACACAGGCACAGCCCTACTGGGCAGAGAAAGGCTTTCATCTGAACACCGCCAAGCGCTTTGCAGAGGGGCTCAGTCCCGTGATCTCCGTGTACACAGGGAGGGCTGGAGGCCAGGTGAGTGGCAGGGCAGAGCAGAAGCCCCCTGGCCTCCAGGCTAGCGCCCGCCCGGGGCCAAGGCTGCCTCCGAAACGCTGTCAGTGGAGGGGGCCAGCCAGATCAGCCGCTGCCCTGGAGACCGGCGCAATCTGAGCTCCAAACAGCTGCCCTGCTGAATGGGCCAAGGGCTGGGGAGGGGGTGTGGATCCTGGCCTCGGGGGACACTTGCAGCTGACCGTGTTTCACCCCACGGTGGAGCGAGATGTCTCCCTGCGGGGGAGGAGGGAGGCTGCCCCCGTGGGGCCCGAGGGAGCTGGCCTGGCTGCTACCGCGGTGGCGAAAGGAGCGAGCAAGGAAGTCGCCCGTGCCCCGCTCTTCTCGGTTCCGGAGCCCCTCGGGCCTTGGCTCGCCCGGACCTCGGATCCACCGGCGGCCGCGGCACCCTCTCCCTCCTCCCGGGGCCCTGGCCCATGCCCGGGGTGCCAGGCCGGGAAGGCACCGTCCGGGAAGGCACCGCGGAGAGGCACCGGGCAGCCCCCGGACCCCGGCTCCGCGTGTCGCAGCGTCTCCAGCCCGCCGGCAGCTCGCCCTGCCCAGCGCTTCCCGCCTTCCCCCGCCCCGGCCGTCTGCCTCGTCTCTGCCCCGCCTGAGCACCTCTCCCGCGGCCCGGCCCAGCGGCTGGCGGCAGCGCGGAGGGAGGCGGGCTGCACCCGAGGCCGAGGCCAGTGCGGGGGTGTCCGGACATGGCCGGGCCCCCTTCCGCGGCGCGCAGCCTGGGGCCGAGCAGGGACCGCTCTGCCCCCGCCCGAGCCCGCTGCAGCGCGCTCCGCCGCGGGTCGGGTGGCGCGGGCTTGCGGGAAAGGTCCACGGAGGAAAGGCCTCTGCTCCGCCCTGCCGGCAACCTCCCCCCGCCTCCCTAATCGGAACTATTCAACCAAAAAGCAAAAGAAACCCCGTCAGTCCCAGAGCCGCGGGGGCCGCTTCCTTCGTGCCTCGCACGTAGAAAGGGTCGCGCCCGAGCTCCGCGTCGGCTTCTCTGCTGCGCCCCTCGGACTGAGACCTCAGGGCCGGATTGGCGCCCTGCAGCTTTCACCCCGGGGAGAAAAGTCTAAGGACAAGATGAGAAACGTCCTCTGAACAGCTGCAGCGCCAGGGTTGACACGACCCCCCGGCCCGTGGAACTCTCTGGGGGGAGACAAGGGCCGGGGGAGCCGCGGGCAGGGAAGGGGCGACTTTAGAAAGTTTCAGATTCAACGAAAAAACCAATAGGAGGCGGAGGAGGCAGGCAGGAGCCGGTCCCGCACTGCCCCGCGAGTGCGGCCTGGCCCGAGCCCCGCCGAGCCGGGCTGGGGAGGCCCGAGGCCTGGCCGGAGACGGCGCGGACGCCCCAGCCGGGCGCACACTGCGGTCTCGGCGAGCCCCCTGCCCGGCCGAGCCGGCGCATCCAGCCGCTGCGGGCCGGGGCCACGGGCTCCGGGAGGGCTCGCTTGCCCGAGCCCCTGCCTGGGCGGCTCCCGCTGTGCGGTGTCCCGCAGTCACTTCCGTGGCCTTCAGAAAGGTGGAGCAGGAAAGCTCGCCCGCACCGGCCTAGGGATCCCGCTCTGCCTGTCCTGCCCGCCCCTGGGCAGGCGGGATCCCACGGGCTCCGGCCTGGCCGCCCCCGGGACTCGGCTGCGCCACCGCAGCGCTTGTCTTGGCATGGAGGTGTTGGACAGAGCCCAGCGGCACGGACCAAATCACGTCGGTGCTCCGGTCGGCTCCGGGCAGTGCAGCCAAGCACCCTCGTTTAACACAGCCGTCCTTAGCTCCCTCAAGTCCCGACTTGCTCAGCACAGGCGGCGGGAGCGGGAGCGGGAGCGCACACCTGGCACCCAGCCCTGCCGCCGCCGTCGGGGCAGGCGCGGGCTCGGCCGCAGGCAGCCACCTAGGGGCCTGGCCTGGCCTGGCCTGGGGGTGGGCTGCCCTGCTCCTCTCCGCGCCGGGCTGCCTGTTCCCTGCCGCGGGCAGGTGCCCCTCTCGGCCGGCGACAGCTTGCAGCGGCCGTGGACGGGGCGCGCTGCCTGCGCGGAAGCGGACGTGTGTGTCAAAGGTGACGCTTGAAGAGTCCCGAAGCCGGCAGCTGCCGGGGAGATTAACGCGGCCGCACTTGCCCCGTCGCTGCCTGGAAACTTGCCTGGTGACAGAAAGACACATCTGTCAGGGGCGGCCGGAGCCTGCGGCAAAGGGCAGCGGGGCCCAAAGCGCCAGGCCAGGCCGGGGCCAGGGGCCAGGGGCCAGGGTCTGCCCCGCACCGCCACAAGCTCCAAGCCGGCCCGCCGGGTCGGGGCAGTACAGGACTGGGCCCCGGGGGCCGGAGCGCCTCGCCCAGGGGACACGAGCCGGCACGGGCACCCGCCACCGCCCCGTCCCAGAGCGGAAGGAGCCGGGGAAGCGCTGCCAGGCGAGGGGCCGGTGGACAGGGAACGGGCCGCCCCGGGAGCCGCCCTGCCCGCTCAGCGCGGGCGGTCCTGGCCCCGCGGCCCCGACGGCAGCCCAGGCCTTCGGGGCCCTTCATCCCGGAGGTCCGTACAGCCCCGCGCACAAGCGCGCCCGCGGGGCCAGAGCAACAGCCCCGCTCGGCCCTGGCGACCGTGTCCTCTCCCACGGGTCCCAGGCTGCCCAGGCCGGGCCGGCCTGGGAGCGCCCCGCTGTGCTCCGCGTAGCCGGGCCCAGCGCTGCCCCGGGGCTGCTCGCGGCCAGGCTGGCTGCCTTGAAAGCCGGCCGGGTGCGGGCCGGGCCGGGCCGCCGCAGCCCCGGGGGCCCTCGCGGCAGCAGCAAGCCGCGGCGTCGGGTAATGAAGGAACTTATGGAGGCTCCGGCTAAGCGCCGTGAATAATTCAGCGATGTATTTCAGGAACAAACCAGAGCTTTCTGACTCCCCCCCCCGCGGTATAAATCGCAGACTTCCAGCGTGGTCCTGCGCGGGCTAAATTTTTAAAGCAGCAATATTCAAAGAGACAGAGATGTCTGGATTAATTATTTATCCGCTGGTGCCTTCCTTCGTTTCTAACTTATTATTAATTAGGCGCCTCCAGTCTTTCGCGGAGAGCTGCGCCGAGCCAGCTGCAGCTTTAAATATGAATTAAAAGCAAATCCAAGCTACTGTAATGCGAAAATTATTCCGTGTCTTCTATGGCAGAGATGAATAGCCGCGCGGATCGATACTGGGAAGCTCTGCTCGCAACGACAGAGTTATTGATAGCTCGTATTAATGATGTTAATGATGGAGAAAGGAAAACAACCCCCGGCCAACTTCGGAACTTCTCGGCTGCCGCAGCCCGCGCCCGACGGCCCCCGGCCCGGCCCGGCCTGAGTGCAGCCGCCTTATTTATGGGGCCGGCGGGGGCCGCCTCGGGCTGGCTGTCTGCTGCCGCCGGCTCCCGGCCGCCCGGCCACATCGGCCCCGGCAGCACCCCCGCACGCCGCGGAGCGCCCCACCTCGGGCTGGGGGACAAAGGGCTAAACCGGCGGGCCGGGTGGGCAGGCGTGCCTGCTCCGGGCCGGGGAAGGGGCCTTCCCTTTGCGGGCACGAAGCACTGAGCCGGCTCCTCTAGGCAGCGCAGCGGCCCGGGCAGACGCTTCCGCGGGATTTGGCCGCCGGAGAGCCGGGCGGTGCCGACAGGCCCCGGGCGCAGCCGCCGCCCTCTGCCACGGGCGCGGGAAAGCGGCCTGCGCGCCACCCCGCCCCAGCCCCGCTCGCCGCGAGCCAGGCCCCGGCCCCGGCCCGTGGGCGCGAGTCCTTCCCGGCGCTCGCAGCCGCCGCTGCCCCCGCGGGGCACGTGCTTGGCCGGGGAAGGGGAAGGGGAGGCCGGCGAGGTCCCGGCCGCAAGGCGATCGGGGCCCCGCGCCGGGTGACTGCTCCGCACGGCGCGTGCGGGGCCCAGTGCCGCAGGCTTGTCAGGGCGGGAGAGGCCGCACTGCGCCGTCGGTTTGGGCTGGAGGGCGGGAGGGCCCCCGAGGGCTGGTTTCATGGCGGGGAGAGGGGGGAGCCGCCTGGCCCCAGAGCTCTGAACTCCGTCCCGACTCGTTTGCTGTCTGCCATTGCAACGGCAACAGGTAGCCGAGGCAGGTGACCGCGCCGGCGGGAGGTGGCAAACCCGGGCGGTTTCCGCGGCAACCGCTGCAAAAGCGGGAGTGCCCGAGCGCCCCCGGGCAGCCCCTGCGCGGCGCCGAGGGCCGCGCTGCGGGTGGGAAGCGGGGCCTGGGCCGGCTACACGCAGCCCGGGCTCGCCGCGCTGGACGGCCCAAGCCAAAGCCGAGCAGCATTGCGGGGGAAACAGCGCGGGGCTGGAAACACCCGGAGCTGCTTGTGTTGCAGAAGAAAAGATTCGCTCCTGCCCGGGGCGGGGGTGAGGCCAAGCGGGAGCGCGAGGCCGCACCTTCGCCCGCGGCCGCTGGCGGCGGTGGGGGAAGCTGAGCGCTGCCCGGGTAATGCCCTTGGTCCGCGCCGGCCTGTGGAAGTGGTGTAATAACGCCCGGGGCTTCCTCGCACGCCGCTTCGCTCCGGAGCCAGACCAAATCCGCTCCGCCGGCCGCTGCTTCCCGCGCCCACGGAATCAAACGAGTCGTGTATTGCTGCCCACCACGGCGGGAATATATGATTATATATATTAAAATATACAAGCTGCGCGGATTATACGACAACAGAGATCAATAGCACTTTAGTGAATACTATTAATCTGTTTGATCTTTTAGGGAAGGATGCTATTAAAAAATCCCGCTGCTTATAAAAAGGTGATGTTCCCTCAGATCGTTAAAAAAAAAATAACAGAGCCATGTCCTCAAGGAAGGAATGGAAGCAAGGCTGGGTTATGCAGGAAAGCGAGCAAGAAGCACGTGCCCTTTAAGAACCTTCATTAATCAATTAGGGCAGAGATACATTTTAATCAGTCGGAGGCTGCACAGTAGCTGCATTTGATTAGAGGAAGTTTCTGTGCTGCCGAGACCCTTGTTAGTTACGCGGAGGAGCGAATCTGGGCACTTTTCCCCGGCTACGAGAGGAGACTGAAAACTTCATCCCAGGTCCAGAATCTAATTACGATATTGGAATCGTTCGTCTTCCCAGGGCTCTGCTTTCTATGCCTAGCACCGCTTTCCCTAGTTTAAACCTATAGGTGCCGAGCTGGATTTGCATGATTAGCTAGAGAGAAAACCCTTGTTTCACACATTTTTTTTGTGTGCAGTTAGTCCCGATAAAACCAACGCAACCTAGGGGAAAGCAACATTTTCTTTCCAAAAACAAATCGCAACAGATACTGCAGGTATCGCTTCATTCTTATAAAAATCAATCTTCATATAAGATGTATTGTCTGTTTGCATTGTGAAAAGTGACAAGGTGCTGCCTTTTATTTTCATGAGAAAACAGAAGCTCAAAAATCATTTAATAAAGAATCCAACTAGTTTAATTCGAGGATATGCCCCGTGCATAAAACCCCCCAAACTCCAGCAACTTTTATGGCAAATGCCCCTAAATACTGCGTTGTGTTTTAACAACAAGGATAACCCTCTCCCCCCCAATTTTTGCAAACAGGTAAAATATTCCGGTTGGTTTTACGAGTCTCATCTCTTTCCCTTCATTAGTTTTACTCCCGTATGGAAATGCCCATTTCTTCTTTTGAGTGTTGCAAACGCTGGCGAACATAGCACTGCAGCCTCCGTAAAACGAAGGCGGTGTTTTTAGATATTTCTTTTCCCCCCCCGCTCAGCAGACTGCTTCGGTTTTATTTTTAAGGGATAATCAAAGCAACATGGCACCAAATGAATGAATGCACTGCAGCTCTGGGCGAGGAGCTGGGCAGGAAGGGCTGGCATCGGGCATGGGGAGCTCGCCTAGGTGGCACACGCGTGGCTCCGTTGCACTGCTTGGCACGCGGCGCCCGCGGCAGGCAGGATTTGCGGCAGAACCGACAGACCTGAGGCCCATCTAAAAACCCGATCGGTGCATTATCAGCAGGAGCCGGCACCTCTGGCCGGCCACCTTTCCGTGAATACTTGTGTTTTCTTAAACGACGTCCACACCTCTCAGTAAATAGGCGCTGCCCGAAAGCAGTGATTGTGGCGAGGATCTGTAGGCACGGAAGTAGGGGAGACCCGCTCGCACACAAACCAGGGGATCAATGCGCGGCATGTAGCACGCTGCCATCATCTGCGATGGGAGGTTATGGGAAACCACGATTTAAAACCGATCCACACTTCCGTGCATATATTTCTATGCAGAGAGACAAGCCTGACCTCCCCTTGCAGGGGGAGGGAGGGGAGCGAGAGGCGATGCGTGTCCATCTCTGCGTGTGCACATGCCGCATACCTTTCTGTCTGCTGTGTGCCGTGCGGGGTACGAAGATGGACACCGATCTGCATGTCGCACGTGTGCACGACTGTATGTGTGCACTGTGCACACGCACGTTTATGCGCATCATAGAACGGCCGCTTCAGGAGCAGATGCGGGGGGAGGGGGCAGTTCATTTTCTCTTCCTTATAAAGACATCTGGACTGAACGCGGGAAGCCCGGGCAGGGGACCCGACTGGGCCCCGCGGCCTCTGAAATCTCGGACGGCAAATGGCCTTGGCGCCTTTCGGGGAACGGAGTGAACAGCAAAGTACGGCAAACCCGGGCAGAGGCTGCACCTGAAATCCGGCTCTTCCGGGGCTTGTGTCCTACGACTCTGCCGTGCGTGTGCGGTGCGTGCGTGCGTGCGGAGTGAACTGTGGGCACGGGCGTGCGCGGGCGTGCGCGTGAACAGACCGCTCCGCGTGTGCACCTGCCCGGGAAGCCAGCCCTGCTCCCTGCAGGAGCTGGCGAAAGGACAGGGGCTGAGGTGCCTCCGTCAGCCGCGGGCACCGAGCTCCCTGCGAGCCCCGAGTCCTCTCTCCCCGTCCCGGGGCTGGGGATCGCGCTGGCCCCCGGGCCGTCCCCTCTCACGAGCGACATCCTCTCCTGCAGCTCCCGCGGCCGCAGCCGCAGCCCCGCAGCCGGCCCAGGTCCGCCCCGCGATTGATGCCTCCGGCGCTCCTCGTAAATTCTCGCATTGTGCTTCCAGACTACGGCCGTGCGCATCTGCAGGGCCCGAGCCGGCGCGGGGCCGGTCGGCCGGCACGTGCGCCCCGGCCCGGCCCCGCCAAGCCCGAGCAACGCCCCGCGCAGCCTGGCGTCCCCTCCCGCGGGGCAGGCGGGACTGCCCTCGGGTTTAGCACTGACCCGTCCGCTCTGCCCTTGGCTGAGCCGCTGGCTCTTCGGGCCTTGGGCTCCGCTCCCCGCCCCGGCCCGCCCCGGCCCGCCCCGCCCCGGCCACAGCAGCGCCCGGCCGGCACAGCAACGACTGTGGGGGGGGGGAGGGGGGGGGCTCTCCTTTAACAGGACGAGGGGCAAAATGCCACACGTCATTTCCGCTTTGCTAACCCGTCCCGAAGTTGGGCAAAGACCCTAACAGCGAATTCCAGCGCTGCCAATGGCCGGGCTCCGCAGCCCTTCGCTAGGAGAGGCCTGGAGCCACCGGGGCTGCCGCCCGCCTGCTACTTTATATCTAGCTGCCTACAGGATGCACCGGTACCTCTCCCTCCCCAAAGACTGAGCGATCAGAGGTATTTAGACATTTCTCCCGAAACCAGGAAGATGGTCAATACAATTCTCCGTATCAAATGAGCGATAATTTGTTGTGGTCACACGTTGGGCAATGAAAGATGTTAGCAGGATCAATAAAAAATGAAAACACTTTTACTTACATCTTGACTTACTGTTTTAAGGAATGAGCTGTGGTGATTCAACAAACCAGAGACAGAGACAACCATCAAAGTCCCTCAAATCGAACCAAAATGAAAGCCTGTCGCCGTGGCCTCATTTCTGACCATAGGGTCTGTACTTAATTTCCACCCCGTCCCTGCAGAATAATCTGAGGACTAATTGTTTTGTATTTCAGTTCATGATCCCTCCCAATACAATGCACCGGCAGAGGAATACCCGCTCAGAGAGAATCGTTCTGTCACTGTGGTTTGATAGATTTTTTCCCCCTTAAAAAATGTTATTTTCGGTGGTGTCTAAAGGTCACATAATAGGTTGTAGCTAAAGGCAAAGGAGATTTTTTACAAAGACTCAACAGCTTCACATCCTCGTTCCCGAACTGTCGCCGAGTCCAATATCTGCGTCCCCCGCTCCGCTGCCTGCGCCTCCCCGGCACGGCACACATCCGGGCAGGCGTTTGCACAACTGGGTCTAGCTCCGTTATTCGCTTATTGTAAAACTATTTAGGAATCGATTCCCCCCCGATCTGGATGATTCTGACTCGGACTTTCCCCAAAATAAAACCCGGAGCCTCTCCCTGTTCACAGACCAGTCTCTGCCTCCACTGGAAAGCATCACGCTGAAATTTAGCCAAGGACAACCCCCAGCCGTGGCCACGGGCTCGCAAATCCCCCGGAGTCGGGGCTGGGGAAGGCGCCGCAGCCCTGTCCCCCCGGCTAGGCGCACAAGGCTGCGGCATTCACGCTATCTGACAAGAGGGCACAGCCTATGCCTTAAAATCAGACGTTCAAAACCGACCCCGGCTGCATCTCAGCATAGCAAATACAGCTGCGGGTTTTTTTCCCTCTCCCCTGAGAGGCAAATCTCACTCCTTAAAACATTTCTGTCTGAGGAGATGCAGGGCGGCAGCCAGCCAAGCTGGGCTGGGGTCCGTGGGAGGAGATGGAAATAGCACTGCAGGGCTTTGCACTTTAACGACTAGATCAAGGGGCTTTCTTTGGAGAGGGGCTCTCGGCGGGTCTCCTTTGGGTGCTCTCTGCAGCGCAGTGCGCGCACGCGCTGCCCCGGTCCCCTCTCCCCAGGACAAGGACGCCGTGCAGCACACCGGATCCAGGCTCTAGCTCCTGAATCCCTCGCTAGTTTCGCCCCGAAAGGAGCGCAACGCCCGTTGCAGAGAGGGCTGCAGACTGCCTCGGCGCTGCCGTGCTGCGGCTTCGCAGCTCTCCGCGCTCGTGACGCTGCTGCTGACCTCTGCAGAGCTTCCACCCTTGTTTGCATGTCCACTCCGCTCAGCCGGGTGCCAAATGTCACCGCTCCCCTTTCACTAACCCTCCTCATCACCACCGGCTCTAGCTGCTCCCAAAGTCCTTCTCCTCTCCCCTCTCCATGCTCTGGATAGATATGCTTACCCCCGTGATCCGTGGCACATTAGCAGCTTTCATAGCAAGTTGCCTCTTTGACAGCCGATGCGGGATCGCAGCCTGGATTTGCCCCCCTAGGAGGAGAAAAAAAAAATCTATCTGCATAATTTCAAATGAGAACGAGCAGGTAAAAAAAAGGAATCGTGGATGCCACGCCAGTCCCGTTACAAAAAAGAAAGCACCAGACCCCCACAAGATGTAGGTGAGACCTTTTATTGCACCAACTTAAACGCAAGAATTACAGCCAGTTACACGTCCTTCATCAGCCCAATATGCAAGGGAGGCAGAGACATACAGCAATGTGTTTATTTCCTAGGTCTGCAGGAGCTGAGTTGTGAGCAGATCGGGGGGCAGCGTCCCCGTTTCTCCCCCAAAGAGCCTCAGTTTGTGCTTGAGGTCAAAAATCTCGCCAGCGCCTTTTTTTTTTTTTTTTTTTTGCTCCAGCTTTAAGTCCAGGCAAGGATCACTTCTCTCCCTTACATTCCCAGTCATAAACAAGCAGCTTCCAGCTAAATCTTTAAAGATTTAAAAAATAAAAATAAAAAAAAAAGAACCACAACAACCATCAAGGTTTTTTCTTCTCTCCTGCTTGTTGGACAGCGCTTTTTGGTCAGTCTAGCCTTGCATTTAGGGATGCTACTTGCATTTGAATAGCTGGCTGGCTTGTTATGGATCTGCAAGGCTATGAAAGGGAATCAGTATGCAAATTGTTTCAGTTACAATCGAAAGGTTCGATCTGGAGTAGCTGCTAACGGAAGTTGATGTCAGCTATCTGTGCATTAGCCGCGGTGCTCCTTGCTACGGGCCTGCTCCTCTGCTCTCCCCCCTGCCTTTTTCCTTTTTTTTCTTTTTTATGCTTGTGTACAGGTTTCTCTGCCGGTAATTAAAACATGCACACACAAATCAGGGGCTGCCGCATCGCGCCTTGCCGCTGCCTTTCCCTGGCTGCGGGTCCTGGTGGGGTCGGGGGTGCAGGCCATGCTGGCGGGGGATTATTATGCAGCGGGGGTGAGTGGATCAGGGAAATCAAACATTTATAAATGGGCTCGCGCTTACAGTACAAGGCATTGGGGAAGGGGGTGGGGGTGGCTGCCTCGGTGCTGATCGTACAATGCAGGCTGCAAATCAATAGCCCTCGCAGTGTAATCCCAGGCATTGCAGGGATCACGGGTTTGGTTTTAAAGGGCGAGGAGGTGCGGGGGCAGCTTTGTCTGGGGCCGAGCAGAGGCAGCAGGGCCCCCGGCACCCGCCGGCCCGCGCCCCTGCCCCGGCCGGGCTGGCCCCGGAGCGGGGGCGGGCACCGCGGCCGCTGCCCGGAGCTGACCATCTGTCATTCAATTAGGGGCTCCGGCAGCTGCGGGGGGAGGGCGGGTCAGTGACCCCAGGACAAAACGGCCCTGCCCGGCCGGGGGGAGAAGTTCAAATGTTAAATGCTGCCCCCGCGGCCAGGCCCGGCCCGGCCCGGGCCGGGAGCGGGGGAGGGAGGGGGTGCCCTGGGCCCCGGAGCCTGCTCGGGGAGGCCAGCACGAGCCGGGCGGGAGCACGCGCACACCCGCACCCGCACCGCAACAAATGGATGAACTGAGCTTTCACTATGCTAATTTAGACACGATAAATATTTAACTAACCCCCCTAATAGCCAGCCCGAGAGGCGCCCGGCCGCCTTTACGCGCCTCTTAACCATCCATGTTTCCCCAGAAGTGGGCGCACAAGGAGGGGGTGTCCCCTCCCCCCTCCCGCCACCTTCCTTCCCAGCAGCCCAACGGCGGGAGCGAGTGCGCCTGACTGCCCTGTCACGCCAGAGGCCTGGGAGCCCCATCTCCGTAAAAGGGGGAAGGGGTCCCTGTGTCTGTGGAGAAGGTCAGGCTGGCTTCAGTGGCAGGCTGCTGATTCGTGGTGCGGCACAGCCTGGCCCGTCCAGGTTTTGTCAGGGTGAGAAACTGCTCGAGAAGGTTAGGCGGCCGTTCTTGGGCACCTCATGTCCTGCAGGTGTTTTGGGGAAAACACAGCCTGAAAATGCAGTTGGTAGCTTCATGGACAGGCTGCTTAGCTGGGCCCAGGCCCGGGTTGTGGGAGAGATGAGAGTCCGCCCAGCCCTCCATGAAGTCCCCCCTCCCATGCAAATCCTGTTTCCTCAAGCGCTGCAGGATGTCTGCCACACACAAGAATCTGGCACTCACATTTTAGGTGTGAAGATGCTTATAAACGTGGGGTGGAGGGAGGCTGGTGATAAAAGGGTGCTCTCATGCATAGGAAGTTGGGATGGAGTATTATTTTTCTGTTAAATTTTAATCAGTTGTCGCTGTCGGAACCGAGCACTGAATGAATCAAACCCTTCTTTGATATTATGCAGTTTCTGAGGGTCTGATCTGAGTTCTTGATATCACTGGTTGAAGCACTTGCAGAAGGGATGCACCTTGGAAGCCTGAAGAGGCAACAGAAAATGTCACTTGCCTGCTGTGTGAAGGACCATGGCGCTTTAAGCTACTCAGCTGGTTGATGTGTGTGACCCGTGAATTTTTAAGAATTCATGTGGCAGCTGTGCCACTCCTGCTAAGCAGCTCTCCTCAGAAAGCAGCCATGCAGTTTACCAGCTCTGTTAATTTGTTAATCTGAAGATTACAGTATCTATTATTTATTCTTAAACTATCTTCCACCTGCTAGGTAAACAGTATATACCAGATGCTGTTTTATCAATCCCTTTCAAAAATTTCTTTCGAAACAGGACTGCTTTGGAATCCCATGTGGATTGGAGGCACATGCATGATATGCAATAAACATCAATACAGTATTACTTGTTTACTCAATGCCTTTGGCAGCAGCCTGATTTTATGGGGTTCCAGGGCAAACCACATTCAGTAGCTTACACGAGGTGCAAATACACTCATATATACCTCTTAGATTAAGAAACTATGGAAACAGAGGTTTCCATTGTCTGAACACACATACACATGCACAATCAATCCCTATATTTGAAGTGCTACTGGATAGAATGTCAACTATGTAATCCAATTGTGAAAAATCACAATGTTGTTTCCCCCTCCCCAAGGTAAATTACAGCTTATTTACATTCTTTGGACCTGATCCCTGCTCTCCTTTAAGGTGTTCTAAGTCAGGAGTAACTTTATTCAAGTTACTATGCGAGAAGGATCAGATCCTTGGTATTGCCTTAGACATCACACTAAGGAGACAGGGAATACAACAAAGGAGAGGTAGAATTGTTAGCTAGTTTTCAATAGGGTCAGATACTGGACTATTAGCAAAGTAAATCCTAGGCACACAATAGAATATGCATTTGTTGTCATGCAATCTATAATTATCCAACAGGCCTGGAAATCATGTTTTCCCATTTTTGTAAACTATGAAGCAGGAATCATTTAAACAATTTCTGTTTAGCACAGCAGATAGTGTATTTCTGAACCCTTGCAGAAAATTCAGGCATTCATGAGAATGGAAACAGGAAGCTAGCTCTGCTACATTTGACTTCTGAAAGGGGAAAAACCCACAAACAGCTTCACATATGCCTTTGTAGGTAATCTTGCTTTAATTTTTTTCATTTTAGAGTACTCTTTTGTTTAAGACCAACAGGAAGAAAAATATGTATTATTAATGTGTGAACATCTATCTGTATATATAAACATACAACTAGGGATAGACACTTATTTGTGGAGATAAATTAAACATTCCAGTTTTTGACATAAAATGACTGCTTGCTTCTAAATGCTACTGAACTTGAGCAGGATACAAAGAGCCTGGTCTAATGTCAATTTAAGTCAATGGAAGTCCATTTAATTGATTTCAATGGGCACTGGATTGGGCTCTGTTTGGTAGAAAGTGCTTGAAGGATCAGGCCCCTAATCTCATTTTCTAGTTTATCAAAACACTTAAGACTTCCTCATTCTCACTTTATGTTTCTCTTTGCAAAGGTTAAACATTGTATTTTTTATATTTACTATTTTCTCTGTTATCTATAGTCACCAATCAGTTCCTCAACTTTCCCATCTCTGAAATGGGATCTGTGGATGAAAACTGTTTCACATGTTTATTCATGAAGCAATTCTAACCTTCCTTTTGTCATGCTGACTGGAAGTTTTGCTTTTGTATTCTTTGCACCTGTACAATTTCAACTGATGACAACTGAACTGAATTGTTATTTGGTCTGAAGCCTGAAATTGTCAGAGTGAGTGAAAAGTGTTTGAAAGGTCATCTTAAGCTATGAGCAGATGATGTAAAAATACTGGTGGAAGAAAGAACAGAAGTGAGGTAAAGGAATGATATAAACTAAAACTAGATGTCACTGAAAAAGCACAGCTGCTTGGGGTTTTGAAAAAATCTGGCTGAGGTTACAGAATTGTTATAAAATATTTGATCTCTTTTAAAGCTCAATTAAGAGTACACATTTATTATGCCAGACCTCAGAGGAATCAGGTCAGGAAAAAAGAACACTTTAAAGCTCTTTGGGGTAAGGATGATCAACTGCTCTGTTTGTACAGAGCCGAGCACAATGGGGCCCCATCTCTAGTTGGTCCCTTTGCATTATCTCACCATAATCCCGACTGAGAACAATAAAAAATGTGATGACCTTGAGTGGTGATCACAGTCCAGCTGTAGAATTAGTGCTGTCAGAATTAGTGTTGCCTTTAATATGCACATATTTTTAAGCCTGGGAATCCCATAAATCCTTTTGCATGTGGGATCAATTGTAACATCTATTGTCATGGGTTTATGGATGAGCTTTCATAAGATCTAAGGTCCAGAATCAATAGCATATGGAATGTCAAGGATGCGGATATTCTGAATCCTGACTTGCTTCTCAGGTGGCTCCAATTTTCTTCCCAGAAAAAAAAGATTGCTGCTAAATGATTCTGTTAGTCTGGTTGTGTCTTTTGAAGTTCCTTTTATTTCTTTGAGCTTAGATTCCATGCAATTCTATCACTGCCCGGGACTGGAAACCCTTGTGTATCTAATAAAGCTAACTGTTTCCCAGCAGATGTCTCTATTTTGTCCTTTACTGAGGGAGACATGCTTCACCAGGGATGCCATCCCCATGTGTCGGGCCAACATCACCTCTAAGGAGATTCCACAGACCCCTTGCTCTTCAACTTGTGTTTTGGAGAGCAAGATAGTGCTGGTATCCTCTCACAGCTGCCCATATGCCTGGCACATAAATGTCTGAGCAAATCCATTTGCCTTTATTTGTCCCTGTTTTTCTGATTGTTCCTATACAGTTCAGCAGACAAGGTCCACTTTCATCTCTCTGGAAGAGCAAGAAGTCTATTTGTATGGTATTTAGGGAGATTTTAGGTTGCCTCCCCTCTCTGTGGTTGGCACTGCCTCTGCAAACAGAATATTATCTATCACTCTTTGTTTTTCTCATTTCCACTGACAGCACTTCCCTCAAAGACTGCATACTCAAGTATACAACTTCTCTGATTTACCATGCATCATTCAGGCTGATCAAGAACTCTTTGTATGTGATAAACTGGGTAGACTCCTACAAGGTGAATTCAATGCAATGTCTTTCCTCTAAATCTGTGCTAAATTATTAGCTACCCAGATCTAATCACATTTGACCACTCCTGGTTATTTGCTAAGTACCTAAAACTGAATACCCAGAGAGTAGGAGAAATACAGACAGGGACATGATGGGCATTGTCTGTAATAGGAAACTCCTGTCTGCAGATGCATGTGAAGGACAGATTGTGTCAGACAATGGTATCAAGGGATACACTCCATAAGTGAATGAATCCATGTGAGTGTAAGACACAAGTTGTGCATTTTCCTCAAGAAGTAGGTGAACATCTCCAAGAACATAAATCTATTTTATGAACAACATGGGTTTTGAGTGTTTCCACTGCCTTCTCAGCAGGGCAGGATAACAAGCAAACCAAATCACATGGCAAATCTTGGGCTAGGTCTTGGAGTCAGTTCTCAATTACTTTGTACTTAGGTAAAGTTAGGCTGGGAGTTTTGCTTGAGTGATGACTTAGGGAAAAGGGAGAACTATATTGTTACAGTCACTTTCCAGTCACCTCAGCAATGTGAGTGGTGCTGGTGTCCAAGATCTACCATCCTTCAGGATGATATAGCCTGCTCCCCTGCCTTTCTCTGTAGGCTGGTACAGTGTGGGTGGTCTTGGTGCCTCACTTGGAACAAAAGGCATATGGCACAGTGGGCAGTTCATAAGCTCCCCAGTTCAGAACTGGAACTACCCCTTGCCTCTTGCAATGAGCAAGCAAAAGGCATGGATGCTCCCTGTAACATCTTTCCTGAATACTTGGTGCTGCAAGGACAACCTGGCCTCGATAAAAACTTCAAGACTGGGCCTGTTCTCTGTATCCTAGAAACACTTCAATCATATGGGAATAGTTAAAGGTAAGAGAATATATCAGAGATCATCTGTCTTTTAGCTACGCTCAAGTCCTAGACGGAAATATATTGGCACAGCTGGATGCAACCATCAGGATGGAGCCTGGAAATGCATGTTGGAAAGCTCTGGCAGGCACAAAACAGAGCTCTGTGCTTTTTTTCCTTTAAAGTTGTTTGGCTGCAGGGATGTTGTCGGTCAGCCTCTGGGAGTCCCACCTTTGTTATAATCTCACTTTCTTCTGAGTATTCTCCGATGAGTCATTGAGATGCAAGATCAGCATTGACCATCTATCTTATGGGCATTCAGGGTGATGTGACCTTTCCTTGATCCATTCTTTTCAGAGTGGGCTGCCGTTGGCATTGCTCCGATTCCAACATTTACTGAAGCAGGATGGAAAAAACAGTTGGCAATTGAGATAAGTAGGATTTATGGAAGTCAAACAAGCCTATCCAATGCACTGACTGCCAATGCTATAGGAAGGGAATTTTGTCCTGAAAAGCAGCTGGAGGTCTGATATGTGCAGTGTCCTTCAGTTAAAGAGCACATTAGGCCTCTGTTTGTACACAGTGTTGCTATGGGCCGGGTGTAACAACTGTTCTTCATTTAAGATAGTTATAAGAAACAGTTAACCTTCACAGAACCAGAAAGCTGAAACAATAGTCTTCCCCTGCCCTCATAGGCATGTGTCACCCAAAACAAAGGCACATTGCAAGGCACATGTGGGCAGATGGGTGTGTGACTGTTGGGGTTTTTAAAGGTTTGTGTGTCTGTGAAAGAGTCAGGAAAGGACAAGAGACTGATACCTAAAGTAGCAAGGAAACACTAGATCTTTTTGGAAAAAGCACAAGGAATGTAACCTCGGGAGAGTGTGATGGCTGAAAGGGAACAGTCCTGTATTTGGCTCCTGCTGCATTAAAGGAAGAAAAAAATATTGTATTTTCCTTGAAAATTAATTGGATACATCAAGAAAAATATAACTCCATCAAGTTCTCCTAATAGTAAGAGCCATAAAATCATATCCTAAATTTGGCTTCTTGTTTAGGGACAAAAAAGATAAGGTATGTAGTGGCCAGTATATCTTTATTTTGTTTTATTACTGAATTGAGTTCTATAACTGGATTTGGGAATATTTATCCCATGGGGCAGATTTTGTTTTCTCTCATATCGGTGCCAATTGAGAGAAGTTATTCTGAAGTCTACTGAAGTTATATTAGTGTAACTAGTGTAAATAAAATGACAAATCTCACCTATTTCATCATTTTGTTATGTTCTACTCGGTGTACTATTGAGTTACTTGCTGTCAGTTTCCTTCTTTCTGTTCAGATAATATTAACATGTTTGCATATGTAAATGTGTTAAAGTGAACACTGGCTAAGGGAATACATTAAACTCTGTGCTCCTTCCAAGCTGATTTAATTTGACAGCACCTCCATTAAAAATAAAAAGCATCAGTTTTCCCTGTGTGACTAGATGTACAGTAATTAGCTTGTTAGAGCAGGAAACACCTCCTTTCATAATTGATTTTGCACCCCTTTTACTTGTATATCCCTGACAAGATGTTTCTGGTTCCCCAAGGAGGCCATCAGTACTTCCCTTGTGTTTGGAATTTCATGAGTGTGAATAATGAATATGATTTATCCCTCTCCACACTCCCAAGCACATATAACATATGTAGCAGATTTGTGAACTGGACCTCACATTAGAAATATGGGTGTCAAAGTATTAATAACACAGTGGCCAACTGAGCTTTAGAGGCGGAACCCCGTTAAAAGCAATGCTTTTCTGGGCATTAGCGGACAAGAATGTATCGCATCATGTTTGTCCACAAGGGAGAAAAAAATGGAGGAAGATTTTTTGAATGACCTGCACATCTGAGTTAGCATGCCAAATTGGTTGCTTATTATAGTTGGCACAGTGCCGTAGTGGGCTAATGTGTTAATAATGTGTAATGTTTCTCTTTGGCAGTGGCACCACTCTTCATTAGCACTTCTGCAGCCTTGTCACTGCTGCTTATATCTACATTTTGCTTGTGATGCTCAAGGTTGGGTATTCAGAATCAGGATTTTAGATCTGCTAATACATGTCAGACACTCTTTAAAATGGATTTTAGAAGAGGCTGAATAATTTTATGGCTACTAATAACATTTGTAGCTATGTGAGCTAGGAGAATGATAAGAGTAATCACATTTCATGTTTTGTGGCATAAAATGAGCAACTGTAAGGGTCAGGAAGGTATTTACTCCTTGCCCTCTTCTCCTGGGAGCTGCAGTCTTTTCCAGTGGCTTAGTAGCTTAGTGATGTTTTGAATTTGAAGCAGCGAGTAATATCAGTCTAATTCAGGATATCAGACTAAATGGGCCAAGAAGCTGATCTGTAAGCACTCTATCAGTAAACAGAGTGGAGAATTCAATAGGATGCTTTGGTTTTAAATTGATTAAAACCCAACCCAATGGACAGTAAAGAGAAAGAGTCTCACCAGCTTTACTGGTGAGCTCTAAAAAGCTTAAAAATAAAGTCGCTATATCAGAGCACTGCATCCTGAAGTCAGGTCAATGTGCCACCCATGTTTTAAACTTTCTAACACATAAGGACATCACATACTTTCTTTACATTTAAATATTTTCTCAGATTAAAATAGCAATGGTCACCTTTATACTGAGCATTTCCTGTCAGTTAATGAACAGTAAGTCTAAGAACGTGAGAAAAAGCCAAAGAACCTAATCAGCAACTCCAGTCACTTATTAACTGCCAGGAAATGCCTTCTCTGTCAGCCATTACTGCTAAACTACAAATGTGATAGAGGCTGTTGAATATATTTAATGTTCATGAAAGAGAAATGACCAGTTTAGGAGCGTGAAAAAGGCTGTCTGCAGAAGAATACAGATTTAAATATTTTGCTTCATCTATATAGTAGCAGTTAGATTATTATATACATTTGATTAATGCTTTATTATGATTAATGACAATTTATATAACCTTTGTTAAAATAATCTATGATTTATATAGGCATACACATGTATTGAGAGATATATCATGGAATCATGGGTTGTTACTCAATGGTTAAGGCTGAGTCAAATTTCACACTTAATTACATAGGCCTATATACAAACAAATGTTAAATACATTTGTTCAACCTCTTACATAAAAGAGCAAAGCCAGAAATGAAAAAAATCTCATCTTTGGCAAGGGAATCATTTCTATTTGTATGATATTTAATTGAAGTCTTTTTTTATAAAGACTTTTAGTCTAATGTTTTAGTATTTTCTGTATATTGTCCCTGAGCATTTTAGCGCAGTTAGTATAATGTGTTCTATAAAGTCTTTTAGTAGAGTGCACCAGCGATGTACTGAAGAATCAAAGAATCCACTTAATACAATGCTCAACTTTTATTAAAAGAAACATACAGTGAGAGAGAAACAGTTATCTAATAGATAGCCAATGGACTTGTCAAAGTTATTTGGTGGATAATATTTTTTGGAAAATGGAATTTTTGCAGAGAGCTTGTTTATGTCAAAAAGTTTAGATTTTCATAAAAAATTGGACTCAATTTTGGGAGGGGGTCATTCACTGAAAAGTCAAAACTTTTAGATTTCAGTTCCTTCAAATATATATTTTCTGTTTTCAGGTTTTGGTTTCTTTGACAAAATCATATACAAATGTTAAGAAAAATAATTAATGATCAGTTCCAACCCACTTCAGTTTTCTTTTATTTCTTAATCAACATAGAATAGCTCTGTCTTCAGGTAACAGTTCAAATAAGAACACCAGTTGCAAAAACATATTTTAGATGTTGCTTGTCAGATAATTTTGTGCCGTTTATGCAGCAGGTGGTGATTTAAGTGACTCAGATTAAAAAGATTGAGAAACTTAACCCTTTATTTGATGGACTCTGATTTTATGCATAGCCTGTACTTGACAGTACCTTAATATTGCATTTCATTATTACGGTCAGTAGTAGAGTCAAACTGTTTTGCTTCACTGGTAGCCAAGTAACATACTTTCTCTGGGGAGAGTATGTAACCTTGCTATGTTACATTCTCTAATATTACATGAAAAAATATGTTAATAGATTCATAGATTGTAAGGCCGGAACAGACCTCAGAAGGTCATGGGGTCCGGCCCCCTGCACCAAGCAGGAAAGACAGCTGGGATCAGGTGACGTCAGTGAGAGGACCATCCAGTCTCCTCTTGAAGATTTCCAGGGTAGGTGAATGCATCACCTCTGGAGGGAGCTTATTCCACAGTCTGGACACCCTGACTGTGAAGAAGTTTTTCCTAATGTTGAGTCTGAATCAATTTTCCAGGAGTTTGTGGCCATTACTCTTGGTTTTCCCCTTGGGTGCCCTGGTGAACAGTTGTTCACTGAGCCCTTGATGTACTCCCTTAGTGTAGTGGTAAGCTGCTACCAGATACCCTCTTAGCCTTCTTTTCCTCAGGCTAAAGAGTCCCAGGTCCCTCAGCCTTTCATCGTATGGTAAGTGTAAGACTCTGCTCATAGGGGTGGCTCTTTGGACTCTCTCAACTTTGTTAAAGTGTGGTGCCCAGAACTGGACACAGTACTCCAGTTGCAGTCTCACCAGTGCTGAGCAGCGGAAGAATCAATATCTTGGTTTTGCTGGAGACTCATCGATTGATGCATGCCAGAGTATTATTTGCCCTAATGGCTACAGCATCGCACTGCATCACACATATTCATATTGTGGTCTATTATTACCCCCAGGTCCCTTTCATTTGTGGTGCTAGTCAGTTTGGTGTTGCCAAGGCTGTAGGTATGTTGGGGGTTGCTTGTCCTGAGGTGGAGCATCTTACAATTTTCAATGTTGAACTTCATCAGATTCCGATCCACCCAACTTGCTAGCCTGTCTAGATCTGCCTGTAACTGCAGCCTATCTTCAAGTGGGACCACGCTCCCCAGTAACTTGGCCAATGAACTCTTCACCCCCACATCCAATTTGTTAATAAAGATGTTGAAAAATACTGGACCGAGCACCAACCCCAGTGGGACACTGCTGCCCACTTCTCGCCAGGGTGACACAGATCCGTTCACTACGACTCTTTGGGTTCTAACCTGCAGCCAGTTTCTCACCCACCTGACTGTTTCAGAGTTAAGCCCACAATCCTCCAATTTTCTCATGAGGACATCATGGGAGACTAGATTAAAGGCCTTTTGGAAGTCTAGGTATACAATGCCAACCTGCTCTCTCATGTCGAGGGGGCAAGTTACCTGGTCATAGAAGGAGATGAGGTTGGTACGGCAAGACCTGCCCACAGTGAAGCCATGCTGACTGTCATTCAGAATCTTACCTTCTGCAAGGTTATTGCAGATAGACTCCTTGATGAACTTTTCTAGGATTTTCCCTAGGATGGAAGTTAGGCTGATTGGCCTATAGTTACCTGGGTCCTCTCTCCTGCCCTTCTTGTGGATGGGCACAACAATGGTCTTCTTCCATTCCTCAGGGACTTCTTCTATTCAAATTGAATTCAACTAGTGCTCATGGCCGAGACATGCCGCGGCCATGGCAGTATGGACAGGACCCAGAAAAAGACCCGCGCCAGACTGCCTGGGCACAGCGGGAT
Source organism: Crocodylus siamensis (assembly GCF_052110815.1). Classification (NCBI taxonomy): domain Eukaryota; kingdom Metazoa; phylum Chordata; order Crocodylia; family Crocodylidae; genus Crocodylus; species Crocodylus siamensis. The sequence goes on from NC_143409.1 coordinate 23,497,746, forward strand.
GATTCCAACCAGTTTTGAGGCGGTCACAAAATGAGTCCTAGTCTCTCTGCTGCCAAAAGAGCAAGTCCCTGGAGTTGAACAGCTGAAGTGCATAAAATTCTGTGTCCTTTGCACTTTGCTCAGAGAGTCTGTGTGTTTAGCACCGGATTTAGGCACAAGCTAGGACACAAGCCTGAAGAAGAAGATACTTCTAAACTGAAAAATGAAGAGACTAAAAGGTATCACCTAAAAGGAGTTCAGTGATGAGCTGCAGTTCCAGCCTCGACACCCAGGAGAAGGCAGTGTGGTGTGTTGATGACTTCAAAATTGGCTGTCCTCTGGGAAAAGGACACTTCGGAATTGTGTATCTGGCTTGTGAAAAAGTAACTAAATGTATTGTGGCACTGAAGGTGCTCTTTAAACCTCAGTTGGAGGAAGCTGGACTAGAGTGGCATCTGAGGAGAGAAGCACAAATACAATTTCTTCTTGGACATCCCAGCATTCTCAGATGGTTTGGCTGTTTTCAGGATGCCACAAAGGTATACATTATTCTAGAGTGGGCATCTCATGGAGAAGTCTACCAAAAGCTATAGAAGCTTATGAAGTTTGGTGAGCAAAGAACTGCTAATTACATCGCAGAGCTAGCAGATGCTCTATCATACTGTCATTCAAAACGTGATTTTCAATGACATCAGACCAGAAAACTTGCTTCTTGGCTCAAAGGGAGGGCTGAAGATGATAGATTTTGGATGGTTTGTGCATGCTCCATCATCTAGGAGGACCATTTGTTGTGGAACACAGACCTGCTTCCTGAAATGACTGAAGGAAAATATATGATGAAAAGGTGGATAGCTGGAGCCTGGGGGTTCTGTGCTATGAGTTCCTAGTGGGAAAATCTCCTTGTGTGGCAGAGACTCATCAGGATACTTACAGATGTATTTCAAAGGTTGAATTCAGCTTTCCTCCCTTTCCATCAGAAAGATCTAGTTTCAAAGCTTCTGTAACATGATCCATACCACAGACTACTGCTTAAAGATGTTCTTGAACATCCGTGGATTAGAGTGAACTCTACAACATTACCAGCTAACAGAGCGAGTGAGACTGCGGGCAGTCGAAACAGAGAAACTGTTAACAGAATGTAGACTTAGGAAGGTGGCTCTCTTGCCTTTCCATGAAAATAGAAGCCTTGTAATTGCACTCATCATGCAACCAAGTCCAAGTCATGGCTTAGTGAACAGTGCCATAACAAATCCCAGAGATGCCTGTGGTTTTTGTTTTTTAATTTATTGGGCTGCTATGAGTATCTGAAATACGTAGTGATCCAAAGCTGAATGAAATATGGCTATGCTTCCTAGCAACTGTCATAACAACTATGTTTGAATTTTTTTGTTTTTTTTACTGTCAGTCCTGTTTACTGTAGTGTAATTGAAACTTTTTAAAAAAACTTTTAAAAAATGTTATGCAAACTCATTGCGGGAACAGTATTGGGATGTTATACAGTGGGTGTATCTTCATGTGCATTAATGTCCTTTTCCTAATGTGCATTAAATTTAGTACCACCAATGTGAGCTACTACATCAATGTGCATTAGGCTGTGCTAATGCACAGTAGCACAAGCACACACTTTTTAGGTGATGCTTAATGTGCAGTAGCCTATTTTACTGTGCATTAGCGTATGAACATGGTTTTTAATGTGTTGCTTTAATGGGGAGTAAAATAGGCTACTGTGCATTAAAGCACACGTGTATATGTGCCCAGTAATAGTTATCTGATTGTGCTGTCTGACCTCATCTTACTATGAATGAACACCTTTAAGTTTTTTAGTGCTGCAAACAAGATACGACTATTATAGCTTAGCTAATATTACATACACATGTTTTCAGCTTCATGACATGTTTAATCTGCTCAAATGATTGTGTGTCTAGTCTGTAGATGATAAAAGCCGTAACATGATTACAGGGAATGGAGATGCTTCTTTAGCGTAAATGGTAGTTGCAAAGGCTTGTTTTTTTACAGATGAAGGTAAGAGTCTGTATCCCAGATGGGACAATGTTGAATTTAGCTGCTGACTCCATTGTTTTAGGTTACAAACCCCAGTGTTTTAACTTTCATATGAAGCAGAAATGAGGAAAACATACAAAAATGTACCTAAGAGGGACCTTTTAGAGATATAGTCATATCAAAGTGCCCAACAGCATTAACTAGACAGCATTTGTTTTTCTTTGATATGGGTTACACAGTATGAAGCTATTTCACAGTTCACTTGCTTTTGTTGCAGAAAAATCAAGTCTCTTAGTCAAATGTAGAATTTTTTAATGTCTAATGCCTAAAACAATTGGTCTGTAATGCATAGAGGCAACAAGAGGCAGTGTATTTATAGCACAAACATGCAACTCATGAGATATTAGTTTGCTCCCAGCCTTTTTTCAGCCATTTTCCTGTGAGAATTCACTTAAACTTTCCAAGCCTGAACCCTGGCCTTCATCTGGCTGTTTGCACAGTTTGAAAGGGGCTTCAAAGAGTGGCAGCTGGAGGTTTCCCTGAACATCCCAGATGGCATTAAACCAGCATAACTCACTCTGTCACCCTCTCTGCAGCACTACAAAGCACGGTGTCAGGGTCTGGAGTCTCTTGAGCTCTTGAATTCTTTAGACTCCTGTTAATATCTTTCTACCAACTAAGTTGTGTTTGGATGGATTTTTATTTGGCAGAGTGAAGCAAAGTGTAACACTCCGTTTGAGGGCCCAGAAGACTGGATGAGCCTAATTTTTATAGAGTGTGTCTACACATGCTGGTATGGCACCGTTGTTACCACACCATCTTTTAGAACTCCCTTTTGGAAGCACTAAAAGACAGCAAAGTAATAGCTGGTACTGCGCCATGTGTGCTGCGCAGGTTTATTTTTAGGCACTATGTTGCTGTAGCAACATGCGATAATGGGGGAGCACATTGCTACAGTGACATACCTGCAGTATCATGAGTTTTGCCCATGGGTGCTATGTTGCTGTCATGCATTGCTATGGTGATGTAATGTTATGTGTAAATGCACCCAAAGAATACCCATTTCATGCAGCATAGAAGCATTTTGATGTCAGAGGTTACTTGGCCAGTTATCATTCACTCCGCCTGGTTCATTTTCATACCTCAACACCATTGGTTCAAATGAATCAGCAGACAAACCTGTAGATCAGGAAGCCACACGGAATTTTTTTTTCCTTTCCCACCATTTTCATGAGGGTTTTCTTTGTTGGAAACTTGTATTTCTTAAAAACTGAAAAAGAAGCATTCAGGCCACTTGTCTCTTATTCATGTGTAAAGTCTTTGAGAGACACACATACATGCAAGGTCTTAATTTTTATAGACAAATAAGTGTACTTTTTCACAACTGTCACCATATCTGGAGGATGTACTTCAGAGTCCTGTTTTTTGCATTTCTTCTGATTTAATAGCTGTTTATACATACCTTCCTACATACCTCTCTCTTTTTCTGCCTGAAAGGAGGTAAGGAATACCATTACTCAGCATTAATCGTCAAGCTAATCAATAGAGTGCAGGTTCACAGTACCAGCAGGATATGACTCGTCACCAGGAGACTGCAGGTCCTGGGCCAACAGCGCGCTGTGAAGGTGGGGTGAATGTCAGTGGTAACGTATCAGTTACTGCTGGTGTGTTTTGTTTATCTCTACATTTTGGCAGCTTGAAGTGAAAGGAGCTAATTCCTTCAGTGGTAAAGGTAAAACGTAATTTAAAGTAGTGTTAAAAATTGGGATGGACAAAGTATGGTATTGACAAACCATTTCTCTGACATTCAAAAATGTGCTGCTGATGAGGATGGAACTTATTGCTACATCAGAGACATAATGGGAAAGGCCATAGTAAAACAGAATTTCCTAACTGAGGTCTCAGAAACAGTAAGTGTAACACCACCTCACTGTGTTAGGGGATTTTGTGTATATCTATCATCAAGGCTACATTTGTCTGCAGGATTAATCACTTTTTGATCCAGAGGGTTTAAGACAGACAGCTTACTAGGAATGTGCTTCATGGAGCTCCCAGGCTGACAATTAGCTATGTTTCTTCAGTTGAGCTTGTTTATAAGGCCTCTCACCCATCACATGGCTCTCATGGCCTCATCTTCCTGCCCTATTAAAACATTTATTCCATTTGTTCTGTTTTTTTTTTTTAAATGAGGGATCAGTGATAAAAAACGGAAGCAGAAAGCTTCTTGCTGATAAGCAGAGAGCAAGTTCACTGCATGGGTGGCATTAGAAAGAAATCCTTAGAGAAGTGTGGCCACAGCACTTCTACTTGCTTTTGGGCTTGATACTGGGAGGTACAGACAATCTTCAACTCACAGTGAGGGTAGCAGAAGTCCAAATTTTCCCCCTTCTTCCCCTTGCAGGGCATTGGTAGTTCAAATGGACTTCCAAGGAGGTTATTTATGTCCCACAGGAAAGGAAATCAGGTCCTGGAGGTTCAGGGCACGCTCAAAGCCTCACAGGATCAGACACTTCTGTAGAAGTGAATGTCTGCTCGCTGGGGCTCAGCTGCATCATTCATTCCTGAGCTCCCCATTACACCAACTGTGCCTCTGTACAGCCTTTCACAAGAGCTTAATCTTACACTGTGCCAATCCTGATTTGCCATGTGACAGGAATTGGGTCACATCTTTCCCCCTTACACAGCCCCACAGTGAAGCTGCCTCATTTGAGGGGAGACCATCCCTGAACTGCAGTTGCACTTGACCATTAGCAAGGGCAGCACAAAATGGAGGAGGTCTCCCATGCCTTGTGCCAGCAGACACACTCTGGCGGTAGAGACAACATGACCATAAGAAAGAATGAGGAAACTTGAAAAGCTAATGAACAGTTGGATAATTTGCATAGAAAATTAGCACAAAGACATGACTGTCTTCCAACCTGGACTAGACTCAGGAAACCTGGGGTCTGGTCCTGGCTCTGCCTTTGGGTGACCTTGGCCACAAAAGTTGTTTTACTTCTATCTGCCTTGGTTTCGTCATTGATAAAATGGGATTAGTGATCCTGGCCTCCCTTGTGAAGTGTTTTATGATCTCCGGGGGAAAAGCACCAGGTAAGAACCGAATATGATTACTGCTGACTTTACTGAAATAATTGGGAGTCTTTGTATTGATTTCGTTAGGCTCTGACTAGTGAAATTTAGCAGCACTTGTCCACAGGATTTTTCCTGTACGACGTTACTATCACTGTTTAGGTTGGATGCAGCACAAACCAGCCCTTTCAACTATTCAGATAATTTCTGTCCTTACTGTTCATCATTATTCTTTTCATAAAATAACCTTTTTTGTAGTTTATGCATATTTTCAAGATTCTCAGTGTCAACTATGTTCTCAAGGTTACTATTGCCATCACTCACAGCAAGGCAGCTGATGAAGGACTCCACTTGTCCATCTCATCATCCACCCATCCACCCATGCTTTGCAGAGGGCAGAGTTTTTTCTTTCAAATGGTATAGTTCAAATGTCCAAGCAGCCTATGTGCTGCTTAAATTTACCAAAGAATGATAAACATGTATTAAATAATACATGTGGGGCTGTATTTTCCTTATAATACAGCTCTGGTAAAATTACAAGACAAAGTCACAGGGCTTTGCTCAGTGCTGCCCTGTTCCTTGGTGAGCTCACATCTAGGGCTGAGTGATATTATATGCGACTCTGAAATAAATATAAGTTTTCCCAAATCAATTGACTGCTTTGAAGCTAATAGGTCACATTGTGGCCTTTTAAAGCCATTGGTAGGCTTTTTATCAGAAACAAACAAACAAACAAAAATACAAAAAAGCAGATAGCTTAAATAGTGAAAACACAACACACAAGCCAAAAATATGAAATACAAGACATTTTTAAAAGAAACTGGAGCTCCCTGCATGGAGAGACAGAGAAGGGATCTGGCTATGAATTCTGCAGGGATAAGTCAATCTACAGTCTTTAGGAAATGCTGCAAAATCTTTTATTTTGAGAAGAGCTTTTCCCCATATAGAAGTGACACTCGCAGTGGAGGCACTACCAAACCTCCAAACCACCAAGTAATAGGAGCAAGCAAATCCCTTAACCAAATCATCCCAGAATTAGCATACAAAAATACATTCAAACCATTTAAAAATCAAGGCCAGAAACCCTGTCTCAAGGAGAGCTTTAACCCTCAAATGGCGGACCATCTAAAACTCCTTCTCATTCAGGATTGCTACAGGGCAGGAGACTCCAGCCATCCCAGGATTTGCCATCACGGGGCCCGGGGAGGGGAGTGGAAAAAGAGGATGCATCATGGCTGACTGGAGGAGAGATGCTTCAGTAGCTGGCGTCCCAAACTAGGTCCAGATACCCAGGATCACTACTCTCTTCTGCCACAGATTTCCTGTGTGACCATGGAAAAGTCACTCAAGTGGTATCTACACTGCTGTGAAGCAAGACCAATGAGGGACAGTTAGTCTGCATGGAGGTCCATGCTACCTCCATTTAATGTCTTCTGGTACTCAAACTACCTCATGTATTTCTAGCAGCAGATATGACCTTAGTGCAGGGGTGGGCAAAATGGCAGATCTGACTGGTGGTCAAACTCCATGTCCCAGCAGCCCCTACACTGCAGTCAGTTTCCATGGAGACACCAGCAGCAGCAGGGCCAGGGAGATGGCCCCAGCAGTGCTGGCAGGGCGGACAGCTGGTCCAGGATCAGGGCTGGGATCGTGTGGCAGTGATAGCATTGTCTGGAGCCGGGGCAGAGCCACAGAGTGTGGACAGCAGATCACAGTCTGCCCTGGCTTCAGACCATACCGTCCCTGCTGCAGGATCCCAGCCCTGACCCTGGAGCAGCTCCCTGCTCTGCCAGTGCTGCTGGGGCCAGTCTCCATGAAAACCCTGGCCCTGTGCTGCTGCGGCCCCGCTGCTGCTGGCATCTCCATGGGAAATGGCTGCAGTGATGTGGGCAGGGGCTGTTGGGAAATGGAGTCTGCTGCAGGCCCAGTCCAGCCCACAGGCTGGACTTTGCTCATCCCTGCCTTAGTGTCTCTGCCATAGTTCCCCTATTTGTAAAAGACTTCACAGGGGTCTTGTAAGGATGAATGCATTAGAACAGGGGTGCCACTTCTAGCCCTCAGTGCTGGGTCATCTGCCCTGTGGGAATCCTTCCAGCACCTGGGGTTGGACACAGGCAGCAGAGAGCCCCAATCCCAGCACACAGGGGTGGCACTGGGTCTGATCCAGCCCACGGACTGGCCCAGGGCCAAAACATTGAGCTTCAGCACATTAAAATTCAATGAGGTATTTGGACACTATGGAAATGGGGCTACATAAGTACTATAGATAAGTGGAATATCTGGTCCATTATATATTGGTGTTGGCTCTCTGGTATTGCAGATGCAATATATTACAGGGTAGCTGAGCCCCAGACAAAATAAGAGGTTATCATCCACAGGGCCGGTCCAAGGGTAATTGATGCCCTAGGCGAACTGTGTACCTCAGCGCCCCCACCACTTCCAATATAGAGGAAAATAAGAAGTCTAGAATGAAATTTTATGGCCCAGTGGGAAAAGCAGCCGGGAAATCGGCTGCTGCAACCCCAGCACCAGCCCTGGCTCCAGCCCTGTGGGGTGGATGCGCTGGGCAGGAGGGAGGGGCACCGCTGGCCTGGGGGCCGGGGCTGCAGGTCAGGAGTGAGGGGCACTAGCAGGGCTGGGGGCAGCGCTGGTCCAAGCGCTGGCCATAGTAGGCCAGGGCTATTATTTAGAATGATCCTGTTATTTTGTTCTGCATATAATTTTGGTGCCCCCCAAATTTTGGCACCCTAGGCAACTGTCTAGTTCACCTAATGGTTGGACTGGCCCTGGTCATCTAGTAAGGTAGCTTCATTTTGTTGCAAAAATGTTGCGGTTCGTTTCTCGGGAGGCGAAGAACTCTCAGACACACACTATTAACAGAACAAAAGGTGTATTTGCAAATAGGGTCAGAGCGGAGACAGAAAATCTCAGATTACTCTGCCCCCGAGGAAAACTCTTAGCTGGCTTTTATCTCTTTCCTCCTGGGCACGTGTGCAGAAACAGGAACTCTTACAACTCATTTCCAGTTCATACAAACATACATGTGATTACGTCACGTCATCCGTCGCATGTGCATTATAATTAACTACTTAAGTATGCGGGGCGGATAGGCATATATGCATCAGCTAATTACGCACGCTCAGAAAGCTCTCTAGGTCACCAAGAGTTGAAATCCACCCCCCTTTCAAGGACACAGTCAGTTGAATTCCAGCTTCTGTAATCTGCATGTGAATTGTCAGGGGGAGAAGAAAAGAGAGTGATTTAGTATAAGAAGAAGATAGTAAATTGGCCAAGGGGGGGGGGAATGTCCTTGGTGGTGTTTCTTCTTATCAGGTACGAGATGCAAACTGTGCAGTTCTAACAAGACTCTATTCATTATGCGTTTCTAATAATATTTCTAACAATTTGTTCCCCCTCCGTCCATAGGACTACAAGAACGTGAAGGCGAACGAGGTGAATATATTTGTGGTGCAGAACAACTGGGGTAGACTGGCAGGGGCTAATGATCTAGAAAATGTTCTGAACAACTTACAAAAATACTGGGGCAAGTTATGGCTCTCTCTGTGCCACAAACAGGAGATCAAGGGGCAAGGGTGAAATGCCCAGCCACTGCCCATACTTAGGAGCTCCATGAAGGAGGCAGTTTGGATGCTGGGTAATGTAGTACTTGGGGAAAAAGAGAAATTATAATAATCTCTGCACCCTGGAGTACAACCGGGGACTTCAGGCTCTACAGGTCAAATGGGAATAAGAAGCTTTTTGGTCTGTTCCCAGTCAGCTGCTGAGCTGCGTATTTCTGAACACTGCTCTAAAATGTCTGATATGGGCATTCCCCACCTGTAGCCTAGCAAGGGGAGGTACAGGGAATTGCCCAGAGGGCATATCTGATGGTCTGATCTGGACCTGAAGGCAAGCAGCTTTTGGGAAGTAGGCAGCTTTTGGGAAGTAGGGTCCCTAAAATACATGAGAAACTGCTCTCTTAACTGGCTTTAGGAGCTACTGTGGGGAAAATCAGGTAAGAATATTTACTTTTTATTAAGCTGGGTACTGGCTTATTTAGACTGCATGTTCATTAGCTGTGTGCAAAGTAACACTGGATGAGAGAATGCTTTGTTGCATGAAGAATGAATGTCCCATCTGATGGGAGCATGCATTATGTAGAAGTATGTGGTAGGAAACAGACTTACTTAAATGGTTATACTGAGCACATTTGGTGAAGAAATATGCATGCATCTGCACACACATGTATGTGTCCTGCAGTATGAATGCAAAATCAAAGGGTGTCAGATAGCTGAAGGCAATGTTATTGAATACCTGCAGGCACTGATTGGGCCTTTGTGTTTTTCCCTTTAGATCCAACTTGCAGCAGTATCTGTTTGAAATTTGGTCAGCCTTTTTCAGATCCCAAGAGAATGACAATGGTGAAAAAACATATCACAACATATGTATTACAGCACTGATTATCATCCACAATGCCACAGCACCCTAGGGTGCTGTGAGATCCTTGTAAGGTTACTATAGACTGATGGTCAATATTAGCACTGTTAGGTGTGCAAATACCTACACATGAGTCACAAGATAAAACCAGATTTCAAACAGATACTGCTTGATCCACAGTGTCAAAAACATTCTGACCTGTTGTTGTCTTCCTGGGTCTTTGCAGCACAAGAACTGCCACATTATTTTTCTGTAGCCAAAAAACCTAGTGAAACCTAAGGGTTGACATTTTCTGCAGGGTGTCTAGAGTCTAACAAGGGTTCTGATCACTTATACCAATAAAAGTGTAATGTCTGTACCTGGCCTGAATCTCTTTTTTATTTTCTTCATTGCCAGGCAGACCCAAGCCTTCAGTTGGGCTTTGTTGACTGATTCTGGTCATATTCTCATCTGACCCTGTGTTAACTTGGGTTCGTGGCTTCTGAAAACTTTTTGAAGAGAATCACAACATTTTTTCACATGGAAATCAAAATGTAAGCTGCAGCTCTGGCAAAAATATTCTGTTTATGTAAAATAGCTATGGCCAAGAACTACAGGAACCTGTGTATATGTGCCTGTGCAAGCACTTTGCCAGTCACTTATTCAACCTAATTTGATAGAAGAGTTGTTTCTAAATCTGTAACAGACAGCGGCAGGGATAGATCCAGAGATGATGGCAAGGTTGTACTCCCTCCCGCACCCCCCTTTCAGACCATGGTGCAGGAGCAGCAGTTGAGGACTTTAAAAAGTCTGGAGAGCAGGTGGGAGTCTTCCACTTCTTGGCATCCCTCCCTGCCCTACTCAGTGGCACCTCCCCTTTCCCCTCCATTCTTCATCTGGCTGCATGGCGAGTAGTGGCAGAGGGTGGGTTCCCCTTTCTTCCTGCTCCCCTGGTTGTTCCCCACCTACCCCAGAGAAGGCACAGGAAAGGGTGAACCCGCTGCTGCTGTCCCCAGCTGAGTCTGGCTCCTCATGCAGCTGGTCTCTCTAGCCCCAGCTGGAACAGGTCAGGAGCAGCCCAGACAGCAGTGTCAGTGTGTGGGTCTCCCCTTCTTGACTGAGCGGGGGGTGTAGGGGAGGGGAGGTGCTGAGAGTAGGGGGCGAGGGGGTAGGGGTAGATTCTTATTTGATTTGGTGAACTAGAAGTCCCCACAGTGTGGGCTGCCCATCTTGGTGGGCAGGGGGAGGCTGGGAGACTATACCTCATTTATTCCTCTCCTTTTGCATAATTTTCCAAAATGGTAGAAAATAGCAATAAGTAAAAAGAAAGAGGTTAAACAAGGGAAACTGAAAAGTTTCAGGAAAAAACAAAACAGTTTTAGTGAAAAAAATAAATTTGGGGAAAACTGTTTTTCTCCTTTGACGGAAAAAATGTTTTGAGTGTAAAATTCTCAACCATCTCTCCACATAACATCACAGCTTTTCTTCAGTGCTTTTGGTAGATTCTGGTAAGGGTAAACCTAATCTTTAACATGAATAAGGACTCTGAATACGTTGGATAATTATTAACAAAACAAAAACAACCATAGCTGCTTTTTTTGTGTGGTTATATCATCAAACACTTAACTAAAAATAAAGTAATGAAAAGTCTAAATAAAATGGGGCATTGCGGCCCGAAAAAATAGTTTTCTGACCTTCTGGATTTTCTCTATTAGAGGACTGCTGTGCAGTGAGCAAACCCTATTTCTTACAACAAAGAAATTTAGTAATCTGTGAGGCTATGTCACCTTGCTGGCAGAAACACTGAACGGCAATAGTGCTGAAAGTCAACACTAATAGCTGACACCAAATTAAACTGCCAGACTTTGTGTGATGTAGTTCTGTCACCCTTTGACACATTTGATGTGAATACAGGGCTTCTGCAGTAAACTCATCAGCAGCAGCTCATGACGCATCATCTTTACATATCTGTCTATCCACATTTGTCAGCAACGGGCAGGCCTCAAATGACTTCAGTGATTGGGATATAGATTGCTTTACCTTCAGATACAGTAAACAGAGTGTTTTAACACTTGTGATACCCTCCATTCCAGCTTTTAACTGACAAAGTCTTGTTAGCTGCACTTCAGCTTTTCTGCATCTATGCTGGATGTAGTGATTGATGAAGGCTGATTATGGCATTGAAGTGGCCCTTCTCATCTTAACCTATAACTCAGATCATTTCCAGGTAGCCCATGGAAAAGGACAGCATACATACTCTTAGGCTGTTTTATAAAAGCCTTGTGGAAAAGCTACTAGTGATTAAGATGAGCCAAAACGGATATTTGCAGATTATACTTTGACTTCTGAACTCCCCATTTCCCAATGTAGTGCACTTAATAAATACACTTGAAAGCACTTCATAAATACCTGAAGGCACTTAATAAATACACAAACAACCATGCAAATCTGCCTGTACTTAAAGAGCCTCTCTCTGAAACCAGTGAAAAGATATTTCAGCCAAGTATATGGAAAGGTCTAAGCCTGCATTTTCTCTGTGCCCAATAGTGCCTCTGAACTTAGTACAAGACCCAGAGCACAAGTCCAGACTCTGACTACAGTAAACAGGAATTTTAAGGGCAATTGTTTCCCTGTATAATTCTGTCCATTATATAAATAAAAGCACCATCAGTGGATTAAGACTTAAGTCTTTTCTCCTTCTAGCAACACAACAGGGAATTTATAATATTGAATTTATTTTCTATCAAATTTCAAACTAATCCAATGGACTTTTTCTTAAATTGGCCCCTTTCTATGCTCAGTTATTCATTCTAACATGTTAACTTTGGGTTGAGGGAGGTAACAAATGGTTGTTTCTGTCACCTCTCCTTACAAGACAGCAAAAAAGGGTGGTGGTATTTGTGTCAGAGCAGATGTTCAGGTGGTGTTGGGAGTGACATTGAAGAGAGAATCCCTAGATCTCAGCCATGGCACTCCGTTTTACATGAAACAGAGGAGAAAGGAAAATACAGTTCTTATTTATATCTCTGTGGTATTTAATACAGTTGCCAGTTTCAACAGCATCTTGTTTGCCAGATGTTGCCCCAGAATATTTAATGTATTGAGTCTCTCTCCCCCACTGATAAGCTTTCCTGTCAGTGCAAATTACTATAGAAAGAAAACTATACTTAGGCACAACAGGGGGAATAAACCTGGAACAGCAACCTTAAATCAGAATTCCTTTGCTTTTGTGGTTTTAACTGATTTCTATAAGATTATTTTAAAATGAGCTTTAAAATACTAGTGTTCTCAGGTAACACACAGCAAGTCATTCGCTCTACTCAGATCTCAGATAGAATCGGATTAGAAATTCCAAAACATGAGTATATATAAAAATCTGCACTTCTTGTTTGCCCTTGGTTCCTCACCAAATCACCTCATTATAGCATATTGTCATACTATTGCTGCATAGTAATATTACTTAAGGAACTATTAACATTTGTAGAACAGGCATGACCTGGATTTTAATGAGATTTTTAAAGAGTACTATGAAATGTGAACATGCTGACCTTAGAAAAGGGGGAGGGGAACTCAGATTACAAGGAGCCTGAACTTGACAAACCCAGCCACATTTTTTTCCAGGAAAACATAATTTGACAAAAACTGGCTTTCTGAGCAAAATGAAACAATGAAAAATAAGCTTGATTTGGTTGAAATTTTTCAACACCTCCTCACCCCCCTTGCAAAACCTGAAAACAATTACAGGAAATTTGGAAAAATTGATTTTTAATTTTTTTTCCATGAATAACCACAGTCATTTTTGACCAGCTCTGCTTGACACCCCCTGATGCATGTTGCTATGACATCTCTCTAGAAGGAGCAGCCTTGGCAGCTTCTAAGAACAAAATAGGATTTAATTTAATGGCATCATAAACAAATTCATTTTTGCCTTCTAGAAAAAACTGCTGTTATTCTCATTAGTTCTATGGTTTGTGAGAGGTGAGTCTGACATTTAAATATCATTTGGAACAGATAATTGTCTTCCCCAAACTCTCAGTAGAATGAGTAGTGCAGTGATGGGTGCATTAGAAATACAAAGAGAGAAGGTGGCTGAATCAATGAAACTAAAATGCACCCATGCTGGCCACTTGCATACTAAGTTCCATCCCAGTGTATCTTGATGCATCTGGGACTCATTCCCTGCACAACGGGGATTGTAATGGAAACACTGACGACTCTTAATAATTATGACACTTTGAGGCATCGCTGTAATTACTGTACAGAGGCATCTGGCATGAAACAGTACATCTTGTGTCTGAGTTGTTTCATCTGCTTGAGTTGCAGGGCTTCTTGAGGAAAGCAACCAGAACTACTATTTATGTTTTGGATATCTCCAGTCACTGTTTCATCAGTTTTCTGGTTAATCATAATAATAGTAATAACAATCATAATGAAAACTGGCCCAACATAATGCTTCAGTTTTTCAGAGATTCCTGTGTTCTGGATCTAACATGTATACTGCAGAGATGCACAAAAGACTGGATTCGCTTCTGAAATGTCCCAAAGTACAGAAGAAATGGGAAATATGCAAACACACAGAAAAAGCATAATTCACTTTCCTCTAGCAGGTATTTGTCACCAGTTCCTATGACTGTGTTGTTTGCCTTTCATCACACCCTCAAGTGGCCTCTTGTTTAGCTGGAAGGGAACCATTATTCCTCAACTGCAAAGAAGATCATCCCACCCTCTTGTATTTGGCACTTTCCTAATGTAGTAATTAACAATATAAGCCTTATGAGTACACTTTATGGCACTCTTGGTCAGGTAAATTTTAAATTAGATCAGTTAAAATGGATCATAAGACACAAAGCAGCCATCACTATTATCTTCTGGACTACTGCCAACACACTACAGTATTTCTGGAGCTACTACTAGCAGGAGGCAGATTATGGAGATGAGGCTGCATGACAAGCAACTCTGAAAACACCAAGTAATGATCCCTGTCTGTCCCCATAAACTTTGCCTTAAAAATGATCAAAACACGAATGTGATAAACAATAGAGTGCACATGTCTTAAACATCTCTGAATATAGATACTTGATATTAATCATCATGCATCTAAAAATAAGATGACAAATTTAGGGAAGTCATTTTTAGTGTACACTAATGTTCTCAGCTAACCTGTGGAAGAGAGGGGGGCTTCATAAAACCCATTTTGATCACTTTATATTGTAAATTCTTTGTGATGGACAGAGATCATTAACTATCTAAAGCAGTAGTAGGAGTAGTAGTATACATCATAAACCCAGAGACTGAGATTGCTCTTAGATTACTAGGTTTAGATCAGTACCTCTCATGGTGTGATGAATAGAGGACGTCACAGTATTTTATTCCTCCATAAAATGAGGATGTATTGAAAAGGAAGGTATTAAAAACTCCTGATAATTAAATTAAAATAAAATACTGTAGCACTCCCTTCTGGCTCTCTCAATTCCTTTTACTTACAATAGCCTCTTACCAAAGTTTGTGTTGTAGATTTGACTCATAATAGACAATTGAGAACACTTGTTTTAGTAGAGGCAGGGTAGATTTGGACCTTATAGACTAAGTGTGTGAGTGCATGTGTTAGCATGAGCTTTTGTGGGCTGAAGCTCATTTAATTTAGGTAAGGTGTCAAAGCAGTGTCAAATAATCCTTTCCCCTCTCCTACAACTTCATAACTTTCCAGAAAAATTGCATATTTGGGTTGAAAATATCAATTGGTTTCTGTCCCACGTTGCCAGAACGTTTACCATTTTTTTATTTGGTGAAGATCAAAAATACACTTTTTGTATATTATAATATTTTAACCATGCTCTTTTGGACCAGGCTATCACAAAAACAAACTGAAGACTGAGTAAGATGTCCTCTGCAATGTGTAGATGGCGCAGGGATATGAAATTAAACGTTCCAATCTATAGCCAAAACGTCGAACTATTGCACTGTCCTCTGTAAGCACTACCTGGGCTGTAGGCTGTCGTAGCAGCTGTGGTCCCAGCATGCCACTTTACATGGTTAGTTCCCCTAGACCCATTTCAGTGCCTTTGTGGTGAACTCAGCAGTGTAGACAATTATGACTGTGTGTGTGTGTGTGTGTGTGTGTGTGTGTGTGTGTGTGTGTGTGAGAGAGAGAGAGAGAGAAAACCTCTGAGGGCTAATTAAATGTAAGGATTAATCTTTTCTATTTTAAGGTCTGCAAATGTCATTTTGCTATTATAAAATAAACTCAAGAAAAATAATTAATTTTTTAAATAATACATTTCCTTTTATCCAATAGGTTCAAGTTTGTTTGTTCCCTGGTACCAGCTTTTAATTTTTTATGTCAGGTTGAAAAGTAATTTTTTAATTATAGTTTTAATGCTTCTGACCATATTCCATAATGATGCATTTTGAACCCACTTGTAAATGTGTCAGCAGAAAATATGAGTATTCCATAGAAATATCTGAACTATAAGAACAGTGGTAGAATAACACGGGTCTTCTAACATACTAATTATTTATTTTAACTGTGATATGACATTTATCACTAACACTATGTGAACTATTTGACGCAGAATTAAAAATGCTTAAAATTTTCCAGTGTTTGAGTGCCTAGAGCCTCCATGAACATACAGGGCAAGATTCTGCCCCAACTGCTCCCACCCAAAGCATTTTCAATGGCATAGATTGTTTTATAAGGATACAAATCTATCCTGACTTCTGCCTGACTCCAGACTTACATGGTTAACTAACTACCTCTCTCTGTCACTAGTTCAGCCTTGCATCCAGCTTAACTGATTTCCTAGGGCTCCCCTTTCAAGTGGAATAGGGCCATGGTAGTCTGCCCAAGCCTTCCACACCTTGCATGTTTTATTTTATTTCCTTCATAGTTTTGACACCAGTGGGATTAAAAGATGAAGGGAAATTGTAGGTTTAATTAACAATTAGCTTTGAGGATAGTTGAGCAGAGTTGAAGGAAGAGGACCTGTATCAAGTATCCTGAGTGGTCAGTGTTACATTTTGGTCCTTGCTTGCATCCTTGAGTCTTGCAGTGTTCTACTAACCATTTTTTCCAGTTTCACCCATACTACAATCACTACCAACAAAAGGGGCTGGTTTGTGAGTGTAAATTGCTTTCCATTTGTTTTGTATTGGTAGTGAGCTTTTTGTGCAGTGTGTGAGTGCTCCTGCTTTACGGCTGAACCACATGGTCTATATAGCTATGCTCCTGTCAGAGTCTTATTTTATTTTTTATGGATTGTCGTCTTTACTTCTGTGATTATATGTGGGTAGTGAACACATCATAAGAATCAATAATGGCTTGGGACTTGATCCAAAGCCCATTGAAGATAGTGGGACTCTTTCCATTGGCTTTATTTGGTGTAGGCTCATGCCCTTAGGCACTCTTTCATGATCCTGTCTAGGAAATAGGTTTGGCCCTGTACAGACATTATGCACCGTAATGCAACAGTGGACATGTACAGGAGATGCTTTACTGCACAGTAAGCGTCTGCATCTATATGTGCAGACGCTTACTGTGCAGTAATTGGGTTTAATCATTAGTTAAATTTACTAATTTAGTAGCAAATTTACTCGAGATTACTTACTGCACATTAACGCATGTGTAGAGGCCTGACCGGCAGCAAATGTGCTACCAGTTAGCTGGACAGCAAGGGGCATGAGATTGTCCCCACCCAGGCTCCAATGGCAGAGCCTGCCCCCGCAGCAGGCAGCTCCAGAGGGCAGGGAGCAATGTCCCCCTGCCCTTTAGCAGAGAGCTCAGCCCCACCTCCGCATTCATGGGGCCTGGGCTGGAAGATCCTTCTCTCCTTGTGCTAGCTCCACAATGTGACTGGGGGGCTCAGACTGGGAGAGAAGAATCTCTCAGAGCTGGCGCTGGGAAAGAAGGCTCTTCTAGCATGGGCTCTGCGACTGCGGGACTCCGATTGGGAGCAAAGAATCTCCCATGCCGGCCTTGTGACTGTGGAGCTGGTGCTGGTAGATGAGCATCTCTCAGCCCGGGCCCTGTGATTGTGGAGTGGGGGCTGGGAGCTTCCTGCTGCTGGGGCAGGGGAACATTGTCCCTGCCCTGGCAGCAGGCAGCTCCCAGGGGCAGGGAACAATGTTCCAGCCCCTTCCAGGAGATAGCTTTCTCCTGGACCCTAGGCTAGCACCCTGGGGGAGCCTGGAGACCTCCCTGGCTATTTCAGGGGCACGTTGCAGGGCTGCAAGGAGTGGGAGTGGTCTGCTGCTTCTGTAGACATGTGCCTGGAAGAGTTTACTCTTGAATAGTTTACTTGAGAGTTAACTGCTCCTGGATAATCTGCATGTGGAGATGTGCCCAGTATGTATTTTCTTTCATTCAAAACTGACAGTTCCTTCAATTTCATTGTTCTTCTTCATCCCTCATGACCTCAACTCCAGTATTCCGCGCCTCTCTTTTGTTTCATGTGAAGAGAGCAACATTTTTGGCATTCAGTTTGCTTCCATTCCTCTTGGTAGGCTTGGGCTTCTGTGGTTAAAACAATTTACATCACTCTTTTGACCATAAATGTGAATGTCTGCACTGTCAACATTTATTAGGGAGAGGACAGTATTACTAGAGCATCCCTAAGCCCCATCTCTCTTCCTTTCTCCCTCTGGGTGAACTGTTTGGGGCCCCAGCTGGGGATGTTGTTCCCCCTGGGCTTAGTTGGCTAACATTGTATTTTCTGTAACTTAGCTGCATTCCTCTCTTCATCCCCATCCCTCTTACATTAGTCCCTTGCTCGGGCACTCTGTATTTCCCTTATGGCGTTGTCATTTTTGTTTCATGACTCTTTTTAATAAAATTAGACCTGCTCTTTTTGGCACCAAGAGGAGGGTATCAGGGCTGGCTCTGGCCTTCCCCCTGTACCAGCCTTGTATACCACTAGGCCTGGTGCCAGTTCGCTGCAGGGGGAACACATGCCCATTTTTTTTAAGGGCCGCACAAAAGAAAAAAAAGTTCACATCAACATTTTTGGCACTAGGGGAGGGTGTTGGAGCTTGCTCTGGCCTCTCTGGGTGCATCCAGATGAGCGTGGTCATGTGGTATGTGGCACCGCAAACACATCTGCAGCACTACATACTGCACAGTCAGGCATTCTCCATGCTGCAAAGGTGCACTGCCCATGTGTGCGCTGCTCTGTTTCTTTCCCATGGGTTTTTTTGATTCCTGGATATCCCATGGGGAAAAAAAAGAGCAGCAGCATGTGCTGCTGAAAAGTGGAGCCAGGCCACCCGGAGCCACTCTGCGGCTGCTGGCCAGGCTCTGTCTGACAGGATCTCTGTGGCTGCGGGTTTGGGAGGCCTCCAGGATCCCAGGTAAGGCTGTTTGGCCAGCCCAGTGCTAGCTCCAGCCTCTTCTCCTGCCCCCAGGTAACTTGCTGTGTGCCAAAGCACTCATGGCATGGGCATTCCCTGGGGACAAATAGCTGTGGTGCAAGGTGCGCCACTGCTTCTTGTCTCTGGGGAACCAAACATCTGCATTTGTCTGGACACAGCCTCTGAGTACTGGCCTGGTATTGCAGTACCTCCAGACCCAGTGCTTGTCCCCTCTTGGGGAACAACTGCCCAGTTTTTTTAAGGGCCATGCATACCAAAAAAAAAAAAAAAAAAGAGGTATCTATCAGTATGTTTGCCCAATATGGTACATGTGTTTTACAGTCGTGCTGAGTGTTGGCTGCATTTAATTAACTTCTTAGTTGGTTTCCATTACAGAGTGCATGTTGCTTTTAGAAGCAGTTAGATGATAGATAATATATTTAATGAGGTTTCCTTGTATGTAAGATGAGGAGCTTTTTTCCTCATGCTGATTGGAAAAATCCTCACCTTGTATTTTAGTAAATACGGTACCTTTCTGGGAAGAGTTTTATTGGTGGATGGCTGAATAAATATGCATTTGTAAGAAAAAGAAATCATGAGCATTTAATTTTTTCCTGGCATTTATACCGTTTTGATATAGGAAGGCAAAAATTGTTCCAAAATTTCATCCAATTCAAGTTACCATTTTCTGATGAAATTTCATGAACTTCTCATAGCTGCAGTCATTACCGTTACGGTGGGCTAATACCAGAGGTGAACAATATTTGTTTGGAAAACTCTGACAAGAAGATTCTTTTGACTCCATTATTAACACATTTGAGAGAGGAAGATACCTGATGAGTCAGTACTCTTTGTACAGTCTCATCAAACCCATCTTATGGCCTCTTTTTAAGCTTTTCCTTCACAATATTTTTGGTATAGATCAGGGGTCAGCAACCCCCGGGACATGTACTGAGCATGGCACACAAGGCCATTTTGCTTGGCATGCCATCACCAACCTGAGCTCTAGGCAGCTGCTGCCAGCCTCGAAGCCCAGGCTGCTCCCAGCAGGCGGCTGGGTGCTTGCAAGCCCTGCTGCAAGCAGACTGGGCTCCGTGGTTGGCAGCAGCTGCCCAGAACCAGGGCCAGCTGCAGCCAGGGGGCTACAAACATCTGCTCTGGGCTCTGGCATTAGCTCCATACTGGCGGATGCACACATGCCGCGGAGCGGATGGTGGGGGAGAGGACCAAGACAGTGCAACCCTGGCCTCTCCCCCGCTGCCAGCACAGAGCTGATGACTGGGCTCTGGAGCCCAGCGCAGATGTTTGTAGCCAGCCTGGGCTCTGGGCAGCTGCAGCAGGAAGCAGGCACTGGGTTCCTCAGCCTGGAGCTCCATCAGCTCCATGTTGGCAGCGACTGTATGTGCACCTCAGAGCAGACAGCGGAAGGGCTGTGTTGCCTCAGGCCCTATCCCACTCACGCTCTGAGGCGTGCGTGCACCCACCGGTATGGAGCTGATGCTGGAGCGCGGAGCAGAGGCTTGCAGCCTCCCGGCTGCAGCCAGCCCAGACTCTGGTAGTTACTACCAACCACGGAGTCCAGGCTGCTTGTAGAATGGCTTGCAGCTGAGCCTGCCTGAGTCCCACCCACTCTGAGCCCAGCCCTGGCCCAGCCCCCCACCAGGATGAGGCTGGTGCTGCCCCTCACCAGGAGCACCGCACCTTTTATGGGGTGGGTGGGTGGTTGGGCTGATGGACATGCTTCAGGCCAGGGCCTTGGTCAGCTGCACTGCAGCCCTGGGGGCTGGTTCCCCAGGGAAGCACAGGAGCTCTGGCAGGACCAGGGCATTGTTGGGTCGGACTTTGTCCAGTGACCCAGGAGCCCAGCTCCATGTGCCTGTGCAGCTGGTCCTGTATGTTTGTTTGCCTTTGTCTGGTTCTGTGCATGTGTGTGTGCACACGTGTCTGGTTCTCTCTCTGCTCTCCTTTTTCTTTCTCTTATGTGTCTCTTTTTCCTCTCTCTCATTGCAACATGCTCAACAAAAAAAGGAATGCACAACAACAAAGGCAACATTTATGATTATTAAATATACTAATATGCAGTGTGTCCTGCCATATACACCCCCCCCATTTTGTTTTTCTGGCATGCCAGCACTCTGGCACCTTCCAATGTAGACGTTGTGGGTTTTTGGCATTCTGGCCAAAAAACGTTGCCTACCCTTGGTAGAGATCTTCATTTATGCTCGTGGTCACCTCCATGCATTATTGTCCTGAGGAAAGAACATACCCTTTTCTTATAGGAACTCAAAGTAATTCCTCCTTCATGCTAGTAATATTTTATGTAAATGTGGTCCTAATGCTGCTGTTTCAAGACCGCAACAAAGCTTTTATTGACTTCAGTGAGGGCATGGATTATAAGGCTGATTTTCAGAGACTTAAGTCACTCTGAGGTCAAATGACAATTAGATGTTCTTAGTACAGTGGTTCTCAACCTTTTTAAATACAAGACCCCTGCCCCCCACTCATTAAATTCAGGGCACCTCTTGGAAAATGCCAGATCTTAAATTTTTACTCATTTTTTGACTACAGAAAAACCATAGAGCAATTTTTTTGTTGCCAAGAACTCAGGAAGATCAGAACAGGTCAGAAGGTTTTTAACATTTTGGGGTTTGAACTATCTGCTGTGATTCAGGAGAGAGGTCTTGGAGTCATTGCAGATCGTTCCCTAAAAATGTCAGGTCACTGTGTAGTGGCAACCAAAAATCAATAAAATGCTGGACAACATTAAGAGTGAAATACAACACATCATCACAACATTATACAAATCCTTGTTATGGTCACATCTGGAATACGGTGTGTAGTTCTGGTCCTCACATCTTAGAAAGGCTGTAGTAGAATTAGAACAGGTACAAAGAAAGGCAACCAAAATGATCAGGGGTGTGGATCATTTGCCATATCAAGAGAGACTAAAAAGCCAAGACTTCAGTTTGGGAAGGAGACAGCTGAGGGGGAAAACAACTGAGGTCTATAAAATCCTGAAGGGTGTGGACCAAGTGAAAAAGGAACTGTTGATCCCCAGTCCAAGAGTACTAAGACTAGGGAGCACTCACTGAAATTAGTAGGTGACAGGTTTAACACAAGAAAAAGTACTTTTTATTTATTTATTTTATACAACATATAGTTAACCTATTGGATCCATTGCCACAGGAAGTGGTAGAAGCAGATAGCATTACCTAGGTTAAAAATTCATGGATGATAAATTTATTAATAACTGTAGAACAGAATAGTTGGAAATGTTTCTTTGGCATCTCTAAACCAATAATGGTGGATGCCAGGAAGGGTAGCTGTCACAGCACGGGGTCCTAGGGGCAGCCGTGATCTCCCCTAGCACTCCCTACCATGCCAAGGGCATCTCAAAGCACCCTCGTTCTTGCCTGCCACGTCTTGATCATATGTATAAGAGGGAGGCTGCCTTTTGTCCCCTTGGACCTGGTGCTCTGTTGTGTCTTGGCCCCTGTTCTGTACGGTGAGACTCGGTGCACCCCAGCCTTATGGGCTATGTGTGGCTCCAACTGCCCCTTTACCACACCCCAAGCCTCGCGGATGTACTGGACGTTGTTTGGGCTGTTTCACTCTCTGCGCCCTCTGGCGCTCAGGCTCTCCGCGGCCCTTGTCTCCCACCACGCCCTCGTCTCACAACCTTGTCTCACAACTGTGCCCCACAGACGCTTCAGCTTTTGTTGCCCCCTTTGCCTCCGGGCTACCACAGCCTTGGGGTTCAGATGGCCGTAGCCTTGCCTGGCCCCAAATCTCCTCCTCAGGGTCTCAAACCCCCTGCAGGGCTCAGGCAGCCTTAGCCTTATAGGCCTGGCCTCCAACTCTCCACTCCCCTTCTCAGGGCTGGGGTCACTGTGTCCCCGAATGCTGCACCCTCTCTGGCACCAGGGTCCCCATGCGAGCATGGAGCTCCTCCAACCTGCAATAGCCTCACCTGGTCCTCTGGTCATAAACAGCAAACCAGCAACACAAACTCAAGCCCCTTGGCTGCAACATAAATTCAAGCTGCTTGGCTATAACAGTAGTCCCGACACATCGGGGTGCTCTATCCCTCCCTCAGTCTTGAAGCTGTACCTACAGTCTAGCCTCCCCTCTTCATTCAGTCTGGCAGGGAACACCCTGCCTGGCCTCAGCCTGGGTTTAAATGGGAGCCAGGCCCTGCTCCTTCCCGTCAGCTGACTCCACCAGTTGCCCTAGCAACCAGCACCTGTGCCTCTTTATCACTACTCTGGCTGCCCTGGTAACCAGCAGCTGAGCCCCTGCTCAGGGCTAGGGCTCTCTCCCCAGCTGTTCCCACGCTAAGGAGCAGGGCACCTGTGCTCTGCGACACACCTCCCCTCTTTACAGGACCAGAGCACTGAGGTGCTCTGCGACAGTAATGAATAGGGGACAGGTCACTCAAGATTTATCCAGTTCAGTGCCCTTCCCCCTAGGATCCACTTTTGATGCTGTCAGAGATGAGATACTTGGCTAGATGGGCTGTTGGCCTGACCCAGTATGGCACTTATGTTCTTAACACTATGGGTTCTTATTTGAAATCTCTGGGTTTAGCTTGTGAATCATGTTTGGACACCTAACACTGCTAAACTTGCATGGCATGTTGTGGCCCTTGAATGGATCTCAAGGTATCCCTGTTTTAGAACCTCGAAGCTTGTGTGAGATATACATTTGTTTTACATGCATGCCTAACAGAGGGATTTACAGGTGTCCTCTAAAGTAGCAAGTCAAAATCTGGGGGTAGCTGGTGGTTTCCAAAATGTTCCAGAACAATTTTTGACACTTACAAACCACAGTTCAGGCTATGGATGGCAGCTGAATTACCCGAGACATTGTTCACATTGTTCTCATTTTAAATGGAATCCTATAGTAATCCCACCAGTCACCTCCACACAGGAAACAGCACCTGGAGGCCTAACAAGGTTTGTGGGTCTTGACATTTTTTTCCTTGGCCTTCTCCCAGAAAGGAGAAGCATGAGCTAAGTCTGAAGGCCCAAGGTCTGTCAGTGATAGCACAGCAGAGAGACTGTGCAGAAAAGACAGAGCTGCAGCATTATCTTCAATCTTTAAGGCCTCTCTGAATTTCTTTGAGTGTTTGCAACAGCACCCAGGGTCACAGGTTCAGAAACTCAGCTACGAAACCCATTGGAGGGTTGTGATTGAGCCTGTCCCTAGGGCTTCAAAGTAGCTTACATTGTATTAGGAAGAGCGGAAGAAAAATACATCAGGGGCTAGGAAGTCTAAATTCTCTATTATTGTCAAAGAAACAATAGCAGCATCAGCTGGTTGTACTGCCTACAAGAACAGCAGACATCATTAGCAGCTTAGGTCTGGGCTACCTCCGGGGATGGAGTTTTGCTCTACCTCTAACACTAAGTATTTGGAGATGTGGAGGCCTTTGGAGGGAGAGCCTGAAGTGGCAGCAGCAGTAGCAGGGTTAGTTGATGGCAAAGGCTTCCCACATAAAAGACAATGATAATGTGATATGACTTTTCTCCACTGACATGCATGTGGCAAAATTCATTCAATTCCGCTATGGAAAACAGTCAGAACTTCTTATTTAGTCAGGTAATTTCTTCAACATCGGTTCAAAGATTACAGGCCAACCATGTTTCCAATTGACTCCTAGCTGTAATAGCTTTAGATTGTGGTAGCAACAATGTTTAATCTAACTTACTGGAATTTAGACGTCAAATCCATCTGTTGGAAGTCCTGAATTTTAGCCATAGGTTGTATTTAAAGTGATTTGTTCAGTCTAAAAACCAAAAACCAAAACTCCACACATTGTCAATGTTATGGAAATGATGAAGACACAGAGATATCAAGAAAGTTGGAAGAAACTCTGCTGGAATGGCTACAGACCCTTGCTCCAGATCACACCACTGTTAGACAGATTAAGGTTTGGCCTACATCACATGCCATGTATGATCCATACCCCACTGATGTAAATAGGGGCCTTTCAATGGGCTAATTTATAATTAATTAAAGAAACAAAGGTAGCAGCTTTTATTTAGTGTTTAAAAATTAATCCTTAATAAGCAAGCTGGAGCAAGCAGCAAATGTATAAAAGACCCCACACACATATAAGTGATTGTGCAAGCATAAGCGGAGGCCAAACTGCAAATAAGGCCCCAGGATCCTATTAATTGTGAGTCTTTCTCAGTCTGCCTAGGCTTTGGATGTGGTTTGTGCTCACAGCTTGAATCTTGAACACCCCAGGCCTATTTAGTAGCCAGCCTACTGCTACTTTCCACTGCTCTTTAAGAATGTGAATATGTGTTTCTGAATCTTCAGAACCAGGATAAATGCTCTTCCTATACTATAATCCTCACTTTTAACAATGGCCAAATCGTTTTTGGCACAGGAGGCCATGGGAGACTCCCAATGTATCCAGTGGTTTTGCTATAGAGACAACAGCACATCACTGCCAGGATGCCAGGTAGCCCTAGCAAGTCTCAGAAATCTCCACATCAGGGCATAGCTTTCAGCATTCAGGATGGGTAGCGCACGGCCTAGGACAGTGGTCCATTATTCAAAACACATACTTTTAACAGATCCTGGAAGTTAGTGTGGTATTGAGGCTGCAGCCGCAGCTAGAGAGAGATTGGGGCTAGTTATTTGCTTTGAGGAAGGAGAATTCCTTGCATTGTTTTCATGCACACAATCCATAGACTTTGGGCAGGAGAGCAGCCTACTGTAATCAAACACTGTTGAGAAAAAAAGACTTAACAAAAAGCCAGGAAAGAGTGATTTTACTTAAATTTGGGGTCTTCTCTGTAACGTGCCAGAGGATGACTCTGGATTGCAGCAGCGTACCTGACTTGGCTTTCTTTCATGCTGCATATATTGGCCATGTCTACACGAGACGCTGGATGCGCAGTGGATCGTTACTACTGCGCAGTAGTGTCGCGTGGCATGAAACGTGATGCAATGCTACTGCACAGTAGCAACGAGCTATTATACAGTCAGTGTCACCTAAAAGCTCTTCAGTGACTCTGGTTACTGCACAGTCACTTAGTACTTGTGTATGCAAGTGCTAAATGACTGTGCAGTAACAACTGCAGGGTCAATGTCTCATGTAGATGTGGCCATTGTCTAACTGTGTAATTGGTGAGACCATTCATGAACTTTTCGGTTTATTTTTGGCCAGACTTTTGGGTCCAAACCATTAGCTAATGCAAATTGCTGCAGCTCTATTGAGTAATGTAATGCCAGTTTGTACCAGCTCAGAATTTACTCTTTCATTGTTCTCTAATCAAATGTGCAGCTATTTCCATCAAAAGCTAGTTTCCTGTGTGCTATCACAATGCACACCTCCACCTCTCCAATGGACAGAGTTTGATTTATAATAAATAAATATTGACCTGCTGTGCAAAACATTCATCTTATCTAGATGTACTGATATCCCATAGATATACTGAAATCTTTTCAGCTTTGTGTTGAGGAAACATTTTATACTGACATATCTCCGAAAATACCAGTGTCAGAGGTGAAAGGCTTCAGCTTGGTGAGTCTCCTATATAATGCTAAACACAGTAGACATTGCGGACAGTTCAGTAATATTTACTGCTCTTGTCACTGGTTTGTGCAGACGAGACCCAGACAGGATGCAGAAAGGTGTTATTCTGGTAAAAGGAGCTGTGCTTTTTACTTTCCAAATTTTCTTTATTGGCCATGCTTCTACCTATTAATGAAGAAAGTGGTTGATGCTTACGAGAAAGTTGTTTTAGATGCTTTTCAGAAGTGTAAAGAATTAGTATTATTATTTTTCCTTCTAAGACTAGTACATTTGGACTCTCATTGCCTGAACATAATTATAGAAGTACTGACCAGACAGTTTTAAAGTTTTCAAAAAGATAAATAAAATAGTTCTTTCTGCATGAATATTATGAAGTAAATTCTGGGAAGGTGAAGTATTAAGTTTCTGTTAACCCAGGGGTTAGGTACCATGTATAGAGGTGAGCCAAGCAAAAACATTTAGGTTTTCCATTTTAAATATTTCCTGTTCCTAAGACCTAAGGAAAAAATGAGGGTCTTTGGGGCAATCTTGAACTAACTGATTTTTCCTAAGCTGAATAACCAAATGAACCACTTCTTAATAAGCAGCGGTGTGTTCAAGGGAATAAATTCAATTGCTCATTATTTTCTAAGGAACACCTTAGCCCATCTCCCTTATGTGAAAGTATGCAGGGGAGGGGTACCCTGTTTTTAAATCATTCTAATGCTTAAGTCTTTGATGTTCAATGGTGAGAAGTGATTCTCCAGTCCCAGAAGAACCAGTGTCATTTAAGCTGTCAGCAGCCAGCAGATTGGATGTACTGTGGATATAGTTGCCATTCAATTCTCCAAATCTATGGATGGACTTTCCACACACTATACATATTGGCATGTGAAGACCCCCTCAAAGTTTTCTAAACTGGTTAGGCTTATCTTGATTAATAAGTTCAAGTATTCATAAAACTGAGGTCTGCCATAAAAGATGTGATAAGCAATAATTTGTAATAAAAAGAGCTACCTTTTCCAATTGTCTTCAGCTGAAGTGCAGAGTCCCTGTAATGATTTATTGCCTTACTGCCAGGCTGTTGATAAGTGGACACCAAATGGCTCCTCATTACTCAAAAGCTCTTCCGATCTCTTGAACCAAAGTCCTTTCCAAGCTCCATTTAGTCCACTTTCGTTTCAAGGAAAATGAATCAAGGACCTTCTCGGGGTAGCCTATAAACTATTTTAGCATAAAAAATATCATAAATGAGAAAGGAGAAAATCTTGTTTGCTAAAGGGCTGCTGGATGAACTGCCTCTTGGCCTTTTGATAGCATCTTTGAAATGGAAATGGCCAGCTGCCTGACCTTCTGTTCAATGACCCTTTTTGTACAAAGTCAAATTGCAGTGCCTTCACAGAAGCAATTCACCTATGGACATAAACTAGATTTCTGAGGGGGAGGTTTCTATTTGCAGTTTCTTTAGGGTGGATGTTTCTTTGATAATGCTTCTTATACACACATCAAAAATCATGTTTATGAAAAAAATACTAATCATAAAAAGAATTTAGAATTGTATTTCAATAGTTCCTTGGATTTTTTTTTTTACAGTAAGCATGTAACAAGCTTTCCTTGAAGATCGTTAATCAAAAAGATTTAGTATGAGAATGGCACTACATTCAATGCATTTTAAAAAAAAATTCTATAATCAGATATTGGATTGTGACATTAATTATTTAACTCATTTTATTAGAACTTAAGCAAAAAACATAATTCTAAACAGGCCAAAAAAGCTGCATGAACAGAAGGAGACAGGAAAGATAATATTTTGAAAAATGTTGAAACTAAGAATTAGGTGCCCAATTTTAGGACATAGATGCATAGCTGAGATGTCCAAGCTCTGTGAAAGCTGGTCTCCCTGCTAGATTTATACCTTTGTTGCTTCTTTTATCCACTGATATTATCACTTAACATTTGATTACCTGTTGGGGTTGGTAAAGTCTTGTTAAACACATTTTGCTGAAGTTAGACCAGATTGTCAACTGGTGTAAATCACTTTATCACCCTTACTTCAGCTGAACATCTGGCCTAGGAGTGTCTACAGGTTTTCCAAATGTCCCCAGAAACACAGAGGGCCTCAGTGGCTGCTGGTAGGAGCTCTATGGATTGCACCAGCTGAGAATCCAACCCTCTGTGTAGCTGCACAAATACTGTTTTCTATTTATGGTGGCAAATCCCTAAAGGCATCTACATCTCTGCAACCTGATGCCATTTACCTTATTCAAATAAAGGGATATTTTAAAATTCTGTTTTTTTTAGTGTGTAAACTCGGTCTAAAATTGTTTGTGGATACCTCTGACATAAGCAACCTCTCATAACTAAGCTTGAAAGAATTCTGTCCTTAAGATACCTACCCAGCACATTTCCTGATGAAAACATAGCATTTGAACTGCTATAATTGTTCTACAGCTAGACAGCTGGCAGTTTGAGGCTAAGATCTCAGTGTCAACTAACTCTGTATAAGATCAGCTGAGAGTCAACTGTATGCAAGCATATGGTCATTGAGGAAATAAGTCATCTGAAAGGCTAGGGTGTTTGATTGTTCCAACTCTTCCCTCTTCACTTATGATATCATAAATGAGACTAAAACTGTTTAATTTGTGGAACCGGCAGTCGAAAGGGATTGTTAATTGAGAGAGAGGAGGGTTGGCAGAGTAGTCGGATCCTCCAGTGGTTGTTTGATATGATGTGGATTTTGCCCAGTGGCAAGCTGCCCAGTCTTGTAGCACACACAAAAACAGTTCATAATTACACCATAATTCAATCTGAAGTCTTGTTTCCAATAAATCCCTCATGAAATTAGTATTCCATTCAGCAGCAATACAGGGAACTGACATTCCTGAAAGCACAGGACCCAAAGATTGATTTAATCACTCTGCTTGGGCCTCATACTGTTTACACTTTATTATAATTTTTCAAAAGCTGAGAATTTGAAGGGCCATTAGGATGGAATTTCTACCTGCTGCAACCTTGCTTTGGTATCCTGCCTTTTAGATGTATTTCATCACAGTTCCTTGGGTAGGATATGCTAATGGCTGGGAAATGACTTAGAATAGCTTTAAGATAAGAGACAGATGTAAACTATGTTATTAAATAGGGCTTTGGATATCTTGGATAGCTCTGATTTTGCTCTCATTGGTACTGGTGAGCTCCATTGATGTGATTAGAATTACACTAGTGAAATATTCTTAGTCTCCAAATTCATCTCAGCATATATTCATGTGCTTAAATCCATCCCTTTTCCATAAAACATCTAAGGATATGCTAAAAGAATGTGCTTAAGTCCCATAGAACTCAATTAATATAATTATATGTAGGGCTGTCAATTAATCGCAGTTAACTCACTCAATTAGCATGTTTATCAGTTTTTGAGTTAATTTTTTAAATATGTTAATCACACACATGGTTTTAGAGCTTGCACCCAGGCCTTGGTCCCCCAGCTCCAGGATGCCCAGCAGGGCAGCAGTGGCAGTGCAGAGGACCTCAGGGCAGCCTGGGTACAGTCTCTGGGCAGCTGCCACCAGACACAGACACACATGAGCAGCAACAGCCTGCACACCGTGTGTAGAGCAGCACCACACCGGTAAGTCTGTGGTGGGGTGGGGGAAGGGAAGAGGTGGGGGGGCAGATCGAGGCATCATGGTGAGAGAAGGAGTGGGGCAGGGGCAGGTGCTGGGGTTAATGGGATCACAAGGCCAGGGCGAGTCATAGGACGAAGCTGCGAGAGGCTCATTCAGGTGTAGGGTGGGTGGCTCCCTGCTACTGTGCGCATCCCTGGGGGTGACATGGGGGGGCATGTGTCCCATGGATTTGTGCACAGGGTGGAGGTGGGATGTTTGCTGCAGGCTGGGGCTCTGCGCCCTGTTGCCTTTGCCCTGGAAGCTTTGTGCTGGCTATTCCACATGTCCTCTGCCCACCTGGTGGTGGGAGGCACAACATGATGTCATGTGGTTCCCAGGGCAAAGGCAGCAGGATGCAGAGCTCCATCCTGCAGTGAGCAGCCTGCCTCCACCCAGCTCACAAATCTGGGGTGTGTGTCTCCAATATCTCCCCTGGGGGTGTGCACAATGGTGGGGAGCCGCACCCCCCAATACCCCTGGATAAGCCACCCTGGCCCTGGCCCTAGGTTCCATTCACCCCAGCGCCTCCCCCTGTCCCACTCCCTCCCTTACTGTGGGGGCCTTGATCTGCAACCCCTGCCCTCCCTGCCCCTTCCCCTCCACAGACTTACCAGTGCAGCACTATCTGTGTGTGGCTTTGTCTGTCTCTCACTGTCAAGCCACAGCCTTCTCAGCTCTGGTGCTGGCCCTCAGTCCTGACCCACAGTACCCTGCACCTTGCCAGGGCATGTGGGATACCCTCCTCCCCAGGCTCCAAACCCCACACACACCCACAACCACCCACATCATCACAAATTCCCTCCCCACACCCTCCCCATACCCACCCTTAACCATACAAAGTATCTGCATAATTTTGCATACTTCTGAGTTTTTCCTTTGCATAATTTTTATTGTTTAGCTGTGTGATTTAAAATTGCAATTAATTGTGACTAATTTAATTGTGCAATGAATTACGAACAATTTTTTAAAATTTGACAGCCCTAATTATATATCATATTTACAAACCATCTAAGGATAAAGACATCCAGATCCAAAAAGGTACAAATTGGTGATATTTGAGCATCTTAGTCCAAAACTGTGATCCTCGAAGCCTCTGGCCAACTGTTGCTTAAGCCTGGAGGTACCCCAGCTGAGTAGATGCCTCCATTTTCAGCATTAAAAGTTCTCCGCTTCTGCCGCTGCTAGAAATACTTCAGGCTCAAAAGAGTTAACAACTTGGTCTTTAGCAGATGCCTCCTGGGATCCATAAATGAGGTATTCCTCCACCTGCCTTATCAGAGTGGCTTGTTCTGACAGGTCTTCTTGGAGCACACCTTACTTTACCTGTGTCTGTACACCCTGCACTGACAATGCTGCCTTCTCTCGCAATGCAAAGTGGGGTAGGCAGGGGAGGTGAAAGAGAGCTTAGTGGTGCAAATCCTTTCCCCTCAGCCTGGTAAGATTTAAACTCACATTTCCCACCTCTCAGAAGGAGCCATAACTAGCAGGCTGTAAGCTTTTCTGTGACAGGGCTGGGAGGGGGCACATCGCTCTCTGCCTGTTGAAGCTATTCTACTTTGCATGAAAAATACATGATTCATTGGGTCAGAGATAGGAAACATCCCTCCTGCTCCAGTGACAATGTGTGCATTTTATCCAGTGACCGTTTACTGTACTAAAGAGGGAGGACAAGTGAGCAAAGAGCCCTTCCCTGGCCACATCTGCTATAATTATGACATAATTCATGGCAGTAGGAATACTTTTTAGAGGGAAGCAAGTATGTTTTTCACCTGCTTTCCCTTATACTCGGATATCTCCAAAATAATCAAGGAGAATTGCACAAAACTTTAGAACAAATATAACATTCACCCCTGAGCTAAGAACAGGTAGGCAACATATCTGGCCAAAAGGCAGAACGTTATAAACTTCTTGGATTCCAGGATCACAGAATAAATATGTTTCAGAACATTATTTCAGAATAAATATGTAAAACATAGCAGTTTTAATTATAAGAGTCAAGAGGAAAAGGAAGAAGATGCGTTGTTTTTCTGGGAATCAAAACCTGGACTCAAATGTATCTAGACTGTTTTTCAAACACCAGAGGCCTCATAGGGACAGTTTGGTACCCGATTGTCACTTGTTTCATGGCATATCTTACTTCCTACTTCATGCTGGTTTTTCATGCTGGTCAGATGAGTTGGCATGTTAAAGGGGTGACCTGGCTCTGCCTACTGCCTGCTCATCTGCCCGGGATGAAGAATAGGAACTTGGAAGCCCTCATTGGCTTTTTTGCAACTACATCACCTTTCAGGAGCTCAGTCAAGGTCATGCTCTTCTCCCAAGTGGTTTGGAAGAGCAAAATAAATTCTTAAGAAAACCAAAATCTACTAAGACTTGAATTAGTGTCAAGGGAATCTGATAGCACTCACTGGTTCTGTTTGAATTTGGATAGACTTTTTAAAGATCCCTTCTTCCAGGGAGAAGGGTGGCAATCTATCTATCTTTCTATTGAACCATGGGGTTTACAAGGTCCCATTGTCTTAGCTTCTTATTAACTCTCAATTAAAATACCAGCATCATCCATCACCCACACAATACAAGCATGTACAGGGCACTGTGGGTATCTAACCTCATAGGAGAGCAACATCTATCCACCTGGCATTCCTTCATACCAGTAAGCTGGGCTGATATGTGGGAAGTATGTCCAGGCCAGTCTTTATAAAAACAAAAACAACCCCTCCCAAAACCCCCTCAAGATCTTAATTTCATCCAAATGGGCTGTAAGACTACAACTGTAGTTCCAGTAGCTTTGGTTCAAGTAGAATTAGGAGCAAGGTCTTGTAAACTGTTTTTTTGTCATTTTCCATTACATCAATAGCAATGTGACGATGAAAATCTAACTTGATCCACAACACCAAATCCCCTTGATACTAAAAAACTTTGGCAGAGGATCTTCTTACTCTAGAGAATAAACATCTAATTTGTTGATGTCTTTTGAACTTCGAAATACCCTGTTGCTTCATCATAGTGGTAGCAGAGGATAAGTGGGAATGATGCAGGTGATAAGGAGTTGAATCAGAATGATTTGTTAATACCCCTCTAAATATCACAGATTTGATCAAGTTTGAGATCAAGCATTTGCTAATGAAAAACAAAACCTTGAACGTCTGTCTTTAATATTTTTATTCCCCACAAATGAGCAATTATGAAAAAGCTGATTAATGAAATGATTTCACTTAAAATAACAGTTTGAACCCTGCAGTGCAGCTTAACACTACTAATGAGCACCACTGAGAGTATTTGCAGAATGCTAGTGAGGGGGAAGAGAAAAGTGGTTCAGAAGTCAGTGTGAGAACAGGCGAAAAAAACACCTACTGGTTTTCAAGCCTTGCCCTCACACATGTTGCCTGTGTTATTAGGAGGTGGGCAGATTCTGTGGCATGTTTTTATTTTTTCCTGATGGTTGTTAATTTTTATTAATGATGGAAGCATTGAATCAAATATAGTTTCTGAACTGTTGAATCAAGGATGCAACTTTTATACTCTTGTGTTTATTGTAGCTCTTCTCCCTGTGGAGTTACTATGTTAACTAAGGACCAATTCCCTGCCATTGAATCAATTGAAGTTGCCACTGACTTTAAGAGGGACAGGATCAGATTTTAAAGGCCTGTTTACTTCCTTTGCTAATAAATAGACTTTCTACTGGATAATTTACATGAAGCTCTTTGATTGATTTAAATGTGGTTCATGCATCGCCCTAACTGGAAAAATAATAATGCAGGAGACTGAATAAAATTGGACTACAGTTTGGTACTTGCTTGGGATTTTATCTAGCTTAGTGGTCCACTCACTAGTGGTGATGCAGCAATGGGAAATGCCAGACATCCACCAAAAGCTGTGCAAAATCCTGCAAACGGCTCTGCATGGATGAATGGCTGTAATTTAATGGGGCTCATGTGAGTGCAGGAGGACAGCATGTAGGTGCAGAGCTTAACTGAATATTCAGGAGAAACAGTGAAACTGAATGGACACCAAACACTGCCATATGCAGAAACCCAGTGAACTGGAAAATACTTTTATTTCTCTGTTAACATCTTAAGTTTCTGTAATTTCAGGTGTTGCTGGAACTCTAGTTAGTAAAGTATGTCCTTTGCAGTGCTACAGAAACTCACTGAGGTGCTAAAGAATAGCTGCTAGGACATGCACCCCAGAAACTATGGTACTATTCTTCTCGCCTGTTTAAACCAATCCTTCCCTTTCCTCCCTGCCCGTTCTAGCCATAGAGTCAGCAACTATGTGGAGTACATGGGGAAGGCTGGTTAGCATTCAAGCCAGAGGCACACTTGTGGAGAAAATTCTTTCAAAATAGCGGCTGACAGTGTGATCCAAAACCCGTGGAGGTCGGCTCTAAGA
Organism: Crocodylus siamensis; assembly: GCF_052110815.1. Taxonomy (NCBI): domain Eukaryota; kingdom Metazoa; phylum Chordata; order Crocodylia; family Crocodylidae; genus Crocodylus; species Crocodylus siamensis. The sequence continues at coordinate 23,532,138 of NC_143409.1, forward strand.
CTCCCATGGAGTGTGGTAGATTTTGGATCGGACCCTGCCTCTGTGGTCAGTTCCACAAGCAATTATACTGATAGTTCATGCTTTGCCTTCTGTCACATAGCTAGATTGCTCTGGGGCTGGCTGGGTAACCCAGCTCTCCTGGAAGCCATTTCCTTTGACTGAACTTTGATTGGGAGGAATATGTTATTGTCATATGTTTGAAAAAGAGGCTTTGCACAAATCCTTACAAGATCAATATGCCCCGTGCGTTTTATAGTTAAAAAAGGTGCGTGCGTGCATGCGTGCATGTGTGTGTGTGTGTGTGTGTGTGTGTGGAGGGGGGTGGGAGGGATATTGACTCTGAATAGCTGCATATGGCTTTGACAAAAATCTACATGTGCTTACCTGTCCCCTGTTAATCAGATTTCAGGAGGAACCTTGTGGGAGCCTTTCTATTGAAAAAGTCACATTTTGCACATGGTTCTTATGGGTTCAAAGTATTTCTCCACTGAGAAAAATCAAACCTTCAGAGATCATGGGTGTCTTAAAGCCTGAACCTGACCTTACCCTGTTAAAAATAATATTTTAGGCATAATTTTGCAGTAAAGTCATGGTCATAAAAGCAGGGGACAGAGATGTCAGCCGGTGCAAAAAAAGCAATGTAAAATCATATAAAGTTGATAATTGCCATGTACTAACCCTATTATCTTGGCTGTGCATGAGCATGTATAATGCCAAGGATGTCCTATAATTAAGTTTAATTGTGTTAGTCCCTACAGCTCATCTGTAGTTCTATATAAAAGAAACAAGGAACTGATTAAAAACAAGTGTTATAAGGTGAAACAAAGAATGGAACTCAAGCTAGCCGGCTGCCTTGCATGTACATATAATTTTACCATATGTATATTTATTCCTTTGCCTGACAGTGGCATTTTATTTTAGGTCTGAAGGAATAAAACAATTCCATAAAATTCTTTCATAAGCGAACAATAGGGAACTCATTCTAGCTGCAAGGACTAGAGGAGATTGCATTAAAGGACTGTGAATCTAGACTTCTTTGTTGTGTTAGCAGGGATTTTCAGGGTGATTTAGTGTAGATTGATTTGCAGTTTATTCTGCAGCCATTGTTTGTAATGTGCTTTGCAAGCTCATGTACTCTGAACCTTAATTGTTCTAAATTAAACTATGGGGACTAGACAGCACACATTTCAATCAGAATTACAAAATATTGCACCAAATTCCTATGGGATATATAATCTCTTTCTATGTCTGCAATGCTTGCGTACATGAAGGAGGAGTGAGAAAGCATATTTAGGAAGACATTTTACTATAATTTAATTTACCCTTTTCCACTAGTTTACAAAGGTAAAGCAAACAAGAAAGATATAGATAGAGACAAGGATGTGAAGGAGTTGTAAGGACCTGAACAATCAGATTTTTCTTTCCCTTGTTTAAGCTGTTGCTTGTGCATGTTTTTGAGCACGGTGTAGGTACAACATAAAAATGTTCATGACAGTGGAGAAACTTTTGATGCTAAATAGTGTTACATCGACTTTGGCAGAGGCACAGGAAGCAATAAAAGTTTAGTTGGACTGGCATGTGAGAGAGCACTATAAGATGTATTGATTTGTGTGATTTTTAGGAGGAGGAAACTCAAATATCAGTAGGCCTGTAGCCCTGCTAAGCCAATATGCCTTTGGACTCCAGCAGAAAACAGCCGTTATAATATTTGCTTGAAAAATGCCTTGCTTATCTTGCAACAGGTCTGAAATGAACTCAGGGCAAGTTACTCAACTCAGGGACATTTTTTTCTGGTGGTTAGTTCCTTATTTGCAACAACATAGTTTGAAAAATAGAATATTTGGGGAGATGAACCCCCCTTGCCCTGGAACTGTGGGGAGGATGGCAAATGCAGAAAATGATCTGGGAGGGGGGAGTGGGGCTGAAATTAGCACCCAGTAAACCTCAGAAGAGCCAGAGGTTCAACTCCCTTTGCATGTGGATCTGTTGCCTCCCTCGGGCACCTTGTGCCGGCTTATGCCCAGTGACACCAACAGATCCAGTTCTGAAGCTCCCTTTTGTGCTTCTGAACCCTGAGGCACAAGAGTGGGAGCACAGAGAGAAAAGCTATTTTGTATTGCCAGCCTCATTAGAACCCCCCCCAAATAAAACAAAACCCCAGAACAATTCTCCTGAGCTGTCTACATGATGTTTTCAGGCTAGAGAGGTTTGCTGAGTTCAGGGCAGCCTTCCAATTTGAGAGGGATATTTTTTAAAACCAAATCTTTTAAACTATTCTCCTGTCTAGAAACGCTCTCTGGCAACTCCTGGCTCTCTAGGGCCTGTGCATTCTCACAAGTCTGCTCCTGGGCTGTATTGAAACAGCTTCAGGAGTTGCTGCTGGAGCCATAGGAAAAAACAAATGCAGCTGGAGGCTGTCTCAGGCATAAGAAGATCCTGGCCATGCTGCCTTTGCCCTGCTCCTCAGCAGCCAGGTTGGTGAAAACTTTTGGAGGACCTAATTTGGCTCTGCACCACATGGAGATCTTAACTAAAATGGGGCAGTCTTTCCCAGGGCGGGTTAAACATGCTTTAAGGCCACAGTCGGTTAGTGGTGAACTGCAAAATGGGCGTGCTGTGGTACAAATGGCACTCTGTCTCCCTGCTTCTGAGGGGCAGCACTGAGTCATCATCAGGAACAGCAGGTTCCTAGATCCTGTTCCCTTCTACTCAGGGCTGGAGCGAGGGATTTGATTTGCTATATCCCTGCCCCCCTGGAAAGCACAGTCTGAAACCTCCTCCTCCAGCTGGGCCTTCTCCTTCTCTTCCACTGCTTTTTAGTCCATGAGCGGTCCTGTAAACTGTAGGGGAGGCCCAGGAAAAAGAAGCAGTGCTGAGGAAATCAGATGGCTCTGCAGTCTGGGGAGGAGAAGGGATTCCCAAAGAGTATTTCTATCCAAGGGGATCTTTCCAGAACAGGATTTACGGCCACACTCCTGAATCCCACCCTTGCAAAGCATTTGGGGTGGGCAAATGAGAGAGAAAAAGATCGTTTTTGCTGGTCAAGCTCAATCTTCCTCCTGGGGGAAAGATCACTTAAGCACATCCTGTAAGCCACATGTTTAAAGACTGGAAGAAAGGGGACTTCTGGAAGGAAGGCAGGGAGAATCAGCGCTGCTGGAATGCAATGGAAATGACAGAAAGAAGTGGATGAGTTTTTGGCTTTGAAATTGGGGATATTGTGTAGGCAGAGTCAAGCCATGACGGGGTTCAGGATCTGATATGAGGGCAAGGGCAGGAGTTTAAGTTGCTCCTGGCTCCTATATAAAAATCAGTGGCTTTTTCTATCATTTCTAGTTTAGAGAAATGAGACTCAACTCTACCATGTCTCAACAAGCTCTAGAAAGTCACAAATGATTTGGGAGAGTCTTTTCATCTAAAGCTTTTACTGTGAGTGAGTGTGTACTTAGGCAAGGGATTTGCCCCTAGGTATTGATTTTGTCTGTGCTTCCAGGCAGAGCCTGCAACAAATGCTCTCATACTCAGGTTTAGCCTAACTGTTTGAATTAGTTCATTTTAATTACTCAGCGTTCACTGTGACTGGGATTCACCAGCTTGCCACGTTGTACAGACATTAAGAGCAGTGTGAAGATTGACAGCTTTTTCTCTGAAGGAAAGAATAAAAGTATTCACACTGAGATGAATATGGACAGAAATAAGAAAGGTCAAGACTCAAAACCCAGCAGACACTTATTATAGTCTCCAAACAGCAGATTGTCTCATGAGGTCACAACTCATTTAAACCAAATACTTCCTATATATGTGCTGACAGATGCACATAAGTGAACAGAGTGCTTACGAGCAAAGAATAAGATGGAGAAACACTGAAACATGTATAAATGTGGTTTGTTTAGATCTGTTGCAAAGAAAAACAAATCTACATCCTTAAAATGCTCAGATTAAATGAGGTAACACTGGCTGGCTATAGTCCCAATACTCCATTTTCATTTGGCTACTAAGTTCCTGACTAGTTACCTAGGCATTTATATGGCCCTCTTTACCACAATACCTGAGCGCCTCCCAAACATTAATAGATTTATTTTCACAGTATCCCTGTGAGTCGGGAAAATACCATCCTTCCCCTTTGCAGATTGGTAACTCAGCACAGAGAGATTAAGGCCAAGATTTAAAAGAAGAAAAGAAGAAATCTAAACTTACACTCCCAGTTCCTGACTCAAAAGCCTGCCTGATTTTTCAAAAGCACTGAGCATCCAAAATCCCCTTTTGAGACATTTGCAGCAGAGCCAGGGTTTTAGACCCAGCTCTACTGATTCCCTAGTTAGTGTCTAAATCTTAGAGCCCTCCTTCCTTCTCCTTTGTTAAGTGCCAGTGTTGTACTCAAGAGCTGTACAGGGTGAAAATAAAGAAAGCCCCTCTCCTAATGTAATGTGTCCGCTTCAAAGTACTAAGAGCCAAGCATGCCACTGCTATCGTCTGCCTGTCAAAAAATGGTGACTTTACCTGTATTTGGTAATACTGAACATATTCACAAAAATGCTACTTTACGTAACTAGTAAGCAAAGGTACAGCCTGGATTGGTTAGGCCCCTTATGAAAGCAGGCTGCACATTTTTGAAAAGGACCAACAGGTTCTGAATATTCAATTTTGCCTTCTCCTCCGAGGTGCCAAAGTGGAGTTAAGCCTTGTAAAATCCTGCCTCTAAAGAGCACTTACGTAGGTCAAAAAGCCAGTTCTGTCCAAACAGTAACAGGAATTGAAAAATGCATAAATTAAAAAACGCGCCCTAATTACAAAGCCTTGGTTGCCTCTCTTGGTGTTGTCACCAGAGCACAGAAATAAACAAAATACTGTGTGGGAAAACAAATATCCCAGAAGCTCCCATTCCTAAAGGGAAGTTTATTATTTGTACAGCAAAAAATCAAAACATCCTTTTATTTGTCACTGTGGGGAGGAGGAAGAGAAGAAGAAGAAATATGAATCCTGTCTTCTTGCTTTGTAATGTCCTGTACTTTAGCCATGCATTTGGTCCACATGCATCTTATCATGTTACTGAAGGCAGGATTTCGTCTTTTATTTTTAAATATCTCACTGTTCTTGACCTGACCTCTTGCTCATGTAACATCTCAGTTTTTAATGGTCATTCACTATCACCATTTCTTTTGGGAAAACACGTTTTTAAGCTTAAGCATACAAGATTATAGCAGATTTTTTAGCTTACTGTGTAGTGTGTTTCCCATGTGATAGCTTCTCCTCAGGAAAGCTATTCTTTCATGCAGCCATAGCACCAGCATTGATCAGTGGAAAAGTTCAAGGCAGCAACTCATCAAGCACAGCTTCAATACTAGATTCCAGACAAGGTCTGCAATAAATAAGACCAGTAACAAAGCATCATATTTCCTCCCTACACAGAAAACCAACAGTGACACAGTTCTAAATTTCAGAATATAGGGACAATTTCTTCTCTGCGTAGGAGCAAAATGAAAGCTGAATGTATATTCTATTTTAGTACACCATCTCTTCATGTATTCATGAATTTCAGACATCCTAAGCCTTTGCAGGGTGGTACCACAGAATTTTAAATCTGCAGATTCTTACTGTATGAGATTTTTCAGCATATCTGCTGGCTGGTACTTTGGTTGCCTGAATAGGATAAATATTGTGACATTATTATTAGGAGTGCTTGGACTATATTATTCTGACTCCCAGTCTTAGTTACTGCTTTTTAAAAAATATAATAATGGCTCCAGGATTTCAATGTTAGCCAACAAAAAAGAACAATCTATTGCTGTAAGCAGATAGGAAAAAAATTCCAAATAGCTGCGTGATAAAAAAATATACACCCTATGAGGCCCTCACAGATTATTGCTATTGATTTCTTTCCTGGAGACGTGGAAATGTTACCAGATGGGGTGTTAGGCAGTAAGTGTGTGGGTGCAAACGCAGTTTATTGCTTGCTGTCTAGAAATCACTGAAAACCTTCACTATTCTGTTTCTGGCTGTCACATAAAAAGGGAAATTTTTTGCCTTACACCAGTCCTTACAAAAAGCTACATATGATGTGCAAAAACAATGAATATACAGTAAACTTGACTTTAAGGAAAAGAAGAAGATCAACAAAAGATTTTATTAAAGGGTCATTTTTTAGATACAATAAAATGCTTTACACACATACCAAACACTTACCCTTATCTTGACCTTATGCATGTGGCACTTACATTTACATTTATTTGAAAGGCTAAGTATTTATTTTGTAAGTTTGCTGTTCCCTGTACCTTGAACACTGGACTGTGTCTTGTGTTTTATGCTCATGGAACTGTGAATAAGATTTGCTGTAGGTTTCTAAAAGTCAGGTACTGGAGCTAGAGTATAATGTACAACTGTGGCTGACCCCCTCGGGGATGCACCCATTAAAAAAAAGGCTGACCTTCTGTCACTTTCTTCCTCCTCCCTTTTAATGATTCCTTCTATATCCTTTTGAGAAGATCTTTACAGCCCTTTGACCCCTGTTAGAAGAGGAAGACTTAAACAGCTAAAAGTACCCTTAATATCAGTGGTTGCCAACAAGAGCTCAAGAGGCTTTTTTTAGGATATGCGAAAAAAACAATAACCTACATTTTCAATGGATTGAGGGGAGATGCAAATTCAATATGATGATATCCCTCCTCAGTTTGCTTTATAGAAATATCTATGAGTTCCAAACCGTGGACCATCCATGGAGAGACAGTCCCTACACACAGTAAAGTTACTGCATTGGGAATACTACTGTATTTAATGACAACACAGTAAATTTGTATTTGAACTGTACATTGTGTTACTTGTTACTTGACAAAAGAACAATAGAATTATGTACTTCAGAAGGATCATTTGGCTCTGCCTGGCAGTATTATCCATACCTGTCTTTTTTAATTGATATGTAACTGTTCTCTTTACCCTATAAAACTTTAACATCAACCTGAGGTCAAGCTTATGTAGTTGAGGTCTGTGATGAGAACAAATGTAGCTGAACCAGGCTGTGCCAGGCAATACTGTTCTTCTCCTTCTTTCCCTGAATATTTTCAGGTTATGGGGCACAACCTGGTAATTTGTAACAAAGCAGATCAGAGTGCACAGCTGGATAACAGCTTGTTATAGAACTCAAACATCAGAATGAACATCCTGTGTGAGGGAGTCTACATGGAATAGCCAGAATAGCGTAGTTAGACTGGAAGCCAGGGGATTAAAGCTATCATTTAAAGGGCTAAAATTACAGTATTTACCAAAATGTATAGGAGTCATTTCTTCTGGCTTTCCGCACGATTGTGGGGACTTCAGTATATTTTTTTTGGAGGGGCAGGAGGAAAAGGAAAGGGGAATGTTGTCTTTTTTCCCTCAGTCCAGTTTACTCAGATGAAGATGGATATAAAAACTCATTTGGAGAGTTGGTTAATCGGCAGATGCTGAGATGAAGTGGGATTTTGAAAAGAGGAGTGATTTAAGAGTAAAAGGCCAGTTAAGAATAAATAAGACTTTTGGTTTTCACTTGCTCGGGCACTTTCAGAATCCCACCCCTAACAGTTCATCTCAAGGTTTAAGATATTTAGTCACTTCTAAATTTAGGACAGGTTATTTCTGAGTAACTAATTAATCATTTAAGAAACAGCAACTACGGACCAGGCTGCTGAACCACTCAAATCTGAGTGCCATTGAGCTTGAGGGATGCCTGGATCTTTTCCCCACTCCAAATTTAAGCTGTACAGCTGACTCAAGCCATTTATCTAATGGTTTATAAAACACCAACAGACTGTGGGTAAGTTTAGATGCAGAGTGGTCCTTTATACTATCAGTAGGCTCCAGAAGGGAAAACTCTAGGTTGCCTGAAGAAATTAGATGAGTGAATATAGCAGAGTGGTTTAAAGATTGTACTGAAGGTCATTTAACACAACTTGCTACCGTTGGCTTGCTACTGCTACACTTGCATTAATGTTCAATGTTTAGGCACAGATATTTACTTTTTCATCAATTTGCTGCTAATATGGCCTAAATACATTTATCTTGTTGCAGTTGTGTCTGTGTATTGCAATGGAGAATTCAGCCTCCATTGCTATGGTTACTGAGATAAAGTGCTTTTTTTAAGCATACAGAACACTGTCTATAGTTTATTTGAGTGAATACAGTGTGGAGACTGAACTGTCATGGATGACCTTACTGGGTCATCAGTAGACCAGTGGTTTTGTAAAATTGATGGACCTCCTCTTCAGGTCCAAAGACTCCAAAGACAGTAATGAGGAGACCCCTGAGTGAATGATGTTGAAGCAGTGCAAAATGAATGGCTCTGAATATAATAGGACCAATACCTTACATAGGGCCCCAATTCTGCATGGGATGGATCATCATATAGTTTCATGTCCCACTGCCTGTTTAGATAAGGGTGCATGTTGGAGTCTGATATTTTCCATATTAAAAAGTACCTAGATGTACTCCTATGAGATAGTGAATTTTGGAATGGTGGGCCCACAAAAATGGCAGTTCTTCATTCTTACATTATCAGCCCAGGGCATTGTGGGACCTAATCCTGGTGCACAGGGGTGGACCAAGGTGGTGTGGAGCCCTGGTGCCCTGATCTCAGTGTGTGGGGTTGGGAAGAGGTGGCACAGGGCCCTGGAGCCTGATCCTGATGTGAGTCTGGATGGAGGCATCACGTGGGCCTGGGGCTCTGATTCTGGCATGTGGGTCTGGGCAAGGGCAGCAAGGAGCCCTGGGGCTTGATTCTGGCGTATGAGGCCAGACAGAGATGGTGCAGGGCTCAGGGGCTGATCTTGGCACCAGCAAAGGGCCCGATTCAGATGTATGAGCCTGATTCTGGTGCATGTGGGTCAATCCAGCCTGCAGACCAGCTCTGTACCACTCATTTGGCATGCAGAGTCAAAAAGTTGGTAACCAGTTATAAGTGATAGCAAGTGAATTCTGATAATTCCTCCCAAATAAATTCACAAATTTGGCCAAGGAAAATAATGTCACATTTCCAGCAAAGAATATAGTACTCACAGAAAAATGATAACATTTCCTTGCATGCTTTTTGTACCAGATGAAAAATGAGCCAGAGCCTGATAAATCTTGTAGGCCCAGACCTAAAGAATATAAGAGTATCCTTGGCTCTTACTTTGTCCTTTCAGAGACTGCACTAGAGTGTCCCTAGGGGACTAATTGTGTACTTCACAGAATCCTTTTGGTTGGTGGCCTGTCATGGAGTCTGTTGTATTATAACTCACAGCTGCCATTTCGGAAATATTTATTTTTGTTTTTTGTTTTAAAAAAAGTTTATTTAGGTTTGGGTCTTTATTTTTGGACAGGTTTTGTGTTATTTTTCTATACATCAGGTTTAGGAGACTTCAGAAACAGAAGAACATTTGTATATTAGCTGAACAGAATATTCTGCCAAATGATCCAGGTATAACTTCACCAACCTGTCTGTACTTAACACTGAATTAAACCTCATCCTGCAAGACACAAGAAGAGTCTCATCGTGGTCATGGATGTATGTGTTTAACACTAAGAATCTGCTTATGTATTCCCAGGACTGGGCTCCCAAACTGTAATAGCACATGAAAATAACCAGGCTCAGACTCTTGCCAGCGTTCTAGAATTGTCGGTCTTTTAAGATTATCGTGAAATATTAAATAAGTGAAGCCAGTACAACAGTAAAGGAAAAATCTGATATAGTAGTCAGTCACATCTAATAAGTAAGGAAATGGAAATGTGTAGACTTTATGGAGGTACCTCAAGGTTCAGAATTAAATTAAAAGTATTTTAGATGTAGTGCAAAGTATTTCTATCAAAAAGTTATGAGGCAAACATACTCTGACAAGTAAAGTCACTTAATTAAATGAAAAAGATTTCATAGTTTCTTACAAAATACATGCATCTCTATTATACCAAATAGAACAGTTTTTACAGTTAGCATGGAAAGAGCATAAGCAGTAATAGCAATCACTAGTTAATGAAATCCAGCCTTAGAAGGGGTTGTTTTAGAATTCTGCAATAGCCAATGAAAATTACATGCAAACATTATGGTCATTTGTTATCATTATAAATTGTGATAATGTCATGGCTGACTTACAAAGATGATGACCTGAAAGGCCATGACATTATGACATTACATTTTATCAATAATGAAAAATTGCTTCTTTTGCATGATCGTACCGTAGGTGAGTCAGGCTCCCAGAAAGACCTGCTGGATTGTAGTGCCAGAGAGGAAAAGAAGCAAAGAAACATTTGAGGGGGAAAAACAATCAAATAATACACAAGTCTAAAGCATCAGAGAGCTCATATTTAATGTGATGCTTACAGGGAGGGATGAAGTGCACGCTAAAGTCTGAAAAGTAGTCTGGTAAGGGTGACATCTACCCCAGCATCAAGAGCTGACATTAGGCCCTTTTCAGCACTTAAAGGCACAGTGAAAGTGAAATTAACTGCAATGGGCCTTAAGCAACACTGAAGACCTTAGAGGACTTTACTGGCTTATAATCTTATCTGGGGATACTGCTTCCATACTAGTCTCTATTGTTTCTGTAGTGCCTACCCTCTATCTAAGATCCAGGGGTTTCAGTGGGGTCTAGGATATTGTGTGACTTGTCCAGTTCAGTTTGCAAGGGGATGAATTAAGAGGTGACATGAAGAACCAGTGGTCTTTTGGAATTGTGTTGAAATTTCCCAGCCTCTCCATAATGCTAACAAATGGACCTGAAAGTGCTGGGATGCTTTGTTTATGTCCAAGAAATTTTAACTTGTATAGAAAACTGAGTCTCTAGCACTTGAGCCTCTACATCTGCAAAGGTGCGTTAGGTGTGGTTCCTACCTTAGCCACCTTCATCTCCCACCCTTTGTTGGGGGCAGTAGAGGATAGACTTGCACAGTCCCACAGGGAGTATCAGAAGGGAGTGTAATTTTCCCAGCTTCCTAGCACACGGCAGGAACTTGTCTGCTGACAGTTTTTATGGGTGCAACCTATTGTTCCTTCATAATGTTTCTGCTCTATGGCCTACTTTTTTCTGTGCCATATAGAGGCACCATATCGTTCTGGGGAGTGTGGGGCTGAAGTCTGTTCTCTTTAAATGTGCCTGGCTTCTACACAGGTTTTACAAAGGAGGACAGTTAGTTCCTTGTAGTCTTTCCATTATTGTATTTCCCATTTAAGTGCCAGGCATTAACTGGCCCATGGCTAGTTTCAAGAAAGTGGCTGGCAGAAAACCTCAAAGTGCTGCCTGATGCCATTTCAGCAAAGAGAGCAAAAACTCCAAAGCAGAATCTCCTACCGGCTGCCCAGTCGACTCTCATGCAACATTCCCTTTGCATCGCCTTACCTCTGGCAAAGGCCTGAATGTACAGATGGCCCTTGCCTTGTGCCTTGCAGAGGGACAGACCTAGGCTTTTTGGCCCAGCAAAGGCAGAGGGCTCAGACTCACTCGAAAGAGTTGATTTTACCTGAAGAAGGGTTACCTTTTAATGTTAAGCCAAATTCTAAATTCTTTGCACATCAAGAACCTCCACCATTGTGCTTAATGGATGAGAATTGATTAACCTTCAATTTTTCATATCCTGGCCAATGGTTCTTACATGTAAGAGAAGTCTATTGGCTTCTATTTCTCACTTACCCATTGCTGAGGGGGGGTAAGCTAATTATTGACGTTGCAAAAGTGAAGAATGCATATTCCTTGTTTTAGGCTTTAAAGATGCACAGCTAAAACGTGCTCTAGATTACTAGAATTATTTGTAGGACAACTTTATAATGAATTTGAAGGGTTTTTTTTTAAAAAAGGCCCTATTTAAGGACTCTCTCTCTACTACAGTATTAAGAACACACAAAGGACAGTTGATCATTTTAGCTGCTGATTTACCAAGGTTGTAATATTTACAAGCAAGTCTACGCAGTGATGGCTTCTGAGTAAATCATACACATTGTGATTTGGTGAGCACTTGAAAAAAATCATTTAAACCAAAATGTAGAGGTATAATGATGCTTTCTCCATTCTTCTCAACTGCACTTATTCTATCAGACAGCAATAAAGAATAGAACACTGCACTACACATATAAACCATGGGGTGAAACGCCTAATATAAAAACCAGAAAGGAATATAAAATCTTTAGATTTTGGGTGTAAAATAGATTTTATTTTATTTTATCTTTTATGCAGGTGTTTCATGGCAGGAACGTAAAATATCCTATGTGAGGCCAGTTTTTTACAGTCTCTGCTTCGGTACATGTTTTGTTGATTCCACCCTTTCAATCAATCTCTTTGTGGGAATTAAGAACAGTATTGCCTTCAACTGGAAAACAACTTAAAGAAATTCTGTCTTAATTCCACAGGAAATGAGTGCATGGGCTGTAGTATTAGAAAGCTGCTTTCGACAGGCCTGGGTATGAGTGGACAGAGAGAAAAGCTGGACCAGTTTTAACCGATGGTGTTCACTTTTTGTGTGCATGTGCGCTTCTGCTTGGTGGTATGAAATCCCAGGGCATCTGCCAAGATGTATTGCTTAATGTTCTCTGCTTTTCAAAGGTTCAGTAAGCAAAAGGGGTTATCCTGAGCAAGCTACTGTGACCATGACAGGAGCAAAACACCTCTGTGTATAAATTTGAAACCTTTAACCTCCTAACTGTCAAATTTCAATATTTCTGGTCACAGTGTTAAATGCACCCTAGGATTTTTATTGAAAGAGTTTCCAGTGTATCCTGATGGAAAAATCAAAGTTTGCTTTTATATTTACACACTGTTAGTAAGTTGTTAAAAGAAGAATAAAACAAGGTGACTGCCAGCAATATTTTGTATTAGTGTAAGCTTTACGACTTCAGCATAATAAAACAGGATCCCTATTTTCTCTATAACTTATGATGTACACTCTAAATGACTTAGTGTTATTGCTGCTTTAATATACACTACATCTTAATAATGATAAACATACTTTAGCACATCTAGGCCAAGGTTCAAAATCAGAACAGGAAGGACTACAGGAAAATGCTGAATAAAATGTGACCTTAAAAAAAGCCTTTCAGTTTGAAAACTGGTTTGCAGTAACTGCTGATATCAGTACTAGTTTTAAATATTTATTTTTAGTTCATAGTTTCTGTCCTTCTATATAAAAACTAGGCTGCTGCCACTGATAGATACAGTGTCTTTAAATTGTCTTATGTAGATAAACCATTATATTTTGGTATATTTTCCTACTGTGTCTAATTTTGTGCACGTATCTTCCATCATTCCATCATAAAGACCTTTATGACAGCAGATGGGTGAAAGAAATAATGGCTTCAGAAAGCCATTTTCCTTTCAAACAGTAAGTAAATATTATCAGAGATGTGTGTGACAGTGATAGAGAAAGACGACTTACAGAGCAGCCACTTCTAGAAGAGTCATTTGACTCCTGCTCTCATTTTATTCAGAGCAGACATGGCCATGCATTTCAGATAGGTGGTTTTAGGAATACATTTTTTAAACTAGAGGATGTTACACCATGGAAACAGTGTTAAGGATGGGTGGGCACTCAGCTGCCGGTATTTCATCCAGCCTTCTGGTTGCCAGTTTCAGAAATCACCCATAGTTAGGGGTTGACTTAGCAGTTCAGTTGCTGGTCAATATTTCGCTAAGGCCCAGTGCTGCTCCCAGTGCAGTTAATGGAATAAAGTTGGGCTCTTTGAATGTATAATGTAGGAATTAAATATATATCATATAGAAATTAAGTAGCTGAAAACCTTCAGTGTGCTCAGTCCTGAGCACTTCATACTGTTGGAATAGGGCCAGCAGAATAGGGCCAGCAGAATAAGGCCAGCAGAATTTGGCCTATGGCTAGTGACTGGTAGCAGCTGGAAAACAGTGAATATTAAAAGCCTAGTTCTGACTTTACTTGACCCATCTTGCATCACTGTGAGTGTTGATCTGAATAAAATTGTTCTGTACTTAAGCACTGCACCAGTGATTACTATTAGGAGTATTTCTGTGCAAGGTTGCATTGGGGTCACTTCTGTGGGTCAGGTGAACACACGTTCACTCGTAAAGTTCAGCTCTGCTCATATCTAACACCAATAGTGTCTAACAGTAGTCTCAATTAAAAATGGATTCCTGCAAGGCAGACATAACATTTAAAACAGAGAAAGGGAATGGCAGCTCCTCTCCTCAGGAACAGTTTTCTCCAGGTAAGCAGCATCACCACAGGATCCTTCCTCTCCTTGGCTCAATACAAGTTCCCTTTCCCGTTTTTGTTACTTCAGCCCGTGCTCAGTAGGACACTGCTGTCTTCCCAAATGCACATTACAGGGGCAGTGGGATGTAAAGAGCTCCCCATCTTTTCTTGGCTTGACTAGGTTCCTGGGAGGATGCTATTCCTCCTGTAGGCAGGTGGATAATGTGGACTAGTAGGCTTCTGCCCAGCAAAGCACTGACAGGCAAAAATTATCTTCACCAGGGTGGTGGTCGTTGTGAATTATTTTTTCCAAGGAGAAAGAGGACCAGGAAGAGAGCTGACTGGCTGCCCTTCGATCTAGTTGTTAGTAAGTTAAGTGGGCCATGTCATCAATATGGGGCAACAGATGCCAACATTTTAGACTCAAGGCACCCCTGGAAAATGCCATGTCTTAGCTTCTACTCATTTTCTGATGAGTGAAAAAAGTAACCGTAATTCTTGGATTGCAAAGAACTCAGAAAGACCACAGCAGGTCAGAATGTTTTTTTCCAGTAGATGCCTGAGGGGACGCTGTCCAGGCATGGCCACTGGCCATGGAGGCTTCCACTCACATTTTGGCTTGGCTTTGCAGGGACTGAGGCCCTTGCTAAGGACGGCCAAGTGGGGCAGAAGTAAAGACAGGCTGAGAGGGCCTGCTAGCCTGGGGGCATTAGACTGTGACTGAGATGTTGGTACTGGTATTTTGGTAAGCTCCCAACTTTTTCCTAAACAACAGTGAGAGAAAAGAAAAGGCGATTTTTAACAGGTTAAAACTCAGCTAAACATGAGTGCAACTTCATGGGACAAGGAAAAGATATTTCTGTTGCCTAAGGGCTTTCTTTTTTACCATCAAAATTTCAGAGGTCTCCTATAACCAGTAGAAGGGTCAGATCTTCTCAAAAAAGAGTGGCTTAGACTGTTTTGTAATGGAAAATGTTACATAATGTAAAGAAAGAGGTTTCCACCAGACCTTCTCTTATGCTTCAGCAATGCACTATAGAAATGGGATTCAAAACACATGTAACACAGAACTACAGAATGTGAGATGTATATGTAACCCTGGGCGTGACACTACCCGTGCCCTCACCTGAACAGTGGGATCCTGGGGGACCCGGTAGCTGGTGGCCCTGCTCAGCTCCCTGGGTAGCTGCTGTAGGGTCCCCAAGTAGAGAGCCTTCCCTAACAATCAGACAATCTTGCAAACCATTCTAAAACTATTCACAGAATTTAATTATTTACAAGATAATATATAATAAATAAAATAAAATCAATAATGTTACACAAACATAACCCGGTGATGGTGGCTTAAGTGTTAATGCTTCTCTGATACACCTCACACCAGGTGAATGCATACAAATCACCCATGATAAATAAGGAACCAATAAATAAATACATTGATATACCAACTAATAAACTATCTAGAACTTATTTACACACACAGCCTATATCTTGTATGCTCCAGGTTAACTATGAGGACCCTGTGTGCACTGCCTTTGACTTGGTCTCTCAGAGAGCAGGGCTGCATCTGTGCCCCTGCATGGGTGGTCCCTGCTGCTGGCGTCCCTCTCCGAGCTCCGGTGGTCTTCGTGCAGCAGGCAGTGGCTCCTCCTCTGTGGTCCCTGCAAGAGAGCTGATTCCTCCCCTGGCACAGCAGGGAGCAGTGTCTGGGCTGCAGGCTGTAGGAGTTTCCCCTGCCCAACACACCCTCACAGCACCCAGCAAATGCAGCCCCTCCCTGGGCCCTGCCTGGCCCGGTGCTTCTGGTGGCTAGAGGAATCGCTGCCCCTCTAGCCAGGGCTTGTAGCAGGGTCTTCTCACAGATAGCTCCTCTTTTATGTCTGCTCCAGGAGGGCTCCAAGGGGAGGGAGAGGGAGAAAGGATGCACTGCTTCTCTCTGGGGCATCCTCTTGTTGCTACTTCTGCAGGGCTCTGCCAGGGGCTCTGAGGCACAGCTGTGGCGAGGTCCTTTCCCTGACCTCCAGTCTGTCTTTCTTCCCCTCCATTGGTGATGCATAGGGGGTGCATGTGAGTGCACGTGCACCCCGAGATTGGCAGTGCACCCCCTGCGAAAAGCGCCACTGATACTGCTGGTGGTGCCTGCAGGTGGTTGCCGCTCACCACACCCCCTCCGTTGCTGCTGACACCGCCAGCGGCATCTGCGGGCAGTCCCTGATTGCCACTGGCCACCGCCACCGCTGCTCGCAGCATCTGTGGGTGGTCACTGACAACCATTCGGCACTCCCCACCTCCTCCCCACCTTGCTGCTGACAGTGCCATGGCCACCTGCGGGAGCTCACTGCTTGCCGCAGCCATGCTCCTGCCACCGACAGCACCGCCACTGCCTGCAGGAGCTTGCCGTGCCCCCCAGCCTCCAGGGGTACGCATTCATGTTCCCTTCTGTTCTCCTCTACAGGGAAAACTGCTCCCCACTTTTAAACAAGCCCCCTTAGCCAATCCCAGGCCAGGGCTCTTCCCGGGCTTTTGCTAACATTCCTCATGCAAACCCTGCTGGGGTTACATCACTCCTCCCTCTGCAGGGCAGCCCTTCCGATCCCTTCATGTAAGTACAATTTTAATGCTGTTACATCCTTCCCTGCATTGAAATTGGCCTATTGGCCTGCATGCAGCTCAATAACAAGTGAACAGGGTAAGGAATTATGATTGCCTGTGTATTATATCTTGATGTGCAGTTCCAAACATCAATATTTTCCTTTACTCAAATTATACCCATGAAACAAGGTGTGTGTTTACCTTACAGAGTTAATCAAAGGAATGAAACTGAGAATCACAATATGCTGAGGATAAAAAGATACAAAGCTTTAAAAACAAAGTCTTTAATAGTTAATGAAAGAGATTGTAACCAGGATAGAAAATGGTACCCTCATTTTGCAGTAATTTGAAAACTTATTGGTGAAAAACATCTGAATTGGGTGTATTGGATTTGGACTGTTTTTTACTATGAGTCAGAGTTTGTTCATTAATGTTTTCACTCCTCCTGGTGGCTCCCAGAATTATAGGACTGGAATTCCCAGTAGGACTCAACATCCACTGCTAGGGCCAGATTTTTAAAAAGGACTAAGCATGCTGCATACTTTATACTTCTGAAAAATTTGCCCTCATACAGCTGGCAGTTTAAAAAATTCTGGAGCTATGTGATATTTTTTCCACTCCAAAAACTAGTGACTAGCCTCATGGTTATTTGTTCACTGGAGGCAGGATGCTAATTTAATACAGTTAAGCAGCTATTCTTTTCCTTGATATTATCTATCTATCTGAACTAAAATGGCAGTCAAGTGGCAAAGAAAAGCTTCTACCAGTGGCCTCAGTCAGACTTTAAGACTGGAATGGACAGGCACAACATAGTATGATCTTAAGACTCCTCAGTGCCCATAGGCTAAGGGCAGAACAACATCTCTTTGGGACATGGGAATGCAGGTAAGGCAGCAGGAGTGCTGAATGAACACACAGTACCAGACCCTGCCATGGGAGAAGCTTTCTTCTCTAAGAAGGGCCTCTGCAGCATGAAGGTTAAGGAACCAGCGGCTAGGCTCAGAGATGATGAAACCACGTCATCTGCAGATCTCCTCTCAGTTTCATCTTTTTGGGTAGTAACTAAGCCCCCAACCAGGTGGAAGTGGTGCCCTCACTGCAGCCTTGGGAAAGGGGAAACAGCATGGGAACAGCTCCCTGGCACCAGCACCTCTTTGTTGCTGAGCCCCAGAGTGGGTGCAGGCACAGGCAAAGGCAGAGTCCTGCTGCTCTCTGGATCAGATCTAGTGGATTGGTTGGGCTGTGGGTTGCTAGTCCCTGACCTAGGAGATTACCACAAAAAATATCTGTAAAGTTGCAGTTTTATGACTGAGGAAAAAACCTGGGGGAAACAGATGATAGAATCATTGAAAATAGGGCTAACAGGAGGTCATCTTTTCCAATCCCCTGCTCAGGGTCGGATCAACCCTGTCTAAAAAATTTCAGGCAAGTGTTTGTCTAACCTGGTCTGAAGAATATCTATTGATGGAGATGCTGTAACCTCTCTGGGTAGTCTGTTTCAAGCGTTAATCACCCTCATAGTTAGAAAGATGCAGGTCTTTAAGGTTTAGAGCTGGTCCCACTACAGATCCAGACCTGGATATAAATTTCCTTAATAGAATTTGGTTTTCAAAAACAGAGCAGGCAGAGTGTGACTGAGGTTTTCCAGGAGTGTTAAACAGAACACCCACTCTGTACCTTTCCTCCATATTTTTTTTCCTTGTCCTGCTCTATTATCAATTTGGATCCTTTTTCTAATTCTTTGGATGGAAGGAAGCATTTTTAAGAAAGAGAATATATTCTGCTAAATATCAAATTTTCTTCTGAAGTTATTGTAAATCAGAATCACGCAGTTATAGACATGGGGTGGATATTTCTTTACAAGGAGATACAAATTAATTTTCAAAAGGTAGGTACTGGAGTATTGAATGATGAATTATTTTGTGATTGTGGGGTGTCTGTGCACAACATTTATTTATTTATTTTGCAGAGGGTAAAATTACAGACAATTGAGGGCCCTCAAACCTTTTTGTATGTTTAGTACAAATATATTGTTTTAGTGGAAGGGTCCTGTCACACCTGTACTATACAGACTTAGGAATAAATCAGCAACTATGCACAGATACCTCATGTCCAATAAAAATTCTGTTAAAATTGTCCCAGATCTCCTGAACTTACCATACAAGCTCCAGGTAAGGCCTCTTGTGAATACTGTCAACATATATGCTCATCAAATTCAAGTGTCCAAAACAGTGGAGTTTTCATAAAGGGAGGCCACGGTTGTAAGGAAGTGAAAGGTGCTCCATACTCCATTCCAGTCCCATGGCATGATGAAACTGGGTGCTTCTAGATGTATTGCATCTTGATGCAGGGCCAACACTTAACTTCACAGTTCTCTTTGAATGTCTGAGAACTAAATAAATAGCTTTCAACTCAAATACTGAACACGTATGTAGTGGTTGCAAATATGTATTGACTACTTACTATAGAGTGTATTTTGCAAATCACATCATTAAAATGTCCCACTGTGCACCTAGAATACCAACACCTTTCTACATTTCTGTTGGGGGTTCACCTACCTTTTTACTTTGAAGCCCTTTGACAATGCTGTCATTAGATTTCAGAAACACCTCAAATAACTTATCCTCACCTATAAATGTAGAAATCAGAAGTAGCCAGTGTGGGGGTGAAAGAAAATGACAAGAGGTGGTATTAGGTGGTACAGCATTTTAGGGTGTTTCTTAGATAGTATTTCCAGGTGATAATGGTCAACAATTAGATAATGCAAAGTAATCTACTTGAGCTAATCAAATTTTAATCTTACTTTGAAGGTGACTTTCACTGCTTCCCTGTAGGATTTGTTTTGCAGCTCTTGTTTGGACTGCAAACATATGCACTACACAGTTTCAGGCATTGAATAAGCTGCCTTGCAAAGGTCCATAGCAATGCTCATCTGTTAGGCTGTGTAGAACGAGGGCCCTGAAGCCCCACACAGGTGCACAGGGGAGGGTCCTTAATCCTCGAGGCCCCTCCACTCCAGTGAAAGTGGGGTAGATGTGATTATGCTCTCACCAGCCAAAGCTAAAGAGCCTGGCAAGGGCTGGTGAATGGGCCAATAAAACAAACATACTTCAATTAAGTTTCAAAAGAACAAATGGTGTATTGACAAACAACAACTAATCGACTATACACACAAGATACCAAATATAAAAGATACACCAACAAATGAACCAGCACAAGAAAACACAAGGCTAGCAGGAATAGAGAGACATCACATGTTCTGCCTCTCTCAGTGGTGCTGCAGCTGCCAGGCACTAGGCCTGTGTAAAGCTTGAGGTGCTGATTCAATTTGGAGGAGATTTGGCCTAATTCGGTGGCTGAATCTCCAAATCCAAACTGAATCAGGGGACCAGTTAAAAGGTCCAAATTGATTTGAAGCTCTCCGAATTGTTTCAGAAAAAATTCGGAGAGCTTCAGAGATTTGGGCAGTCCCTGCATGCTGCAGCAGGGAGCTGGACCCCGACTTGGAGTTGCGAAGTAGAGGGTGGGGGAGGGGGGACTGGAGGAGGGGGGAAGAGGACCGTGGGGGCCACCTGCCAGGCCCCATCCCCTGCCTGCGACGTCAGCCCCTGCCCCCCCATGGCTGTCCCACTCACCCCAGCTCTGGCCCTTTAAAAACCCCAATCACTGGGTGCTGCCCAGCAGGGGGGCAATCCCTGCTGTACCCCACTGCCTCATGATTCATGGGGGGCTCTGTCATGAGCCCTGCAAATCCCTGCTCTCCCAGCCCCACCCCCCATGGCTGCCCTGCCTGCTCCAGCTCCCACCCCTTTAAGAAAAGAAACCAACTCCCCCCCCAACTCACCAGATCCTGAAGTGGCCTTGGGGTTTCGGTGGGGGGGCTTGTGTAGATCCCCGCTATGTGGCGTGGGGCAGTGGGGATTGCCCCTCCCCGCCACCTACCAGCAGCCAGTGAGTAGGGGCTTTTTTTTTTTTTTTTTTTTAAAGACCCAGAGCTGGGGCAGAAAGGGCAGCCATAGGTGGGGGGGAGGGGCTCGGACAGCGGGGGAGTAGGGTCATGGGGCTCGTGGCAGAGCCCCCCATGCAGCACGGGGCAGTGGGGATCGCCCCACACCTGGCAGCACCTGGGGAATGGGGACTTTTTTTCTTTCAGAGTGCTGGGAGCTGGGCCGGGCAGGGCTGGGAGAGTGGGCAGGGGATGGCCTGTGCAATTCAGAGATTTGGCTGATTCGGCAGCAGCTGAATCTCTGAATCAGATTCAGCTGAATTGATATGGACAGTGATTTGAATCACTGCATCGAATCACTGTCCCCCCAAAATTGGCCGAATCCAAATCTGAAGCAAATACTAGCCGCTTCACACAGGCCTATCAGGCACTGCTCAAACACACTGGAGATTTCAGCATCCCAGGCCCTCACTCCACATAAACAATAAAGAACAACCTACAATACATCACCCTTTCACGCACGCCTTCAGTGTCTCACACTCGCCCACGATGCCTCAGACCCTCAGTGTCTCACACTCTCAGGCACGCGATCACACTTCCACACAACTCATGGGGACTGCATTTGAACATCCCACCCAAGCACATTTGAACCCTGAGTCTTGGGACAGGATTCTTTTATACAACTCAGTCACACCACATCTGTCAATCATTAAGAGACCAATCACACGCTTGTGCACATGCTCCTGCACTTGTGCGCACAGCAGTGTACTGTTTCATATGGCACTCAATCCATCAATCACACAAACCTTCTCACACTCTTTCCACCAGAATGTGGTTACTACTGAGCATGCTGAGGACCGCAAAGAAGAGCAGTACCTCATCTGAGGTCATAAGTTTAGTTAAACTCTGCTGACCAGACCTACAACAATTACTCACAGTTATACAAACTATAATACAAAACAAAACATAGGCAGATGAAAATGGGGGACAATTCTGGGAATCTCTTCCTTACAGGCTGCCTGCTCTTAAAGCTGCTGAGACATTACAGATGGTATGTTTATTTTACTCATGCTCACCATTTGCTGAATATGGGAGTGACCCGTGTGTCACAAAGGCTGAACCAACACTGGACATTTTAGCAGGTTTTATTGTCTGCCTGTGGACAGACTTTGGTGGAAGTGGGTGGCAAGTGAGGTTATCTGTTGAACATTCTTCGATAACACTAGTCCACACACACTTTAAGACCCTGATCACACAAATGTTGACTTTATTTAAAGAAAACACAGTGGGGGGAAAAGATGTCTTGTTACTTTTGGACTATGACTCTATTGAAACAAACTGAGCTGTTGAAGTTAGGTGTTTAAATTCAGTTGTTATATGAGTGATTTTGAACATTTCTCTCTTGATTGTTACACTTGCAGGTAGCAAATGTCAGCTGTTTGCTTATTCCTTACACTGTGGTTCAATGCTCTTTGCTTGGAGCTGAGGCACTGCTAGAAAAGAACTGAAGGAGCTAAGGTGGATCTGGAGAGTGTTAAAGATGAGCTGCCTGCCAGCTTTCAAGGAGAGAAGGTTGCCCTGTACCTACAGCAGTCCTACCTACTTGGTGTTCTTGCAAACATGTATGCTAACTGCATCTGCTGATCAATTCTTTTTACCATATTGCAAATTTCAAAGGCCAATGGGTTTCATATGCTTGCAACATAATCAACACTTCCATGAAACAGAGATACCTTTCACTAGATTTCAACTTTTACCCCTAGATATTTGGCAATGTCCACCGTTTAATCTTGGTGCTCTGTACAGTACTGCCTTTTCCAGCCCATTAGTGTTTGGGAGATGTTTTCACTGATCAAAATAGCTTATCACTTCTTGCAAAGAAATAACTATTATACGTGTGAAGCTTAACAAATGTGTTTAGATCTCAGACTGAAATCATTGTCTTAGATACTATGGATGTGTGCAAGTGACATATTAGTAAGGCAATTGGGGTGATATTTTCAAAGGCATGTAAGACAGAAGCCTGAGCCACATTTCAGAAAAGACTTAGGCACCTAAGCAAGGAACTGGCGAGCATCATAGCCCAGCCTCTGGCACGGATCTTTGAAAACTCCTGGCGCTCTGGTGTAGTGCCTGAAGACTGGAAGAAGGTCAATGTGGTGCCAATCTTCAAGAAAGGGAGGAAAGTGGATCTGGCTAATTATAAGCCCATCAGCCTGACTTCTGTCCCGGGGAAGATCTTAGAAAAGTTTATTAAAGAGTCCATCCTTAATGGACTGGCTGACGACAACATCCTAAGGGATAGTAGCCAGAACAGATTTGTTGTGGGTAGGTCTTGCTTGACCAATCTCATTTCCTTCTACAACCAGGTGACCTATCACCTGGACAAGGGAGAAGAGATTGATATCATATCCCTTGACTTCAAAAAAGCCTTCGATCTGGTATCCCATGATCACCTCTTGGTGAAACTGGCCAATTGTGGCCTTGGGTCCACCGTGATCTCTTGGTTGGGAAATTGGCTCTGTGGTTGGACCTAGAGGGTAGTAATTGATGGAAGTCACTCATCATGGTGTCCTGTGACCAGTGGGGTCCCCCAAGGCTCTGTCCTTGGGCTCATATTCTTCAACATCTTCATTAATGATGTGGACATTGGAGTCAGGAGCGGACTGGCCAAGTTTGCCAATGACACCAAACTTTGGGGCAAAGCATCCACACCAGAAGACAGGCGGGTGATCCAGGCTGACTTGGACAGGCTCAGCAAATGGGCAGACAAGAACTTGATGGTGTTTAACACTGAAAAATGCAAGGTTCTCCGCCTTGGGATGAAAAACCTGCAACATCCTTATAGACTCGGCAGTGCTACGCTGGCTAGCACTATGGAAGAGAGAGACTTGGGGGTCATCATTGACCACGAGATGAACATGAGCCTGCAATGCGATGCTGCAGCTAGTAAAGCAACCAAAACACTGGCTTACATCCATAGAAGCTTCTCAAGCAAATTCTGAGACGTCATTCTCTCCTTGTACTCGGCCTTGGTAAGGCCGCAGCTGGAGTACTGCATCCAGTTTTGGGCCCCGCAATTCAAAAAGGATGTGGAGAAGCTTGAGAAAGTCCAGAAAAGAGCCACACACATGATCAGAGGTCAGGAAAACAGACCTTATGACGACAGGCTGAGAGCCATGGAGCTCTTTAGCCTGGAAAAGTGCAGGCTCAGGGGTGATCTGATGGCCACCTACAAGTTTATCAGAGGTGACCACCAGTATCTGGGTGAACGTTTGTTCACCAGAGCTCTCCAAGGGATGACGAGGTCAAACAGTCATAAAGTACTACAAGACCATTTCAGGCTAGACATAAGGAAGAATGTCTTTGCTGTTCGAGCCCCCAAGGTCTGGAACAGCCTGCCATCGGAGGTGGCTCAAGCACCTACATTAAACACCTTCAAGAGTAAATTCAATGCTTATCTTGCTGGGATCCTATGCCCCCAGATGACTTCCTGCCCTTTGGGTGGGAGGCTGGACTTGATGATCATCCGAGGTCCCTTCCAGCCCTAATGTCTATGAAATCTATGAAAACCTTGGAGCCTGCGTCTTATTGACTTTCAGTTAGACTTGTGAACTAAGTCACTTCTGAAAATGGGATGAAGGCAGTTTTGAAAATGTCACCTTGGTTCTCAGTTGAGAAGCTGATATCTTCCTGTATGCATTCTCTTTTGGGTGTCACTGTTAGTTTTCCCATGTATTTTGGTGATTTTAGAATTTGCTCAGTGATGTCATTAAACTTGTTGGGTTCCCAACATGCCAAACACATACAAGTAAATATATATCTGCTTAACGAGAGTAGGCATAATTCAAAGCAAATAACAAGCAAAGTCTTTAAAGAGGGCTTCAGCCTATCTGCTCCCTTATATTATTGCTCTGCAGTTCAATAGGCAACCATTAGATGACTGCACCACAGGTTATAAATGAGAAATTTTGAGGGGTATTGAACAGTGTAAGTTTACAGAGGAGATCAGCACAAAGTTATTTAGCACAGGGGTTTCTGTAATTCCATTACATTAGGAAAGTTCACAGTGCACAGTTTGCCTCAGACTGATCTACACAGTGTTGGTGTAATAGGCTGTCATAGAATCAAACAGAAGTGCCTCTACTTTGTTTCAAGGTTTCAGACGAGCAATGTTAGCATAAAGGGTGTGGAAAAGGGTAGAGGAGGCAGGAGGAGGATTTTATTCCTGATGTGGACAAGGAAAGCGAGTTGCTTATGTTAATTTAGTGGCCTTCCAAAAATAGGCAGAACTCCAGGGTTGTAGCTCAAAATAGTAAATCTAGAAGGTGCTATATTCTTCAATGCAGAGCGTATTTGAGAGAGAAATGATAAGAGGTAGAATTTCTCTCTCTTCTGTGAATTGTTACCATACACATGCCTTTCTTATGCCGTAATAAATAATTAATTTTATTGAAGTGCATCAACAATCAGGATCCTGCTGAGTTTGGCACTGAGCTTACATATAAAACACTTTCGGGGTCTCTGACAGGCAAAGTGAAACCTAACTCTAGCACATTATTTCACCCTTTCCCCAAAATACTTTAATATTTGTCTACCACATCTGCTGTATGGAGAGGTGTAGAATGTTTACAAACCTTTCAGATAAATATGGGTCCTTACTTGCATTCATTTATTCATATGCTGCTCTTTCTACCAAGGCTCAGGGTGAAAGAGAACATTTATAAAATATGAGAGTGACAAAACAACTTAAATAGGAACTAGATATTAAGACAGCCCTCCACCCTCAAAATCTCAGCCTAGCTTTGTTTGCCAAAAGCCTGCCCAAAACAGGAAAGTTTTATAGTGCTTCCAAAAAGTGTCCAAGCTTGGGCTCCGGCAAGCCTCAAGAGGGAGGGAGTTACAGAGTTGAGGACCAACTGCTGAGAACAATTTCTCATGAATTTTCATGAAGCAGACTATACTTTCAGGAAGTTGCTCTTGGGTGATGTTAGGGATTGCAATAGGGTATAAGGGAGAAAGTTGTCCTCTGGATACATAGGACTGCCCTTATAGGTCTGGGCCCTATGTAAAGCACATTGAAGTAGTCTTGGCTTGAGGGTATGAAGGCATGGATGATGGTGGCCAGATATTACTGAGCCCAAACACCTGATCTGAACCCAAATCAGGTGAAACATGTCTCACATGACATTGATGGAAACCAGGCAAAATTTGGCAGTTTCAGCTATATTTTTGGAGAGTTTTTAGGTTTATGGTGGAGGTAACTATATTTCTTTTGTGTGCACTACTGTTTGCTTATTATGTCCTCATTTGTAGGTCTACCAGTCTCTGCTGATATTTCAGCAAGATCATGACTCTGTATTCCTGACAAACAAGAATGTTACTATGCCCTGAAAAATCAAGAATGCAATTATTCTGGACAAGAAAGAAGGGCTGGTCAGCTAACATCATCTCACTCAGCCCCAAAGTACCAAAATATTGAGGCATCTCCCAAAACAAAATGATTCTCGTCCTGTGCTATAGCCTGTACCCCTTAGTTTTGCTGCTCTCGAAACGGCTCTAAAAGAAGATATTTGTAATTATTACAGTGTTGGCAAAATAAGCTTATTTACCATTCTGGAGTGATCTAGATCCCATTACTAATTACAGCCAATTTATCCCATAGAAAACTAGCAATACACTCTACAAAATCTCCTTGTGTGCAGAAACATTTTCAAACAAGAGTGATTAAAAAACCCCCAACCAAACAATGTTGCACAGTGCATATCTATTTGGGTTAGATAAAATTCAGGCAATTCAGTCCCCAAAGAATCTTCATCACAAAAATAATCTTTGCTGACTATGAGCAGCTTTGTAAGCACTTTTCAGTGTTTCTTATGTAGGGCAGTGTGCTCCAGTGAAGAGGGCATTTGGCTAAGAATCAGGAGACCTGAAATCTATTCTAAGCTTTGCCACAATTCACAGTGTGACTTTGAAGAAGGTCACTCAAACTCTTTTTGCCTTGATTTCTCTCCTCTGAAAAAGAATGATAATGCCCTTCTTTAGGTAAAGCACTTTGGGCATGTCTGTCTATATGAGATGCTGACTGCTCAGTAACTGAATAATGCTGCGCAGTAGCGTGTCACAGCACTTAGTGCTAATATGCCACTGTGCAGTATTATCAAGCTACTGCACAGTAGCATCACTTTGCTGGCACTACAGCACAGTAACTCCAGTTACTGTGCATTTATTTAGTACTTGTTATACAAGAACTAAATAAATGCTCAGTAATCACTGTCCAGTACTGTCTCATGTAGATGCACCCTTTGAGATCAAATTAAAAAATGCCAAGTAATAGTAGTATAATTTTAGGACCGTCTAACTTCACCTTTTATCTTACCAATGATCTAATGGTTTGAAACGAACTGTTAAAATTAGAGTGTTTTGATTTAATGAGATAAATGGTCTTGAAAATGATAGTGTGGCAGCTGGGGCCACTCCCAGGAGTCAGAAGCACCAGGAACAGACCCTGATGCTCCCGAAGGTAGGGCCAGGGACCCTGGAGCCGCAGAGAACTTAGACGGGAGGGCGTCAGAGACAGAGCTGAAGCTGCGTAAGCTGGTGATGCGCTGGCTTTTCAAATGCCTGTCAATCAGACTGGGCGGTGGCTGGCTGATGACATCAGCTGTGCCTGCTGCTGTGGGAGATTTAAAAACCCCACAAAGGCCCAGCAAAGGGATGAAGCAGGGCCAAGGGTTAGGGGCAAGTAGCAGGCTGCAATTATGAGCCTGCACTTCACACTGAGGCCAATGGGGCCAAGGCCCAGCGGGAGGCCAAAAGGGCTGGAACCAGGATTTGGAACAGCGGCACGATGACCCTCATGGTTGGTGAGTGGACTAGGGTGTAGGGGAGGTGGAGCCACAGGACCAGCTGCATTGATCTAGGGAGTATTACAGCCTCGGGGCAGAGCAGGAACACCACTGAATCCCTCCTTTCAATTATGTTTCCATCAAGTCATGGCAGGTGAGTTCGTGGTCTGACCCAGGGAGCAAGGATATACTCACAACACGAACAGAAGGTGTCACAGATAAATAGATAGACAGAAAATTTTGGAGCGTTAGAACTAGAGCAGATCGAAAAATAAAATGAAACAACTTGGGAATATTTTAATAGGTGTGGGAAGTCTTCTAAGTTATGACCGTGAAGTCATTATTCACTCTGTGCAAGTGTCTTGATGACTCCTATCATATTTGTGGAAATGCTTATCTAATGCCAGAAATTCTCAAATGTATTCACAATTAATTATATCAACATCCTATTGAAACAGTTCATCATCTAAAAGAGAATACAAACATTTACAAGTGATTTTTGTGTTCAATGACAGTGCATCACAAATATGACTGTCACAGGGGAAAACAGAAGGGAGGACCCTAAAATACCAAGGGGGAGCCCTGGGGACAGGAACCCACAGAGGGAAATGGGAAAAAAAGCAAGGGTAAAGGGAAATAACCGCAGTGGGACCCATGGCAAAACCGGAACCCGGGGAGGAACCCGTGCAGATCGTGAGCTGTGCCTTTATACAGCTGCAGCTGGCCGGTGATGTCAGCGGTGATTGCTGGCCAGTGGAAATAAAATGGGCTGCTGGCAAAGAGGAAGCAGAGGGATTGGTGCCGGCAAGAGCACCAGCTGGAGAGGTCTCTCTAAAGCTCCTATGGGAGTGAGAGGAGCTGGAGGCTGCTTCCCCCAATGGGGAAGAACTCTTCAGTGCACGCTGCAAGCCAGAGACTGCTGGCTGCAGTGAGAGGAGCCAGGAACCAGAGGCGGCTCCCCACGACCAGGAACCCAGGCATAAGAGGTGCATAAAGGGGTACTGAAAGACCCCAACACCAGTGGCTATAAAAGGGGGGCTGGAAAGGCTGACATCTCCCGGTGCCAGCCCAGGTGGCACCGGGAAAGCTGGAGAGGCACCCCAGGTGGGAGATGGGAGGCCAAGGCAGCATGAGGGGCTGCGAAGCATGGCCGTCCGTGGCATGGCACCGGTCCAGCAGGTGATGAGGGGACAGGTGCCCACCAGAGTACCACAGGTGGCCCAAAGAAACAACAGGCTGGGTGATGAGGGGGAAGAGTTGTGGTGGAGGCCGCAGGCTACCCTGGCCACATACAGGGCCTAACATAGACCCATAGTGTCAAGCGCAGGTGGGCAGCGACTAGGCAGAGGGGGTCTGGTGAGGAGACAGTTGGGTCACTCTGAGTATATCAGTGGTTTTCTTTGTATTTTATGTTTCCCCCTTTTGGAGGGGCTGAGGGTCAGAGCTCTGGTAGAGCCTTACAGTTATTTAAACCCTGGGTTTGGCTGCTAGACTTAAGGAAAAGGGCGGTGGCCTTGTAACCTGGGTAGGATATTGCAGGCTGCTTACACTTTAGCAGAGAGGGCCCCCCCACCCCCCCGTGAAAGTAATCAGGGGCTCAACTGTCAGGAACCTGGCCAGTTTAGGAAGGGAGAGTTGGAGTGCATGCTGGAACAGGTCATGGCTGAAATTTGTTTACATGAACCATGAAGCAAATAGTTTGGAATAATAAACACAGCCACAAAAAATTCAGTTCAGGTTTCAGGCTGTAGAAAGGGCCATGCTTTTTATACCATTTAATATATTAAAACAATGGAACTCTGAGTTGGTGGAACAGTGGCCTTTGTAATCGATTCACAGTTTTTAGAAGTTCCTTCAGCCCTTCTGTAAATGCTTGGTTTTGGGCTTGTGTGTTTAGCTCAGTGATTCTCAACCAGAGTGCTGCAGCATCCTGGGGGATCTCAAGATCCTTTCAAGGGTGCCATAGTGTACCATGCAAAGTTAGCCCTGTTAGGTGTGGAAACATGATTCACAAGATACACTTCAAGTTAAAATCCATACTGTTCAGTCCATTCCCACCTGTTGGGTTCTTCCTGAGTTCTTTGCAACAGAAGAACTATAATTGTGTTGTCAAAAACTAGTCAAAACTAAGAGCTGGCATTTTCCAAGGGCTGCCCAGAGTCTGACAAGGTGTGCTGCAAGTCTAAAAAGGTTGGGAACCATTGGTTTAACTTCTAATGTTGTATGTTGTATGTTGTGACATCATTTACTTATTTATTTGATTTATGTGAGGTCTTTGTGTAAAAATGTAGGCCCAAACATCCCCCTGTAACAGGAACTAATCACCCTGTCATAGGGAAAAAGTTGGGGGACAAGCGGGCCTGTGAGGACCTTTTAAGAGAGTTGAGTCTTGGGGGGGGGGGGGGGGGATGGGAATGCAAACAAAAACAATATAGGAAAAAGGAGACAAGGTTTCCATAATTACCAAAAGTCCTGCTGCAGGTGCATCAAAACCAATGGCAGAATGGGCCAATGGGAGAACCCTGGGCACTGTGATAGGGTGAACTGGCCAGAAGAGGAGGGATTTATCTGTATAAGAGAGCTGACTTCAGGCAAGCAGGGTTAGTCTAGTCCTTGCTGAGGAAGGGAGAGGACCTTTCAGGCACACTTCTGTGGACCTGGGAGTGATGGTAAGGAGAGTCCTGGCATGTAAATGGAGATGCCTCTTTTTTGCTTTAAGTTTGCCCAGGATGGGGATGATTTTGGAGTTCAGGTTGATCTTGTTTTGGGAATACCCAGGTGGACTGTCTTTTGGTCTGCAGTGGTAGAGATAGAAAATATCACAGGACCAGGTTCTGGCTGAAGAGGCAGCTAGGAGGCCATAAGAGGGGTTCCTGAGAGGTGCTCAGAGTTTTGAGCCCTACAAAAGGGGAGTGGGTAAGAGGTGGAGCCAAAGCTGAAAGGGATGAAGGCCTGAATGGTGGAATCAGAATCCACAAAGGGTTGAACTCAGAAAGGAGCCAGAGGCCTAGGGACAGACTGCAACTGAGTGTCCAAGTCTGAGTCCACAGATAGAATTAGAAAGTGGGGTGAGCCATGACCAAGAGAACCTGAACCCCTGAGGCAGAAGACTGGGATTGAGAAGTCAGGCTAAAGAAAGTGGGTCAAGGCGTAGGAGTCCACAGGTAGAGCAACCAGCAGGCCAAAGCAAGAGGGCTGAAGCAAGAGCAGTGTTTGTGAGGTATGGCTATAGCTATAGGGGAGCATGGAGGACACAAACACATTTCATAAGGTGACTGGTGCCCAGAGGCATTGATAGGGTCAAGCAGGGCACCATTTAGTGCAGAAGGGGCAAGACTGGGACTGGCTGGTCACAAGAAGGACCAGCTGGCTGAGGAACTGAGGTGTATTTTTGGGACCCTAGGGACAGTCTTCCTATACACTGTAAGTTACTTCAAGATGTGGCAGGAAAGGAAAAAAGGGGAGGGTACCCCAAGAAGCCAGAATGGGGCAGGAGCCATGTGGCCACCAGGAGGTGTTGTGGCTGCCCCTGGGGCCTAGTTCTGCCAAAAGAGAAAACAGGTATATGTGCCATTTGTATATAGCTGCCAGTGAGCATGTGTGGTATATATAACTATATAGCATTTCCAGTTTGCACATCCAGCATACAGTTTAGGAGTGGGGGGCCAGGGAACATCATTTCTAAGCAGAGCTGATTGGCTGCTAATAAATGCTGCTTGGAGCATTGTTCGCTTTTGCTCTGTGAGTATTGGAAGGACCACAGACACCAGTAGCTATGTAGTAATGGAGATAGCCATGACAATCCAATATAGAGCAATAGCTACAGGAAATTCTCTCATTGGAATGACTTCTGGTTAACACCAGCCTAGGTGAGATGAAAAAGAGGCTCAAAAGAGATCATCTGAAGCCCAATTAAGTCAATGATAGACATTCCAAAATAGGAATAAGGGCAAAGGTGCATTTGTTACAAGTAAAATGGCCTGACTTGGGGTGCTGCTAATAATATAGATTATTTCACTGATTCTCATGTGATCTGTCCTTTCTATAGCAAGAGTTAAGAAGAAAAAAAATCTGCAGAGGAAATTTCTCACTTTGATTAATACCTACTCAGCACCTACTGCAAGCTCAGGTGGTTAGAGTATGGTGCTGTGGCTGTGGTGCTCTCGAACAAGAACCCTTCAGGTTAAACTGAAGCCACTGTAAACAAACTATGAAAGTTTAATGAAATTCAAATCTCTGAATGAGTCCTTCTATGCAGTGGTGGTTACGCATAGTCCTATACAGCTTTTGTAAAGAATTCACAGGGTTAATGACTAAAGAATGGAGTTCTTGTAATCAATATAGTCCTCTGGCTCTATTGATTGGAATTGCCTGCTTATTTTGCAGCTAAGATTTTTTTTAGCCCATTCAGAACAAAGACACCCTAGGGGACCATTAAGTAAATAGGCATTTAAGACTTTTTCGTTGCTAAGAAAGTAGTTAATTATTATTAGTGCTTAAAAGTCTCAATTTAGACAGAACATCTCGATGAACATAATATCTAAGTGCTTTCCTGTATGTTTTCTGTAAATAGATACTTATTTGTGACTGGTTTGATGTACACACCTCTTGTGCTGGGCAAGATTCTGAAAGGCAACGAGCAGACAAGAAGGGAGCTGAAAGCTGGCCCATGAGGCTTGTCTAGGATTGTCGCCAGTCTCCACTCTTGGGCCAGAAACTGAGGGCTTGAGAGCAGGGTATACAGGCAAGCCTGGAATGGCCCCATTACTGGACTTGTGGGTTATGAGCATACCTGTGCAGTCAGGTAGGCAGGTCATATTTAGCTTCATCCATACTGAGACACATAACTGATAAGGTATAGATAACCCCCAAGTATGTCTTAGAAGACTTCAGCACCTAGGAAGATCAGACTCATTCATATGGTTTGTTATGGGTGTTGTTTACCCAGGAACATGAGTTTGCAAAGAATCTCTTTGATTTTTTTATTGAAAATTGAAATTTATTGCTTGAGGAAGATTAGATCACTCAGCCCCAAAGTACCAAAATATTGAGGCATCTCCCAAAACAAAATGATTCTTGTCCTGTGCTATAGCCTGTATCCCTTTGTCTTGCTGCTCTCGAAACGGCTCTAAAAGAAGATATTTGTAATTATTACAGTGTTGGCAAAATAGGCTTATTTACCATTAGATCCTCAGAAGTAACCAGATAGGGAGCTCTCCTTCATAAAAATAACTTTTAATTTCACCACCCACATTAAAGGCTGAACCCAGAAAGGGGCCAGAGGTCTAGGGACAGACTGCAACTGAGTGTCCGAGTCCAAAGATAGAATTAGAAAGGGGGGTAAACTATGACCAAGAGAGCCTGAGCCTGAACCCCTGAGGCAGAAGAGATGAAGAAATGAGATGCCAGGCCAGAGAAAGTGGGCCAAGACTTAGGAGTCCACAGGCAGAGCAACCAGCAGGCCAAAGCAAGAGGGCTGAAGCAAGAGCAGTGTTTGTGAGGTATGGCTATGGCTATAGGGGTAGCATGGAGGACACAAACACAGCTCAGAATCTGACTGGTGCCCTGAGGCATTGATAGGGCCAAGCAAGTCACCATTTAGTGCAGAAGGGGCAAGACTGGGGCTGGCTGGTCACAAGAAGGACCAGCTGGCTAAAGAACTGAGGCATATTTTGGGACCCTAGGGACAGTCTACATGCCCACCTGCCAGACAGGATGAGACCTGGTGGCAGAAGCTGTGGATGCAGGGGCAGCAGTCCTGGTATCCTGGTTAGTGAAGGGGTCTGGGGGAGCTGTAACTGCTCTGTGGTAATACAATCAAAAGCAAACAGCAAAACATATAGGTATTTAGAATTCATTTTGTTATGATGATAGAGACTGGTAGGCTTTCAAATTGCTTTAACACTGTAGATATATTAATAAAATATTGCCCAGTTGATCTCTGTCTGTTTACCTATCTCTTTCTCTCTCTCTATATATAGTGGTCTTTTGTTTTAATTGTGGAAGAACATGGATATCAGGGTATTTTACAGAGTGACTTTGGCCTTTTTTTTTATCAGGGGTTTTTCAGTTTTCAAATAGGGAACACCAGAATTCCTGCTAGGGAGGCAAATGGCAGTACACAGAGGAACCTGCTCAGAGCTGGCACCTTGAACCCAGCTGGAAGTGGCTGACCTACCGGCCATTTGGGGCCAGGAGGATATGGTTTTCCAGTTCAAAGCAGGCCACTATACTGGGAACATCTGGGCGATAGCTGCCTAGCTGGCTGGGCGGGGGGCACACGTGGCAGTAGTGCTGCACAAAGGCCAACTCTGCAGCCACAGCCCACTGGCAGCTGGCCCAGAGGGGCAGATGCCTCTACTGGCTGTGCAGTCCCCATCTAGGTCTGGCAGGTGCATAGCAAGTCAGAGCCAGGCAGTAGCCGCCACTGCCAGACTGCTGCAATGGGTAGAGGGTGCAGGAAACTCTCAGGGCTGCTTCAGCAGTCCAGCTGGCACAAGGGGTAGTGTCCCCAGGTACCAATTGGCCGGGCTCCAGAAGCTCTTGAGAGCGAGTAGCCTTGAGCTACTTTCCAGGGAAGCTTTTTATATTGATGGGGCCAGGACAGGGCAGCTTTTTACACTGCTGACTCTAGCTCCTCCTGGGTTATTTTGCCCCAAGTAGCACAACTTGCACCACACCAATCTGCATGTCTGGGCACGTGTCCTGAGGCAAAAAGCCCTGGCTCAAATTTGCACAGCTTCTATTTGAGCTGCTGCATGCGCACATGCCTGCATGTGTGAACACGCCCATGGGGTCCAACTAAGCCCTCACTGCTTTTTATACAATATTTTTCAATGTCATAGGCTTTATCCTGGACTTCTAGTTGAAGAAAACAGACCACAGTCTTAGCAGGAAAGGCAAATTTTGCCTTATTCTAAGCAATCCTTTCCATGAATGATAGGCAAGTAGTCCTGTCAATGTAGACCTTATATACATTTTTGAAGGCAATTAAATTTAAATAAGACTTCTCAAAGAAGAACCACTGATGTAATTCACGCCCAGTGGGGCTAAGCATATCAGCTATAGCAGTTTGCAATATTCACAGAAAGCCTCTGTTATGACTGAGCTCAAGGTCATGATAAATAGATCAGAAAGGAGAAGGCATCTTCCATACAAGACTATTTATATATTCTTGATTCTGGGAATTCTGTCCACCACTTCTCTATCATTTGTTGCAGAAATGCCATATACTTCTAAGTGTAGAAGAAATGCCAAGTGCTACAGGGAGCAAAAGCAAGGGTCCAGACTTTAACTGTGGCTTATGACAGGAATGGATCAGGGACAAAACATCTTGATGTCTGAGATCCCTACAGTGGAATGGAGATCTGGTCAGCTCTGTAGCAAGATCTGGTAAGTTTTATACCAAGATTGCTAACATTCTATAAACTATTCTGATTATAAAACTTCCTGAATTAAGAGAAAACTTTAAGCTACAGGATATATGTAAATGGCAGACAAGCATATGGCAGGATATAATGCCTAATATTCCATTAGCTATAAAACGTAGACGTTTTCATTTTAGCCTTGTAAATATTGTTTAACTTCCAATAATACTTGTAGCAGTTTAGGCTGTTAACATCATGAATATCAAGTTTTCATTCTGAAGGCTTGTATATAAAGGCCGTATATAGTACAGACTCACGCACACCTCTCTGTCTCTCTGGAACATAAGAAAGGCAGTCCTGGGTCAGACCATAGGTCCATCCAGCCCCAAAGCCTGTCTCTCACAGTGGTAGGGCGGATGCTGAAGGACATGTAATTTTTATAACATACCAGTTTTTTGTTCTAACACACACAATATAAAAATGCAGTTAGCAGCAAAGACTTCCAGATTAGACTTAAACCCTAATAAAGTGCCTGTATATTGATTGTGATAAACTGAAACCATTATCATCAATGATAAAAGAAAGTTGGATACTTTTTTTTTTTAAAATAAGGAACCAAAGAACGATCTACCCTAGAGATCCACTCCCATTTTTGTGTTTTATTCTTAGAGCAGGAGGCCAAGGTCCAGAGAGATTATAGGTTCTATTCTAGTGTTGCTGAAACTTGCTGTGCAACCTTAGGGTAGTTGCTAAAGCTCTCTACAATTCAATTTCTTTAGCAGTAACATGGGAAAATAACAGTCACTTGCCTTTGCAAGGTCCTTTGACATCCTCAAGTGAGAAATGAAAATTATTATTAAGATGATGATATGAGGTGAGGTATATGTTATTTATAAATAATATAGCTCTTGGGCAGATTGACAACATCTTTCCGTTGGTTTGGATATTTATCTTGGCTTATATTAACAGCAGTCTTCTTATACCTTTATTATATAAGTAATAAACGTTGTTACTAGAAATCTGCCTAAGCAATTACTTTTCTGATGTATTGCCAGATTCCTTTCATATCAGCTATAGCAGTTTGCAAAACCTAAGAAATAACATTTTACATAGGCTTGAATTCTATATTCAATTTTATCTGATTATTTTTTGCACAATGATTTAAGAATCCAAATTAGAGCTAAGAAGATGGAAAATTCATTTTCAAACAATGTGAGCTTCACTAGCATTTTAGAGTAAAACATTTCTGTGATGGTCTTTTGATTCAATCCAGGCTGCACGAAAGACATTTCATCACCACAGAATGCATTTCTTTATTTGCCTTGGATCTATGATTCTGTCAGTATTGAGAGAAAAGAAAAATCAATGCTGCACTATAAACCTCGGGCAGCCTCTGGCCAACGTGGTCAGCATGGTGTGAGCAAAGGAAATGGCAGGGGAAAAAAAAATTGACCGCTCAGCAATAGTGTGGCACAGTAACGGACGAAGCTCTGGGCTAATAACAGCTTGCAATTACACATGGAAAGCCAAAGCTTGTAGGGCATTCAGTACGAAGGGGATGTAATACAATTTATTGAACCACCGGTTAGAGTTCTGCAGCTTCTCAATAAAAAAAGAGAGCTGTGGACCTGTACTGCTTAAAAGACAGACTTATATGGTGCCAGCAGGTGAAGGAGACTTGAGGAAAGTAGAAAGCCTTTTTTTATGTCTTGGATAGTGAGCAAGTGGGAGAATGCAACCTATTTATGCTTTCTAAAAATACACCACGATCTCTTAAAGGGACAGCCAATTTTGATGCTGCCAATATCTAGCATTACATTTATAGATCTCCACACACACACACACACACACACACACACACACACACACACACACACACACACACACACACTGTGTATAGGTGCAGACAAACAGATCTGTGAACTATATTTCATTTGTACTGTAGATGCTACATATATGATCTCACAGGAATTTACAGTATAATGCATTTCCATTCATTTTGGAAGAAATGGTAGAAAGCTATGGGATGAATCTGTTGTTGTTTACAATATTTATTTAGGCAAGCAAGGGAAAAAGCACAAAGCAACACTGAAGAGAGTATGAAATAAGTTAAAATAACTTTGAAATGCAAAGGAAATGATGCACGACAACTGTTCATGAAAGATAAAAATGAAAGCTGGAACTAAACACTTTTTTGATAATGATCAAAGGACAATAGATTTTCTAGCTTCAAAGTATGAGTGAGATCGTTATGACTTTATAGTTGAAGCTGAGTTTAATTTTGCAATTTAAACAGGGGTTATCCCTATTTGATATGCATATATGAGTAAAATAGTGTGCAGTATAATAGTTGTGTATTCTTTAGGGGCTTGATTCTGCATCATGGAAGTCAATGGGCATTTCGTCTTTCAGTTATATGAAAGCAGCAATGCATCTTCAAGTAGCAAGTGGTAAGGACATCCTATTTTTTACTGTAACTTATGCTTATAGAAGGAATGTAGGGAGCATGCCATTGGGCAACAATGAAAAAACCCTGAAGCAGCTATAAAAAAAAACGAGGAAGGAATCAATTATTCTTGTTGAACCTCATTATCAACCCCCAGCAGGGCTTAGTTAGCTGTATGAGCAAATCTCAAGTCATACAAGACTGCATTTTGACCAGCATTTGTATAAACATATAATCACACTAGATAAGATTAAAAGAACCTACAGCAGAAGTGCAGCACCAACATTTACCAGAATCAGTTTGGCCCAGTCTACACCACTTATGCCAAATCATGTAAAATCAGTGCTATCACTGATATTACATTACTTCATTGAGATTACTTAGAATTGTTTCCACACTTTCTCTCAAACCTTAAAATTCAGCAGGAATTTCACTACCAAGCTTTCAGTGTAGAACTTGTTAGAGACTATCCTTTAAAAGTCTTATTTTAATTGTAGCTCATATGAGTCTATTGTTAGACATATTACTAAGATGTATAAGAAATCATTTCTTGACTATATAATTGTGTGATCATTAAAAAGTACCACTGTCATGGAAATGTAT
The DNA here is from genome assembly GCF_052110815.1 of Crocodylus siamensis. NCBI lineage: Eukaryota > Metazoa > Chordata > Crocodylia > Crocodylidae > Crocodylus > Crocodylus siamensis. Next base: position 23,570,091 of record NC_143409.1, read on the forward strand.
GAATATTGAAACAACATTATGTCTACATAATTATAATGTGTACTTAGTTGAACAAATAAGTATACTGGAACATCCTTATAAGGATTTGGATAGCTGGAGCAAGATCACTAATGTTCCACAAGGCCAATATTCAGTTGCTATATACCAACATAATTAATAACTTCAGGAGTGCAATGCTAATTTGTATGAGGGAAGAAATTGGTTGATAGACTTTTAAAAAATCCTAATTTTATTATACTCGACTAATATATAATCCATTTTCCCCCTTTTTTCTTGGTATAATATATAGACCCATTCAGTGTGGTCCCCCCCATCTCTCTCCTAAATACCCAGGCATCTCCTCTGTGAGGTATGCATCATTTGGGAAAGAAAATTAATTGTAATTGTCATCAATTACCCATGCAGGGAAACCTCTCTTTACAAGAAGGATATGACAAAATCCCTTATTGTAAGAAGGTCCCTCCTATAGGATGTTACACAAAAGACATCAGCAGAAATTGTTACTGTGACACGGCATTCAGTGTGGATATAAACACTTAACTAGGGATGGGAGTTGTGATTAGTGTCTCTAGTTAGGATAACAGCATTCACAGAGCGGACAGAAAATGAGTCTCTCCTCCTCCAGTGACCTTACCTTTTTTTTTTTTTTTTTTTTTTTTTTTTTTTGAGTATAAGGACTGGGAGAGGAGGAAGTGATCGCTGACCAACCACAATGTCACCTGCAGAGAGCCACTAGCCTGCTCAGCCCTCTATTTCTACTTGCTGAATCAAATTAATCTAACAAAAACAGATGACCTGTGAGCTCTGTCTGCCTCACAGCAAAGTCAAATAAGAGCGAGGGGCAGAGATGAAGAGGAGAGAGACAGAAAGGGAAAATAGATTCTCCCTACAGTCCCTTGTGGTGGCCTAGCATGAATCCTGACTCCCTATTGTCATATCCAAACACTTTGCCCACCCTTTTTCTTTTGAGCTAGACTATTCCTTTTCTACCTTGGTCTCTCTCTTGGCCACCCCCACCTCCATGACACATACACACACACACACACACACGGCTGCTGACCTAGAGGTGTTAGCCACTCTGCAGCTGCCGTTCTTCTCACATTAATCTATAGGAATCAATGGACATTTCATTAGAGTAATCAAGTGTGGATGCATCCTGCATTTATATTCTGTCCCCCCTCCTTCCACCCAACTGCTTTCACGGACTAATTGGTCCTACAGCAAAGACTACATGGATATTTTTCCCTACAGATGAGTGTCAAGAGCAGTTTTTTACTGCTGGTTGAAATACCTATCAATATAGTGTTCATATAAAAGCCTTCACCCATCAGGGCTACATAGCTGATGATAATACATTATGTACTCCCTGTGATAATGCATCTGACTTCTTCTTTTACACCTTTATCCCATACAAAGGCTTCATTTCTGTTTATTGAATTCCAAGTATTAACCATTTATATCCCATCTCATTTAAAAGCATGGTTATATAGCTTCTCTTTCACTCATCAATACATCTTAGTAATTGTGTTATGTGAATAATGAAGGCTTAATTTTTAATCCATTTCCTCTTTCCTCACTTCCTCTTTGATGTTTTTGTATCTTCACCTGTGATTTTTTTTGATGTTTTGGTGTATGCAGGCATCCTGATATACTCAAATCCCCATGCAAAAAAAACCTGTAAAGCAGTCTTCTTTCAGGATCCTTTGTTGACTGTAGAGGAAGCCCTCCCGTCTTCATACCCTCACAAGCCAGACTAAGGTGTTGTAATGGTTAGAGACTGATAGGAAAGGTCAAATAGATAAAAGAGATGCTGCTCCTAAAATATGTGTATGACTGGAGGCTGGTGACTGAGCTGTGGAAATGGGGATTGGAATGATTTAGGGGAATGCAAGCTCTGTTCATATCATCATTAGACATGAATGAGGAAGGCTGGCATTCCCCTGGAAAATTGAGTTTGGTGGAGAAAATGAAATTTTAGACACACAATATCATGTATTTTATATCCTAACTATGGTTTTACAGATATCTGGGGAGAAGAGGAGGCTTCCCAAGGAAGATCTTTTTTGATCTCATGAAAGCCTTTGAGTGTCTATGAAGAAGCTCTGTGGAGAATCCTTCAAAAGTATGGATGCTCAATGAAATTTAATACCATTCTTTGCCTGCTCCATGATGGTATGTGAACAGTGGTTCTCAGTGATGGATCTATCACAGATCTTTTTGAGGTTAAGATGGGAGTTAAGCAAGGCTGTGTCATTGCTCCAATATTCTTCTCATCATTCTTTACTGCGATGCTACATCTGACTACCAACAAGCTTCCAGTCAGAGTGGAGCTAAACTACTGAATGAATGGCAAGATGTTTAATCTTAGCTAACTCCAAGCCAAAACCAAGACTACCCAACCTCTATCATTGAGCTCCACTATGCTGATGATGCTGTAGTGAATGCTCACTTGAAAGCAGACCTTCAGGCAAATCATTGATGTTTTACCAAGGCATACAAGAAAATGAGACTGATCCCTAACATTCAGAAGACTAAAGTTTTCCATCAGCAAGCTCTTTAATGACCAGTCCACAGTTCCAGTAATTTAGATTTACAGTGAGACTCTGGAGAAGGTTGCATATTTCTCATACTTGGAAGCCATCTCTTGCAGAAGGCTGACATCGACCAAGAAATTCAACATTGTCTTAAAAGTGCAAGTGCAGCCTCTGGATGCCTGAGGAAATGGGTTTTCAAAGATTGCAATATCAGATCCAAAATCAACCTCATAATTTATCAAGCAATCATGAACCCCCTCTTATTGTATGGAGTGGAGACATGGACAACATGCAGGAGACACCAAGTTGTGAAAGAAATACCATCAACGCTGCCTGAGGAATATCCTTTGAATCCAATTGGAAGACAGACACACTAACATTATCATCCTCTCGCAAGCAAACACCATGAGCATCTAGGTGATTGTCATTCAACATCAACTTTGCTGGACTGGCCATAGCATCTGGATGTGTGACTCTTGAAGAACGTTTTATTCTGCCAGCTCAGTCAAGGCATATGCTTAAAATGGAGGGCAGAGAAAGTGCTTCAAGGATTCCTTAAGGCCAACTTGAAAAAAATGCAACATCAACATAAATTCATGGGCGACTATCGTCCACGACCACCCATAATGGAGGAAGTTTGCTGTAGTACTTTTAAACCTTATGATGACAACAGGAGATGGAAAAGGGATTGGCAGAAACAGTGTGTTGTGGACGGAATCAAGAACACAGAGCTACCCATCCAGCACAGAAACACATGCCCGAGTTGCAACAGTTTGTCAAACCTGAATAGGTCTTATCAGCCATCTTCTCACCCATAGATATAGCAAGCATGGAAGGCAATCATCCTCAACTGTGAGGGATTTCTGATGAATTGGTTAGGTTAGGGAATGCAGAAGGCTCAGTATACCTCTTCTTGGCACTCCATAGTTAATGGTGGGCTCTTAAATGATCCTTCCAGTGAAGAACATTGGAAAGATGATTGTAAAAGAATATGACTGCTACAAGAGTAAAACTACAGACAAGTGAAATATACCAGGCACATGAAATAGTCATTTGGAGCCAGAGTCTACTACTTGGCTCTTGATAAGTAGCTTCTTATTCTACAAGCAGTTCAATGCCATAAGAATGGCAGGATCAGGTTTTCAGTGAGAAGCAAAGTTAGTGACCAGAACTGGATCAGGACACAGAAAACGAAGTGGAAAAATATTTGCATTATGCCAATGTGTTAACAGTGTGTTGTCTAACAATTCCTTACCAAGACAGATGTACTTTAACTAAAACTATGAGGAGAGGCTATGAGGAGAGGCTACGGGACCTGAACCTGTTCAGCCTCCAAAAGAGAAGGCTGAGGGGGGATCTTGTGGCCTGTTATAAACTAGTCAGGGGGGATCAGCAGGAATTGGGGGAGTCACTGTTCCCCCCAGCACCGCCAGGAGTGACCAGGAATAACGGTCACAAGCTGGCAGAGGGTAGGTTTAGGTTAGATATCAGGAGGCGCGACTTCACAGTCAGGGCGGCTAGGGTCTGGAACCAGCTTCCAAGAGAAGTGGTGCAGGCTCCTACCCTGGGGGTGTTTAAGAGGAGGTTGGATGAACACCTTGCTGGGGTCATTTGACCCCAGTATGCTTTCCTGCCATGGCAGGGGGTCAGACTAGATGATCTGCTCAGGTCCCTTCCGACCCTAGAAACTATGAAACTATGAAACTATAAATAATAATGTGAAAAAGGAATGAACAACGGGGTGGTAAAATATGGAGAAGATAGCAAATTATTTAGGATAATCAACAGTGGAAAGGACTATGATGATTTTTAGAGGAACCTAATTATGCAAGGTGAATTGGTAGCATGATGACAATTTTTTTTTAATGTGGGCAAATGCAAGGTAATGGGCACTAGCAGTGAAAATTGGAACAACTTGTACATATCTCCAAGGTATGCACAAGTATCTTCTGAAGAAAACAAGAACAACCATTCAGTGTTCATTTATAGTCACCTAGCTCCAAAAAAGATAAGGAAGAAATACTCTGGAAGACTCCTGAGATTGCTAAGGAAATTCATTGGCAATAAGAGAGGGCTGAAAGGTTTAGAATTGTTAAGAATGAACAAATGAAAGAAGACATTATACAAACATTATAAATAATTATTGGTATAAAAGAGACAATGGGACAGTCCAATGGGACAGTCCTATTGGTTCTCTTACTTACAATAAGAATATTCAAGGAAAATACGTTTAAAACTAACTTGCACTGTGCAATAATTAACCTGTGGAACTCATTACAAAATAATAGCCATATCTCTAAGTCTTAGTACAACTGAGAAAAAGAAATGCACTTTCCCTTACCCAGGGCTGAGTCCTGGGGGCCCAGTGTGGATATTGACCTTTATAAAGTCCAGATTCTTAGGATCCTGATTTTCAATGTCCTGTGGACTGTCTTGCAAAGCCCAATATTTTATTTTGTAGTCAAGCAGCTGCTTCTGGTGTTGAGAATCTACTGGCTGATGCTGAATGCAAGTGGTTTACCAGTATAGCAGCAAGGTGCTCCTAGAGGCAGAGAAATAAGTGCATTTTGATCAAGATACATTATTGTTTCTTTTATGGATATGATGGTTGTGCTCTTCATTATCTTACTTTATGTTATCAAGGCATGAGAAAGAGCTGAGAAAGCATGCACAATTATGTGCCAGGGAACACAGAAGCAGAATATTAATTTATTTTAGCCGATTTGGTTGTAGTGAAAGAAGCTAAACTGACAGCTCTTTAATCCACAGTAAGGGATACTGCAAAGACAGATTGTCATAATGGTACTCTGTGGTGCCAACATGTTTAGAGCTTCACCAGTTGAAGAGCTTCCAAGAATGAGAACATGGATTGGTAGCAAAAGTATATTCAGTTTTGGGCTGTGCCTTAACTACCAGTGGTATTTTGTCTAGTAGATGCATTTCATATGGGCCACCATGTACCTTTCTGTTGTTAACAAAGTCTGGATGCTACTAAGATGAATTAAATGCAACCAGTGTCTTAAGATAAGGTTGACCAGTACTGGAATGCAGACCTATTTCCCAAGTTCTCAGTGCTTTTTGTCCATGAGATTGAAACAATTGTTCATATCCATTGTTCATGTACAACTCATACATATTATGTATGTGTGTGTGCGTACAACCCACATGCTAGCTGGACATCAGGAAAATAAATAAAAAAAAAAATCTGTGAAATTCAAGCAAAAATATCTCTTCTTTTCTTTTTTTTTTTTTTTTTTAACTCAAACTTGGCCAAAAAACAACAACAAAGCAAAAATAATCACAATAGGCTAGACCCTTGGCTAGTCTGAACCATCATAAATCCACTGAATTCAGAGTTACATAAATTTATACCAGCTCACAATCTGGCTCAAAATGTTGAAGTGTTTTACTGATGGTTCAATTTTTCCTACTATACCGGTTCCCCAACTTTTCCATCTAACATGCAGTTTTAGTTTAGCTTAATGGATAACAGGGTCTTTTTATTTTTTTTTTAAAGCTGTTCTTTTTGCTTATGGCCAAATTCATGAAACTGCAATGAGGAAAAATGAACCCGCTGAAGGCGACTGACCCCAAATGCTCAAGAACAGGCCTTTCATATACCGCAAAGACTAACAAGAGAGTTTGCATTTGCTTTGGCTGCCAGAACTCTTTCCTGAGGGCACACTGCATAATGCAACATGAACTGTGTGAAAAGTTTGGCGCAAAGGATGAAATTGGAGTGTTTGGCTCTTTTATGAAAAGATGAGCCCTACTCCCATTTTCCCTCTATGTACATTTTTCACTGTAAGCGAAAATGAAATTTGTGCTTTTCAGAGGAAATGGCTGTTAAAGGTCAAAGGGTAAATCTCACTTGCTGTGAGCATACATTTTTGTAAGATGAATTTTAACTACCTGGCTAGCAGCATTCACACAGAAATAAATTAAAAGAGCTTGGGAACAGAAGTGGGGAAACAGTGGGCTAGGCTGAGTTTCCAGTTTAGGAAGAAAGCACATACCCATTGTATGTTGTATGAATTGGGTTCTTCCAATAAAAGTTGCGCACATGATTTTTAGTAGGCTAGGCTGTTTTCCTGGTTTACTTGACTACTTTTTGCACTTGCTCAGCTGGTCTGCATGTTGAGTCTAGGTTTAGTGCTTAGTAGGCCTGTGCAAGCGGTTAGTATTTTGCTTCAGATTTGGCCGATTCGGGGGACAGTGATTAGTTAGATTCAGTGATTCGAATCACTGTCCCCAATTGATTTGGCCGAATCTGATTTGGAGATTCGGCTGCTGCTGAATCTCTGAATCATGCAAGACCACCCCTGCCTGCTCTTCCAGCCCAGCAATGGCTGCCCTGCCTGCCCCAGCTCTCGGCACTTTGAGAAAAAAGGACCCAACTCACCAGGTGCTGCTGGGTGGGAGGTGATCCCCACTGCCCCCCCACTGTCCCCGTGCTGTGTGGGGGGGGCTCTACATGAGCCCACCGGCACCTCCTCCCATTGTCCCAGCCCCCCAGTGGCTTCTCTGCCCACCTCAGCTCTAGCTCTTTAAGGAAAAAAAAAACTGTGGAAAAAACCCCCAGGCTCACCAGTTCCTGCCGGCGGGGGGAGTTGGGGTGATCCCCACTGACCCCTGCCATGCGGGGGGCTCTTCTACAACTCCCAGAAGCCCCAAGTCTGCTGCAGGAGCTGGTGAGTCCCAGGGTGTTTTGGGTTTTTTTTACTTGAAGGGCTGGAGCTGGGGCAGGCTGCCTTGGTGGGGGGCGGGGTGCTGGAGGAGTGAGGGGGGCATCAGGGGGCTCATGCAGAGTCCCCCATGCAGCATGGTGCAGTGGGGAGCAGCAGGGATCACCCCTCTGCCTGGCAGCACCTGGCAAGTTGGGGCTTTTTTTTATAGCACTGGGAGCTGGGGCTTCTGTACAACGTAGGGGACAATTGTTACAGTCGTTGTTCCTTCCTATGACTACTCCTTAGGGTGGAACATAGCACATATTCCTGTTAAGGTCTTTGTCTAAAGATCCAGGCTAGTCAACACCTCAGCTGTGTTGTATGAATATATTGCATATCCTACAGTGCTCTGCAACAAAAAAGGGCTGTAACTACAGGAAACGCACAACCAGTTCAGGTAATTAAATGTGTAAATCCATCTTTCTTGTATGAAACTAATGGTTTTCTGTATAATACTGGGATTCTGAGGGTGTTTCACCATGAATGCTTATGCAGGGAACCAGAAGAGTCACCTGTCCCTGTGCTGGCTATTATGAATAGGTAGTGCAGAGGAGAGGAAAATCTCCCCTTCTTTCCAGAGCAGGTGGGTTGGGAGTGACAGGGAGTCTTAGCCAACCAGCAAGCTTGTACCAGATACAGCCTGGCATAGTATATACTTCAGTCCTTCCTGAGGTGCTGAGGGGGCTCAGGAGGCAGATTATAATTAAGTCAGGAGCTTTCCAGGCTGCTTTTGTGGCAGCGTAACAGTGTACAACATCCCTCACCCAGGCCTCATGGTAAGGCTGCAGCTAAATCATGTCTGATTCATACCAATAACAGTTTGTGGTGCTTGATTATTTTTAATGTAAAACTGCTAGGGGCATGTTTAGACACTGTATAAATCAAAATCAAGGGAAACATTATTGCTCAAGCTGAATTTAGAGTGATTTTTGGATGCTCTAGCTATTTACGTTAAATACAAGCAGGAATGATGCTTCCTATGACTAATAAATAGGATTTGAAGGAAAAAAAAATCACTCCTGGAAGAATATTTATTATAGAGCGTGTACATGCACATGCATGCACACACATATATGTGTACTAGGTGCTTTTTCATGAGAAACATGGCACAGAATTATAGAAGCAGCAAGATTTGCAATATAAAATACTTTAGTCTTACTTAAGATTAAACATTAACAATTTTGTGATTAATTAGTCCTGTCTCCAAGCCTTCCATCCCTCCCTTCCAAATAAATGTAGAACACATAGCAAGGGTTGATTTCATCTAATATTTTCACTGCCATAGAAGATTCACTGCATGGCACTTTCCCAAAGGCAGGGGGTTGGGACAAGCAGAGTGACTGCTGGGAGATAGCTGTTGACCTTCAGGCCAGGGCAACTCTAATTTGCAGAATGCTGCTGGTCCCATGAGCCTCTTCTGCACAGGTCATACAATCAGCCTGAACTTACAGGCTGTCTCTGTCCAGCTGCACCCCTCCCTGCAGGACCTAAGCATGTGGTTAACTAGGCACCTCTGCACCACAGACCTTGAAATTATGAATTGGAAAATTAAGCATCACAAGAATGGGTTGTCATTGTTGAGTATTTGCTCAAATCAAACCCTGGCAATGACCCCAGATGTTCCAGTTGTGCCTTTTAAGAGAGAATTATCTTAAGGGAGGACATTTTGAATTATTATTTTTAAGTGCTAGGTTTAGAGATCTAGTTTAGCAAGTTTTGTTTGTAAGCAACTTCAGCAGTTTGTTTGTAAGATAAGTCCATGGCAGGGAGGAACCATGGGATAAAAGTAAGTTATTCAGCTGACTAGAAAGCCAGAATAACAAACAAACCACTATGCAACGTGAGCCTGATTCAGCTCTCACTTGCTGCAGTAGGAACTCTTTTAATTCTGTTTTATCAGTATATCACTGTATGCCAATCTCCAAATATATAACCAAACCAGAGGTTTCCCACTTTGATGTATATGGATGTATTCTCAAGGCTGTTGTATTAGTCTACACTGCACTCAGTCATCTGAAATGAGATCACAAAACTTGGGCTTGAAACATTTTTGCTTTTGCATAATTTACCGAGAAAAAAAGTCTGCTCATGATTTTCTTTTACTTTAGAAATATCAAGAATGTTAAGGCTAGTCACAGGAGCCGTGTACTCTGAGATTTGTCTCCTTATCTGAATGAGAAGGGATACAGAGTCAGCTTCATTTCTCTTAAGCTTTTATTAATAGTTGAAGTTAAGTAGTTTAAAAAAAAATTACATTTAACTGTGACCAATGATTTTAAAACATTATTGCTTGTCTGCCCACTATAGGCAAAATTGTGTTTAAACATCCTAATAATTAAAAACATGTTTTCTAAGATTGTGTATTTTCCCATTATGGGAAAGACTGCAAACCTTTCTCACTATAAGGAGAAGGTAATTGATTTTGTATTTTTACAATGAAGAGAGAGACTATATGGGCTTCTTTTATCCCTAAATATTCCAGTGCTCTCCACAGAGAACATAATTGGGTACATATTTATTTACACTCATTGGGTGTGTCTACATGTGCACTTTAATGCTCAGTAGTCTATTTCACTGTGCATTAGAGTTTCATAGCAAAAACTGTGCTAATATGCTAATATGCAGCAAAATTAGGCTACCATGCCTTAAGCATCACTAAAAAGTTGTGCGCTTTTGCTACTGTGCATTAGGGCATCTTAATGCACATTTAGTTAGTACCTCACATTAGAAGTACTAAACTTAATGTAGAGTAACGAAAGCACATTAATGAATGCGTAGACACACCCATTGTAAACAAAGGTTTAAACCCTCCCCCCCAGTGAACTAGAAGGACAAGGCACAGCAATGTTTTCTGTCACATGGATGTTAGGTATACCAGAGCATATAAAAACAAGACAAATTACTGTATATAGTTTACTTAAACTGTAAACTCTTTGTGGTGTTTTTTCTTCTGTCTTGGAACAGCACAAAGGAGCTGTGATCCAGAACTGCCCCTGTATAGTAAGTACAACACATATGCAGTACATGAGATGTCTACGAAGATGCTTTACTGCACAGTACACTAATCTATTGCACAGTAAAGCATCACCATCTAACCGTGCATAGTAGCTACTGTGCATTAAAATAGGCTAATGCATGATTTTCTTTTACCCATAAATACAGGTAGTAAATTTACTATATATAAGCTAATGTGCAGTAGTGCACTGTTACATAGCTGGCCAGGAGCAGGTTGCTCCCGGTCAGTCCAGACAGCAGGGGATGGGAGAACGATCCCTACCTTGGGCAGCTGCCTGCTTCCCAGCCCCTGCTCCAATCTGCAGATTGGAGCCAGGGCTGATACACTGTCCCCTTCCCCAGCAGCTGCCTGTTCTGGGGCCCGGCTCTGAGATTGGCGTTAAGTGCTAAAAACTAGCACAAATTTGACCCAAAGTTTATATTATAATGAATCTTTGTTGCCTCTGCCCCCCACCTGAAGGATCCCTTTAGAAGTTCTTTCTGAATGTGAGCAACCAGAATTGAGACTAGCAAATTTCCTTTGCTGCTTATCTTTATCTGCTTCTTGGTGTTTAGCCTCTACCTGTTTATTTTAAGCCCAAGTTGTTACTGTGTCAATTAAACTGAACTGCTGTTTTTTACAACTGTATCAACTCAGTTTGTTTTCCTTTTAAGCAGAACTTCACTGACAAGTGCACCTCACACTCTTAGGAATTCATTTTCTCCAAGCCAGTTTCCTAAAGACTAAGTCTCAAGGTGCAGTTTACTGATTTTAATTGAAATAACCAAAGTCCTTTCAGATAAACCTGTGCATACTGTCAAAAAGACACGGGACTTTTTTTAAGACTTCTTCATGGACAGCATTTAGCTGCAGCCAGAAAAAGATAATTTATGTAGTTATTTAGTTTTACAAAATATAAAATCAGGAAATACATGCTCAGAAAGTAAATGTTCTTAAAAAGTGAAAAACATGGCATCACAACAATTAAACCCTTTTTCTATTTCTCTACTGCCAAGGCACAAGAAGAGGTGCTCAGTGAAAAATGTATTTTAAGAAACATGTTCATGAATGTCCAAGGTTAAAGAATATTTATAATTTTCAAATGGCCTATATATTGTGTCACCACTAGATGCCATCAGTTTTGGGATGGAGATTACATAGCAGCTTCATCTCTTGCTGTATAAAGTTGCAGTCTTTCCTGAATTTCAACAGCTGCAGTTGATGCAGCTGAACTAATCAAAAGTGTCCTTGTTCCCTGCCCTGCGTGTCACCCATACACAGGCAAGGAACAGGAAGCCACAAACCTGGTAGTCATAGAAACCACAGTTATCAACGTAAAGGTTTTAGAGTAAATATAAAGTTCCTGTTAAATTACATGCCATTCTGCAGTTAAAGATTTGATCATAAAGCATTGTTTTTCCAAAACAAGAGCATAAAGCTCAATGTTACTCTTCCAGACCTTTCAGTGTGTTGATTGTAATAGAAAAACATAATCCTCTGGGAAATAGTGAATTCGTTTAGAACTTGTAGTGGGACTAAAGGCATACGTCTAACGGCAGCCTGATGGCTAACAGATAAAGACATTCTGAAGTAAAGGTTCTAGAAGGGGCAGTGGAAAAGATTACATTAATCCATGTCCCATTTACGGACCCATGCTGGCCTTCAAAAGATATTCTTGAGCTGAAGAGATGAAAATATTCCTAGCTTTGGATCTGTTAAGAGGCTCTTAATAAAATGTCACTGAGCTGGTTTAAAAAAAAAAATGGATCTACTTCCTTTCATCTGCTTAGAGGTTTTTATGAGTCTGAGGGATTTGTGAGTTTGCTAATAGCAAGAAGAAAGGTTCTAAAATGGGAGAAGAATTAACTGGAACTTATTGATGCAAGTATAGTTAGGATCTCTGTGCTGGGTCTAACATTTACTTTTGATTATAAAGTCTTTCACAAATGGTTGCTGCTGCAAACAAACTGAAGTAGACATCACACCAGCTATCCCTTTCATATAATCACAGACAACACTTTCCCATATCTCAGCAGAGAGGCCCTCCCATATACCAGAGCATCTTACCAGTGATTGAAAGACACCCCTGTCAATTAAAATAATTGCTTACCTGGAAAAGCGTATTTTAGGGAAAACATTTTACATGTAATTAAGCTGTTGTTTGGCACTGGCAAACGAGGAAAACCAGCTGCCCATAAAACAACAGTGGGTATTCCACAGCTGATTTTGCTTAGACACAGATGAATAAGTCATGGGCTTCAGTCAAAACCGAGCTCCAAAACAAACTTTGAGCTAGATTCAAACTTTGTCCCTGGTTCCTACCTCCACAAAGGCCCAATGTGAAGCAAAGCATTTCTAACTGGATCAATAGGAGCTTCATTGAACAGATGTGTGCAGAACTCAACAGTTTTCAGATCTTGGAAAGATTTTTCTGCAGTTCCCATGTAGGTGAGTTGGAAACCCCAGAGCTTGGCTTTGAGTTTGAAGATACTCACAAACTAAAAGCAAGACCAAGTAGGAAAGAAAATCAAAAGAAAATAATTTTGAACAGTTCTATGAACCCAGAATAAGGTTATAACAAAATCTGCAACCAGGGGAAACTGAAAGGAAAAGGAGGCCAGTGCCTCCCAGTGTATGTGGGAGCCTGAGGATGATATTCATCGTACAATAGGTTTTACTATTGGAAAACATTATGTTATATACTCAGACATGCACATTTAAAATTTAATTTAATTGTTCTTGTAACAAGTTACTAAAATACTATAAAGTGGGCTTGCTCAGATTTGCCTCAGTTTGACCTACTTCCTTATGAGCTACTTTTCCTAGACTTCTAGGAAAAGGGACTCTGGAATTTGGTTTAAATGTTAAAATTACTGGGGCCTGCAGGGAACACTAAAGGAGACAGACGTTCCAGGGAAAGAAAATATGAGTGGGAGCATGTGAATGGAATTCTAAATCAGTCTTCATCGATAGTCTCTCAGAGTCACTGTTTAATTCACGTGACAAACTTTTCCCATGAAAAGAAAAAAAAAAAAAAGAAAAAAAGAGGAATAGGAACGTTTTAAAGAGGAATTGAATGGCTTTTGTAAAATCAATAAATAAATGTTTATTATTACTAATGATAATGATGCCTGGCTCTTATGCAACACTCTGAAACTATAGAGCACTGTACAAGCATTAACTAATCAATGATCTAATTAATGATTCAAGATCCCAAATCAGTAACAGAATATATGTGAAGGCTCCAGCGGAGCCATGCTGCCGGGGGAGGTGGAGCCCCACAGCTGATGCAAAAGCCTAGGAAAAGAGGGCCTGGGTCTCCAGGGATCACCAAAGCCCTGTGATGAGTTTGTGTTGAATTCCCCGGCATTCTGCCTGTGAGGGCATAACCTGATTGGTACTCCCTCATGAAAATGCCTTACCTATAATGTTCTTGCATGCAAGATGTTAATCTGGCTCTTTGATAACAATTCTGCAGAGGATGTTATGAGCCAGAAGAGAATCCTCTGTCGATTTTGTGGGACTAGCAAGAATGAAAATTTAGGTAAAAAACCTTACTTACATATCTGCTCAATAAGATAAGTTCTCATTTACCTGGAAAGCACTAAGATACCAAAGAGTACTACAGAAAATTCAGGGATTAAATAGATAATGGCCCTGCTGCTTTGCCTCCTGCAAGTTAGGAGCTAATCAAATATTTAGATGCTAGGCCATCTAGGGAGGCCCAAGGTGATGGAGAACACTAAACTAGCCAAATCACTAGAAGGCACTCTTTTCTGTAAGGCAATACCTATCTGATACCCCAATTTTGTGTTAGGATGAGATGTTTTGACCTATTGGGCTTAAAGATTAATTAACTATTTTACAAGAGCAGTCATAGTACCTTGCATAATTCCAGTTTGAGGCACTGCATTCTACCTACCCAAGTTTCCCCGTACCTGTGACTGGACATGGTATTTTTCAGTTTAGGCTTATTCCTGCACACTGCAGATGAGGAGTATGGCAAATGGAAACAGAATAAAAGAAACTCAACAATGCAATGCACTCCTCCCCCCTTCCCCCCCACCTTGAGTAAGAAAGTGTTGGCAGGTGAATCTGACCCTGTATTTTTTAAATCACTACTCTAGGGAGAAGTTGGGACCAGGGGTTTTATAGCCCGCAGTAATGGAGATGATACCTCTTTGCTCTGCTCAGCACCAGTTGGAATCTGTACTTTAGTAGGAGCTGGGCCATGTTTCCAGCTGATTGTTCAGCGATTAGCATTTGGCTGGTAAAAATGATAAATCAGAAGGAATTCAGGACCTCACAGTTGGTACATTTAAGTAATGGTGATTTCTTTTCCATTTAAGCTTTGTTTAATTCCAAAATAAATTATTCTTCTATCTTAGTGCATAAGAGGGCTCATCTATTTTATGAAGACAATAGAAACACAGTAATAAAAAAATTGTGATACACAAGACTGAAGATCTTTCTACAGGTTTGTAGGCAACTGTCTTATACTGACTTCAGTTAATTTGCTATTGCTTACTGGATACCTTCCAATAGTTTTTCCTACAGTCTTACTATGCAGCATATTTTCATTTTATTTGAGATGGGAAACAAGGATTTTGTGGGAATATATTTCTAGACTGGGGTAGCCAACCAGTGGCCCAAGTATGGCTTCTCCATGTGGTTGGAGGTGGTAGATCAGGAAAGGAACAGGAAGCACCACGGAAGATAGGGCAGAAAGTGGAAAGCAGAGCAGGATATTGGGTGTTGGCGGGGGGAGGTAAGGGCGGGAAGCAGAAAGTAGAGCAGCAGATTGGACAGGGAGCACAGAATAGGGAGTAGAAAGCAGAGCAGCAGATTGAGCAGAGGAAAGGGTAATATACCTTTAGGGAGGGTGTGGGAATAATTTGTGGTACACATGCTGAAAAGTTGGCCCTCACTGTTCTAGACAGAGACTCTGGGTTCATTGTTCATCTTTCAAATCTTTTGTTAGCTGGATGAGTTAAATTTAATCCAAGATAGAGCTGCATATGTCAAATGTTCCCACTTCTGGAATCAGAGGTCCAAATTTACTGTTGTCTAAGGACTGTATTAGAGGTAGGAGGGAACTTGACGCAGGATCTAGACTGCAGAATACATTTTACCTCCTCTGAGGATTATGTGGATTCAGTTCACAAAGAAAGGAGCCTGACCACTCCTACCCCCCCTCATAAAAAGTGGACTTTGCAGGCACATTAGTAGTGGCTACCTTGTCTGGGAAACATCTTAGTGTGATGTATAATAAATTTAACTTACTGGATCTGAATTCTGGGAAGCAATTGTGCTGTCTTGTTTCTGTGTGTAAAGGCCTAAGAGGAGAACAGGCTGATTGTCACAGAGATTTGTAGATAACCAAAGCTTCAGACTGTAGCTTATAATTTTACTGATGCAAGTTCCTGCTTTTCATTGATCTACATTCTCTAAATCTGGACATTTGGCTACTGGAAAGAGCTGAGCAATTATTAACTCCATCTTTCTTTCATCTCCCTCAAGTGTCCATAAAGATAAAAAAAATCTTCTCTAAATTAGTGATGAATCTAAAGGTGTAGCCCTATATTCTTGTTACCCCCCAAATATTGGGGGGTATTCAAATCCTAGAGTTAAGCTGGGATTTGAATTTGCATCTTGGGCCCATCTCTAGTTTTCATAAGGAAGTAATTGATCTGTGTAAAGTACTTATACCTCATATGGGGCATGCTATCATGAAGTGCCTCAATATTTTATATGAACAATTCCTGTTTTTAAATGTTTTATTAATGCTAGCCAGAGACATCAAGTGTTGTTGTTTAATTGCTTAGCTATGACTGCTTCACTACCTGAATATCCTTGGGACAGAGGTATAGTCATGCTGGTTGTAGACTTGGTTTTAAGATTGTACCTTTTTCAGTTTAGTTTCATGTTTTAGAATTTAAATCTATTGTTGGGCCATTAGATGTCATTCATCTGTGAGATGAATTCCATATTTCAGCTATTGATTCCATCACAGTGAACATCTGTGGGATTTAGCCAAGACCACAGTGCTTTACAGGGTCCCAAATAGGACTTACATTATTCTTTGCAAACAGGAATGAGACAGAGTAAGATATCTTCATCTGACCTAATCAGAAAAGAAAAAAAAAAGGCTCTTAGATTAGATATTTAACCCTGTTATGCACAGGACCTATGCACATTGCAACACACATGAAAGGAAGACGACTGTTCTTACCTACATTTGTCTGATGATATTCTATAAACAAAGCCAGTTCTCATAGCCTCCATATTTTTTGGTGCTTTTTTGCGGGTACACCTTTTTTTTGTTTAAATTACTACCAATATCAGCCTAGCAAAATTGCATTCTGCAATGTTTAGTCTAAAAATATTTAAAATATTGTGGTTGCAGAGGATATGAAAAGGAGAGACTGGATGAGGGGAAACATTTTTGATTAAGGGACTAATTTGACAATGCAATAAAAGAGACAGAGACAATCTGGAATACTTCCTTTTCAGAGATTACCATAATTGAACTCTTTACCATTGAGAGGTTTAAATTACAGAAGAATGGACCCAACAAACAGAAGAGGAAGTAGTTTTAAGAAATAACTGTTGTGATTTACTACTGCATTACTCCAGTTTTACCCATGTAACTAGCTCCACACCTTTAAGGTACACTATCTAGTTAAGTGGAGTGTGTCAAGAAAATAAAGTGAAACCAATATTTACATCACTTAGACTACAGAAATTGCAACCTTTTCTGAAATTGCAATTCAGAAATTGCAATCTTTTCTGGTCCCTAAAACAGTACAAATTGGTTACAGGTTTTTTTGTTTGTTTTTTAGTGCTAGCTAGACATAAAATCAAAAATATAAAGTCTGTTGTGGAACCAGAGAAATGAAAAAGAATACCTTGGTGATCTAGCAAATTAATATCTTTGTAATATGACATCAGAACAAATTTGATTAATTTGCCTAAAAATGTTCTTCTGAGCATATTTCTCAAAGGATTTGGAGGAGGAAAACAATTGCAGGAAGGAAACTATAGAAGATGAATATGTAAAGCATTTCAGTCTCCCATGTAATAAAATGAAAACAAATGTTCTTACTTCTACAAACTCCACCACATCAAATTAATAATGGAAAACATCACATCAAAGCACTCTTTGTGCTCAATAGCCTGTGGCACATTTGGACTCATCAATAGATGTTCAACAATATTACAACTCGTTTAAATCTTGGTAAAGTAGTGTTATGTACTATTGTTATTGACTTTCTTTTTCTAATTATCACCCAAAGGTGACAGATGATACAACACTAATGATCAGACTGCTTAAGAGCTGAATCAGCTCAGGATCTTAACTCATTAAACCTCAGCAGAACTAAGAAAGCAAAAATTTTCCTAGCACTTCATGGCTAAGAACCTATTCAATTATGAACATTTTGGTCAAGTTTTTTGAACAAACCACTTTGTGATTCGCAGCACCTCTCTCTAAGATCATTTATCAGTTTAGATCTCTCCAAGCTCCCAGCACACCTAAGTTGAGATCCTAAACGTTTACAAGCATGTGAATATATAGAATAGTTATTTCATGAAAGGGTTTTTTTTTTTTGGTAACACGCTTGATGTTAAACCAGGGCCCTTTTTTATTTCCATTAAAGTTAACTGTAAACTGTCCTGCTGAAGTGGAGGTCAATAGTAGTTTCAAACACACAATGCCTTTCAAGATCTAGGTGCTGGACTTCAGGTCCATTGTGGGAGGAGAGGAATGACATTGTAATAGTGACTCTGTAATGCACTTTAGTGTTGAGAGTTTCAGGCCAAGATATTTATTGTTGATGAGGGTTATTAGGTCATCATTGCTCCTGCTTCAAAAAAATTGGCTCTGCTCAATCACTTTATTTTCTAGCAATTTTTAGTCAAAATCTCATACGCCTTTCAGATTTTTTCCTGTTTGCTTAACATCTGAGCTGACTGTATGAAATAAACTACAAGATACTCATTTAAATATGAGACATACATGGACAGATACATTGTTGGAACCCTGCTGACAGAAGTGCAGTCTGAAGGGGACATTGCAGTGCTAAAAGTCATCTGCAGTGCTGGGGCTCCTGGTAACACAATCCAAGGAAGGGGAGTGGTGGGATGTGCCAATTCACACATGCCCTGCAAGGCTCTCACTTCAGAATTTAAAAAAGTACCCTGGCAATGTCCAGGGGCTGGAGGTGTTGGGGAGGTGGGAGGGAAGTAAACACTTCTCTCAAATGGTCATATATTAGGGCCACCTTGCTTTGAAAGGGTTCTTATACTCCCCCCTCCATTATTGTGCTCCCTCAGAATCACTAGTTAACTTTTTAGCTTTCATATAATATTTGTTACAATATTTAGTTGCTTATATTGTCTCTAACTACAAAGTCAAAAATGCAGTGTGTGTCTATTACATGGGATAGATATTACAGGCACTGAAGGGGCAATTCCTGCAGGGTCTGTATCATGACACTGTGGCAATCCCATTAGTCATACAATGACAGTCTAAAGGACCCACTACAAAACAGGAGAACCATGAGAGCAATTTTCCCTATGGTGGTGGTGGTAGTAGTAGAGGTCCAGAATTCAAAAAGCCCCTGATCTGCTTAATTAAAAAGTCCTCCCTTCATAAATAAACAAAACTAGACAGATGAAGAAACTCATGGAATGTCACACACAAAATTACTGAGTGTAAGAGGAGTTGACTTCGAGCAGCTTGACAGACATATACTCAATAGATCTAGAAGTTTGATTAGAAGAAGAAGAACCATCCACTGCAGCAATATTAGCATTGCACCAGGTGATGGTAGGGAAAGAATGAGCTGAGCATCACTGACCATCTTTTCATGATTATTAGAAGGCCTTTGCTAGATAACTTTGTGAAGATTCTATGCTCAGCTGCCCACAACATTTCTCATTTGGTGCTTGAAGTGGGATGTTACTCAGGCTGCGTGTTAGGACTCAGTATTGAGCATGTAATTCTGTCTCAAGACCCTGTAAAGCGGTCTCTTAATTCTCCACTTTTAAACTTAGCAAAGTATTTACTTTTGTTTCTGTTGGAAGTAGAATGCCACACTGGCAACAGATTTCTAAATTAGCAGATAAAGAGCAAAAGCAGGAAATGATGCTCATTTAGAACAAGTGAGCTTTCACATCACAGCTAAATCTTTAACATCAAGGAGCAATTTAACCTGGGCCAAGTTCTTCCATCAGATGCTGTGCTCTCCTATTGAAAGCTAGCATGAGCTGCCAAAATTTCCCTGTATAGGCAGTAGGCAATGGTTTCATTGTGAGGTTGCAATCTCTCATATATTAAGGCCTCCAGATGGTGACTGGAAGGGCTATGTGCTCTAGAGAAAAAAGCAAGTGGTGTATTCTGTTTCTCACTTGCTTCTTGATTTCTAATCCACGAGACAAAGTGTGACTGCTAAATGCTGTTATGGAAAATATATTGCTGCCTTTCAGAAAAACAACTCATGGTTTTCTTTGAAACCATGCATTTATGAGTGGTGCAAGGGCTGTTTGGGTAAATATGCCTCAAATACTCAACAAGATGATCAGTGGCTAACATATGTCACCAATGTAAGAAGCATGGTGTAGTAGAAAACTTCAGGGCCCATTAGATCATGGGATTGTGAATTTGAGAGCCAAAGCAAATATGCAACAAGACAGTCTTGAAATAAAGTGTTTAAATAGGTTTTGCAGTTTTACATAGCTGAGTTTCAGGCTGTTTCTAACCTAAACTGGAATCTCTATCCTGAGCTAAAGCCAGAGAAAGCTACAGAGATAACTATGCTTCCCCAGCTATACCAGCCTCCTTAGGTCAATTTTTTGCTATACCACACCCCCAGGACATCATAAGCTTCTGAGCTGCACTAATTCATCAGAGCTAGATTCACTGCAAACTCAAGCTGACTTCTGCCTAAAATAACCACCCATGCTAGAGTGAGCACCTCAGCTCCAGAGACTAGCTTTATAGTCCCTTAGATCTACCCTCTAACAGGGTTTAGCCAATTAGCTTCTCCATGTGACCCAAAATGGAGTCTCAGAGTCAGTAAGAAAGCAGTAGGGGAAGAATCCCCCCCACCAACCAAACCCATGCACCAAACAGCTTTTTGCCAGCATATTAGCCCAAGATAAAACTCCTACATTTCCATTCATTTCAAGGGAAACACCATTAGAAAAAAGGAGAATCCAAGTTTTCAAGGCACATCTGGTATTTGGATTCTATTTTCTAGTCTCTCTTTGGAACTTACTAAGGAATCTGAATATAAACTGCAGTCATTACCCATTTAACCCTTTCATAAGCCCTTTCTTTCACCTGTGCCTCTTTGCTTTCCGGGATTGCTACTTCTGTGCTAGCTGACAATTAGCTTAGTAGGCGTTTAGGCATCCATGGATCTCTAGGGGGTCTCCAGAGCTAAAAGCACTGGTCTCTGGACCTTTCAAAAGTCACACTTTTGAGCTTAGTATAACTGATACCTTCTGTGGATTGAGCAGAGCGAGACAATAAAAACATATGCTGGCTAGTGGGTTACATCATCTCAGATGACATGAGGGTATAACATCCATAGCCATACAAATCAGCCCTTTCATTCAGGCTGTGCAGCTCGGGTCTCTGGTTAGTGACCCTGAATTCAGGACCTAATTACAATCATGATAGCGGTTGTCACAGTTGCAGGATTAGACCCCTTCAGAGGAAAGTGAAATGAAACCTTTAAATCAGGGTAACTTTGATGAATCCACTGCGGAAGGACCTCTAACAAAAAAATCAGTAAAACTTTACTTTTGTGAGTTTTACTGATACAGGTGTCATCTTCCTGCATCCAGGGTAGCCATTTGTAAAAGACAAAAAAACTTGCTCACTGTCACCTAGCAATCAGACTCCTAGAATAGTCAGGTTGGAAGGAAACACAGGAAATCATTTAGTCCAGGGGTGGCCAACCCATGGCACCCATGCCACAAGTGGCATGCACAGCTGCTATGAGTGGCACGCAAGAGCTGGGGGCAGGGCTGGGAGTGAAGAGGGGAGAAAGGGGATGGGGCAGAGCTTGGAGTTCGAGGGGTGCGGCTGGGAGTGAAGAGGGGAGAAGGGGGATGGGGCAGAGCTTGGAGTTCGAGGGGTGCACCCAGGCTGGGAGGTCAGTGGAAGCCACGTGGAGGATCCCATCCCTCCTGCCATGTCTCACTCACCTGCTCAGAAGCTTTGCTGGTTGCTCGACTCAGCTGAAGAAGGTGGGCAGGTCCCATGCAGCTGATCCAGTGAGCTTGGGGAAGAGCCCCACTACCCAGGTAGGGGGAGAGGGGAGTGGAGGAGCCCAGGCTGCCCAGCTGGAATAGCTGGGTGCAGGATTGAAGCAACAGCACTTGGGTCTTCCCATCCATGGGACAGGTAAGACCCCCATTCTCTCTCCCCATTCTCTAGTGCTTGGCACCCCTTCCTCATACACATACCACAGGGCACAGGGGGAGTTTGTTCAGGGCACAAAACTTATAGTTACACCTCTGCCTAGGCCCAGTTCAGCCTGGCCAACCCAGACCAGGACCTGCATGCCCACAGCAAGCTTTATGTCTGAGGAGTCTAGGAACCAACCCCTATTCCTGCCCCTCACCAAACCTTCTGTGCCAGGTGCCACCAGAAATGTAGGACGGCAGCCCTAATCTAGCCCAGCATACCCTGGTGTCATGCCACACTGATCCATCCGTTCCAGGCACCCCCAGTTATGCCCAGACCCAGCGTTCTAATATTACAGCCCCACAAGGAGTCCCCAGCTCTGCTGTACCCCATCATGACACTAGAATCCCATAGGATGTCCCTGCCCCAGAGTCAGTCCTTGGGAAAACCTTGTCTCCCTGTCCCACAAAATCACCCAGATCTTGAGTGTGCCACTGGGGGCAACCCAACAGAGTTCCCACTGAAGTGGGGAGAAGGGTGCTCCAGGGGACTCAGGAGACACCTCATAGGCAGCCTCTGGCATATAGTTGCCCAAAGGTGAAAGTCACTCTGTCAATGTGATTGGCTCTGAAAGTGCCACCTCAGGAGACCCTACACATGCCAGATTGCTGCTCCATCCTTGGGCATGAAGGAACTAGCTGGTACAGAGCATATGGTGCTGAAGGCAGGACCCCATCAGGAGGGCAGCATCTTATTCTGCCCCATAGAAAGTGTGAGCTATGAAGCTGTCACTGGACATGTGGCACACCTGTTGCTGAAAATATCTTCAGATGCAGACTCCCAAGGTGACTTAACTTGTGAGCCTGCACTTTTCCATGGGACTCTTCAGCCTGGAAAAGCACAGGCTCAGGGGACCTGGTGGCTGCCTATAAGTATATAAGGGGTGTACATCAGGATCTGGGGGAACACCTGTTTACCAGAGCACCCCAAGGTCAAGGTCAAATGGTCACAAACTCCTCCAAAACTGTTTCAAGCTGAACATAAGGAAAAACTTTTTTACTGTCCAAGCCCCCAAGGCCTGGAATAGACTCCCTCCAGAAGTGGTGCAAGCACCTACTTTGGACTCTTTTAAGAAACATATGGATGCCTATCTTGCCGGGATCCTTTGACCCTAGCTAACGTCCTGCCCCTGGGGCAGTGGGGAAGGGCTTGATGATCTTCCAAGGTCCCTTCCAGCCCTAATTTCTATGAAACTGAGGCTGTTACAGGGTAGAGACACCTGCTGCAGCCAATAAGGGATGTGGAAGCTCTCAGCCCTGAAACTCCCATGCCAATGACTCCATGCATGAGCAATGCACAGCAGTGTTTTCCCACACCTCTTTAAAACATTCACAGGAAATGTTTTTATTATTCTTTTTCATAGAGATGCAAAGCAATAAAACAGGAGTGGCCAACCTGCAGTATGCAGCCACCGTGTGTGGCATGCAAGCCCCAGGTGCTCAGTAAAGGGGGTGGCAAAATGGATAAATGGGGGCTGAAGCTTCTGGGCACATGGAATGGAGAAGCAGTGGGACAGTCTGCAAGAGGAGGCATCACTTCCAAAAACCAGGTTAACAGTTCACTGGCCCTGTAGCTGCTGCCAGATTGAGGGCTTGGGACCCCAATTGCCATATGAGACTGCAGTGGTTGCAGGGAAATGGTCATCTGGCTCTTGGCAATAACACCTCTATGTAGTGCCCTGCTGCAGGTCTTCTTTGTGCATAGCCAGCAACTTTAGCCTCCCTGCCTCCATTCTGGTGCCCCAAGATTCAGATTAATTTCTCATGAATATACAAAACTGGGGTATATAATCATCCATCCAGGCTTTTGGTCCTTAAATTCTGCACTGTTCTTTTGCATAGCAGTGAATAAATGCTGACCAGATGGTACAACTATCTCTAACCAATCACAGTTGAAAAACTTCTACCTGTTGGGGTAAATCTTACCCCACTGTCATGATGTCTCTAGGATACTATGACCATGCAAACTCCGCCCTATGGGTGCCTACTAATCTGTTCTGCCACGTCTTGCTGTCATAAATGATGGATTTGGAGGCTGCCCTCAAGTTGCTGCTCGGTCACAGTACTGACAGTCTCCCTGAAACCCTGTAGGTTGCTGGACCCCTTTCTTGGGTCCCACACTGGGGAGAAGTGTTACAATACTCACAAACCTTATGGGCTAGATGTGTGGTTCCAAAACCATCCCTTTACCATGCCCCAAGCCTTGCAAATGTTATACCAAAGTTGTCTCCTTGTTGAGGCCTCAGCTTAGTCCAGCCTCAGTAACTATGCCCTCTGGCACTGGGGTCTGCTCTCCCCACTTTGTGTGCCCCACTGGCACTGGGGTCCGCTCACCCTGTGTCATGGCGCCCACACTGGTGCTGGGGCCTCCACACTGTAGTGGGCCCCCAATGAGGCCTCCTCCTTCCCCAATAGCCTCAGCCCAATCCACTTATCAGTAGTAACCAAAACATGAGCCCCTAGGCTATAACATAATAGAAGCAGTTCAGGGAATGCTCTGTCCCTTTAAAAGAGTCACCCTTGTTCCCAGCACTACATGCCTTGTTGGCCGGGGTATCGGGTGAGCTCCTGGAGTCCCTTAATCCTACCAGAAGTTGAACAGGCAGTCAAACATCTCCACTTAGCTTCCTCTGAGAGAGCTCCTTCCCCCTTGGCTGCCAACAGAGAACTGCCCTAGTCCCAGCCCTGGGGTTTATATGTGCCCCAGGCCTTGCCTTTTCCTGTCAGCTGACCGCCTGCAGGTGTGGGCTAATTCCCTCATTCCTGCTGCCATGGTAACCTGCACCTGTGGGGTTCCTGACTCTCTCTAGGCAGTTTCTGCCCTTAAAGGAGTAGGCACCTTAGTGCCCTGTGACGCCTGCCAGTAGTATTGAATGACCGTTTTAGAAGGACTGCTGTGGAGAATGGACTTGCTTTTGCAACCATTGTCACAGTGAACCAAAAGGGTTTGAACTGCAATGCTGGTTCTGAGCCCTTCCCCGCATTATCCCAATAAATCACAGATGAGTGTGATTCCAGATCCAAAGTTCAGTGCTCGCTGTTAGCAATGTAAGAGCAGAAATAAAACTGATTCGGATAACGTCCACATTTTAGGAAGTGGGAGTCCTCCCTAAGAGTTGCATGCCACCACAATACACTTCAAACACCAACAGGCCATTTCATTTTGAAGTTCAGTGAAGTAAAATGGGTCTTAAATTTTCCTGGTTATTATTGAAATTCAATCAAGAGTTTACCTGGTTCTCTGCTTCTCCTTCTCCCTTCAGAGCAGATTCCTAATGATGCTCTCAGTTGTCTTGCTCTGTGTACTTTACCTCTGAAACCTCGGTTGTGGGCTCCATTTTTTCTTTGCAGCCTGTCAATATTGTTAATTAATGGCCCAGAAGAGTCGCTGTTGAGTGACCTCAGCAGTCCCACCCACAGGAACTGAGAGCATTTCCTCTGCTGCACTTAAAGCCCCTGTCAACACAGGGAGCAAGGGACTAGACCTGACAATTAAACCTGGGGTTTGCATATGGCTGTCCAAAGAACTCCCACAAAACAAGCACATCACTTTGTCATTTGAAATGCAGAGACCTACTGCTTTTTAAAACCAAATATATTCAAGAGAAATTGCCTGTGTAATTTATATACATGGTTATTTGCAGCCATACCCACAAGTACAGTTTTGAAAATTTGGCACTGAAATAATGGCATTGGACATTTATGGGCATTCACAGTACAGCAGTAGTTTTACTTATGGATCAGAATATGTTGGATAAAATTATGAATCAGTTTTATCTGAGCATTATGATCCGAAGGCCACTTTTTAAGTCCCCCAGAAGCTCTCACTATTTTACATGAAGAGGCCATAATACCATAACAAACATCAGGTTTCGCGATGGTTCAGGCGCTAAATGTCAGACTACAAAGCTACCTTTTAAGATTAAATCTCTCTCCTATTCAGAACAGGGGGAGGGGGAGGGAATCCCAAACACAGAGATCCTTACAAATGAAGTGAAGTTTACTAGTAACAAAACATATCTGGCAAAAACACACTTCGTACTTTTCTGTTGGAGCTGCCCTGGATAAAATGTAGGTGTCATTCGAAAAGGGCATCATTTCCAATGAATTCTGAAAGTGTCACACAGAGTATTGATCGATCGAGTCTTGCCGTCAGCGTGACCAGGGCCAGCAAAGAGCTATCCCTGTGATCCAATTTTCAGAGCTCACAGACACCTTCAGTCCTAGGCAAATGGTGTCTGCGAATGGCAGGAGAGCTTGGGGGGAGGGGAAACAAAAAAAAAGAGGGGGAGAGAGATAGTCTTTGCACTGCAGTCTGCTTGTCTAAGCATTAAATGTTATTAGCTACAAGCATGGCATCCCCATTGTGCAGAAAGACTGCTGTATTTCTGGCTTTTGTGTTACCAGCAATGCTGAGCCATTTGTAAGTCAAAAGTAGGTTCTTATCAGTGAGATATACCCAGATAAGATCTCATTCTTTATGATTATATCAGTGTTCAAACTGTTTTTGGTTTTTCTGTGTGTAGATGTGCACACACACTATAAAGACTGGCAAAAAGCCGAAATGCTGTATCCTGTTAAATACATATCAAACAATAATTATGAATTGGCATAGACTGAATGTTACAGTAGAATGCCTGTACCGAATGACACATGAAGAAGTTATATGACTGTTACTCCAGAAGGCTGGATTCTTTGAGACATTCCTGTTTTCTGGTGTGTCCTACAATGCCTGACAAATTCTCTGGATTATTTATATGTATAAAGTACACATTAAAAGTTTGATGATTGACTAAGCCACTGATGACCTCTTATTTACTAGGGGCTCAGATGCTGTAATAATCAGAATCTAGACAGAGAGATTACTGACTTCTATTATAATGATGGATAGTCTAAAAAAGGAAGACGTCATCTTAGATTGACAGTCTTCTGGACTGATGTTTACAAATTATTTCAAGAGATACATCAGACTATATTTTTCAATTCTTGTTGATTTGGAAGCAGGAATTGTACTATGTATTCAAATCAAACAAAGTGAGAAGTCCGTGTATAATCCTAGCATTATGAAATTCCTAACTCATACTTCTGAGTACTACAAACAGCAATATAGAATGTAGTAAGAAGAAGTGAAACATTTGGGACTATCACAAGCAATTAAAAGAATATCTCTGATAAAACTAGTTATGCATATCCATTAAAATTTCTTGGAGGAAAAAAAATTCTGATCAGATTTACTAAACAGATGTTTATGAATGAGCTTTCTATCTCTTAACTTTCACATTTAAAATAGTCTGGAGTTCCTTAAAAATTACTGTCTTTTAAAAAAATATTTTCATAGTTAATCCTAGGTTTAGTGTGTTTCACACTTCTCCAGCTGATTTTCAGTGAACAGAAGACAAAGGCCCTGATCTTCAAATACAATTTTTCAGATGGATCCAGATACCTAGGTAGGACCAGTTCCCCACAAGGAACTCATCTCAGGTCTGGGGCCTAAATCAGCAAAGACTGTTCCATACTTTATCTGTATAACAACCAATGCTTACTACATACTGCAAAATAAATATTGTGAATATTGGTTTGAATGAAAGCTGCAAGTTCATGTGACAATATTTATTCTTTGTTTATTCTACAACTATTCATATGAGGGTTTTTATTTTTCAGTTCTGAGAAAATGTTCATAGAAAGTGAATAGTCAAGGAAGTCTATGTTTGCTTAGAGGCTTTCATAAGAAGCACATCATGGAGTTGAAATAGTTTGCAAACTACCCATAGGATGGAACATGTTTACATAGAGTTCACAACACCGTTACAAATAAAAAAAATCAATCAAAATCCAAGCCTCCTAGCAGATAATTTGAAAGCAGAAAAAATGACTAATAGAATGAATTTTTCATTACCAACTATTTGCCCAGCTAAACTATAGATAAGCATAAAATCTAATTAAAAATCCTACTTTGTTTGAATGAGAAACCTTTCTTATTTTCAAAACTACTGTATCAACTGACTTGATCTCAATGAAATCTAAGGAATACGCGGTTTGTACAAAACTGGTTAAGCCCTTGGTTATGCTATATTATGCGATGATGTATGATCCATCTTTCCACATATCCATTTACATTTTCCATGCTGCAGGTCTCTTTCAGGTTGACTTTCTTTGGAAATTATCAGCAGAAGTGGCTCAGCCACTTTTGAGAAAAGAGAGTAGGGAAAACTGCATCACTATCAAGACAAATTCTGGTACTATTTCATTGAGAAACTGTAGCATAACCATGCTTTGGAACACAGGGTTGAAATCTGGCAGGCATCTGGTGGGGAAATATATGTGGCAATATACAAAAATGCAAATACTTAGTATGAACATATACATTATATATCATGAGCTAAAGTCTGATATCAGCTATGCTTATATAATCTCAATGCTACTGAAGTCTGTGAATTTGGTCAATTGTGTATCAACATAGGAATCTGTTTAAACAAACACCTGAAAGTAGTGTGTATGACTGCTGAACTGAATAAATTTGGACAAAGCATATTATACATCTCCAAATAACATCTGTGCATAGAAGCAGTTAATGTTATCCCTGATTGCAGATACCTTTGTACCTCTAGTGACAAGAGGTGCAATACCATCAAATACTAGTGCCAGCGTGTGAGGATATAGTGTTTACATAGAAATGTGTAACCACAATCACCACCCAATGTATCCATCTGGTAAGTGAAAAGTGCAAAGCAATGTATGTTTCCTAATAAAGTGCAGCTCTTGCTGTATTGGGGATTGTCTACTATGTTAATAATAAAACAGGAAATGTACTGGACAGGGAGCTCTTTTCAAAGGTCCAACTCCGAAGTCCATTCAAAGCAATGGAAAGGCTCCCACTGACTTCAGGATGCTTTGGATCAGCTGAGGATCCTGAAGTCAGGATGCTTTGGATGCATATTGAAATAGCATTTCCTTGTGTTTCATTTGTGATCCATCTTTTTGAGAAAGGCAGAAGTATACTGAAAAGGCCTCTTTACATTTGCCCTGGCTTATCATGGACTGTCAGCACCACTGGACCATTCAACAGCCATCAGGAAGAATTATTTTTTTTCTTTACCTTAGGACATTTTTGCTTTCTTTGTATGCCTGAACCAACCTGGAATCTTATAGCTGACTTCCATGAACTTTCATATACAGTCTGAAAACTGATAGAATATTAAAGGTGAATTAACTGTGTTTCATGTCTTTCATGTTAAGCACTTAATGTTATTTAATGATCACTTGGCCCCATGTTTTTTGTTGTTTATATGGAGTCTGGACTATGGTTACTGCTGAGCTTTTATTTACTTTGATCCTTTTCCAATAGCTACAGTGTAATGCAACTGGTATCTCCCCTGAGCTAAAAGAGCCAGAGAAGAGATCCATTAGCCATTTTGTTTTGGACTCATTTATGAGAGAATGTATTCAGCATATTACACTACCATCCTTCATCCTCATAAGCCCATTTTATTTATAGCGAGCAGGGCTGGAACTGAAAAAACAAAATGCTGCTCTGAGAAAGAATGGATCAGGATAGTTGGAATGCAAACACTGGGATAATGTACCTATGATCAACACAAACAATCCCCTGGTTTGTTTGCTTTGGCTGAGAAGCTTAGTGGACTTGAAGTGCCATTTTAATCATATTGCATCCTCTCAGCTGGGCAGCTACAACATATGGATCAGAAGGATGTAACTCCTCCCACTCATTATTTGCAGGCTACTTTGCATTTGGGCCCATCAGTCTCATCAGTGTCCTTTTAATTAATTATAATGTTCTTCAGATTCATTCCTCTGTATCAAAGCGGTAGTACATTAGTAGCAAACACTGCATTGAGTAGGACTAATAGACTGTTGGTATTCACTTGGGGACAATATAATGTTGTTTCTAATGCCATCTTCATATGAAACTACTACATTGTATACTTAAATTTGCATATAACCTCAAGTATGATTTTATTGCATATATGTTACAGTGGAGTATTGTATTTAGTAGTTAGATTTCAAATTTATATTTTTATTGAGATTTATTTCAAATGAAGTGATGCAGACATTGCACTGAATTCAATAGTCTGAGACTGTTTGGCAAGTGATATAGACAGGGTCTGGCTGAGGTGAATCCCTCAGCCAGTGTTCAGTGGGGCTGATCTTCAACTGATGTAAATCATCCAAGTATCTCTGAACCAACAGTTCATTGAGATTAACTGGTCTCTGGCCATTTGCATCAGCTGAATATCTGCCCCTTGGTTCTTTTGGGTGAATTGGTAAGATAAAGGTTGCTCCAAAAAAGAAGCTGAGTTTGAACCTGAGTTACTGATATGGCTTTAAACAGACTTCTTTCTGAACATCTCCCTGGAAAAGAGATAGAAGCCGAAGAGGGAAGCAGTCTATGTAAGTTTTTGTAGGACCGTTTTAATATCATGGATGGAGAATAGATAGTTTTATGTGACATTTTCAGGTAGTGTTGGTTGTTATAACTGATAAGTCACATGATACTGTTTTCTGTTTCATGATTGGATGAGTGCTCCAGCACTTCTGGCAAAAACCATTTGTGCATTTCAGTACAAAATTCTGTTGTAACTAGTTGCATATGTAGCTTAGTATGAATATTTCTGGCAGTAAAACAGAATATTTCAAGATGCCTTTCCTGAAACACATTGTGTATCCCCACAGTGTGAAAGAGGGGAAGAAGCATAGCTCTTCCCATCTCCTTCTCACTGTCACTCCCAACACATCTCTTTGCTCATAGTGGGGAGTGTCTGGTTGATAGTTCCTAGTCTCATCCAATGGCCACATTCACTCTGGGTATGGTCATATGAGGGAGTAAGGAAGTCTTCACTTTCCCACACAGCCATACAAGGCTGTGACAATATAGCCCAAAGTTATGCTTCATTGCCATGGCTTTTATTTCCTGTCATGGAGGCACAGCCTGCTTTTATTATCCAAAGGAAGCCCCATTCTGCTTTCAGTGCCCTAGCTTCCCTCTTAAGACCATACGTACTGCAAAGTTTAATTTTCCAGTCCTCCTCTCCAGCCTGTTTTCCCCACTTTCCACATACATTGCCAAGTTCAGATGCTTTCTTTAGGTCTTTGCACATATACCAGAGCCCATTTTCTTACTCCAACCTCCTTCCCAGAGATGTGTTAATTTTTGCCAGTGGGAATCCCAGAGTGAAGGACCTTGTAGGTTTTATAGGGATGCATTTTCCCTGTTGGGTGAATGATAAAATTCAGTGGATGGACAAGCTACCCACACAGGTTGAATAACACCTTTAAAGTAAAAATGCCATTTTGGGTCAGATCATGAGGGCAGAGTTAAGGGCAAGAGTCCAAATTTTAACAAAATTGATAATGTGCAGTATGGAAAAGGGTGTTGGAAATGAAAAGGAGCTTTTTGTGGAGCTGAGGCATCTATGATCCCATGATTTTGGTATTATGGATATTGTTATTATGATTTGGTATGGTGGATGGCAAGGTACATAATGGAGATATGGGTGTGAAAGATGATTTAACTGCAGATTTCCTGGATAGTTAGTGACTGTGTTGATAGTGCTGATTGTGTGGCTAGGTAATACATGGTGCATCTACATGAGATGCTTTACTGAGCAGTAAGCATCCACGTCTACATATGCGGACACTTATTGCATAGTAATTGGTTGTTATCACATGTAAATTTGCTACCTGAAAATGCAAGTAGCAAATTTATTTGTGATTAGTAGCTGCACAGTAGTGCACGTGTAGATGCCTGACCGGGAGCAAATGTGCTCCTGGTCAGCCAGGCACCAGCGGGTGGAAGATCACTCCCTGACCCCAGGAGCTGCCTGCTGCCAGGGTGGGCTCTGCCACTGGAACTTGGGTGGGGACAACATTCCCTTGCCCTGGCAGCAGGCAGCTCCCAGCCCCCAATCTGCAATTGCAAGGCGGGGACTAGGGATTCTTATCTCCCAGCCTAAGTCCTGTGGTTGTGGGGCTGAGGTGGGAGATCCTTATCTCTTAGCCCAAGTCCCACAGTCACAGGGCCTGGGCTGAGAGAATCTTATTTCCCAGACTGAGTCCCAGCGGAGATGGTGCTGGGAGTAAGAATCTCCCAGCCTGGGCTCTGCAACTGAGGGACTTGGGCTGGGAGATAAGGATCTTCCATTGCCAGCCCCATGACCATGAAGCTGGCTCTGAGAGATAAGGATCTCCCAGTCTGGGTCCTACATTCCCGGAGTGGAGGCTGGAAGCTCCCTGCCACTGGGGCAGGGGGACATTGTCCCTGCCCAACCTTTGGCAGCTCCTGGGGGCAGGAAGCAATGACCCAGCCCCTGCCAGGAGACAATTATTTCCTGGACCTCTGCTAGCACCCAGGGGGAGCCTAGCACTCCCCTTAGCTGCTGCAGGTTCTGGCTTCAGGGCCACAGGGAGTGCAAGATGCACCCCTGCATGTGTAGACATGTGCTTGGGAGAGTTTATTCTTGAGTAAACTGCTCCCAGATTATTTGCATGTGTAGATGCGCCCCCCCTGCCAAGTAAACTTACCTACAAATTAGCACAATTTACTCATGGGAACAGTACCTCATGAGTGCAATTAAGAAATGCATGACATTTATAATTAACAAAGAGCCAACAACCAAAAATAGCAATGTTAGCAACAGCAGGGTAGGTAACCATTGTCCATTCTGTTGTTGTTGTTGCAGAAAATGTAGTTTACAGCAAAACATTTCTTTTTCCCTTGCAGAAAAAAGAAAAATCAGGCACGAGGAAATGAAAGAGAAAGGTGGTTTGGCACTGACCAAAACTTTTTGATGATTAAAAAGGCAGTTTTCACATTTTTTAGAGATTTTGAAAAGTGGTAAAAAATTTCATAAAATACTTGCACAAAAGAGTGTTTCTGTGGTTTTGACCACTTTTCTGAGAGATGTCCCAAGGGTACAGAGGACCTTTAGTGAACATGTCAGTCTCTCTCAGCCCTGCCAGGTTTTAAGCTTTGGCTAATTTAAAAGGTATAGTGAAAAAAGGACTAGTTCTCTAACTTCGTATAATAACAGGAGCCTCAGCTACCACCCCTTTCTTAAAGGCAACCTGGCTCAGAAATGGTGGCCCACTGCCTTCCAGCTCACTCGGCCATTTCCCCCAATTTCTTTGAGGAACCCCTGATGACCTGCTGTTGAACACCAGGGCTTCATGAACACCGTTTGGAAACTATTGAAATAATGTGTTTTTCCTTCCCCAGATCTCATTCAAAGACAAACAAAACAGAGTGAATTAAAAGAAAACCTTAGAATTTTAACTCTAAGTTTCCTTGGTTCAGTTCATTAACTCAGAACTTAATGGTATTCCAATATAGATTTTTAATTTGTCTTTACTATAGCATTTGAAATTATTATATTAGATGTGAGTAATGGAAGCAAGAATTCTGCTCATCTTTCACAGTTCAGATATCCAAAGCATGTGATTGAAACCATGATGAATGAAAGAAAATAAGGCTATATAATAATTTTCTGTATAAAGTCCTCCCTGCTGAATTGCACAGCACACACTAGTCAGACAACCTCCCTGCATAAAGCCTTCTGGTGACGCTCAGTGAGCACATTGTTAAAGCACACCTGTTATTACACAAATAATAAAGAATAATCTGTGAAATACTAAAGAGCCTAAAAGGAATTGTGAAGAACTGCTTACTTGCTTAGACAGAGCGCCAAGCACCCAATCTGTTGTTGTCTGGGACTTTGACTAAGAGTGAGACAAGGTCTCAGTTACAAGAGGTTAAGGACTGTCTTTCCTCAGAGAGGAGGATAAGCAGTAGTTCACTGAGACGGAGGAAAATGCAAGTCCTTGAGGGGAGGCTGCAGATGTGGGCAAGCCTCAAGCTATACTGCTTGTCGCTCTCTGCAGGAGCTATACCACAGCGAAGATCATCCCTGCATTAGAAAAACAATGATTGAAGAACAGGCAGAATCCAGTCCTAAATGGACAAATGTAAACACACTGAGAGCTTGCTGCAGGTACAGCTGTTCTGCCTCTTATAAATATTTTTCCTTTAAAAGAAAAAAAGTCGCTTGTGTTAGCTTCAGCTAATCATCTCTGGCTCAGCTCCATTTCCCTCTGTTCGCCCCATTAATGAAAGTACAATGCTATGAATAGAAAGTGTAGACTACATTATGTTAAACCCCCCATAGAAAGGAAAAATCCAACTGTTGAGAAGAAAATCCCTGCCCCTCTTCAATCAATTTTTGCTACCAGTAGGCATCTTGTCATTTTTTATTTGGTCTCCTATAGACTTTACTTCAATGAAGTGGCACAGAAGGCACAGAGAAGGCAGCTGCCAGGCTTTGGCTGGCAAACCACCAGTGCAGCAGAGGAGCGCAAAGCCCGGGAAGGACCGCATGGTGGGTAACACAGGGCTATTTTAAGCTTTGCCCCAGCCCTTAATCATACACTCAAGGTTCAAAGCATTGTTAGGCTGCTGGTCGCCAATCTCATCTCAAGGTGATAGTCACCTCTGGCCTTTCTGCAGACTGCAAGCCTACTGTCCATCCATCTTAAAGCAGCTTGACACTGGCTTCTCTACCCATTTTACAGCCAACGAACATTTCCTATTGATTTATTGATTTCTGTCTGCCTGTGGAAGGAGCTCAGAACAGACTCTATGTGCTCTTGCAGCCTCCTGCATAGATTTTTTTCCTCCCCTTTTTTCCCTTTTTATCCAAGGCGTATTAGCAGTCTGTGGTGAAGCAGGAATTAGACCATGCGGGAGCCCAATTTGCTCTTGGTGAATGTGCCAGGCTCCAGATGGAACATCAGCTTTTCTCCTTCTCTCGCCCCTTTGTACACATCCCCTCCCTCTTTCTCTCTCTGTTTCTTTTTTGCTTTTTTTTTACTTCATGTTTTCTTTTATTCATTACTAAAAAAATCAGTCTCACAGTATGAGAATAAGAACCTTTGTTTTCCTCATGTTGTTTTCCTGTTTTTTATCTGATGTTGCAGGATGTTGTTATTCATAAATGTGCATTCCATCCCAGCTAGTGTATGAGGCAGAAGTTTCTGTCTTTCTGAGTCAATGAGAATAACTGTTCAATTTCTGGGTTTTTTTTTTTAAATATATATTTTATATATACTTTAGAATCCCTGGAGGGTTTCAGCAGCTCGTGGGATTTGAGGCAGGAATATGATATAGACTCTCTTCACCTTCTAGTTTCCAGTTTGAATACAGCCCAGGTCAGCAGTGATTGAAAGTTGTTACCACTTGATGGTTGTTCTGTGTCTTACATGAAGTTAGTTTGGTTGCAAGACAGTTCCTAGTGGATGGGTGTCCACTTGACAAAAAAAAAAGCAGTCAGGCTTATCATTCTCAACAGAGAGGCCAAGGACTGAATGGGCAGAGATGGAACTATTAGCTCACAGAGATGGTTCCTCCTTGTCGAGATTTAACAATGATGCCATGTAACGTTCGCTGCCAGTGACCCCCAAGTGGTTCAACTGTGGAAGTACCATCTTCCTGTGCAACTTAATACTACTTGAAGGAGAGGTTTCAATGAAGGAGGGCGGCAATATTTGGCTGTGAATTGCCTTTGACACACATTTCATGTGGTCCTGGTTTCATCTTTGGTCTACAGGCCCCAGGACTACAAAACCAACACTTGTTACTCAAATCAAATGTACTTTCACACAGTTCTAAACCTCTTTTGTACCTGATCTGAATAAATGATTACCCGGGATCTGGGTTTTCTGTTTGCCATGGAAAAACATTGATTTTCTCCTTTAGAGTTCCAGCCTTCAAGGGGCTACTTAGGGTGGGGGAAGCAGGGAACACCATGTGCTTGTGTGTGTGTGAGCACACAGGCAGGTGGCCAGCAATACAGCCAGATAGCAGTGCAGAGCAGCTCCCCCAGCTGCCTGCAGGTAAGTCTATGGGGGGAAAGGGGCATAGGTGACATGGAAAGGGGTGGCAGTGGGGAGCAGACTGAGGTGGTGGTGGCCACAGTGAGGGAGGAAGTGGGCAGGGTTGGTGCCTGGGGGCTCTGCCCAGCTGGGGCAGTTCCCAGGGATGAGGCAGGAATGTGTGGCCATGGGGCCTGGCTGGGGGGACTGGGACAGAGCCATGGGCAGCTCATCCAGGGGTCTGGCTCCCTGTTGCTGGGTGCACTCCAGGGCAAGAGGGCATGGAGGGACTCAAACCCCTCCAGATTTGTGGGGGGGGCAGGGCAGGATGTGGGCTGCCTCCTGTGGGGCTTGGGGCTCCCCACCCTGCTGCCCTCCTCCTGGGGACCTCTATAGTTCAGTGGGCAGGACCCAGCATGGGAGGACAGAGTGGGGCGGGGAGGCTTGGTGCTGCTGCTGCCACTGCCACCGGGAGTCCTGCACCAGCTGTGTCACCAAGGCAATGTGCCCCCTTCCTGCCTGGCAGCATCAAGGGGGCACAATTCTTTGCTGCCGCCCCTGCTGCTGCTGGATGGGCAGGGGGCATGGCTGGCATGGGACTTCCAGTGTAGGTGGCAGTGGCAGCACTAAGCCTTCCCACTCTGCTCCACCCTCCCATGTTGGGTCTGCCTGCTGGGCCATGGAGGCCCCCAGGGGGAGGACACCTAGGAGGGGAGCCCTGAATTGGGTAGCCCACATCCTCCTCCACACCATGGGCTCCACTTGGCTCCACTTTGGCTGTACTTCCCACTGGGGGGTGCGGAGAGTGGAGCTGAGCTGCAGCAGCTGCCACTTCCTGCACATGGAAGCTGGGTCTTGGGTGCTGCCAGCCAGCTGCAGCTGGAACCTGTGGGGCAGAGAGTGGACTGCTGGGTCCTGTAGCCTGGCAGTTGGGAAGCCCCT
This sequence comes from Crocodylus siamensis, assembly GCF_052110815.1. Lineage (NCBI taxonomy): Eukaryota > Metazoa > Chordata > Crocodylia > Crocodylidae > Crocodylus > Crocodylus siamensis. The sequence goes on from NC_143409.1 coordinate 23,606,648, forward strand.
CTGGCAAAGCTTGTCCTGCACGTCAGGAGTGAGGGGCTCTAGCAGGGGTGCTGGGGCTTTGGGCCAGGAGTGATGGGCACTGGCAGGGCTGGGGGGGGTGGCTGTGGGTCAGAAGTGAGGGACACCAGCAGGACTGTGGGGGCTGTGGCTTGGGAGTGAGGGGCAATACATGGGCAGGGGTGGGGCTGCACAGCTCCAGCAAGCAATGGGGAGACAGCTGCAGCTGGACCTGCATTCTGGTGAGCAAAGGGGGCAGGGAGAGCTCTGATTTTCCATGAAAAAATATATAGGTATTTAGAATTAATGTTATTATAATGATTGAGGCACTGGTAGGCTTCCAGATTGCTTTAAAATTGTAAATATATCAATAAAACATTGTGTTCAACTAATACCTATATATAGATTTCATAGAAGTTAGGGCTGGGGGGGACCTCATGAGATTTCATAGATTTCATAGACATTTCGGCTGGAAGGGACCCCGGAGGATCATTGAGTCCAGCCCCCTGCCCCAGGGGCAGGAAGTCAGCAGGGATCATAGAATCCCAGCAAGATAAGCATCCAAATGTGTCTTGAAGGCGTTCAAAGTGGGAGCTTGAACCGCCTCTGGCAGCAGTCTATTCCAAACCTTCAGGGCTCGGACAATGAAGAAGTTCTTTCTTATGTCCAGCCTGAATCGGTCACAGTGGAGTTTGTGACCATTCAATTTTGTCATCCCTTGGGGCGCTCTGGTAAACAGATGTTCCCCCAGATCCTGATGAGCACCCCGACAAACTTATAGGTGGCCACCAGATCACCCCTAAGCCTGAGCTTTTCCAGGCTGAATAGCCCCATTGCTCTCAACTTCTCATCATAAGGTCTGTTTTCCTGATCTCTGATCACGCACGTGGCTCTTCTCTGGACTCTCTCCACATCTTTTTTGAATTGTGGAGCCCAAAACTGGATGCAGTACTCCAGCTGCAGCCTCACCAAGGCCGAGTACAGCGGGAGAATGACGTCTTGGGATCTGCTTGAGGAGCATCTATGGATGCAAGCTCGCATTTTGCTCACTTTACTAGCTGCAGCATCACACTGAAGGCTCATGTTCATCTTGTGGTCATCCATGGCCCCCAAGTCCCTTTCATCTGTAGTGCTAACCAGTGTAGCACTACTGAGCCTATAAGCATGGTGCAGGTTTTTCCTCCCGAGGTGGAGAACCTTGCGTTTTTCAGTGTTGAACACCATCAGGTTCTCGTCCGCCCATTTCATGAGACTGTCCAGATCCACCTGGATCACCCTCCTGTTCTCAGATGTGGGCGCTTTACCCCAGAGTTTGGTGTCATCGGCGAACTTGGCCAGTCTGCTTCTGACACCAATGTACACATCATTGATAAAGATGTGCCCTAGGAAATAGCTTTGTGGGACTCCACTGGTCACAGTGCACCAAGATGATTGGCTTCTGTCGACCACCACCCTCTGGGTCCTACCGTGGAGCCAGTTCCCCAGCCAGTGGATTGTGGTGAACTGAAGGCTGCCATTAGCCAGTTTAGCCAAGAGGTGATCGTGGGATACCAGATCAAAGGCTTTTTTTAAAGTTGAGGTACACAACGTCGATCTCTTCCCCCTTATCTGAGTGATAAGTCACCTGGTCATAAAAGGAAATGAGATTGGTCAAGCAAGACCTACCCGCAACAAATCCATGCTGGGTATCCCTCAGGATATTGCCTTTAGCTAGTCTGTTAAGGATGGCCTCCTTGATAATCTTTTCCATGACCTTCCCCAGGATAGAGGTCAGGATGATGGGCCTGTAGTTTGACATATCTACTTTCCTCCCTTTCTTGAAGATAGGCATGACATTGGCCCTCTTCCAATCATCAGGCATTTCACCAGAGCTCCAAGGGCTCTTAAAGATGTGTGCCAGGGGCTGAGCTATGATGCTTGCCAGCTCCTTGAGTATCCTTGGGTATAATCCATCAGGGCTGGCTGACTTGAAGGTATCCAGCCTGTCAAGGTGTTCTTTCATGAGGTCAGCTTCGATGAAGGGCAAGGAATCTCCCTCACCCGGGCCTCCCTGACCCATAGTGGGCAGAGGTGTCCCATGGGACTGGTGAAAAACTAACACAAAGTACCCATTTAGTAAGTTCGCTTTTTCCTGGGCGTCAGTTGCCCCATCTGGCTTAGCAGGGGTCCAATGTTGCCCTTGCTTTTCCTCCGGCTCCCCACATATCTAATAAAGGACTTTTTATTTACCTTGATATTTATAGCTAGCTGGAGTTCCATCACAGCCTTGGCTTTCCTGGTTTGCTCTCTGCAGGTCCAAACAAGAGCAGAGTATTCCTCCTTGGTGGTGGTTCCAGTCCTCCATCCTTTGTAGGTCTTCCTTTTAAGACACAGGAGGTCCACCTGTTCCCTGGAGAGCCAAGGGGGCTGCTGTGCCCTTTTGCTGCCTTTCCTCCGAGACGGGATGGACTTTGCTTGCGCATCCAGGATTGCTCCCTTGAGGAGCAACCACTCGTCCTGAACTCCCCTCTCCATTGGGCTGTGGCCTTTTAGGGCCTCTCTGACAAGCCTCCTTAGCTTGTCAAAGTCAGCTTTCCTGAAATCAAGGACTTCTGTATTACTGACTGACTTGCCAGCTTTTCGGCAGATGGTGAAGGTGATCAGTTCATGATCACTGTCACCGAGCTTCCCTTCGATTGTTAGGTTGCTAATTAGGTCATCCCCAGTTGCCAGTATGAGGTCGAGCAGCGCTTTACCTCTTGTTACCCCGTAGACTTCCTGCGTCAGATAGAGGTCATCCACACATGAGGGAAAGCTTTGCGACTGCTCGGATTTGGTGAGCGCTCCTCCCATGAGATGTCTGGGTAGTTAAAATCTCCCATAACAAGCATACACTGGGATCGTGCAGCCTCAGCCAATTCCCTGGTGAACTCCTGGTCAAGGTCTTGACTCTGGGTAGGGGGTCTGTAGTAGACCCCCACCATAGTATCCCCTGTCATGTTCCCCATGGATTTTCATAGATTTCATAGATTTCATAGACATTAGGGCTGGAAGAGACCTTGGAAGATCATCGAGTCCAGCCCCCCGCCTGAAGGGCAGAAAGTCAGCTGAGGTCATAGGATCCCAATTTACTCTTGAAGGTGTTCAATGTAAGTGCTTGAACCACCTCCAATGGCAGGCTGTTCCAGACCTTGGGGGCTTGGACAGTAAAGAAATTCTTCCTTATGTTTGGCCTGATATGGTCTTGTAGTAGTTTATAACTGTTTGACCTTGTCATCCCTTGGGTCGCTCTGGTGAACAAATGTTCCCCCAGAAACTGGTGGTCACCCCTGATAAACTTATAGGTGGCCATCAGATCTCCCTTGACCCTGCACTTTTCCAGGGTAAGGAGCTCCATGGCTCTCAGCCTGTTGTTGTAAGGTCTGTTTTCCTGACCTCTGATCATGCACATGGCTCTTCTCTGGAAGTTGTCCACTGTGGGTGCCAATGTCGGCTTGCAGGAATGCGTAGCTTTGCTTGACATAGAGAGCTATGCCCCCGCCCCTGCCCCTTTTATCCACTTGATCCCTCCTGTACAGTGTATAGCCATCTATACCCGTGGTCCAATCATGGGTGGAGTCTCACCAGGTCTCCGTTATCCCAATGACATTGTAGTTATTTGCATTTAGCAGGAGAACAAGTTCCTTTTGTTTATTCCCCAGGCTCCTGGCATTTGTATATAGACATGCAAGTGTCCCCTTAGGGGCCATTGCCTTGCCTACATTTTGTTCCAGAGCTGGAGCTCAGGTGGGATCCTTTATGAGTCTTGGCCTGCTGGCTTTGCAAGGGCCACTCAGTGGGCCAGCAGTGGCAGTAGGCCCCCATCCTCTGGCGGGCTTAGTTTAAAGCCCGGTGGAGCAGATCAGCCAGTTTAGCTGAGAAGAGCCTCCTCCCCAACAGAGAGAGGTGGAGGCCATCCCTTCCCAACAGCTCAATGCCTCTCTCTCCAAAGAGTGGACTGTGGTCATGGAAGCCAAAGCCTTCCCTATGACACCAGCACTGCAGTCTTTGATGTACTACCTGGATCCTCCTCTCCCTCCTCAGCCCATAGCCCGGGACTGGGAGGATCGAAGAAAACACCACCTGTGCCCCCAGACCCTTTAGCCCCACACCCTGTAGTGCCTCATGACCTGGCTAGGAGCACTCCAAGCAGTGTCATTTGTGCCCACATGGATGAGCATGGGATAGTGGTCTGTGGACTGGAGGAGCTTAGGGATCTTCTCCACAATGTCTCAGATGTGGGCCCCTGGGAAGCAGCAAATTTCCCAGGCTAAGGGGCCAGGGCGGCAGATTACCCCCTCAGTCCCCCTCAGGATGGAGTCTCCCATGACAAACACTTTGCATTTGGTCTTGGGGAGAATGGGGAGAGTAGCTACGGTGTCCTTTGTGCTGCCTGCGGGAGCTGGCAACTCAGCAGGCTCTGCTGGGGCTGCAACAGGCTCATACCTGTTGCAAAGCTCCAGCATGGCAGGACCCTTGGTGTGGTGGGCCCTGGGACCACCTTGGTCCAATCCCGTGGCTGGACAGAAGGGAAGGTCCCCGGGTCCTCCCTTGTCCTGGAGGGATACCGTGGTCTACCCTCCGCCTCCTGGGGGAGAAGGGCCTGGCAGTAGAAGTTAATCTCCTGCTCACAGTCCCTGATGGCACGCAGTCTCTGGACTGTGGCCTGGAGTTCCTTCAGCTGGCATGCCAGACACCCCAAAAGGGAGCAGACCCCACAAAGGGAGGTAGCCATGCTTCTTGGCCCCAGAGCCTGAAAAAGGGACAGGCAGCTCCTGCAGCCGAGAGCCAGGGGCTCTGTCTGCATGGAGCTCGGAACCATGCCCCCTGTCCAAAGGGGAGGAAGTCAGCTGGGGTTAGATGACCTCGACAAGGTGAGTGTCCAGGCATTTCTTGAACATATCCAGAGTAGGTGCTTGCACCACTTCTGGGGGGAGTCTATTCCAGACTCTGGAGACTTGGACGGTAAAGAAGTTTTTCCATATGTCCAGTCTAAAACAGTCTTCCAGCAGTTTGTAACCTTTAAAACTAGTCTTCCCTTAGGGTGCCCTGGTCAACAGATGTTTCAGTTCCTGATGCACACCCCTTATGTACTTACAGGCTGCCACCAAATCTCCCCTGAGACCTCTCTTCTCCAGGCTGAAGTGTCCCATGCATCTCAGCCTCTCCTCATAAGGCCTGCGTTCTTGACCTCTAATCATGTGTGTGGCTCTCCCTTGAACTCTCTCAGGCTTCATAGTTTCATAGTTTCATAGTTGGTAGGGTCAGAAGGGACCTGAGCAGATCATCAAGTCCAAACCCCTGCCATGGCAGGAAAGAGTACTGGGGTCAAACAACCCCAGCAAGGTATTCATCTAACCTCCTCTTAAAGACCCCCAGGGTAGCAGCCAGCACCACTTTGCTTGGAAGTTGGTTCCAGATTCTAGCTGCCCTGACAGTGAAGTAGCCCCTCCTGATGTCTAGTCTGAATCTACCCTCTGCCAGCTTCTCCACATCCTTTCTAAAATGTGGAACCAAGAATTGGATGCAGTACTCTAGCTGTGGCCTCACCAAGGCCAAGTAAAGCAGGAGCATGACTTCTTTGGTCTTGCTTGAGATACATCGGTAGATGCAAGGCAGAGTTTTATTTGCTTTGCTGGCTGTGACATCATATTGGTGGCTCATGTTCATCTTGTAATCAGCCATGACCCCCAAGTTTCTTTCAGTTGTGGTGCTAGTGAGTGTAGCACTGCTGAGCCTGTAAGTATGATGTAGATTCTTTCTCCTGATGTGGAGCACCTTGCATTTCTCTGTGTTGAATGTCATCAGGTTTTGATCCGCCCACCTTGACAGCCTGTCCAGGTTGGCCTGAATCCCCAGCCTATCCTCTAGCATGACCTCACTTCCCCACTTTGGTGTAATCTGTGTAGTCCACTTTTGACACCCGAATCCAGATCACTTATGAATATATTAAAAAGTACTGGTCTGAGTACTGAACCCTGGGGGATGCCACTGGTCACCATGTGCCATGTTGACTCAGTTCCATTGACTATCACTCTCTGGCTCTGACAACAGAGCCAGTACCCCAGCCATCAAACTGTAAGGTTGTCGAGGTCACAGTTCCTCAATTTTACCATGAGGACATCATGGGAGACCAAGTCAAAGGCTTTTTTGAAATCCAAGTAAATGACATAAACCTCTTTCACCTTGTCCAGGTGATACATCACCTGGTCATAGAAGGAAATGAGATTGGTCAGGCAGGACCTACCTGCAACAAAGCCATGTTGGCTATCCCTCAGAATGTTGCCTTCCATTAGCCTGTTGTTGATGGATTCTTTGATATTTTTTTTCAAGATCTTTCCAGGGTTTGAGCTCAAAATGATTGGCTTGTAGATCCCTGGATCTTCCTTCCTTCCTTTCTTGAAGATAGGTACCACGTTGGCCCTCTTCCAATCTTCTGGAACCTCCTCTAAGCACCATGAGTTCTCAAATATCCTCACCATTGGTTGTGCTATGATGTCAGCAAATACTTTTATCACCCTTGGGTGCATTCTGTCCAGGCCAGCTGACTTGTGGATGTCCAGCCTCTCAAGGTTTAGGTTCAGCAGGGGTCCAAAGTTGTCTTTGTTTTTTTTTTCTGACTTCCCACATATCTGAAGAAGGACTTTTTATTGTCCTTGATTACCATAGCCAGTTTGAGTTCGGTTTCAGGTTTGGCTTTTCTGGTCTGCTCCCTACAGGTGTAAGCCAGTGCTGCATAATCCTCCTTAGTGGTATTTCCTGATTTCCATCCCTTATGAGCTTCTCTTTCAGATTCAGGAGGTCCATGAGTTCCCTATTGAGCCAAGGGGGTCTCCCAGCTCTTTTGCTACTTTTCCTACAGGCCAGAATGGACTTTCCTTGTGCTTTTAGGATTGTGCCCTTAAGCAGCAACCACTCATCATGGTCCCCTCCCTGTCAGCTCATGATCTCTCAGGGCCTCAACAACCAATCTCCTGAGCTTGTGAAAATCATCTTTCCTGAAGTCAAGTATTTCTGCATTGCTGACTGATTTGCCAGTTTTGCGATGGATAGAAAAAGTGATCAACTCATGATCACTGTCACCTAGTTTTCCTTTGATCCTCAGGTCACTGACAAGATCATCCCTTTTGGCCAGTACCAGATCCAACAGTGCCTTACCTCTTGTTGGCCCACAGACTTCCTGAGTCAAACAGAGCTCATCAATGCAAGTGAAGAAGCTTTGTGACTGATCAGATTTGGCTGTGTGGTGGCAAGAAGCCCACACAGGCACCAACAGGGCTGGGGGTAGCCCCGAGTGCCCCCTCAGTAAATAAATAGACCCCCCATGCCCTGGTATACTTACTTCTGGGACTGGGACTGGAGCTGGAGCCACAGCTGCAGCCATGGCTGTGTGAGCTGGTATTATGCTGGCTCTTCAAACAGCTGTACTGTGGGTGGGGTGGCATCCAGCTGATTGTAGCAGCTGATGCCACTGCTGTGGGATTTTTAAAAGCCCTGCCAGAAACCATAAGGGGTGGAAGATGGAGAAGAAGAGTGAGCCAGTGAGGAGCATGCAGGTTAGGTGGCACCAGCGGCTCCAGAGGCTGGTGAGAGCAGCTGAAGAGACACTGCCCTGCTACTAAGGCGTGGGGGGCAGTGTCAGGCATTAGGCTGGGGATGGACTATCCCTAGCTCAGCAACCTCAGAGTTTATAGGGTGCATCCCTCTCCCATGGAGGGGAGGATGCTGAGAAACCAAGGAGCAGAGTTCTTTGGGATCAGGGACTATGGCTTCAGATATGCTAACATCTAGGTGACTGGCCGGTTGCCTGAAGCAGATGCCAGACCCCCATAACAAAGGGGGATCACGGAGACTGGCAGATCAACAAGTGGAACATCCAAATAGTTGGCGAGTGGACAGGGTGTGGGGGAGACGAAGCCCCGAGGAACACTGCAGCACGACTGTGAGTACCCCCATCACTGGATGACTTGGGAAGAGGAACACCACTGAACCCCTCCTTTCATCTGGTAACAACAAGTTGTGTCAGAGAGTTGGGGGTACCCTGGTAAAGGGGGTGGTAAAGTACTCACAGCACCCACTAGAGACCCCACAGTGGTGCATTGGCCGGGAACGGAAATTTTTACATTAGCAGATCAGCAATCCCAACCCGGATTGAAGCAGACATGCAGGCGCTGGCTGTAGCTCATGTGGAGTTCCTGATGCAAGCCATCCAAGCGATAGGGCAGGTGCTTGAAATACAGCAACTGCAGGGAGCCTACCAGCAGGAGTGGATACAGCATAATGGTGCCCTGTCTAAGATGCCACAGATGATGCAGGATGATGACCCCAAGGCCTACACTGAAGAGAGAATGGCCCTTCAGACCAGGCTAGATCGCACTCAGTGGGCTCACCAGTTGGGTGCCCAAGAGGTAAACCAAGCCTAAGCGGCCTACTGGGCCCTGTTGAGGGAGGATGCCTGAAACTATGATACAGTGAAGGCTGTGATCTTGTACAGGCTCGAGATTTCCCCAGAAAGCCATAGGCAGGCCTTCTGAGCCTGAAAATCCAAAGAGGTCAGGAAGCCTCACAGTTTGCTACAGTACCTGCAAGATGCACTTGATAAATGGCTTCCCATGGGCTGGTTTGACCCGGGATGGTGTCATTGACCAGTTCCTGCTGGAACAATTCCTTTGGGACCCGGAGGAGGACACCCAGGTGTGGGTAAGAAGGCACCTTCCCCTTCCATCTCACAGAGGCTTTTGCCAACTTGGAGAATAAGCATGGTCAGGGATGAGGCCTCCATCCCTTGACTGGGAGCTCAACTCAAGAAGAAGAAAAGAGGATAGGTCTGCAGAAGGGGATGTTGAGGGGTGTAGTCTGCTATTGCTGTGGCTGGTCCGGCCATATTGCAAGGGAGCGCGGACTGGGCTTTAGCAAACTGGGTTGTGGATTGGCAACATCCACCCCACCTCGAGAGAGGTCGAAGGAAGTTGACCAAGGTGAGCCCATGGATTGGAGTTTCGGTTCTATCTCACAAGAGGGAGGCTGGGATCACCCTGTTGTGATGGCTTGGATTGGGAATCGAGCGGTGCGAGCAACCCTGGATGCTTTCACTCCCTGCTCCATGCTGATCTGGCCCCTAGAATGGGGGTGAGGAAAGCCGGACCTTCAGTGATGACCCGCATCTTAGGTGGTGAGATGCGCTTCTGGAGCTTCTACCTCCCTCTGAAGGTAACGGAGTTCCGAGGTGAGCTACGGGTTGGCCTGGCTGCAGCATTGGCCTGTTAGATGATCTTGGGCTGAGAATGGAGACGGTTTTACACAGTACCAGAATGTGTGTGAGCGACTGAGGGGGAGAGAAAGTGATTAAGAAGAAGGAAGGACTGGGCTAGAGAAACCACCTCCCTGCAGGATGAACCTGTCCGGGACAGCATTGACATGGAGCAGGTGACAAGAGCTGTGCAGTTATGTCAGGCATAATAGGAAGACTCAGAGCTGCAACGGCTAGTAACAGAGGACCCAGGAGAGGGGATGTCCAGGAGCCACCCTGACTTTGAGGTAATGGGGGAACTACTATACTGGGTCCAGAGGGGTCAGGAGGGGACAGCAGAGAGGTGGCAGCTAGTAGTTCCGTCCCTGCTCTGCCAACAAATTTGGAGATTGGCACATGACTCCCCACTAGGCAGTCATTTAGGGTGTACCAAAACCAGGGCGAGACTAGTCCCGGACTTCTTTTGGCCCCATCTACAAGAAGACGTAGAGAGATGGGGTGCAGCCTGTCCAGAGTGCCAGAGAGCCCAGGAATGGACACTGCCGCAAGTGAAAAATTTACCACGTCAACCTCCTCAAAGAATGGAGGGCTTCAGAAGGCTGGCTGGTGCAACACGAGAAGTTGGGACCCCTCTGCCCGGAGTTAGGGGGATCCACACAGAAGCGGCAAGTGCAGCTGGGGGAAGTTTTGAATGCCGATCAATGGCGGGAACTGGAGGGGATGATAGAAATTTGGAGATGGCCGGCTGTGGGTGGAGGGGGGGTTTGGTTCCCCCTGCCACTGGCTGGAGTGCCTGGCCGGCTGCATCGTCCCCCAGTCCCGGCTGGCTGCAAAATCCAGCCTGCTCCCAGCTGGCTGCAAGCCACCTGCCCCCCTAATCCCAGCTGGCTGCAAAACTCACCCCAGTCCTGGCTGGCTGCAACCCCCTCCCCCACTCCACTCCTCTGGGTCACTCTACTGCCCCACCATTCTGAGTTCACCAGGCATGGTACACCCCCACCCTTCCTCGCAACACAATCCCTCCCGTACAGGATATAGCCATCTATACCTGTGGTCCAGTCATAGGTGGAGTCCCACTAGGTGTCCCACTATATCTATATCTATATCTATATCTATATCTATATCTATATCTATATCTAGATAGATATGTATAGTGACATTTCATTTTAACCTTGTAAAAATGCAGATTTGGGGTTTTTTTAATTAGAGAATTTTGGATTTTTATCAGAGAATTTGAGTTGTTTAAACAGAGAAAACCAGGACCCCTGATTATTACAGGGGGTATTTGTATCCTCTCTTATAAACTTTCATTCACAAGAAAAAGATTATTTGAATGTAGGTGCGGTAGGTAGATGTATTTGTGTAGCACAGCTATAGGTTATGTCTGAAAGTGTGTAATCTACATGAAAAAACTGACAGTGAAAAAACCAAAAGAGTTGTCAAGGCAAAATACACAACCAGGCTACAATGATATCACTATATCTAAACTACAGTCTTTGCAATTGTGTATGTTAATTTGCCGCTAATTATATTACATCCCAGCAGAATATTTATAATAAGATATTTATAAGCTAATACAGACTGTATTTGTAATAGGCATTTTGTGATAGATTTGGAAAGAAAGAACTCGTGAAATCATTTCTAATGGTTATCTCTATATGAAACTTCGAAATAAACTCAAACAAATTCCTATCGCTAAGAAATGCAATGAGAGTTCTTCCCCGAGTGCTGTGCTATCTCTCTGCATGAGAAAACATGCAGATTGTCATGCACCTGGTGGCTAAAGAGATTATGCAGCCAGGTGCAGGAAGGCTTTGAAATGATCACCTGATTTGTATTTGTTGTTAAACTGCAATAGGTTATTTGGATTGTTTTAAGTGTCCTCTTTTTGAGATCCCTTTGGCTCACCTTTGGTTTGAAGGAATTTATGAGAATAAGATGGTTTTAAGACGCTTCCCTTTCCAATAAAAAGCGTATGTATCTTAATGTAAATACAACAGAGTAAAAACCAAGAAAGAGGAAAACTCTTCATCTCCACCTCCCTCATTCCACCTCAGTAAAGATCACATTTGCATAGAGTAACCACATGCCCTGGTTTCGCTGGGACAATTCCAAATTTCAGAGGCTGGTCCCAGGTGCCTGTTGAGAATGATATGGGTGTAGGAGCATGGGGTGCATTCTGGCTGGCAGACAGGGCAATGTGGAGGATCTTGCAGGTGGGCAGCTAGGCACTGCTGCCTGTCCAACATGCAGCCCTGTCCTTGCCAACTTGTGAGAGTGTGGACAGGCGGAGAGATGGAGGTGGGGGTGGGGTGGGAAGGGAGGGGACAGCAGTGTCCCAGATTTCCTGGATAATGTCCCAGATTTCCAAGATTTCCATATGATTAGCCTATATTTGCATCACTTTTACTATTCATTCCCGGTGATATTCTAAGTCCTGCAATTACTAAACTATAGCACTCAAGTTGTTGACTGTAGCATTTACTTTTCTTTGCAATATACATTACTACGGAGTATCAGCAGATGGAGTTTCCTAATATTACAAACTGCAAATGAGCAGCATTATGTGCTTTGTTACATATTTCTTAATCCTTGCTTTGAGAAAGGCTGTCATCTCCCCATTTCAAACAACTGGGGCTAAACTTTGGAAGTATTTAGATCTGATATATGCATTTGGATAAATCTTGCCATGAAGCTGCACTTCTGGCAGGCCCTTGTTAACCTTGCTGAGGATGGTTACAGGGAAGGGGGAGAAGAAACAGTACAAAACTAAGCCAGACTTCAAAATGCAACTAAGGCAGTTTTACTAAATATCTCCCTGTCTCACTGTCTTTATGAACTTCTTAACTTTTCAGAAATCCATCTCCAAGTTTCAGCAGGTCAGCGTTTCACTGCTGGGTCTCCTGTTATTTCAAACCGTCTAAGTGGAAAGGATAGAGTGACTTTTTTTGGGATATGCAGGGAAGCACATAATATTTGCCAGGATATTGTAGTTTCAGCACACCACTTGTTGGGCTTGATGTGAAAACTCCTGCCCACCAACAGTTTAACAACAAAAGCAGGGAGTTTATGGCATGTTCAAGTGCTGGATGGGTGAGTAGACTGTTACACAGGGAAAAGTGGGAATGGTTTCAGTGCTCGGTTGGGCAGGGAGGAAGAAGAAATTGGTAATTATGTATTGGTATCTGCACTTTCAAGCTTTGGCCTTGATTGAAAGCACACTGCAGTCAATAGTAAGACTTTGGTGGATGTTGCATCAGGCCTTCAATTACTACACTGCAACAGGGTCAAGGAATAAGTCTGTGTCTGTGTCTCTCTCACGCGCATGTGCACATGGGTGTGCTCCTGTGCACACATGCACATGTACATTTTAAATTTCTGGGAATTCACTAAAAACCATGCTCCTCTTGAATCTATCTGGACATGTCATTTGCCAGTCAAAGACTCAGAAACCGCAGATGTAAAAAATGGCTTTGATGTTTCAAAATCGTTCAGTGGATAAGACTAGTAGGTCCTGTAAAGTTCTTACTGGGAGGCATTTTTTTTTACTTTGGACAGTTCACCTGAACATGAATTTCCTTAGCTAGCTTCAGATGACTTCAAACAGCATTCCACGTGTGGAATTTCTATTGACTCTCTCATTTCCTTTTTTCTGTTTTTTGCTTGTTTGGAAATGGATGGAATTTGAGTTTCTTACAGTTGCCCTGAGCTACTAATAACAAATCTCAACTCAGCACTAGAAATGTAAAAAAGTAAAACAAAACTAATACAGGCAGTCTGTAGAAGTCTGGACACTGCAATTTAGGCATATAAGCTGATGTGCCAAATAAATTCAATTAGCCCATGATGTATTGATACACCTTACCCTATGACAGCCCCTCTGCTGACAAAAGTTTCCTAGCACATCAGATCATTTAAATGAGCATTAAAACATCCTCTTTATACTACTACTATTAATATGTCTAGAAGACACCATCTTTGCCATTCCATTTCTCTCAGTTTGAGCCAAAGTGCTTTACTAGCACACAATACAAGAGCTGGCTGAAAAACGGAATGGAGGTCTCAATACTTACATTGCCCATAGTTGGGATAAAAAGTCAAGCAGATAAACATCAGGGAATGAAAAATTTGAAGAACTTTGATTCCCAAGTGTTCAAACATTTAATTTTGACTTTTTTTATATAAATGTAACATTTTATTCCCACTCAAAACTAAACATTTCAGTTTTGGTCAGTCTTAATCTGTGCTATCACATGAGATACCACGATGCGTCAGGGTCCCCCTTGCCACCATCTTCCCCAGTGGGTCTTGTTTGCTGGACTACCTCTCTCATGAAGCCTTTTGGTTTCTTCCCGTGCTGAGCTGCCATGGTAAAGCAGGGATACCTCCTACAGAAGCTCACGTGAGTACTTGGAGGGAATCCCAGACACAATATCCCTGCAGATGGAGCTATGCTGGGGGAGCTTGGATTGCACTAGCATGTGTCTCTATGGATGTTTTCCCACTGATGGTGCCAAATACCTTTTGAAAGGCATGATGAGGGGAGCCTGCTGTTTTGTGCATTTTTTCTACAGTGGCTGTTAGATAGCAAGATCTGATCAGGATATCTTGAGTCTATAGCCTGTTCTTCCCTAAGTTATGCATTCATAGCCTCTTGCATCCTTTTTAGGGAGGTTAGTATAATCTTCAAAACAGAAGAAACCTTATAATTTTATCAACGGGTAGATTTGTTATAAAGTACAGAACTGGAAACCAGTAAGAGTCAAAATTTTGAACTGGACTGAACTGTTGTGGGCTTGATCCTAAGGCTCCCATATCATATGAGTAATCCTGTAGCTTCTGTGGGACTAGTCTCATTAACTAGGGCCTCACAACTGTGCTTTTATTTTGTCCTGAGCTGTAACAAATCTATCAACTTGTGCTTCATCCCAACTGAAATTCTCAGCACAAAGGAGAACCCTGAAAACCAGAAGTGGTGATTTCCTGGGTCTATACATTTTTAAATTGAATTTTAAAACTAATTAGTAGAAATGCAGGGTGTTAATATACTTCCTTTGATAATAGGTTTTTGTTGTGATATACTCTAACACACTAATCATAAAGAGTGGCAAGGAGAACTTCTTATGCAAAAACTGATCTGATATATAGATCTTTTGTCAAATGACTTTAACTCATTTACTGAATCGCTCCATTTTATCCAGCTTGCTTTGAAAGTGTATTAGCTTGATTTGGTTTTGTTGCCAGTGATGTATCTTCCCTTGCTTTTAGTTTTGCTGATCTTTCTCCTATCACTCTTATTCTGTCATTACAGTTCCTCTTTTCACTTCTCAGTTACTCTCCTCTCAACCTATTTCATCCTATTAGATGAACGGCTACTGCTGGTGATGGGGCCCGGATAGAATCTCTTGTTCCTGATAACAAATAATGCGTCCGGCCATGTAACTGACCTTGTGTATAATTTTCACAGATAATTTTTGGGGAAACAAATGGGTTACTCAGTACAGAAATATTGTAAGTCACAGAAATCATAACAGAAGCAACAGAAAGCCACTATTAGGCTCTGTCGTAACTAAGTATCCTCATTTATATTTTAACAATAATTTTCTAAGTTTTGAAAATCTCTTTCTGTAGGGGGTCTTTTAATAATTCAAAAAAAGCTGTTTCAACATGTTCCACTGACCTTTTAGGATGTTTTACACTAAAATAAATGCTTCATACCTGTTAGCTTATCAGTGCTTTTCAACTCCCAGGGCTAACATCCATGTGAAGGGAATATGGAAATGGTTGATGCACTATGAATGATAATTAGTAGAAGCAGCATTCTCTACACCACATAAGTACAAATGATTAATTCGTGAGTGTCCCTAAAACATCACAAAAAACAGGTGGCACTGCCAGAAGATACAGTTGCCAGTGGCCACAAAGGAGATAGATGCAGCCTTTATAACAATGAAGCAGGTACAGTCTGATCACAGGACAGAAGTCAAGAGCCCAGAAAGTAAGCAGATGAATAAATATTCCTAAAGTGAATTGATACAGACTCTTCACTTCACTTTTAGAGAAACAGGCAATTATATTGTAATGGTGCTGCTCCACTCCAGTTCCAATGACGTATAGGTGTGGGGGATGCATACTGCTCTGAGATGGCTGTACTGGGTGGAGCGTAAATACTCTACTAGCACTCCACAGCTAAGTACATGCCACAAGAGGAAGGAAAGAGACATCTATTAAATTTGTTACAAATCAAGCAAATGCCCTCAGCCAGCATATATATACAGGGAAATAACACATGCAGACAGGAAACCCACCTCAGCCTGATCCTACAGTATTAATGGCACTGGCCATTAGTTAGATGTATTATGATGTTACTGTATTTGCTTTTTATTAGGGCCTCCTGAATAACTGATGATACTTTAGCACATACATGATGTGTTCCTATGGTGTGGATGGGTGTGGATGGATAGGTGTGTGGTGTAGGTGTACTAATTGTCTGGGTACAGATCCTTCCCTTTTCATGTCCTTGTGACAAGGTATCTTATTTATCCGTAGAATTTGCAGATTTCATTGGAATGTGACAGGACGTGCCATGAGCGCTTTTGCTGTGGTCTCAAATGTGCAACCTCTGGGCTGTCAACTGTGTGCTGTAGCACCTGCACCACCCTAGCCCCCTGGATACAGCTAATGTGATCATGAATAGGAGAGGCTAGCAAAAATAGTATGTGGAAATATGCGAGTCATTGCTGTATCTGCTGTTACTTTTGTTCTAGCACTGGTGCTTGTACATCTATCTTCATTTTGGCCAGGCTGTGTTGGTCAAATCCAGAATGATATCTGCACACAACTGGATTATAATTATTTTTGATGGCTCCCTCCTATTTTTGACCATTTTGCTCATTTTCCTCCCAGCACCTGCATGTCAGAAGATAACATTTGTATGTAGCAATACTAACTTGGCTGCCACTCAAAAGCCATTCCACAGCTGTAGTAGATGAGACCAGATTCTCGGGTAATGTAAATCACTGTAGCTCCATTGAGGCCACTAGTTATATGTGATCAGTTCTACTGAGGCTGCCATAAAGGATCATAACCGTGTGTGTTCTGCTAGTACAAAAGGAGTGGATCTGTGGCTTGATTCTAAGTGAGTGTCTGGCAACCATATGGTTATTCTTTGTGTGCATGGGTGGCTGCAGTTTGTTATGTATTTTCTACCAGTTAACTATCATCTTGGATTGCCATTAAAAATGCTTTCCTATGAGCATGATGGGTTGAGGGCTTTTGAGCAATATGGCTCAGACTGGAAAGGCTGGATGAATAGCTAGTCCCTTATTGAGGGGCTCTGTGTATGTGTGCACATGTAGCATTTTCTTATTGTGCCATCCCTCTGTTCTGTGATTTATGTCATGTAAGACACATGACAAGTTTATATAGTTCCTCCATGGCCCTTTTTTCCTCTGTAAGGATTTTGTAGGATTATGAGACTAGTGCAAAGTTACTGCAGGATGGCAGTGAGATACATTTATGCCCTTTGCTGGGGTGGTGGGGGCATCAGTAAAGAGTAAGACAAGCCCATTAATAACTTTGGCATGTCAAGCAGAGGAACAATGATATGTGTACTCCATATCATTCATCTGCTCAGTAGTGTTCTGTTGAAAAGAGGACTCTCCAATACAGTACATTAAAAAGTAAGAGCTCATTATGTATTTGATGCCAGATTCAAAGATGCTTCTCTTGCCTTTCTCCCATGGGGCAAGATGACCCTAAAACACTACAGGCAAAGCCACATGGAAAAGTTGCCAACAGTATGTTAGAAATGATTGCTGAGCAAGGAAACAGAACCTTTTCTGCTGACACTGAGGGCAGCAGAGGGGAGTGTGACAAATGCTGAAAAGATAAAGCCTTTAAGCTAGCAGTGGCTGAAGACCACTAGAATTTCTACAGCATTGCTATTCTTTTAAACACCACTTTTCAGCTGAATCACATTCTTCCCTGACCTTGAAAAACGTTACCAGATTTGACACACTACCAGATTTTGGTCTTTTAAAGGTTAGGGAAAATTGCTTGATGCTGGATAGTGTTAACGGCTTCAGCCATCAGACTGGTTAAAGCTGATGGGTGTGCAAATTACTTCTTTAGTCCAGCTAAATGGAAGGTGCATTTAATTATACTTTTTAGCAGTTATAGCTGAAATAACAGAATCATTGCCCAAGGTGAACAGAAGATGAACCATGTGGGGCCAAGGAGTTTCCTTGGGGAACTACTCCAAAAGACACGGGGTGGGGGTTGGTTGGCTGCAGATTCGTGTAACTGTGTGGGACAGCAGAGAGCCAAGAGAAGGCCAACAGAGGGCTGGAGATGCAGTGGAGAACAGCGCCTTGAGAAGGGCCAGAAACAGAGCTCCTTGGCACTTAGGACTTGCTGCAGGAGCAGTGGGCAAGCAGATTGCTGACTGCTGCTTGTTTCTAA
The DNA here is from genome assembly GCF_052110815.1 of Crocodylus siamensis. Lineage (NCBI taxonomy): Eukaryota > Metazoa > Chordata > Crocodylia > Crocodylidae > Crocodylus > Crocodylus siamensis. The sequence goes on from NC_143409.1 coordinate 23,624,376, forward strand.
TGCAGAAACAGGACTTTGTGTACATTTTATTGTACAAAGAGGATTACACCAAAGAAACACTTGACTGATACCATTAGTTTATCTTCCTGATGGAAACAATCCAGTAAGAGGTTATTGACTAACAGCTTGCACCAGAAGAAGGCAATACTTACCATGGTAACCAGTTTTCCTTATAGGTAGTAAAGGAGAAATCCAGCTGCAAGAGAGGCATTATCTGGTGTGACACACTGACCTTCTGGGCTGTCTTTCTTGCAGATTTGGAAGGGAATGTGTATAGTGCTGAATGCTAGAGTTGGCTGATCAGATGGGAGGGTTTGTCACAGGAATTGAATTACATACTTATGGATTTGCTTTGTCCATGTTCTGAATCCTTTACTTGTGATTCCCATTAACATGATGGAGTTCTACTAGCACAAACACTGGTGGAAAGTAAGTGCTAAGCATGCATACCCACATACTTGTGACAAGCAGATTTACAGTTTCTCTTCAGAAGCTTTGGCATCAGAATGTTGATGGTTACATTTACACTCATCCAATATCAGGTGAACTATTCTGGGCCAAATCCCTGCCTCTTTGTAGCACGGCGGAAGATAGTCAAGATGCAATCTTTTATTTTCTGCCACAATAATTATGCTGACCAGGACATGATTCAGATTGAAGCCTGGAGACACTGGGCTATGAATCGCTTCAACATCTCTGTCGACATGCAGTGCACCGTTGACATGCAGTATATTATCTGCTAGGCAGTCACTGCAAATGCTAATTTGTAAGAGGAAGGTAGATAGGCGCAGTTCATGGGATGGGACTGGGTCAACCTCCAGATTGCTCCTATGCTCTTTGAATAGCTCCATACAACCTCTCTGAGTTTATACACAATTGCAAGGAGGGTAATCCATGCAAAGGGTCAGATACTACTCTGACCTACAGCCCATTCAAACCCATTAACTACAGTGGGCTCATGGGGTGTAAGTCAGTGAAGAATATGATTGATTGCATGTAGTGCTATTGTTATTTTCATAGATGATCCAATTTTTCTCCTTTATATTTTGGTTACATTTTTATACAGTTGAAAAATGTCCAGCTATTTCTCAGCTGCTGGTAACATTTTAAACCCTAACATCAACTATCCATACATAATAGATTTTCTTTAAATAACTCTTGGCAAATGCTTGACATCTGTATTCTCTAATTAATTCTAGCAGTCATCGTACTTCACTGCATATGTTGAAAGCTTTCAAGAATGATAAGAGCTACCTCCAGCATTTCAATCATGAGAGTTTATACAGTAAACATTCCTCCATGAAAGCTTCAGGATGGTTCATTTTAAATAAAGTCAGTGAGAGATGCTCAGATTATTAGAAGTGAACATGAAACATTTGGTGAATGTAAGAACAATGATAAAATACATAGGGACAAAGAACAATATTTAAACAAAGCTACTTTTCATTATTACTATTTATTTATACTGCTGCTGTGCCCAGGAACTGGAAAAGACCAAGATCCCATTCTTTGCAACACAAAATTTTCCCAATTAAGATATGTAAGATGAGAGAAAAGAGGTGGATACAACAGACAGACTTGTGTAGGGACACAAATAAGTAAGCAAGCAAACATTTAATGGCAATTTAAGAATGATCTCATTTGTCTGAACACACACATCTTATGAACAGCTGGGATAGTCATAACATACAATCTGAATAAAAACCTGTACAAAGAGGTATGCACAGCAAGAGAGGAACCCACACCCATACTGAGTTCCTGCTGCAATCCACTTCTATCATGCTGCTTTTGGGGCAGCTTTGGTTGCTTTCCTTCCCTAGCTTTTTGTCTACTTGTCTGTCAAAAACTCAGTCTCTGAGGTCTTTCATCACAGGGACTGTCAATTTCTAAATGCCTGAAATGGGAATGGCAATGGCAAGCTGTAGGCAGGGAAAGATAATGTAAATTCCTGTTATTGTCATAGCATCGTTTCCTAACAAAATTATACAAATAAGCAGACAGTGACAATATACAGAATAGAAAAAAATTAAAATTAAAAAATACCTCCCTTCTCTCCAAAACAGAGAGAGTAATTACTGATTATGATAGAGTAATGCACCAGAAGTTGCTACTGCAATTTTTTCAGCTGTTAAAGACTCAAATTGAAAATGATGCCAATTGCTGTTCAATCACATCTTATGCCTCTTATGCCTTCACACTTGACCATGTACATGTGCAAAACAAATGAGAAAATCCCACATGTAACAAAATAGAATCATAAAAAATTAGGGTTGGAAGGGACCCCAGGAGATCATCTAGTCCATACCCCTGCTCAAAGCAGGACCAACCCCAACTAAATCAATCTCATGCAAGCCTTTGTCTAGCCAAGTCTTAAGAACCTCCAAGGAAGGAGATTCCACAACCTCTCTGGGTAACCTGTTCCAGTGCTTTACTACCCTCTTCATGAAAAAGTTCTTCCTAATGTCTAACCTAAACATCCCCTGCTGCAACTTGAGACCATTGCTCCTTGTTCTGTCATCTGTCACCACTGAGAACAGTCTAGCTCCATCTTCTGTGGAACCAGCCTTCAGGCAGTTGAAGGCTGCTGGTTGAATGTAGTTTCAGAACTTAACTGATTTAGGTCGAACCAATTTATGAAACTTCTATCCCAGACTTCTTCCTGGTTCAAGTTAAATCACAGTCCCCCAGCATCCCAGGATCTCTGTGCTGTGCTGTGTTGTGCTGTCTGCTCCAGTAGAGCAGGGTTGGCCCTGCCCCTCTGCTCTCTAACCAGAGCAGTAAGGGCTGGCTGACAAGGGGGTGGGAAACCTGGATGGGGACTGCAGCTGGGTCTGCTGGGAGATGGGGGGCAGCCACTGACAGATTTTTCCCTGCTGGAGTGGAGGGGGCGGGGGTGTGGGCCAGCAGGCTCAGGTGGAGGAAAGTTTACTCTGCAGTTTAGACTAACCTGCAGAATGAATCAATTCAGCCTAGGGCTTTTTGACTGCCTGTACTTAGTCTGGTAGTCCTTATTAAACTCACCCCATGCAGAGTTTAGGGCATTTTTGCACTGCAGCACTGGGTGATTTGAGGAGCACCTGGCACTGCAGCACTTGCAGTTGTATAAGTGGCAAAATGCACATCAGCATGAAGAAAATGGCAGCGGTGCGCTTTTGAACTAAAACACCTTGGAGCTGCTTTAGTTCAAAAGTGCACCACCATCATTTTATCAACACCGATGTGCATTTTGTTACTTATACGACTGCATGGTTTTGAAGCAGACTCAATTAATAGAGCCTACTCTGAAGTACCAGATCTCCAGCACGTCCAAGAACTAAAAAGTATGTGTATAAATGCCCTTAAATCCCAGCCAGCAAGTCTATTCCCACAGGCAGAGGAATAACTTGTCCTCTCCGTGAAGGCCAGATCTTGCTGCTAAGGGAAGTGCTAGGACTTCTATTATGGCCAGCTTTCAGTTCAATGCAAAAGCAGGAGGAAGCATCTGGTGCATGCATACAAGTCTTTGTCATAGTCTTGCCTTAATTGAGTACTCTATATGCCAGCGTGACGTATTCTGCCCTGTGTTTTAAAAATATATTTGAAACCATTGAGCACGAACCTCTAATGGAACATCTCAAAATACTTCTTTTTGTCAATTTTTTAAAGGCCAAAATATCCACCTTGAAATCTTTCTCTTCTGATTAACAGTAAGCACAATGTTCATTATTGCTAACATTCTGTTCTGATCCCATTGTTCCTGGGTTAGGTCTTTTGTATTTAGATGTGTAGCATTTGATGTTGTGATCATCACTAACAAAAGTTACATATTGTATTTTGTTTTCATTCTGTAAAATGGCTTTTGAAAGAATATTTCCTTGCTAATGCAAGTGTTAAATACTCAGTAATGAAAACTAAAATCAGTAAAGATACCACATTACTTGACTGATACACAGTAAATCTGGCAATTTTATGAATTCATATCCTTACATTTTATTTCCTTCCTGTGAGATAATTTTAGCCAATGTCATGGGGGGAGGGGGAATGAATGTTGATCCTACCTCAACCAGTAAAACAAAATCCTAATTTTCTGTCCTTTATCTTTTACCGTTCTTTCGTGTGCCTCTTTGGCCTTGTCAAAACATATCGTTCAGTTAGAGACTAAAAATATTTTCCCATTGATTGGGGTTATTGATTTTTTTAATCTGTACTTTGGCTTAGAGAGCTTGGGTGAAGGGTGAAAGTTCACCAGCTTAGTCCGCCGTTTTATCTGGACAGCAAAAGAATGTATTGGCAGCAGATTTGATTTACCTTGTTGGTCAGCTGTAGTTGCTCCAACCACTGCTGACAACCAGCACAAGCATATTTTGCTGTCTATTTTATTGTATGTTGAACCTTTTGAAAGTCCAACCTTTCTATTGATTTATCCCTCAGTTTCCAGTGGCCCATGTTTTCGTTCTTATTAACATAAATGTATCAGAAATCAGATTTGCTTCAAAGATATATTGATCATTTATGATTTTTTAAAAATATTGATCATGTAATGCTGTATGTTTCACATCATTCACTATGTCTATGAGCTTAACGTATCCTGCCTAATAAAGAAAATTAAATCTGAAATAAAAAGGTGTCTGGCAATGCTGGTGTAGAATGATATATGTTAATACAGCATGTTAATATTAACTGTTTTACTCATATTAGCTACAATTACTGTTATGAATGATTTTTTGCTAGAAGGCTGAGATGCTTGGCAGACTACTTATGCATTTTTTCCCATTCTAAAATCATATTATGAAATCTAAATTGTATCATATGTATCTGACATCTCTCTCACACATACTTACCACTTTTTTCCTTCTTTGTTATAATGTAAGATGTCTCTGATAACTAACAGTAGGAACTGCCTACTTAAACATTCATATATCACAACTTTGTAGTGTATCATTGATTTGTAGAGGACAGAATTTTTCCCTAATAATGATACTCTTAAAATATTATTGCATATATGTTATACCTAGTTACTATTTTTGCATAACAGTGGGTGCATCCACACGTGCGCTTTACTGTGGAGTTGGCTAATTAGCTCTGCAGTAAAGCATCACTATATACACGGGTGCTGGTATTAGGGCACAGTAAATTCATTAACTCCGCCATAGGATAGTACTGTCAGGGTACTGTGGCAGAGTAATTTATTCTGGCAAAATGCACATGTAGACAGTGACAGGGGCTGGTGGGGCACAGAGGTGTTAAAGTGTGGGGGCTACCTGCTGCCTAGCCCTACACTTTAGCACCCTCATGCCCCAGCCAGCCCCTCTGCTGCTTAATGCCACCACCTGGAGCTGACCCCTCTGGGCCTTCTGCCAGCCTGGAGCTGCTCTGCCCTGGTTTGAAGTGCTGTGGTCCCAGTGCCCATGTAGATGTGCCTGGTAGCAGCTGACTCTGGCGTGAACTGTGCTGCAGTTTATTGCTCCACATTGATAGCATGTGCAGATGCATCTGGTTGTGTCCAGATGAGCACGGCCATGCAGTATGAGTATGTGGTGCAGCAGACCTGTCTGCGGCACCACGCACTGCACATTTAAGTGTTCTCTACACTGCAAGGTAGCAGTGCGGGGTTTTTTTTGACCCCAAGAGATCCCAGTGTGCCACTGCTTCTGTCCGCAGAGAAACAAATGTTCATGCTTGTGTGCACGTAGCTAGTGAGTACTGTCTTTTGTCAAATAATTTAGGAGACCTAGAAGCAGAGCTGGATGAAAAACATGAGGAAATAAATCACAAAAAAGTTCAAGAAAATGTTTTCCCTAGTTTTTATGGAGAATGTTTGGACTCAAAGTTTTTAGACATCTCTGAACACCTGACAATGTCCCAAGTATGCGGTAAGCCTACAGTAGCTGCAGCTACTAGCCTCATCTGCTTAGCATCTTGTCAGTTCCCAACAAGGATTTAAAAACATATGAAGATGCCCATGGAGATCTAATGATGGAAAGGAAAACATTATGAATTTTATATAAATACATGTAACCCAAAATAAAACCTAAGGAGCTCTGAGTCTGATTGCCCCTTGGAGGTCATCAGCTTGTGTTCTCTCTGACACCTCTGCTACTGAGCTCTCCGCTTTTCTTTCAGAAGGGAATAATCCTTTGGCCACTAGTCCCTCAGAGCTGAACTGATTCATTATCAGTATCTTACCTAATGGTTGGATGGCCCCTTCTTTGTTACTGCCTTCCAATCCAGATATCTCAGTTTTTCATTTGGGTTCATACATAGAACTCATGTGAAAAGAGGCAGTATTCTCATGATCTTTTGATCTCATAAAAACTAGCATCTCATGGTGCTTATGTGAACCATAACTTGGACATGTGATTGTCTAAGTTACGGTTTGTGTTCTATAGGTACACAAACAATTTATGCCAGGGGTTGGGTGCTTTCTGCACCCATCCTAGCCTTCAAACAAGCACTGAACCTCGCTAACCTCATCACCAGAAGCAAACTTCCTATGGCCCAAAACACACTGAATGGATCTAGACAATGCCATGACAAGAAATGTAAAACTTTCCAACTCATCCCCACCACCCCCACAATAACTACACCCCACAACAGATCCATCACCATTCCTGGGTCTTATACATGCACCTGCAGAAATGAAATATATCTCATCACCAAATACCCTGATGGAAAATATGTAGGAGAAACCAAAGAACAACTGCACACCAGAATAAACGCACACCGGAAATCTATCAAAGACAAGAATAGCCAGTTACCTGTGGGGACACATTTCTCACAGGAAAACCACTCTCTCTCCAGTCTCTCAGTTCTAATCCTCAAAGGGAGTTAACAAAACACTTTCCACAGGCAAGCTTATGAACTTCACTTCATCAACCTCCTGGATACAAAAAATCATGGGCTAAATATAGACATTGGATTTATGACATATTATCTTGCCTAACATCTGATTCCTCAGGTACCTCTCCACTATTTACCAGCTACATTTGAATAATCTGATGTATGGACATATTATACTGTAATATTGTTATATTACAGTAATTATAGCACCCTTTTCAGGAAGTTCCTACATTTGTATCTTTCTGTTACACTGACTAAAACAATCTGCAGTGGTGATCATTCAAACGTATTACACTGTGAGCCTTTTTATAGAGTACTGCCACATAAAATAGCAGAAGATATTTTCTTTGCCTACGTAAAAGGTGAAGCTGGACATGACAATTCACACTAGACTAGACAATGTGATTGCTTGATGTCTCAGAAGATAGTATATTCCATTATTGTACTATATGATCCTAAATACTGTCATAAACTGTTAATATAATAATGTGTTCATAGTCTATTGATTGATACTGGGAATACTGTTCTGGGTTAGCCAGGCTCATCTGTAATGCTGCACATAAGCACGATTTCTTGGTGAGAATTTGTACGTTGAAAGAAAGGCTGTGCATAACATATTTGATCATCTGAGATGTTAATATTACAGGTTTGTTTATGGGTATAATACAAATAATTTTATTTATAAATCACTTTTCTGTATGCAAGCACTTGGAATGCTGTACAACCTCCTAAAACAATTTAAAATTTATTTAAAAAAATTAAGTCTGCCCTCTAAAAGCTTTAATAAGATCAATCATGAAGAGGAAAGGCTAGAAGACTGATAGTAAGTTAGTAAGTAATAAACATGGTTTCAACAGTGATCAAACTGAAACACAGCTTTGGAGTTAAAATGGCTCAGGATGAATTTTATGGTAGTGGGAGATGAACTGAGCTACATGGCAAAGTAGAGCAGTTCTACACACTAGGTCCTACCAGAGGACAGACACGGTCTTCTGCTGACATAAGCTATCACCACGAGATTCCTATGCAGAGATGACTGATCCTTTTGGCTCAGATTCAAAGATGTCTTGAATATAGCCAGGCCCTCTCTTGTTAAAGGTTCCAAAATCCAGAAGAGTCACCTTCAAGTCAGTTCCCTACCTCCCAGGGACTATAGCAATATAAAGAACACAGGGGGCCCATGTACACTTGCAGCAGCTCAAATAGAAGCGGTGCAGATTTGAGCCGGGGCTTTTTGCCTCAGTGCATGTGCTCAAACATGCACTTTGTTGTGGGGCAAAATAACTCTTCCTGGCTCCTCCTGGATCTGCAGCCAGGGGGAGCTAGAGCCTGGGGCCAGCACCTGTGCTGTCCCCAGCAGTATAAAAAGCTGCCCTGGCAAGTAGCTCTGGGCTACTAGCTCTCAGGAGCTTCTGGGACCCAGCCAATTGGTATCTGGGGACACTACCCCTTGTGCCAGCTGGATTGCTGAAGTAGCCTTGAGAGTTCCCTGCACCCTCTACCCATTGTAGCAGTCTGGCAGTGGGGGCTGCTGCCTGGCTGTGACCTGCTGTGCACCTGCCAGACTTGGATGGGGACTTCAGAGCCAGTAGAGGCATTTGTCCCTCTGGGCCAGCTGCCAGTGGACTGCAGTTGCAGGGTTGGCCTTTGTGTGGCACTACTGCCATTTGGGCCCCCTGCCAGCCATCTGGGCAGCTATCACCCAGAAGATGTTCTGGGTGTGGTGGCCTGCTTTGAACTGTCAAAGCATGTCCTCCTGGCCCCATTTGGCCAGGAGGTCAGTCACAGCCAGCTGGGTCCAAGGTGCCAGCTCTGAGCAGGCAGGGTCCTACCACTGGCTTTCCTAGCAGGAATTCTGGTGTTCCCTATTGGAAAACTGAAAAATCCCTGATAAAAAAAATCTGAAAATCACTCTCTAAAATACCCCCAAATCCATGTTCCTCCACAAGTAAAACAAAAGACCATTATAAAGAGAGAGAGTGAGACAGAAACAGCGATCAGCTGGACAATGTTTTATTGATATATCTACAGTGTTAAAGCAAGTCTCTTATCATAATAATAAAATGAACTCTAAATGCAGGTTTCATGAATTCATGAATACATATTTTGCTGCCCTTCCACAGGGCGATGGTCCCCACACAAGGGGTTGGTCCTCCACACAAGGGCTTTGCCCCCCCCAACAGGGGGTCCAGCCCCTACATAAGAGGTTCAGCCCACACACAAAGGGTTCAGCCCCCCAAAATGGGGTTCAGCCCACCAAAAGGGGTTCAGGCCCCCAATGGGGGGTTCAGCACTCTCACAAGGGTTACAGCCCCCCCAACAGGGGGTTCATCCCCCACAAAAGGGGTACAGCCCCCCCAACAGGGGCCAAATGGCCCCTGCAGGGGCTACTACCCCTCCTGCAAGGACCACATGCCCCACCCCAGCCTCCTGATTGCTTCCCCATCTGGTCCCATCCCCCACCAGCTGCTGCAGCTCCCCCAGTGGCTGCCCCACCCCCCCTCCCCCAGACCCCCCAATGGCTTCTCCACCCAGCCCCACCCCCCCCAACTTGCACCCCGCAGGCCCCCAAGGCTACCCCTGCAACCCCAGGCACCATCACTTAAAAAAAAAAAACCCGGCAGAAAAAGAACAGAAAAAAACTGGAAAAAACAAGCCTCTGCTAATCTTAGAAGCAGGCGGGGGGTGGGGGGGGGTGGGGTGGGGTGTTCCAGGGCCTACTGGCAGAGCCCCCCAGGGCAGCACAGGGCAGCAGGGGGAGGGCAGCAGGACCTGGGCTGGAGCCACTGGGGGGCTGTCAGCCTTTCTCGCACTGTGCGGGCAGGGCCCCAGGCAACCACACAGCAGCTACGCGCTGTCACACACCATACACCAGCCTTTGGTTGCCTTAGGGCATAGTCGGGGACTGTGCCCTCTCCTGCTTTTTTATACTTTGCTTTTTTTAGTTTGCAGCACAGGGAAAATTTTTTTGTTCTTGGACGTGCCTGTTCCATGATCATGGAAGTTCAAGCCAGTTAGTAAACATGTTTCTGTGCTGTCAACCCACTTTACTGACAGAGGAAAGTCTGATAAAAGCTCTGCTAAATTGAAATTACAGTAAGTGAGCCTCTTGGCCAGGAGGGTATATATTTTCTGGTCTGAAGTTCTCTGGACAGGAATCAGAAGAGAGACTGTGTAAACTGTACAATTAAAAATTACCTTTGAACCACATATGATACATGGCTTTCCAGAACCATAGCTGACTAGACCAGTACCATGCAGGGATCAGCAGCAAGCAGTTTGGCCCAGTGCATCTCCTTCCCTGCCCTGTACCTTGCCACTGATTCCCCCTGCAGCCTTCCCTGCTCTCTTCCCCTCCCCTCCCCTCTCCTTCCTTCCCCTACAACAAGTGCTGTTTACTCTGTCCCTCCCTGCTCCTCTAGGTTGGCGCAGCTTTTGGGGCGGGGGGGAGGCGGTGGTGAGATGTGGTGACCTCCCCCGCTCTCCACTCTCCTATGGCATGTGCTGTTTGCAGAAGGTAAGCTCTCTTCCTGTCACCCTACCCACCCATCTTCCTCTGACATGGGCAGCTTTTTCTCTCCCCTTTCACTCCCTCCTGCTTTCCCCTTCTGTGGTTGTCCGTGGTGCAGTCAGATTGGAAGCACCCAGTCCACCACTCTAAAAGGTCAAGCATTACTTATCTATATTGTTATGTAACCAAATTATCCTATAATCTCCCAGAGTTCTACTTTAACTGGAGAAGTCATGCAATGCACATTTACATTTTTAATCGCTTAGAACCCAACAGTCCACATATTACTTGTGTTGAATGTTTTGAATCAGTGTAAGTGTATGTATTGGGATTTTCAAAGCCTATTGTGCCTAGATCCCACTGACATTCAGTAGAGTTTGGTGCCTGGCTCTCAGGTGCCTTTGAAAAATCTTATTTTATATACATACAGAAGGAGGACACAAACATACAAACATAGAATTTGTTGCAAATCCAATGTATTGCCAGAAGTTTAGCAATACTTTTTGTAAATGACTAGGCATAATATCAGTGGTATAAGACATCAGTACTCCCTTTTCAAAGGTTTATTATAGAAAATGTATGTTTAAAAATTAGTGTACATTTGTACACTCACCTGATGTATGCTAGAATGTACTGTCAATAATGTGACTGATTACACAATGATTGAAAATTTCCTAACAGCGTGAAGTTGACAACTGCAAGTATTTCTCCAAATATTTTTACTTTGCATTGGTAGTCATCAAGCAAACAATCCTTGAGACTCAAAATGATAATGTCTTAGAAAGAACATGTTTTCTTTCTGGAATGATAGGCATGCGCAGTAGTGGTCTGAAGTGTTGCATGCTGTCAGTCAAAATTTCCTAGCAATGTCATAGAAGGTCAGAGTCCTAGTCTCACTGCAATCAAAGCTGGCAATGACACAGTCATTTCTCAGATGTAGGACAGTATTTTTTAGTTCACTGCCAATGAATAAGTGAACTGGACAGGACTCGATGGCCCAGGAGGCCCCTGCAGTCCTGTGTTCCCATGAACAATTAAAACTTTTATTTTAAGCAGGACTTCAGCTGTAGATTGTAGAGTGCTATAGGGTTTCATTTATTGCACAGAAAGCAAGTAGAAATGACAAAGTGGAAAATGAAGAACTAGGACCTTTCACTTTAGCTAATGGTAGCTTAGTGGTTTTCAATAATGGTTCATAGCAATAAAATTAGACCATAGAAAAACTAAAATGTCTAGAAATGCAGCAGTCAGGGGTCAATAACTCAAGGCCCACTGGCAGGATTTGGCCCACAAAATGACTGGATCCAACTAGCAGCAAAGGGGATTGATGGCACACAGCTCAGCCCAGTGTATCTCCTTTTTCTACCCTGCATTGTGTCTCTGATCCTCTTTGCAGCCCTCCGTCCTGCTCCTTCTTGCCCCCTACAGTGGGTACTGTCTACCACTGCTGCCAAATTTTCCCCTCTCCATTGCCATTGGGAACATGATTTGGTGGCATATGCCAGAGGCGGTAGCATATAGCAGACACAGCAGCAGGTGGCTTGGGAGCCATGGAGGGGGAAGCTGCTGGGGGGAGTAATGGCAGCAGGAGCTGTGTTCTCACCCCTTCAGTATGTAGTTTGACTTAACTGGGTTTGTTTCACTTCTGTACATAGGAGATAACGGGCTTGGAAGACACCAGTGCAATCTTTGATTATACTTTTCTGCCTTGACTTCATTACATCTGCTTCAATTATGCAGGGCTTATGGAACAGTTATAGCATGTGTTGGCAGAATTCAAGTTTGCCTTTGTTTTGCCTGACCTGGAAGAAATCAACTCAAAAGGGAAGAGACAGGGCTGAATTAATGTGAAGTCTTAGGCATCCCATGATATGGTTTGTCTCCATGCATGGAGAGTCCTGCACTCCAAGTTGGAGTGGTAGGTGTCTTTATTCCCTAGAGAAGCAAGGGCAACAAAACAAAGTTCTTTTCTTTTGGTGGCATCAGTAGTGATCCCTCTGTCCTTCCCCAGAGAGGCAGAGGTGTCATCAGGTGAGCTTTCCTGTATATATCCCAAGAACAAGGGAGTAATTTCCTGGATGGATGAGCTGGGTATGCTGCACTCTTCTTCAGGCACAGTCTTCTGGCAGAATATAGTTGAGAAAACTCCCCAGAAGCTTGGATTTTGGAGTTGACAACCCACGAGGATGCACAAGGCAGTTCACTCCCAGAGCTATTGTTGCAGATGCAGGGAGGTATCTGTGCATTAATTACACTCAAATCGCATTTTCAAGTTCTTCTTTGTCAACCATGATGGCTAGAAACTTACCCTTTTTTTTTTTTGTTGAGATTATGGTATAATCCCATGACTTTGGGGCTGTAGGCATTGGTTTATAGTGTCTCTATTTTACTCCAGCCCTGGGAAAAGCCTCCATACCTGTTGAAATATCTTCATGCGAATGCATGCAGTGGAACAATTTAGGGACAACTGTAGGAGTAATATTCACATTTGTATCTTGTTGACTGATAACTAGACTGAGACCACAGACTCATTTTATGCAGACATATTGGTAATGACTTTCAAACACTATACAGGAAGTGAACCAATGACCTGGAGGTTAAAGGTAGAACCATGCACTCCCAATTCCTAAAGTCAGGCAATCTTCGAAGTTAAGCACTTAAATAAGATTTCTTTTTTAGCTCTTGAATATTACAGTTTCAGTTTAGAACCTGAGCCTAATCATCAGAAACTCTTTGGATTACAAGGCAGGTGCAAATAATGACATGAACTGAATTGTATGCAGCATGTGCCATTTAAGTTACTTCCAAACCACAGGATAAACACTTTTTTTTTTGCTTGAGAAATGAAGATGGGCAGCTAATTACACAGTGCAGAGTATTTAGTTCCAACACATCAGACTCAGAAACTCTCAGACCAGCAAGCAGATGGTGGATAAGAATGGATGAGAAATCCAGTTACATTGTCCCCACGACACAAATTCAAAATGGGACCCTACTTACCCCAAATGTTCATTGCCACTTTTCTTTACTGACTCCCCTAACTTACAGTCACACACAGGGTTGCAGGTAGTGAGCAAGGTTTTCTCTTTAGCTCCTCATTGCTTTTTGTATAGGCTATTTTTTATGGCTTCTGGGCAGTCAGCCAAGGATTCCACCTCCTGACTTTTCCAGCTGGCTCCGCTGCCCCTGCTGTGACCCTCAGAACAGAGGAATGGCCATCACTGCTAATTTCCAGTCCCCAAGCAACAGCACATTTTACCCCATGGGGGGCTTGAATGTGAGGGAGGTAGAGCTGGAAAAATGACATGGAAAATCGGGGAGAGAAAAGGCAAAGAGGTAGACAGGACTCTGCCAAGAGAAAGTCCAGTAATAAAGAAAAGTAGAGAAAGTCAGTAGTGAAGAGAAAAAGATGACAGAGGGCATTAAGACAGAGCAAGTGGGGAAAGACACAAGGCAGTGATATAGATTTCATCACATGCAGCTCCCTTTGGGTCCCTAGGCCAAATGACCATGACCAATTTACAGGTGGGTCAACTGTGAACAATCTTTGGTACCAGTCCAAAGCAAGGCTCAAACTTACATCTCTGGTGTCATAACAAGATGCCTTGATTCCTCTCTCACCAGAGGGACAAAAGACTAAGAAAATCTTCTGCGTATGATACAAGTCTGGGATTCCTGTGTTCAACTCCCAGCTTTACAACTTAGCTGTAGTGTGAATTTGGAAAGGTCATGTGTCCTCCCTGGACTTCAGCGTCTGAATTTATAAAAACGGGTATAAATTTCAGTTGGCGGGGTCTTGTTTCCCTTTAAAAAATTTGGCTTATTTTTACAAAGTGAACATGAGAAATTTTGATTTGTGATTGAAAAGTTTTCAAGAAAATCTCAACAGCACTCACAAAAACTTATTTTGTGAAAAGCATAATTTTCAGCTGAAGAAAGATTTCCGGTGGAAATTTTTTTATTAGTTGTAGTAATAAAATTGAGCTGCCTCACAGGCAGGAGAAAACACTTCATTATCTGGGGATGGAAGTATTATCATAAATTAGATCGACAGAGACCAAGCTGATTCAGGAAAAGCTGGCTCACTGCATATGCTCCCATATGCAAAAATTTCACTTGAAGATCCACTTAGACCTTGGTAGCTATGCCTGGGCCATCTTCCCTCTCAAATATCACTCCCAGGTTCTCCCCTCAAATATCACTCTCAGTGATAAGAGAAAGAGCAAAAAAAAGGTATTGCCTCTCTGTCTTAGTCCTCTGGGTGGACAGATTCCTCAAGTATTTTTCCACAAATGTTGCTCTGAGGGTCCACTTTGGAAACTGGAGGTGTGGCAGGAGATACTTGCATTTTTTTAGCTGATTGTCAGCTCTGATGTACCTTCTTGTTGCTTTTCCCATCGTCCCAGTAGTATCAGGAACTTCCTGCGGTTCAGGCAAAGATTTGGGACTCTTTTTCTGTTTCCCTGTTGGTTCCCTCTGTTGTCTCTCTCCCAACACCCACTGGCCAGTTTGTTAGATGGGGCAGCATTTGTAAGGTGAATCTTACTGACCTTTCTGGATACTGCCACAGCAGTTTTCTCAAAGCTGCCCGATCTCTAACCACAAACACTGCTTGAGGGCAGGACTATACACTTTTAATTAGGAGAACCAGAAATCCTTCTGGATCTGCAGCTGTGGTGCAAACAAAGGAAGCCTGATGAACTGGTCCCATAAGACTGAACTGCTGGCACAGGAGAGAACAACATCAATCACAGGAAAAAGAAAGGAAAGATAAAGGAAAGAAAGGAGAGCAAGTGTCTCGCAGTAGTGAGTTTTGGAATCCATCCTGTAGTTTGGCATCCAAATGGAGGCTTAAAAGAGCTAAAATGGTACCATAAATCACCCACCAATTTATTATGATATGATTACATTTATTTCAGGAGATGTCACACAGGATAACTCCATTAATTAAAATGGAATTAACACAGGGCATCTTGCCATGTCTTGCAATATATCAGAGGATAATTTGGAAGATGACTTGCGTCACCAGTGTAGGATGCCATGGGAGCTGTCCTCTGCATAGACAGGTTATCAGATTATTATTTGCCTGCCTTCGTTACTGGTGAAGTTAGCTTTGCAGGAGCACATTTTTAAATAGGTGTATTTAGTGACTAATAAGCACATAAGAGTTCAGGATGCTTGATTAGTATTTTTAGTGAACTCTGGTGTTCAAAATTATACTGTTACTAGTTCAGAGGGCTCAGTAGGGGATCTTACAGGCTTATTTAGCCAGGCTGGGAGATAGAGAAGAATTACCTCACACTGGAAGCCATTGAACACTGTGCCACTTCTTGCTCTCAGGCACAGTATAGGTATAGTATGGCTCTCTGCTCCCCACCAAGAGGATAAAAGATGTGTGTCTTCACAGACAGTCAAACAGCATGATACTACCCCCCCAAATAATAGAATTGGCTTAAAAAAATCACAATATTCCTTCAGTTGCCCAAAAGGAGGCACACTATTCACTTTGCCTTCTAAAGCATAAAAAAAGAAAAGAAAGCTGAGATTCTCATGTAATTGCATGACTTCAGGAATTTGGGCTTAGCAGGAGGCTCATGGTACTGTGCGAATAGGCAAAGCTGCCTGCTCTCTGAAAGAGTCATAGAAAGAGTCATTTTTTTTTCCTACAGTGAACCAGGGACTTACAAGAAAAAGGAAAACAGGGTGACCTCTGTACACCTCTTACACTTCCTGACTCACTGAAAATTCTGCCTAGAACTGTATTTGATCCCAGGAAGTTAAGCCCTGTTTTGCTTCACCTTCTGATAAGTATTCAGGATCCGCATTTTAACTTAGGGAGGTGCGAGCCTCATATTTCTAACCATGTCAACCTTGCTGTTATAAATATAATTTTCCTTGTTGCTTTAAAATGTTTTCTCCAGGCTTCCAGAGCCAGATTGTGTTCTCTGATGAACACAGCTGTTTCTGTTCAGGTAAATGGGGGCCATAGCTACAGGCAGATGAAGGTTTAATTTGGCCCTTAGCCAAGAAGTCATTTTGTAGGTAGTTTTTACAAATTGGCTTCACTGTTTATAAGCTGATTTTCTTAAGCAAGCAAGCAAACAAACACACATCTAATTAAGGGTTGGTTGGTATTTACAATATTAACAATGGCTTATGTTTACAAAGTACAAGTTTACACAACTATGGATTATTTGTACTTAGGTACACTGTAGAAGCCAGTAAGCCAGTGCCTCATTGTTCTCAGTAGTGTCTCAACACGTAACCAAGAGATGGTGTCTTCCCCAAAAAGTGTGCACTGGTGAAAGTGATATATTCTTTATATAAGACAATCACTT
Organism: Crocodylus siamensis; assembly: GCF_052110815.1. Classification (NCBI taxonomy): domain Eukaryota; kingdom Metazoa; phylum Chordata; order Crocodylia; family Crocodylidae; genus Crocodylus; species Crocodylus siamensis. Next base: position 23,641,044 of record NC_143409.1, read on the forward strand.
GTTATCTCAGTCATGGCCTAGATCTACAAAGGGACTTGGCATGCAAGTTGAGTTGCTCAGCATCTCAGCCTGGGGGGAATGGAATTCAAAGCCTTGAGTTAGGCACCTAAGTTCCTTGGAGAGTGCATGGTGAGACTTAGGTGCATATGAATGGGATTCACATCACTCAACATGCTAAGTGGAGGGGGACACCTAAGCCAGGTAACAGGAAACCTTGAGGAGAGAGGAGCATTTGAAAATCCTGCCTCTATTCCAATTTGTACCTATTTGCAGACCCATTTTAGATGCCTGTGTGAGATGGGGAAGCCCAAAATTCCTTCCTAGATTTAGATGCCCAAGCAGGTCCTTTGAGTACAGACAACCAGCTTGCTCTTTTCTTTTAAAGAATGTCTGGAGAAGGGGGTTGTACCATTCACTTTTTTATATACCAGTAATAGTCTACTAGTTAGAGCACTCAGCCAGAGGTGGGAGACCTGGTTTCTAGGGCCTGTGTGCACCTCCTCCTCTGGCTGTGCTTCGGAGGTGCTTTGTGCTAACACAATGGTGTTGATATGTGTTAGGTGCACTGAGAGCATGCCAACTAGATCAGATTCCTCAGAAGAAGACTGTGTTAAAATCCTGCATGGAGTTTAATTCTATGCTGCAAATACAGCACAGAACTCTAAGGGTTAATGGAGCTCCAGCAGGTAAAGTCAGCTATCACCAGGTGACCTATCACCTGGACAAGGGAGAAGAGACTGATGTCATATATCTTGACTTCAAAAAAGCCTTCGATCTGGTATCCCATGATCATCTCTTGGTGAAACTGGCCAATTGTGGCCTTGGGTCCACCATGAGCCGCTGGCTGGGAAATTGGCTCTGAGGTCAGACCCAGAGGGTTGTAATTGATGGGAGTCACTCATCATGGTGCCCTGTGACCAGTGGGGTCCCCCAAAGCTCTGTCCTTGGACTCATATTGTTCAACATCTTCATTAATGATGCGGACATTGGAGTCAGGAGCGGACTGGCCAAGTTCGCCGATGACGCCAAACTTTGGGGCAATGCATCCACACCAGAAGATAGGCGGGTGATCCAGGCTGACCTGGACAGGCTCAGCAAATGGGCGGACAAGAACCTGATGGTGTTTAATGCTAAAAAATGCAAGGTTCTCCACCTTGGGAGGAAAAACCTGCAGCATCCTCATAGGCTTGGCAGTGCTACGCTGGCTAGCACTATGGAAGAAGGAGACTTGGGCGTCTTCATTGACCACAAGATGAACATGAGCCTGCAATGCAATGCTGCAGCTAGTAAAGCGACCAAAATGCTGGCTTGCATCCATAGATGCTTCTCAACCAAATCCTGGGACGTCATTTTCCTCTTGTACTCAGCCTAGGTGAGGTCGCAGCTGGAGTACTGCGTCCAGTTTCGGGCTCCACAATTCAAAAAGGATGTGGAGAAGCTTGAGAGAGTCCAGAGGAGAGCCACACACATGATCAGAGGTCAGGAAAACAGACCTTACGACAACAGGCTGAGAGCCATGGGGCTCTTTAGCCTGGAAAAGCGCAGGCTCGGGGCAATCTGATGGCCACCTATAAGTTTATCAAGGGTGACCACCAGTACCTGGGGGAATGTTTGTTCACCAGAGTGCCCCAGGGGATGACAAGGTCGAGCGGTTATAAACTACTGCAAAACCGTTTCAGGCTGGACATAGGGAAGAATTTCTTTACTGTCCGAGCCCCCAAGGTCTGGAACAGTCTGCCAGCGGAGGTGGTTCAAGCACCTACATTGAACACCTTCAAGAGCAAATTGGATGCTTATCTTGCTGGGATCCTATGACCCCAGCTGACTTCCTGCCCTTTGGGCGGGGGTCTGGACTCGATGATCTTCTGAGGTCTTTTCCAGCCCTAATGTCTATGAAATCTATGAATGTATGCATGCTACGGAAATCCCAGAGATGCATTGGAATTGGGGCATAAACTTAAAGTATTCTAGCACTGCTCTAGAATAGACAGCCACTGGAAACTGCAGAGTTACCTGAGATTCTGATGGAACATCGCGTTCTGCTTACCACCCCTTCTCATGACTCACATTTGTACATTCTTTCCACCACCTGACGTGTCCCCTGAAGGGAACAGAGGTATGTGATATAGACTAGAGCCAGTTATGACAACTTTATGACCCTCAGGATGTCAGAGTCCTCATACACCTTACAAAGGCAGCCAGGATTGGGACCAAGAGCTAAAGCCACCATGTGTAAATGCTGTTAATAGTTGCTCAGTAAGGTCATTTACTTTGTCTTCACACCAGTTTGCCTCCTATGTAATATAGTAACACTCAGAATGCTTGTATAAATGTCTGAACCTCACATTTAGCACCAAATAATCGGTGTCATGCTGCTTTTATAATAATTAAGCACCAAAATCCAATCATACTAATGTCACCAGTAGGACCCAAAGGGTTATTATAAAGCAGCAGCAGGCAAAGACTCAAGGGAGGGAATTACTACAGCATTTAGATTGTAGGAGATCATGTAAATTACAAATAATGAAAGAGAAATATTGCAAAGATCCATAATCTCTGTGTATAGATTAACAACAGGCTTTTGAAATGTCAAAAAATTGCAACAGTGATAATGAAATATTAAGGTTGGGGGTGAAAAAAACCTGGGAAAAATTGTTTCTCCGTCAGAAATTCTCTAACCAGCAGTGGCTTTGGATCTTCTTTTTTATTTTATTTTATTTTTTTGAAGGACTGAGATCAGAGCTGGATATGTACAGCAATGAAAGCAATCATAAGAATGTATTGAAAATGAAGGCAATTTTAACCATTGCATTTATTTCCTATAAACATTTGCTAGACTAACATTTCTATCACAAATTTTTGCTCACTAACATTTGAATGTATTCAGCAAAAACTTTTGATGAAAACTTGTTACGGCCATCTTGAAAACTTTTTCATGTCCCTTTTCCTGTTTATAAAATTGTCAATGACATAATCATATAGCTCACCAAGCAAACATCAAATAGTAAACAATGACCAATTGATATTTAGTCAAAGTGAATAAATTCACCCAAAAGTTGGAATAATAAATTTGTCAAAACCAAAGAGTGTTGTTAGATAATTTTCGTATTGAAAAGGGGAAAATGAAAGCAACAAGCTCATTAGTAGCTTATGATCTTCTGCTCATAGCTTAATGTTTATGCAATAGAAGTACACAGTGTTCATGTCTTGTATTTTTTTGATGTCAGGCAAAAAGTAAATATATGCAAAAAATGTGGATGGATTGAATGTGCCTGATGAGCAGTCCACAATGGCTGAGCGACCATGAATTATTATATTCATAGTACTGCTTATCTAATTATTTTTTCACTTTTTATTGTTGCATTTAGTGCTGATGGAAAGTGCTGAGTTTACAGTCCTTGAAACTGACATCCTCGTTTCGTCTGCAGAAAATAGCTTATAGTATCAACCGTGGCAGCGCAGGCTTTTTGTGCAGCTTTTCTGGTATCACAGTCTTCACAGAGAAGGAATTACCTCTCAGTAAAAGCATAATTCATTAGCCATTGAGACTTACAGTTTTGAGATTGGGAGTGCTGAGATTGTCAGCAAGGACACCAATTGTTGTTAAAAGATGTGGCAGATTATGTGGACTAGAAACGGAATTGAGACAGGGACTCATATCACAGACTCCAATAAAAGCCGTGTGTAGACAAAATGAGGGGCATGTGCACGTGACATTTTAAAACAGGTTAAATGCTTCTGCGCTGCTTTAATGGTGTTGGTGTTTGCATGTGTCGGCGGCATATTGCGCAGTAATTCCAGCTGCTGTAGTAAATGCGGTGGCATAATGTGCCTTAAATGACTTGGGGCACAGGAAACTAAAACTCCTTCAAGGAGTCCTACAGCTATGGAGTGAAGCACTGGGCTCTGTGGAGATCAGGGGCTCTGGAGGAAGCCCGTGCAGGCAACCTGGCAGCAGCCCAGGAAGGCAGGCTCAGCCCAAGAAAAAAAAAAGCCTGAGGTTTTTTTGGGTTTTTTTGCCCTGGAGCCTGCCTGCCTGCCTGAGCTGTGTGGGGTACCCGGTGCTTCCCTACCTGGCTGCAGTGCCCCCCAGGACCACCCGAGCTGGGTGCCTATGAGTGAGTGCAGCCGGGGGTGGGGATCTGCCGCTGCCAGTGAGGGAAGTGCCAACCCCCACCACAGCCCAGGGACCAGTCCACCCACCAGCAGCTCGCCCACCCCTTACCTGCCTCTCCACCAGCTGGGGGGGGAAGTGCATGGGTGTGTGCACGACATGGGGGTTTACTTGGCCCTAAATTGAAGTGGTGTTTTTAAAAACCCACCACTTCGATTAAGGGCCCCAGTTTCATCTACACATGCCCTAAATACCTCATCAACTTCTGACTGCTGCTCACCTGGCCCAGGTTTGAGTTAAGGAAAAAGGTAATGGAAAGTGACATATTTTAATGAGAATCCCTTGACCCAGTCCTCTGGCATGTTTTGAATAGAATGCAAAGCAGCCTGGCTTCACCAACCCCAACCCTACTGTCATCTCTCTGAAGGTGCTGGCATGGGCACAGACACAGCCCTGTGTCATATGCACTAACATATCTAACAGTTGTGATTTTTCCTCATTCATTGCACATGATTTTTGTGTAGCTTAGAATCACTTTCAGTATCTTGATGTCCTTACCAGCCATTAAAATGCTGCTTACAGGATATTTTCTGTGCCCAACATGCCAACAGAAGATATGGGTGCTATATTTAATACCAGACCCTCTCATTTCCCTCAGAAACATATTAATGGCCTCAGCTGATGTAAATTTGCAGAGCTGCACTGACTCCACTGAAATGGAAATTTATTTTAGAATTTATCCAGAGGCTCAGATAATTCTCTATATCCAGCTACTTGCTTTACATTTTACTACTCATCTACATTTTTCTCTATCATTTTATATTTTTTACCTTCTTAATAGCTCTTACTAATATATGAGATAGCCTATCAGTGTCTTTATAGGCAATGTAATATGGCATATCCTGTCATCAGCATCTTACAAAATTTGTTGTTTTTGTATATCAGAACCATTAGTCCTTGGGCTGGATCTCACAGTCTGGAGGGTTTTTACTTCACTGAGCTGCTTATATGTCATAATACTTTTGAAAACTCCGGTGGCTGGGCACCCACACTGAAGACAGTAAATGTATTTTACAATCTGAGTTACTTTTGTTGCATAACCTGGGTTCTTTCTTCCAGCAGAGAGTTCATGATCTCTGTCCCTTTTTTCTCATTCCTAACTCTTTTTCTATCGTTCGTGACTCTGATTACGAAGTGACCTATTACCATTTGTCTTTTATTCCTGAACGCTTTAGCAATGACATCTTTCATGTTGATGTCTGTATTCATCTATCTTTTAGATTTCTGTAGACCTTTATACTTTTCCCCCTTCTTTATGGCAAATGGCAACTCATCAGTGCATTTGCTTCTGTCTCCCCACACAGCATCCTCAGACAGTTCTGCCACTGCATGTCATTCCTGACCTACAACACTTATGTTATTCCCTGGGCCACCTGTGAGCTGAGAGTGACATGAGGCACTTTTGTGGTGTTAGCTATATGCTTGGAGGAGAACACTGTGCTCATGTGATGTATACATGTGATATAAAGGCAAGATTTGGACCCATCAACCACACTTGCACCAGTACTTTGCAACAATTAATACAAAAACACCTAGGGAGGATTTTATTAAGGGTTACTTCCTCTGTTTGAAGATGAGTGATCACCTTTGAGAACTTCATGCATTATTATGGATGGCTTGATGGGAGAGGTAACAAGAAGAAACCTATTGCTTAAGTACAGCAAGCACAGAGGTTTTCATGTGTGGCTAAGTTGGCTCAAATAATAGCTTTTGAAAAATAAAATGGGAATACATAAAGTAAAAGGTACAAGTTCATGCAAATCAAAATGATCAATAACCAAATAAAACCATTACCAGTCACAGGGGACTGGTACTGAAGTTACATATTAAAAAATTAGGAAATGCTTCAAATCACCAGGATGTCTTCTGTGCTAAAGTCCTTGGAGCCTTTTGATTCATTTGAATAGTTTGCTTTCCATTTAAAGAGCTGTGTATTGAAAAATCCCAAAGTAACCACTTAGTGCAGCATTCCTAATGTTTATTTAACATAGATATTCATAAGAGTAAATGAACTAAGCCAGAAAGCAGTACAGAACATACTTCCGCAGCAGCTCTTGAGTAGTTCTGTACAGCTCATTAGCTACCCAATGCTGCGATGTGTATAGTACTCTCAGCTCTCATTAAAGCTAACTGAGAGCTGATGACACTCATCATTGCACAGAAGGATCTAAGAGCCCCTCCTCTCATGCCTCCATGACTGTGGGGGCAGGGACATATTTCCCCCAATACCTAATATTATTTGGCACTTATTTATTATGCATTTGATGTGAACTTCTCAAAGAGCTTTATATAAGGGAGGATATATTATTATCTCTTTTAAAGGAGGGAAAATAAAGGGATAATAAAGACTTACTCAAAATCAAGCCCAGATCAAGTCTATAGTCAAGTTTTTTAGAACTAGTGTTTCTACACTTCAAGAACCATGTTCTGATAAACAGCCCAAAACACCTTTCTTTAAGGGTCATTTTTACATGGAAAAATACAGAGCAAACCAGAATCCCAACACAAGATGTATAAAGAAGCTTAACATCTCAGTGACCTCAGGTACTTTTAGACAATAACAGAAGAGCACACACATAAGGCCCCTCACCTATACTAGGACTGAATTTGGAGGACTATCTCTAATTAAGTCCATGCATATATATTTTAGAAACCTTTAGCTTATTAAAATATTGTGGAAAAATCATATATCAGAGCCCTTTACTTAACACACACAGAGTGCATATTTCACTTTTTATTTTAAATCAACTGTTTTGAATGTGAATTTTATCCATGACCTAATAATAGGTAAAAAGTGCTGGAAATCAGGAATACATTTTCTTCCTTGAAGATATACCACATTTCCCTGGCTGTGCTGAGCCTGTCCTTCAATAAAGCACTGTTAAAAAGGGTAAAGCAAAGGTCGTTGACTTCAAATATTGCATAGTCATGCATCAGAGAGGAATTTGAAAACATATAAAGCAGTTTTCTGTCTAGTCACTACTACTATGCATACACATTCCCCAAAACAATAGAGTGTGTCCAATTATACATTGTACTAAAATGGAAAATTATTCATAATATATTTTTTATCTTGTTTAAGAGTACTCTTACTTTTTATGGAAGTGGAGGTATTTGTGTCATACTTGGACATCTTCACAGAGTAACATGAATCATACATGATTTATCTGTGTGTGACTAATATTTTTAGCTTTGATCACTCTTTAACTGAATGCAGGGCCCTTAAATGCCATCACAATAGATGCTATGTGCAGTAGGAGCAACATAAGAACTAACTAACGATAAACAAACTACTGATTTCAGGTAGCAACTGTTATATTATTAAGGTTTCATTTGGGCCTACACAACCAGAGTTGACTACTTGTACACTGAAAAGTGGACCTGCTCCTATAACATTTACTCTCCTGTAACTTAAACAAGTATTTTTTCCATATACAAGGAGTCTCACCAATGAATGGAGAATATTTGTGTGAATAAGCCATATCTGTATGTTAGTAAAGATTTGCTGGATTGGGTTCTGTGATGATTATAGGGGATAAATAGTATCTGCTCTATAGTCTTTGCCTTGTTGTTTGCCGTGCTGCATTTGTTAGAAGGTTCACTAGTGGTTTGAATTAAGTCCTTCCAAAATGGAGCTTTGATATTCAAGGCTACCACTCAGCAGAGAGGGGTTTTGCATTCATTAATATTGCCTTGGGATAAAGGAAAGAACAGGAGAGCCCTGACTGACCTTGGACATTTATAAAGGTAATCTAATTTGTGCTTGTTTGCTACTTTTTCATTAAAGCCACTCCTGGAATGTTTCTTATCATGAGTTTTGTTTCCCTTGAGAAAAGTTTTAACAAATAGAGTAAATCCAGGGCAGAGCTGGTCCAATGACTGAACTCTTTACTGCAATGCAGAAGACTTGTTTGCTCTCTCTTCTCTTATCTGGTGGATTTACAAGTGTTGTGGGAGCTGTTGCTCAGAATTGCTTGGAACTGACATGGACAAAAGTTTAATCATGCAAGGCTAAATTCATCAACCAACCTGTGGCCAACATACAGGTGATATGTAATGCCTATACAATTGACTGGGCCTGTGAAGGAAAATGTGAGTCCTTTTTGCTCACATGAGGTATGCCGTGGTTAGCAGTCCAGTCTGCATCTGGCATACAATTTAGAAGGCAGGGATGAAAATCTGATTAAAAAAATTTCTTGCAACTGTACAATTAGGAGACAGCTTGATAGAGGCCATGTCCAAAAACAACTGTTGTCAGCGATTAAAAGAAATGCTGTGGTTCTGAGAAATGTTAACAGTTCTCTGCAGAAACTTTCTTTGTTTTTTCAACAAAAAGTATATTTGTTATACCACAGACTAACTGCATCTATTCAGGAAAGAAATGGCCTTGAATCATTGTTTCATCTTAGGAACCACAGGTGATGTTGTACACATTCTGTTTACAACCTCAGGGGTTAGTGAAAATGAAACCAAACTAAGAAAACACAGGCCATTGACCAGAATGAGACCTGCCAACATTTCCTTCTTTAATCTCTTAACCAAACAATAAGACACATGACAGCACAACAGTGAGGATGAGGTTTCACAGCCTGCAGAGTATCCCAATTTTACACCAAAAAAGATACTTTGCTCATCTTATTTACATACCGCACATTGAATAACCTCTGCAAGATGCTGTGCTTCACAGCAGACTTATTTTTTTGAGAAATGTAGATTAATAATCCACCTTGCTTAAAAAATGAGCTTCAATATTTGTGCGAATCGTAGAGTGAAAAAAATCAATGTGCTATCGACTGCTGGGGATGATCACATTCATTTTGCCCTTTGTGGTTGGTGAAATCCATGCTGCAATTACAGAGACAGGCTGGCAGCAAAGAGCCTCAGTTGGGCTTTCAGCTCCACATTAATCCAAAACTCACCATTTTAATGCAGATATAGATTGCCACGAGTCAATAGCTGACTACTTGAATTGTGAAGTAGCAGTTCCATGCTATATTGGCAGGACTGGTTGTTACAGTATCTTCAAGTATTTTGAAATTTCAAAGCATTGCTATATGAAAGTGAAGAGCGTAACTGACACCAGAGTGGAGAGAAACTATTCAATTAATGCTATTAAAATGAACTCGGAGAACTAAAATACAGACGCAGAGCTTGTGAAAGTGTAAATAATCTTAAAATAGATTCAAACCTTTTTTACACTGTATAATATTGCCTATGTATCTTCTTTGGAAGCTCAGATTAATGTTGCTCAGGTATTCTGTGCTAAAGTGTGTAAGGACTGCATTTTTATAATTTAGGCCCAGATTTTGATCTCACTTACACTGTAAGGGTAAATTCAGTGTGTCCTTGCTGAAGTGTGTTAAATCACACTCAACTTACAATAGTGTAATTAAGATCAGAATATGGCCTCTAATAACACTTTCATTTAGGTCACCCTATATGCTGTATCTGATTTTATGCAAAAAATCTGGGAACTAGCAGACCTTGACAGTCTTCCTTCTATAGTGGATTAGTTGTTGAATGAACATAGGTCTTTATTTCATGTACGGGAGCCTGCTTCTTGTGATGATTCTGTTAAACCAAACTATTTCTGATACAGTGTTTTGCATCCTCACAAAAATGGTGGAATGCAGCACAGTAAATGCATAGGCAGCAGCATTTTATGCTTGTCATTTATGGTTCACAGAAGCTTGATCCAAAGCTTACTGGTTTCCATGAAAAGCCTTCCACTGAGCTTGTGTTGCCCCACAGCGACACAGAACTCCACTGTTCCAGCTTGCACAGAACCTAGGGCCAAAAGAGCCAAAGCAGCTTTTGCTGCTTGGATTAAGGTACAATATTCATTAGTGCATTGTAGCAGGAGGCTTATGATGTGTAGTTGAATGGTTCTAATTCTCCTCACTACCAGAAGACAGTGATGTGTGCATGTGCATGTCCATGCACATATACAGAGGTTATTTATCACAGAACAATTTGCCAGTGGCAATTTTGGCTATTAACTCTAGAGCTAATAGCAAATTCAGACATTTGCCAGTCAACGTGGAAGTCTAGTATTTAGTCTGTCCTCTCCTCACCTACACAACCCCGTTCCTTCAGTTACAAGAAGGAGCTCGCAAGGTTGACTTAGCCTTCTGCAAGATAATGTAGCATGTGGAGTACTTCCATTACTAGGGGTAGTGTGACTGTTCAGCAAGATCTCCTAGCACATCTATGACCGCTTAAAAACAGCAGATAATAATATAGATAATAATAAATAATACCACACAATATGATTGTAGGCAGTAGCCCTAGGTATCATACTGTTAGATTAGGCAAGTAAAATCAAAAGATGTTTTCCTTTGTTCCTGTCTGAAATGTACACTTATTTGATGTTGGTGAGCCTTCATATGGTTTTAGATTCCTAATAACGAGAACTGTACAGACTATGCACCTACAAGGCTTTGTGAAGGATTTACAAAAGAAAGAGGATTCACTATGGTGTTATGTGTTGGTATTCTGTGTAGGTTTTCTTGGGCTGAATAATCTATTTTAACAGTCTCCTTTAAAAATATTACAGATGGTAGCAGGGATCTGAATCCTGATTGGAGAAAAATAAATGAAGACCTCTGCTGTTCACCTGTGGCATGTGTGTTCTTTTTTTGAAAATTAAGTTCCATTAAAATTTTTAAACACTGACTCAAATATTACTGAAGTAAATAGTGAGGATGTTAGTTATTGAGAAATTCATATTTTCCCCAGGAACACATCTGCACAAGTTTGCAATAACTACAGTTAGTTCTAGAGGCAGTATTTCACTTATCTCCTATGTCTAGCCTATCCTAACTAAAATTACTGAAGGACGTTATCTCAGATATAAATCCTGCTAATGACAACGCAACCTTAGGTCCTGATCCTGTAAAGTGCTAAGTACCCTCCATTCCTATTAAATTCACTAGAAGGACACTCATTTCCCCTCTGGACCTGAACAGGTGCTAGGAGAAAGCCTGGCCTCACCTGGGACTCATGTTATCTTTTCCTGATTAGTAAAGAAGTCTTTCCTTTGTTATTTCTGTAGCTGCTCTTGCCAGCAGGAATCTCTGGCTGGTTCCTCTCTTCACAAGCCCACATAGCAGTGATAGGGTGGGAGGAGGAGTCTGAAAGTGTTTATGAGACAAATCCCAAGAGGTGCGATCATTTCTTTGCTTAACACTTCACAGGATTAGAACCTTAAGCACTTCAGCCCACTCCCTGAAGTATACTTCTCCCCTTTCCCTCTATGCTTCTACATGTCAACAATGAAGTTTTCAGGTTGTCCAGCTCCAAGTTGATTTTTAATGCCTCTGAAAACTTTGTACTCCAAGAAAGTTAATTTCCAACACAATTCAGAGAAAGTAAAGCCCACCTTAACAATCCCCATTTGGAATAAGAAAAACCTAATAAACTCTTCATGTTTACTGCCTTTACACAAGGCCCCAGACTATGGATTACCTTTTTATTACTCCTTGTTGTAAGTTTTTTTTCTATATTATTAGTTTTTAACGAAACAGAGGAGAGAGGAGAAAATTGTTATCTTCCCTGTGGACATTTCCAGACTTCAGAATGAAAGTTTGACCACAGATGTGTGCTCCATAGTATTTCAAAATAGTTTTCACTGCTTACCTAGGCTACCCCCATTTGAAAAGATAACCTTTCCCACTGCTCTAGTAACAGTTGTTTGACTACATTATGTAAACACTCTATACTTTCAATATTTCTGACATACTCTTGAAGGAAATGCCCTTTTGTAAACTATACAAAATGAGCACACAAACACATGTATCTTGAACCCTGTAGGAGGGGGTGTGGTTTTGCTTTCTAACCGAATATGCACTCTAATATGCACAAGCAGCAAACAGCCCTAAAGGCTGTTCTACTAATGGAGGGCTGACGGGATGTAATGATGCCACAGCCAGGCCTCCCAGTACCACGAGAGAGATGGGTAGCCAGGGGAATGGCAAAGGAAAAAGGGAATCTTCTCATTTTCTAGCTCAGACAAGTATATGCTGCCAGAATACAAGCACGTGCTTGTACTGAAAGGTAAAATTAGGCAAACACCTAATTCATCTTTAACAATTCCTTTTTAGCTACAATGACTGTTTTTATCACATCCAGTGGAATTTTCTAATGATACTTAATGTTGAAATAAGGAATGCTGGTAAATCTAAATTGGCTGAGATTGAGCTGCAGATATTAGTACCTATTACTTACGCAATAGTATTTCTGATTGTTTCACCATTAGTTCTTGTAGAAGAAGCATTTCCTTACATTATTTTACAAAGTATAGCACAGCTCATTCTTCTGTGTAAAGGGTCATGATCTAAACTGTAGTCTCATTGGCTCCTTTTCCTCCCAGTAGCTATAGCATGTGCTATAATTTAATATCTTGCCCCTTTGCACAGATTACTACATTCCTTGTTTCGATTTTGTATTAAACAACATTCTCTTGATGACAGTGAGGGCTTTGATATTTTTTTATAAATTAGCTTTGCAAATAACTGTTTACATGCTAAAGTAAACAGAGACTTGAGCATATGGTTCCACATAGATGCTGGTGTCAAACAACGATCATTTTTCTCACCTCTCTTGTTTAGCGTTGTCATTGATTTAAGAGAGAAACTGTACGTGGATACATCATAATCATAATACGGTTCAAGAAAACTACCTGGAAGTAGTGAGGCTTCTACACTTAGATTAGGATTTTCCTGGTATAATACTTTTCTTAAATGACAGCTCAACTAAGATGCAGGCAAAGACCAAAAAACTATCTAGCATTTAAAAAAAGACACAATTAATAATCAGTTATGAAAAAATCTAATGATAATCCCTGCAATTCTTAAACTGAAACATTATTTTAGAAGTCAAAGCAGCAGTGAGTCAGTTCACATATCTTTGCAGAAAAGTGCAAGCTAAGACTATGTCTTGAAGGAAATACCATTCTGAATTGGCAAATTGAACGCTTCATTCACCACAAAGTACCAGTACTAGTTGTTAGCTAAAACATTTTTCTACCTTACCTTGAGGTGAAAGCTGGAATTCTACCAAAGGTGCAGAGAAGTGTCTAAATACCTTCAGTAGCAAAATATCTCCTGTAGCAATACCACCTCAGAAAAACACTAGGTTTTCAATGGAATTAATGCATCAGCGTTCAGCAACAACTTAGTTCTAAAGACGTCCAGAAAAGAAGATGGGAGTATCTTGTACATCAAAAGGGTGAACTGAACGAACCTCTCCATTTGACAGGTCTCAGACAGGGAAAGGATGTACGGCCTAGTAACACAGAGGACATTCAGTGCTCTTGTTTGTATCCTAACCAATTTTTGATGGCACAGGAAAGATTCAGATTCAGATTCAGATAACTATAACACCTCTGTTACAAGTGTTCTTTATAATGATGTAGTCTTTTAATAAAGATGGTTTATTGACTGAACACTTTGATCCTATTTATTAGGCCAGACCTTATGAGTAGGACTTTACTTTACATGAATACAACTTAATTTTGGGAGAAAAGTGGTACCACTCATGGGCAAAGGTATGAGAATTTACCTGTTGTAGGTTCTTCTACTGGTCCTCTGAGCACTTCAGTATTTTTCAATCTATTTATCCTCTCTTATGGGGTGAGGAAGTCCTGTTATTCTTTATTCTACAAAGGGAAAACTTAGCCACAGACTTGCCAAGATCACATGGGAAGTCTCAGGTAGGGAAGGGAATGGATCCCCAAGTCTCCTAAGTTTCTGACAAATACGGGAAGCACTCTCCCATGCTGCCTCTCATTAGTCTGGCTCAACTGTGCATGATAACCATGAGTAAGAAAGAATCTGACCGTGGCTAATACTTAAAAGGGCCACTGACAGGCATTTTGAATGAAGATAAACCTTTTAATGACAAATTAAATTAATACAACTGATTAATTTATATTTAAACTCAGATATACTTGGTGCAAAGGGTTCTATGGTACAAAGTGCAAAGCATCATTCTTAAAGGTTAATTTCACCCTCTTTTGTTCCATTTCTATACTGTAATCTTGGGAGCTTTTGATTATTTTGTGTAGACTGTAAAATTTTCAGAGTGCCTTCACCTTTAGTCTTCTAAGTACCTAATATCAAGTTATTCAAACACATCACCCCAGTTTTACAATACATTCCATAAGCTGACTACTCATAAAATTCCATGTTAACTTCAAAGTTTTATTATTCACTTAAAAGCACTTAATAGCTGGAGTCCTGTATACTTGATGGAACTTTTGCCACCATTTGCCCTTGGCCATTCACCGAGCACAGAATTGGCAGGCCATTGAATGGAGCTTGATGTCCTAGTCAGAGAGGGCTTCAAATAACTATTGCTTGAAGAAATCATGGCCTATTCCTGTTTATGACTCAGCATTCAGAAATGTGTGCATTGCATATGATTGTCTGCAAAAAGAGATTGGATTGGGATGCAGGGTATAGATCTTTAGCTGACCTTCCCAAAGATTTGGAAATATTTTGATTTAGAGTCAGGTTCAATTGCTACTTTAAAATTTTTTCATAATGTTGATGTATTTTAGTTAACAGTTTATCTCCTAATTTGCCATGCAGGCAAAACACAGTGATACCAGGCAGCAAAAGCTGTTTTATATTCTATAAAAACTACAAGGTTTCATCTGTATCCAGCAGCCAGAAAAAAGTGTCTCTTTTTAGCTTCACCTCGGCTAAACCCAGTCTCTTCTGTACACTGCAGTTTTATTATAATGTGCCCTATGGCACCCAGCTTCTACAGCTGTAAGGGATAAATATACTTTTAAGGCTAGGTACTAAGACACTGGCACTTACAGAGTTGTAGGCATCCAAGTTACTAAATGTGATTCTACTTCACCCTGTACAACAGTCCGAGTTCTGCTAAGATACCCACATTCCACCTCCAGTTTCACTCTACACATCTACATTTTTCTTTCTGTATACACTTGGTTGAATTTAAAAATTAGGGGCCTATTTCACCACTACAGTAGCTTCTACTTTCTGCTTGGTGCTCCCTGCCTGCTTTGCTGCTTTGCTTTCTGCTTCCTGCCCTATCTGTTCCTGTGCTGCCTGTCCCCTCCCTGATCTGTCATGTACCAGACACAGAGGCTGCCCATGCCACTTACGGTACTCGTGACACAGGTTGGCTACACCTGCTGTAATTTATGCCCCAATTTGAAGAGCCGTTGCTCATAAGCTTACTAACAATACTACTGCATACAGGAAATGCCTGTTGGAAGACATCACCCAGGATCTTAGGTAGACCCCACTGGTCAGGTAGATGCCATAGGACATCTCCCTTTTACATTGTCAGGGTCAGATTGAATTGTGACAAATGGAGGCATCTTAGCACAGGCTAAGGCTTCCCCTTGAGAAAATGGACAGCTACATGCCCCCTGAGTGTAATGGGATCTGTCTCTAGAGGTGCCTAAATGCTGCCCATTGAAAAGAAGGGGAGAGCCCTGTGATTCTGCAAAATGAAATTGGATCTGGTTCTTGGAGTGTAATAGGCTCACCAGTGAGCATCTCCATAGGCAAAACAGAATTCCCTCTGCCCCTGCAGAATTCACAGTGGTAAATTCAACCAAAGTTGAGAATTTGATTTCACTATTCCTTATGCTATTCTATTGCTCACAGGCAAGTCTTTAGAAATATGTAGCTCATTCATCAAGGTTTATATTTGATTGCCATGTTTGACTGTAGGAGAGTGATGTACTCTCCTAACAAATTGGAGAGATATGAGTAATGTATGGTATGTCTTTGAAACATGTCTGATTTTTAGAAGTAGCTTTCCATGCTTTTGCATTGGACTCAATCAGTGTTATTTTGGTAATTAGCCTTTTTAGCTGTACCCACAGATCAGTAGCCAGACAGAAAGTCAAAGTCCACAACATCAGTTATATCCATAAGTATTTGCACCCATAAAATTGCAGACAAATGGAACACACTTTAATCTCATATTAAATGTAGGCTTTATATACTGTTTATTGTAGCAAGGTTCATAAGTTTTAAAAGGATTAATCTATTTTTGAGGATGTTATTAGTTATACTTTCTGTTGGTAGGATGAATTTCACTTCATTGTTGTTCCTAATCCTAAAAGTGGGGAAATATAATAAAGTCTGGCCTTGTGGAATTCTTCCCCATGCAAGTCCCACTGGATTCTTTCCAGTGATGTGATGAGTGCCTCCAGCAAGGTGGTGCATAAAACACAGCCACAGAAATTAAAGTACAAAAATGCTGGTACAAATCACCTACTCAAAGATGAGAGGTCCCTCTGAATCCAATAACATACAGTTTTCCTACTAAACTGAAAGAAGGCAAACTATATAGACATGTTCATTAAATTGTGTTCTTCAGATGTTTATATATTTTAAAATTGTATACTTTAGTACACCAAAAACTGGTGGAAACATTTTGCATCTCAATGCACAAACAAATAATTATTCTTTTTAATGATATCTATTATTTATGCAAAGTGTTTATAATAGAAAAACTAAAACCTACAGTACATTTATCATAATGCTAAGAAAACATTAGCCATTGATAAAAATGCCAGAATAACAATATTTATAGTTCAACTGCCACTGAGCAGAAAACCTAACCAGTTATTATGCAGGTGAGATATCTTTTGAAAAAAGATTTTTGCTTCTAGCATATGAGATGATGGGGATAATGCAGTAATTCATTACCTAAATGGGGTATCATTGGACCCAGTACAGGAAGGTTCTTATAGCCCTGAATGTGAGCTGAAGACTCTCCTCACTAGAGCCACACACTAAATGGTGTTCCCATCTCATGAAAATTTTCAAGATTTAAACATTTTCCAAATTCTTCAACAGGAGGAAATACTGAGAGCTCAGAAATTTTGGCAAAAACTGAAAATCAATATATGCATTAAAAACTGAAATCTGGACCAACCGATTATTTCCAATTATTTTGATTTCAATAATTTTCTTTCCCCCCCCACTCATTTATTATTGCTTAAATTGACCATGTATCGCTTACATTTTTAATCGCAAAGCCAGCTTGAATAACAAAGCAGACATTTTCAGGTAAGAAAAGGTCAACACATCTGCTTTTGACAACTGCAAGGCTTTTTTTCAAAATATTTTTGAGCTGGAAAATTCACTAAGAATGAGCTTTCTGGAAAAAAGTTTCACTTTTGATGAATCTATATTTTCTTATGAAAAAGTATTTGGTGAAAAGGTCTAAACCAGCTTTACTAAGAACCTTTCAGGAGACACTCAGAAACTCAAAGGATCAGGCTCTGAATCTAACATGTAAAACTGTTACAAACACTGCACATGAGAAAAAATATTTCACTCCACATTACCTGATACTTTTTCACACAAGGAAACATAAATGCTACAATAGATCAGTCTGACTCTAAATATCTAAATATGTCCTTTAAAAGCCAAAGGAATGTCAGATACAATTTATTTGCAGCCAGTGCAAGATGAGACATTAAGTGGCAATTCTACTTCCATTAGCTAAATCTGGCAAATATGCAACTGTTTAAAGGCACTGTCAATAGCCATTGCACAATTAAGTATTTGTACTGATGCCTTATTAAATTACCCTTTTCAAGTAGGCATAATAAACTAGGAGTTCACTGTACAGATTTTCATGGTGAAAGTCCAGATCAGTGGAAAATTTATTTAAAGAGAATGTAGTTCAGTGAGTAATGAAGTAAATGTCAAATGTTTTTTGGGTAAATAAATCTGAGTTGTCTTAAAACTTTTTTGGCAGATAGAGCTAAAGACGACAGTTACAATAAAATGCTTTTAATACAACCATTTTGATTTACAGAGTTCCAGAATAAACTTTCAAATTATAATGCCTTCCCAACAGCAAAATCTATTTGGTTTCAGACTGAGATCATTACCTTGTGCAATAAAATAGTCAAGACAGACATAGCTAATAAATTGGACATTCAGCCAAAACATCAGTTGGCATCTATGGGTTTGATTGTGGCCCACACCTCATTCCACCTTTGGCACATTGGGACAGACAGCCCATAGCTTGTGAGCTATGCATCTCCTACCTCTCTTATTCTAAAGCAGGTGGCTGGGGAGGTGTGAGGAAGGTCTGGCTTGGCTTTACTACACCTTGCTGTCACTGATATGGCTTGGTGTGAAGGAGGGAGGGAAAGTAATTTAAAGCCTTTATAGGCCAACAGTTAATTTCTACCTCCTGGAGGCAAGAAAGCAGCAGCAGGGAGGTTTGTGACTCAGAGGTATGTCTTTGAGTGACAACGTCTCCTTGGGCTACTCCTAGTATACATGGGCTTAAAAGAAGTGATAATTAATTAGACCACAATAAATTAACTTAGTTTATTATCAGACACTGAGAATAAAAGATTGCTTGCTGAACCAAGGGCGAAACCTAAAAAAGGCTGCTCCAAGTCAAAGTCACATGAAGGGTTAAACACAAGAATCTTTGGACTGTGTCTGCAGGAAGGAGGAAACATGTTAATGAGAAGGCTCCTAGGCTGTAGGAAGATTCAGATCCTCTTAGCATTTAGTGGATTTAAATACTTGCACAGGTATCGGGGCTTTCCTCAGAGGGCAGGGCTAGTTCCTGCAGGCTGTCTCTCACGAAGGGAGACTGTCAGCCCTCAGTCAGTTGGAGAAGGCAACAAGAAAGAGTAGACCCTGTCTCTTAAGTCTCTGCCTTGGTCCTGCTTGGAGTCTGACTCCAGCAACAGTGGGGAGCAAGATACTTTGAACTGGAAACTCCCTGCTGTGAGAAAACAGAACTGGAGAAGGAGAAGCTGCAGCTGAACTCTGCTGCTCTGCTCGCTGGAACTGCTTGTTGGCTTGATGCAGCCCTGGAGAGCAGCAGGCTTAGGAAAAGGGGTGGGATAGCCTGCGTTATCCCCAGAGAGAGGATAAAAGAGCCAATTTTGACTCTGCACCACATTTTGTCCTCTGGTCTGCTCATGGAGCAATGTCATGGCTTATCCCCTCCTCCTTACTTAGGGCAAATTAAAGTTACTATCTGGTCCTTTGTTGCTTTCAGACATACAAACAATTCCAGTGGTGTTACTGGTTGCTCAGGTACTTCACACTGAACCTTAGGCAGGTACAAATGTGCCAATTGTTCACTTTCATCACAGATTGTTCTAGTTCTAAATTTTTAATACACACTTGTCTTACTTATTATTCCAAGAACTATATACATGTGTAGTTCCAAGCCCTCAGCTCTGTGCACTGGCTCCAGCTGACCACATTGGCAGACATGGCACTGACAGCTCAGGGTAATATTTGGTCCATTGTAATTAATAGGAAATATATTAAATGTAACACCAGAATAGTTCCAGGGTTCATTAATTCCTCTAACATATCATTTAATCATTACATATTTTTTCACTGCTTACAAAAAGCTTTTTCTTTGATTTAACTGTTCCATTCTAGTATTAGATTCTGTGTGATGTTTTTAAGAATGGTAAAGGTGCCATACCTGAATCATCATACATAGGCTTGTAAATTTATACTTTTAAATGATGACTTAGTATATTTAGTCAGTTTGTTTTATATCAGCCGTTTATTTAAGTGGTTTTCATTGTATTGACATTTTATAATGCCCCACTAATATTCTTATTATTGATTTTAATACAGTGATGGTATTATTCATGGTGACACCTATTGGAAAGTAAACTTCAATTATATCAATAGATGCTATTATTATAACATTGATAACATTAATATTTGATAGCAGAATAAAATGTTATGCATAGGCAATTAACTCATTAATGTAGATATCATTAACCAAAAATGTCAGAGTTCTTTTAATGATTTTTTTAGTTGCTTTCTTTTAACATGTTTCCTAATCAGTGACTCAGGTTCGCATTTTAAAATGCTTAATGCTTACAAAACTTTTCCTGGTAACTAAATAACCTTGTTGATTTTTAAAATAATAAAAGAAGGTCTTTTTAGCTCAGAAGCTACTGTTGATCTGGGATACAACACTACTAAAAGGTAGAGCACATGAAACTCCATAATATAATATTCTGAAATAAAAGATTTACCAAAACATAACAATGCCTTTTTGCTTGTTGCCTAGCAACCAGCATTGATCTGGCAAAAAAGTCACGTGACTTAGGAATTGCTAGTGGCAATATTACTCCATCATTTTTCTTTTTCACACTGAACTGATGAAGGTTCTATCAGAAACAGCTATTAATTGTTTCTTTCTTTTTCTCTTCAGTTGCTTAATTATATAGTGGAAACATTTCTATTGTCATTAGTAATATGCAGGGAGTACATGACTAGGCTGAACAAATTAACAACCTTATTCAAATATTTTTAGATACAAAGGGGCCACTATAGCAACCCAAAACTCAGTGTTGATCCTGCTACCCCAAAATAGCAAACACAATGAATTCTTGCAGTAGTAGCAGAACAACCTTTTTTACCATGCCTGCACTGAGGGACAATTTGCAAAAATCTTTTAAAAAACCACAGGCTAAGAATATGTGTTGATGCCCAATGTAGAACACATCAACACATTTGCCTTGTTTGCATCCTTTCTAAATATTAATATTCTCATTTGTTGATAGAAAGCACTTTTAGTCATGTACTACATTTTTATAAAACACTTTTGATCTTTTAAAATCCTCCTGTCAACCTGGAATCACACAGCCTCTTACATTACCTTGTTCTTGTCCTTAATGGTGACCTGCAGTGAACTCTGCACTCTCTACTTTCAGATGTTCAACATCCTTCCTTTGTTAAAAGCTGCTGATCAAAAAGGAACATTGTGCTCACAGTGTTTCCTTCTATAGCCTCTCAAAATCGTTTACAGGAATTACACTAAAACACAGGGAACAGATAGTGGCAATTTGATTTAACCACATAACTTGTTTGGTTTCTTTTTATGTGCAATTCCTTAAGTAACTCTGAAAAAAATATGCATTCTAGTAATTAGATGGTCCACAATAAGCAGGTGCCTGTCAAAAATAGTACTGCATACCAGAGCAGTAAAATGCACATCAGACTACCACCTAATTTGTATTTTTACATCTTTTCTCTGAGATGAATGCTTTCTATAAGCTCACATGACAGTTGTCCTTTTAAGTGAAGAAATGTGACCAAAATGGCATCTATATCCAGTTTCACTTTCTCTCTGTATCATATTCAGATCTGGTAGACAGGATTTGATGTTGTTTCCCATAATGCCTCCGTGGCTTTTTCTGTAAAAGCCTAACAAGGACACAGCATCAGAGACTCTTTAGTGGCTAATACCTGACCCCTCTCTCTCACATTACAGCTCCGAGTGACCATTTTCATGCCAAAAGGTCACCAACATCCCCATCCCTATGGAACCAATGTGCATCAACCTTCTAACCTTTGCCACCGAGAGATGATAGCTATTTGGGCTGCAATCCCTTCATTACAGATGGTCCATATTTTATATTTAGTGTGGGAGGTCAAATTTAGGAAAGCAATTTCTCTTAAAGCTAAGAGTTCCAATAATCCAAGATCTTCTATTGGCTTATGGGTGAGTGGACAGTAATGGGTTTATGGGAAGCTTTAGTTTTTCTTTCTTCACTGGGGGAGGAATTTCGTCAATCTGAATTTTTAGAATTACGTGGCTACCATTGTTTATTATTCAACAAACTCTTATTAGATTGCATCTAAGCATACTGCAGCAAACCGAGTATCCTTATGAACAGACTTGCAGGCTGGATCAATATCTCAAGGCACTTATAGTCTTCTTGAAACAGACTTAAACAATGCTATATTTTTTATTTTGGCTTTAAAGCTTCTGTGCACTTGAGCAATTTTGTCAGTAACAAAAATGTTTATCCATGATCACTGTTAATAACAGTGGCTAATACACCAATAAAATAATGAGTATTTTAATATAGAGGCCACTTCCGCTGAAAACGTTTCAACACTTTGTGATAGTTTGTCAAGGAGCTCAGCAAATGAGGAACAATTCTGAAAAAAAATCCCAGTCTGTTTTCTAAAGCAGATTTGTCTCTAATTAGATTGAAAGGAGAGATTTCTTTAATATAACTCTTTTGTACATTGGTGCAACACCTATTGCTCCAATCCTGCAAACAATGGCATACGTGCTTAATTTTATGCATGTATCAACAAATTTTATCCCAAATCAACAAATCATTTGAGCATATGCTCAAATTCATTCTTGCCCAGAAAACCACTTAAGTACATGCTTTACTTGATAGTACATGAGAAACCACAAGTGTATCTACATGAGACATTTACTGCATAGCTGACCAATTAACTGTGCAGTAAATGTCTTGGCATCTACACATGAGCCCCTATTAGGGCACATGAAACTAATAAACTCTACAGGACGGTAGTACTTGTAAATACTTGTAAAATCTCCCAGCCAGCTGCTCTGCAGAATGTGGAGATGGGGAGTTCCCCCATCTGGCTGCTTCCCCATCTCCATGTGCCTCTTTGGGGACTCAGCCGTGCATGGAGATGGGGGAACAGTTAGCCCTGAGAAATTTGCTCTGCAGTTTTTTTGCTCTTGGGCACAGATTTAATAGATTTCTAGACATTAGGGCTGGAAGGAACCTCGCAAGATCATCCGGTCCACCCTCCTGCCCAAATGATCCCAGCAAGATTGGACACTTTCAAGAAGCACTTGGATGCCTGAGTAGGTGCTAGCACCACCTGTGGTGGGGGAGAGTCTATTCCAGGCCCTAGGGACTTGGACAGTAAAACAGTTTTTCCTTATGTCCAGCCTAAAATGGTCTTTTAGGAGTTTGTGACCGTTGGACCCTGTTTTCCCTTGGGATGCCCAGGTGAAGAGATGTTCCTGATGCACACCCCACTGTAGTTATAGGCTGTCACCAAGTCACCCCTGAGCCTACACTTCTCCAGACTGAAGAGTCCCATGGTTCTCAGCCTCTCTTCATAAGGTCTGTGCTCTTGTCCTCAAATCATGGTATCATTCCTGTTAGTACTGTCCTCTGTGGCTCTCCTCTGGATTCTTTCAAGCTTCTCTACATCCTTTCTGAATTGCAGAGCCCAGAACTGGATACATTATTTCAGCTGTGGCCTCACCAAGGCCGAATAAATTGGGAGGGTGACTTCCTGGGTCTTGCTTGAGATGCATCAGTAGATGCAAGCCAGAGTTTTGTTTGCTTTGCTAGGTTTGGTATCGCATTGGTGGCTCATGTTCATCTTGTGGTCAGTCATGACCCCCAAGCCTCTTTCAGTCATGGTGATAGTGAGTGTAGTACTGCCGAGCCTATAAGTAGGATGAGGGTTTTTTTCTCCCAAGGTGCAGCACCTTGCATTTCTCCATTGGTGACTGGTGCCACTTTAGTTAGGAGGGTATGTGCCACCCCCAGCAACTAGTCAGTGACCGGGGGGGACGCGGCCAATATCTTGCCAGCCGGGGGAAGCGGCTGTGGCACTCCTGGAAGTAGCCACGGCAGGAGCTTCATCCGGTGCTCCTGCTCCTCACAGGGGGGTACCAGTGCTCCTGCCTGCCCCCTCACCCGTCGCCTAAGCCAGGAGTGTGGCCTGTCAGGGGGTGTACTGGCACTCTCAGGGGGTGCATGTGCACCCCCATGCACTCCCTATGCATTGCCACTGCATTTCTCCATGTTGAAACAGTGCACGTGGGAGCAAAAAACTCTGAAGTAATAAGCTCTGCAATTTATTGGTCCACATTAATTGCACATGTAGACATGCCCCGTATGTAGCAGTTGAATGTAAGGCAATTATTTGCAACTCATTTTTGTGGCAGAAAATATCCACAGCAGTGTGTATTGTTTCCATCTCTTGAAGGCCATATTCTGAAAACCTACGCAACCAGCATTCCTCCCCAACCTCCACAAAATAATAAGATGTGTGAGAGCCAGTTTTAAATAGTTTTTTAATTAAATAACTGAAATCCTATTTGCTGCTGCAGGTGAAGTCATGCTTTCTATTATACATATTCACAGTAGTGTAAATATTCAGAGTAGACAGTAAGATGTGTATGAATCCTGAATTTGTGTAGGATTAGGTCATTTCCTACCCACCATTCATTACCTTCCTGTTAAAAACTTTTAGCTATCCAGTCTGGGAGCATAAACAATATCATGTGGCTAATCAGGCACCATAAAAAGCTGGTAGCACTTGCTTCTTACTGATTTCTGGGGGAAATTCAAGGTGTTGTTGAATTTAATGCATACATTTTATATGGTTTTGCTAAGTATTTCTAAAAGTTTTTGAATTGGATCGTCACCCTTTATAATAGATCCTCACATAGTTAAAGAAATATTCCCTAGGCTAAAAAGAGTTTATTCAACTTATCCAACAAATATTTGCAATTAATGTATAAAACCAAAGAAGACTAGGAAAGGTTTGTGACTGATTTATGCAAACAGAGTCCTCAAATCTTTGATTTCATGTGTACATTAAACCTTGCCCTAATGTAAGTTCTACAAATAAATAAGAACTTATTTATAAAACAAGTTTAATATATATTATTATTTAATAAAATATATTTATTATTTATTAAATAATATTTAATTTCCATTTGGCTTCTCTATGGCATAGGTGAAAAGCTGTGACTTGCATCTTGGTTGGGTTGGTGTGGAGCTGGTTTTTATTGTAGTAATCTGAGAGGCTGCTCAGTGCACTTGTCAGTCTGTTCTCAACAGTGGCAAAGCCCTTCTCTTACAATGTGATAAACTGGGCACTGAAAGCTTCTTTATGCCATTCCACTTGTTCTGCTCTGCAGAGAGGGGCTGAAGCAGAGAGAAAGGACATCACACCAAAGCCTCTTCTGTTGTGCCTGGGCAATGGAGATCTCAAGGAACTTTTCATGAGAATGGCTCTTAGCCTATTGTCCTTGTTTAAAATGCCCTCTTCCTTTCCCTCTGACCTGTACTGATATGCAGTGTCCTGTGAACCAGCTGATTACTGTCTCCTGCCCCCAAATTGGTTGCGTGTTAACAGTGCTAAATGCATTCAGTCTGTGAAGTGTTTTGATATATTTTGAGATGAAAAACACTGAATAAATTTCAATTACCATTAATTTTTATTATTATTATAACATCTGCATTAAAGATCCTGTCTGTTCCCTCTTCAGGAAGCACATGATTGCCTGACCTCACTCCAGAGGAGACAAAAGGGAAGCATACGTTAATCACTTTCTTAAGACCAGCTTGATCCATTAAAGAGAAAGCTGTAAGGAGACTGAGCTACATGTTTGACTTTAAAGTGCCTGGAAACAGCTGTGAGTTCAGATTGGACTCCTTGAGCCACAAGTGCAGAGGGCAGGGGTTGTTAGCAATAATGGGTGATTCTAAAGATAAAGAGGGACACCCCTCGCCCCCGAGTTAAATTGATCCCTGCTGTAGCTCCACTGTGGCTAGTGGCGATAGTTTAGGGTTTTAAAAAAAATCAGGCCAATTTTACAATTAATTTCAGGGATTTTTACAATGTTTCCTTACATGGACAATCACTTCCTGTTACCTACTGCACACCCAGTATTTTTTGGTGGTGTAGACACAGGCCACATACGGGTGTTCCATTTCTACTGGGAGAGTCACCGCTCTTCAGTAGAAACTAGGAGCATACAAGCATTTATTCAATTTCTACCAGACAAAACATACCCCATCTGGGAGAGAGATCTTCCAGGCTGTCACCTGGAAGGGGAGGGAGGGGACTGGAGCAGCTTCCAGAGCTCTCTGCTCACTCACCACATGGGAGATCCTCAGTCTGGGAAATGGGCAGAGAGCTTTGCCCTGCTGCTCCAGTTTCCCCATGGAGAGGACTGGAGCAGCCACTGTTCCCCATGCCTATCTGAGATGGGGATCATCATGGTCTGAGGAAGACATGGGGAACAGTAGGCAGGGAGTGGCTGCAGGCTGAATGCTCAGAATCATTTCTCGTGCTGGAATTTTCTCAGAAGGTTCTGCCACTAGAAATAAATGCTTGGTGGAGACCATCGCCTCTTGACTGGAAGGCAGCATTACACCAGCCTTCTGGGTGCTACCTGATTCAGAAAACCATGAGGTTTAGTTATCCTTCTCCACACTCTGGCTGCAGGATCACAACTACCCAAACTGTGGAGTACTTGTAATCTGTAGGAATTACACCTTTCTCCAGACTTAACTTCCCCCATACCAGCTGAGTACTAACAGGAATGATACCATGGTTGCACTAGCAATGAAGTGCAGCAGGATGCAAATTATACTTCCACCGGCTTAGATTCATAGTTTCATAAATGTTTGGGTCGGAAGGGACCTCAGTAGATCATCAAGTCCGACCCCCTGCCCTGAGCAGGAAAGAGCGCTGGTCAGATGACCCTAGCCAGGTGCATGGCTAGCCTCTTCTTAAAGACCTCCAAGGTCAGGGAGAGCACCGCCTCCCCTTGGAAGCCCATTCCGGATTCTGGCAACTCTCACCATAAAGAAGTTCTTCCTGATGTCCAGCCCAAATCTGCTCTCTGTCAGTTTGTGGCTGTTGTCCCTAGATACTCCAAGGGGTACCCTGGTAAACAGAGCATCTCCTATTCCTTGCACCCCACTCCAATGAATTTTAGGCAGCCACAAGCTCACCTCTCAGTCTTCTCTTACAAAGGCTGAAGAGATCTCTCCTCATAGGGCTTTGCCTGAAGGCCCCCAACCATATGAGTGGCCCTCCTCTGAACCCTCTCGAGGCTGTCGACATCCCTCAGTACTTGAGCGGCAGCATGTGGCATCACTTTAACTATACCAGTGGTACAAACTGCTGTGTGTGGACACAGGTAAAACAGTATAAAACTGCTTCATATCAATATAGATATTAACATGTGAAAATAGGAATAAGCTATGCCAGAGTAAGGTTATGGACACATGAACAGACAGACAGAGGTCAAAGCATAATTCTAGAGTAAATTGTCTATTAGCAGCTGTGCACAAATGAGCAGGTTGAATATTGTACAGCAGGTAATTGAAACCATGACAAATCTACCCTGCTACATCCTGCTTTCAGGGCGGACTGTATGTTTGCTGCTTGCTTAAATTGTGTCAGCTTGACCTCCCATGGGTTAACCAGTTCATGTGTCCATAGCCCAGTGGTTTTCAAACCGTGTTCTGCAGAACTCTGGGGTTCAACAATAGGTTATCTGGGTTCCACAAGGAGATTGGGGGGGATGGTGGAGTGGGCCACAAGGTAGTGCACCACCATTGTGGGGCTGGATTGCCTGGCTCCGTGTCAGCTCATAGGATAGGAGTAAGGGCTCCCTGGTAGAAGAAGCAATGTGAAAGGTTTCCGTGACTTTAGGAAGTTTGAAAAGCACTGCCATAGCCTAAGGCAGGGCTGTTAAACTGACAGCCTATGGGTGTCCTGAGGCCTGTGAGGGGTTGGCATATGGTTCATGGGTTGCAAGAGGTTAACTTGTGTCCCATGGGCTCCTGCAGCTGCCTCCCCTGCTGCCATGGGGTTTGGAAAAGCCCAGCAGTGCTGTGATGCAGTCTTGTGGCAAGGGGCTTGTGAAACAGGGGAGGGATCCCAGAAGGGCCACCCCCACAGTATATGGCTCATGTGGTGTGTGGCCTGGGGGCTGTGTTGGACAGCCTTGGCCTATGGCACATTTACAGTGTCATAACAGTGTCCACACTACAGGCTGAATCACTATAATTGAAACAAAATCACACTCCATAACCCAAAGAGTTATGCAAGTATAAATCTTTACAGACCAGATCTTATATGCCCTAGGAGACCTTTTCCCCTTGTTTAAGTAACTACATCTTTCAATATACAGATACTAAGCTAAACCATATTAAACAGGATGATTATAGGTCCAGGCCTGTATTCAGTGCCCTTATAATTTAATCTGAAGTAAAATTCTCCCATAATTAATAGGGAAAGAATCCTAGATCATCTCAATACAAAAAGCCATGGAAACACCTCTGGAGACACATAAGCAAGGGAAGATGTGGTGAGGACAGAGAATCATGATAAGCGTTTTGCATTGGGGATGCTCATAGCTTGGCTAAACTACCCTGGATGCCCAAACAATAGATTTCCAGTTCCATGAGTTAACTGCAATTTAGATGTAGCCCTTGAGGGTCTTTTCTTTCAACTCAGTGCTTTAAATATGTGACAAGGAACCTGTGCATACAATGGTAAAATGATCCAAATTTAGCCATTTCCCGGAATTGGACCCAATTCTTATATTATGCTGGGGTCTATTCTGCCATTAACCCTCAAAGACATCTGTGCTAACTCAGGCTGGCACAGACATGTTCAAGTGACAACCCCACTTCCAAGTATAGTTTTGACTGCACGTTCTAGGTGTTGCTATTTGTTCTTGCTTACACTTGTACAGTGGCAGACTCTTCATTCCACCCAATAATTTCTCTCCATGCCTCTGAGACCAGAGTTAAAAAAACTGGAATCAATTCCAGTGGCAATTTATAACTGGTTTGCTCTTAGGATGTTTGTCCTGCAGTAAACTGTAGATCTCCTGTAGATATTTCAGAGGGCCTCTTCATTTTTAGCCCGCTTTGTCTCATCTCCCAAGCTAATGTTAAACACAAGTATTACATGTTTTTGTATTGTAAGCATAACTCCTAAATTCAGACTTTGTATGTATTATTTATTTGTAAGCTCCTTGCTTTGTTCTGCATTTGCAGAGCACATAGCATAAGGGTCCCTAGCTCCATGACTAGCCCTCCAGATATTACTGCAATATATGATTAAGACACAAAACAATAATTATGATTATTTTTCTTGGCCATGTTATTTTCATATTTACTAAAATAACTTTTTAGGACTGTACAGCAAAACTAAAAACAGTTATGCTTACAAGTGAAGCTCCTTTTCACACTTTGCACTCTAATATATTATAATTGCAAGTGGTTGATATTAAAATGATACCCTATGAAGGCATGAGAGGTGTAGACAGCAGCAATTTGTTTATACAACTGCATTTCACTAGAAAGTAAATTAAGTTATGGGGTATTCGTCAAAATTAAATTACTGCAGTGCAAGCTAACAATTTTCCAAAGACATTGTGACATGAGCACAAAGAAGCCTATGTCAGCCAAAGTGAATCTCTTGCTGTCTATTAGACTGAGGAGCTGATGCAATTGAATTATTTACCAAATGATCAGCCTAAAACATATCTTAGAAAGTTGAAAGCCACCACCCAATGGAAAATGGTGACAAACCTATACACTCACATTTATATCTATAGGATTAAAAACACTAGTACCATATCTGAACATAAATGAAATCATGTAAAGATATCTCCAAATTAAAACATGCCCATGTCCTGAGTGGTTCAGAAGGACACGTACCCCTTCATCTCGTTACCTGAATGTGTTGGTTTTACCCTACTCTCCCAGTCTTTAAATACAACCTAGATTTTTCTCTGTCATAATAAACTGTAAACAGGCTGCAGCAAAGTACTGCAGAGAAGTCTGCACATTATCTCCATAGCAACACTAAGATGCCCATTCCATGAAACCAAGGACTAATTTTGCCACAAACTCAGTTCAGAGTTGGAAGTGGAAGGCAGGTTCTGATCCACAAGAGTGCTGGAAAGAGTGATGAGACTAAGCTGGTATGGCACGAATGCTTAATACAGACTGGACATTCTCTTTTAGGAGACAAGCCAAAAAAGGAAGGGATGAGGGCTGAAACATTTCCAGAGATGAACAGATATCCAAAGCATATCCTAGGTACCTGAAAGATCCATTTGGGAAGACATTCCTATATAAGATTTTTTAAAAAAAATTGAAAATATCTCTGTGTATTTTTATCTGCACTGTTTACTTCTTTTAAGTCATTTCTATGGTAAGTGTCCAGATTTTCTTCTCTCCTCGGACTAGGCCTGGCCATAAAACAAGAATTGTGTCTTATTTAAAAAAATGTTAGGTTCTGGTACTGGGATTTGTTCCACATAGCAAAAAACTTCTGAAGCTTTTCATGGAAAAATATGGAAAAAAGAGTCACTAAATAATTAGCACACTCACCTGAGAGGAAGAAGACTGAGGGTTCATTACATCATTCCAATCAAGCAAAATCAAGGATTTGAACCTTGTTCTTTTATTTCCCTAGTAATATCCCAACCCCGGGTCATTGGCTGTTCTGAGGTTTCTGTCTGACTGAGAAAACTGCCCTATGAATTTTCTTCAAAACTAATACATAACTAGAGAAAGTAGCTCCAAAAAATTAGTGGCAAGGAACCATATTGTCTAAGATCATTAATTGACAAATTTTATATTCAAAATTTCTCAGGAGGGAAAAATTGAAGTGACACTTTTATATATATGAAAAATATATAGTTGCATTGAACTGGCATGTTTCCATATATATATTTGCTTTAAAATCTTTATTTTCAAAGTTGCCCCTTGCATTTTGGTTAAAATTACTATTCTTTTTGGCTTTAATTATTGACCATATTTTTTCACTGGAAAAGGTAAAATAAAGTGATAAGTGAGACAAAATAGTATTTGGGTGTAGAGACACATTTTTTTCAATTTTTTTCTTTCATGCTTTTCCTTTTTTGGAAAAAAGAAAATGTTTCAAAATGAAAATCAAAGTTGAAAACTGATTTATCTTTTTACTGGAAAAAGTTCAAGTGCTACTTTGAGTTATTTTTTTCAGTTGACAGACAATAAAGAAATAAGCAAAAGTATTACTTTCATTTATAAAAGTGACTAAGTTCATTTCAAGTATTATTGTTGAAAGTAAAACATGAAGATGGCAAGGTGCTCATTTGTGTTACTTTTTAATTAAAAAAACCCCTTTGCCTGCCACTCACTCTTCTATGTGCAAAGGGGAGAAAAGTTAAAAAAAAAGGAAAAGATCAAAAAGTGCTCAAAACATTAAAACAAAAAAACATTCTAAGGTATCAATTTTTGTATTTTGTTGGAGTATTTTCATTTGTTTTTTTTAGAAAGGTAAACATTTTCATCTCACAATTTTTGGCAGAATTTGTTTTTGATAAAACCAAGTTATTGATAAGAAAATGTCTAAAATATTTCAGTTGGTTCTATGTAAAAAGCAGCTGGGTTCAAGTTATTGTATCACTCCTAGGACAGCTTCTGGCTTTGTGGAACTGCAAAGGGCATATTGCTGCCTTTTTGCTATGTTCCACCTTCTAATATGGATTTGGGCAGTCCTCATAGATGAATGTGGGCTGAGCCTCTTTTTCTGTAGTGAATAAATGTAATTTGAGCTTTGCAGGAAAACAAAACTACATAGGTTGATAGCTATCACTATCTGCAAACAGGTAAGTGACAGCTGCCTTAAGGCCTTGTTACACATTGCACTTTTTGCTGGTCTGAGTTAGAGCTAGCTCAGCTTTGGAGCACTTACACCTTAAGGCTAAAAACCTTCTCTGACTGCTCCCCACCTACACTGCTTTGACTTGCCACTAGAGGGCTAGTGAGCAGGGGCCTCTCTAGGAGCTACAGCTTTGAGTTGCCACTACAGGGCTTGTGAGCCAGGACAGACTTCTATTCCTGCTCTCGGTTGCGGGGTATGAGAGAAAGGCTGGAGGCTGGGAGAGAGCGAGAACATGAACCTGGGATGGGGGTTGTCCCGGGACCCGAAGAAGCCGGGAAAACTTACCAGAAGGACGGGCGGAGAGGAACGCTGCGGCGAAGGGAGAACCCGCGCGGCTTGTCAGCCGCGTCTATGTACAACTGTGGCCGGCAGCTGACGATGACATCAGACGCCGGCTGAGAGATTTAAAAATGGCGGCTGCCACTTTGGAGGCCGCGGATAGCTCAGGGATCATGCAGCGGGACGGGAAAGCACTGGCAGAGGACCCCGGGGACAGAGCCCGCTGAGCTGGAGCCCTGGAGGAGGAGGCGACCCTGATTGAGAGCCCGATGACGGGGACAGTGTCCGATCGTGCGAGGAGTGACAGATCGGGTGAGCGACGAAGGATCAGGACGATCCAAGAAGAGTTTGGGGACTCCGAAGTAAGTTCTGCAACGGTGGGTGCGGGACTCACTGAAGAGGGGCGGAAGACCGAGAATCCCCGGGCTGAAGGGAGATAGGGGCGGGATCGCCCCCAAGACCCAGGGACGTCGGGTCAAGGATCAGAAGTGGGACAACTGGAGGGCTACTGAGGGGGGAATCCCTTCCCCTCCCGTCCCAGGCTACTTAGGATCTGGTGGAGGGATAGCAATATAGTTAGTGATGACACTGGGGAAGAGCCGCACCGGGTGGAGGGCTTGTGGTGAGGGGTCAATAGAGGGTGCAGATTAGGCTCTGGTGTAGGTCACAGTGAGGAGGTCAACCGAAAGGTAGTGGCATAGCGGCATCCTACAGTCTGTGGGATTGAGTAAGTAAGCCGTGGGAGAAGCTGGCAGAAGCAGCGAAGCCAGATCAGAGAAGTGGAGCCCAGAGGTGGCGGGAGGCTGGGGTGCAACCGGCAGGCCAAGCCCGGGCCACTGAGGGACCCGTGCACTAGCCCCGCCCCACTAAGGAAACACCAAGTCGTGGCAGACGACGGTGGGGTTTGGTGACGCGAGAGAAGATCACCCATGGAGACAAACCGGTCCGGAAGGGGAATAGTTACCAACCAGGAAAACAGAGATCCCCGGACGGGACAAGAAGGCCCGTCGGTGACAGGGGTGAATAATGAAATGGGAGGTGGATGGAAAATGGGGTAGGGGAAGGGTGGTGATATGAAGGAAATCAGTCAGTGAAGGATAAAATACAAAGAAGTAAAAAACCACTGAATTTTAAAAGAAATAAAGAGGCAGTAAATTAAAGAAGGTCTCATGTTTTAATAAATTGGTATTTGGGATTGGAGTGTGGGGGTGCTAGCTGTTCTTCCCAGGATGCCTGGGAGGTGGGAGAGGTAAGGGAAGGTGCTTTTAGTGGAGCTACTGGCCCTGTCCTAGGAATGAAACTCCAGCTCATGGGGATCCGACCCGGCCCCCTAGGGGGTCCACAGACTATGTCTAAGGGGTCCAGAAAAGAGGAGAATGATCAAACAAGTGTATATGAATACCCACATTTACAGTTCAAAAGGGGTTCAACACCTCCACTCAAAATTCCCAAAGGGGTCTGCACCTCCATTCAAAATGTTTAAGGGGTCCTCAAATGAAAAAAAGGTTGAA
Source organism: Crocodylus siamensis (assembly GCF_052110815.1). Lineage (NCBI taxonomy): Eukaryota > Metazoa > Chordata > Crocodylia > Crocodylidae > Crocodylus > Crocodylus siamensis. The sequence goes on from NC_143409.1 coordinate 23,674,286, forward strand.
AACCAGTGACTCAGGGGTTAGGGTGTCCACTGCAGGAGGGAATCATGGGTTCCAGTATACAGGCCAGACAATGTTTAAGATAAAATACTTAAAACAGTCAGTAAACATGGACCATGTCAACTCTCTCCAAATGTGCTACCTGGCAGCAAAAGTCAGTTAGTACTTGAACTAATAGCCTAATAGCCTAGCTATCTGGCAGCAGGGGAGCCTCCACTTTCAAAGGTGTGTTCTGTTTTGTGATCCCTAACTTTGCTGATCTACGGGCTACAGCGTTCCAAGCAGACCAGTATTAATGAACTCTCTTCCCTATTTTATCAGTTTTCCTCAGGGGCATTCAGAAGGAATTGTTTTTTATTTGGGTGCATTAGACAGTGCCTTTTCCCTGCTTTGATGAAAAGGGGCCTAAACTATAGAGTATATTTTATTAGATGTCTTACCGGTGCCCTGAGAGATGTTGACTATGCACATTTATATAAATCTAAAAATAAATAAATATACTCACATGCCTCCTCAATCAAAATATGCCAGAGACAACTAAAAGATCTTGAATCAAATATTAATGCTGGAGATTTCTCCAGTCATTTTGTAATGCTTCCAGCTTTCTTTATTACACAATGTGTAATGTACTAGCTTATTTTAGTCCTGTACTATCAGCATTATCAAATTCTTGATGGCCTGAAACTATCTTAATAAAACCGGTCCACCTGTGAGTGCTATGGGGACAAAGATGTCTTAGTCACCTCTAACACATTATGGAACCCATGAACAAGACAGTCGTTGCTGACCACAAACTGAGGTATTTATTTACAATGAGTCCCCTACTTGCACAGGGTGGTAGCTACTCTATGTAAGACAGGCTAATGGATTCTGAATACAATTTCCTTATGATCTACAGTAGTGCAGAATTATGTACATTTGTCTCCTGTATAGTATGGTCTAGGGCAGGAGTTGTCAATTGGGGGTATGCGTAACCCCTCGGGGTACTTGGACTGGTCCTAGGCGGGCAGGTGGGGACGGAGCACCACCACCTCCCAGGAGCAGAGCCAGGGTGAGGGCAGCAGTGCCCCTCAGTGGGGCGGGAAAGCTTGCACATGGCGGCCACCACTGCCACACATCAGCCCAGTGAGCTTCCCTACCCCACAGAGGGGCACTGCTGCCCTCACCCCAGTCTGGTGAGCTTCCCTGCCCTTCCCCTGCCCTGATCCTGGGAGGCAGCGGTGCTCCGTCCCCGCCTGCCTGTGCAGCGTCTCCAACTCCCCACTCAGTATCCGACCACACGTTACTCTCCTCCCATGGCATCCGGCTGCTGGGGGTACTTAGACTAAAAAAGGTTGAAAACCCCTGGTCTAGGGCAGTGGTTCTCAACCTTTGTTGTACCAGGACCCATTTACAAACATCAATGGCCAGTCCTGACACAGTGCCCCTCATTCTTGACTCACTGCCCCCTGATCCCAGTGTGTGGGACTTGGGGGGCCCCCCAAGTTGTCCCTTGCAGACTGGAACTCCACCAGCCTGCAAAGGAAAAGCCACTGTTTCCCATTTTTTTCCTTTAAACGACAATCCATTTTTTAAGTTTGTTTACAATCCTTTCATTCACTCTTGCAAAGCATTTTGGGTTGCTACCCACTGGTTAAGAAACACTGGTCTAGGGTGTCAAGCATGTGCTAACTTTAAGACACCTAACAGATATATTGTCTTATTCCTTCTTTGTGGTTGTGGTGGGATGTGCATTGATCTATGTTGACATAAAAGTCTGTGTCTCATTCAAAGGTCTCAAAGTTATTCAAGCTTACATTTTCAGAAGTAACTGGTGAATGTAATATTATACAAAGCAGGAACAATCACAAGACAGTATCTGTTTAAAAAAAAACTTTGTGATATTCCCATGCAAGTATGAGATTTGGAGTAACACTATGGGGACAACAGCAGACTTGCAGACTTTCTAAAGTTAATGAGGTTTAAATGTTCAAGGGCACCAGTTAGAGGGGAAGTGGCAATGTCAGAGCATTCTGTGAAAAGGATAGTGTTTCCATCAGCAAAGGAAAGAAAATACATTGGAAGAGGTTTACATCTTTTATGTGAATCTGTGGAAGTCATAGCTACTGGTAAAACGTACAAAGCAGGGAGAGAAAATCTACTGTGAGTGTTCAAAGAAGAATCATGATCCTTTACAGATCAAGACTTTGAAGTTCAATAGCTGCAATATCATTTATGACAGTTATGAGCCCATAAGGCAATATCTCAACAAGGACAGTGAAATGTCATTTCCAATACTATATCTTCCAGAGATGGAACTGCAATGAAGCAGATCCTGGGGCCCAAAACTTGGGGAAGCAAGGGGTCTTTCAGAGTCCCACTGACTTCAATATGCTTTGGATCAAGCCAGTAAAGATGGATCTTAAATACAGTTTTACTTGTCAGAAGGCTTTTATGGAAGATGATATTCTCTGGTGTTTACTATGCAACGTTTGTCACACTCAGACGGAGACAAGATCTTCTACCCACTGAGCAGGCTATAGCTCCTTTCTGTGGTCTCAATGTCTAGCTGGGGATCTTTGAGCAAATGGTTGGATATTGCACTAGTGACATGGCTAGGGGCTAGTGAAATGTTAATGGCAGCTGGAAAAGGATTCCCTCTGAACAGCTGGGTATATTACTTATATTTACTTATATTACTTATATACCTACAGATATTTGTACTTTACCTTCCTTTTTCAGATACAGCCCTATTCTTTCCTGACTTTTACATGAATCAGGAATCTAGAAAGAAAATGGGCAGATTTTATATCTATAAACCAGTGGTGCTCAACCTTTTTTGCTCTGCAGGCTGGATTGGCAGTGCCCTGTCCATTTGCAGGCTGGAACTGGGAGCTGTTCCCAATCCAGTGCCCAGGATCTTGCCGTGTGGAGAGGGGCAGGGAGCAGGCCAGCCCCAATGCTGCGCCACATGGGAAAGGAGCTTGATCTAGCCTTGTGGAGAGGAAAGAGGTGTGGCCAGGCCCCAACCTGGCCTTATAGGGGAAGAGACCATGGCCTAGCCCCAAAGGGAGGGAAGGGGGTGTGGCCTGGCCCTACTGGGAAGAAGGCATGGCCAGGCCTGAACATGATCCTCCAGGGAAAGGGGGTGTGACCAAGCCTAACCTGGCCCCATGGAGGGAGAGAGGGCATGGCCAGGCCCCAACCTGGGGTGTGGCCCAGCCCAGATCCAGATGTGCAGTGCAGGCATGGTGCAGCCCCATGGGAGTAGGGGTTACAACCCAGTCCAGCCCCTGTGAGACTTGAGGTTTGGGAATACATAACCGGGAATATATAACTTGAGGTTTGGGAATTTGAAAGGGAGGAGGGTGGCTGTATTAATGGCCACTGCTCTCTGCCGCCAGATTTCTTGATCTGTAGGAAGCCCCATGGGCCAGATGTGATGGCTCCATGGGCTGCATTTCGCACATGGGTCAGAGGGTGAGCACTTCTGCTTTAAACAGTTCTATTAGATGTATTCCTTTGCTGCACAGAAAGAGAACTATACCACCCATAATCCACAGTAACCAATCAAAATAATCAAATGTCTGAGCATACAATCCATAAATTACCTAACATCTCTGAAATGGAGATTGTGTAGGTCCCTAAGTCTCTATACTTGAACATACCAGCTTATTTAGTCTTTGCTAGAACAGATTACTTTCTAAATTTTATAGTAATGAATGATGGTGTGTAATCAACACCACCTTTTGTTCTTCAGCCTTCTTGAGTCAAATATTTACGTATTTGCAAACTCCCTCCTCCATGACACTCACATTCTACCCACAAGCATGCAAACACAAGTTGTAACTGCCTGCCTTCTGCTGAGTAGTACCAAAGTCCAGGGGCTTACAGGTGAGCTTCCTAGTGGAAGAGAATCTCTGCTGTACTGCCAGGGCATATACTAACTTCATTTGTTTTATTTACATATATATAATCTTGGAACAGAATTGGTCAAAAAATACCAAGGCAGTTCCTTCTCTCAGGAAGAATTCTGCCTCAGGACTTGAATCAAAGACCAAGAGAGATTGCAACGTCCCGTGTTGCCCACACTGCGTCCAGGATCACTGCACAGAATCCTGCATAACTACCAACCAACAACAACATGCATCTTCCCAAGCTTGAACACTTACTCACACGCTGAAGAAAGAGGTGGAAAGCTATGTGTAACAGTGCCACCTGGTGACACCTGACATTGCTCTCTCTCCCCTCCACACACACCAAATTCCATTATGAAAAGCCTACATTAAGAGATTTAAAATGAAGAAGCAAGTATTCAGCAGCTTGTACTGCTTCAAGGCTGTGAACTGTATTTGACAGAACAAGCCCAAGCTTCCAAAACCTGTTATAATGTTATCCTGTCAATAAAGTACATAACCTGCCCCCCACCACCTTTACATTTTTTATATGAGAGCACAAGAGGAGTGCCAGGAAGGTGGATCTTAGCAAAAGCCTGTAGGATCAGGCCTTGGCCCTTCATTTCTTGTTGGGAAGAGCACTGATTCTCTTCACTACATTAAGGTTTCTGATTTTGGACATTGTCATTCTGTCCAGGACTATTTTGGCAATAGGGTAGAATCATATTACTTGTTCTTTACAGCCAATGAGGAAGGGGAAATTAATGTATACTTCTGCCACAGTTTACAAATGGGTTTGGGGGGTGGGGTAAGCAAAAGTCAGCTCAGATACAATAATACGAACCTAATTTCCAGGCTTTGACCACTTAACTCTTTCCCTAGGGATATTTTTACTGGTATTTTGTTGAACTCTAAGTCCTTACACTTCCTTCTATAAACTGGTTAAAGAGAAGAATTATAACATGGTTACGGGAAAGGATAGAACAGAGCAATGAAGTGCTCTTCAACAGAGGGAGAAAGGTAGGAGAATGGTAGGAGAAACATTTCTTTCTCCTGATAAACACAAGAAGCAGTCTTTATGTAATTCCCTTATTCCTGCATTCTAGCACTACTCTTAAACCCTAAAAGTAATAGGAAAAGATAGCCATTGCAGAAATTAAGTAATTAACATATGTGCCAATGGTCCCAGTTTTAAACAAAATTCCTGTGTATTATATTCAGTAGCATATCCTGGAAATTCTGACTCAATATTCCTTACTCCATCCCATAGCCCTATTCAAATAAGTATTTCCAGCACTAGGGCCATAATAATAATAATAATGCACTGTGAGATGAGCTTCAAGTTAAAGAATGATGAAGAGGTCACTGCCTACTGCCAAGAAGAGCTAAAACAGGGTCATTAATGATAATTAATCATTAATTAAACTAGGCACATTACCCTGGAAATAGTACATATTTAGTCAATAATTCTCTGGGAAATCTCCCAATGAAAGTCCAGTTGACTCAAGCAGACATTGAACTTACATTGTGAAAGGCATACTACGCACATGTGTTCCCAAGCCTCCTACTGAAGTCACAGAAGCAACAATCTTTTTGTTGATTGAATTTTCACTTAATTTAATTTCATTGGAAATCACAGATGCTGTCATCCAGTAGCTAGAGGCTAAAAAGGGGCACTTTACAAACTGAATGAAAAACTTATTAAGTTATAATCAGCAGCAAAAGCAAATGGAGGTGCAAAATTTATAGTAAACAACATGTTGCAGAATGAATTTACTATACAGTTATATTCATTGTATCCAAATTTATGCTTTAGGTTTTAATCATGTTCATCACGTTCTTAGTAAGCAAATAATACTCTCATCATATGAGCACGACATGGCTCATATTGAAGCATTGTGCAAATTGAGCCTGGAGATCTGATCTCTAGGACCAGAATTATGCTAAGAAAATGTGGGTAAGCAAGGGAGACTGCATAGATACACTTAAGTGAGAAAAATAACAAGAGTTTCTAAGTTTAATGTATGATCTGAAAGAGTGAACATTCCTCCAGAATGGTTGTAGTTGCCACAGTTAGAATTTGGCATAATGTCCTGACTACAACTGAAGACATTTGCAAAGTGTGTGAATGTGATGAACTCGTACCTTTGTCTCTCACATTCTACTTTTCTCTCTGTTTCAGATGTGGTTATGATAGAGGTGTCTGTCTCGGATGCCATGCACACAGGACAACATTCAGTTGTAGTGCTTGCTATGCCATGTTACTCAAGAGGGCATGGGATTAAATTGACTCCCAGGGATGTCACCATAATTTAGGATGGGGTGGCCAGCTCATGGCATGTGTATCACTAGTGGCATGGCAGCCTGTGTGGCATTAGGGGAGGGGACATGAAAGCAGTCGATAGAGCAGAAAACAGAAAGCAGAGCAGCAGCACAGACAGGGAGTATAGGGCAAGGAGGAGAAAGATTGAATTCCTGGGCAGGGAGCAAAAGGAAGAGAAGCAGAATGGGCGGGGAGCAGAAACTAGATCAGCCATCTGGACTGAGGAAGGAGATCAGAGTGGCACTCAGGGGGGCTGTAGGTCTTAATTCGTGGCACACCTGCCAAAAAAGTTAGCTCCACTGCTCTAGGAGTTATATGACTGGCATATTTTATAAGTATTAACTTATGGTTGGCTTGAAGAATAACATGTTTCTTATTTCAGAAACAATGTATGTTAATTAGGATGTGCACTATTCAGGGTGTACCACATTGGCTATCAGTTTCAGTTGCTTTGATGAAGAGTTTTAATTCCAATTTTTCTTTTAGAAAATGAAAATTCACGGAAATAGTCTAATAACATATCAACACAATCTGTTTCTGATCACAAAGAACATTTCCATTTCTCCCTCAACTCCCCACATCATCAATTTTGGGTGAGGAAGTTATAAATTTTAAGATTATCTTTGCATACAGATGTGTTATTTATTTACCTGTTAACAGTCATTTCCTGTAATCAATGTAAGCTGATCAATCTGTCATAGTGAGAATGGAACCAACAACTTCCTGACCAGGGATGAGTTTGTGTCTCTTCTAATCTGCAGACATCATATATTGGAAGAGACAGCTACTAAATTCCTACATACTAGGCAACAATGAGGACCTTCTGGGAGGACAGTAGTAGGACAGTGAGATGATTCCCTGTTCAGGTAGTGCCTGGGTTGCTCACTGATTCATCAGTGATATATAAAGTCATATATATCAGTAAGCAACCTAGGCGCTACCCTCCTCACGCATTTTATACTAGCCATGTTTTATTTTTCTAATAAATGCCTTGCTAATACTTGAATGAAATTGTTGATGTAGTGGGACAGATTCATCACAGATTTTAAAAATATACTATTTTTCAGTTCCTCACCATGAGTATACATGTCATTCCTGTCCGTTAAGGTTCTGAAGTAAGGCTCTGGAGCCAATCATTCTAGTAATAGCTGTGAATCAGATGCATCTATAGAAAATTACAGTAAAGCTCATTGGTGCACATGCAGTGCAGATACCACTGCTGAGTGAATGTGATTTAGTAAAAAATAAAAGGATCAAAGGCCTTATTTATTCCCAAGTAAAAGTTAACTAATAAACAAAGCACAAAAGCGTCCGTCTCAAATACCAATCCTGGTTTTTGGAGACCTAATGGACCAGACCCATAGGGTTATACAGCTTAGCCTCTGAGGAAAAACTCCCTTTTTTGCCACTTTTATATGGCTTGGATTAGCATGTCATGGACAAATTTCTCATTGAAAGTAATAAGCCACAGCCAAAAATGGTTGATTTTTGAAAGTTGGTACCTATAAGTCCTCAGTGGGGACTACTACTCTTCTCTGTTTTCTAGGCAATATCACAATTAAGCACTAATAAGTAACTGAAAAACTTCTTTGAGGGCACTCAATAGCCATCTGCTAGGATTTTTAACAGAGAAAAATTAATGCCTTCCTCTGTTTGTAGTATCACCACACCCTTTTTCATCTGAGCTTTATCACAGACATGGGGAGTGCTGCTGCTGCTGAGACACTGTAGTTAGTAGAACACCTAGATTGATTGCATTTTGAAATACATAGCAATATGTTTAGAGAGAAATACTGATAGTGGTGGTAAAAAATGCTTCAACTTCACAAGTTTTCTATATTTTTCTCTGCTCTTTAGCTGCTAGGATTTCCAGTCTAAAAAGTTCATTTCTGTTGCCAAGAAACATCATGGTTTTAAGGCAGAAAATATCTTTAGCCAAACAATGATATCAGCAGCCACTGCCACTTACATAAGTTGTGAACTTTACAGGGTAATTGATCCCCCTTAAATGCTGAAGCCCTGATCCCGAAAACACTTCTCCAAGCACTTATAATTGCTATGGTGAGTAGTCTCATTGAAATCAATGGACCTCTTCCTGGTAGTTAAGTTAAGCAATGTTTGTGTGCAAGTATTTACCAGATCAGGGCTGGGGAAGGATATAAGTGTAAGGGGCAAGCTAATACAATTTAGCACAGACAATTTGTTTTCTGCTTCACATTTGAAATAGATAAGGAAACAAAATGCAAATAAATAAAAAACCCCACACCTATGTTAATATAATATCAATGTGATAGCACAGCTAAACACCAAATGTTAGGAAAAGGAAACCTTTAAACAGAAACACTCACTTGATCATATTGCCTGTGTAAATACTCAATTTCTTCTTTTAATTAAATTAATGGTTTAATATATTACTGTTTCTAAAATGTAAAAGATAAAATATGAAGGCTATAAAATCTTATGAACTGGTTATGCTATTTGATCATTATCTTTGTATATCCAGTATTTTTGTGAATTTAGGAGTTCAGCCTCAATGCTGTAATAACATGGTGGGCTTGAGATTGTCTGCTTTTATGATTTATCAATGGTTAGCCATTTTCACCTATATGAAGCTTCATCTGGTCCAGTTAGTACGTACTAACCTGTTTGTTATCCCCTTACTGATAAAGTATGGAAACTCAAATGTGTATTGGCAAACATCTTTACCATCAGTCACCATAAAATTGTAGGATAGAAGGTACTCTGAGAATGTTAAATATTACTTATACTGAAATTAAAATCCATATAGTTTACACATTTTTCCTTATAAATAACTTACTAAATGTGCCTAGCAGAAAATCTTAGAAGCCATGATATTAAGTGTTCTTTAGAGGAGTACTGTTTTTAGTAAAGGAGATTTGATCATGTGCCTATAAATGGGTAAAGCTGTCACTAAGCCCCAAATGGGCAGGATCTGGTGATTAGTTTTGAAAACGTGATGTTCATTTTGGCTGAAGGACCCTGCATGAAATCTCACATGATAAATCATAAAATCCAGAAGGATTTCACTTGTTTGCCAATGAATTTTGAAAAGGACTTAAAACAGTTTGGAGTGCAAACAAAATTAGATTTGAAAATTATTCAAGAATCATTTTAAAGTTCCCCTGAGGTTACTATGTTAACCCAAATGGATTTTGCCTTCTATCAGAATTCAGCTGCTTCTGAGAAGCTTTGATTAGAAGACAGGTAATATGACACCTATTGCTACATACACTTTTGTGCACAGATCTAAATGATAACACCGTTGCAAACATTTAGTGATGTGCTTTCAAGATAATGAAAATGGTATTAATATTAGGTTACTTTTTTAATTCTAGGGCACTGTTTATATTTACAAGTTCAAATCAGTTTACTATAAATATCCACCATCTTTACATCAACAAACCCCCAGGGCTAATTCTGCACACTTACATTTATAGTTCTACTGTGTTTCTATTTCACATGCTTCGGATTCTCCAATTTTGTCAATATCATTCACTGATGTTGCATAGGGGTAGAGGGCAGGGGGTTAATTCTCTTAGTGATGAGCTATATCTTTTGGCTCCTGGAGTCTAGGTTAGACTAAAATTAGAAATGTGCAGAAAGATAGCAAATCTCCCATCTATGACCAGCACCCTTCTTCTCCCCAGTGCAAAGTGCATGTCCATAAGAAAGGAATCAACACTAGCTGGTTTAATGTTAGGGTTTCAGGAAGACATGAATCACATGTGGATATGCTTCTGAATACACATGTATTCACACATGTGCCATATTCTCTCTCGCATCCTTAATTGTTAGTAAAAAGATCATTGTGATAAACTGTGTCACTTCCTAGTTTTTCCCACCTTGCTATTTATATTCGGTAACCTTTTAAATGTGTCAGGAAATGTACAAAGAAGCTATTTGCCATTGATTAGCAGCGCACACATTTTTCATAAGACTTTTTTTTCCTTTTGCTAATCATGTTTGGAGACATTTCCCCATAGAGAACCACTGTTTCCTAGTAATGAATAAGCTCAACACTTGTGAGTTCAAACTGGCAAATTGCCACCAAACATTTGTTATCTCTGAACTGCTGTAAGAAGAGTCAAACTAAGCAGCTAAACAAAAGGGAACTCCATCACCTCAACCCACCTTTCAGGGTTCTGACTTCTCAGAAAACTTTTTATGGACACTTTGTCTTATGAAGGAGACTTGATGGGGGCTCTCCCTCCTACTGAGTTTTTGGATTACATCTTTTAATTTGGTATAGAAAAGGGCAGCTCCATTGCTTTCCATTGAGTCAGGACAATTGAAAATAACTGATGATCTGGTCCTTAATTTCATTGTTACTGGTGAGAAAGAGTGAAACACCCTGGAATACACTCTGATAGGAAGGCAGGAAATGTCATCTGAAGATTTTGCAGTGAATCAACTGGGATATTTTTTTCTACAAAAATATTTTCTACACATTTTCTTTGAGATTGTTTGGATTAGTTCTTTAACTTGTTTTTCTTCATGAAAATAAGAAATATCTAACAGAAACAGAGGAAGTTCCACCACCATTTGTTTCACAGAAAAGCTATTTCCTATTTAAAAACATTTAGATCAAACTTTCTTTACCAGCTATAGTTTTTAATGACTACAAATTTCCTTTGTTAAATCAGGAATAAATAGGCTGTAGTTTGGAAATGTTAGACATATAGATACTGACAGTTGAAGTTCTTCCAAAAACTTATTTAGGGCATTGGAAGGGAGAGGAGAATGCTAGGGGAGAATAATTATTTGAAGAAGGGCCTTTAGAAAGTAGTTTTGTTTGACTTCAGGTGTGACAATATCTGCTGCTCCCATGCAACTCTATCTGGTAACAAGCAATGGGGATGTGTCTTTAAACACTGTTATGCTTTGCATTGGTTGGTCTTTGGTGTCCACCTCAAAAGCAGCTGCATCACAATAGTTTTGCATCTATCTAGTCAGTAAAGTGCTTTAGGAGCTGTGGCAGGACACAACCTAGGGGTGCCATGAACTCCCCTAGCGCCCCCTACCTACCATGCCAAATCAGGTTCAATGCATCCTCGCTATCTCGCCCACCACATCTTTGATAATAATATTGTTAAAGGGAGGCTGCCTTTCTACCCTCTTTGGCATGGTGCCTTGAGATGTCCCAGTCCGTGCCCTGCTTTCAGTGACATGGTACACCCTAACCTCTGGGGCCTGCCTCCGCGATTCCCTGCCTGCACTGGGGCCTCGCCTCCATGATTCCCACAATCGAGGCTCAGGTGGCTGTAGCCATGTCTGGCCTCCAGACCCCCTGTCTGGGTCTTGCATCCCACTGGGGCTTCTCACCTGCACCCACACGGAGGCCAGGGTCAAGAAACCCCAATATGCAGCACCCTCTCCAGCACCAGGAACCCCCACACTACTGGGGAGCTCCTATGAGGCCTCCTCCAACCCCTACAGCCTTGTCCAGTCCTCCAGTACAACACAACAACAAAACAGGAAACTCACACTCCTGTGTTCCAACATGAATTCCAAGCCAACTGGCTATCCATCCTTCATACCCCTACTGGGGTTTCCTCCACCCAGTACCCTCATGCAGAAACTGCTCAGACCATCAGGCTGGGCTGGGCTGGGCTGGGCTGGGCTGGGCTGCTCTGCTCTGCTCTGCTCTGCTCTGCTCTGCTCTGCTCTGCTCTGCTCTGCTCTGCTCTGCTCTGCTCTGCTGCCAGAAGGGAACTGACCGCTAGCCTCAGCCTGGCTGTTTATGTAGGCCAGGCCCTGCCCCCTTCCGGTCAGCTGACCAAACTGGTTGTCTTGGCAACCCACACCTGTACTGCCCTGGTGACTGGCAGCTGAGTCTATCCTACTGTTTGTCAGTAGCAGGCACCTTAGTGCCCTGCTACAGGAGCCTTCAGAATAAAAGCTACTACTAGTCTGGTGCATGCAACCACCAGCTTCCACTTAAGAGGTCATTGATCAAATTCCTTTATGGTAGCAGGTAGTAGTCTCCAAGACCCAAATAAAGGTGTCTGCTAGTCACTTCAGCAAATGGAGTGCAGGAGCAGAGACATTTTGCTGGATATTGTTTTTTGGCAGGGGTGTATGTGGATGAAAGGTAGCACAGGTGGAGCTCATACAGGTAACAGTCTTCCAATACATATGTGCATCTTACAATGATGAATTGTTCTCACTAAGGGAAGTATAAGAAAAAATGTGCCTAATTTTGCAGCAAAAAAGATTTGGGTTAGCTACTTGGAAAAACATTTCTAATTGTTGGGGCAATGAAACACTGGAATGTGTTACCCATGGAGCTCTTTCAAGAGAGTTTTTATGATTCCATTAGACAAACATGTCAGGGATAGCTAAACATACTTGCACTTGTTACCAGGGATGCTTGATTTTGTATCTGTTAAGGAAAGTAGAACTTCGCACATCCCAAAGTCAGAAATCTGACTCCTTCCACTAGGAATAACCTACAAGAACCTGAATTTTGACTAGCTGCTTGGGTTTCAGGAATAATAGTAATAATAGGGAAGATGTGGAATCTCCTTAAAAAGCCTGGCTGGTTTAAGAACAGTGAGTCATGCATTTGTGCAGAAGTTAGACTTAATGACCCTTAAGGTCATTTCAAACATTTCATAATTCTGTGAAATTAATGGGAACTTCCAGAATGTAGTATCATAAAGGACAACATATAGTAAATGTGTTTGTTTTCTTTAAATTCTTTTATCTGCTCCTACCTCAAGCTCAGTCTAACCAACCAGCCAACCAACCACAACATATGTAGGAGGTTTCTTTGATTTAGCTAAATAATTGATGATTCACAATTTCCTAACATGGGATCCCATAAGTTATCTACAGCAGACATCAAAAATATATCCTATTCACATACTGTGATATGGATAAACAAGTGTTTCTGCTTAGCTATCATATTTTTAATCAGTGGTTTATTAATTCATTACATTAGGGATTAGAGAACATTTATAAGGTTTCAATTTTTCATATAAACTTAAAACTTAAAAAATGTCTTGTAGCTGACAGATGCATATAAAATTTTAAGTCCTCCAATTCTCTTCTTGACCTTACTTTTCCGGTCAAATCTCACTGTCTGTGCTCATTCTGCGATCCATCCATCTTTGTATTTCTAATTCCTGTTTCATGATACTTATTTTGGTGCATTTGTTTCCTAAACTGATCTCAGTCCTCAAACCATCTTCTATGAGCCATGTCCTGCCATGCCAGCATTGTTATTATATTACAGTAGCGATCAGAGGTCTCAACCAACATTGCCACTGTGCCAAACACTAGCAAAGACCCTACCATAAGAGACAGTATGTGACTCAAAGAACTTACAGTTTAGAAAAGTGGGGAAAAGAAACAGCCCAAGTGAAGGGCTAGATCTACAGCATTTTAAACTCATGATTTAGATACCCTGCTGCTACTAGAATCCTTAGTCCTAAGTTTGAATCCCCAGGCTCTACATACCATAGGGAGAGTTAGGTACGCAAAATGGGATTTACAGAAGTCAGAATGCATAGCAGGAGCCATATAACCTAGACAAAAGGATAGAGAATTGGTCCTGTCCTTCAGAGATATTGGAAACACCTCACTTCAAAAGCCAGAGAGAGGCTTCTACTTCTTGGGACTCTTGTCTGTGAATGCTTATGCTCCCAGGTCATCTCCCGGGAGGTAAGAGACCTGTGTTCAAATCGTCATTCTACCTCCGTTAGATTCAGGTCTCTCACAAGCAAGAGAGGGCCCTCCCCTCCAGGCTGTTAAGTACTTTGGATCAAGCCTTTCTTGACTGTCTACTCTTGGCTCAGCTAATTTGCATAAATACATGAATTATCATGCAAATTAGAGGAGGAAACAGAACCTGATTGTTATTAATATCATATTTTATTATTTGCATAAAATATTATGCAAATTAGAAATGGGAATGGAACCTGATTCCCACATCCTAGCTGAATGCCACAGAACCAGTTGTTCACTTTCTCCTTGACTCACGAGGCACTGACCTATGACTATTAGGGCTGTGTGGTGCTTCAGTTGCTGATTCAATCTGGTGGAGATTCGGCCCAATTCGGTGGCCAAATCTCTGAATCTGAACTGAATCAGGAGGCCCTTTAATGTCTCTGAATCAAATTGGAACCCTCTGAATCTATTTGGAAAGATTCAGCAATTTGGACATAGACACAACTTCAGATGGTTTTTCTATGTACCTCAAGGTAGCAGGCAGCACGTTTAAAGCTGTGTCTATGGCCGAATTGCTGATTCTCCAAATCAGCATCGAATCTTCAGATTTGGATTTGGCCAAATCGAACTGGGGACAGTGATCTGAATCAATGAATCGAATCACTGTCCCTGATTCGGGCCGAATCTGAATCCAAATTGAATAGAGTCCATTTCGCACACTCCTAATGACTATTTCGTTTTTCATACAAGTGGAATAGCGTCAACAGAAAAGACTGCCTCTCTCAGTATATCCAATGGTTAGTGCTCATTTTTGGAAAGTGACAGAACTTTTTTCAAGTCTTTGCTCTCAGTCAGACAGGGTGGGGGAACAGTCTCAACCAATGGGTAAAAACACATATGTACATTCTACGGCCCCCTCTACACATGTAGGTAAAGGCATTATAGGATCTAATGTGCAATCCACACAAGCACACACCTCCTGCTCTGCCACGTGCGTATGACAGGAAGCATAATTGTGGGATCATGCATTAGATCCCATTGCCCCTTGTTGTAGTGTAGGGGGAGCTGGCACCAGCAAGAAGCAGTCTCCCACAGCTAGCAGCCCCTTCTGCTGACAGGGCCCTAGCCACAGGGGTGCCCCACACATCCCTGCTGTGATCTCCCAGCTGTGTGGCCCCAGGCACTCCGCAGGGCTAGGAGATCACAGTAGGACCCAGTGCCTGCCTGGACCCAGCATTTGCAGCTTCCAGGTACTGCTGGTGCTGAGAGTCCTCTCAACTGTGGGACTCTCAGCCCTGGTTGTGCACTGAGAGTCCTGTCAGCTGCAGGTCTGCCAGCCCCACTGGACTAATTACAGTCTCCCAGCTGCAAAGGATTGCCTCCACATGCAAATTAAAGCTGGATAGAAACCAGCTATGAAGTTATTACCTATTTTTGAGCAATAGCTTTATAGCTAGTTGGACCTTTTAAAGGCACCATAGTTAATGAAGACTTTAAAATAATAATCGATATACTGGGTAAAGGGGCCTAAATTTCCTTACTGCCCTTTGCATGTAGGAGTGTGTCCCCAAGATAGGGCCCACAAATAAAATTCATGAGATAAATCCTGCTGGGGGTTAGACGCTGGGTGGGATGCTGAGAAGTGTGTAGGTTGGTTCCATGGGCACAGTCTTAGACACTGAGGTATTTGATGGCCTTCAGGTTTAGGCTGTAGCCAAAATCACTGGCACCAATTGGATTTAGGCACCTAATTCCATTTTTGGACTAGTCTGAAGTGGTCAATAGAGGCAGGATTATAACCCTGGGTTCTTAACTTTCAGTTGAATCTTCTCTCCACTACAGCATACAATGCTAAGCCGTGCCTCAGACTTCCACTGATAATTTCACAATAATGGGGACTGTATTTTCACTGTTACAAATACTTAGCCACACTTATGATTTCCTACCAATTGCACACTCCTGTCATAAGTATGTCCCATATTTCTCACTATGTTTAATGTACCACCCTGCCTTGTTTTTTATGTTAAAGCAAAACTGCTGTCACACTATAACTGTATTACAGTCAGAGAAGATAAAAAGAACAGCTCTAAAAGGAAGAACTGTTGAGTTACAAACAATGTAGCTTGAAATGATGACATGTTCCTTGTGAGAAACTAAGGGCCTGACAACTGCACTGGACCTGATCTTCCTGAAGCAATAGGATCACTTTTTAGAGGATCACAAATTGTCATATTAAAGATACAGGTGTAAAATTTGATTTCCAGAAGTGCCGATAACCCCAAGTTCCAGCTGCTGCTCATGGCAGCTACTCGACCTCTTGGAAAGTAAGGCCTTTAGTGTGTACATTTCTCTTCAGGCAGGACATGACTTGCATTTAAACACCAGGCCGTTTTACCCCAACCGGCTGTGCCAAATGGCCTTAAATAGGACTAAAGAATGTTAAACCTCCTTCAAGGGGCCATTTACCCTACCTAATAGAATTTAAGAATCACCCATGCAATATTTAGGAGTTGAATGAATTGGGCCACCTGTTGTATCTATAGTATTTTCACTAACAAAGATAACCGGGTCATATGTAACACTACCTGGAGAGAATACTTGACTCAAGCTTTTAAATTAGTGAGTGGGTGCACACAGTGGCTACAACAGCAGCTGTCTGAAGTGACACAGCTGGATGCCAATGAGGCAGGTATATGAGCTGAAGCAATGACACTGAAAGGTGCTGACTGCCTCCTGTCGAGGCCATCATTGACTCTGATGAGTGTGAAAGGCACTCTGTACCTATTGGAAGCATCAGCAACCAGTAGCATCAGACTCTGAGGGAATAATTAGGACAAAATTCCACAAATTCTAATTCGTTCAAATCCGCAAACTAACTTTTATTCAGCCCAGATCCTCAATGTGCTTATGCTGATTTTCCAGAAATGGGAAAAAGATCCTGGCAATAAAAATAAAATGATTGTTATATTCAAATATACCATAAAAAGAATATTGAGCCATATAGTTACAATCCAGGAATCAGGGTGTAACATGGGACTGTTGGAAAGGTCTGATCCTTATCCCATGACCAGAGTCACATTATAGACAGCAGGCTTCAAAAAGTTAAATCTCATCTCCAGTCGGATTTAATTTGAATTTCATGCTCTGTTTGTTAGTTGTGGACATTACTCAATCAAGGAACAGATACAATGGGCATTTGATTTTTTCTGATAAACTATCACAGATTCCCCCTTGCAGGGGAAGCTCTACTTCAGGACACCCTGAAAAGCCTTTTCTAGTCTCCCTCCACCAGGACCCCCTTAAGCAAGCCCTGGTATGGTTTGTAGAGAGAAAAGCCTCTAGCTTCAAGACCCTGGCTCTTCTTTTAAGGAGAGGTATGTGCAGAAATGCAGCCAGGGTGCTCCACACCTGGAGTAGCTGGATGATGCCTGCGGCGGTGCTGGCTGCTGTGATGCTGATTGCAGTGATGTGATCAGCTGCCACTGTGGTCACAGCTATTTTTGCACCTCTCCCAATAAAGGTCGTGCCTTGGGCTCCTGCCTCAGTTGCTCCCCTTCAGTGATGGTATTGGATATGTGTGTCAAAATGCTGATGTCCCAAGAGAAGCAGCAGTTGGCTCCACTTCAAACAAAGAGTCTTAATTGAGCCACCTCAGTTCCTGCCAGCAGAGTGCTAAACAGCTTTCCAGCACTCTAACATCAGCTCAGCTATTCACTTGTGCTCCCCCATCTTCCTTGGGGCTCCGGTTTTCTCCCTTTCCAGCTGTCTGTGAGCCTCTCATCAGGCACAAAATGCCACATTGACCACAAAGAGTGTAACAAAACTGTAATAGTTAACCCGATAAAATGTATCTTAATCAGAAACCAGTCAGAGAACAGTTTCTTGGATCTGCTCCTAGGTCCAGACTATTTTTGTCCCCTGGGTGAAAAGGGTATTTAAGATGTTCTACTATGAAACTATCTGTAACAAAAGGTGCTCAAACTGAACCTTCCAAAGTGTCTCTCCCATGCACTTGAGGCTGAAACTCAGCCCACATAGCCTCTTTGGCCACAGATGGGTTGGGATATGGTGACATAATAAATCAGAGCAGTGACTCAAATCCTGATTGCTTATAGCCTTCAGTAAGAGAATCTGAGCTGAGAATTAGGTCTGTTAAGGGGTTGCAAGGATTGCCTATTAACTCTTAATTCAAATTTAGACTTGATTTGAACTGTGTGATGTGAATCAGTTAGCACAGTTTAGAAAATGCTGAGCATATCTATACATGGCCCTTAAGACTAATTGCCATCATAAAGCTCTTGCATGATTCAGAAAATCTGCCCAAGAGATTTTGCAAGGAAGATTCACTGGGGGCAACCAAGGCTACATCATCTACAAACAGGAAATCTCTCACAACCAGTTCTTTCACCATGGTTGGCTTTCTAAACCTTGCAATATTGAACAAGTCTGGTCTGAAGATAAATGTTATCACTGCTGTTCCTGGATGCATAAAGAAACAGAACTGAAAAGTAGATGTTAAAAAGCAAGGGGGCTAAGATGCATCTCTTTTTCACACCACTGTGGATACCAAAGGTGTTTAATTCTTTGTTTTCATACACTGTAGTTGCCCACATACCTTGATAGAGTGAACCAATGATGTTCAGTGGTTTGGGGGACAGCCCAGTTTCCTCAGAACAGTAAAAAGGCCCTGTCTGTTGACTGTATCAAAGGCTGTGATACAGATCAATGAAGGCTATGTACAGTGGTATTTGTTTTTCTCTACTCTTCTCTTGTAGTTGCTTGACCAAAAATATCATATCAATGGTGGAATATCATGAGTGAAAACTGCATTGACTTTCAGGATAGATTCTGTCACCTAGAGACTGAAGCCTAGGGAGCATGATGTGCGTGACAATTTTTCCAGTGATGTTCAACGGGGAGATACCTTTATAGTTCTCACAGTGCTTCCATCCCCTTTGTTTTTGTATAATTGCACAAACTGAGCATCTTTGAAATTTTGCCATACCACTTCCTCTTTCCAACACAGTAGTATAACTTCATGAAGCTTTTGAAATAATTAGTTGTTGGCACATTTGTAGACTGCAGCAGGCAAACAGTCGTTGCTGGATGCCTTGTTCCCAGGAACTGGTTTAATAGTTTTCTACAAATCTTCTAATGTAGGCTCACTGTCTAAATTCAGCATAACTGAACCGTGGTAATCTTTTGAGATTTTGCTCTTTGATTTCAGTCTCACTGGAGTTTATCTTTGCATAGTGTTCAACCCAATGCTCAGGTTGTTTTTATTTATCAGTAATAACATTTCCAGTTAAGTCTTTTAGCAGAGCTGTTTTCTTCTTGACTGGATCAGTTGCTCATTTGATGCCTTTGTACTTTCCATGGCTATCACCTGAGTCAGCTGCTTTTGAATATCATCACAGAGCTCCAGCCAAAAACCTTGGGCACACCCGTTAGCTTCTTTTTGCACTTCTCTTCAAACTTTTCTCAGATTTTTGAGGGTTCTGGTGTTGGGAGATTTCTTATAGTTGTTTAGCACTGTCCTTTTGTTCTCAATCAGTGGTTGAAGAGCTTCAGAGTGCTCTTCAAACCAGTCTGCATTTTTTGCCAAGTGCTGTTACAGCAGCCTTGTACATACTAATTTTTAAGCTTTCCCAAGCCTCAGTGGCTGAGTTGTTAGGTAAATTTGCTTTCACAGCTTCTTCATTTAATAGTTTGCATTTTTCTATGTTTTTAGTTTGGCTGATGTCAATCTGAGGATGACTGATAATTTTGCTACAGTGGATCTTTTTGACATTGATTCTGACTTTGCAGCAGACTAAGGCATGGTCAGTGTCACAATCAGCACTGTGATAAGGCTTTGCATGCAGGATTTCTTTCAAGTGGTTATGTCTGGTCAATACTAGATCTAATTGGTGCTAGTGCCCTGCTCTTGGATGTTTCCACAATGTTTTTCTTGTGATTTTCCCAGTGAAGTAGGTGTTGGTAACACATAGGTTTTGACTTGCACAAAGTTCTAACAACTTACCGGCCATTTTCATTCATATTACCAATTCCGTGTTTGCCCAGAATACCAGGACAGTTCTTAAAACTACATTCAACTCTTGTATTATAATGGTCTAATTTCTGTGAATTTTCTCAATTCCTTTTTCAAGGTATTGGTAGAAAATGTTCTTGTCTTTGTCACTACCTTGAAGGGTAGGCAAATAGACACTAAACAATGTGATGAAGCCATTCTGTGCATGGAGTCTGAAACTCATGAGTTGAAAAGATACAGAAATTGCTGCATTCACAGAAAGATAGTACACTGTTTCTAGTAGCAAAAGCCTACTCACTTCTCTCTTTTTTCTCCTGCTGGTTTCCCATGCCAGAATATGGTGTAATCATTTTCTTGGCTATAACTTGTATTTGAGAGCCAAGTTTCTGATAATGCAGCAATATCAATTCTGAGTCAAAACAATTCATAGTTTAGTAGTGCCATTTTCCATAAGTCTGAATTTGAATTGAGCCCAGGGGTCAGAGTCTGAACATTCCAGCATGCGAGTCACTGGATCATTTTGGCCAGTATAGATCATACAAAGACCCTGAGTGCACACACCTAGGCAAGAGTATGGAGGAGTGGAGGTGGACAAGACCTACTATACCTCCTTTAGACCATTGAGACAGAGTCTTAAGGCCAGACTGAATCCAGATGTTCAGTGCCTCGATGGTTGTAGCTTCAGCCAGAAAGCAACAGATTAAAGCTGTTACTGACTGCCTAATACCTTAGCGAGGGCACATTTCTATCAGGGTGATGTCCCTTAGAGAACTTTTCCCAACCAAGGAGTACCCACAAGGCAGTGCAGGTTAGGGTTTTGAGGTGTCCTAAATTTACCTTCCTCTGGAGGTTTCTATATTGTGTTATTTTATAGGAGTTACCCCACCACGTTACCACAAGCCCTCCAGCTGGATGCAGTTTCCAGTCATACCCAGGACCACATGATCTGTAGAACGATAGACAAAATACGGAGTTGTTAATAGGTGAAACTTATGGAGCTTAAATGGAAGGTTTGGCTGGTTAACTTTAATTAATTGGACATTAATACTGTGCAAGATTCAAGCTTTGAATATGAAGGCATTAGAAGTCTAAGTCCAGGTTTAAGAGGCTTGAGATCTTACACAGAAAAAAATGGTTGAAACCACATGCCAATGCTGTAATATGTCCACAAAAAGGTGACTTTAGCTCCAGCAGTAGGGGAAAGCTGCATGCTTCTAGGCATACATGTACATATATGACACTCTTATTTTATCCGGTACCTGCAGGGTAACTGAAATCTTCCTGGCTTTGGGCAAGGCATAGCACAACATCCCACACAGATTCCTGTGCTGCATTCTGAGTTGTCTCACACCAAAATGATGCAATGCATTCAGTGACAGTGGGAAGAGTGGCAGCAAAGTTGACTGATACTGCATATTGGTAGAGGGGTATGCAAGCAACCTTCTTACTGAAAAAATTTATGTGCACTAAGGAAAAAAAATTATTTTTGTAATGACTGAAGGTCAAGGATTAAAGAATTATTTGTTTTTAATGTCTAGAAGGAAATGCAGCCACTCCTATATCTGGCACAAGTCAGAGGGGAAGGCAGTGAGGGAACGTTAAAACATGATGAGAGGGTCACAAACTGGGGACAGAGATCCTGAGGAGATGAGGCAGAGGGGGTTTCCAGTTTATATTTCCTTGGAACTATAGAATCAATAGTTCTCTTCTACATAGGTTTTTATACAAAATATTCAAGTGCTTCCCACTAAGCACTATATTTTCTTTCAACTCCCTCTTTAAAGCACAGAAAAGCCATTAACCTCAAGTGAGTTTTTCATAGAGATTTGTTTAGGCTTATCTAGTGTTCAACCCCCGAAGTCAGAATGAAACAGAATCCCAAAAGATGATGAACTGAATCTCTGGGTAACAAATACCTTTACCCTCTGAGAAGCACATTAATTTATGAGTTACCTCTTTACCCAATTGTATTATGCTCCATGACAGAGGGCATCTGAACCAAAGAATTCCACTGTCTTGAGCTATGCTAAAAAGTACTGCTCATGTTGGCATATTCTGAAGAGCAAATGTCTAGCATGTACTTTTATGATAAGGTGGTTGCACACACTTTTGCATGCTAAGAGCCAGATTATTGCTAGGCCTTTTGCAGGGGTGTAAGAATATTTGCCTCCTATAGCCTTGGTAAAGACTGTGAGCACAGTTGTACTCCCTGCATTTTGCTGGTGCTAGCCAGCTGAAGAATGCATTCATGGTACTACCCCCACTTGCACTAGCCAGATGTGCAGGGAAGAAGCATATGTTGTCCATCCCATAAGAGAGAGAGCAGCAGGCACTCTCTTTCTGTGCTCCACAGATCTGGGAGCACTGGGAGGGATGATGCCTGCCTCCGGCACAATGCTTCCCAGAGCTCCTGCTGGGATGGAGCAGTTCCTCGCTGCTCTCAATGCAGGCCTATAGCTAAAAGACTCAATAGAGCCCTAAATATGTTCCATTCTTCAGTGGCTCTTTGCAACTGATGACAAAGTGGCTCTTTGGCTGTTAAAGGCTGAGTGCCATTGCCACAAAGGAAAAATAATCCCTTAATAGTGCTGTGCTTGAGGCCTCCCCCCATGTCTGCAGTCTTTTCATCTCATTCCACTTTACTTATGTGGGGAAAAAAAGGACTTTCAAGTGCAGGTTTTGAAGCTCTGCTCCCAGTCTCTAACACTTCACAAATGCTTTAAGGGGCAACTCTTAACCCAGAGCTAATGTGAAATAAGAAAACATTTTTACAGAAAGGCCCTGTCCCTGCACTGTTCCCATTGGTTTTTGGTGCATTTCTTATTTTATGATATTTGTGTTTGATTAAAAAGTATTGTAGCCTTATAATGCTGGGGTTGTGACATCCAACCAGTAACCAGGGTTAATAACTGTGATGCCACAAATTCATCAGTGTGATTTCAGTATAGGCAGGAGGAAGCAATTCTTTTAAAAGTTAGAATTATATATTAAAATATATAAATATAAATATTAGCATAACTGGAGAATGACTTTATTATTATTATGGTGTTGTGGCAGCAACCAAAACTACCATGTGGCACATTTGGCGCCCTTTGTGCTGAACTCTGAACATGCATATAGAAAGATATTTTGCCAGAAATTTCATATAAGAAGAATATATTACACAGAAAAGCTGATACCAGTTGTATCACATAGGTCTGGGTCCCAACAAGTTCACATCTCTTTCACATAGCAGGTGTCCACTACTTTTTTTACATATAGGATTTATGACATGAACCTGACTGCATTCAGTAAACGCCAGCAGTAAATATGCAGACTAGTCAGTGTGTTATTATGTTCAGCAAAAATAAGAAGCTGAAGTGTCTTACAAATCTGCACTTGAAACCTCCATTTTATTCATTTCCCATTCTGCCTAATAAAGGTTTTTGCTGGATTTTACAATATTTCCTGTGTGAAAATGAAGACTTACTTATGAGTGATATTACAAACTAAATGTAGATGTGTTTATTTTTTAGGATCAATCTGCACTAGGTTTTAGTTTTCTGCAGCCACAAATCAAGGCCAGAAGAGGGAAAGAGTGCTGGTTCTCTACCCATCTTTTGTCTATAATCCCAGAGAATGTACATGAATGATTCTACTAAAATGATCACACTTGATAGTGACATTAAATTAGGATCATTAGGCATCAGCGTTAACACCCTGTGTTATGAACAAAGGCAGTCGTGTTTCTCAGAGACATTCTTGGTTAATCTCACTGCTACCAACAGAACAATAATTAGAATAAATTTAATTATGTAATTAGTCTTGTCTGACTAATGAAAGGTGTTAGAAAGGTATATCAGGTCAATTTAGAAAACTTGCAATGAAATCATACAATCTAGAATATTTTTAAAAGGTGAAAGCTTAAATTCTGCAGAAACTGATGGGGTCATCAGGGAAATGCTGACAAGCCAGAGCAACCATAAATGGCAAATGCTAAATTATATGAAACATCTTCATCCTGTGACACTGTAATTACCAGGTTAACTTCAGAATGGAAAACAAACCAGTGTAGCTAAAATGAAAAGCAATGGATAATGCATCTCTAAACTCCATTGTGATCTCAGTCTCCCATGGTACAGTGGCAATCTGTAGGATTTTTGTCTTTATTTATCAGACGGCATAATCTAATTATCTCTCATTAGTCCAAAGCTGATTATTTCATTTATCTTTGTAAATGTGACAACAAAAGGCTCACTTTAATTAAGCAGATCAGCAATTAGCTGTTGTTTTATAGGCAGTTTTAAACATCCCTGTACAAATAGCATGCAGCATGATTGCAATCAGATGCTCAAGGAAGAATTGTGGACGAGGACATTTTGATTTACAGCCCCATTTAGGTTAGGGCTGTACAGGCAAGGGGAACTCCAAAAACAAAGACTTACGAGATATGGCCAAGTTGCTGATCAGACTCAATGGAAAGAAACATCACTGAGAAAAATTCATCGCCACCAGTCAGATCTACACAGTAGCTTTCTATGTACTGACCCTGATGCATGTCTGGCTTCTGTTTGCACCAGGCAAGGGTCATTCCACTGTTAATGATGAATGAAATGCAATTCCAGGAGGATTTTAAAAAAGAACCCCTCTCACCCCCCCCCAAAAACAAATGAACAACCCCCCCCAAAAAAACAAACAAAACCCCCAAATAACAGTAAGCATATCATTAGGCTTGAATTTATAGTGAAATACCCCATTAGGGCAACAAATGGATGTTATAATAAATACAACAACAACTTCATCTGGCTCACTAAGCTCCAGCAAAATCAAGCCAGCACTCAGGGTGGTGGTTCTTCCCAATATCTTTGAGTACATTCCCAACTCCCAGTGATCTTCTCATCCTCCCCTTGGATGATTTTTCTTTTGCTCCTGGGGCCAGTACCAACTGTTCCTATAGTGCACTGGTAGGACTCATGAAAGATGCTCACTATTCACTAGGCCTCCACTACAGGTCTCATATAGGTGGTTAACTACAGTTAACCAAAGTTATTTTAGTCCGTCATTTTTTGTTTAGCCTGTTCTAAATTTTCATATTAATCTTTTCATGAAGAAAGCAAGTCCTGCTTGTGTTAGACAATACATAACCCTTATATATAGACAATGTCAGTGTGGGTTTTTCTGTATCTTGACTATACCAGGTGGGATGGAGGAAATACTCATTATTCCAACAGTAAGGAAAGGATTTAATTTATGAATCTTAAGTTCATTTTAATTCCAAGGTTAAATGCTAAGAGAAACACAAAGATATTAAATGGAATGACTGTACTAGAATGCATATAGAGACAAACTGATTTTCATGCAAATCTGGATGCAAAATTAATAGTTGGAAGCCCTGGTCTTGTACATTAGTTGAGACTAACTCTATTTAAATAATCAATCTGCAAGAGAAAACTGCTGGCGCATTTAATATACTGAACTTCCCCCTCTGGACTATGCTTTTGACCTGCCCTGTTTAAAATATGGAAAATAAGCTTAAATATAAGTGCCAGCTTCTTTACCTGCTTTAGCACTTGCAGTTTCTTACTTCTCAAAAATTGCCTGGAAAATTGTGCTTGTTTCTGCTTACAGGGTTTTCAAAACATTTATTCTCTTCACCTTGGCAGATAAATCCAATTATATTTGATGTTTTCTGACCTTGCTATTGGATGGAGATATGCTTTTTTTTTATCAAGAACAAATTGTGATGTCACAGATGAATGTGCTAGGAGCTCTCAAATTGACAAGGAGGCACTGGAGACACTGGAAGAAGCAGTAGGGTCCTTGTCAGTGCCCTTTAGTCCTCTTTATGCTAATAGAAGAGAGATTTCTCTGTACAAGGCTCAAGTTTGCAAATGGCAAGTGTAATAAGCTTGGAGCACTGCTGCATTATTAGGCTGTTTACCTGCTGGTAATTGGCAATTAAGCCCAGTATAAAAGGCTAATGGCAATTCTCTTCTGCTTGAAGAGTAAGAGGTAAAAATCTTGCTTGAGCAAACTGAAGATGTCTGCAGAACTCCCTGAAGTGAGCCATGAAAAGGACATAACCTCTCAACTGTCTGCCATGAATTTTAAGGGCAGAGTCCCTAAAAACATAGATGAATAAAAAATCTAGGGCATCTTATTGTGCAGAGGGAATTCATGCTGCTTTGGATGTATTGGGTAATAGCATTCTCTGTCCAAACAAAGATTAACAGATAGCTGGGCCCAAATAGTGACTTACTGAATAGCAGATGCAACTGCTTTAAATAGTAATGTCACAGAGACTTTATGATCTGTCTGAGCATTTTCTAATTGGGATCAACCAAACATACAGTGCCACTGATTCCAGTGTTTGTATTAGGGGCAGAAAGAAAAGGAATAGTTTAAGTCAGTGAAAGACTTAAATTATAGAAGAAATAATTGCCAACAACCTACTGGATAAAAACAATATTGCCAGTATTTTTGCCCCTACGTTCTGTGTAACGATGATTTTGATAACCTAGTAACTTCAACAAAGTGCAGCATGACCAACAGTTTCCGTGTTTCTCCTTTTCCATGTTATGAGCCTAGTGGAGAGCACAAAGGACTGAGAGTGAAGACGCTTCCATTCAAATCTTATTTTTGGTGTTCACCTCTGTTTTGAGGCACCTTCTCATGCCTAATTTTACCTATGCATAATACAGGTGTAATGAAAAGGATCACAATGTGGTGGTATAATTAATTCAGGTTCAGGAAACTGCACTGGGATCGTTTCAGGGAAGTCACTACATCTGTGAAAAGTATTTGACATTATTATTGCTAGTCTGGGGTAGGGAGAAATAGGTAATTGGCTTCAAATTAGTTTTGAACTTTTTGCCTGACAATACAAAGTACCTACTGGCTTTTGTGTTTAGCCCTATGTCCAGGCCCAGGTGTAGGATGCTGTTGTACTAGATAATGCAAAAACCATAATAAAACATGTAAAAATGGTCCCTGTAGGCTGTTAAAAGCAAGCAGCATTGAGAGGAAGAAATAACCAGCACCCATACTCCCAAATTCTAAAACCAGGGCAGCTCTAGCACTTGTTCTGTATCCCATCAGCTCTGCAAGTTTGTTTGTTACTTTTGTACTTTGCCAGAGATGAAAGGGGGCTGCATCTATGCTGCAATCAGGAGCAGGGGGCTAGGAGAAGTGGTGGTGAAGGCGGTGCAGCTTGCAGCTGCCTGGCCCTCACTGCCCAGTCTAATCATAGGCACAGGCACAAGTAAAGTCTTCTGCTCTGTGAGCCAGATCCAGTGGTTATGTGGGCTGGATCTGGCCTGTGGCCTGTATGTTTCAAACTCACAGAAAGGAAAGCAAAACCAAGAGTAAAACCAGTGACCTGCCATTACTGAGGTTAGACTCCTGCCTCGTCTTGAAATGCTCTGCCAACTGATCTACAAGGCTGGCACTTGTTCAATACCCGATCCGTTTTGCAAGCTTCTGACTTCTGCAGCTTGCTATAGAAGAGAGATAAATAAAAACCTATCAGTCTAGTGTACTGCATTCAAATGGCAATTTTTTTTCTGAAGGAACAGATGACCTAGCTATGGATTTCTAGAGATAATTTTTTTTTGTTCCTAGAATAGCAGCACCCGTTAACTTTAAATTACAAGTTTGCAGAAGCCTAGATATCCCCTACTGTTAACTTCTGACCATTTTCTGGCTTTTATGTCTTTGATGCACTACCTTCTCTCATAAATTGCAAATGAGTAACCTGTTTGAAGTGTGTGAATTTCTCTTAATGTTATGCTAGCCCACTGGGAAACATGCATATGCTGAAGGGAGAACCAAACTTTCACTCTCACAACTGAGGTTTGTCAGAACTTGCTGCCTAACCCAGGCTTTGCTCTTTCATTTGTATCTTCTAAAGGGATCTCCAAACTCTTTGGCAACAGCAAAGAATGAAACAAATGAAATGGACTTCAGGAGATGTGGGGGTAATGTTGTCACATTTCTTGTTGGAAAAAATGGATGAAAATGGACTGTTTCATACAAATGTTCAATAGGCATGTCTTTGATCAATACATGTTTTCATATTAGACAGCACATCATTTTTAGAGCTTGCAAAAACTTCTAAGGAGAGCAGTATGATGGGGCTTACCATATTGCACTCCGACTTAGCAAAGCTCATGGCAGTCAATAGGATAATGGGGCATAAGCCCTCTGGTGCTCACTTAGAGCACACTCACCAACCTGGTGATGAGGGGTTGGTGTGGGAGCTATTCCAGTGCCCAGCAGCCAACGCTGTAGATTGAGGGAGGGAAAACCACCTTATGCCAGTGCCTGGCAAACCTGCGTGAAAGTCGTAGAAAAGCTTTCTATGCATATCTTACATTCATTGTCAGGTCTCTCCAAAGTAATGGAGACTTATGTCTATGCCATCACAACCCAGGCTAGCCTGTTCCATCCTATCTGGCTTATTTTTGTGTTGCCAGGTTTTGGTGAATGGGTAGATCATGAGAATTTGGAAAGGGTATAATGTACACTTTATCCAAATCCCTGCCCCCTTTTTAGTCTGAAAACCCTAAGTGACAGTGGACAGGTACATGGATTTCAGCTAAGATATTATCTTCTGTCACTCAAGTAAGTCATGCATTTGAAAAAGAGATAATTTGGGAAATGAGTTCTTTCCATGTAGAACGTATGCCCTTTTCCCACTTACCATGGGACTACAGAAACAGCTAAAAATGAACAGAATAGAACAGCCTTTCTATTTCTCTCACCCAACTTACTTCAGTGCTTCTTCTTCCAAAATAACTAATATCCATTTCAGAAACCAAAATCACTTACAAATCTGGCTGTTAGGATGAAAATCTGTCAGTTGCAAAACTGTGAGAGAAGAAAAATGTCACTGGCATGAAACCTGAATGAAGAAAATAAGCCACCACCTTAAATCAGTCCTTCTTTAAGTAACGGAAAGCATTTTTCAGCTTTCATGGTATCCCAAATAATCAATGCTTGAGGTGTTTTATAGACATATTCTGGATGCAATAGTGTGTCACTTAAATTTCTTTCCCTACATTCCCTTTAACAGCCTCAGCAAATGAAAAGATGGTGAAGTTTAGTGAGGGCTTATGTAAAAACACCCATGTTTCCACTGAGAAAAAACTATTTCTCACATATGCATTACTCTCACCATTGTTCGTAGTGTCTGAAAATGGTCAGAGATCTTCCCAAAGAAAACAAAGCGCATCCCTCCATATGTAAATATTCTATTTTTCATAACTTTGTTCAAATTCTTCTTTACTGCATTGTTTTGGTGTTTTCTATTTATCTGTGAGAGAACTGAAAGTCTAAATTAGGTTTGAAGTTTTAAGTCGTCTGTTAGTTGAATATGGTCCAAATAGTGGTTATATAAAATGTATAAAATATTTTGTAATGGTCATTTTATAATGGTTTACAAGAAATTTAAAGATATTTGTACTCCTGAATTTATTTGCATCTCATTTTAAAATGCAATATGCTGCTATTTTCAATGGTGATTTTCCCATGCCTGTTACTTATTTTTCTATAATTCTGAGTAAAAATTCTGAAGCCCACAAACCATTTTAGAAATGCAGTTCTTTCTGTCCTGCTTTATTATTGCTATGGATAAAGCTGAGGTTAAATGTGAATGAATAATTCATTTCATATGATATACCTGAAGAGATACGTTTATATCAGATTAGACACTCTTCAGTGTTTAGCCTCAAATACACAAATTTGAATCTGCTGAAGGATAAGTCCTGCAATATTATATAGTATTTCCTAACACTTTCAGTAAAAGAAGAGCTACAAGGAACCAAGATAAACTTGATTTTTCTGACAGGCTAATCACAGTGCTTAAGTGGCAAACTCTTCAAATAGCTGATTTCTTCCAGCATTAAAAAGAGGTTACAGGACCTCCAGCATATTGCAGGAAATCTCTTCTATGCATAAGTACCTGGCTAGTGTAGATGAATTTTTTAACTTCTGTATGAATTTTTGATAAAATAAAGATAATGCAGTTTTCTGGAAGTCACATGAGTTCAATGTTGTAATTGACCCTCACGGTATTGATTTCCAGCTCTTGTGTCTCTGAGAAGAACAACATGCTTTCTTTTCTGCTGTAGTACCTGCCACCAAAATACACAAAACAAAACAGCAGCTTCTCCCGTTTATCATTATTCATATGAGCCAAAATGGCAATTGAGGGGAGAATGTCTAGGTAATGATACCATGTTCTAAATGAGTTGAAAATGCTGTCATTGCTGTAAAAATGGGTATTTATATAAAATGCCAAAAAGAAAGGTCTGGTTTTCATATTTCAAATATGCTGCAGGTGTAGAAGTTCTCTTTACAGGATGGGGCCTTTTAAAAGTACTGCAAATACTCAGAGAAAAATGCAAACAAAGTAGATACACTGATAGATGAAAGTTAGGATCAGGTTCCTAGATTTTGATATATTAACAATACAGGGCTATAAAAAACTGAAACCTATTGACAATACTGCTTACTATTTATAGAGAGTAAAATTGTGAGAAGTATTAAACAGACTTAGAACCTTATTATAGTGATAGACATTCTAATTTAAAGTTGATCTCTAACTAAGCAGAGTGAACTGGTAATTGAGAGATGGCCCCTCTGTTAAATAGCTAGCCAGCCTGTTAGTGGGATACAGATCCAAGGTCTGCAGAGATTGCTTATTGCTCCAGAATAAAACCTGTTTTGT
This sequence comes from Crocodylus siamensis, assembly GCF_052110815.1. Classification (NCBI taxonomy): domain Eukaryota; kingdom Metazoa; phylum Chordata; order Crocodylia; family Crocodylidae; genus Crocodylus; species Crocodylus siamensis. The sequence continues at coordinate 23,704,912 of NC_143409.1, forward strand.
AGTTTTTCACATTCACGTATGTCTGTGTTTATTGAACCTGGTGATCACTACACTTGTGTCACATTTTCAAATGAAATCAGACCCCTAAACCATTTTATGACCACATTTATAAAAGTATTTTGGTATATAATGGAATTATCAGAAGCCCGTGCACTGGAGCATTTTCTCCATTGCACTATTTTAGAAGCACGTTTAAAATAATGGTACATGAAATGTTTTATTCAAAGGACATTTAAAATGAAGTACTATATGCATATGTATGTATTTATAAAATACACACCCACATATACATTATTCTCTGTTTCAGAAGTAGGTGACAAGACTGATGGTTGAGTACTCTTTTTCCCGATTTTTTTTTCTTTTTAAAAAACTCTGGTTCTATTGAATGAATTAACACTGTTATGCTTGTATGCTTGTATATTAGCTTGCTGCTCTGAAGTGATCATTATAAGGAGAGACAGAGGCTCAAATGTTTCATATAACTACTGTGTATGTCAAGCTTATTCACATGTCCTGAATAATGAAATGAGAGGACTACTACCCAGGAGCTATTATTTTTCCCAAGAAGAAAGGATTGGAATAAATGCTTTTGAGAGGGATGGGACTTGATAGCATGTTAATATGATGATCCTCAAGTAGTTGAATGCTTAGGCCAGGTATGGTGTAACTTAGTTTTGATGGTCCAAGTGCAGTATTTTAACCTCAGACCTGGAGAAACTACCCTCTTCTGGGTGAGATGGTAATTAAAGCTTCACGTTCTTTCAACCTTGCAATTGTTGGAAAGCTAAGGAAACAAAGAACAGGGAGTGGCTGTATGATATAACTCCAGCATCTCTGAGCTAAAACAAGTCCCTAAAAATTAATTTTAACCAATGCCTTCAATGCTATGTATAAAAAAGCAATACAGGTAGGTGGGTTGCTAGCAGTATAGAAAAGATTTACTCATTTGTGTTTATTGTTACTAGGAAAGCAGAAAAGTTCCTCTCCTTCAAACAATAAACACTGGATTACTGAATTTAAATATACATAAAAAAATCTTCTCAACCAAAAGGCAATTTATATTTAATTGCAATATAAATGTGATTGAGGTTTTTAGTCTGAACACTGTTTTATAAATTGTAGATTGCTTTCACTGAAGTGCTGTACTGAATTCCTGAAAAATTCAGCTGCCTTAACTGTATGTGCTCTTTTTTTTACTGAAAAGCATTCTGTCTGCTTTGATTGTCTCATCCTATTTTGTAGCTTCTAAAAGAAGCTAGTAAATATACATTGCCAGATTTATTCAGTTGAATGGTGTATATTTTCAGCTGCATATTTGTTTTTAAAATTGTATATTTTGTATTGTCGTGAAATGCATCCTGCATAGCAACACTGTAGATTATTGATTCAATTGAATTGTGCGAGACTGAAATTCTAAACTGCGCCTTTTGCATTGATTCTTAAATCGTATCGTTAAAATAAAACTCAATGATGTTTTGAATACACTGATGCTAATAATTTTACTGCTTGTGAAGTTCCATTGCAGCAGTGATGAGTAAAGACTCCAAAAGAAAAAAAAACTTCACAAACCAAACGAAACATATTTGTTTAATTCATTTGAAAGACACATAACCCAATTACAGCAGAATTCCACATTCTCAAAAAGCCTCTTTAAGGAAAAAAAACCCTCTATCACAAAGGATGCTGATTTATTTATTGTGGGAAGATACTGAATGTTTTACTATGCAGATGAAATTCTATTCATTCTTTTATACAAGGCAGCAAAATAAATACCTTAACAACTCACTGTTCCCAAGGTAGACTTGTTAATTGGTCCAATATTGTTCTAATTCTCTTCATAGCTAACTGAATTGGAGCATGTAACTGGATAAAATGTATCTTTAGATACCATGTACTTATTCCGATTACTATTTGGTTGATTGATGACTTTCTGATTTTTTGAAACAATGCCAGCACAGTGGCCTCTTGGTAGCTGAGCACATGACTGCTGTTTGTTGTGCTTTGGGGGGACTGCAGTGCGAGGTCTGGCTCAGTCATTTTTAAAATCAATACTTGCTCTCTGAGCACGGGATAATTTAGAGAACATAATTCAGAATTCTACCTTTCAGCATGTATCCTCCATCAAAGGGGTATTTTTGTCCAGAGTCAGCACAAAGACTACATGACCCAAGAATGCACGGATAAGGTTAAAAAAGAAACAGACAAAAATGTATATTTTGTTCAAACCAAGCATCATTAGACATATGTATAGGGAAGAGTGTGTGTGTGCATGCACATGCACATGGGCTTGTGTACACACACATACAATCTATGTGTACTCTTTGCACATAGATTTAAGCCTGGATTCCTTGAGTAAATGATTTTTGCTCACCACCTAGTAATTTTTTTTTCTTTTGGCTTTTGTGTACATTTTCACATATGAAGAAAGCCAGGCTCTAAGAGGGCACAATATATGTAGGGTGAAGTGACAGTGAGTTATGAAAGGTATAGGAAATGGTGAACTAGCTAAATGTTTTAACTGTTCATTACCAGATGCTCTAATTTGGGGTGGGGGTTAAGTGTAAAGAAAATGATGTTAACCTATATTTATCCACAGTAAAAGTAATAGAAATGAGAGTAGCTGCATTAAAATCCATAGTTTCATAGATTTAAATCCAAAGTAACAGATCAGAATTTTACCCACTTTTTTGGATATTAGCTGAATTCCAGTGAAATAGATTTTGAACCTTACTTGTTTGACTTCCTCTATATGTTTTACCTTATATATACACACGTCTTATCCTTCATAGTACCTCTCCCTTCCCCTTCTATATGGGTTTCTTCCACTAGGCTTTTATGATCCTCTATATTCTCTTTATTTCTTTCCATGATATTCAAATGTCTTGTCACCCATGTTCCTTCACTAGCTTCTTCCAAAACCCCACAAAATGGGAAATACAGCTCCAAGACATTCCTCTGTGTCAGTTTCTCAAACTTTTTGGACTTAAGGTACCCCTCACTGGACTTGAGGCATCATAACTTTTGTGACTTGAGCAGCACCCAAATCCAAAAGCTAATTTACATATTACAGTGTTTACCTCCTTGCAGGGCCAGGCAGTGGGGGTGAAAGAATGGCCAGATGGGGAGAGCCTGAGCCTGTGCTTATCTGCTTAGGTTCTCACACCATGGAGCACCCTTTAAGGGATCTGATGGCACCCTAGGGTGCTGCAGCAACCTGATTAAGAATCACTCCTCTATGTGTTCCCAGAATTTATAATCTCCTGTCTAACTATATCTCCAAATGAACAGGATGATTTGGTGTAGTCTTGATGGAATTTTGATAAACCTAAATGTCAAAACAGAATGAATTTTCAGAACATGACTGTCCATCCCATTGCAGTACAGCTACAAAGGAATATCTGGGGTTCATTCAGAGAACCTGAATAACTCAAGCACAGATTTTTTTCTACAGTAGGATTTTTGTCTCAGACCCACCCCTTCTTTCAGGAGGACAGGCTTCCCTTTCAGGAGGAGACTATTCCAATGTTGCTTAAGACAGGTTTGTAGTTTCCTTGTATTGCAAAAGCAGCACAAAACACTTGTTTAATAGAAGTTCAAAATTCTGGCAAACTTTTAAAAACTTCTCATAAAGCTCTTATTCTGGCAGGAGATGCAGATAAAAAATTACAGGAAGGCTTATATTGAATAGAACATCAAATACCACACTTTGTAAATGTGGAATAACAGGAGTCGTTACATTTTGTTATTTGTTGATAGTTTTGTTAATAAAGCCTAGTTTAAAAGGCTTATGGGTGTTCTCTTGGGAATTAACCCCCCCGCCCCCCCGAGACTATCAGCCTATCAGCTGAGGACCTAACAGCAACACAGGCTCTTTTGAAAATTCCAGCCTTTGCACTCTGGATGGGAATAAATAAATCTGCTCCTGGAAAGTCACATTTATGCAAATAGTCCTACTGAGCCACATTAGTAAAATTACAGGAGAGGTAGATGCCATATGCTCAATTTAGTTAGAAAGCTCTTTATTTTTTATACATTTCATTTACAATGTTTTAGTTAATTCTAGAGAGTGGTGCCAAGAATTTTTATATACTAGTATTTTTTTTATATAATATGGTAGCTATTGGGGTTTAGCAGACTGAGCTTTCCGTTCATTCCCCTTATACCCTGTGCTTCTTTTGGTGGAAACAGAGTTTGATAATTGCACAGTTAGGATGAACCAACTCATAAACGAGTGCTAAAAAATTAAAGGGCATCGCAATGAAAACATTCTCACTGCTCCAGCACAGAAATTTAGAAATATAGTACGACATATGGAATAAAAGTAATGGACCCATGATTGTATTATTTATTATTCTCAGTCATGTTATAGTCTCAGTTAGTTGCTGTGTAGGGTAAGTTAAACAAGTAAAACTGACTGAAGAATGTTTCAAAAATGGCATTCATGATAAAAATTTTATAAAGATTGTTCATACTGTATACTTTATTAGATGCTAACATCAACAACTATAGCAGTGAAGTATTACAAAATGGTTTATACTCTTTCTGAGATGGTTGAAACTGAAGTTTCTAGTGGTTTGTATTTGGCCTGCCTGTATATATTTTTAATGTAAGAGTTAAACCAAATTTATTTAGATTTTGTTGAATTATGGAATGGAAAACCTGTTTCTGCTATTAAAGAAAAACATTGTTATTATCATTCTCCCTTCAAGGACATGATGTGAATGACTTAGTAGTTTACAATAATTAGGACTTGTTTGGATGCATGTTGGGATACTATTTTATGGATGCTCAACTTTACATAGTTTTCTAGTCAGAGGATGTTAGCAATATACCCCCGCTTGAGAGATGGTAGAACAAAAGGACAGGAGACAATTATATGGTTGTACTCAAAACAGGGAGTTTTAACCTCTGTTGTATGTTAAACAGTTTCTTATGCTATGAGCATTCTCCAGTAGCTCATCTGGCAACATCACTATCCCATCTCATGGTTTGTTCTTTCTCTCATCATCTCACCAAGGGGACGATTCTGTGCAGTATAGCGTTCTGTTCTGGTAGGGTTTTGTTTTTGTTTTTAAATTTATTTCTATGGATTCTCCAGTGATGGCATGGGAGATGTGTATATTAAAGTCTAGTCAACAGAATTTTTGCTACACCTTATCTGACTTGGAGAAATGCAACAGGAACAACAATGCCCTTCCACTTCATTCCCCACGTATCTTTTCCCTCTGGTACTGTATGATCCAAACGATGCATTTAAATTACAGCAGCATGAAAAATTACAGAGTATATTCCCCCATTCAGTTTGTGTGTATGTTGATGGAACAGATTAATAAAATCCTTGCAAGGAAAATAAGAGGCTCAAAGACAATGCTATGTCTCCAGTAATTCTCGATTCTTGAAAGGTGGTAGGGCAAGGGTTACTGAAACCTAATCATTCTATTTCCCAGTAAAACATACTAGCATATGGGTGGGATAAATAGGATAGCAAGTCTTTACATTTAGCATATATATGTGCATTTAGGCTAGGTACAGGCATTCAAAAAGCCTAACGCAGAATCAGAGTTACACACTTTTCTATAAGCAGCGTAGTTTAGATCAATAGTGAACAGAACACACATTCACTTTGGAGGTGGGAAATCTGATTTTTCAAGTAGAACTTTTGATTTGGAGGGTCCTGACTCATGATTTTTGAACAGTAGAGGTTGTCATTGCTATAGGAGATGAAGAGGAAAAGATGGGTGGGCATCTCTTAAGTAGAGCATGTGCAAACTCTATTATAGTTGTTCCTTTCTTCCTGCTTTGGACTTGGTCCATGTATTTCCTGGAACATGCAACTTGCTTACTCAATGAGACTGCCTTGGTATAGTGAAAGTTCTTTAAATCAAGGCAGTGAGGGCCTGATTCAACAGAGTAGGAGTTGCATACGGTGCTGAGTGAAGTGCAGTGCATTCTAAATAAGAGATTTATTGACTGTAGTCACACAGTAGAAGTATTCTAACATTTGTCGTAAGTCCAACTTTTCCAAGGCATTTTTTAATTACAGGTGCCTCAGTTTAGACAAGCATAAATTTTAGCTGCCTTAAAAAGGGAGGGAGAGCTGCTCCTTTGGAGCGTGCAGCAGCTGTTCCGATCTAGCTGTTACATCTGCCTAATCCTGTAGCGATACAAATGAACTGAATCCCTTTAATTTTGACCCTGGCTGAAGCAGGGTTAAAATTAGAGAAGTTTTGCTACACTTGTGTTCCTACAGAATCAAGCAGATATAAGAGTTGCATAATAATAACATAATAGTTTATATTGATATCCTCTGATATTAATACACTTTTTATGTCAGGTTATACACTCATTGCCCTTCTTGAGATGTAACAAGCCTAATTTGCAGAGATGCCAATTGTCTGCAACTTCCAGGGAACTAGCAATGGAGTACAGAAGCCTTCTAGATCACTATTTTAAACCTAGGCTACTAGTAAAAAAATATCTTCTGATAATTGTTCAGTGCCCAACTGCACATGGAATAAGGATTAGTGATTATAGTCCAATAACAAATGCTGTCAGATCTGTTAGTTTTCAGGGGCATCAAATTGCCAGGTAATTAAAGAAAAAAAGAGGAAGTAGAAAACACTGCTCCTAATTAAGGACTTTCAATAAAGCAAAGAATACCAATTAAATTCAGCCTAGGAATAAGCCTTCTTTTAGGTTTAGTACACCAACAAAGATATAGAGGGTCAAATTCTTTGCATGTATAAGTTGACATAGTTCCTTGGAAGCCAATGAAACTGTGGAGATTGCCCTGAGCTTTGCATATGGTCCAAAGATGTTTCTGAAGATTTCCTTGGATCTGATCAACCTCTGAAATCTGAGAATCTAGGTCTGTTACTACATTTTGCAAATCACCCATATATTTATGACAGTCTAGCCCCTAGTGCTCTTTTCAAAGACAAGAAATAAAATGGAATTCACACGTTCTCTTGTCTCCTATTACAAAACTGGATTAAACTAGAATGCTTGAGTAGTATGCTCAAATATTCTATGCTATTATAAAATTCAATGTCCTTGTTTAGGATTTGATTAATAATCATCTTTGTCTTTCATTAACTACATTTTAATTCTGTGCCCCTCAGCTTTATTACCAATTTTTCCTTTAAATTATTTCATAATTCTCTTTTAATGAGAAAGTAAAAAAGGCTAAGTAGAGTATAATAAATAGGAATAAAAACTTGATGTATACTACATACACAAATCCCTTCTCTAGGCCTGCTATCTCTCAAACCACCTGCTAATCATAACAATTGCTAATTTGAGACCTTTTAGCCACTTCTGGTGACACTGACAATGCCATATACTTTGCAATGGCCATTTGGCCAGTATCCCACCCATCTGAGCAGACTGCTGCTGCTGCTGTCCATTTTGGTCTCTATTGTTCTCCCTGCCTCTGCTGACCATAAGCAATTCCTTCTATCCCAATCTCAGGGGAATCACTGCCTTCACAATGGGGGCAGGGCCACTGCTTTGTGTGCAAGATAATCTTTTATAGAATTGTTCTTTCTCTCTTTCACTCATACACACACACTCATACACATGCACACTTTCTACTCTATTCCCTTGCTTTCTGTCCTTTTGAAAGGCTGCCATGTAGCAACAGAAAGGTTTAAAAAGACAGAAAGGAAATATTAATTATCTGGAGTTATCCATTCCTTTTAGAGGTATGCTCTTTGCAAACAAACAAACAAACAAACAAACAAACAAACCTGTAACACAGATAAAAACTAAAATGTGTCATGTAACTATTACTGTTTTCACACTCTCAATAATATTCGTTCTATCAGTGCTCTCAATTTACCTTATGTTTAATAGCTGGTATTAGGTAAACACAAAAGTGATTGACTTTTGTCTTATAAGCACATGTATATAAGCCATGCAAAGATTAAACAAGAGTTTTTCACAACATTTTGAAAAGAAATGAGAATATAAGGTCATATGTTTAAGGAAGGCGAACTGACAGCCCCTGTCCTCAGCATGGTATCTTCCTGCTTCAGGAGTGTTTCTCTTCCCCGACCTCACTCTGAATAGAAAATAAAATTTACTGGATTTCTATGCCTGAACCTCTGCAATATGACTTTGTACCAGGCTTTACCTTTAAGCCCTCCACTTTGATGGATTTAAAGCTGGTCATTATGTTACAGAGCAGGCTATAGGGGGAAAAAAAAGTAGATTGTACTGACCAGCCATTTTAATCAGGGTAGGGGAGCACTGTGTGAATGCTATTGCAGCTTATTCTCCAACGTATAAAGACAAAGAACATATTGCTGCTGTCTATGACATGGGTAATAATTTTTCAACGTCACTTTCTTTCAGGTTTTATAACTGCTTTTCTGTTTTATTTTCATTCCATTGCAAGAACAGGCCACAAAATTATCTGTAGAACCTGCATCAAGTGGGCTTTTTCCAGAAAATATTCACACTTGACTCCACTAAAAGAGCAAGGAAAATGTTCAAAAAAATCTCAGCTTTGTCATTTATGTTCTGTCCTCCTTGGAGCAATCATAATCTCTGAGCTGCCAGCCCACGTAGATAGCTCCCTCTAGGCTTTGATACATAACACAGCAGGAAGAAACTGCTAGGAAATCAATAATCTGACCCTACATCTGCCCATTTCCAAATTCACAAAACAACAACAACAAAACCCCAAGAAGCTCCATCATATGAAAGGAACCTGCTGTTTAATTTCAGGAATTGCAGATTTAAGCAAAAGTCACAAAATCATCAGTGTATGAAAGAGGCATGTTATTAAGACTTCTGGGTATCTCATGACAAAGGTGCTAAAAATACAGGAGCATGAAATACAAATCTAACATGTCTATCCCCTGGGATCAAGCCTGCTTGCCCTACTAGGCCTTGGATTCATGCTCTGTAGCCAGTCCTGTAGTCACTTAGTGCTTTGTTGTACCGCTGTCTTTCATTGCTCTCTGCTTTAGCCAGGTGGTGAGGGCCATGCTCTGAAAAGCTCCCTGGGGTCTATGTTGTCTAATAAGTATGGATGTTGCTTGAGGCAGTTGGCTGGGTCCCTGTATCTAAGGCCCAACAAACTCAGCATTATAATGATTGGCAGATTTTGGTTTGAAGTGTGGCTTCTGACATGATAGCATAATTCATTCTGCAACATTCTTTAACGTGTAAATTACCTGGGCTATCAGGGAATATTTTACTTTTAATCCTTTTACAGTTGTATATATAATTTTACTTTACACTCGTGTCAGCTGGCCCTTTTGGTGAGGTTTTTATAGATGCATGACAAATGCTTCAGAAGCCCTTGATAGCATGCTTTGTTACATATTTTCTCTGTAGAACACTGTGCAGTAAAGAACTTAAATAGCTTCAGTTAAGCTCACAACAAAATGTTACAGATGTCACATGAATGTCATATCTCAAACCTGGTATTTAATCACTTGGTTCAAAAAGCAGCAATTTTGCAGCAGTTTCTAGAGTAACAAGCTTAGATTTTTTTTTAAAGTAAACACCTCACAGTAGCAAAAAATCTTTTGCAGCACGGTCTGTCAATCAATCAACCCCTGTGGCTTTTAGGCTTTTATATTACTTCCTCTACTTTCCTCAACTTAGTTTTTTTGTTTTCTGATTTATCTCTCTATCCTTATGTCTGCAAATATAATCTTTACATATACCAGGGAAATTACTGTGCCCCTTGTTCCTTGCTAAAATTTTCACTAGGAGGTTACACAAAGACAAAATGAGAACCGTCAAAAAATAATTCCTATGTTTTTACTTGCTACTTCTGGCTAGAATGGAATAATTGATGGGCAAGATTAACTTAATACTCTGCCTACACTGTTGCTTAACACCTTCTAGAATATATGCTTTTTGCAAAGACAACTATTATTGAAGCACAGTGTGCTTTGTATAGCTATCAAGAAACAAAAGTACCAAGCCTCATCACAGTTAACTGAAGTTTTATAGCTTGTCATTGAAAATTAGGAAGTTTTATAGCTTGCCATTGAAAATTAGAGCTGCTTTATTTGCAGTGACCTATTTTACAATGTCCTGTGCGATGTTACAATGTAACATGCGAATGCACAGCTTTCCCTGGTAAGAATCTGGCTTACTTTTAGATTTCCACAACAGCCAATACAATAGGGTCCTGATCCTGACTGGGACTTCTGAATGGGATTTAGTTTAAAATCTAGTTGCTCTCCTTTTATAGCTACTTCAGAAGATACTTTCTATGTGGTCTTGGCTAAAGGGGTGTGTGTGTGTGTGTGTGTGTGTGTGTGTGTGTGTTTGGCATTACTGTATATGGATGGAGGAGTCTTCTGATCTAACTTTCCGTCTTGCCTGTGAACCTGAGACTGTAAAAACACCTGGTTCCCAACTGTATTTGCCTCTAATCTTTGATCCTCACTTCCTGTATTCTTCAGAGAGTGTTAATTCAGGAAGGAGCTACAAATGTGAATGTTGGCTAATCTGTATGGCCTTTCTAATTACTGCAGCACAGGTAGCAGCTTTACAATCAGCTGTAGGCTTTCACTTATGTTATACATTCAAGTATTCTTGCAACATTTTTGTCCAACCAATGGTGTGAAAGTTGTTGGCCTTTGTTCTTTGTTTTCAACAATAATTAGTGAATTTTCAAATCTCAATCACCCAAAAGCCTTTCAGGGTGCGGTTTTCTAAGCTATTCATTAATGGCCTAAACCAGAAAGCACTCAATTCAATGCCTTTGAAAATCTCACCTATAGGCTGCTAAGCATCTTCAACTCCAGTTGGAGACAACAGAAACAGGATTTTTATCATCTTGCAGGAGGTGGTCAGCAACTTGCCAGATATGAGCCATGAACAAAAGAAAAGTAACACAGACCTGGTTTCAGGTATTTTTCATGGAGGTGTAAGCAAACACCGTCTGAATCAATCCTCAGCTGATGTAAATTGGCATAGCTTTCCTAGGCTAAGTACAGGCAGTCAAAAAACCCAAGGCTGAAACAGTTCAATCCTTGCAGGTTAGTTTAAGCTGCATAGATTGAACTGATAAGCAAGTGAACAGACATTCATTTTTGATTTCAGAAATGCAGCCACATGCCTGCAGTGGCCCAGACCAGAACCTGGGAGGTGCTAGAGTACACCTCTCTGCTTGGCTGGAGCAGACAGCTTGGGCCAAGGCTAGCCCACCCACCCTGTGAAGAAGGGTTTGTAGGGGAGGTGCAAAGCATCCTGAGATCCAGTTTTATCTTAGACTGGTTTTGGCTACTTTGAAAGCAGTGTATATGCACTGAACTTCTGTTTGTTACAGATTTGAACCAGTTTCCAATCACTTATACTGGTTGATGTATAATTTCTGTCCCTAGTTTTGATGTCATTGCTGTTTTAAAACAAAGGGACAATATTTTCAACTTGAAATCTGGCTGTGATTTTTTTCTTTTTTTTGCCTTGGTATCCCCCAAACCACAGATCATCTCAATGACAATTGCCTCTGAAGCCAGAATCACCTTCAGCAAACCTGTTTTCAAACTGGTCCAAGCAAGTGGTGTTTGTAACAAACTAAAAGCAGGCCAAATGCTTTTGGATTTTGTTATGGCACTTTTTATAGCTTTAGTTAGAATTCTAACCAACAGGCAACAGCCTGAAGAGCTTAAAATTCCCAGCTTACCTACAGGTCAGTGAACATTTTTGCTCTGGAGTAAGCAGATGTTTTTGGATTTACTTATGGTCTTCTCTATTAAGGAATGCTTTTCAGGACCTTCCACTGTGTCCAGTAGCTTTACATGACCTGAGAAAGATACTTCATTCCAATGTTATATTGGAAAATGTGAATATGCAGATACCTGTATTAGAACTGTAACTGTATTGTGTGACACACACTGCAATGGTGTGTGTATACCAGGGCTTCTGTACAGAAAAGTCAAGAGAAAGTGCACTCTGGAATTTTCACTAAATCTGGCTTTAAGTGATTATTATCAGCTTAGTCAATAATGGATAATGGGCCAAATGTATCTCTTCTGTAATTCTACCATAACTATGGGAATTACATTTACAAACAGTTGCATTTTTTGAAAGCAATGTGTGATGACTACAAGTCTTATACTCCATTCAGTTCTGGTGTAAAGTTAGTAACACTGATGTTGCTCAGTGAGAAAGCATTATCTTCTATCATTCCCTTTTTGGTGTGCATATGAAAAAGGGGTTTGAAAGCCATGAAAATCTTGTCTGGAGTAACACTGGATCTACTGAAAGAAATAATTTCTATGAACCTTTCACTCAGAGGGTAGAGTTAGGAGGATTTTTTTCTTTATTAATAAAATGAGCTACCACAGCAAGATCAACAATCTGCAGAATAGGTCAAGCTGCCTTTGGCTGTGGGATGTGTGACCTAAAGCCATCTGTACTCCCAGAACAATACTTCATGTGGTTTCATCACCCATGGAACTAATTAGCAAGAATAAATACTTCTGAGATAAGGTTGAAAGAATAAAGCTGGTATGTTTTTGTTTGCTGGTCACTGAGATTTTCCTGATTCAAAAAGGGAAATGAACTTTGTCAGCGTGTGTGGAGTACCCCCTTTATCCTTGTTTTTCCCGCCTGCCACGACTTGGATCTTAAAGAAATAAAATTGGGAGGAAGTGATTGTTACCAAAGGAAGTACCTGCAGGAAGTACCATGCTGAAATAACTTGGTTTTCTCCTTTCTGCTTTTATTCAGTGGTTTGCTGGTTTAACAGGGAATTCCCCTCTTACAGGAGAGGGGAATCACAGTCCAAAGGGTTAATCCTGGGTCTCCGCTGGGTCACCCTCTGTACTCGGCAAAGGATCTCCAGCCCCTTACTTGAGATAGTAAGTGAGATAGTGTGCCTACTTGCTTGTGGTGGCGTTGAAGAATCAATGTCCACAGGGTCCCTTCCGCGTCCCCTGCCCTGCAAAGGGAGTCGCTGGGCTTCTCAGTCGTGCCTGAGTCCTAGCCTGCTCCCCCATAATTGAAAGAGAGTAAAAAGAAAAAAAAAAGAAAAGTTTCCTTTTGTTTTGTTCATGCAAACACCGCTTGTCTCCTTTTGCCATGCGGCTTCAGCGTGCAGGCTCCACGGCTTTCCCGCAGTTGGGGCTTGCTTTCTCAGCCCTCAGTATCCCTTTTCCTTCAGGTTGCTGGAGTCACCCAGACTCTTCAGGGATCTGGGCAGGGGTCATCCCTCCCGCTGCCCCTCCGGCTCAACATAGTGTCCCCGATTCTTAATGCCGACCGTGGCTCCAGCCTGTGGCCCAGCTCCACTTCTCTCCGCAGTCACCGTTGCTCTGGTAGACTCAAGGTAAGATAAGATGAGGTCTGGGTTCTGAGATCCCTCTAATTCTGCGCTGGGGTCCCTCTTCCCAGATCCTTTTCTCTGGAGGGTCTCTCTTGCAGCTCCTCTCTCTCTCTCTTTCTTCTGTGGTGCCCAAAGGCCCCTTTCCTCTTCTTCCTCTCCTTTTTATCCTCCGGGGTTTAGCCACCATTGGTTCCTTAGGGCCGGGGCCCGCCCTCCTCATGGTGTAATTATTTCCAGCTGCCCCCTTTTCCTTAACAACAGGGTCTCAGGGAGAACCCTGTTACAAACCTGTATCACATTACAGAACTTATTGTTTAATAAGAAGAAATAATGCTTATTTCTTTTCCTTGGCTTGTTAGCTGATGGGCTTCTATAAGAGTCCAGTTCTGCATGTTCAACTCCTACTAACTGTATTAGAAGTTAAGCATGCTTAGCATCCTATGAGAAAGAAACAGTGCTCCAGCAGAGACTCCTGGCACTATGACGCTATGACATCTGGATGGTTTTTCCCCAGTCATCATAGATCCTACAATTTGTTCTTTAAAATTATATGGTTAAATGGTTAAAATTACTTACAGGTGATAATAATACAAAACTATTTTTTTACGATGATATGTGCAATCTCACTAGCAAACCTCACAAGAAAAATAGGACAGTGATGGCTCAATACTTGGCAATAGGACCTCTTTGAAAAATCCAATGGCCATATAAAGTCCTATCACAGTGGTAGGGAGAACACAGTGGTAGGTAGTCTTTGGTAACTGCATTCTCCTCATCTAAATTCCTGGTGTAATTCTTACTGAATACATTTGTACCTCTTTCTCCTTTTTTATACATGCTCCGGGGGTAGGGGAACACTTTAATTAGAGCAGCTCCATGACCCGCTCTAATTAAAACACTGTCCCATGGTATCAGCATCCCCATGGTTAAAAATGACGGTGGAGGTGCTTGATCTAAAGCTTGTTCGTTACTATATACACCATTAAATACTGGATGTGTCTTACCTCAGAGGTGTTTACTGTTCAAGGTGGATGAAATGGATCCTTTAAAGCTTGTAAAGCACGTAAGTAATACTTTTAAAACACTTTGAGACATGAATGGGTGAATGAAAAACACTAACTCTCAATCCACATATCCCACAAACTCAGTCCTCTGACCCAGGATTATTGCTGAAGAGGATGCTGCAAGCCAGCTTTCCCTTAGTAAATTTTGAATTTTCCAATTTAAATTACACCCCCACCCTTGGCAGTGGTCATATATTGTTGTGTGTGTGGAATGCCACTGGCACTTTGAAAATAATAGTAAATGTTATCTCTCTCCCCGTGGAGTGGTCATACTGTAAATGTATGTACAGTGTGAGTATATGTTACAGTATTGTACAGTGTCCATTTATGGGAGTTACTCACTTCTTTCATTATGGGCTCAATTCTGTCCTCAAAATTGACCAGGCAACTCATACCTGAATACTGGGGGTATGCAAAATGGCCCATATTCAATTCGGATTCAGCCCAAATCAGGAACAGTGATTCGATTTGTTAATTTGGATTTGGCTGAATCCTAATCTGAAGATTTGGTGCTGATTTGGAGAATCAGTGTATTGCTGTAGACACAGCTTTAAATGTTTTTTCTACATATCTCATGGTACCAGATGTGGCTTGTGAATGCTGTTATGGTGGGGCAGATGGAGCGCCCCATGGGAGCACGGGGGGGCCCCACTGCATGCTTGGAGATGAACCCGGAAGAGGACCGGAAGTTCTTTTAGTCCACTTCCAGGTCCCCCAGGGAACATGCTGGAGGGTCCCCTGTGCCCCCCTGGCTCAGTAATCAGCTGTGGGGGGACCCTAGGTGCCCCCCCAGACCCAGGAGGCACCAGTCACTGAGCCGAGAGGGAATGTGGGGCTGTCCCCTGGCACGCTCCCCAGCGGAACCGGAAGCGGACCAGAAGTGCTTCTGGTTCACTTCTGGATCTGCTGCCGAGCATACTGCCCCCCACCCCTGTGCTCCTGTGGAATGCTTCATCCACCCCACCACTGCAGAGCTGACAAGCTGTCTGGTACCTTGAGGTATGTAGAAAAAAAATTTAAAGCTGTGTCTATGTCCAAATCTTTCCAAATCTCTCAAAATCGATTCAGAGGGTTCAGATTTGATCTGGATAGATTAAAGGGCCACCTTATTCGATTCAGATTCAGAGATTTGGCCACTGAATCAGGCCTAATCTCCACCAAATACAATCAGGGACTGAAGATTCACACAGCCCTACTGAATACTTCTGAAAGCCAAATCTGGCACTGTTTCTGTGAACATTAGGAGACTATGAAAGTAAATACTATATGACATTTTTAAGGTAAAATTTTTGAGTCAGTCATCCTTGACATTGTCCTTTTAATGTGTTGTGCTGCATTACAGAAGAGTAGATTATAGATCTGAGTGTACCCTTGGCTGTCATATAGTTTTGCTATCAATAGGCTTTAAACACAAGGGCCTTCAAATTTTGCTTCTAAGCTCATGTTTTCTCAAATAAAACAAAGAAAGAAGCCTATTCGATTGCCAAGCACTTCCAGTGCTGGCCTTTTCTAGCTTTTCCATCCTCCTTTCATGGTACAACGCCAGCACAGAAGAGGTTGTACATACTCCATCTCCTTTCCTTTTAGTGGTAGGGCCATTTCTTTTAATCCAAGATATCAGCCACCTGAGGCTCTCTTTTAGTCTGCGTGGTTTTCCTTCCCTAGTTTCAAAGCAGTCCATTGAATGGTCTGCATGCAGGTACATCGTTCTTGTAGATGCATGCATGGGCAGAGAAGACGTTCCATGGGAGCTCATCGAACAAGGGCAGGCATTTAATCATAATTTAGCTCTAGTGGGCTTTTGTGTTTTCTCTCATACAATAAAGGGAAAGAATTCTTCATGAGATGCTGGGATTTAGGTGTGTAGCTTCTCTTAATGTTAATAGAAATTTCTTGGCTAAATCCTTACACCTAACACTGAAAAATTGCTCAATAAAAATTACTTATCTATAGCAATTACATTTTCATCTTTCAATTAGCATCCTCCCTAGCAGTCAGTACTGTTTTTAGCAATCCAGGAAAGGGCTGCTTCTCAGCAGGACAAAAATCATCCTTTTCCTGAGTGGATTGGTTTTCAACCTGCCACCCATTTCAATAAGCACGGAGGATCCTGAATGCTTTTCCAAACTCAGGCCCCTTCATTAATGAATCAGAACACTACTGGTGATCTGTGAATGTGAATGCGCTGGTCTTCAGGGAAAGACTGAGATTAATATTGAATAAACAACTGCAATCTATGGGGAAAGGCAGAAGAGCATAAAAGGAACTTCTGGGGCATGAGAAGACCAAAACCAAGTACTTTTTTCTTGTATCTTCTTTTTTAAAGGTGCAAGCCACTTAACTGCTTACTTTGATTTATATTTGTCTGACTGAATTATTGGCAGGGACTGAGTGGGAAATGCCTGAAATTCAGAAGATGTGTATTTTTTTATTATAAAGAACTACTGGTGTCAAATAATTTAACAAAGTTAATGTCTTAACACTACCTGTTTATGAAAATCCTCCAGTCAGAATCTGTAGGTATAGTTACTCACTCTCTAGAAATGCAGCAAAAATATTTTTTTCTTCTTTTAGTGAATGAGATTGAACATTTTGTTTATTGTTTCCTCTATGAGCATATTTAACAAAAAGAAATTTGGCAACCAAGAGCTGAATTTGCAAGGGAACTTATACATCATTGTTAAAATAGAGGTGGTCACGCAGCACCCCTCCCCTTGTGCTATATAGTTCAGCAAGGTGACTGCTTACCTGCAGAAGACATACGTTCAAATCCTCTCAGACCTGATTCAGAGCAGGGACTTGAATTTGGGTCTCTCACCCTGCCAGGGAATGCCCTAGCTACTGGGCTAGTTAATTTTGTTCCCATTTATAAAAATAAATATTTATTGGAATAGGGACCAGGAACTGTGCATCTCCAGGTGAGCAACCTATCCAACAAGCTATGGAGCTAGTCTCACTCTCTCTCTGGCCCAATGAATATGGAATTATTTAAACAAAGAGGATATGGGAAAAAATAACAGACTTCTCTATGAACAGTTTGGATTAAATAGAATTGTTCACCTCTTTTCATTTATTATATTAAAAGATATCAAGCAATGATCAAGCTACACCAAGAAGCCTATTCCACAGTCTGTTTGTGAATGCTCTGGGTAGCAAATTGGGCACTGATTTCCAGCAGGTGAAAACACTGAAAGATTGCATAACAGAAGATTCAAGTTTTGACCTAATATCAAAACAAACCTTTTTGAATGGGAAATTTAAAAATATCTTTCCAGGATATGTTTCTAGTTATACTGGTATTTTGAATTTTAAATACAGGGATTATTTTTTAAACCTGTAATATTACTAAAACTAAATTCAATCTTGTTTTAAGTATATGCACTGTACACCAGAGTTGTCACTCTGTCTACATGCTGTGGTCATTTGGAATTTCACAGCGACAGTGGAGAGAGATTTCAAATATACTAGCCCCACACTAAAGAAAGTCTCTTGGGGGCTGTTTTTTGTTACAGAGAAGAGCAATTCTGAATCTATCCAATAGAGGGCAGTGGTAGACATGCACACAAGCTTGTGTTCAATATGATCAAAAATGTACATTTGGTCACGACCTTTCAATTAAAAAGGGCCAACAGCATTTTTGACAGATTATTTATAGACAAACAGTTATTTCTAACATGGAATGGAAAACCAGGGGCAATAACAGGAGAACAGTGAGTAATGTAAGCAGTTACAAGGCCTCAAGGAAATCTTACATTGTAGAACTGCTAATGTTGGTACTCAGCCTCTTTGAATTTTCAGTGTTCCTATCCTTATTTATACGTTTGCAGATTTGAATGTTTGAGAAAGGCACATCTGGTTGCAGTCAGTTGACATGTGAGACCAGAAAAAAGTCACCAAGGCACAAGCACCTTTATTCCTGTGAGAATAGTTACAGTTATGTTTCCATGATTTTTGAAGGATATTTTATTTCATGCCACTTTGACTACATAAGAGACCTCTGTTCTGCTTATGTGTTCTAATTGCAGTATAGAGCAGAGATGCTATTTCTAATAGGTCTGTGGGTTGAATACAGCGTTGATTGCTTTTTATTTCACATTTGTGGCAGCCATTGGCACCTGTGAGCCAAAAAACTGAAATACCACAAATGGGTGCATTTCCAAATTCTCAGTCCCACCCTAGCCAAATCCAGGAATTCTCATGAAAACATTTTCTGTGAGTTTGTAGGCCGGCTCTTCCCTCAAAGATTCTCTGATAAAGTTCCTATTATCTAAACCAGTGGTTCTGAACCTTTTTTAGTCTTGATGCACCCCTAGCTAGACTCAAGGGGCGCGTCCACACATGCAAGCACGTGCAGTTGCAGCAGCTCAAATAGAAGTGGTGCAAATTTGAGCTGGGGCTTTTTTGCTTCAGTGTATGTGCTTGGACATGCATTTTGTTGAACAGCAAATTCTGCCACTTGGGGCTAAATAACCCTGCCTGGCTCCTCCTGTGCTGTCCCCAGGACTATAAAGAGCTGCCTTGTCCTGGCCCCAGCAGTAAAAAAAAGCTGCCCTGGCAAATAGCTCAGGGCTACTCGCTTTCAGGAGTTTCTGGGGCCCACTAAATTGGTATATGGGGACACTAACCCTTGTGCCAGCTGGACTGCTGAAGCAGCCCTGAGAGTTCCCTGTACTCTCTACCCACTGCAGCAGTCTGGCAATGGGGGATGCTGCCTGGCTGTGACCTGCTGCGCACCTGCCAGACTGGGATGAGGCATCTGCTCCTCTGGGCCAGCTGCCAGTGGGTTGTGGCTGCAGGGTTGGCCTCTGTGTGGCACTATTGCCATGTGTGCCCCCTGCCTGGCCATCTGGGCAACTATCTCCCAGAAGATGTTCTGGGTGTGGTGGCCTGCTTTGAACTGTCAAAGCATGTCCTCCTAGCCCCATTTGGCCAGGAGCTCAGCCACAGCCAGCTGGGTCCAAGTTGCCAGCTCTGAGCAGGCAGGATCCTACCACTGGCCTCCCTAGCAGACATTCTGGTGTTCCCTACTGGAAAACTGAAAAATCCCTGATAAAAAAAATCCTAAAGCCACTCTGTAAAATACCCCAAAATCCATGTTCCTCCACAAGTAAAACAAAAGAGCACTATAAAGGGAGAGAGAGAGAGAGAGAGACAGTGATCAGTTGGGCAATGTTTTATTGATATATCTACAGTGTTAAAGCACTGGCTGTTGGGGGGCTACAGACACACAGGGATTACAGCTCCCCAACAGGGGCCAAATGGCCCCCGCAGGGGCTACTTCCCCTGCAAAGCCCACATGCCCCACCCCAGCCCCTCAATTGCTGTCCCACCTGCCCCCATTCCCTGCCAGCTGCTGCAGCCCCCCTCAATGGCTGCCCCACCCAGCCCCACCCCCCACTTGCACCCTCAAGCCCCCATGGCAGCCTCCACCCCAGCCCCAAGCACCAGCAGCACTTAAAAAAACCCAGGAAAAAAAACAAAGGAAAAAAAAGTCTCTACTTACCCCAGGAACAGAGGTGGGGGGGCTCCGGTGCCTCCTGGTAGAGCCCCCCCAGGTGGCTGGGGTTGCTGGGGCTGTCCTTCTTCCCCCTGCCTTGTGGGCGGGGCCCCAAGTGATCCTGATGGCAGCTGGAGCTGCTGGTAAGTGCTGGAGTTTGATATTTTTTTTTTCAAAGTGAGCATGCTGGGGTGGGTGGGGCAGGGAGCGAGGGCCTTGGTGGGGCTGGGGCGGGCACCGCAGGGATCAGGGGCCTCGGGGGGGTAGGCGGGGGGTGGGGCCAATGGGGGTCTCCTCCATAGTCACCTCCCCCCTCCTCCAGCCCCCCTGCCCCTTACTCACCAGCTCTGGAGCTCTGCTGCTGAAGTACACTGCTTCAGCACCAGGGCAAGGGGCCAACCACAGAGACTGGAGGACCCAGCCTCCAGTTTCTTAAAGGCATGTTCTGGGACTGTGCCCTGCTCTGCTTCTTTAAACCTCGGGTTTTTTAGACCCCTGGATATCCATTTTTTTGTTCCCGCATGTGCCTCTTGCTCCGTCTCAAAGGGGTTTGAGACGGGACAAGAGGCATGTGCACGCTCGTCTGGATGTGGCCAAGGAGCCCCTAATGAGAATGTAGACTCCTGCTGGAAAATACCAGCTTTAAATTTTCGCTAACTTTTTTACTAGAAAAAAATAGAGCAAATCTTCTGTCGCAAAGAACACAGAAAGACCACAATAGGTCAGCATGTTTTTGACACTATTTGAAATGTTTTTCTTGTGAATTATATTTGTACAACTAATGGTACTAACACTGCATGGTACCCTGTGGCACTTTGAAAGGATCTCAAGGCACCCCAAGGTGCCACAGCACCCTAGTTAAGAAACACTGACCTCAACAGAACCTCCAGACATTTTGAAGTTCACGCTCACAACCCTAGTACACTAGCATAATTTTACAAATCACACTGATTTACAATGCCAGTGAACAACCTGCATGTATGTAGATCCAATTGTAAACTGGCTCTGTCTTGTTTAATTTTTAGGAGGCATTTTCAATCTCAGATTTGCCATATTTAGCTCTTTTTTGTTTCATGTTCCATTTCTTGCATTCAGTTTACAGCAAAATATGAATTAACAACCATCTATACAGTAGGCGGATGCCAAGAGTGTGATTTCAAAATCATGTTCTCATTACTGCTAAAAATATAGTTTGTTATTCCAAGAAGGGATGTAACACCTCTGTAATTAGGGACTGCTCAGGCCTCGGGGGAATCCTAATAAAGCAAATTTCATACATTGATGTGCTTCCCTTTGCTTCATTTCTTTGTTCTATTGCCCTCTTGTTAATAACACCCTCCAGCAAAAAATGTTCATGAAGCCAAGAGCTGTCCAGATAAGAGAAAAGGTCATGATCCCCCTAGTGCGTGTTCATCAGCGAATGGACACCAATCTGAAAATAAGAGGATGCCTGTCAATATGGAGTGGAAGGCAGCAGCATAACATCAAATTAAAGCCAACGAATACTTATACAGTTGTACTGGGCTCCAACCTTAACCAAAAATCAATAATCAACAAAGTATTACAATATGAAGTGACTGAATCATTGGGGGAGGAGGTAGTAGAGGAGGTCAGCACATATGAAAGCTTTGCAAACATTATTTTATAGATAGCACACACGCACACACACACACAAGAAAGTAAGATCTCCTGTCAATTTTTAGTTTGGAGAGAAACATAATACTAGCTACCAGATAAGGGGAATACTGGAACAGATTCTGACCATACCCATATTATTAATGGATGATGCAGCTGGTGCTAGCCCCTCATCTTAAGCAAGGTCTTGAAACCAATAAAATGTAGTTCATGTTTGATCTCAGCCCCAAAATGTAAGGTTCACTGGTAACCATAATTCATGTATATTTTATTACGATTCCTTTGGATAATAACAGTAGCAGCATGTATGTCACAGAACAAGCAAGATACTATTGTGGAAAGAGGAGGCTTTGGCCAAGGGTAGATAGAAAATGTGACAGTTTTTTATGTAAAATTGTGGACGCAAAAATTTGTACCTGCTTTCTAGATAAAACCTCATCCTCACCCCAGTGAATTCTACTTAAAAACCTTGCAGTGTTTTGTGAATAGTACAATTCTTTTACATTCTTCATGGTAGAAACTATATTTCTGACTTTGAATCTAACCTGTTGCAGCTATACCTTTTATGCTTCCATTTTGGGACACCCACGGACCTGATCTAAAAGTAAGTGAAATCAGCCCCCAAAGAACTATCATCATCAACAGAGATTTTCTTGGACCCTTCAAATAACAACATGGTGGATTCTACCTGTTCAACTGCATAATCACAACCTGTGGATACCTCTTAAAAATAAGCAGTTATGTGTTTTCCTTCTCCCATGATTCGTCACACAAAACCCCATCCAACAAAATGCTGTAGAAAATACTTAAAAGTAAGTATAGATTTAAACATGAGGACAGTAAAGCAGGGTTGTACAATGATTATTTTTACCCTGACTGGTTAAGAAGTCAATACTGTTTACAATCTGTACAGTAAACCAGGGCTACTTATGCTTATACACTATTTTGGAGTGACAACATTTTACCTTCTTTTGTTTGTTTCCTTCTATTTATTTACAAGAATCGTTTTTCCAGATGAACATATAATATGGCTTGATTGTGAAAAATGATGTGATATGAAGTCAAAATGACTTGCAGGTCACAGCTAGCTGGGTGGTATAGCAGACACTTTGTAGGATAGACTTAGAGTCAAAGACATTGTTAACTTGGAGGAATAGTCCAAAATAATTGGATGAAATTCAGTAAGGACAAATGCAACACCCTGCACTTATGATAGAACAATTAAATGCACAAAAACAAATGGAGGAATGACTCGGTAGGCTGAAATACTGCAGAAAAGACCTAGGAGTTATAGTGGACTCCAAACTGAATATGAGTCAATATTGTGAAAAAGGCAATGGCCTATTGGGTTGTATTAACAGGAGTGCCATATATAATTCATGGAAAGCGATCCTTCTACTCTGTATAGCCCTGGCGAGGCCTCTCCTGGAACATTATGTCTAATTTTGGGCACTTCACTTCAAGAAAGACATGGACAAATTGCAAAGAGTAGAGAGCAACAAAAATGATTAAAGGTCTGGGAAACATGAATTACAAGGAATGATTGGAAGAACAGGGATTAGTTAGTCTGGAGAAGAAAAGAGAAGAGTGGGGTAGGGTTGGAATTTGACAACAGTTTTCAAATGCCAAAAGGATTGTTTTATAGAGGATGTTGATAGATTCTTTCTCTGTGCCCTTAACGAAGCAGACAAGAAGACCAAATAATGTCAGTGTAAATTTAAGTCAGATATTAGAAGAACTTTCTAAGTGTGAGGGCAGTTAAACCCTGGAATAGAGAGGTTGTGGAATCTTCATCTGTGGAAGGTTTAAAGACTAACTTAGACAAACACTTGGCTGGGGTGGTTTAGAGGAAGCCTTTACATACATTTAGTGTTTTAGAATTTTTTGGGGGAAAATCCCAGACTCTGGACTAATCTTCCCAGTAAGCTACAGCATAAAATGAAACTGAAGCTCAGCAAAGTACAGCAGCTCTATGCATGTTTGCTAGGATCTCAGCTACTTTGTTATCTGACTTCTTTACTTGGCCAATAGTTTTTATGGATATTTTCTTACTACCTGGACTATAAATTTATTGGACAATTCTGTTCCAGTAACCCAGAAATCCTAGCATCCAATTTTTTTGTTATTTTTTTCTTCCAGGAATTGTACTCTCTCTCTCTTCTGCAGGGAAGGTCCTACCTGGAACACATGATGCTTAAAAACTGCATTATCAGCAAGTCTTTATTACTTTGTTAATTAGGGTCATTGCCCACTAATGATTTAACCAATAATATGGTATTTTTTAGTCAGGCAGTTATTGCATTTATTATTTCCTTTGGCTGAAGCTGTAATAAACATTATGAAATTCTTTAATTTATGACAGTTTTGCTGATCATAAAAGCATCTACCATAGCCCTAAATTCTCTTCAGAAGTAGCTTTCTTTCCTGTTTTTTCAGAACTTTTTTTTATTAACCTCCTTTCTTAAATAGAAGTTCTTGCTGATGGCTTTCAATGAGGGACTGATCTTGTAAACCCCTTACTTAGGGCAAGCTGTACCTTAATCAATGAAGCTAGTTGCAGTATAAGGAAAACCTGATGTAAACAAGGTTAGCAGCATTTGGCCCTAAGTAAATATGTATGTGTATGGAGGGAATGCCCTGTGACTAAACTGGTGACAGGATTACCCTATTAGAGACTTGTCATTACAGCACCTTGCTTCTCTAAATAAAAAGATAAACTCTGGGTTGTCATTATTACCATTTTCTTTCCAATACTTAGATGGCAGTGCTTTATAAACCTGCTAAAATTTACTACATAAATCATTTCTTTTAAAAAAAGAATAGAAAGAATTGTGCCATGAAGCCTAATTTTAATAGAGGAGGTCAAGCAAAGAAAGCTGATTGTCTCCATACCCAAGAGCCAAAAAGCTTTTCCAGTGCTAATCACCTTACATACTTGGAGAGCTAGCACTAAGCATCATCAAATGCTTTCCCAGCAATAAAATGTGTGCAGGTATTGCTAGCTTACCTCAATAAACAGAAACACAGACAGAAAGATAAAGATTATGTCCCTTTCCTGAAATAGGAGCATTTGATACCACACCAGCATTAGTATTAGGCCTAACAGCACCTAAAGTATTATCCTTTAGAGGTAACATGTTTCTCTGCACAAAGCTGTTATAATACGTAATACTGATGTCTAGTTTAATAATCTCATTAATTTGTTCTTATTATTAGCCGAAGCTGATCTCAGGGCCCTTTTATGCTAAGCCTCTAAGAAAAAAAAATCTATCCCCCAAAGAGGTAGTTATGATTAATAAACAGGAATGTGGAGAGAAGCAAGGAATTCTTGTTATCCCCAGTTCATAGCTGGAGACATGAGGCAGCTTGTAGCAGTGCTTCTGGTCTCTTGATTTCCATATTGCTGCCTAAGCCACAAAATCATCCTTCTCTATCACTATACAATTAACAATGCTCTGTAAATAATATAGCAACTGCCACTCAAAAAGCTCAAAATGCTTAACAAATACTAATTACACCTAATGATGACTCTGGGGGTACAATAAGTAGTACTATGACTATTCTCTAGCTCTAAACAGGCAGAATCAGCCTTTAGTTTTTCTAATGCACATCATGTTGAGGATGCCAAATTGTCATCCTGACATAAAACATATCATCTTAATTCACACTGGATATGGAAGAGAAAAGTGTCATGTGCAAATACAAGTCTGTGAAACTGTTAAGTACTACTTTGCTTTTGTTGTGTTAAGAGGAAGTTCCTAATATATGCCTGGATTCAGACCTGTGCCAATTAAGGCTATTCCTATACTTAACTACTTCTGTTGGCACAACTCTGGTGACAGATAGCAGCAGCTATTCAACTGCCGTGGGCAGATCCAAGATTGTAAAAAGGGGAGTGTGAGAGCAGGGACTGACACTGCGAAGGTAGCTGCACCCCCCTGCTCCCAGCCTGACCCCTTAGTCCCCTTTGGGAGCAGACCATACTGTGGGAACAGCAGGCGGGGACTTTTTAAAGTCCCTGAATCAAGTAAGAATCTCCCACCTCCTCTGCTCTTGGCAACCATCCCTTCCTACCTGTGCTCCCAGCACATCGTTTTCCTTGCCATTTTCCCCTTTGCCCTCTCCACTTACTCCTCTGGGTGCAGGAAGGAGTTGGGGAGATCTGCTGCTGTCCCAACTGTTCCTGCCTGACTCCAGCCAGTGCTGTGGGGAACATCTGCATGGGGAGCTGTCCCCTCACCCTGCCCCTGCTTCTGGGCTGTCAGGGAACACCAGAGGGGGCTGGGCAGGGAGGGGGAACCTGCCACTACTGCTGCTGTCCCCACAGAGCCTGGCTCCATGCAGCCCAGCTGGAGGGGCAGCAACAGCTCTGGGGCTCCCCCTATCCCTGGGTCAGCCAGAGACAGCGGCAGCAGTGGGTTCAGGAAGGGGAGGGGGGAACAGGAGGAGAGGTGTCCCTGCACATGGAGGGCAATGTGGAAGGGATGCTTGGAGTGGGGGAAGAGGTGGATTTTGACCAGCTTCCAGGACTTATGGTCCCTGCCTGATGCTCCTGTGATCTGAAAGGGATCACTGTGATCCAAAAAAGGGTGCGACCATGCTACCAAACCCCCTTCTGAATCTGCTCCTTGCTTTTAGCAGAGACACATGGCTCCACTCAGCAGCTGTATTGTGAGAGTATGAAGTGCTGTTTGGGAAAGCACCAGCTGCAGAATGGACTGTAGCAGCTGGCTGAGGGGGTGGGAGTGTCTACACAGGGCACCAGCCAGCTGCTAGGTGCTGGCAAAAGCTTTACTTCACTCAGCAGGAAGTTGCACAGGAAAATAGCAACAGAGCTGGGAAATGGATTCAGGTCCCTTCATTCCCAAGATGCTGTCTCAGACAGAAGACCGCCCTTCTTCTCTAATGATCTGCAAATCATATGATAACTGGTTCTGCCACTTCAGTGGGGCTTTGAGTGAGAACACACTAAAAGTTTTGCCACAAGAACTGGAGTTTTGCTAGTAAAACTTTGTAGCATAGGTTAGGCTGAGTTGTCCAAAAGCAGCAGCATCTCTGAGCAGGGGAAAGACCAAAAGCATCAAGGGTTTTCAGACTTCTGGGCTTGAACCCCTTGATGTATCAAACCAAAGGGCCTCCCGCTGCATCAGCAGTAGTGTAAGATGCTGCAAAGTATGAGACTATGAAGTGCAGTGACCTAAAATTCCTGCCTGGCTTGGCAGATGCTGACACAGAACATTTTTATCCCTTCCTCATTCCCTAGGTCAGGATAGGTTTTTTTTATGACTGTGATTACAGCCTTATTTATGGCTTGACTTAATTGTCTGAGCAATGCAGGGTTAATGTCCTGTGTGAGGACAAGTAATCTTTCCTTTATTAGAGCAATCACTTAGTGTAAAGTTAGGCTGTTAGGTTTTATTTCCATAGCCTTGGAAATGACCAGTACTCTGGGCTTCAATTCCTTCTGTGATGCATCATGTGATAGATTTTAAAAGGTACTTTTCAACCTGGGTAGGACATAAGATGCTACAAACTGAAGACAAAGGTCTGGGTGCAACTCTATGATCTTGCTCTTCATGGAAAATGACAAGTTTATCTACAATTGATCCATGTTCCTCTCAGTGGATGCAACTGCATGCTCTTCTAGTAATGGCTTATATCACTGAAGAGCCAGCGAAGAAGCAAAAGATTAATAGTAATAGCTGTGGATATTCAGGAAACCCCCCTTTACTGTGGACCAGTGAATTGGATCATTCATTCCCTCTTTTACTCACATGCAACAAAGCCTCCACTACAACCTAGAAACAAAAAAGTGAAGTCTAACAGTCCCTTTTCCCTGCTTACACACTTTCTTGGCATAAAAGAAGAGCAGATCCAGTTGGGAGAGGCTTGCTAAAACTGGGACTGGATGGGTATTTTTCCAGTTAAGCAGAGGAAGCCACAGCTGTTCACACCAGAAATACGTTTGGTTCCTGAAACAGATTCTTGAACTGGAACTGTGGTGCCCATCCCTCAGCATAAAGAAGGGATAAACAGCAGGACCTAAATGGTCCAGGAAACATTCTGAACTCTTTGGATATTCAAGGTGTTTGTTAATTGCTGATATGAAACCCTGCCCTTAGAGCACAGTAAGGACTAGCATAAGCCCTAGAGGAATGCACTTGCAGACTACTATGAGCTGTGAGTGACCAACATTCAGCTCAAGAGACTTTTATGATATTGGTGTAATCTTGTAATAGTGAGATTTCATGTGGGCTGGTACTTCTTAAATCTGAACTGAGAGATGCAGAAATGTGAATTCTGATATGAAGGAACCAGGCTGCTTAGATACAAGTGTAAACTGGGTGGCTTGGGGGGAATGATGCATCCTACTCATGCGGGCACTTTTGAACATAATAACCTGAATATTTTAGTGTAAGTACTTGCTGATGAGAGTTGGAGAAAAGGTATGAACATTGTGCATAGAGCAGGGTCTTAAACATCAAGTAATGTTCCACTGAAGGATCCCTATGTAAAACTGGCTCCAAAGATAACAATAAAGGCTTCAATTTTTATAACCTGAATCACACAAAATAGTTAAATAAATAGAATGTCAGCATTTGGATACATGGGTGCTCACACTGGGCATGTTCACATGTTCATTAATGTGCAGTAATTACTGCACATTTAGCTTAGTACTTGTTTAATGAAGTATGAACGAAATGTGCAAGAACTACAGTTACTGAGTGGCAACACTGGCTCACAGTTTTTTTGTGATGCTTAGTGCGCAGTAGTTTAACAACACTGCACAGTAGTGTATTAGCATGGTTTTTGACTGGCACATTTCTGCACAGTGTTATTAGGCTACTGCGTAGTAAATGTCTCATGTAGACACTCCCACTGTGTAACAACTGTGAAATCTAACTGAATTATCAAGAAGTTGAAATAAGCCATTATGAGTTTTCCAAATGAAGAGAATTTGTTTTTATATTCTGGAATGAAAACAAATTTAGTTTCTATTTTGGGACAATATATATAGTAATTTAAATAATTTAATTATAGAAAGCATTAATTATACAGGAAAATCGTGCATTGACATTTGATATAATAAATTCCCTGAGAGCTCTTTTAAAATCCTGATTTTTGTCCAGTGCACATTATTCAGAGACAAACACTTTCCTGTAATTATCTAAGCTGGTATAGTATTATGAAGAATTATCATTAATGTAGTGCACTTCTATGAACATGTTACTTAGAACTAGGCTGTCACTATCTGCCTTCAGTGTTAATTATGAAGACACCAACAACATATTTCATGATTAATACTGATATAAATATAAAGTGCTACAGTGTAAGCATGCAGCAAGTTCTGCATACAGCACAACATCGTTTGATAATGTTTAGTGTGTTAAGTTTAAATGGTAGGGATATCAATCCTATGCCCTGGTGTAAACTGAGGAAGGGAGGAAAGAGCAGGACTGAGAATAAGATGGTTTTGCTAGATAGTTCATATTTCTGCACAAGTACTAAAAACTGTGCTCAAAAATCGAATAAGGACGGTCAGTGAGAATGTTTGTTCACCTATTTCTAAGCAGAACATAAACAGTAATTGCAGTGAAAGTAGACTTCTCCCATCATGCCTTGTGCTCTATTGAGTTCACTCAAGATGTAATTGGAAAACAAATACAGCAACACCATCATCAGGACAGACACAAGTGCTTGTCTTGGGAACAGGTTGTTGTATAATGTGATAGGTCTTATTTCCACTGACACTCTTTATTCTTATCTAATAAAGTACACTGCTACAGCCTTTGCAACCCAATACTAATAATTAAACCTCATACATATATATTGGCATCCTGTGCAGATTCCAAGGGATATTTTAATAACTATTAGATGTTAAGGATGAGGCCAAGTCTGGAACATAGAATCTAATTCATTACCATGTTATTTTGTTAATTAAAAAAAAAATCATGAACAAGCCTAGTCATGAACAGCTAATAAAAAAGAAACAGAAATGATGTTTAGCTAGAAGTGCAATATGTGACATTACGGAGCTATATGTATTTTTAACTTCTTAAATTACAGGCAGTTCCTTTGTGCTCAACACTGTAGTATCCCACCTCAAGATTAAATATGTATTAAAATATTTACTATGAATTCTATAATCTGAACAAATAAACAGATGAAGAAAGCATTACTATTGAGGAAGACTAGTTAAGAAGCTAAATTTGATGAGATTGCCCTTTTGATGGGACTAATTTGTTGGGCTGTTTAGCCTTAAAAGGCACATGGCTTAGCCAGTAAGGATAATTTCAAAATAAATACTTTCATTAGCTGCTGGACATTACAAAATTCATACCAGAAAAAGTGTCACAAAGTCAAATGAACTAAAAATATTTCATGAGACACAGTGATGCTGCCAGTGACTGCAGCCAAGAAGCTTTTTATCTACTCTGGGAGAAAAAAGATGTTAGATTTGAAAACATGTCTTGGCTATGTAAAATAAACCTAAATTCATTTTTAATACTGCATGTCTGTAGACATTATATCTAGCATACTGCTCTATTGGAATCCATTATAATTTAGCATTATTCATAACCACATATCCAACATGACAGTGTCATTAATTATGTCACAAGCACTAGGTAACAAGGGTTCATGGGAGCTGTTCCATGGATAGCAGTTTAAAGCTGCCCAGTGACTTTACATGAACAAACCATATTAAACTTTATGGCACATTTATACTGAGCAGCGCTGCTCATGCTAGCAATGTATGTTATTGGCATCCATTATAAATGTCCATGTCATTTATAAGGAGGTTTTTTCCCCTCACCAGTGCTGATAAATAGAAATCTTAATATTTATCACAGGAAATGCAAACATATACAACTTGTCAAATAGCATTTAGCCTCACTTAAAGTAGCACAATTATTTGGTTACCTTCTACTGTCTGCTTCCTGTCGACTAACTATGATGCCTTTTTTTCCTCTTCTGCCTAATATCCTGTGAAGGTGCCAATTACCCTGCTGCTTATCAGTTGAAAACTATGCTTCGTGCAAAGGGAGCATCAATTATTTGTGAGCAGAGAGCAACGCCTGTTTGAATCATAATGATAGGATGCTGGGGCTTCCAGCAAATAGAACATATCAAAAGGTAACATAAATCTAATAAAGTGTAGGCCATAAGGGATCATCTCAGAAGCTGAGGCTGCAATCTTTAATTGTTAAAATTATGTTATTTTACAGAAAGGCAGACTTGTGAATGTATATGAGAA
The DNA here is from genome assembly GCF_052110815.1 of Crocodylus siamensis. NCBI lineage: Eukaryota > Metazoa > Chordata > Crocodylia > Crocodylidae > Crocodylus > Crocodylus siamensis. The sequence goes on from NC_143409.1 coordinate 23,735,664, forward strand.
GAAAAAGCATACAGGACAATATATTTCCTTCAGTCAACCTTGTTTTTATGACGTGTCTATTCTATTCTATTCATTCAAATCATTACACTTTCTACTGTTGTGCTGTCATTTATTTCTTGATTCTAACTTGATAACCATTTTGCAGCAACCCTCACTGGTCTCAATGAGACATAAACATGTTGCAAGCCCTTAATCCTCTGTAGATTGCAGAGTGAGGCTGTAAAATGATTTTGCAGGTATACTGGTTATTTTATTTTGTCTCATCCGTGCCTTTACATGGTGTTTTCCCTTCCATTTTCAGGCCAGCTGTTGTGTTTTGGGGGACGTGGGGCAGAAAGATTAGGTTATTCTTGAATTACCTCTCTAGGGCCAGCTTTTTATGAGGATTTGAAACCTAGTTTGAAGGGCTTGTCCCTAATTCTTCCTTAAGGACAATGTATCACAAGAGTTACACACCTCATCATGACCCCTGCTCATAGTGGGACTGCAGGATAGCTCCTATGTACTATGTCCTTTTATATCACCCAACTACTCACCTGCTGACTGACACCATCTAATTTAAATGACAGACAGGTGTGTGCCAGCCATTAATAGGGTGAGCATATGCCTCCTTTAGGAGGTAATGACTCCCACTTTGGCATCAGGACAAAATCATAAAACAATAGTCCTACCATCTATCTGATAGCTAAGAGGTGCAGGTTGCAATTTTTAAAGAGCAAATAGCAGAGTTTCTACAATAAGTGATCTTTTACATTTTTATTTTGGATTATTACATGGTTATTGGGTGCAGCAGCAGTGTTGCTTGTTGGAGCTTATTAAACAACTCGGTGCAGAATATTACTTCTAGGCAACTAAGGCTTAGGCAGCATATAGCCATTTCGACTTCCTAATGAGTGCATAGGATTCGGTATCAGTATTGTAAGAGAAAAATAGCTGTGCAAGTCCTAAATGTCTGCCCCCTAGTGGTGGTCGCTGAAGTTTGGTCTTTATGGCAAGGGACAGACATTATACATAAACTAGCTTAAGTGATCAGAAACTGGTTTAAACCTGAAACAGATGTTCAGTGTGTTGGCTTAGAAATGGTATTTGAAGATCTGTTTTTTTGGGAATTGGCTTATAGGCATAGACATATGCATTATAGGGGGTCAAGATGGGCAGCAGGGATTAATTGGATTTCTGAAGAGCTTGGGAGAAACACACGCAGCTTCTCATGGCCCTGGAAGTAGACGGTCTCTATAACACAAAGCCAATAGACGGACACAGTCTTCAAGGTAGACAAATTGTTTGGCACAACAAGGATACACAGCCTGAGAAGCAAAGGAAGTATATCTCATAACACAAGATAAATGACATCAGCAACAAAGCCTCAGAGAAAAGTGGGGCCTAGGTCCTGGTTTTGGGGGAACAGACCAAATTAAGACAAGGCCTGGAAGGCTACGTGGATGTGTGACCACAGCAACACCCAACCAGAGATAGCCACAGATGAAGAGTCATCAGGAGTCATCAAGGGAGAAGAAGAGTACAAAAGCAGAGACTTAAGAATAATAGGGGGTCCTCCCTTTGTCTGGTCCTTCTCTCCCGTCCCTCCCTCTCCCCCCTGAGAGGGGTCCCCTATACCCTTCCCCATCCCCATCCCCTGGGAAGGGTTCCTGAGGCTGCCATGGACAGAGGACACACACCAGCAGCCCATCTCATGCACCTGACTGGAGGGGGCCTGTGGGTCTCAGCATCTCATCTCCAGACTGCAGATACTTAAGAGAAAGAGCCTCAGAGTGGAGCCTGCATCCTTACCAGACGTGCTTTGACTCTAATGAGAGCCCTAGGATTGGTAGATACAGATTGGTTTGATTGTTTGTATTGTTGTTTTTCTGTTCTTACTCTGTATCAATAAAATCACCAATCACCAATATTATTGACTGGCAGGTGTTGTGGTCGGTTTGAGGGTTGTGCCCATCTGAAACAAAGGTATAGGTGCTGGGTCCAAATCCAGTGTCAACACAGTGCACATAAACCAGTTTGAAAATGTCTGAAACCAGTCTGAGATAAACCTAGTTGAACATAGTATCAGACTTAACCAATTTGGGTATAACTGGTTTATGCAATGTCTGTCCCAAGCCCTTTGCTGGTTTAAACTAAACTAGACACCCCAGCATCCCAGCATGCTCTCTGGGCTGGGTGGCGCTCTGTGCTCCACAGCAGGGCTGGCTCCCTGGCCTGAGCTCTGGCAGAGACTTGCAGGGGTCTGCTGGCTTCCTTGTGCCCCCTCTCCCCCCACACACTTGCTGCTTAAGCAGAGATCCCTTTCTCCTCTCTCCCACAGCACAGACTGTAGCCAGCATGTGGTATGCTAGCTAATGCTGTGTAAGGCGGACAGTGTCCGCTTAGGGCTTTTTGGAGGTAATCAACAGGTCAGATGGTAATGTCCCTGCATTCCTTCCTTTGGAAAAGGCAGACAAGGTTCTTTGGGTAAATCTGATAACTTTTATTAAACCAACTAAATAGTTGGAAAAAATTTTCTTAGCAAGATTTGGGTTTAAAAACCCTTCATCAGGCTGAAGAAGCATTTTTAGTTGGTGTGTGCTCTTCCTGGATGGAATGAATAGTAAAGAAGCCAGAGGCTGGTATGCATTTTTCTTTGGAAAAAGCTGTTTAAGAAGAGCTTGTAATGAGTGAGGCTTTGTTTTCTGATGGGGTGTTAAATGCAGATAACAGAGCTGATAAATGCTGTGTTATCAAGGTGTGTGTGGGGGAGGGGGGGCTCTCCCTAATCACAATGTCCTGCCAGGGCCTGGCCACGCCACCCCCTCAGCTCAGCCCTGTGCAAGGGTAGGGAGGGCTGTTCTAGCACTCCGCGCCCCTACTCCTCCCCCTCCCCCTCCCCTGGCTTCTAGCCTGAACCACTGCAGGCTTGTGCCTGCATTTCTGGGATGTCTGTCTGGTTATAAAACTGATTTAGCCTAGTCAGGTTAGACTAACCTACAAAGATTGAATCAATTCAGGCTTAGGGTTTTTGAATGTCAGTCCCTAGCCTACTAGTGGCAAAAAATATTGGTGTTAAGAGTTGTGGGTTGTCTACAGCAAATGTGAAAAGAAAGGATTAGTGCCAGAAATAAGATGGAGGATCTTTCCTATCAGGTACTCTACATGGATATATTCCTTTGACCATGTGACAATGTTGAGAAAGCATTTATGTATATGACTATCCTCTTTGGGAAACTGGAAAAATTAATATTTTTACTTAAAGAGTTTGGTGTGTGGCAATTTTAGGTACCAAAGTTTTAAGGAATGTTATTATGAATATAGGTTTGTATTTGCTTCTGTTAAATCACACAGAACACACAAGCAATTACTGGCAAAAAGGAAACCCATCACAGCTGACTTTTGCTAATCATTAGTGATCTTACAATTCAGGAGTAACTAGTGAAAAATATCTATGTGGCCTCCACAGCCCTTGTTACCTCAGTTATCACCTGTCATTTTCCATCCTCTATTTGTAAAAGAATCCCACATTTGATTAAACGCAAGTGAGAGGTGCAAACCACATAACACAATTTCTATGTCTTCTGTCTAATTAGGATACTAACATATCCAATTTTTCTCCTCTTCATCACCTTGTTTTGAAAAGAAATGATTCTGAATGCAAACAGCATTTGCATCATGTTTTTCTGCTGTACTGTACAATGCTTTCCAAGCAGGTAACCATGGTTCAGTAATTACCATATTTACTCAAATCCAAGACAAGCTTTTCCTTTCCATTCAAAACGGGGGGAAAAGAAACTTCATCTTGGGTTTGAGTAGGGCTGGGTCAGGTAGCTGCTGTGGCTTTAGCCCTGGCTCTAGCTCTGGCCCCCACCTTGGGGAGACTGCAGTTTGAGGTGGGGGAGTGCAGGGGAGACTGTGTAGTGGCAGGGGAGCTGCTGTAGCTTTAGCTCCAGCTCTGGCCCTGACCTGGAGGCTCTGGCCCTGACCTGGGCTGGGGCTGCTGCTGCTGTCTGACTGGGGCTGGAGCTGCTGCAGGAAGGGGGGAAGTTGGTGGTGGTGGCAAAAGGCTGGGGCAAGCACTAAGGAAGAGGGGAAAAGTGGCAGTGGGGGCAAGAAATGGAGGAGGCAGGCTGCAGGATGAGTGGCTAGGGGTGCAGTAACTTGGGGTAAGTGGCCAGGAGGGAAAATGCCTGTGGGAACATGAGGCAGAGGAGGTAGGCACTTGGCGGTGGGGGGAAGGACAAGTTGTAGGGGACCAGGAAGCAGGGGACAGGAACTGGGGAGACAGGTGGCAGGGCGGACAGGTGCCCAGCAGAGGGAAAGTGGTATGGGGAAGGCAGGGGAGCAGGAGTCTTTCCCTGCTGCTGTGGTGGTGGTGGGGGAGAACAAATTTAAGATAATCCATCAGTAATCAGATTCTTTCCATGCATGGACATTTATAACAAATTTAGACTTTTCCATGTATAGAATCTAATTATTGCGGACTCATCTTAAATTCAAAATCTTCTTGGATTAGAGTAAATAAAGTAGTTGTTGAAATCTCCAAAAATCACAGCATGCAGAGGGAGAGATCATCTTAACCTTGTTAGAAGGAAGTTCCCCAACAAGGCAAGACTATAGGTTGCTCTACAAGTCAATGCAGATCAGCCTCTGGCTTCTTTACTATTCATTCCGTCCAGGAAGAGCACACACCAACTGCAGATGCTTCCTCAGCCTGACAAACAATATATATACCCACAAGTATGCAAAGAAGAATTTTTCCAACTATTTAGTTGGTCTAATAAAAGATATCAGATTTACCCAAAGAACCTTGTCTGCAGCATACTAAAGCCTTTCATTCTTCCACACAGACTCTTTACATGGCATTCAGCATGATGTCACAGGGGGTGAGAGGAATCAGTTTCCATAGAGACTCGTTCTCCCAAGTAGGTTGAGAAGGAATAAGGACCCTCAAATATGGAAAAGCAAAGCCTGGAGTGCAGGCTTCTACTTGCCATGAAGGGAAACTCAGCAAGCCAGACTGGGATGTAAGCTGTAACTGGCATAGATCAATAGTAAAATACCCTCTCTCAATATGGTAAGGAGGTAGGATGAAAATCTCTCAGAGTCTAAGCAGAGTACACTGTAGAACAAGTTTCCCCTTAGGTTGCTAGGCAAACTATCAGTGTATGTCAGTTAGTGACAGGCAAATGCAAAGCCATTTAGCAGCTCTGTTCTAATAATCACTCAGGAGTGGAAGTGCTTACATTCACTGATTAGATAGGCCTTGCTGTGACCGTGAAAGTCAGCAGACTTGAGAGGAAGGGGGGATTCATGTTCTTAATCTATTGCTATTGGAAACTATGCTGCCATTTGCACATTCATGAGCAGCCAATGAGCCAACCCTTCTGTTGAACACCAGGTCATCAATAGTTGGGTAAAGTGGGTATTGCTTTGCTATTCCCTTTATTTGCTCTAGTCCATTGTCAACCTAATGGTCCTGTTCACATTGAAGAAGAGTGGTTCCATGCTACGACACATCTGATAGAATTCTTAAGAGAAATTTCACTTGGTGTGTTTGCATTTTCCAAGTAGTAATAATAATGCTTACACCATAACAACTTGGGCTCCCTTAAAATACACTCATCCCCCTGAACACAGTGATCCTTACAAGCTATGTTTTTACCACACCTCCCTCTGATCACTAAGATCCCCTCTCACCAGGCTGCCTCTCCAGGCTTGTAGTCTTAGGTAGTGCTAAGGTGGGTATTTTTGCTCTCTAGGCTGCTGTATGGTTCAGAGATAGGTAATATGGGAGCAAACAAGAGTATGTATATATGTTTGATGAAGCAGCACTCTTTGACTGACTGTACCTGTAAAAGTTACTCTTGGCCTCTTCTTCCTGTCTGTGCGGTGAAGAGGAGGTTGCCTAATGTCTTGTGCCTCCAAGAATGAATCATGAGAAATACCCATCATTCTATTATAAGATGTGGCTGCTATAATACTGCCAATACTCACTAAAGAAGAGAAATTATTTGCACAGCATGCCTGCAGATGACAGCTTCTGAGTGGGGATCACCAGTAAATACATCCAGAGGCATACGTATCCGGGTTTGCACCCTGGGCAGGAATGGAGAAGAGAGCAGCGGTGAAGAAGAGAGGAAAGATTCTGCTGAGTGCTGGACCAGGGGTGTATGGGGGTATGACTTGTTTCAGGGATTCAAAAAAGTCCCCAGTAGCTGCTGCCATGGCATGGCCTGCCCCCAGTTATTCCTGCTACAGCAGCAGTGCAGTGTCCAATCACCTGGCTGCTTCTGCAAAAGTAGGTCGGCTGCTGCTGTGGCTGGGGTGCAGACCCCTATTCTCACTGCTTTCCACTGAGTGCATCTACACATGCAATTAGCATGCAGAAATAATCTCTGGCACAATTCATGCTGCAGTTTATTATTTCTCTGAGGCGCAAAGTTTACCTAATTAGTCAGCTTCCCAGTAAAGTGCGTGTGTAGATGCACCCACTAAGATGGTGCCCGGGGCTGACTGCCTGCTCATCCTCCTCTCCTCCCTCCCCGACCCCCCTCAGGTTATGCTACTGAATGTATAATATAAGTAATATATTAGAAAAATTAGTTTATATGCTAACCAACATAAAAAAGGTTTCATAGGAGACAAAACTAATAACACAGCCAGACTGAACAGCCTTCCATGCCCCCCCAAAAGGTGGCAACACAGAACCTGAGTTCTGTTTCAGTGTTTGTGTATGAGCGAATGCTGCAAGTGATCTGGCTCCAGCTTTAAAATGTTAAACAGACAAAAATGATCAAGTGCTGTCATCTCCATTGCAGTTTCATTCGCTTCTTCCCAGGTAAATCCAAGCAATTTCATTTTAAAGCTCTATTGCTGTAACATATAGCTTAAGGATAAAACTTTCTTCTTGGCCAGTACTTGGTAATTTAAGTCTCAGACTGGGACCAAATTTTTCACTGACTTTGAAATATTCTGGTTCTGCCATTCTGAGTTTTTATTAATAGGAAAAAATACACTTTGAAGGTCTCAGGCCATTTTGCTTTGTGTTCAGTTTTTAAATGTAAAAGTGGGAATTTTTTTTGGAGGGGTGGGGTGGGGGCTGGGTGGCAGATTTAACATTCTTGACCTTTATTGCCTCTAGTAGTGGTGGTGTGGAAGAGGCCCAGCCCTGGCAAAGTTCTTGAAAGCATCACAGAATATAAACTCCCCGAAATCAAAACTTGTACATCCTGTTTTGTTTGCACATCTTCGAGCACCATAGACATGCAGGTACCTCTGGGGGAGTGCAAGGAGAACAAAACTTCCTTTAGTTTAGGGGTGCACAACTTTTCACCCACAGGCCAAAGGTAGCCTGTGGATCCCTAGGTATCTAGTCCATGGGGCTCTCCACAAATCAGGAAATTTGGTGACAGAGCAGCAGTGGCAATAAATATGGCCATCCTCCCCTACTGCCAAATTCCCAAACTTCAAGCCCCACGCAGCATGTTGGAGGCAGGTTATGTCCCCTCCTCCCACCACAATAGCTGGATGAGGCCTTCTCCAAGACGGGATGGGTTTGGGCCATGCATCCTTTCCTCTGTGGGGCTGGGTTGGGGCTGTATCAAACCCCCTTATCCCCATAGAGTTGGGTTGTGGCTGGGCCATGTCCTCTTCCCCCTCACAGGGCTGAGTTGGGGCTGGGTCAAACCCTTTTCTCCTGTGGTGCTTTCCCCCCACTGGGCCAGGTCAGAGCTGCGATGCCCGCTGCTCTGCTCTGTGTGTCCAGATGGGACCCTGCTGCAACTACCCCATGCTAGACTACCAGCTGGATCCAGCCTGCAGATGGCCTAGGCTCTGCTTATCTGGCCCACTGGTCAAAAAGATTGAGCACCACTGCCCAAGTCCCTTTGAAATGACTTAACATGCACTTCCATTGAATAGGGCAGTAGGAACAGGGCACAGTTTTGCTCTTGCCTTACTCCTCCTGTGGAAATTTACACTTCAAGCAGAAGACCAGCATGGCCACTGTACAGAGCCACCTTTGCTGATCAGTGTCTCCTGGTAGTTTTAGACATATGCAATACCTAAAGATCTCTATTGCCAGTGACTGCTCAGGGCACCAGGGTCAGGGGAGTGCTATACATACACACATGCATATGTACATGCACACTCAAGAACACACATGTGCGAGCAGTTGGTGCTCACAGCAGTGCTCTCCCCTGCCTTACCCCGTCCGAGCTGATCCTTGCCCCAGACAGGGGGAGCAGTGCCCAGCCCAGCCTGCTCCCCACCCAGCCAGCCCAGCCCACCACTGCTCAGGAGGAGCTGAGCTGGACAGTACAGGCAGCAGCAGTGGAGCCTGCTAGCCCACTTGCCAGGTGTACCATGCCACACTCTGCCTCCCTCCTGGACTGTGCCCCATCCCCCTACCTGCCTGTCTCTGTATGCAGCAGTCCTGCTGATTTGGGAGGGAGAGGGGGCATGAGGGAGGCCTGAGGGAAAGGGGGGGCCAAAATACAAGTTCCCCTAGGGTACCATTTTCTCTAAGGCCAGCTCTGCTTCTCAGCAGAGACCAAATAGAGCAGTCTGGTGAGAGTTTTCCTACCTTGCTAAATACTACGGCTTCTGGAAAGCAAACTGCCCTGACATTTATTTGGACACAAATCTTCTCAAATGTAATCTCTAGAAGCAGGGACTATCATTTGCTATCCATCTGTACAGTGCCTAACACAATGAGATCCAACCCAGCCCTGGCCTTCAGGTGCTAAGACAGCACAAATGTTAAATTATAGTAATACAAGTGACCTCATTTTACATCTATAATCAGCTCTCACTAAGGGAAAAAAACAATGGCAAAGCAAAGCAGAATTTAGAACTGTCTCCATTCCTAACGCAAGTTTAAACAAAGGAAAATATCCTGAGCAAATTCTTTGAAACCTGACATTTCTCTGCTGTTCTCCAGTGTGGACAAATCTCTGTGTTATTAATCAATCAATTTTACATGCAAGTCCTATGGTAGGCATTTTGGCTCTGTGTGTAGATGTACAGTGCCTAACAGGGGGGCTTCTGCTCCAGGACTAAGGCTTCTAGGCCTTAGAGCAGGACAAATAATTAATAAATGATCATATTTAAAACAACCAGCTACACAACTTAACTTGGAATGCATTACACAAGATCAGGCAACAGATCTATTGAGGGTCATGCCAACCTCCCAGACGTGGGAAATAGAAGTTACCTGCAGACAACCATTTTTACCTTGGAAGACATCCTTCTTTCTTTTATCCCTGAACTGACCTCCCATCCCTGTGCTGACCTATGGGAAGGCTCAGCAACAATTCACACACCCTTAGGAGTTTTCCTGCAGTATTGGGGGGATAAACCCATCCAGCCCAGAAGAGAAGATATATAGGAACTGAGAAAGTCCCTTCCTCAGGGAATTCCAGGTTTGGAAAAGGATAGTTCTTGTCCTGCTTTGCATGCAGAGCACTCTGATGGAAGAAAATCAGTATTTGGGCTTCTTCATTCCTAGTAGTTTTTCTCTGAGGGCAGGGGGAAGCTCCCTCCATTTCTCCCTCCCTCCCTCCCATATACAGCGTTTTTCAGACAGCAGGTTCACAGACACTCCCTGCCAACAGCAGGAGCAGCAGCAGCAACATCAATGATACTTTGCCTCCAGCCGGCCCTTTTGGATTTCACACTTTGTGGCTTCCTGAGCTCCTGCAAGATGTGAATTCCCAGATGTGCTGTGCATTCTGGGGGACCCACAGAGAAAGCTCTTGAGTGCAGCCTCAGTGGGTTAGCGTCCTCAGTCACAAAGGCAGAGGAAATCGCACCCAAGACTTCTTGGGCTTAAAAGGAAGATTTGGATTGAATTCAATCTGTGGGATGGGATCAGCCTTGGATAGGCTTTTATTTTATCTGCACGGATTTGGCCATCCTTATAATTTTGTAAGGTATTCTGGAAATACAGGGAAAAAATCCACTCCATAATAAAAGAGCTCTTGCTAGCCTGCTTTGTCCCCACTGTCCAGTGCTTGTGATAAGATGATTTACTGCTTTGCGAGCTGACAATTAATTGGGAAGGAAATACAGAAAAATATAGGAGATAATGTAACAAGGCTGCAGAATATATTTTAACATTGTCTGAGTGTTTCAGGGACTCTTTAGTAGAGTCATCCATGCTGTTACTGTCAGTATCTCATGTGTTAACAGTTTATCTAGACTGAAGGTGCTGAGATGTGCATATGTTTAAGAACTCAAAAGGAAGATCAAGTGAATCTGTCTGGGTTGTGTAAAGTCAGTTCTTTGAAGTACTTTTTGCAGCTTTCTCCTGGATTCTGGGTACTGGTGACCCTAACCTCATTACTGTTGTACAATAAAAATAATAGACTTAGCTAACCATTGAAAACAGAAACTTTAAACTTTACAGAGTTTGCAGACAGTCCCTAGAGAATTACAGGACACTAAGGATGAATGCCAAAGAGGAATTTTTTATCTCTCCTTCTTCCCCTTCTACTCTGAAACAATCATCAATTACCCTTATCCACCTGCACCATCTCATCTAAGTTCATTTTCAAGATGAAGTTTCCTCTTTGGATGGTGGCTGTCCAATCCTCTTTCTGTCCATCATGGACTGCTTTAGAGCTGTCCCCAGATTGACAGCCTGAGAGCGAATCAATAATAATTATCAGACTGCAACCACAGTGAGCTGTGTAATTCTGTGATGGGATAGCACTGAACAAACAGCCCTGTGTCTGCAGCTGGAGCTTTAAATATGCAGTTCAGGGCTGCCCATTTAACTACGCTGATCATGTGATTAGGAAGGAGGTTGTTAGCCTTTTTTCTTGTACATAAAAACAATAAAAAAGGCACACTATTCTGTAGCACATGACCAATGACATCTACAAAATTTCACTATGTAAAAAGCCATTTGCCAGCTGATATTAAATAAATCAGTGGAATAGAATGACAGATAATCACAAAGGAGGAAACAGTTCTTGATTTTGTCCAACTGTAACTGGAAAAAAAGTTGGACAACACTATATATAAATTGTTGTAGCTTGATACAACTGTGTGACCACATATAATATATTGCATCAGAAATGTCACTTGAGACACTATCATTCTATTTTCTTGTGGTGCCTGAATGACAATGATCCCAATGCTTTCCCATTTAGCAACACAGAACAGAGGCAGATATGTAGATCCAACAGTGGGAAACACTAGATTTCAAAATGCCCTAAGACAGTAAGGATTCAAGTGGAATCCTGCAGAAATTTAACATAGAGTCGAACTGGTTTTTTTAATTTAAAGCATTTTATGTGATCTTAGTTTGATGATTGACTTTTGACAAAAATGGCATAACCACAGGTGCATCTGGAGTATCTCCAGAAGACATATTGGGAGGGTTAATTAAGTTTTCTACAGAGCTTCCAACATACATGTGTTAAATCTCATTGCCAATCTTATCATTCACATTTCTGAGCAGGAAATCATTGCCAATGCAATTGCACTGCATACAGATATTTACATAGATGGACATTCAAGAAACTCTTTCTCTGTACAAACTATCCTTGCAAGGGACAACCATGAAGCATTGGCAAGCTTCTGATGATCAATGCTCACCTCAGCTCTTGTCAAATGTTTATGGGAGTACAACAAACACTATATATGGACAAGATTACTATCTGGTCAGAAATTTAGGGCACATCTTGCAAGCTCAGCCTATAAAACTCTTATGGCCATGACATGGTTCTTGCTAGTCTTGTTTGGAAGACAGTTCCTTTACTCTAGGTAATGTTTCACAGATATGCTCAGCAAAATACTTATGAGTGACATATTATATTGAAATATAACATGTATTAACTTAAGAGGGATGATACTGAAATATGTTTTCAGCAAACCAGATAATTTGCAGGAATAGGGAAAACCCTCATATCAGTTACAGAAATCCAACTGCAAACTAGGCAATTTGTTTTGGACTGGATAGCTGATTTCTAATGGCCACCAACAAAAAACATTTATTTAAAGATCTTCTCTGAATGCACTGTTGTAAGCTTCATTAAGTAATATTATAACATATCAAGTGTGGTAGGACAGAACTGGATATAATTTAATAGAATGTGATATAACATGTTGAAAAGAAGTATCCTATAATCTGACAGCTATGTGGGACTTCGGGGAAAGGAGCTGAAGCTTCTAAAACATAAGTTTTCCAAGTAAGATCAGTGCATCACACACACTCCTATTCTGAATTTGATATGGATGCCTAAAAACTAGAGCCTAGAAGAACAAGTGAAAAGTGAGGATCATATACTGAACACTTGGGAAAAAATGTGTCATGGTTTCCCTTGGAAAATATTTCTGCACTATCAAATGTAAAAGGAAAAGAGTGGAATGAAACACATAATATATTTACCTATCATGTTTCCCTTGAAACCTTTCTCTCCTTGTGACTGACAAAGAGAGAAAGGTTTCAAGGGAAAATGATAGATAATGCAGACCTGCAGTGTTTTGATAATGTGAGCTTAGAAAAGCATAGCTGATGGTGTGAGCAAGAGTTACACTGATTCATATGAGCCAAAGATCCAGCCCTTCATTGCTAAGGCTAGCATAATCTCTGAATTAAAATGACACTACTTTCGTGGATACATATTTCTATAAATAATTAATTTTTCTCTCTCATTTTTATATTATCCCTGTCACTGTCATATCTAAGCCTTTGTATCATATGCATCCAGCATTATTAGTCAATTGGGATACCAGAATTTACTGAATCTCCTTGGAGACACATAGGCTTGGTATTGATATTTTCCAATTGTCTTGGCTGATGAAGCAGTAGGGCAGGCATAGAAGCATGAGCAAGAACCCATATTATTGTTGGGGAGAACATTCAGCTACAAATTACAATATAAGTAATGGGAAAAAAACAAAGGTATAAGTAGGAAGTTGTTGGAGGTGATGGCACCAGCTAGGACAGTGCTGGTGGCCAGGCTGGCAATAACAATAGTGGCTTTTCTTGTGTCCCCTTTAAGTCAGTGCCTATGGCTGGTGCTCCACTCACCCACCCCTAGTTATACTACTGGAAAAAAGGATATTTCATGTGCTTGGACACCATGTGCAGTGTATTAGGATGGACCAAATGAAAGGAATAACTTAGCAGAGCGAAGTCAACTTCCCAAACCCAGATATTACCCGTTCTCGATTGTTGAAGAAAAACAGACAGAAAATGTTAACATACAACTGTGGAAAGCTGGGATATACCACAATGTTAGATAGGAAATTCATTGTCTTTGGAAGCTTGTATCTATGAAAGATTCTGGCCACTGGAATGAACGATGTCATTGCTAACAAAGAGAATTGATAATCATCAATTAGCCATTCATCTTTATCAGAACCAGAAGGAAGTAAGAGATGTATTTTGGGCCTGAACTCTGAATGCCATAACAGAGACTCCCACATGAAACCATCAAGTGGACACTAACTGACATGAAGAAAAGATGGTGTGCAAGATAAGTTTTAAGGGGAATCTTTAGCAGGGAGCGCAGACCAGGTGGAACCAGCAGTAACTATTAGAAAGCAATAGAAATTACTCTTTTTTGCTGGGTGCACCAGCATGAGCACAAAAGCATGGAACGCAGTACAAAAATAGTGTGCACCACAACTCACTTTAGATATAATAAATATTCTTTAAAAATGGGAAGCAAATTGGGACAGTACTGGAAATACAATTTAACTAAAGATAGACAGCCAATATGGACCTGAGTATATATCCATTGCTGTCAATGAGAAAGCTTCCATTGACTTCAGTAGTAAAGGATCACAGGGGCTACAGTGAGCATACATGGAAAATATGGATAACTAATTCCATTTTGTTATGGAAATGATAAAAAGTAGTGACCATAATATAAGAGATTCAGACCAAACCCCTTGGTGGCTTGGTCGGCACATAAGCATATTGAACTGAACTACTTGTTTACTAGAAATCCATTGGGGTGTCACTGTACAAGTTCAAATCCTGTCATCTATGGGTGGGGGCATGTGTTTGAGTGGGCCAGGCTCTTTTATAGGCAGGCACAGGAGAGACACCAGCCCACCAGCAGTTAGCCCCGACCTAGTAAAGGGACACTTGGAGGGGTTTGATGTGTTTAAGTCAGCAGGCCCAGATGATCTTCATCCAAGTGTGCTGAAGGAATTGGCCAGTGTCATAGCAGAACCACTGGTATGATTGTTTGAACACTCATGGCACTCAGGACAGGAAAAGGGCCAACGTGATCCTTATTTTCAAGAAGGGGAGGAAGGAGGATCCAGGGAACTATAGGCCAGTTAGTCTCACCTCTATCCTTGGGAAAACCTTTGAACAAATTATGAAGGATTACATTTATGGGAGTCCAGCAGGAAAAATAATACTGTAGGGCAACCAGCATGGGTTCATAGCAGGTAAATCCTGCCTGACTCATCTTGTTTCTTTTTATGACCATGTCTTGTTTCTTTTTATTCCTTAGACACAGGAGTCAAGATTGATGTAATTTAACTGTATTTTAAAAAGGCCTTTGATATGGTGTCTCATCCCATCTCATAAATAAACTAAGTGGCTGTGACGTAGATGCCACATGGTCAGGTGGCTGGCTAATTGGCTTAAGGGACACACCCAGAGAGTGGTGGTGGATGGGTCGGTATTGACCTGGAAAGATGTAGGCAGTGGGGTTCCCCAAGGTTCAGTCCTTGGACCAGTGCTGTTCAGTATCTTCATCAGTGACCTGGATGAGGGTGTGGAGAGCATTGCGTCCAAATTTGTGGACAACAGCAAATTATGGGGCAAAGTAAATACACTAGTGGTCAGGGAATGGATTGAGGCGGATTTGGACATGTTGGAAAAGTGGGCAGAACGGAATAGGATTATGGTGGTTACAGAGTTGGTGCCGCCAGGCAGGCCTTGGGTTCCTGGATAATGACCTATGCTTTCGTGCAGGGGACTTGTTTGGGCAGGATGGGCTACATCTCTCTCCTAAAGGCAAGCGTGTCTTCTCTTTCAGGTTGCCTGATCTTGTGCAGTGAGCTTTAAAATTGCTTTGCCGTGGTATGGGACCACAGGAAGTCTTAAGGACACCTCCCGACCAAGACAGGTGACATATGCAAGGAGCACCCAGGTACATAACAGGAGTTCAGATAGTCTCGAAAATCAGGGGGGAGGGTGGCACACAGCAATCCAAGGCCTTAAATGCCTCTATACAAATGCTCATAGTATGGGGCATAAGCAGGAGGAACTCACCCTCCAAATAGCCTGTTCAAACCCAGACATAGTAGGGCTCACAGAAACCTGGTGCGATTCATCCCACGACTGGGCGGTTAACATTAGGGGCTATAGGTTTTACAGGTGAGATAGAACAGGAAGGAAAGGTGGGGGTGTGGCACTCTACGTCAAAGAGCAATACACAATCTCTACCAGCAGGATGGGGTCAGAGAAGGGGCAGGCTGAAGTGCTCTGGATCAGGATACAGGGGGGTCATGGGGAAAGGGACTTAATGGTGGGGGTCTACTACAGACCTCCCAACCAAGGGGAAGAGCTGGACCACGAATTCTTGGGTCAGCTTGTGGAGGCACTTAAGGCAAGGGATGTAGTTGTCATGGGTGATCTAAATTACCCAGACGTCTGCTGGGAGGAGCAGTCAGCCAGGTCAGACCACTCATGGAGGTTCCTGGCAGGAGGTGCACAGGAGGTGCACAGTCCTACCAGGGGGAGTGCCCTGCTGGACCTGGTCCTGGATACCGGCAACGACCTGGTAAGAGGGCTCCAGGTCCTTGACCACCTGGGTGATAGTGGTCATTGCTTGCTGGAATTTACTATCCAGTGCAGGGTGTCAAGGGCTTGCAGCAAGGCAGTAGCCCTAGACTTTAAGAGGGCCAACTTCAATGAGCTGAGATTAGTGGGAGAGGCACTGGGGTCCTTGAGAGCAGGGGAACTCAGTGCCCAAGGTGAGTGCTCGTTCCTTAAGGAGATGATACTCAGAGCCCAAGGGATGACAATCCCAACAAGAAGCAAAGGGGGAAAGAGTGCCCAAAAGCCCCCCTGGCTCACCAAGGGCATTTGTGAATGCTTGATTGCCAAAAAGGAGGCATACACCTGGTAGAAGGGAGGGGTTATCACCAAAGAGGAGTATGCCTCCACTGCTCGGGTCTGTAGGGGGGCTGTTAGAAAAGCTAATGCAGATGAAGAGCTAGGTCTAGTGTCAAGGATCAAAGATAATAAAAAGTCCTTTTTTAAATATATAGGGAGAATGAAGAAGGCACTGGGTAATGTGGGGCCCCTGCAGGATATGCTTGGCAATCTGGTGATTGCACCAGAGGAGAAATTCTTCACCTCCGTTTTCTTGTGCAGGGACCAGGACTCCCTTACCAAGATTCCAAACAGACTCAGGAGAAATACCACCAGGTCTAAGGTCAGGGAGGACTGGATTAGAGAGCTTCTGGAGGGTCTGGATGTGTTCAAATCAGCAGGTCCAGATGGTCTCCACCGGATGATTTGGGGACAGCAGGGCAGACCCTATGAAGAGAGGCTATGGGACCTTAACCTGTTCAGCCTTCGCAAGAGAAGGCTGAGAGGGGACCTGGTGGCCATCTATAAACTCACAAGGGGGGACAAGCAGGGTTTGGGAGAGACCTTGTTCCTCCTAGCACCTCCTGGGGTAACAAGGAATAACAGCCACAAGTTGTTAGAGAGTAGGTTTAGACTAGACATCCAAAGGCACTACTTCACAGTCAGGGCGGCTAGGATCTGGAACCAACTTTCAAGGCAAGTGGTGATGGCTCCTACCCTGGGGGTCTTTAAGGGGAGGCTTGACGTCTACCTGGCTGGGGTCATTTGAGCCCGGGTTTTCTGTCCTTCCCAGAGTAGGAGGTTGGACCTGATGATCTACAAGGTCCCTTCCAACCCTACTTCTATGAATCTATGAATTTAGGATGCAGTTTAACAAAAATAACTGCAAAGTACTTTACCTGGGGAGAAGGAATCTCCAACACATTTACAGACTGGGAGGTGACTTCCTAAGGAGCATGTGATGGCTATAGGTGTTGTAGGGCTTGCTACCACTGCCCTGAGCTCATTTGCCTACAGGCTGTGACAGGGTGGACCTCGGCTTCAGATCACCTGGTCTGCCAGGAAGTTGGTCTTATGTTTTCTCACCTGCCACGACTTTGATCAAGTTATATTCCCAGGAGGCATTGCCCACGGTGATTCTGCCTGGTCTCGATCCCTGTTTCTTCTGTGGGGCTCCAAACCTCCCCTTCACCCCAGGCTAGCCTCTCCAGATGGTACTCAAAAGTCGTTCTGCAGCCAGGTCACAGTACTGCCTGTTGTGCTATTCTTTGGCCCTGTACCCTAGGGTGACCTTTGGTCTTGATTAGGTACACCCTTCCAGAGCTAGTCTTGGCCTGAGCTCAAAATATCAAAAGAAAAAGAAAAAAACCCCTAAGGAAAACCCCAACTGCTTTCAGCCTCCTTGTCAGGCTCAGTCTATGTCCCCTTTCACCCAGGGTCAGGCTCTCAAATGCCAATCGCAATAATCAAGAAATCACTTGGTCTAGTCTCTGTTATGCACAGGCCTGCCCTGCTCCCCTGTGAACAGTAACAGTCTCATTGGGATCTCTCCCATGTGCAATAAGGCTCTACCTGTAACAGCAGTTTCCTCAGGCCTTTCCTCTGGATCCTCTGCTGACACTCCGCTCTGGAGATCATCCAAGGCGGTGTGTGTTTTTTCTCCTGGATCCTCAGCTGAGGCTCGCTCCAGAGCTTATCACCAGCCATGTGTGTGCCCACCTCTGCCTTCCTCCCACGTGGGGTCAATTGGGCAGCATTCCTCAGGCACATTCTGCAGCCCTTGCTTGCCAGGACGCTCAGCCACCCCCCTCTCCCTGCGGCCCGCAGGGAAATGACCCCCCTCTGCCAGAAATACCTCTGGGCAGCCTCCCTTCTCCAATCCTGAGCGAGATGCTGCTCGGGAAGTGTGGTGGGTGTTTCACTTTCCTTCCAGTCTCCAGCTGCAGCCCTGCCTGCCCTCCATGCTGCGTGTTTTGCTTGTTTTCACTCTCTCCGTCTGTTCCTGCAAGCTGCTTTCTTTCTCCTGACCTTCCCTGCCCAGCACGTAAGATACCTCGGGACTTCTGTTCACTCTCTCTCACTCCTTCACAGAGCACAGCAGCAGAAAGGCATCTTGGAGTCATAGTTGACTCCAAGATGAACATGAGTTATCAATGTGATGAAGTGATCAGTAAGGCTAACTGCACTATATCATGCATTAGCAGGTGCATCATGAACAGGTCTAGGGAGGTGATACTTCCCTTCTATGTAGCACTGGTATGGCCGCAGCTGGAGTACTGCATTCAGTTTTGGGCACCACACTTCAGGGGGGGATGAGGAAACCCTTGATAGGATCCAGAGGAGGGCTACTCAGATGGTTGGTCCTATGAGGAGAGATTGAGAGACCTGGATCTATTCAGCCTCCACAAGAGAAGACTGAGAGCGGATCTAGTGGCCATCTACAAATTTGTCAAGGGGGACAGCAAGAAATAGGAGATGCTCTGTTTACCATGGCATCCCTTGGAATTACTAGAAACAACAGCCACAATCTGACAGAGATCCGATTTAGATTAGACATTAGGAAGAACTTCTTTATGGTGAGGGTTACCAGAATCTGGAGTGGGCTTCCAAGGGAGGTGGTGCCCTACCTTGGAGGTCTTTAAGAGGAGACTGGACAAGCACCTGGCTGGGGTCACCTAATCCCAGTGCTCTCCCCTGCCCAGGGCAGGGGGTCAGACTTGGTGATCTAGTAAGGTCCCTTCCGACCCTAAACATCTATGAAATCTATGAAAGTAGTAGCTGGGCTATGGTGGAAATAAACTGTAATAGACATATATGATTACTGCATTGAGAGAAACCTTATTATTAGAGCTTTCTGATGTTACAATTGGCAAAAGCCAAGGAGAAAACAAACAAACAAAACAAACACAGATGTGAATTTTATTTATAATTATTATGTATTACTGATATATAAAACCAGGGCAGCAACATGCAAATGATAAATAATTTTGCTAAGATAAGTAAGAGTAAATAAATATTATCAGACTGTATACTAACTCAAGTCTACCCTAGCTGGATTTCTGCCATGCTAAAATTCCCTGTTTTTTGTTATCAAGTGAAAAGCTAGAAGAATTATTGCCTAGGAATCTGAATAAAAAACAATGCTAAGAAAAAGTATACTACTTCATAAGGAAGTAAGGACAGTGAAGAAATGGCCTAATAAGTCATAGTGCTGAAGGTCAGGATGTGGTCTTGAGTGTTACTTTAACTACCAGTACTGGATATTGAAAAACCTTATATCGAGTCAAAAACGTGTTGCATATTATGAGTGTGTGTGTGAAGTGGGTAACATCAGTAAGGCTATTATTACAACAGCAATTTCTGAAAGCCTTATAGAAAGGCCAATTATTTAGTTCCAAATACAAAACAAGCTTATCATAGAGTTTCCTCTTGAAGTTCTGACAAGTCTAGCCTTTTTGTATTTTGTTTCTGTTTATTCTTTTCTTATGTGAATTCTGCTGGAAAATGTATACCGTGATTAAACATATGTAGCTGGCTACTTTCTATTGGCAAGAAAAAATTAAATGAAACAAGCCAGAGGCATAATATTAATGCAGAGTGCATTAGAAGAAAGAATGACGGTATGAACAAGGTAGTGACTGATTTATAAAATCAATCACATACTTCTGGCTTGATGTCATGTTATGAAAAGAAAAATAACCCTGTTTACATGAACAGGAAGATTAATCATTGGTTTCCTACTATTTAAGATTGACATTTTATATTTACTTTCTTTTTTCATATTATTTGTAGGGCAGTAACAGTAGACATAGAGCTGTTTTATAATGTAAATCTAATAATCGTATTTTGATTATAGTGATCCCAAAGTGCTACTACAGTTAAAAGGTCTGTCGGCAACCATTCTAGGACAAATGTAATGGCATTTCTCACTAGCTATAAGAATTCATTCTTGGATGAAACTTACCTTTAATCGGGCTTTATCAAAGGAGTACATTTTATTACAAATTTGTAAACAAAGAAATAGTCATGAATCATATTTAACAGTACTAGATTTCAAGGTAGATAAACTGCACCAGAGGATTTTTTTCTCTTCTTCATATTGAGTGGAAACTAGTACTGGCAAATTTTCAAAGCACTTAAAATGTGACCACTCAGGGTGCAGCTGTTAATCATACATTTGCAAAAGTCTGTTACGATGTAAAAGTGACTTCTCTCTTACAGTGTGCTGGCTTCATCAATTGCATAACACTCATTACTGAGAATTCAAATCAACTTCTTAAGCAACTGAAATTTTGAAGTCAGTAAGTCTTCTCTACAAAATTAACACCTTTACCTTCAAAATCTGCTGCTTTCAAGGGTATATACAAAAGATGGGCAATTAAAGAAGGCAATGAATTAAAGTACTGTAGATGATAATGAAGTTGGAAATTTTACTGAGGTCACAGAGCATCTATCTATGCTTTTCCACTAAAGCAGTGATTCTCAACCAGGGTGCTGGGGCATTTGGGAAGTGTTGGGAGATAAGCAGCTACATTAAACAGATAAGCACAGGCTCAGGCTTGTCCCTGCATGGATGATCCCCCATTCCTTGTGCTAGGCCCCTCTGCAAGGAAAAAAGCTCTGTAATCTATAAATTAGTTTTTGAAATTGGGTGCCACTCCATTCACAAAAGTTAAGGAGAATGACTCTGTTTTCCTGTACTCCCTAGTACATTGGGGAAGCAATGAAAGAAATGAAACTGAACAGAAGGAATAGGAACAATAGGTAAAAGGCAGAAGAGTATCCTTTTGGCAAGAGCACATTAAATTAAGTTCTGTGGCCACCCCAAGTGCCACTCCAATCCCCTTCTCCTGCCTCGTCTGTTGCTCTGCTTTCTGCTTCATGCATTTTGCCTAAATAATGACTACAGATTGAGGTCTGTATTGAACAGAGCTTTAAAATGGAAAATGCCAATGCAAAAATCCATCCCTCACTCTATCTGGATATTTGCATTGCATATAAGCACCTACAAGTTGGGACTATGCAGTATATCTCCTACTCATATTGTATCCTGTTTGACATGGGACGATTTGGCAACATGGGAAGATCTGGCCTAACATCTGTGGCTCGTGATTTATTGATTAAGTAAAACAGACCTATCTTTATTTCTGAAATAATTCTATGGAATATATTAAAGTAATCTCTTCCTCTGGAGTTTATGCTATGCCCTCTAGTCCATACAAAGTCTGGCTGCTAACATTTTCTTGGCTAATGCTCTGGCCACATCCTCCTCCTATTTATGTTGCCACATATTACCGATCAAGCTCAAACTTCTTGTCCAGACTGTCATAGTCCTTGCACAAAAACAAAAGCTATTATTTATGCAGAACTTTTATCTCATATGCTCCCTCCACAGATTTGAGCCTCTTCTTCTACATTGTTCCTTATTCATGGCATGCCCGACTTCAACTATTCCATAAGATCAAATCATAAAGTGGGCTTTTTTTTATGTGCTTAAGCTTATCCCACCTGAATCTTCCTAGTTGCCTCCCAAGATGAAGGATTTTGAGATGGATGAAAAGGAGTTAGCTCAGCTCAGCAGCAAGGTAGATTACCGGAGAGCTCTAGGGTCAGAGAGGGACCTTTGAAAAAACTTGTCAATAGTACAGCAATACAGACAGCAAGAAGTGCTAGGAGGCCTTCTGTAGTTAGCCCAGGGAAGAAGTCTAACAGCAAAAGGCCCAAGAGGGTGGCTATGAGAAAGGCTTGGAGATGGGCCTACCTAGGGAGTGACCCAAACTCACTGGATTCTACAAACAAAAATGCAGAGTACAGGGATGGCCTTGGGTTCCTCCTAAGATCCTGTGGAAAGATGTGAAAACACCCTGATGTGTGGCAAAAGAATTCTTGGGCCTGGGGTGAAGACCCAGTGTGAGATATTTGGACATCGCTTGGGTTTGACTTTTGTGTTTCCTAACTTAGGATTGGATGGAATATAGCAGCCCAGCAGAACTCAGAGTCAAAGACAAGTAGGGGGAGAGTTAAGGGGATAACAGTGGGGAAAACAGATGAATGATAGCAAGCCAAAAGAATTGAGGATGTTCTGTCACAAACTTATACACTCTCTTCTTCACTTTCTTTTGCTTCACTTTGCACTGGTTAATGGTGGCTGGAGGGACAAAGGGTTGAAATGGCATTTTATTTATTTGTAGCTATTTTTACAATGTGCATATATTTTAAACAATATAATATATATATATATATATATTGCAGTTGTGTATGTGAGTATATACATATGAGTGGTTGATTGGATCCCTTTCCTACATTTGTCATGTGTCCCTTGTTTCTAGTTTTTGAGTTTAGAAATTGCATCATGTGTACTTTTACAATCACACCTGTTATGGTGGGCCATATTGTAATAATATTTCAAAATGTTGTTAGCGTTTTTATATGAATATCTTTATGTAGATTTGAGGTGAGATACTAGGTAAAATAACTTAAAATGAGATTAGTAGGTCAGTTATTTCTTTTTCCTTTTATAACAATGAAATAAGATTAAAAATAGGAAAATGTGAAACTGAATGGTAAAAGATATTTAAAACTATATTTCTGGTCTTTACAGAAACATCTAACAAGCAATGAAACAATTGGATTAAATTATTGTCCACTGTAAGTACTAGCCAGCAAAACACAAACGTTGGCTTTGCTCCATTCCAGAATTCTGCTTAAATCACCTGGTAAATAAGAGGTAATTACTCCAGGTAGATTACTTTCAGATTTTTAAGCATACAAAAAATAAATTAAACCATTATCATTGGTAAAAGTACTCCTTTCTAATTAAAGATAATTGGCTATAGACTAACTCCTGCATGGTTCATATTAGAGTATATTAAAATAATTTATCAAATGAGAATGCAAAGAAGATCAAAGTTAACTCCACTGATTAAATACATGGAAAATGTTGTTAATCTAATTAAGGAGAAAACATATATCCTTATAGAAAATCTGTAAGTTGACATTTAGAAGATACATGCTTCCAAAAATAAAGTCTTTATACTCCTCATTATCTGGTGCTCATGGGAAAAAATAGCTTTGATAAGATGTAGAAAATCTAGAAATTATAATGATATAGTAGCTGTGAAAATGAAACAAAACAAGTTAATAGTTTTCTGAGACATTCTGGGATATACTTTTCAAGATACAATAAAGGTCAGATACTACCATCCTGCTTAAATGAACATCAAATAAAATGGGTGTTCCTATTTCAAGTAAAAATTCTCTTGAAGTACAGTAATGCTCAACTAAAATGCTCAAGTAAAGATGTCAGAACTAACTGGATCTATACTAAAAATTGTAAAGTGGTTATTTTGAATAATAAACATTTAATAGAGTCAGTATTATGTAACATGCTAATTATTACCCTCAGTATCATATTTTCTTCTTTTTCAGATAGATATAAAAGAAAATAACAAATATTTTTCTAAGGAGAGGAGTAGCACAATACTTATAGTGCAATACAGATACAATACTTAATTTAGGTATCTAAGTAATAGACTATACCTTTGCAAGGAAAAAAAGAAATGCATAAGGGTTGAGACATTTCACAAGATTTTATGAGAGGACTTTTCTCCAAATTCCTAAACTGGAAATGGGCAGCTTTGAATCAACATGGAAGAAGCAGAAATGTGGAGCTCCAGGCTTTACTGTTCTTTGGAAACCGCACTATCTTTGGCACTGTATTGACCAGATTTCTTCTGTCAGTAGCTCCCAAAGGATTCGCACCTTAAGAGCCTTATCCCATTATGGCTAACCCATTTTGTGGGATATCTGTGGAGTTCTTTATAATGGAAAATTGTTCATAACTTTAAGTAAGCTGTTTCAGAATGCTGATTGACTCATGACGAGAAAAGTATGCAGACAGATGTGCTATGGATTAGTTTCTATGTCTGAATGGACTTCATGGTAGGCCTGAGAATAGTGACAGCTTGGTGATAATGAAGCTGCAAGTGATTTTAAGAACAAAAGAAGCTGTGGTCTTTTGCACTTTCACAAATAGTGAAAAATCACCATTGTTAACAGGGATTTCAAAAGTCAGGATGGATAGTCTAATAGCACCACAGGACTGAACTAATCTCTAAGTGAAAGTCAGATAGTCTCAGTAGATGAAGATACTATATCTATCTGCTTTGTTGAATGCTTTGCCATGCTGACAGTCTATCATACCTCAGTTGAGCTGCCAGTTTGAATCTTGGAAGAGTAAGTAAACTGTTCAAGCCAGTTTTGATGAATACTTGTAGAGGTCAGCATCTTCAGCGCTGAAATGCAAAACAATTCACAGTTTCCTTTGGATATGAGGGGTGACTTGTATATGGAAGTTGTATATGGGAAATAACACTAGATGTGAGAGGAAAGCAGTTACTGGTTACAATCCTTTCAGACCTGCCTAAGAGAAAAAGGTAAAGCCATTGGAAGGCTATTTTATCTCCTTGATAATTGCAGAAGACATCTGCTTTACTATCTATATGTGTGGATAGACATAACAGATATACCAACATCAAACAAGAGCATTATTAGCTGTTACAATATTACTTATGTCTACATGCTCCTATAGCAGGGTAAGTGTAGCAAAACCATTATAATGTTAATCTTTTCTGGAGGTAGGTGTGGCAGTTATATCATGACAGCTGACGCACCCTCCTCGGCAGCGATTTGTCCTTCCCTTTTAAGCTAAGTTACATTTGTCCATGGCCTAAAATCTGAAAGTCTGAAATATCTAAGAGAATCACCCTGGGCACCTCAACCTTTTGAATTAATGGAAGGTGCTCTTAACAACAGATACTCAACCAGATACCTGCATCTGGACCCAAAGTGGTAAGGTAAAATATATCATGGGATCCAAGAGTGTTGGCTCATTGCTATTTCTCCAGTCATCATCCTTAGACTTGAGAGCTGGTTTGCATTATCATCTTCACTCTTATTAAAGTGTGAAACCAAAGGCGCAGGGAGACATCTCTAGTTATTAACAGCATCAAAAAACATATATTTATAACTAAAAGGAAATTGACCTCCATAGATATTATTAATTTATAAGGCAATACCAAAATAGGGGCTAAGTCTTACAGCCAATTGAAAAATGAGACCCCTGTTCTGAAAACTTAAAAACCAAGAGGATCACTGACGACAAAAGAGGGTCCTCTTAATAAGCAGCATGATAGAGCTTGATGATTTTTATGGTCCTTGTCAGTTCTAAGAGTTCTGCTGAATTAGTTCTTTTTAGTACTTGTTACTCGGACAATTATATTGGTGTATATTATAATTTCCATTTCATTCTGCATGCTAACAGACCTCCACTGAAATTCAAAGCAACTGAAATAACTACCAGAGAAAGAAGCAATTACCGATGTTCATGGTCTAGACCAGTGGTCTCCAAACTTTTCTGATCGTGCACCCCTATCAGTAAAAAAATTTTGAGCACGCACCCCCAATATATGTATATTTATATAAAATAAGTATAAATATAAATAGAAGTTCTAACATTTTCTTCCCGCACCCCAATGGATCGTTTTGCGCACCCCACTTTGGAGACCACTGGTCTAGACTCTCTTTCTATGACATATGTAACAATGAGCTTACCATATGTATATCTATGGACAATCCCCTGGTAAAAAAAAATCTTTACATAGTTACTAAAAATGTGTGGTTAAACTGATAATTTTTTGGACCTTAGGACTATGAGTACAGAATAATTCACCATAAACATGTAAAATACTTTGCTTAAAAACAAAACCAGCCTACTTAAGTCCGGGGTGGTTCTCAGTGAGAATTTCTTAACAAGATCCAGTTTGCAAAAGTTTACTCAAAGCTGAGACAAAATTATAAGGTGTTTAAAATTTGCACCCTAATAAAGTTATAGGGAGTACCCAAAAGCTCATGCTATGCCTTAGTCCCTTGAATGTCTTATATATTATTCCAGGTGACTTGTCTATTTTATATGTCCAGAGTCTGACAGAAAGGAAAAAGCAGAAAAGAAAGAAGATGAAATTGTTTAGATAGAAAAAAATTCCATTTAAGTGTAATTCCCCTGATAGCATTAATTTGGTAAAAGCCCTGGTACATGACCCAATCCTAACCTTATATTGAGCAGTCAAAGATAGCAAAAAAAATAAAAAAAATTGTCAATTCCAAGCTGCAATTGCACTCGTTTGCTACCAACAAAGGCATCTCATATCATGTGTGCAAAGTAACTAATAAGTGCCTGATTGAAGTTTTGACTTCTATTAGCCTAGCCAAGGCCAGAGCAATTTTCTTGGTCTGAATGTCCAGGGTTTAGAAGGATTCCCCTGAGGATAAGCAGGAAATACCACTAGACAAAAAATGCTATGTGGCTGAACAGCTTCTTCTGCATTCCATGCCATTCTGCTCTTTCAGATACTACTCAAGCCTAGCTACTAATATTGTTTGTGTATGATAGTGCTGGCTTCCAATAAGGACAGGACATTATACTTAAATGCACACAGAAGTTCATGCTAATTTTGAACTGTATTTGTTCCTAATGGATTTTTTTACTGGAATATTGGTGATAGCCCTCTCCAAACAGTATTAGGAAAACTCAAATTTTAGCAATAAAATTCACCTAATTATTTCCATTTTAGTAGCTTATAGTTGAATTGTAGCCATTAGTATTTTACTTAGCCACTCCAATCCTACAGTGCCGCTCTGAAACCCAAGGCTGATAGATCTGAACATAACAACTTGGTCTATGATACTACATTTTTCAATTATTTCCTTGGGAAATCAGTGAGACTGTAACCACACAGAATAATTTACACGTTTAACATTGTATAGTGGCTAATGAATATAAACCACAGATCTGATCCAAGGTCAGTGGGAGCTATTCTACTGACTTCAGTAGGTTTTGGATCAAGCTCAGTAGGCATCCTAGTGTAACTATGGGTACCCTACACAACAGTATATTGAAAAATAGACTATCCAATCATTTCCAGGCAGGACTCTCTACCTTTATACCTTGAAGGGTTTATGCTGTATTGCAGTTTATTACTTATTTTTATTAAAACCATTTTGAAACCAGTGGGCTAAATCATGAGGTCCTTACCCCTTCTCCTCCACCTTCTCTCTCCTCCTGCTCCCAACACCTCCCTTCCCCATGATTTTATTTGCCTGAAATCAGAGTGAGTTAGTTGAATGAGGACACAACATGCATAACAATTTATAAACAGCTGATTTTTGACTGATCTATCATGTAGTACCTGTATCTATTGGTTTAATGTGCTTTATAGTGGTATTAACTTGTATGAGCATTAAAAAGATGGGAAAAGATTATATACTGAACTTTTTTACTTGTTCTTTAAATTTGATCATGAAGTGTTTCCACAAGAGAAGATTTTATTGAAGCTATTACTTACTTGGTGATTCAGTCAGTGCAGAGCTATAAGATGTGCAAAGTTTACAAGGTGCTAAACAAAACCAAAACCAACTGGATTAGCTGGGATGGATTTCAATGTATTATTATATGTGATAACACCACCTTGAAAGTATGAGTCTAGAATGCTAGTCCAAAAAGACAATAGTTAAAGGGTCAGAAAAAATAAGATTTTGCTCTGCCTATGATCAAAATTGAACCCAATTCTTTCATTCAGATTTAAAATCCTTGATTAGACAGCAAGTACCTAACACATTTGGGGAATTATTATTATTATTGTTTGGCTTCAGGGGGGATGGAGCTCTATGATTGTAAGTGCTGAACACACATCTGTTGATAGTTTGCCCTGGTCTAGCAAAGCTGACAATTCAAATAGACAAGACAAGGGTAATATAATTATTTCCATTTTTACATGTGGGTAAATAGGACTCAAATATTGTAACTTGCATGAATTCACACCAGAAGTCTGTGACAGGACTGAGTATTGAAACCACATTTATTGTATCTTAAATCATTGCTGTCACCACAAGGCATCCCTTCCTCTTGGAGACTGAAGAACAGGTATGGTTCTCAACTGTGACTGTTATTCCCTCTCTCCTGTGCCAGTAGACCCTACAACTGTTTCTGCTGGTCTCTTACTTTACCTACAGTTTAAGAGAGAAGAAGTCAGGAGAGCCTCTATTCCTCAGGCGAAGAATCCTTTTGCAAGTACACAATAAGACTCATGATTCCAAAAGAGAAACCTTTCTGTGATAATCCTTGAATGTTCTACTTTGACTTAACCAAGAAACAGTTTTAAACCATGCTTCATACAACAGCAACAACAGGAATGGCAATAACAAGTACTCTGGGGCTTTTTAACACTCATAAAATATAAGTTAATGGATACCCCTTGCCCATGAACAAAGTTACTTGTGCACCCATAGCATGGACATACCTTGATTCACTAATGCATGGTGGATATCAGTGGATACACATGAAGGTGGGAATGTTTTTATATTTATTAGGCCTGTGTGAAGCAGTTAGTATTTGCTTTGGATTCGGATTTGGCCGATCTGGGAAACAGTGATTCAATTTGGTGATTCGAATCACCGTCCCAAATCTATTTGCCTGACTCTGATTCAGAGATTTGGCCGCCACTGAATCAGCCACATCTCTGAATCGACCCCATCCCCCACCTGCTCTCCCAGCCTACCCCATCCAGCCCCAGCTCCTGGCTCTTTGAAAAAAAAGCCCTGCATCCACCAGCTGCTGCCAGGTTGGGGATGATCCCCACTGCCCCCCCACTGGCCCATGCTGCATGCGGGGCTCTGTCAGGAGCTCCCATCCCTGCCCACTCTCCCAGCCCCAGCTCCTGGCTCTTAAAAAAAAAAAAAAAAGCCCTGTACTCACTAGATACTGCCAGCCTGGGGGCGCTGTGTGTGATCCCCACTGCCCCCCACTGCCCCACATTGCATGGGGTGCTCTGCCACAAGCCCCCCAGAAGCCCCAAGGCCACTGCAGCAGCCAATGAGTGGGGGCTTTTTTGTTTTTTTTTAAAGAACCAGGAGCTGGGGCAGGAGTGTCAGCCATGAGCGGGGGCTGGGAAAGAAGGTGCGGGTTACGGGGTTCGTGGCAGAGCCCCACCATGAAGTGCAGGCAGTGGGGGCAGTGGGGCTCACCTCCCTGCCTGGCAGTAGCTGGTGAGTAGGAACTTTTATTTAAGGAGTCGGGAGCTGGGGAGCCACAGAGGGGCGGAGGAGGTGGGAGAGCAGGAGGGGGTCAGGGCCACTTAGTGGGACTGCGGGAACGCGCAGGGGATGGGGCCTGGCAGGGGTTCCCCCATGGTCCCCTCCCCACTCCTCCAGCCCCCCCTCCCCCGCCTCCTACTTACCAGCACAGAGTCCGGGTCCTGCTCTCTGCAGCAGCGAGTGGGGACTGCCTAAATCTCTGAAGCTCTCCAAATCTTTTCTGAATAGATTTGGAGAGCTTTGAATCGATTCGGACCTTCTAATTGGTCTCCTGATTTGATTCGGATTTCGAGATTTGACTGCCGTATCGGGCCAAATCTCCTTCAAATTGAATCAGCACCCAAAGCTTCATGCAGCCCTAATATTTATAACCTACTTTGACCAGTGTAGGCCAATCTGAATTTATCATGTTTATTTTGAAGTACCTGGACGCTCTATAAAATAGTAATGCTGAATGAATATATGAACAAATATCCATCTAAATTTGGTCTAGCCAGTCAAAAACAACAGAGTCAGGTAAAACTTATAATTCTGTCCCAAATGGACAAGGTGCATATTTTGTTATCAGATTTTGTATTTCAATTTTTTAAATATAGAAACTATAGCTGGAACAAAGTAAAAAAAAGTTGTTTGTTTATTGACATAAAAAGGAGTTTAAGAAGCTATTGACTGCTGCAACTTCCCATTTATACCTAATATACTTGCATTCTGCCAAGACTAATGCACATTATTTGATTTCTAACTGCACAAAAGCAATGATATATGTTAACCTGGGTATCTGATTTTCAGCATGGATACCTAAGTAGTGTTTAATGTTGACAGTTATAGATAGCTTAGCATTTAACCGGAGTCCTCTTTGACCTCAATTACCACATTAAAATATTGTTAACAAATTTAGAGTCAAATTGGCATTTATTATACACGATCAGGTTCACTCTATAAGTAATTTACATATTGTCACCAAGACTGCCAACTGCTTACCTCCTGACATTGTTTGGGGAAAGCGGCCAATGTTAATATATGCAATTCAGACACGATTAAAAGCAAGAGACTTTTTCTATTGTGGAATATGTTAGCAGTATGTGATAGCTAAATTCTTGGCCCCATTCAATCCAATGGGATTTTTCCATTGACTTCAGTGGGGTCAGAATTTCACCTAACACTTGCAAATTAATAGAATTCCTGTAGTACTTTAAAACTTTAAAACCATGTAATAATAGTAATAATATTGTATGTGTATACAACATAGTTGCTACATTAATGTAAAATATAACCTAAGCAAACTTGTTCTTTATCATTCAAGACAGCTCATGCTCATTTTGTGTTTGTTTTTTTAGTTTTGCAATGGATGATTTAATAATATATATTCAGTATCAATATTTCACCAAGATCTATGGCACAGATAACATTTATATTTTCATAGTTTAAACACCTAAGAGTACGTATGTTGTGTGTGTGCAATGACACATTAAATATCTGAAGATAAAATACATGCATACTTACATTGCACTCATATATTTAACATGTATATACATGCATATACATGTATGTTGTGTCTTGTAATAAAGTTTGCTTTTATTTTAGAATTGATATTTTCTCTTGTTTCACCCTACTTTTGTGTCCTGTTACATGTAGTTATAAGGGGCTGGATATATGATAAATAATCTATCCTTAATAAACCTTTCACTCCCCTGGGGCAAGTCATGAAATCTTTAGTCAGTTTTTAGTCAAACCTTAGTCAGACAAAACTCCTAATGATTTCAAGTAATGTGTTTATACAAACTCAAGGATTTGGCAACCAAGCGTTCCAGCCTCTCTGCTGCAGAGCTGGAGGATCTGAAATCCTTGACAGCTCTGACCATAATCAGGGCTCAACTCTCAGCTCCACATTAGGGGAACTGAAGGTGAGACTCTCCAGTTCTAATCACAGCTCTCAGGGCTTCCAGGCTGGCTGTCACAGAGCCAGGACCCAGGACTTGGAAGTTATGCTCCAAGGACTGTGCCTCTAGGGCAGTCTCACCATATAAGCTGTCTCAGGGTCACCAAGACAAGCTCCAGAACTTCCAGACTCTCAAAAAGGAAACCCGGTGAGCCAGCTGGCCGCTGACTCCAGAAGCCTGGAGGTCCCCAGCCCAGGGTAATCCTTATAAAAGAGATGCCCTAGGGCCACGACCCTTGAGAGCATCAGCAGTTCCACAGTCAAGCTAACATTCTTGTTCCAAAGGTGAACAGGTAAGAATGACAATTTCACTCAGAAGCTGTGGTTCCCACGGAACATATTTAGCCTAAAAAAACATTTTTAAAAAGCTGGTTTATAGGGGGGCATTGGAGTAATTTTGTTTCACACTGAAATATAAACACAAAAAGCAAAACCCTGCATTTTTCACAAGCTAGGAAGCCTTCACTTCAGACAACTCTAATTATTATTGATGTATGTGGGCAGTGTACAGATACCACAGAGCTCAACAGCAATATAAAATCCTAAGTGAAGCACATCTGCTCTATCAGGTTGGATGGACAAGCCCCTTGAGCCCATTTTCTCTTTCTTCTCTGCCCACACCCTTTTTTCTTCTACGTAGGAGCCCAGCCCTGTTGACATTATGAGTATTGGTATCTTCCTTGACCTAGTGACATTATTGTAGTTTAACAACATTCAGTTAAGGGAGTGCTTGAGCCTGAAATAACCAATAATTTAATAATTCAGTTATATCCTACCTCTGTTATAATATGAATGAAAATATTCAAGGTTTTGAGCCTGGAAATACTTCCTGGATTGCATAGAGCTTACTGTCACCAAAGTCAATGATTACATTTTTCCTTGAGATTTCTTCTCCATCAGCTTTTATCTCAAACAGAGAATAATTACACATATTCTGCTTCAAGGACAAGAAAAGAACATAAAAAAAATAGTTTGCCTTTTATTTTGGTACTACCTTTGTAAGATGTGAATGTCCTAGTGTAGCCACTTCCAAAGAAACAGAGTTCAGAGTCACGTTGAGGAAGAGAAAAGAAAAAAAATCAGCAAAGAAACTCTTAACAAAAACGTTTCTCCAGCTAGGGTGAGAGAAGCCAGGACAAAATTCATCATCATTGTAAGACTGCAGCTTTTATCTTAATCTTTCTGGGGTTGTAATACAGGAATAACACTGTAGCTGCCTGACCTATCAAGGACACAGTAGAGGGTGAAGCAGAGACCTACGACTGTTCAGACCCATTACTGTTATTAGCTATTTGCACAGTCCCCTCTTTTAAGTTCTTTTAGAAAAGTGATATAAGTTCTTTCTAGTGCAGAGATTTGCTGTATTATGAGCAATTGCTTAGTTGTTTAGAAATGTTTCACGTTCTCCAAGTCTATAAAGAACTGGTACAATTCAGAGGATTTATGACTGTCAGACTGGCTTTGTGAATTTTTTGTTCTTTTTCAGTCTACATCAGTCTCTATCTCCTATTATCTTTGTTTCATTTTAATAAAGTCCCCTTTTAAAAAACTGATCCATGTTTTTTTTTTACAAATTTTCTCTTTTGTTTGTGTTCATTTGCTCAGTCTTAAGTTTAGAGCTAG
This sequence comes from Crocodylus siamensis, assembly GCF_052110815.1. Classification (NCBI taxonomy): domain Eukaryota; kingdom Metazoa; phylum Chordata; order Crocodylia; family Crocodylidae; genus Crocodylus; species Crocodylus siamensis. Next base: position 23,768,435 of record NC_143409.1, read on the forward strand.
GAACTCCAAACTGTGTCTGGAACTTACTATTTTGCCATTGACAAGTGATTCATTCTCCCTGTGTATCAATTTACTCATCCATAACTGGGTATTAATGCCTCTCCCTTTGGGGTAGTGTGAGGCTTAATCAAATCATTATGATTTTGTTTGGAGGTCTCTGAGTGCAACATACTATATATAATGCTAAGCATGATGATGGAAAGTTTTACGTGAAGGTGATCTTAAGGATCTGAGAGTTGTTATCTTCCATTTTAGCTGTTCTTTTGCTTTCTACATCCATCACAATCTGAAATTTAGTCCCACCAGGCTGCAAGGATTGACTGTAGACAGGGAGTTGTAAAATACAGGAACCAGGGAGCTTATGTGAATGTGAGCAAGCTCCTCACCTGAGTGGTTGTATAAATTCCTATAACTCTACAACTTTCTGCAGAATTCCCGATTACCACACTCATAGCATGCAGTAGACTAAGGGGCATCCTGTATTGCCTGGTCACACATGCCTGACTTTCTATGGACTGTAAGGTTTTGATGTCTTTGGATAAAATGTACTAAATGCCTATTCAGGTAGGCATGGAGAATGAGGGACTAAATGCACTTACATTGTCTGCTTTTGATTGTCTACTATAAGGAAAACTGAAATGCCAGTCAAAATATGGCTAAAAGCAGCCTAAGAGAAATATTAAAAATCATATGGTACAGTAAATACTGTCCTAATATTTGTTTATTATGCCCAAATTGATTGCTAGTGTCTGCTTAACATGCTATTAATGATGTGGCAAATTGTAGCAAACTGTATGTCCTTGTAAATTAAATGTACTGGGTGACTGAAACCTGGTTAATTGACCTCAGAATAGGGATTACCAGGACTATCCGGCCACAGCAGAAAGCATAGCAACCTCAGTGGGTGTAAGGCAAATGAAATTTGGCAGGAAAAAAACAACATTCCTCCATATGAGTTGAAGTGCTGAATGCTGAGCAATGTTAGGGCTGTGTTAATGTAAAACATCTCACGAAGAACACTGGGCTATCCTTTCTGTAAGTATTAAGCCACTGCTAATATTGGCCTCTTTTGCAGATCCCATCTGGTAATGCAGGGGTGTCAAGCTCATCTGTGGGCAGATACAGGTCATAGGGCTAGTCTGTGGGCTGGACCGGAACTGACCCTTTGTGCAGTGCCTGCAGTGCTGAATCCACCCATGTACCACAGGTAATGTATACCCTGTGCTAGCTTTGTGTGCCCTGAGCACAGTGAGCCCTGGGGCCAGCAAGCATTGCATGCAGTACTGGATTAACTGTGCAAGGTGCTGTCATGGGGCTCATACTGCAATCAATGCCGTGCTGGACCAACCCTGCATATTGGTTCTGGTATAGCCCCATCCAGAACAGCCCCAGAGCCTATGCACCAGTCTGGTTCAGCAGGGTGCACCATGCATCATGTGCCCTGGACTGACCTCCTGTGCTGTATGCAGGATATATGGTCTAGGTCTAGTCTGTGCACTGGATGTAGCATGTGGGGCCAAGCTGACGTGGGGTCAGACCAGTCACCCATGAGCTGTATGACAGATCTCTTTGGGCTGGATCTGGCTTGTGGGCCATATGCTTGACACCTCTGTAGTAATGCACATAGCATTTCCAAGATTACACATGAAAGTATCATACCCCAAATAGCCACTGAATATTGGGTCCACCACTCCTTATTGTGTAAGCTGATAGGGATGAGGGGATGGCCCAGCCTACCCTGTACAGAGATCTCTGCTGTCTACCACTTTGAATGCAACACATTGCTACCTATTGCAATGAAACCATGAGATAGATTGCCATCTCCCCCCAGGCAGAAGGAATGGGATGGCTCACACCTGTCATAGGTTTCTCGCTGTGCCTCCCCAAATCCTTTTGCACTTGAGTTCATGCTGCACCCCTTCATTTTGTTGCAGCATGCAGCGTAAATCCGAGTCTCACAGACTTACCAGCAGTATTACCCTGAATTGCTAAATTGGGACCAGTGTTTCAACTGCACATTTTCTCTGATACTTTCCACTGCTTAAAATTTTAATTTCTTTATACCTGACTTGAGACTTTCAAATGATTTTAAAGTCACATTGTCTTTATTCTCTAAATGTGGGTAAAACTTTAAGATACACTGCATTAGTTCCAAGATAGTACAACAATGAATGCTTTAGAAATAACACTATCATATACTATGATTTTAACAGAAATGTGCCTCCTCCCCCACCCTCTGCAACACAGCGTTGGAAAGTCCTGCCTATACCTTCCACCAAAATTACATGCCTCAGTCATTCACCTTTTCTACAAAGTAGCAGCTCTTAATATAAAACTTTAGTGATCTAATAATAATACATCAGACAATACCTGAAGCTCCTCTAACTCTCCTCAAATGCCTGGTGAAAAAAATGGGCCTGCAGCATGCCCTACAAAACAATTCTTTCTGACCAGGGTTGGATGATAGTAGACAGTAGGGTTGTGCAAACCTTCAGTAGGCAATTCGGATTGTAGAAGATTGGACCCGATTTGGGGGCTTAATCTCCAAATCAGGAGACCCATGAAAAGGCCTAAATCAAATTGGAAGCATCAAGGACAACAAAAAGTCCTTTTTCAGATATGTGGGGAGCTGGAGGAAAAGCAAGGGCAACGTTGGACCCCTGCTAAACCAGATAGGTCAACTGGCAACTGACGCCCAGGAAAAAGCCAACCTATTAAATAGGTACTTTGCGTCAGTCTTTCATCAGTCCCATGGGACGCCCATGCCTGCTGTGGGACAGGGAGATCCGGGTGATCCCCTAGCCTCCATAAATGCTGACCTCGTGAAGGAACACCTTGAGAAGCTGGATACCTTCAAGTCAGCTGGCCCGACAATCTGCACCCCAGGGTACTCAAGGAGCTGGCGAGCGTCATAGCCAAGCCCCTGGCATGGATCTTTGAAAACTCCTGGTGGTCTGGTGTAGTGCCCGAAGACTGGAAGAAGGCCAATGTGGTGCCGATCTTCAAGAAAGGGAGGAGAGTGGATCCGGCTAACTACAGGCCCATTAGCCTGACTTCTATCCTGGGGAAGATCTTAGAAAAGTTTATTAAGGAGGCCATCCTTGATGGACTGGCCCAGGCTAACATCCTAAGGGACAGCCAGCACGGGTTTGTTGCGGGTAGGTCTTGTTTGACCAATCTCATTTCCTTCTATGACCAGGTGACCTATCACAAGGGAGAAGAGATTGATGTCATATATCTTGACTTCAAAAAAGCTTTTGATCTGGTATCCCATGATCACCTCTTGGCCAAACTGGCCAATTGTGGCCTTGGCTCCACCACGATCTGCTGGCTGGGAAATTGGCTCCGTGGTCGGACCCAGAGGGTTGTAATTGATGGCAGTCACTCATCGTGGTGCCCTGTGACCAGTGGGGTCCCTCAAGGCTCTGTCCTTGGACCCATACTGTTCAACATCTTCATTAATGATGTGAACATTGGAATCAGGAGTGGACTGGCCAAGTTCGCCGATGACACCAAACTTTGGGGCAAAGCATCCACGCCAGAAGATAGGCGGGTGATCCAGGCTGACCTGGACAAGCTCAGCAAATGGGCAGACAAGAACCTGATGGTGTTTAACACTGAAAAATGCAAGGTTCTCCACCTTGGGAGGAAAAACCTGCAGCATCCTTATAGGCTCGGCAGTGCTATGTTGGATAGCATTACAGAAGAAAGAGACTTGGGTGTTATCACTGACCACAAGATGAACATGAGCCTGCAATGCGATGCTGCGGCTAATAAAGTGACCAAAAAGCTGGCTTGCATCCATAGATGCTTCTCGAGCAAATCCCGGGACGTCATTCTCCCCTTGTACTCGGCCTTGATGAGGCTGCAGCTGGAGTACTGCGTCCAGTTTTGGGCTCCACAATTCAAAAAGGATGTGGAGAAGCTTGAGAGAGTCCAGAGGAGAGCCACACGCATGATCAGAGGTCAGGAAAACAGATCTTACGATGACAGGCTGAGAGACATGGGATTCTAGCCTGGAAAAGCGTAGGCTCAGGGGTGATCTGATGGCCACCTATAAGTTTATCAGGGGTGACCACCAGGATCTGGGGGAACATTTGTTCACCAGAGTGCCCCAAGGGATGACTAGGTCGAACGGTCACAAACTCCTGCAAGACCGTTTCAGGCTGGACATAACGAAGAATTTCTTTACGGTCCGAGCCCCCAAGGTCTGGAACAGTCTGCCAGCGGAGGTGATTCAAGCACCTACACTGAACACCTTCAAGAGTAAATTGGATGCTTATCTTGCTGGGATCCTATGACCCCAGCTGACTTCCTGCCCTTTGGGCAGGTGGCTGGACTCGATGATCTCCCGAGGTCCCTTCCAGCCCTGATGTCTATGAAATCTATGAATTGATTTGGTGATTCAAGTGGTCCCTGTTCGCCACCACAGGGAGCTGGACCTGGGCTCTGTGCCAGTAAGTAGGGGGTGGGGGGCTGGAGAAGGGGGGAGGGAACCATGCGGGGGGGGACCCCTGCCTGCTCTGCACTCACTGGCTGCAGCAGTGGTGATCAGGGTCTCTGAGGGCTCACGGCAGAGCACTCCCCCCCCAGCACGGGGTAGTGGGGGGAAGTGGGGATTACCCCTGCCTGGCACCCACGCAGCAGCTGTCATATTGCACAGGTGCAGTGTGGTTCAGTAGGGCGCCATGCATTGTCCCAGAGCTGGGGCAGCTCCAGCAGTTACCTGGAGCCCAGCAGCACACAGCCTGAGTGGCCCCAGCTCACAGACATTGTGCCGAGCCACACTGCACCCATGTGATGTGACAGCTGCCGTGCAGGTGCCAGGTGAGGGGGGAGAGCTGATCCCCCCACAGCCCTGTGTTGTGTGTATGGGGGCTTTGCCATGAGCCCCCAGAAGCCATGATCACCGCTGCTGCAGCCGGGGAGTGTGGGGCCCAGCAGGGTAGCCATGGGGACGACTAGGGGAGTGGGCAGTAGGTGGAGCCCCACTTGCCACTGCCACGCCCCCACTACTGATGTTGCCACTGCCATCTGTTTAATTCAGAGGACATTCAGCCCGATTCGGCAGCCAAATCTCTGAATCTGAATTGCCTGAATCGAATCAAGGTAGTGATTCGAATCATCGAATCAAATCACTGTCGCTCTGAATCAGCCAAATCTGAAGCCAAATCAAATACTTGCTGCTTCACACAGGCCTAGCAGAGAGCCCTGGAGCTGTCATAGAGACTGCTTGGCCAGCTAGGAACAGAAGGAAAGACATCTGATTTTTCTTACCTTTCTATTTAAAGGATTCCTATGTACATCTTAGAAAAGCTTTTCAATTTTACTATAAAACCTCATTACTTCTTTTTATTGCAGACTTAGTGGAGCCTTCTTGTTGAAATTAATCATATGATTAACTGTAAGATGGACTTTTAATACTGTATAGACCATATATTGTTAAATGTCCTTCTTGACCCTTTATTTGCAGCTTGGATATTCTCATAGGACACAAAATAAGAGACAAATCAATGCAATAAGATATTTCATCCAGAGCCTCCTGCCCTACCCTAAAGATACACAATTTTAAATCTTATTATTCAAAGAAGGTATGGCATCAAATTCTCAGCTGCTAGACGCTATTAAAGTCAGTGGAGCTCTGTACCTACTTGCACCAGCAGTGAATCTGGCCAAAATCGTATATTTTGCTCTTAATTACCTTAACCCTGAATCATGAGCAAGGGGAGTTTAGCAATTAAATAGCAACACAGAAGAGTTTTCCCCAAATTCAGGGCCCTGTCCAAGGGAGAAGATACACAGCCTCCTGGACTGAGAGAGCTCTAAAAGGGAAATATAAGCAGAGTGAAAGTATTCAAAAGACAGGTAGGAAAGAGCAAGACAAACAAAACACCTCTGCAGACTTACAGAGTCCTCCACACCTGCTTGCTTATTCCTGTAAGTATCCATGAAAGGTGAACCACACACTGCTGCTGAGCAGGTTCCCTTCCCTGTTCCCTCTATAGGAACACTGTAGGTCTTAGTCCTGTGACCTCGTTCTCTCCTTACTCTAATTGCTAATAAAATCTTTAATCTTCAGTCCCCAGAGAACACAAAGCACAAAGATTTTTTAATACAGCTGTGTCTGTAATTGTGATGCATTGAGGAAAGACATGATTCAAAATCCCTCACGTGCATTTCCACTGGTGGTGTAGTCAAGTGAGCTGCATCAGCAAAGATGAAGGGAAATAGTCTCAAGATTTGTTCAAGTTTTTGACCCCTTTGTTTATCCAACTGCATTTACTGTCCTCTCCGTTTCCCTCATAGGAAGACTTATACCATTAGGTTTGAAAAACAAACAAACCAACCACAAAACAGAACCTAGAAGGAAAGGTATAATTTCAGTCTGAGAAGACAAATAGATAAGCTCTTTATTTCTAGTTTCTGAATCCTGGTGTTTCTGTACCCTTTTAGCATAGCAGCCCATATGGCTCTATTGCCATAATAAATGAGCACCCAAAATCTTTTGTGCGTTTAGCCTCAGAACTTCCCTGTACAGGAATGACATGCTAATATCATCATATTATAGTTGCGAAACTAAGGCATAGTGCGACTAAATCACTTGCCTGGGGTCATATGGAAAGCAGTAACAGAGTAGAAATCAAGCCAACTCCAGCTGTTCCCTTCACCATTCTTCCTCTCCCATCTTTCTGCAGAAAGCGTTTAGATTTTGTTTTGTTATTGGTGTCAGGAATTCAAAATTCAGAGGGAAGAAATTTGCATTGGAAGAATTGTAGTACACATGATACGTAAAGAAATACCAGCTCCACATGGCATCTGGCTTACGACTATTTCATCAACTAAGGCATAGTGTCTTCAATCATCTGTAATGCAGAACCTGTAAGAGGAAACAGGCTGTCCAGAGTTGCAGATTCACTGCAGACTGGAAGCTATGGTAACTGTCCCATGCTGTCCCTGGGGACAGCAGGTAGCTGCATCAGGTCTCAGGAGTCCATGACACACAGGCCATTCCAAGGCAGGCTGGACTGATCTAGGAAGTTATATACTGACAGCTGAAAGGGACATAGTCAGGACGATTCTGTACCTTAGCAATTCTCAGTTGCTGTAGCACCCATATTGCTGCGGCCAGCCCCAGCACCTCCTGAAGACATTGCAAATCTCTCTTTCCCAGCTCCTGCACTGGCTTCTTTATGGGTACAAAGGTGAATTTCCTTTATGGAAATTCCTTCCCATCTCTATATTTTCCTTTATGTACTCCCACCACATTATCATCATGACTGAGTTCTAAACTGAACCATGCTGCTATTTGATTTCTGACAGACTCCATTCCCCTAAGGATATTTATTTGCCCATTTGTTTTTAATATCATACATATTCACAAAGGGGAAAGCCTCTATAGCTGCACAGCTCTTTTAAAACCCTACAGAATATCTCAATTTCAGTTATATGGTCACAAAGGGCCCTAATCTACGAGCTAGAAACTATGGGACATTGTTCCCAGAAGGTCAATAAAATGACGGATGGATTTGAGCCAAACTGCAGTAGAGGGCACACATTCCATTCTCTGTTGAAATAGCTGAAAAGACAAATTAATACTGAAGTGGAGAATATTGAATTGGACTGTCTTGCGATGCACCAAAATAGACTGGAGTAGATTACCAAAAGTAGGCATATACACTTCAATCAGCTAACACATCTCTGCAGGGTAAACATTACGGGTCAGATGCAGACTTTGATACAATTTGTTGGAAAAAAATAATGGTAGCTGGTTTGGCTTAGTAAATACAGTATGTGTTAGTTTTATATTTAGATACATCAAGGCCTGATTTTCCTTTCACCCTGTCTTACACTGATGTACCTCCATTGATTTCAGCAAAGCTGTTCCTGATTTATGCTTGTGGTGAGAGGAGAATCCGACTCAGGAGACTGCAAAACTTTTCTCATTATCCACATGCTGAACATAATAATTGATCCTGCCAGGTGCTGAGCCACTCCTGGGAGTGTCCTCAGGTCTCGTTACAGCATCAAGCCCATGATAAATATTATATATAATTTATAATCTATAATATTACACATGTAGCTTTTACACATTCATGTAGATCCAGAAATATGTACAAATGGCAGAAACTTAGCAAGAAAAAATTTAATTCAGCAGCTTGTGTCCTAATTAATATAATTCAGATGAAGGACTCACATTTTCAATGATTTTTAGAATTTTACCCATTTAAAACATTTTACGTGGCATTGATTTAAAAATACATGCTAGTAGTATTGTGAATTATATAATAAATTATTATGTATTTTCAAATGCCCAAATATTTCACTTGATAAAAATTGAGGCATTTTATAAACATTACACATGTTCTACATTGATACCTGTTTATGTGCTAGACTCTACAGGACAGATGTATAAAGATATTTAAATGTTTAAAGATGCAGTGATTCAAAAACAATGGGAAGTACAAACCTAATTTACTTAGGCACTAATTATAATTACAAATATAATTATAGGTTATAATGTTATATTTATAGATTTATAGAATTACAGAGTATAATATATAGTTATAGATTGTAATCACAGCTATAATCTATAACGTACATATTTCTTTAAATATTTATGTTTAAACAATAAAGATAGAAACATATGGCATAACCTAGGGAATTAGCGACCAGGTGGGAGTTATTGATGGCTGGAGGGAATTAAGTTCCTTCTGAGTCAGAAATGAATCAGTGCTTTAGCATGATATTCTGGACCATTGTACTGTTACTAAGTGAATAAAAAAGATGGTTAATCTTTGCAGTCATTAATACTCCATGGCATTCTTCCTCCTCCACAAGGGTATGAATTTTAACCATTGTTATCAAATTCCAAACAAAGTAGTGGAAATCTGTTCACTCTTGAAGTGACAATACAAAACTACATGTTTTGCTTTCTGTATTCAATTGCTGGGAAAATTGAATACAGAAGCAGCTAAGATAGGCCAGTCATCTTTCAAGAATACCCGACACTTGCCTGCCAAAGAAAATCTTCTATGGTGAACTGTCAAAAGGAGTAAGCTCTCATGGCACACCAAAGAGGCAGTATAAAGGCACCCTAAAGGTTCCCCTAAAGAGTTTCAGCATTGACCCACAGTTGTGGGAGCAAATTGTTCGCAACCGTTGATCATGGGGGTCATCAATCCAGAATGGAGCACTGGGCTTTGACCAGCAATGCACTGCAGAAGCAATGAAGAAATGCGTGGCCAGGAAAATGAAAACCTCTCATACCCAGTCTTCCTTGCTTTCCTGCCCTTGCTGCAGCAGATTGTTCAAGGCTAAGATTGGGCTTATAAGTCATCTATGTACCCATGCAACCTAGCCTCCACCCCCTGCCTTTCTCTTTCTCCTTTTTCCTTTTCTCTTTTCTTTCTCCCTGTTTCTTTCCCATTTCTTTTTTCTCTTCTCCCCCTTTCCCCCCCCGTTGGATGCAGTAATCTTTGCCTGCAATGGACGAACAACATTCAATTTCTGGGTAACAATGTTGTATGCTTTTAACAGAGGCCATATCTCACCTGAGTTGGCTCCACTTCAGTAGTGGGCAAAATTAAAATTTATATTAATTTATACAGTAAAGTACTTTAGCATAGGTTTCCAGCCCTTTTCTTACTATGTATTGGCATGGGAGCAGGACAGGGCACACAGAGCTGGCTGCCTCCCTCCCAGGGCTGCCTTGCCACCATAAATGGAGGGAGAAAAAAATTGGGGGGGGGGGGGGGCTGAGCATGTGTGTCCCCCCAGGAGGTAAGTCTGTGGGGGGTGGGTTGGGTGGAGGGGAAAGGGCTGTGGAGGGGAAGTAGTGGGGCTGAGGCTGGGGTGGGGCAAGCCATGCACAGCCAGGGTGCGGAGGGATGGGATGGGGTGGGGCAGGGTGTGAGACAGAGCCACAGATCATCCAGAGAGCATGGGGAGGGGGTGGTAGATCTTACCGCTGCACTCACCTCAGGAGGCATGTGGGGGCGCGGACTCTCAGATCTGTGGGGCATGGCAGGATGCCGCTGGGGCTGGGGCTGGGGCCAGGGCCAGGGCCAGGGCCAGGGGTAGTGCTGGGCTCTTCCTGGCAGAGCTGGGCCATGCTGCATTTGGTGCAGGTGGCAGTGGTCATGCTGAGAGGGCAGTTTGGGGGGGGCTACCATGAATTTTGGGATGGATGCAGCCCCCCCATAGCCCCCTCCCAGCACCACTGCTGCCCACCTTGAGCATAGCCTGGCCCAGCCCACACCAGGAACAGCCTAGTGCAGCCCCAGCCCCAGCCTGCAGTGGCAGCCACCCTGCCCCATGCAGATCTGGGGGTGCGTGTAGTAGCAGGTGCCACCCCCTTGGACAAGCTGTTGATGGCTCAGTCCTATGCCCCACCCCATCCCTGCTGTGCAGCACCTGTCTATCAGCAGATGCATGACAAATAGATCCAAGGAGGGGATACTTCTCCTCTATGTGGCATTGGTCAGACCGCAGTTGGAGTACTGCATCCAGTTTTTGGCACCGTACTTCAGGAAGGATGTTGATAGATTCAAGAGGGTCCAGGGGAGGGCCACTTGTATAATTAGGGGCTTACAGGACAAGCCCTATGAGGAGAGACTGAGGGACCTGGACCTCTTCAGCCTCTGCAAGAGAAGGCTGAGAGGTGATCTTGTGGCCACCTACAAATTCATTAAGGGATGCAGCAAGGGATCAGTGATGCTCTGTTCACCAGGGCGCCTCTTGGGGTAACAAGAAACAATGGTCACAAACTGACAGAGAGCAGATTTAGGCTAGATATCAGGAAAAAACTTCTTTATGATAAGCGTGACCAAAATTTGGAATGGGCTTCCAAGGGAGGTGGTGCTTTCCCCTACCTTGGGAGTCTTTAAGAGAAGGCTGGATAGGCATCTGCCTGGGGTCATCTGACCCCAGCACTCTTTCCTGCCTAGGCAGGGGGTTGGACTCAATGATCTGTTGATGTTCCTTCCAACCGTAGCATCTATGAATCTAAGTCATGGTGAGATGCTACAGGTTTCCCTCTATTTATGCCGTACATGAGTTCTCAGAGAAAGGCACATAAATTCAATTTGCATAAAGCGAACCCACTTTACAATGTAACAAATAAGGATAGGTTCCCATGACATTGAGGGAGGGGAGGAAGTGAGGCTGGGGCTCAGAAAGGGGCGGGGGAGGGGTGCCACTCCCGGGGCTGAACAAGGCAGCAAAACAGAGGGAACAGAGTGGCTCTCACCCAGCCCTGGCTGCAGTGGCCCCAGGAGTGGCCAATGCCAGCTGCTTGCAACCACTGGGCTGCACCGTGCTCCACCTGTCCCCACTCACCTCGCTCCTGGGCTGCGCCGCGCCCCGGTGCAGGCAGCTCATGTCGGCTGCTCCCAGGGCCACTGCAGCTGGGGTTGGGGTGAGTGGGGTCATGGCCCTTTCCCCTCCTCTTCCCCTCCCCACAACAGACTTACCTGCTTGAGCGGGGGTGGGGAGGGGCATCTATGCCAATTGCATAAGAATGAATTTACCTTGCATATAACAAATTGTGGGTCTAAATATGCTCATTGCATAAGAGCGAATTCACATATAAATTTGCATATAAATCAAAGGAAACCTGTATGTTGCATATATTTTGATTTCCCCTCCATTCCATAGCTGAACTATACCTTTCTTTCCCATTCCCAACGATTTCTGTTTCTTCACCAGCCTTAAACATCTGGCAAACATCACCAAAAAGGGTACTAAACAGTTCACCCATAATTTCACTGTTGCATCCTCTCTTACACTGGCACATATGATTAGTGTGGCCCTGAACTCCGTGATGTGGAGCCAGACCACTTTTGCCTCATCTGCATATACATTTTTGGAGCTTCTAAGGATTTGTGACCAGAACACACCCATTCCAGTCATGAGTGAGGGCTAAGTTAGCACATGGATCCTTTGTGGGGGTGGTATCAGGAGTACACACACATACTCAGCAGAGCTGAGCTGTGGAGTTACCATGGCTTGAAATGCTATTGATTCTGGTGGGTCTCTGCTCAACGAACTGTGGTTAATCATGAGGATTCTATACCTAGCTTTGGATTAATATCATGCATAGTTTATGCTATATGTAAGTAGCTGACAAAGTGCTGTTCAAAAGTGTGTTTATAAAGTACCTGTGCTAAAACTTGCAATAGTTTTCAAAAAGGAAGGTAACTAACATCCATCAAGTTCTTGATAGACTAAGTATATGAGTACTATACGCAAATTTACAAAGCCATATTTAATTTCAAGGTTGTTGTTTTCAAATTTGCTCCTCACTTCCATGTGCTCAGGGAGGGCAGGGTCTGACAGTAAGGAGATAGGGAAGGGGCTGCCAGGGTAAAACGTTGAAGGGAAGCAGAGAGCAAAGGGACTACCTGAAGCCCCAGATTTATTTTCTCTGCTATAGCAGTGGAAGGGGGACACATTCAAGGTGAACCTCCAGATTCTATACCTGGAAAATTATAACAAATTGATGAAGTTTCCCTATATAGAATCTAATCACTGTCATCTGTTCAGATAAATATGATATTATTATATATTATGTAACCTCATACACATATGAGATTGCATACTGGTATATATAATATATATAATATATAAAAATGTCCTGGTCAGGGTTGGAGAGGCAGAATTAGCACAGTTCTGGGGCTGTACTACATGTGTGTTAAGGCATTTGGTTGATCAGGTTAACCGAGGGGCAGGCAATTATTTTGGGTGGAGGGCCACTTACTGAGTTTTGGCAAGCCATCGAGGGCCGCATGACAGGCAGCTAGGGGCAGATAAATATTAATTTTCTAAATTTTTTAGGGGCCCTATGGGCCAGATAGAATGGCCTGGCAGGCCACATCTGGCCCCCGGGCCGCATTTTGCCCACCCCTGGGTTAACCCCTTCCTAGATTAGGTTAAACCAGTGGTTCTCAATCCACGGCCCATGGGCCTCATATAGCCCAATTAGCACATTGCTGCAGCCCATGTGAGATCCTGTTAAAACATTTTTAAATGTATACACAGGAACTAAGTTGTGTGGGTATAATCCATGTAACACATTGAAAGCTGCGAGTGTGGCAAATAGGTTTAGAGTCACTGGGTTAAACCCTTTTTTCAGGCTAAATTAGCACACCTCTGGAGGTACACTAACTTAGAGAGGGCACACCATTTTTTGGCTGGTTAGATCTATCTAAATGTAATGCTTGTATCTACCCACAAGCTACTTTATGCACCACAGGTCTAGATTGGGCACAGGGCAGAAGCCTTAGCGTCTGTTTCTGCTGATAGGTGTTAACCTGCAGTACCCTGTTGAATTCCTTCCAGAAGTTGTGTTGGAGAAGTTACACATTTCTTTACCTGTGATTTGCATAGCGTGAACCATAATAAAATCTGCTCCGTCACAGCATTTAACCAGTTCACACTTGTTTTGACTGCTTTTCTTTCAGAAAAACCACAAGCAATAAAACCATCAACCAAAGCCTGCATTTACAGAGTAGAAAACACAAGCAAACAAAATGTCCAAACCTGTAACCCCAAGTGGGGACAGACAGGGCCCTACTTACTATTTGCTCCCAGGGAGACTATTTGCTCCCAGGGAACAATGAGGGATGTAATTATTTCCTGTATGTCACTTTTCTTAAAAGCACCATGCCAAAATCAGAGGGTCAATCACTGCATGTTTAGATATCATCATATGCACAATATGCATTTGGGAGACAGATTGTGGGATCTGGTTGTGATGAACTTGACGTATGATCTGTGAGAGGGGAAAGCAGATCTAAACCAGGCCTGTGCAAAGCAGCTAGTAATCACTTTAGATTCGGGCCGATTCAGGCCACAGTGATTCGATTTGGTGATTCTAATCACTGTCCCAAATCAATTCAGCTGAATCTGATTTGGAGATTCAGCTGCTGCCGAATGAGCCAAATGTCTGAACTACACAGGCCCCATCCCCCACCTGCTCTCTTAGCCCCGCCTGGCCCCAGCTCCTGGCTTTTTGAAAAAACAAAAGCCTGCACTCACCAGCTGCTGCCAGGCGTGAGGGGGGGGAGGGGGAGGGAGATGCCCACTCTTCCCTGCCATTTGGGGGCTCTGTCATGAGCCCCCCGACCCCTGCCTGCTGTCCCAGCTTCAAGTCATTTCAGACAATCAATTGTCCGATTCAATTTGGATTCAGAGACTCAGCCGCTGAATCGGGCCAAATGTCCTCCAAATCAATCACCACCTGAAGCTTTGTACAGCCCTTTGTACACCTTTTTTTTGGGTTTATTCTTATTTTGCTAAAAATGAATCCTACTAAAATCTGCTTCATCACAATATGTGACCAGTTCCTATTTCTTTCAGAAAAACCACAAAGCCATCAACCAAAACCTGCATGTACAAAAGAGAAAGCACAAACAAACGAAAAGCCCAAATCTGGAACTACAGCAGTTGACATACCCCAGAAAAGCCCTGATATTCGAGACAGGAAGTATGTGATGTAAAGCTAATTAGGGCAGCTTTACCTCACTCAAAGACCCACTATCCATCAGAGGATTCCCCACTTGCTATTTTTGTGCCAACAAAGTGTTTAATTCCCACACTGCTGAAGCTTTATGAGAATAGAAATATAAAAAAATGGAAGCAGGACTGTATGTTGCAGCAAGTTTTAAAAATGTTATTTCTGTCAATGCGAGGTAAACACTGAAACCCTTGTGCTTTTCATGCCTTCATGTTGCCTCATAACAATCTTTTCTCATAGGCTTTTTGAATGAGCAGAGATAGGAGGTACAACTTAAGTCAAGTAGTTACAAGTGCTGTATTGTGGGGGACTTGTTGTATATTCAAAGTACCAGAGAAGTTTCATTTTCCAAATTCTTTCAGACTGGTGCAGTGTTTGCTCAGTAGATATATTATATGCTATTTCATGTTATACTGACAGGGTCTGATTTGCAGTATCAGATGAATGCATTTATAGATGTAAACTGTGCACCTAATTGTGCATGCCAACATCGTCACATAATTTACAAAATGGGGCACTTGCACAAATGGAAAGTAAAACTGACCAACTACATGCACCATGACCTTCTCATTTAGCAGGAGCAGTGACATGAGGATATGATTGGTAAACAAATGACCACCTTGACTTTAAAGCAGTAGATCGGTATGTCCTTTGACACCAGGGCCCCTAAACCCATTATCATGGCAAATGTTAAGTGCTGCAACTTCTTTTGATTTCCATGCAGCCTTGCCCTGATCATATCTGTTCAGAATGCCTCTGCAAAGATCATTTAGCAAGGCTTTGGATATGGTCTCCCACAGCATTCTTGCAAGCTGGTTAAGGACATATGGGTTGGATGAATGGACTGCAAGGTGGACAGAAAGTTGGCTGGATCATCAGGCTCAAAGGATCAATGGCTCAAGGTCTGATTGGCAGCCAGTATCAAGTGAAGTGCAGTATTTCATGGTGGGGAACCTGAGGTCAGGAGAGTGTGGGCAGGTGAGGCGGGGAGGGGTGGCAGGGGCAGTGACCAGGACCAGGGTGGGCCCTACCCTCCAGTTCAAGGCTTACCACATAGCCGGCCTGGCATGGCTAGCAGCACTGAGAGGTCACAGGTGTTGGTGATGGCGTGCAGCTCTGGGTGGTGTCCTCGGCCAGCACGGGATGGCAGGCAGGCAGGCACCCAGCCAGAAGCCCCCCCTGGGGAGGAGTTGGCACTGCTGGAGGCCAGGGATGACATGGCCTGGAACACGGGGGGACAGGGCCTCGAATTGCCTCAGTCTGCCTGCTGGTGTGCACCAGGGTTCAAAATACCTACAGGTTTTTAAAGGCCCAAGGCTGGGGCTCCCATATAGGCAGCTCAACCCTGGGGCAGGAGAGGCTCTCTGCCCCAAGCCCTGGGGCAGCCCCCTAGTGGCACGGCTGACCTGGTTGCAGCTACATGTGCATCATTATTTGTGATTAGGGGTTTTTACTGTGCAGTAAGCATGCACATGTGTAGACACACATGCTTATTGTGCAGTACACTATGCTACTGCACAGTTAAGCATCTCAGGTAGACATGCCCACTGAGTACAAAATAGGTCAATCTTTCTTTATAAATCATACCTTCAAAATCCTAAATCATATATTTGTTTGCCTTCCGCTACACTTTTTCAAGCTCGTTCAGCAATGTCCTTCCTATAATATAGTGCAGAATTGCAGATAATATTCCAAATGACTAGTGCTTTTCAGAGTGGCATAATAACTTCAGCAGACATATATGGACATGTTGGCATTTGCACATCTGCCAGCATTTTCAGTTCAAGATTAAGTATGAACTTCTAGTTTCCCAAGATAGTTGAAAGTAGATGCATCTCAGAGTGAAAGTGTGTGGCTTCTGCAGTGACAATTAGTCAAAAGAAAACAGATTACCCGTGTCATGCAAATTCCTTGAATGTCACTAACAAATTCTTTAGAGGGATTCCCATGTCTAGCTCGCTACTAGGAGGCATGTTGCAGTCAGGTTAAGCCTTCTACTAGTGTGTCTGTGTGTTGCAGAAAGCAGTGTTAGATGATTTAGCAGGTGGTTCACAACCATTTGAATCAGTATTCAGTAGGATGTTCAGGATTCTGTGATGCTGGAGATTCTTTCTTTGGCATGAGATATAAAACTACATACATCCCGACTGGCTGTGTTATAAAGATCCCATGGAGAATTTTGCAAGAGGTTTTAACTTCAACATCCTGGCCAAATTCCAACTCATGCAATTGTATTTTGCCTATCAAAATCTGCCCTGTAGTCTTCATTTACCATACTGAATTATAGTACAGCATGTCTACATTGACATTGCTGCATTTCATGTCAAAGAGGGCATCATTTTCATGGTGAGAGATATCAGGTAAATTCACTGATGATCACAGCCTGTACCTAAGATCATATGCCTACATGATTGTTTGGTCCATTCTATCTAGGATTGCTGCCCTAAATACCCATACTACATGCATATTCAGGGCTCTTCACTTCCTGTACTTATATTTACCTGTTAGGATGGCATGACGCCTGGCTGCTCACAAGTTGGTCAGACACTTCCCCTAAGGCATAATTTCCAAGGGAATATGAGTTCAGAGAGGTAGCCTAGATAACACTTCAAGTGCCATCTCTTTTATAGGAAGCCCTTTTCACTGTGACAGCTATGCCACACTGGTGTCACATCCCTCTTTCCACTTCATCACATCTGTTCACACTTTGGTGCATTGATGAATCAATTAAAGCATTTTTCCTGGCTCTCTCTCTCCTTTTTGCATCAATATGGGACAATCTGCTCACAGAGAGACAAACTTTCACATTCTGCTTTTCAAACTTTTCCATGGGCCAGTAAGAGTAAACGTCTCAACTGTAAAGAAACCAACACAGCAAGATAATAGTGGAATATTTACCAGGCTTTGTTTTGCTTTGTTGAAAAAAATTATACAACTGCTCCCCTCAAGCTGCTAGGCTTCAATGAAATATCAAGCTTATTTTGATTAGAAATATACGGGTGAGAACTTATATTACCAAACCAATATGCCTTGATTTTGTATACTAGGAATATTGTATGTTATGTTCTCTCAGGCCAAAATTTGCAAATCTTTTCTAAAATTAGCTTCCTGAGTCTACATTAAGCATCTAACTACAAGTGGCCTGAAATACTATGAACCTAAAAATTCCACTGAAGTCAATGGAAGCTGTAGGAACTCAGCAGATTTGAAAAATCTAAATCACTTCTTTGACTACATATGGATTAGGGATCTAATTCTAGGAATTCATATTTCTATGTGGATGTTGTTGTCCCCACATAATATATTGGTGGTCCTTATTATACCTGTATAATTTTCTAGCTGACTTGATTTTCAACAATACTGAATATGTGGAGATCAGGCTTCCTTAAAAATCAGACTGAAAATACATACTGTGGTGGAGGTGGTTAGGGCTGCTTAATGGCGTTTGGACACATGGTTGCTCCTGGTGGTTTTGGAAACCCCACCCTGGCATTTTAATGAAAGGTTTGATCCAGACCCAGATTTGAACTTTTCTGAAGTGAAGATCTGGAGCTTTTGTCTTAGCCTCTCTAATTTCAAAGCTTACCTAGAAGCTGAAAAGTGAGCCTTTGAAAAATTCATTAGATAACAAAAAAAAAAAATCAGAAATTCCCAGATTTTGTTGATAAAAATATATCAGGTGTGTTAAAATAAGGAGGAGAGGAACTGTAACAAATATAAGGATTCAACTCTACTAATGACCAGGACCAAGGACCTAATTCTACAAGGAGCTTCATAGGAGAGGACCCAGAACCCTGCTGAATTCAAAATGAAGGCTAACATTTTGAAATGCTAATAACTGCTGCACTACAGCCCAGTACAAAATATGCAAATGCAATTCAATTTATGAACAACTTGATGGCAATGCTTTACTGGTCATAAAACAAAGTAATAGATGAACCACTGAAGAGGTCTGAATAAACAAAAATCATTTGGTTTCTAATAATAACTTCTAGGATGAATTTTAGTACAATGTCAACATGAAAAGAATATTCCTTAACATGTGGGCTTGCAACATTGTCTTATTATACCCCTATGGTGCAGATGTAACCTGGGTACACCCAAGGGTGTGCCCTGTCCTTTGTTGGATGGGATAGGTGGGCAGGCAACAGTGCTGTGAGAGGGATGCTGTGACTCAGGTACAGATCCCTCTATTCTCTATACAGCCACACCACATGAAGGGTTCTTAACTATACACAGAATGTATTTAACATATAAAGAATTATATACACAATATATATATCCCAAAGTAATAGATAATATTAGAGAAAATTAACCACTATACATTTTTATACATACACATACTTATAACTATATTCAGGAATGGGGTTGTGTGGGGTATGCTTTGAGAGCAGCCTCCTTACCCAGGACCCTGAGATCCTTAAGGTAAGCCACTAGGCCCATAGGGTGATCCTGTATGGGCCTCCAGCAGGTAAGTACTAGATTCCCAATATAATATTCAACAAATTAAACAACAAGAAAAATAGACTCAATAGAAAATAACAACCTTAAAGTTATTTACAAGCTAAAACATAACATAACTGACACAGTACAACCAGTTTACAAAATATTGGGTGTGGTTCCCCATTTTGCAGGGCACACTGTCATCCAGTTCTCTGAAAGGAGTGGGGTAGAGGGTCCCTTTTTTGCGACCCCTCCCCTGTGAGGCCCCTATTCCCTGAACTCATGGTTGTCCTGAGTGGGGATGTGGTAGGCCTGTTTTCCCCCTGTGTGGATCTGGCTGCTGCTCCAGCATGCCGCAGGGGGTTCCTTCTTTGTAGGCCGGGATCCGATCCTGGGCACCTCCAAGGCCCCACCTTCTGTTGAGGTGAGGGGTGGGGCTTAGCCTGCCTTCTCTGGGCCCAGGCCCAGTGTCCTGTGGAAAGAAAGGGACTGGTGATGCTCCAAGAGTGTCTTAGGACAGATGCCCCTTGACGAGGCCCAAGCCATCTTTCGCTGCTTCCAGGGCCAAGGCTCCATGCACCAGAGTGTGCACTGTGTGGGGCCTGAGCAGGCTGTTCCTGTTCCCAGGGCCGAGGCTCCGTGCCCCAGAGTATGCACTGTATGGGGCTTGAGCAGGCTCTCCCAGGGACAAGGCTCTTCCAGGGAGGAGGCTCTGGTGGTGGATCCTTCAGCAGTGTCTTCAGGAGCCCAGCCAAACATGCTGTTCTTTTATAGCTATCTGGGGCTCCACCCTGGATTGCAAAAGGTCCAATCATAGAAGGGGGTGGCGAAAACCTCACTGGGACCCCTCCTCCTGGGAGCTCTGCCCCCAGATCATAAATGCACCAATCAGGAGAAGCAGGGGGCACTTTCTCCTGATTGGTGGAAGAAATTCCATCAATGGTTTGGCATCCTGCTCAAGCCGGCAGCCTGCACGCAAGCCGTGTTGTGGCCGGTGCACCCGCTACACAGATAAAGAACTTAGACTTTCAATCCCTTCCCTGGGAAAGTTCCTGTTGACGTCCATTATGATTTGTACTGGATTGCATCTCATGCTAATGTAAATTCTTTCCACTGCAATTACGTAATAGCAAAATTAAAACACAAATATTTGCCTTTTAACCTGTTGCCATCCATCACAACTACACACTGAGTTTTCCAAATTTTTAGCAGTAGAAGTAAATGAAATTTCTGTTAAAGCTTCCATAACCTTTAATTAACAGAATTAGGGGTTTTCCAATTAGAGAAGAAAGCAGTTCCTGGAAAAGTGACATGTGAGTATTTACTTTCTGTTTAAAGACTTTTTGGATTAAAAGATGTTGGAATGGATAACACCACAAAATTAGTTTCTGCTGTGATGGCAAGGTTAGGGCTTCTGCTGTTGCTAGGATATACTGCCCTATCACAGCTGATCTTGACAGAAAAAATTGGTGCCTTAATTTCCCAGTGGTCCCTGCTACTTCTGACTTAGGCCTCATTCTGGTTAATCACTCTGTCATTCTCACTACAGATTGCCTTTTGACATCTTCATCTGCAAAAAGATTCTACAGTCAAGCCTGACGATGTTACTGTAATGTTTCTGTAATGGTCAAGACCTACCCAGTGCTCAAGTTTGCTGTTTCTACCCAGTGGTCAAGTTAACTGTTTCTCATAGGTAAAAAGATCCTGGCTGAAACCTAAGGATTATTATCATTAAAGAGTTATTTCACTTTGCAGAGGCAGCATGACACCTGCACAAAGCAAATTTGGAATGGAGATCACACTTGGCGCATGGCACAGCACTGTCAGAAACCATTTATAAAGTAACTCAGAACATCAAAGGCAGGAGACTTCTCTTGCCTATACTGGTTTATCACTGTCACTCAGAGGTGCACCTGAAGTTTCATCCCAGCATACCTAGAAGATGGATTTAATTCTATATGGTCTTATTATATAAAGAGAGTAAAAAGAATGATAGCTACAGTTACATAATTTAGACCATTGATAAACATCTAAGGCTTTACTTTTTCCAGAAATTCATTTACTTTCAATTCTGTAGTGACATCTCCTCAAGCTTTCACTTTGTTGTACTCACAAAAGCAACTCCACACTGTGATGGTAAAAGATCTCTACTAATTCTACTGTAAAGTTCCAGTTCACGCCTATGGCTACCTGCACACTTGAGATACCCATGCTGCATATGAAAGGGCAGCCCACAGTGTAATAGGATATAACATACACTCAACCGAGCATGCCCAGAGAATAGATCGGTGCTGTCAAATGTTGTATAAAAAGCCTTTCGGAGGGTGACTGACAGGTCTAAGACAGCAGATTTCTCCTGAAGTGTAACATATGGTTCTGTATTCAAGGCTCAACTTGAATGAGACCAAGCAGGTTGAAAAGAAGCTTAGTGTCTGAAAAATGTTATTAACCAACATGCAATTAAATAAGTTAACTAACATAAATGATAAAAATTACAATAAACCTGCATCTACAATTATTTCCAAGACAGCTATTTTTAAATACAATCTGAGCCATATATTTTTACTGTGTCCTTCCACCCCTAATATGTTTATGAACTGTTTTACAATATAAAATATGCGCATGAGAGTAAGGGAAGTTATAACAGGAACATAGATCAAAGCATAAATGTGCTATTTAGCTTTAGGTGGGAATGAAATAGAGGCATTTTAGTATTTTAAATAATTTATTAACATTTCTTTGAAAAACAGATGCTCCCTCATTAACACTACTTTTCTGATATCTTTTGTTCTTATTATCAATATCTCTTTTGGTGCCAGTTGTCTAGTACAGCTTCCCAGAATTAAGGAAGTGTGGCATTGTCTACAGAAAACTACAGACCCAGAAACAGTGGAGGGAATGACTGAACAGACGTGCAGAAAATATGGTTACTATTACCAGATTAGAATAGAGACACTCTGTGCCCTCAGTACCTTTCTTGACATACAGCAGGTTTCTTGGGGGCAAATACCTGTGTTTCCATAAAAACACGTGAAACAATGGAAAATCTTCCCTCTGAAGATGGAGGACCAGACTCTGCCTCACTTAGTGCCAATGGGAGGTATTTTCACTAAGGCACTCACATTTAAATCTATAGTGTTCCTCACAGAGAAAGGTACCACTTAACCTAGTACAAGCAGAAAAATGTGGAATGTTCCAGGAAAAAGGGAAGCTGGAAAACAACTGGACACAGAATCAGCCAACAAGGTAGCTGTGCACAGCTTGGGGCTCGTGGAAAGCGAGGCTGATGCAAAAGAAAATGGGAATACCCAAGGAGCTTCTTGGGGTCATCCGTCTTGGTGCAGTCTACTGATTACAGACTCCTGGCTATGTTGGCAGGAACCTTGTTTCTCCTGCCAGTATTTGGCTCCATACATTTATATGACAGAAGCGAATATGTGCCCTCTTAAGAAATATTAGACAGACAGACAGAATCTGGAAAACTCACTTGCACATTTGCATCAAGAGTGCAGAAATAAAAAATACAGCTCAAATGGAGGAGCTGAACAAACCCACTTGACTTCTGAAAAGTATCTTCAGATCATAGTAGATGACAAGCAAGATAGTGAAATCTTTATATATGAGACTTGTGTATTGGTTGAAGAGATGTTAACTGGCAGCATTATGGACCAATTATGACTCTTCTTTGTTGAAAATATGACTATCTCTCTGTCCTGAAGAAGCTGGAAGTGGTGTTCTACTTTGTACCAAAATAATTATATACCCCGTGTATGCGGCAGTGACATACATGCACTAAACTATGAAACCAGGTGATAAATTGCATTTCTTCAGCACCTCTGACCACCTCACCTGCACTCTGCCCACTAATCCATCTTCGCCAGAACTACTTCTAACCTTCCAAACCTCTCAGCCAGTTGTAGACAACTATCATTTTTTCAGATAATAACCTGCTGAAACAATGTTTCCTTCCTTCCTACAAAGGAGGAATTTGCCCCCAAAATGTACTGGTCTGTGGTTCAGGGCAGCACTTGTGAAGTTTAAGGTCCAATATTTCAGAAAATATGAAGTTTAGAAGTGGGTGCTGAATAGAACCAAAAAGAGCTGGAAAGTCCTATTTCTGGTTGTTGACTATGGTGCCTATAAGGCTTTTGGTTTTAGTCCTGGCAGCTCATAGCATCAAACCATCCAACTGCAATATCATTTTGATGTGAAAAGTTCTTAGATCAGGTGCTGATTCTTCTAAAATTAGGCATTATTCAGCTCTCTCTGCAAAGCTGAATAAATGGCACTCTGCAGGTTAGTACTACAGAGAAAGTGAGACAAACATAGGGCCAATATCTCTACTTATTTTCTAAGATAATTTCTTTACAGAACCTGGCATACTCCAAAGAACTACTAGGAATAGTAGTGTAACTTAAGTGGTGAGGAGGGGAGAGATTCCCCAGAACAACAGCCTTGAGCACCACATTTGTGGGGGCCCCAAAATAGCTACTATTGCAGCTGATCACACCGCCATCAGCACCAGGGTAGCTGTCACTGCTCCCTATACCACGGCTGCCTGAGGCACCAGTGCAGAGCTCTGTTGAAGTGAATAGGGCACCACATGGGCAGGGCTTTGCCTGCATTGAGTCAGTAGAAGGACCCACATACTCCTTAAGAGTGGCTGGCCTGCACAGCCCTGTTGTGGCTTTGCTACACCCAGACACTGCATTCACCTAAAACACCTATTGTACTCTCTTACCTCCCTCCTGATAAGGTATGATTTTTCCCTCAAACAAAAAGATTCAATATACACTTTCAAGCAATGGAATTATTTTTTTTTCAAATGTATTTAAAAAGCACCCACTCTGGAAAAAAGAAGAAGAAAATCCAGTCTTGTCTCCCTAACCTGATGTTGGTGAGTTAGCGTGATACAGTGCATTGTAAGACCTCAGCAAGAAACAGACCTTTCCACACAATGTGTACCAGCTAGCTACTTGTCCTCTTCCCTTATTGCCCTATTGATTGCCCTCTTTCATTTACAAAGAATGCAGCACTTGAGGAGGAAGACAAATGGCCAAGAGAGCCTGCCCTGACCCCTCCCCTCCTCTTAATGTATAAGGAAATAGGGAGCCTGTGGAACATGATTTTGGGTCACCGCTGAACACACTTGCTAATGAAAAAATAACAACAGTTAACGTACACTAAATGAAGAGGAAAAGGCAAATTTTCATGTGTTTTCTCTGCTACTGTAGCTCCAAAAAGCAGCAAATGCCTAACAGAATTGTATTCTCTTTTTTGCCACCTATGTTTTAAAACTTACACTTTGCCCTTTTGATTTTATGTGTGAATTGATTTTAAAATATTAATTTAACAGGAGGGAAATGATAACTAGGACGTAATACTCAGGTTACTTTTGCAATGATACAAGTCTACAGTAAAAGCCATTCAATAAAAGGCTGACTATCAAAATTCTCTCCTTCAAACAGATGTGTAATACTGAGCTGACAAATGCAGAATGTTTGGGGATTTCTCCCCCTACAACCTTTGGTCTTTTCACCCCTTTTCTTGCCTTATGATTTATGACAGGAAGCAAACAAAGTAATTAACCTTCCTTCTTTTCAGTAACATTCTGAAATGGCTACTGAAGCAAGTTGACACTCTCAAATAATTAGATAATCATTATTAATTCATTTGTATTTTAACAGTAATCATGATCTACTAATGTCATACTAGTGTGCTGCTAATATGGGCTTCTCAAGGAATTCAGAAAGACACTGAAGGCTAAGAAAGGAGAGATTATCAGAATAACACAAGTCAGAACAGAAAGATTTTTTTGACCTGAAAGAAAAAAAAAGGCTCGCCACAAAGTGAAGTATTTCCTTTAATTTGCCACTTTCACTACGCAGAATGTAGTTTGCCTTAAATTCAATGCAATTAGTAAGTATCACCTATAATAAATCAGTGTTTTGCTGAAATAAGTTGTGTGATGTATGGACAGTCAGAAACCTTTGGCTTATAGTGAATTTCAAGGACTGCTTCCAGCTAACCATGTGTTTCTGTGATCAATGCCGGTCAGGTGTACACAATTAGTTTTTCCAGTAAATCTCACATGTGCACTCTCAGGTTTTTAATCCTTGGATCCCTGCAGAACAAGCTTCTTTAACCATTTGCAAACCACATGTTCTGAAAAGATATAAAAACTTGATTGATTTTCTAACTTGGTAAATCAGACAAGCTTAGAGAGGTCTTGCTTGTTTTGTACTGTCACAGATGTCCTCTACTTGCTTTGTTTCAACAAAGCGATTATGAGATACAGATTACACATAAAACATACATATGCTACAATTTTAATGGAAATGGGACTTTTTGTAGTTAAAACAAAACTTAACTATACAGTACTTATGGGCAATGCTGGAGATAAAATTGCAAAATTTGAAGTCAGTAAAAAATTTATGTGAATAAAATAAAGAGGATTTAGCCATTTAAAATGTCACTGGGTGATATCTGAAATCAATGAAAAAGTTTCCATTTATTTCAATGTGGCCTGTCACCCCTAGTGAATAATGCTGTAAAAATAATACCAGAGGAAAAGATTCTATTCCAGTCATAGTCATTGGGAGTTTTGATACTGATTTAGCTGGGACAGGATCAAGTTTACATCCTTTAATTCACCTGGATTTTTATTAGTTAATTTTTTTTCATCCAGAACTTTGCCCTTTAGGATTTTGCCACTTCAGGTCAATCAAAACTCCTCTTTTTCCACTAACTGGGATACAAAAGTCAGCCATCCATCAAAGGAAACATTCTGACTCACCTTACCATCTACCAAGAAGCAAATATAGACCACAATGCCAGATGAGTATCTAGCAAAAGAATCAAAGTACTGGAAAATTTCAGGCAAGAAAAAATGTGTTATGTCTGCCTGAATAGCCATTTTCTGGTTATTCCAACTTGCTAATTCTTCACTGCTTCAGTCCATGCTTTGCCATGGATCTCAGCAGGGCTGTATGAGAGTGATAATTTTGGATCTAAAACAGGATACATTTAGGAGGAATATAACTAATTGGATTCCATCATTCCAATTTGATTCTAGGGCATATAGATGTCTCTAACACTCATAGATATACTAACAAAGATGATATCATGGTGACAAAAATATATTCACTTTTAAAACAAAACATTTATGTGTTGCACATTGGAAGGCAAAAGTTCACAGAGTTCATATCAGGCATAATGGTAATGGCTTACCATTCTTTTCTCTCTCTATAAATATACACAATTTTGTAGCTATCCATTTGAAATGAATTTTCCACTATTGATAAGTTGGAAACTCACTGAGTGTAGTTGGCAGAGGCATTGGGAAATACAGTACAGTTATTGGAAATGCATGAGGTTCAACACTGAAAAGTTGCTGAGTAGTAAAGCACTGCATAAGTTACTGTAAAGTGTTGCCCTCACATAATATTCTGGGAATATCAACACAGCTAAATAAAATTGATATTCAAACTCTTGATGGTATTTTACTATTACAATAATATGATTACTGTACTTCAATGAGTCAAAGAGCAAAGTTTCAGGAAGTCCTGTCACCCTCTAAAGGCATGCCTATGTTGTTTTGGCCATGCTCTTGATGGGGGATGCTCGTGATTACACTTTTCCTGCCCACTCCAATATTCCAAGCTCAGAAATGCAATGGTGAAGCCACTCCAGGGGTATCTTCCAGGATTGCCTTTAAGGCCTTGGTCTCAACATGCTTGAAAAAAACAGTAAAAGATGGCCTTAGAGCAGGTTCTCTAGCAAATTTATGGATTTGGCATGTGCAAGTGGGACTAAGTGGTGGGCTAAGGGGATCCCCCTGCGAGAGCACAATAGAAGTGATATAGATTACCCATAGTAGACATAAGTCCCTTTTACCTTCATTCATCATTGCACAATAACTTCTCATTGATTTGTAACGCTTTGGAGGCGGATCAAAAAAAGCACACAGGCATCACAACATAGCTTTGAAGCACCCTGTTACCAGCAGGATCTACAGCCCTAAGCTAGGTGTTTAAGCTCCCTGCATTTCTCCTCCTACCTAACAGGAACACCGTGGACTGAGATGCACAACATCCAGCAAGCTGGGCACGGAACCAGCTAAAACAGCCAGAAGGAAATGCCAAGGAAAGGAGTAGGCCTTAAGTCCTCCCTGCACTTTACATTCTTGGCTGTTGGCCTCTGCTTGAAGTTAGGTACTTATGCTGGCTGTTTCTCACAAAATAGAGCATTGTCATGCTATCACTCCTCCTTTTTAACCCTATACTCTGTTAGTTAGAGTTATAATATGAGATATGGGAGACTTGGGTTTAAATCCTTCCATTGATGGAGGGAACTTTAACATGTTTCACCTTACAGGAAAGTATCATAACCAGCAAGTGCCAAGTTATCTCACGTTCTCTCTTTGAAGCTATTCCGCTTTGTATGAAATATTGAAATATTCATTGTGTTCAAGTTTGAAGCAGAGTGCCTTGATAGCCCAAAAATTAGGGAACTGACCTGGGAGGAGAGGGACCTGTGTTCCAGTCCCTAGTCTGATGAATATTTAAGTATTCCAAAGGGGAAGAGCTTGAATAGGAGATTTTGAGAGCCCTACCGCAGGATCCCTTGTAACCTATTTGTTAGGACATTTCCTGGAGAGGTGGAATGTGCGAGTTCAAGCCCCTGAGGCAAAGGAGAGATCTGAATCCAGGTTTCAAAGCAGGGTTAGAAGGGACCTCACAAGGTCATCTAGTCCATCCCTATGTTCAAAGGAGGATCCCTGACTGAACCATTGCAGGCAAGTGTCTATCTAAACTGCTCCTAACAATTTCCAAGAACCAGAGATTTCATAACTACTTTAGATAGCCTGTTTCATGCTTAACCACTCTCACATCAAGGAAATTCTTTCTAATCTCCAACTTAAATTACCTCTGCTATGGTTCAAGGTAGGTTTCTTGCAACCCAGATGAAAAAGCCTCAATCACTGGGCTCCTGGGTAAAAGTGAATATGGTTTCACATGCTCCTGACTGTCTTAAGTTGGTACTTAGGTATGCCCCAAGGACACTGACTGGATCAGACTCGGCTAGTGAGGTAGGAGGAGAAATGCCACATTTGTGAATCCCAAAAGGTCCTGTATAGCCCTGTACATGTCCAGAAGGACACATTTGTTTACTTAGGGGATTTAATTGTGGAAATGTAGGCATAGTTATGTGTGCCCAGGATTATGCAGTAGTTGAGATAGGACACTGAAGATCTAAATTTAAACTAGGCACTTCAAGTGACAATTGGGTACAGAAATCCTTTTGTGGCTCTAGCCCATAATGTCTGTCCTTTCAAAAGTTTCCAAAACTTTACAGTCAAATCTAAAGCCCATTTAAATAAATGGAAAGAAGAATATTGACTTTGCTGGGCTTGGAAAGAAGCCCTTACTTTGTATATACTGTAGATATAAGGACGAATTCATCCACCACTGAAAAGCAATAACTTCTGGAGAGAATATATCACTGCTAGTTAGACCAATGGCACAGTTTTAGCAATGTTAACATTGTTCTAATATATAATGCTATATTCTTATTATTAAGAAAAGTTCCAGGTACCTGTTTTATTTCGTGCCAGTATTTTAATTTAAACACGGCCAGTATTTTTATATCAACTATATTACACATAGAAATAGCAAATGAAGAGTTCAGATTTTACAGTCTAATCCAAGAAACCCATATGCGCAGCTGAATGCTGTTGACTTCAGTCTTTATGTAAGCAATTTTTCCTCTGACTTTAGTGAATTGTGTCTGCATAAGAACTGTAGGATCTGGCTCATAATACACTGCACATGGAACTTATTTATTTATCTTGTAAGGCTGAAGATTTAACAGTTTGTGAATTCACACCTTTGGATCAAAGGAAGGAGCATAGCTTTGGGCCGGGCTTATGCTTTCTGCTTTTTACCCCAATAATTAATTTTTTCCCCAAAATTAATCTCCAATAACCTCAAGTTTTCCATGTTGCATTATTTATTGGCAAACTCTGTTTAAATAAAAATGCTAATGTGATGCAACCTGGATAACACAGACTGACTTCTAATGGCTCTTCCTAAGACTTCAATACCATATTAGCCTCAGTATTATGAATAAGGGCAGAGAGATCCACATGTCTGAAAGAATGAATGCTGTAACTGCTAAGATCCCACATTATACAGGGGGAATATAGACAAGAAAATTAACATTTTGTTTATTTATCAATTGTACAAAATGATTTAGGTTTAATTTTTTTCTAAGATAGGACGATTTCCAGCTAATGTTTTGCTTTGTCAGAACTGAAGTGGGTTGTAAATGCACTGTACAGCCTATTATCTGTGCTTTCCTTCATACGTTGTGATTATGTGTTCAGTAAATAGCATCCAGACTATAAAGACCTTGTTGTGAAATCAAGCAACATTAACTCATTAAGTCAATAATTCATGGATTCTTTTATCTAAAGTGGCAACATCACACCATCAATTCACAAAACAGCCACTTCTCTGAAGTGTATGTGATGATAATAATGGATTTTCTAACAATACACTCTCAGAGCAAGGTCACTGCGCACAGATGCAGTGGACACCATGATCTGACCTAGGTCAGCAAAACAAGCTTTATTATTGAACCTAATTATGAACTATCAAGATAATGGCCCAGGCTAAACTGTTTCCTAGGGGATTATTTAGAAACTAGTCAGCCATTTTAGGTTTAAATCTACTGTACAGAACACTACCTGCAAATAACAGCAATTGCTTTTGATACCATATATTCCAGTTACAGTACATGCTGCCTTGTCTCTCTTTCTCTCTCTCTCTGTGTACATACCTAGAATTTTAAACATGCACCTTACCACAGAAACCATTAATTTACCTACACTACACATATTAGAGACGTTAATGTTCTGAATATCCAGAACTAGAACATATTATTAATATTGCATTGTTCCTAACTTGGTAGCGGATTTTCCTACGAGGGAGAAGTAAGCCCAGAGGAAATACGGGGAGAGGAGGACAATGAAATGTACACATTTACATGATCACTGACTCTAAAAGACCATCAAGAAGGGCCATTACTGTCTCCTTCAGTGCAGACTAGGTTTGACTTTGAAACGAAGTCCAAGACCAGCAGTATATGAGAAGGCATGGGTTTGATACAGTGATTACTTCTGCTGGGATCTAAAACTGTTTTTCCAAACTGTTGCTTGCAGACTGTATAACACTACAATCTATAATTTTAATTTAAGATTTATTTCTTGTGAAAGATGACATGGGGGAAATTACATGGTCTTTTTTACACTCCCCTGATTAGCAAAGCTTACTGCTTGCAGTCAAGAAGTAAGAGTGGATATGACACCTTAACTCAGCAGAAGCCATTTTTACTTAAATTTTTCATGCACTAAGAAAGTACTTTGATTGAGTTCACTGCTCCAGCTGGAAAAGTCATTACATTTTTCCTTCCCCTGAGCCTGTCTAATTCTCCCAGGTATATAGTCTTGTCTCATTATTATATTTCAATTTGTGTAATTATGCTCTGGTTTTAAAAAGGAATATTCCTTGATACTAGATTTTTTGTTGTGTTAGAAATTAAACTAATTTCTGAATATTCCTGGCAGGGGCAGATGAAGTCCCTTGTAATTCCTCTAGTTATTAAAAATGGTCTTATTATTTCAAATTAGGATCCATATGGTCATTAGAGAGGGGTTTTAGATGAAGTTTATTTTCCTAAATCAGAGTTGTATTTTCATTGCATTAAACTTCTTGTTTACAATCCCACTTTGAGTTCTGAACAAAAGCCAACCTGTGTGAATTAGCATGATGAGACTGACCTTGTACCTTGCCCGTGGGTCTGGAATGAATTTCAACCCATGGGAACACTGGGTTTGTTCAGCCCGAAACCTTAGAACATTTTTTTAAAGCTGCACGGTCTCTGAACCCATGTGACCTGGATCTCACACAGAAGTTAAGGTGACCCTTTCAAATCAAACTTGGAAGGGCTTGTGCAACTCTAGTGCTAATATGCTGGGGTGATTTGCCACAAATTTTGTATTCTTTCATTCCACACTGACAAAGACTGATGCTCTCAAGCTCTAGGCCAAATGAAGCCACAAGGGAAAAGTAGATTTCCACAAAATCAAGTTAAAAGAATGACTTAGTCATAGGCTGACAGTAAAAGACTTTGGGAATAGAAATTAGGGGAGGAAAAGGGCCTTATTGTACTTGGGCTCACCTGAACAAATTATCTCTAGATAGCAAAGGGTACCTTGTCTTCCTCATGCCCCCAATTAACCAGATACTATTTATATTCTGAACTAAAAAGACCTAATTCCTTTAGCAAGGCCTCTGATCTTTGTTGGGAGCTCTGATAAATTCTGCAGCCAACTGAAAATTCGGTGGCAATGTTAATTGATTGTGAAATCAGTCCACCATATGGTTTAAAAGGAATTTTAAAATGCCTACAGAAATGAGACACTATATTTTTAATATATATATTCTGTTAAGATATCAAACCCGTAATACATTATGAGACTTTTCTAAATTGAATTATGGCAATGGAATAATTCTTGGGGTCTGATCCAAAGTCCACTGAAGTCAATGGGAGACTTTTCTTTGATTTCATTAGGCTTTGGATCATACTTTTAGTTCATCCTGGTCACCTTACAGTCCAGGTTTAGGCTTCAAAATTGTCATATTTCTGGAATAACAGAAGGTTTTTGCAGTCTATAGGCCAGATGTGTACCACACGCTTGAACAAGTAGCTGATTATAAAAAGAAAGACATAATTCCATTTAAAAAAATAAGTGGTCAAAAAATAAAATAAACAGAAACCCCTTTTGGGGAAGTTGGAAAGAATAAAATAGGCAACCATAGAAAATATGAGCAGCTAGCAAACCCTAGGAGTAAAAATACAATTACAAGGGGCAACCATATGGAAAAGAATACTTTCATAAACTAGGATAGCCTTTGGAAGGAAAATGTATTATTAAAAATGAATTCTGAAATAATATGCCAAAGATATATGGCCTGATCATTAGTTGAAAGCAATGAATGCATAACCCAAAGGTCTGGCCTATAACATAAAAAAAAGGTTTTTGGTGAGAATTTCTTTTTAAACCTTCTATTAATAAGAAAAGCAATCCTTGAAGGATGAACACTCTTCTTTCATGTTTCTCTTCAAACTTCAGCTTCTTTCATTACAACAGCAACCAGGTCTTAGATGCTTAGAAATATCTTTGAACCATTTGGCCAACACTTTAAAACTTGGAAGGCTACAGTTATTCATATAATTCCTAAATAAAATAATGTTTTAAGCTAGACTACAACCTATACCCTTGTTTCAAAGTATGGCACTTCTAC
This sequence comes from Crocodylus siamensis, assembly GCF_052110815.1. NCBI lineage: Eukaryota > Metazoa > Chordata > Crocodylia > Crocodylidae > Crocodylus > Crocodylus siamensis. The sequence continues at coordinate 23,800,763 of NC_143409.1, forward strand.
AGTTATCCTGGACTTCATTAGGAGCCGTGAAGTCAGACTAGTTAAATACTGAAGTCTAAATACAACCTTGGAATTTTAAGAATTGAATTTAAGCATCTTGTTTGAAAATACCAGTCTTGTTTACATACCACACAGCTCCCTTTAAGTATAATGCACTCTCACATGGTTTAATTTGGGAGAGAAAAGGAAAACTTAACAACGTAATTGTCCCAAATACGTAAGAAAAGATTAATCTGTGACAGGAGGGACATTTCTGTAATAGCTGGGATAAAAAGGTAATTTATACAACCAACAAGTCAGTCATGGAACCACAATAAACATCCTGCATGTCATGGAGGACACTGGAGAGGCTTATTTCTGTGAGCATCAGGTGTGAACTGTTTAGGTTCTCAGGAAACACTGGGTCAGATCCCAGCATGGATGATTCTACCTTGCATCCTTACAAAATAGAGCAACTGAATTCCAAGCCATTTTTCATAAGGGGCATTAAAAAGGAGAACGTCTCATTTCTTATGATATTCCTAATCCCAAGACACTAAGACTAGAAAAGTGGTTTCACAGTCCTGGCACAAAAGAAGTTTTCATTTCCATCACTTTTCCTCTGTTGTTAAGGGAGCAATATGCTCCTTGCTTAGCTGGCCATCACCTGCCGCACCAACAGCAGCTACATTTCAGTGGTCGGATATACAATTTCTATATGTGTATGGGGCCTTACCAAAGCCCAGAAAAGTCCATGAGAAGCTTTCTATTAGTTTTCATGGCTGTGCGACTTTTTGGGAATAGTGGGACTGGAATATGTTGTAGAGAAGACATGGTTATAATACGGGTTAACATTTGTAAGTATTTCAAGACATTTTCTAAAGGAAACTTGTTACAAAAGGGGCAGGCATGCATAAGGAAAAGAATACTCCTGAGGTATGAAGAAGAGTTCAAAACACATGATTTACAGGTGGAATTGTAATTCCCTTTGTTATTGTACAGCCTCCAGAAGAAAATAACTTTCTGTAGAAAAACACCTAGGATTAACACTTTAATATATTAACCCTTTTCTCTGCTCCATATGGGCTAAATCAGCCCTGCCCATCATTTTGTGTATAAGTACAAGCAACAGAAAGAGTCATATAAAGCATTATGCAAACTAATACAAGGCACTTTACTTTTTAACCATGCCCATTGCCCACTAGTTACAAAATAGCGTCCAAAAATTGTGTGGGTTTCTGTACAAATTAAGTTTAGAATGGTTCTGTTACACTTACTGCATCTCTGGGAAGGATGAAGGATGAGAGGCACACATCACAGCATCATTTCTGAGAAAAAGACCGAATAAACTTTTTTGATACTGCATTGAGCATCATTAAATTACATTTCATAAGAAAGGAATTCTTACTCTAACTTAACTTGACTTGAGTGTTAAAATAAAAATCATAACGCTGATAATTCAATACCATAGGTAAAAATAAACCTGTTGATAGATCGGATGTATACATCTATGTAACATGCTTGGTGCTGGGGCAGCAAAGCCACCACTCCTGGCCACCACTCAGGCTCCACTTTGTTATCCCCTTTGGCCTTGCAAGGTCCCACCCTGTTATCTCTCCTGCCACGCTTTGATATTATAAATTGACAGGAAGGCTGCCCTAGAGGGAAAAGGGGGTTTGGGATGGTAGGCCTGTCTGGGCTCAGGCCCCCTGGCCTTGTACCACTTTGCTCTGGCTGAGACCCCCAGCCTGGTCCAGGACCGTGAGCTCCTGGGCCCCAGCTTGGGCCATGTCCTTGCAACTCTGGGATCCCTGGTCCCTGCTCTGACTCTCTCAGACTCTGGATCCCTTGGCCTCTGGTCTCACCTTCATAAGGTCTGGACTTGCCTCTCAGTCTTTCTTGTCTTTTCTCTCCACCCTCTGTAAGAGTGTAACAGTCTTTCTGTCAACAATAGCATGTAAGATCTGGGGTGCCCCTGGCCACCCTTCTTAGTGGCCTCCTCCACTATTACAGCCACAACCCAGTCCTCCAGTAGAAAAGAAAACCAAAAACATGACCATCTGCTCTAAAACCAAGAGTTCCTGTCCCAGAGTTAATCTTTCTCTGCAGAAGCCCTTTCACAAAAAGCCAGAGGCCCTTATCTGTTCCTGTTCAGGATGCAAGGTTTCTTCTGCCCCCCAACAGCTCAGAGTCCTTCCCCTGGGCCACCCGGCCTGGCTTTTCCTGGAGCTCTGCCTCCTGCAGCTCCTACAGTCAATCTACCCACACTGGCTCAGGTCTTGTGCTTATAAGTCTCTTTCTATGTTACCTGAACCTCCAGTTGTGCCCCCCCAGCCTGTTAATCACTGCTCACACCAGCGATGGGTGCCCATTTTATTCTAGGACTCTTAGCCTGTACTTGGTGACAGGGAAGGCCAGTTACCCCTGGGCTCCCCTCACCCTTAGTAATGGGGCAGGAGCCCCATTACATGATCTAACAGCATGTGTTTTTCTTTAACTTCTTTGTGGTTTATTGGTTCCCTAGGTCTTGACTGGAGACTCACAATTTTTGGCTGTGATTACACAAAACTGTCCAAGCTCTAGAGCTACTAGCTACTATAAGAGAGTAAGCACACTACACTTGTGCTAATAAGCACTTATTTTCCAATCGCTGTATGACAGAAATCAGACATTTTGTGTCAAAATGCATGTATAGAATTGAATAGATTTAAATAATCAGCCAAATTCTTCATCTTTTATAGCCCTATTTCAAGGTGGAGGTAAAACAATACTTTTTTGTTTTTTTCTGACTTTTAGTAACTTAGCTACTTTATGGTTAATAACTGTTACGTCTACCTTGCATAATAATTTCTAATGTATGTAATGTGTCATACATGACTTCCTGATACAATCTACTTCTAAGTCAAATTTTCTAGGCTCAGTTGCTGCTTACTGTTTAATTTTTGAAACTTCAGGTGGTTGTTTTTGACTCCAGAGGAGCATGAAAGTATGCACTCTTTCTCCTACTAAAATATACAATTATTTATTAAAATACTTCACTCAAAATACACACAGTCGGGCAGAGAGATGTTTGTACATTCAAATTAGATGTATGATCTTCAGACATAACTTCAGAACTTCATTATGCTTAATTAACACACTATCCAGTAACCTGATCATTATTAACAACTTATGTATTACATGCCATTATCATGTTGCTTTATTTATAAAACATGATACATTCAGTAATATGGTATTACAGAGGGTACTTCACACCAATTCTTTACTGGATATTTAAGTAGTTATTTTGTTTCAGTGCAGGTGCATGTTGTAACTTAAGCTAAGTGAATGTTTTTTTCTCTCTCTCAACATTTCCTCAAAATAGTTTGTACATCTTTTAATGGCATGCCCTGTTTTGATGGGCATGGAAAATTTGCCATTATGTTTCTAAGCCTGTTTACACTGTAGTTAAATAATAATTGTTTCACATGAAAACTACCTACTTGTCTATAATACATATATATTATGTGAGTTAGGACCAGGGTGATGTAAGTCTAGTCATTCTATTAGGATGAACAGTTTTCACCCTGTGGGTATTATTCTTCTAGAGATATCTATACCAATTCTGGAAGACTTTGAAATCTGACAGTAACGGCCAGATATAATTCAAAATCTCCAAATTTGCAAGGGATCTCAAAGATCTCCTTTCAACACATACATGCAATACTTTGATACATAGATTCAAAGAAAAATATACTGTAATCCTTTAATTTGATGTTAAAACCTGCAAGGCATTCAATTTTTTTAGTCTGACTGCAGCTGCTTTTCCTCAGTTCTAATATCTCACAGCATTGCTGCATCACAGAAAGAAATGAACACAAAGATATTTCACAAACTTGTCATTGATCTCTGTGAATTTATTACAAACACTCTAGACGCCTATTATAATAGCATCCTTGAAAGACAAGCATTTTGAATGTCACAAGTTGAAGTTACTATAATAAAAGTGAATGTAATAGGCCTCCATGTACAGTTTTGAGAAGCAGAAAATTTTCCTCAAAAGGAATAACATAAGGACCTTATAAGGAATGTAGACCCTATACATATTGCAGTTTGAAGATTTCTTGATATATGTCTTTAAATCTATACTAAGAAAATTCTGTTTTCTAGTTTCACAGATGAACTCATGAATATATTAAACTGCGCATCCCATGTGTGCTTTGCACTGTATATAGTCTTCCCTACATATAATTAAAATATGGCACTAATTAAAATAGTCTTCCCTACATATAATTAAAATATGGCACTACATTGTATTGTAAAGTGGACGTACTGGTATTATGAACTTAGCTCCACATTGCTAAGGACAATGGAAGCAATAACTTGTACATACATACAGAGAAGTCAAAATAGAGATTTTTCATTTGAATGCTAACAGATTATTCAATAATTTAGATCCTAATTACAGCCTTGGGTGACTGGTCACCTGAAGTCCACATCTGGAAGCTGAAAAGTATCTAAGTCTATGATCTCAAAGATATTTAGATACATAACTCTTTTTTGGATTAGTTAATTCTAACAGAAATCAATAGAATGTCAGGATGTAAATACCTTTGAGGTTATGGAGTTTTGATAATTTGAAAAACATTGAGACACTTGCTGGGTAAAAAGTAGACTGAAGATTAAGTTAAAACTATTTTCCTGCTTTTTTCAGGGCTGGCTGACGTGAAGGTATCCAACATCTCAAGGTGTTTCTTCACAAGGTCAGCACAGATGGAGGGTAAGGAATCTCCCTCACCTGGACCTTTATGTCCCATAATGGGCAGGGGCATCACTTGGGACTGGTAAAATACTGACTCAAAGTACCCATTTAGCAAGTTGGCTTTTTCCCGGGCATCAGTTGTCAGTTGTCCCATCTGGTTTAGCAGGGGTCCAATGTTGCCCTTGCTTTTCCTCTGGCTTCCCACATATCTAAAAAAAGACTTTTTATTGCCCTTGATACTTGTAGCTAGTTGGAGTTCAGTTGCAGACTTGGCTTTCCTGATTCACCCTCTGCAGGTTTGGACCAGTGCAGAGTATTGCTCCTTGGAGATGGATACTGTCCTCCATCCTTTGTAGGCCTTTCTTTTTAGATGCAGGAGGTCCACTAGTTCTCTGCAGAGCCAAGGAGGCTACTTTTGCTACCTTTCCTCCAAGATGGGATAGACTTTGCTTGTGCATCCAGGATCGCTCCCTTGAGGAGCAACCACTCTTCCTGAACTCCCCTTCCCTTTGGGTTGTGGTCCCTTAGGGCCTCACTGACAAGCTTCCTGAGTTTGTCAAAGTCAGCTTTTCTGAAGTCGAGGATAAAGTGGATTGCTGATTGACTTGCCAGCTTTACAGCGGATGGTGAAGGTGATCAACTCATGGTCACTGTCACCCAGCTTCCCTTCAATCATCAGGTTGCTGATTAGGTCATCTCCCATTGCCAGTACCAGGTTGAGCAGTGCTTTACCTCTCATTGGCCCGTAGACTTCTTGCATCAGATCGAGCTCCTCCATGCATGTGAGAAAGCTTTGTGACAATTTGGAATTGACTGAGTGCTCTTCCCACGAGATGTCTGGGTAGTTGAAGTCTCCCATGACAATTATGGACTGGGAGCATGCAGCCTTGGCCAATTCCCTGGCAAACTCCTGGTCAAGCACTTGATCCTGGCTAGGAGTTCTGAGGTAGACTCCCACCATTGTGTCCCCTGTGCCAGAGGGTCTCCGGTCATCCACCCTGGGCACCAATGTCAGCTTGCAGGGACACGTAGCTTTCCTTGACATAGAGAGCAACACCCCCGCCCCTTTTGTCCACTCAATCTCTCCTGTACAAGGTATAGCCATCTAAACCTGTGGCCCAGTCATGGGTGGAGTCCCACTAGGTCTCCATTATCCCTATGACATTGTAATTATTTGTGTTAAGCAGGAGGACAAGTTCCTCCTGTTTATTCCCCAAGCTCCTGGCATTTGTGTACAGGTACACAAGTGTCCCTTTGGGGGCCCTTGCCTTGCCTACAGCTCGCTCCAGGGCTGGGGCTGCCTAAAGTGTCTTGGCCTGCTGGCTTTGCAAGGGTTGCTCAGCGGGCCAGCAGTGGTGGTAGTCCCTCCATCCCCCTATGGGCTTAGTTTAAAGCCCAATGGAGCAGGTCAGCCAGTCTAGCTGAGAAAAGCCTCCTCCCCAGTGGACACTGGTGTCAGAAGAGGACTGGCCAAGTTTGCTGACAACACCAAACTCTGGGGTAAAACATCCACACCTGAGGACAGGAGAGAAATCCAGGCTGACCTTGACAGGCTCAGGAAATGGGCAGATGAGAACCTGATGGTGTTTAACACTGAAAAATGCAAGGTTCTTCACCTTGGGAAGAAAAACCCACAGCATGCTTATAGGCATGGCAATGCTATACTGGCTAGCACTACGAATGAAAGGGACTTGGGGGTCATGATTGACCACAAGATGAACATAAGCCTTCAATGTGATGCTGCAGCTAGTAAAGTGAGCAAAATGCTGGCTTGCATGCATAGATGCTTCTCAAGCAAATCCCAGGACATCATTCTCCTGTTGTATTCGGCTGCAGCTGGAGTACTGTGTCCAGTTTTGGGTTCCACAATTCAAAAAGGATGTGGAGAAGTTTGAGAGAGTCCAGAGGAAAGCCACACATATTATCAAAGATCAAAAAAAGACACCTCATAATAAGAGGCTGAGAGCCATGGGACTCTTCAGCCTGGAAAAGCACAGGCTCAGGGGTGATCTGGTGGCCACCTGTAAGTTCATCAGGGATGCTCACCAGGATCTGGGGGAACACCTGTTCACCAGAGCACCCCAAAGGATAACAAGATCAAATGGTCAGAAACTCCTCCATGACCATTTCAGGCTGGACATAAGGAAGAACTTTACTGTCTCAGCTCCCAAGGCCTTGGAATAGACTGCCACCAGAAGTGGTTCAAGCACCTACTCTGAATGCCTTTAAGAGACATGTGGATGTTTATCTTGCTGGGATCCTATGACCCCTGCTGACTTCCTGCCCCTGGGGTAGAGGGCTGGACTCAATGATCTTCTGAAGTCCCTTCCAGCCCTAATGTCTATGAAATCTCTACAGCTGTAAATAGATGTCTCATTTGACACAGGTCTGATTGTCTCGGGGTTTGACCCAGATCCAACAGTTATTTACCCATGTCACCTTTCCAATCTGCATTGCCAGAGAAGAGCACATAACCTGGACAGCATAATAACCTTACAAACACAGCACATAGCCATGTTCTGTGAAAAAGTATGAGGACATTTTCTCTTGCATACTGCAGAGGGACATGAAGTGGGACAGCAGACTTCTAAGTCTGTAGAATCCCAAGATAAAAGGCTTTTTCCCAGGACAAATGTAGTATCTATTTACCATGTATATTTCCCTGCCACTGCAAGTGATAATATACTTCTACAGGAAATAATCATCTCTCAAAGCTGCACTTAAAAATAACGCCAAAATGCTGTTGTCCTACTTTTGTTTCAGTTATGCAAAAATCTAAACTGTGAAGATCTAGCTCAAGAGCAAAGGTATTGCTGGGCTATACTGGATACCTTTTCACAAAGCAGTTCTCAAGTCCTGCTATTTTTTCCTGTTTCTTAGTCTTCAACCGTATTAGCCACAATTACCTTCAAAAGTGCAAACCAATGTAAAAGATCAAAGTCTTTCCTGACAATCACTTTATCCAGCCTGCAACCCTTGCTTTTTGAGCTCTGTTCCTCTATTTTACAGGTCTCTTAGGTGCGTTGCTCAGACAGCAAACCAGGGATTCTGATGCTTTACATATGACTATTTTAGCTGCTCGCTGGCCACAAAGCACATTGCTTTGGTCCATCTATGTTGTTTGTCCTTAATACAAACTTCCCACAGGACCCTCATTAATTGGTTGAACTGCCTGCCGGATGGGGTCAGTGCTGGTTCAAACATTTACACATTTTTTTCACATCAACACTAGTTAGTTTCAAAAACAAAAGCAGTAGCACGATACTTTTTGGCCATAGAAAAATCAAGATGGCTAAAAAAAACAAACCTCAGGCTCATATGAGGCCCAATTGAGATCTTGCATGAATCTAGATGCAAAATACAATATTTTGGTAAGTTTTTTATGATAAACTTGAGGATATTTAAGAGATTATTAATATAGTCAAATGCCAGATCAGCCCCATTGCAGGTAAATCAGCATACAGATATTCAGGGAGGTTAGATTGCATTAAAAATGGCCACTCATTCTAACTTAGTTCACCTAAGTGCGGACCTTATATTTAGATCCCTAGTTATGTTGATCTCAGTGCAAATTGTATCGAAATTCAGGACAGTTAGATCAGTCTAAATTAACTTTTCCAACCATATCTTACAACACCTTCCAACTCTCTTATGAAATACGAGTCTTCATTTCCACGTAGGAGAAATTTTACAATCTTTGCACTCTCCTATGACTGAAGAATGACATATGTTCCTGAAAGCTTGCAAATAAAGCGTTTTTTGGCAAATATACAATTGGTCTAATAAAAGATACCACCTCTGCCAGAAGTTCTGATTCAACTCCCTTCAGATTGCATTCAGTATTTTTTTGTCTCCATTTGTTACTGTTATCACTATAGGATTAGGTTATACTATCTACATATATCTTTATAATTTTGGATATTGTTCAGTGAGGAGACTGAGTCACGCATATTAAAAGACAATTACCTTTTCCCCCCACTGACATAAAGGTGGAAGGAATTGGTCCTCAGAGCAGGACCATCCCAAACTAGATCATTCCAGCCACAGCTTTGTCTAGCTGGGCCTTGAAAACCTCCAAGGATGGCGATTCCATGACCTCTCTGGGTAACCTGTTCCAGTGTTTTACTACCCTCCAAGGGAGAAAATTCTTCCTAATATCTAACCTAAATTTTTCTTGCTGCAACTTGAGACCATTGCTCCTTGTTCTGTCATCTGCCACCACTGAGAACAGTTCAGCTTCATCCTATTTTGAACAAGTTGAAGGCTGCTATTACCCACACCCCCAGTCTTCTTTAGTCTTTAGTCTTCTCTTTAGTCTTCTCGTCTCTAGACTAAATAAGCCCAGTTCCCTCAGTCTTTCCTCATAAGTCATATGCCCCATCCCCCTCACTATTTTTGTTGCCCTCTGCTGGACTCCCTCCAATTTGTCCACATCCTTTCTGTAGTGGGACCCCCAAAACTGGACACGGTACTCCAGATGTGGCCTCACCAGTGCTGAATAGAGGGGAATAATCACTTCCCTTGACAGAATGGCAACACACCTACTGATGCAACCCAGTATGCCGTTAACCTTCTTGGCAACAAGGTCACACTGCTGGCTCATTGTCCACTGTAACCTGCAGGTCCTTTCCTGCAGAGCTTCTGCCCAGCCAGTCAGTCCCCAGCCTGCACTGGTGCATGGGACTGTTCTGTCCTAAGTGCAGGACTTTGCACTTGTCCTTGTTGAACCTCATGGGATTTTTTTTGGCCCAATCCTCCAATTTGTCTAGATCACTCTGAATCCTAGCCCTGCCTGCCGGCATATCTACTACTCCCTGAAGCTTGGTATTGTGTGCAAACTTGCTGAGGGTGCACACTATGCCATCTTCCAGGTCATTGATGAAGACATTGAACAAAACTGGCCCCAAGCCCAACCGCTGGGGCACTCCACTTGATACCAGCTGCCAACTAGACATCAAGCCATTGATTACTACCCTCTGAGCCCAATGCTCCAGCCAGTTTTCTATCCACTTTATAGTCCATCCATCCAGCCCATACTTCTTTAGCTTGCCTGTGATAATGTTGTGGGAGACCATATCAAAAGCCTTGCTAAAATCAAGGTACAACACAGCCACCAGTCTCCCACATTCACACAGCCAGTCACCTCATCATACAAGACAATCAGGTTGATCAGGCATGACTTGCCCCTAGTGAATCCCTGTCAACTGTTCCTAATCACCACCTTCTCCCCCAGTTGCTTAGAAATGGATTCCTTGAAGACCTGCTTCATGATTTTTCCAGGGATTGAGGTGAGGCTCAGTGATCTGCAGTTCCCTAGATCTTCCTTTTCCTTTTCTTAAATATTGGCATTATGTTTGCCCTTTTCAGTCATCTGGGACCTCTCCTGATCACCATAACTTTTCAAAGATGATAGCCACTGATTCTGCAATCACATCAGTCAATTCCCTCAGCACTCTTCAGTGCATTCCATCTGGCCCCATGGACTTGTACACATCTAGGTTTTTCTAAATAGTCCATAACCCTTCAAATGCTTTGCTAGCTGCAACTCCAATTGTTCTTCCTGACTTCATCCCAGCATACCTGAGCAATACTCTTATACTGCTCTCAAGTTGTTTGTCCAAGTTTCAACTTCTTATAACCTTTCTTTTTGTGATTTAGTTTACTGAAGAGTTCCCTGCTAAGCCAAGCTGGTCTTCTGCCATACTTGCTAGTATTCCTGTGCATTGGGATGGTTTGTTTCTGCACTTTCACAGTAAAGCTTTTTTAAAGCACAGCCAGCTCTCCTGGATTCCTCTCTGCCTCAGTCTGGCTTCCCAGGAGATCCTGCCCATGAATTCTGTTTTTCTGTAGTCCAGGGTCCATATTCTGCTGCTCTCCATCCTTCCTTTCCTCAGGAGCCTGAATTCAATCATCTTGTGGTCACTGCTGCCCAAGTTGCCATCCACTACTATATATCCCCCATCAATTCTTCTCTGTTTGTGAGCAACAGGTCAAGAACAGCATGGCCCCTATTTGGCCGCTACAGCCCCTGCACCAGGAAGTTGTCCGCAAGACTCTCAAAAAACTTCCTGGATTGCCTGTTCACTGCTATATTGCCCCCCAGCAATGTCAGGGTGACTGAAGTCTCCCATGAAAACCAGGGCCTGCGATCAGGAAACTTCCACTAGCTGTTTGAAGAAAGCCTCATCCACCACTTCCTACTGATCTGGTGGTCTACTGCAGACCCCCACCACAACATCACCCTTGTGGCTCTCTCCTCTGACCTTAACCCAGAGACTTTCAACAGGCCTATCTCCAGTTTCATACTGGAGCTCTGAGTAACCATATGGCTCTTTTACATAAAGTGCATCTCCTCCTCCTCTTCTCCCCTGCCTGTTCTTCCTGAACAGTTTATACTATCCATGACAGTGCTCCAGTTATGCAAACTCCCACCAAGTCTCTGTTATTCCAATCACATCATAGTTCCATGATTGTTCAAGGACTTCTAATTCTTCCTGTTTGTTTCCCACGCTCCGTGTATTTACGTACAGACACTAGGGCTGTGCGAAGCTTTCATCCCTGATTAGATTCAATGGAGATTCAGCAGCCAAATCTCCAAATCCGTATTGAATCAGAGGACCCTTTAATTTCTCTGAATCGATTCAGAGAGATTCAGACAGATTTGGCGATTCAGATGTAGATGCAACTTTAAATGATTTTTCTACATACCTCTAGGTAGCAGTGGCTCTGAACACTGTGGTGCTGGGCAGATGCAACATCACACAGAAGCGTGGGGGCCTCCCCAGTGCACCTGGCAACAGACCCAGAAGTGGACCAGAAGCACTTCTGGTCCATTTCCAGGTCCACTGGGGAGTGTGAAGGGCCACCCCCCCTGCACACCCTTGGCTTGGCGACTGGTGCCTTCTGGGTCTGGGGGGCCACCTGGAGTCCCCCTGTGGCTGATCATTGGGCTAGCGGGGCACAGGAGGTGGGGCACAGCACAGTCCTCTGCAGACCTGGAAGTGGACCGGAAGTACTTCTGGTCCACTTCCGGGTTCACTGGTGAGCACACTGGAAAGCCCCCCACACTGCTGTGGGATGCTCCATGCACCCCAGCACTGTAGTGATTACAAACCGTGCTGCTACCTCAAGATACGTGGAAAAAAACTTTTAAGGCTATGCCTGTGTCCAAATCACTGATTTGCTGAATCAGCATCGAATTGTCAGCTTTGGGTTCAGCTGAATTGAATCTGGGGCAGTGATCTGAATCAATGGATCGAATTACTGTCCCTGATTCAGGCCAAATCCGAATCTGAATTGAATAGGGCCATTTTGCACAGCCCTAACAAACACCTGAGAGGCAATTAGTTTATTGCCCTGATTTCTCAGGAAGTATGAGAGCACCTCCACTGTTAGCCCCTCCTGCTTGCTCTTCCCCCAGGTATCCTGTTTCCCCATTTACCTCAGGGCTTTGGTCTCCATCTCTTTGCAAACCTAGTTTAAAGCTCTCCTCACTAGGTTAGCAAGCCTCTCTGTGAAGATGCTCTTCCATCTCCTCATCAGACGGATCCCATCTCTTCCCAGCAATCTTTCTTCTTAGAAGAACATCCCACAATTGAAGAAACCAAGGCACTGCTGGTGACACCAGCTATGCAACCAGGTGTTGATCTGCAGGATGCACCTGCTCTTGCCTAGGCCCTTTCCATTGACCTGAAGGATTGATGAGAACACTATCTGAACCCCAGACCCCATCACACCTTGCATATAGAGCCCTGTAGTCACTTCTGATAATGGTCAGTGTCTCCCCTGGAAGTATCATTGGTGCCCACATGTATGAGCAGCATGGAGTAGTAGTCAGAGGGCTAGATGAACCTCGGTAATTCCTCTATGATGTCTCCGATTCAGGCTCCGGGCAAGCAGAAGACTTCCAAAGACAACAGGCCAGGTCAACAGAGTAGTACACTTAGCAGCCTACACCACAATGTCCAACTTGCATATATGAATGAGGTGCTGGTTGCATGGATTTTGGCCATGCACTTTTTCAAAACAGTCAATAGGCTGAGTCTATTTTGAATAAGTAGATATGCATGCTTAGGAGTTTAAAGAGAAGTGTTTAAGTTTAAAGAGACGTCACTGAGAGAGAAATAATCTTGAATAGGACCATTTTGTGTGATCGAATGCATAAATAATAATCTGTAAAGCAACGTAGAAGCAATGCAATCTGAGTACCTAGTGATTTATGAAGCAATATACAAAGGTTTCCATAAAACCTAAAATATATTTACAAAATGAGATGTAACCTTCCACATTTTAGCCCATAGTAGTACCAGGAGGTGATTTATCTGTCAACTAATTTGTTCTATTTAAAGACAAGTAATTTACATATTCAAATCTGTAGGAAATACTCCTATTTGAATGGAAGCATTTCAGCTCACATAATTATTCCAGCAGGATTCTGACTGACTATATACTAGGCCAATGAAACAAAGGTGTTATGTATGCCATAGAACTAAATTCTCTTTGGCTGCTGTACCTTGGTAATGGATATGCCTTTAATACATTGGTTATAATGGTTTTTTTGCTTATATATTTATAACCTGTAGGCATCAACAACACTTAAGAAAATATTTTAAGTCAAAGATATAGTCAGGATGAATGGACATTTTTATTGATGTACTCAGCATCTTAAAACCTACTCCAAACCTATCCCTCTTGTGATGGTCAGAACCAAAGGGATTAATGAGCAAATTGTAACAAAAAAGATTTACTCCTTGAGAGCATCTAGCAATGGCATATAGTTAATATCAGCTAAGGCAAAGCTTGCAAGATTGTTTCCCACAGACTTATCCTGTCTGTCATAAGCATAACCGTAATGTTAAAATTAACTGTCTGTACCAATCATAAGACTAACATGGGCCTCAAGAAGCGGAACTAGAAAACAAAACTGCAAACTTTAGCTGACCTAGCAGTTTTTGCTTAAACTGACAAACCTGACCACAAGGTATAATTAACACATTTCAAAAAATTCCAAGTGGGTTGAATTTAGGCAGGAAAAAATGCTAATCTCAGACCCCAAAGTGATGTGGTGTAATTTCCTTATTGTGTAAACCCAAGTTTAGGCAGTAACCTTTTATGATAATTTCTAACACCTTTTAACCCCATAGGGTAACAGCTGTAGGATAAGAATGTGAGTGGCTCTAAAGCCAACAGATTAGCATAGGACAAGATATAAAGAAACACGTATGTCAGGTGTCCAGTAGGAAGGACGGAACTGAATGGTCATTGCTGTTCCAAGCCCTGACTCCAGACTCCCAGTGTGAGCAAGAACCAGATCCTGACTGAGGGACCTTCTCTGGTGTTCCCTCCAACAGCATCTATCGGGGATGCCTGATTTCTCTGGATCAACTTGATGTGTATCTGGCACTGAGGGACTGTCGATAAGTTGCCAACCAAGTGGGAACTCTGTCAATTTGTCTGCCTGTTTTTATTATCACTGACAATTTTTAACTTCTATTGCTATATTGTCTGTTTATTAGTTTAACCTATTTTTTAACTGTTATATGTATAAACCATATTTTGCTGCTAAAACATATTTTTGTTGCTATTTTGTTGCTATAAGTAAAATGTATCTTTACTGTTACAAGTGAAACTTGTCTTCGCTTCACTCCCAACTCAGCCTCCTTGATCCTGAACCAAACAGCCCAGTGGCTGATACATTTGCAGTGCCCAGTCAGCCTGCAACCAAATTGATACACTCACAGTGCCCAGTTGACCTGTGACACCCTCTCCAATGCAACTCCTTTCTAGACAGATAAATTTAGCAAGACTTTCCACAGTGGTAGATATCACAAGCTGAGTTTTTTTATAATTGGGGAGGGGTAATAAGCCAAAGACTGAAAGCCACAAGTCCCTTCCCATACAGATTTAACTGGGAACCCAAGTAAAAAATAACTGCAGTGATAGTTGCTGTCACTGGATGAATCTACAACAGACTAGACAAATGTCATGAAAAATATAAGTAGATAGATGCACAGTGTGAAAACAAGGAAAGAGGAAGTGATATGGAAAATGTAGATATCTGTAGAAATAAAATATGTAGGTAAAATCTAAAGAACTAACTCAAAGGACTACCGGCTCTCTGTGAAGATGGTTCTTATAAGGGGACAAACAATCCCACTTATGTCCTTGTAGAGCTTCCTACCCTCACAAATGCAAGTTAATTTGAAGCATGGCATGTGACTGTATACTGAAACTTATTAAAACCAATTCTTAAATCTGCCTGTTACTCACACTAACTGCTCTGTAGAATTCTCCATGTCCTAAATTTTCCTTTTTTGGAGTACGGGTGGGAACAAAACTTCCATAGAGATAACTTAAATAGCAATTGCCATTTTTAATTGATCTGAGTAAACTCTTCCAGAAATATTTATCTACCATATCAGTCCAATGATTTTTTAAAGGAAAACATTGGCATTTTGTTGTACTTTCATCAATGAGAATGAGTAAACACTATAGTGGAAAATGGATAAAAGCTTAGCCAGAACAACATTATTCTTGGATCAGGGATTTTTCTTTGTGGGCTCCTTTTTAAAATTCCTAGGTATCGTTTCATTTTGTATTTAATGCAAGATTTTTATCTGGGTTTAGGTAATTGGTTTGGTAAAGAAAAATAGCATCTGCCTGTTAATATAATTAAGTATATATTAATGATTTTGAAATATGGTATTCTCTTTTACAAAACATCTTAATCAACATTTACCATGAATATGTTGTCAATAATAATATCTGAAATGTTTTCCTGGAATTAAAAAAAATTCTCATTTTGATAATGCATCATGTGACTAAAAAGATTTAATTGCTCTAACGTTTCAGAACACTTAATATTGCTCTGGTAGGTTTTTCTAGATAAGATTCCTAAATTAATCATGAAAAACATAAAAAAGTATCTTTACAAAGTCTCTGGTCCTGACATCCAGTTATGCTGCTATGTTATGTCACTCTAGCAGCTTAAGAAACCATATGTAGCCACAAATAAAAACCAAACTATCCTTTTCCTGTTTAGTAAAATATACTATGTAATTTAGATAAATTAAAATAATCCCAACATACTGTTAAGAGTCGCAATTAACATATAATTCCAATTTTTTTCCTGTTGATGCAAAAAGTTGTAATTCAAAAAGTTTCCATTAAGTGGATAAGCCACCCTTTTTCTTTAGAATATATATTTTTAATTAATTTAAAATACCACAACTTTTTGTCTAAAAAATGTTGCATTAATAAACTAGGGGAAGATTAATGCTATCAAAGTCATACAGCTTGAAAAGTTTCCTCTAATTTAAATTTTCTGGAAAGATAATTGAATTAGCTTCCTCTGAAAGATTAATGTCCCTGATAGTCTTGATGGCTTGACACTCCATTGTAAATCATAACAGGAAGAAGCTTGGAGAAGAATTGATTTAAGTTTATTAATTGCAATAAAAACTATCAGTTGATAATTACAACACACTAATAGTTTCTAAATTACAATATACATATATATATACACATACAACACACTAATAGTTTCTAAATTACAATATACATATATATATACACATACATACATATTATACACACACACACACACACACATATATACACACTTTACTTACCAACAAATATATATATTTGTTGGTAAGTAAAGTGGACTAGCCCTCAGGCTAAGCTTCACTGCTGGCACTTATGCACTAGACAAACACTCACTGACCTTTGTGGTATTCTGGAAATACTGTGTTTACAAGAATAAACTTCATACTTTCCCTTAGGCAGTTATGCAGCTGGGCATTAATTTTCTGTGACCCAGTTCAGCTTTGAATAGGGCACATGCCAACTGGAAAATCTAACTTTCCATTTAGCAGTGACAGAAAAATCTTCTTTCCTGTGCTAAGGTATAAAGGTTTGCATCACATGTTGTTTGGGCTCTTATTGATTTATTTATTTCATAATATTAATATATGCATTTAGGAGCTGATCCTGCCAGCTTATTCACAATAGTCAGTGCCTTCCTCCATGAAGAGTCCCACTGTTTTGAACATGAGTAGCATTACCGTGTGTGAGCATGGCAGAACCCATACTTTATTTCATTTTATCCCATTCCTCTATCAAAGGCCTCAGTTCCAGAAAACAAAAAAGCATTTGCTTATTAAGTACAAAGGACTTCAAGTCCATCCTTGATTGCTCTGGTAAACTGAGGCAAAACATTTTGAAAAACACTCATAAAAATTCAAATATACTTTTGATTTTCATATATCTTCAAGAAAAGATTGTGGACTATGATGACCAGGGTTCCTGGGCAATTTCCATATTTGATATAAGAAGAAAAGCTGTTAATGAATCTAAATTCCAGAGCTCCTTTTCAGTAGCACATTGGCTTTCCCCTTTCTTTCTGCATTTACGTGGACTTCACCCTTTAAGAACTAATGGGAATGACAGTGTAACTAGTTGTCTGTGCTATGTTACTTATTGATAAGTAGAGCTTGTAGGAAAAATTCTAAACATTTAAGACTTGATTTAAAAAAAGCAGTGAAAATTCTTCCCCCAGAAGGAGACAAGTGCCTCTGGTTGAACATATTCACAAAATTGTAATTCAGTTATAATTGGCGGGGGTGGGGATCACTTTAACCCTTTTTTAACTCTTTCAATCAGTTTTGCTAAGGAATGCATTACAGTGGTATAATACTATAAAACCTGCAATAATCCAAGAGTGTATGTAGACGAACTGGGGTGCATTTTAAAAAACACCGCTTCAGTTTAGGGCTGATTAAACCCCTGAATCATGCACACACCTCACTGACTTACCTGCCTCTCTGGTGGGGAGGGGAGGGGAGGGGAGGGCGAGCCACCGATGGGCAGAACAGTCCCTGGGCTGTGGGGTGGTGCTGGTGCTTCCCTCCGTGGCAGCAGCGCCTCCTCCTCTTTCCAGGCAGCATCTGCCTGCAGGCACCTGACTTGGGTGGTCCCGAGGGGCACTGCAGCTGTGGAAGGAAGCACTGGGCCGTTCCGGAGCTCAGGCAGGTAGGATCCAAGCGGGGCAGGGGATCAGGCTCGCCCCTTTTCTTGGGCAGAGCTTGCTTTCCTGGGCTGCTGCCAGGTTGCCTTCAGGGCTTCCTGCAGAGTTGTGGAGCTGCATGGAGCCCAGTGCTTCACTCCACGACTGTAGGGAAGCAAACTAGAACTCCTTGAAGAAGTTTTAGTTTGCTTTGCCCCAAGTCATTTAAGGCACATTACTCCACTGAATTTTCTACAGCGGTTGGAATTAATGCACAATACTCCATCGATGTATGCAAACACCGACACCATTAAAGTGGTGCAAAAGCATTTAGCTCACTTTAAAGTGTTGTGTACACATGTCTCAAGTTCTCACTGACCACCTCTGCTTTTCCCACAAGGCAGGAGCAAATAGAGGGTTTCAGGTCTCTTGGAATATTAGGAGCAGAGCCCCATAAATCCTGCAAAATATTTTAAAATGATGTTCACTACATTTGAAAACTAACGGGCTTTTCAGTGTATTTGGGCTCATTTTATTATTCCTTTCCATGCAAATTCCAATGTAGTAAAAGGTCCACTTGTGTAGTCTCTTGGATTTGCACAAGATTGGTTGTGGGAGAACAGAATGGGGCCTAATTGTATAAGCTGATATTCGTCACATACTGGAAACAGGAAATTTAGAACTTCCCTCAGTAATATTTGGAGAATTATTCATGATTCATCCATGCCAAGCTAAATTGTGGTCTGTACTGAAAAAATGGATTTTGTCTGGGTAGAGTCAAGACCAGAATGTAGCCAGTCATTTCACTTCTAGCAAATCTTTCATTGTCTTTTTATTTGTTTATTTTCTGCTTCTTCAGACAAATCCACACAAAATACCTCATTTGTCTGTTTGTTTGAGGAGCAACTTGTTTTATTTTTAAAGCTGTAATCAATAATCGAGTATAGAATGTAGACTTGAAGTGAGGCTTCAGGCTGCTTATTAAGGGACATAGGGTACTAAGATAAAGGAAACCAATGAAAGTGTTCAAAGTTGAACCCAGTAACAGGCATTGTTATTTATTTGTACCTTTATTTGAGTGCTTCATGTTCACAACTATTACCACACGACCTATTATGAGGTTTGAATTTGAAGGCTGTCTGTATTTAATTGCAGAAGAAACAATAACCTATAGCCTGATCCGATACAGGTGACATTTGCCCTGTTCACTAGGGAGCAGCTCTTTAAAGTGTTTGAAGGAACAACTGCCTACTGTACTAATTTAATGGTTGCTGTGAAATATATGAGCAGATAGGGTTATGTACTACATAGCTGCAGAAAAAAATAGAAGAAAAGGAAATCAAAAGAGGTTAATGTTTAGCACTGTGCATAGGGAATAGCACATACATCTACTGTCATTGTTTATAGGCGCCTCCTTGTCCAAATTCCCCACACACTTGTACTGAAACATCATCCTTCCAAGCAGCTCAAGTCTAGAAGGTTCTTTTTTTTTCCCTGTACTCTCCTATAAATTCAGCATTTCAGCTTTCATATAGAAAGAAATGCTGTAAGTAGCTTATAGGGAATATATTTTCATTGCTTTGCTGTGTTTAGTCTCTTCTATTTTGTCTCAGGTACTGATAGGATTCAGCCCAGACCACTTCAATAATGAAATTCATCAAAATGTATTATGTTCCAAATATTCCCTCCACATTCAAGGATCTCCATGTGTGTCACAAAGGTAACAGAGGAACAGACCACAGAACTGAACTTAAATTAAAAATAGCCAAGACACTACAAAGAATAACCAACACTGAGTTTTTCTTCACTCTTGAACTGCAAAGGTGTTTTTCTTAATTCACAATTTATAATCCACCTACTCTATAGCTCCAATTCTGCATTCATTAAGGGAATGGTCATGGTGGGCGTATTCATGTTCACTGGTGCTGGGAGCTGTACAGGGAATACAGTCTAAGTAATTCTAGGTGGGGGAGAGGGGTGGGTGGGATTGGGAGGGGGCTAGCAGGTCCATGGGGGGGATTGGAGAGTCTGGGGGGATTTTGATGGGATTGGGGGGAAAGGGGTGGGCTGGCAGGTCTGTGGAGGAAAGTGGTTATCGGTTCCATGGGGTGGGGGGATGGGAGTTGTCTGTCCAAACAGGGTGAAGTTGAAGGGCTAAAAATAGCCCAGTCAGGGTTGGGTGAGGGGTAGGAAAGGTACAGCCCTAGGGCTGAAGTGAGTAGCTGTGTTTTCCCAGCCTGGGGCTGTGCTTTGAATATGTACACACATTCAGTTAGATTAGGTATGGGTTAGCCCAATCTATTTAGTGCCCCTCCTTGGGTGAACCAAGTTAAATCAGCCTAGCCATTTTTAGCCTAATCCAAGCTCCCTGAACATATGTGCATTTCAGCACTTAGATCAACCTAACCCTAGTTATGTCAATTTAAGTGAAACCTCTGCATATGCCCTAAATTGATGTTAAAACTGCCACTGACTTCAGTGACTACAGGATTGGTCCTTTATACATGTTTATTATAGTAAGAATAAACTGAAATTTACCATTTCAGTTCCCTCTCATTTTACCTGTTTTGGCTTTTTTTTTAAATCTCTTCCAGACTGAGTTTCCAAGCATCAGGCCCAGTCTCAACTGAAAATTCACTAAGTCAATGGAATAACTACTGCTGACCCCACTGGGCTTTGATTCAGATCAAAAATCAATTTTTTCCCATTAATTTCAATAGAATCTGGACGGGGACCCAATTTCATGATGAATCTATGTTAAAAATTGAAGCAAAACAACTGTTATGCTGAAAAAATGTATTTTCCCAATGTGAAAAAAGATCCTATGACCTCTTTGTTAGAATATGTTCTAAAATATGTTATATCTATGCTTTGGTTATGCTAAGCTGCCATTTTAAAGATAGAAAAAGAAGCAATAAGGGTGTGTGTGTTGTGGGTGTATGATTAATAGTTGGATAATTGTAATAGGTATTAGACAAACTGGTATGAAATATGTGGAGTAAACAGAGATAATTGTAAGGATAAAGTACAGGTGGCGATCCAAGAATGTGGAGATGATATGAATAAGAACTAAAAAACAGACTGCAATATAAAAAACAATACATAACCGATAACAGAGTCTAAAAGATGAGCACAAGTAAAGAATTAAATTGTGATGGGTGAAAGAGTCTCCAGGCAGGCATTGATCAAAGTCTGCCCCATGGAGATAAAAGGGCAGTGAAGGCCGAGCCCAGATGGATACCTTAACCAGCAACACCAGCCTACCTGCGTGTTGAGAGAATTGAAGCCGGTGCCCCTCTCAACTGAACATTGCCTTGAAGAAGCCTGTGACTGGCCACCACAGTGTAACTCTAAGTGCTGCAGATAGGTGACTTGGTATGACTGGAGTATCTAATGTGAATGAGTAAGGCTGATTCTTATATAAGCTGCTAAATTTGCCTCAGTTATCCATATATTATGCAATAAACCTTGGTTTTCTGAACCCATGCATTGATCATTTATCCAACATGTTCAGGAAGACTTCAGTTGTGATCTTTCACAGGGAAGAGAACTACTATAATAGAAGTAAATGGCTCAGTCAGTCTACTACTAGCATGGGTTTCGTATAATGGGTGTACATATACAACAATTACCAAGTAATACTTAAGCACTTATTAATCAATTATAAAATTCTAAGCTCTACTAGTTGCTGAATAAAGAGAAAGTTCAGATCATTTTTATTCTTCCACTTTTTACTCAGTTTACTATCTTATTTTCCAACTTTATTTTTGAAGCATACATTTCTGGCTACTTTTGATCGGATTTTGGAAGGCCCATTGGGATACATATGATTTTCAAATTTCCTACCTCCCCACCCATTACTGAAGGGCATTGCCCACCATGCCAGGCAGGGACATCCTCTGACTGATATGTATGTCATATCATATCATTGCCTGAACATACAAAAGAACAAGGAGTCATTAGCAAATACAGACATCACTGTCTTCACTCACCTCCTGCCCAGGTTGACTGGTGGAGCTATAACTCTCATAGTGGCAAAAGCAGCGGTTTGGTCATCTCCCTGTGGCTCTGGAGGCCCTCCAGGCATAGCTAGATCTGGTGGGTCTATTGAGACATGAAAACAGTACCTAGTCATTGCTGCTCCTGTCATTTCTAGTAGTTGAAATCCAGCTGAGCAGTACAGAGGTCAATCTAATAACTTAACACACTTAAAAATAAAGGTGACTACATGAATATATTTGCTATTCTATGGAAATCTTGTACACAAGGAGAAAAGAACCAAAGGTTGTCAGGTCAGAGATGTATTACCTATATTGTAAAAAATGGTAGATAATTAGATAGAAACAGAGGGCTCTGGGAGTGGTGTCAGAAGTGGGTTGCTTTAATTTTAGAGCGGTTCGGAGAGCCACTGCAATTAAAGCGCCTGGAGAATCTCGTGCTTCAAAATGGTTGCAGGGGTGCTTTATCTAAAGCTCATTGAAAGCTTGCCCTGACCACCATTTTGAAGCATGGGGACGCTGATATATGAGATGATGGAGGCTTCTGGGGCACAGTAATTACCATGCTCCAGCAGACTCGATTAATTGAGAGCATTGGAGCAGCCTCAGTGCTCACGTATAGGTGCCCATAGTGCCTGTTTTATGAAAGTCTGATATTTGAAAAAAATGGCAAGAGAAGAGCACTTCTGCATTTGAATCACACAGAAAGCAAATACTGACCACAAGTGTGGGAGGAAGGTGGAATTTAGGTCTTCCTAGGAGGCACAGTTTGGACTGCCTGGCGCAAGTCAGAGTAGCACTGTGGCAAGAGTGGATGACTGCATTGTGATAACTCTGCACCCCAGGAAAACCTTAGGGAGCACTGAGATGGAAGTTTTCTGTTTGCTGGCTGCCCTCCTGAAAGGCTGCCTTCCTGAAAGGCCCTTATCAATTTTGTGAAAAGGGCATGTTCCATTGCAGAATCAGTCCAGTGGAAAATTCCCAACCAGTTCTAGGAAAGACATGACCTACAAACAAATCCGTAGATGCAGACAGCCACAATGCACAATACAATCTGGAATAAATAGCTTAACAAACAGTAATTGAAACCTAGAGTAATTAACATCATCATCTGTTATACAAGCATTCGTATCCTGCATTTGTAAAGATACCTAAAAGTTGAGTTAATACGGTGGACATAATAGCAATGCCTTTTGGGGGAAAACCCCAGCAGCCAGTCTCTGTGGGAATGGAAAACAAAAACTGCATATTTTTTTTATAATAAAGAACTGTAATCATATCAATCATTATTTTCTGCTCAAAAAGGCAGTGCATCTACAGGTGAAATTAAAGCTGTTAGGGAAAAGAAGCCAATTCTTTGCCCAACGCTACCAAGCCAAATAAAGTAAATGCATAATAATGCCTATAATACAAGTGAACTTTCACAGGCCACAGGCACAAAAGCCTTCAGTATCTTCAGTCAGGCAAAACCCTGAAGAGAAGTGGCTTTAATCCTTTGGGGAAGCAGCAGAACTCTGGGGAAGTAACCCTCTTTGTAGACAGACAGCCGAACTCTGGGGAGGCATCACACTCTTCAGACAAGCAACAGAGAAGCAGCAAAACTCCGAAGGGAAAGCAACTTCAGCAGACAAGCATACAGGAGCTAAGCAGTGTTCAGGCTGTATACACATGCACACACAAATACGAATTGCAGGACACAATCAGGATCCACAGCAGGATCCAATAAGGGCCTTCAGTCTTGAAATAATCATCTTTAACTTTCCAAAGGGACTACAGCTGTTCACAGAATTCTTTCCCCTCAATGATTCCTTTAGAAACAATTAATCAAACCCCATCCTTCCTCCACTTCTTAAAATATTACACCAACATGTCTTAGGTACAAAAAACATTTAAGCTTGAGATTTCTCAGGTCTCGTTGTTAGTTTCTCCCCCCTCCCCAAATCTGCTTAACACTAAACATCTAGTTACATAAACAGGAATGCCAGTTTTAAGATATACCTACCAGAATTTATCCAAAAGAAAAGTGTTTTGCAAGTAATTGCAAAAAAAAAAAAAAAAATTATTAGACAACACTTGAAAAAGGTGACCCTTGCCCAACTATCTAAATCCCACCAGCAAGGTACTCCTAGGTCCTATAAAAGTGTCAAGAATTGTGTTCAGACATCAAGTCACAAGGGGAATTCACAAATTAGTACAAGAGGAATGGTGTGGCATTATTTAAATAAGCCAACATTTAAGATAAATGTTCATACTTCCTCAGTGTAAAGGCTTTAGTTATGAAACAGTCATGCTAAGTAAGCCTTACTCATGCTAAGAGTACTGTTGAGCTCCCTAGGACAACTCTTGTGTAATCACTTTTTGATGCGACTAAAGATTGTAGACTTAGTCCCTTTGCAAACTGGAAAACAAAGAAACGGATTCTGCTACTTTCTTCCTACTAAGTATTACCTTACTGCAGGAAAAAAAGATTCTAAAATTCTGATGGGACAGGATGAAAGCTTTTCCACCAGGATAAATGATGAAAAACACTGAAGATGCCTGAAGTTACACTTTTCATATTGCTCTTCTGCTGCTTCTATTAGGTTTTTGTTTAAAAGCATGGCTAAGTATGCACTTGCAGAAAAATCATGCCACCTTAACATTACTGACTTGAAGCATTTCAGTGATTACTGACTTGAAGCATTACAGTCAACATTACTGACTTGAAGCATTAAAGGAATTTGTCCTCCATGCTTTTCCCTGCACAGTGAATTCTGAAAAGAATGTGATCTTTCGCTATGACTTAAATAGTTGTCTGGCACTTCATATGGGAGAGTACATGTAAACAGCATTCACAGTATTCCAGCTGTTACTGGGCAATGAATAACTATCAATACTGAGAGTATACATCCATGAGTGAGGCAAAGGGAGTTTTTCTAGAGAAGTTTCTCTTCAGCTTTTGCAAATTATGCTTCTATGGCTCTGGCAGATTCTGATATACTGTAGTTTCTGACACTGATAGTGATGAGTGGTGTGTAATGTCAGTTCAAGACCTACAACATATTAGTGAAAAGGAATCCCTGAAGACGAATCCCATGACACTACCATAGTACTTAAGAGCCTTGACTTTCCTGACTAGGAGATGACAGACTAGAAGACAAGCATAGAATTAATTTATTTCCAAGCTGGAATAACAACAACGTGTTTCCTATTCTACCATGATTTTAAAATAATTTTTTGAGGACAGGACATCAAATTGCAGAGACAAGCCACAGTTTGGTAAGCCCAAATTAACATTTCCTTCTATTAGTTTGAAAGATAATATTTATGTAACATTTTTAAATTGCATACATGCTCTACTGTTCTTTTTAAAATATATACATTAATTCCCATATCACAGCTCTCAGGGTACAATAACATAGCAGCATTTGCACGCAATGAAGGGGGAAATGAAGTGCTTCACTATCAAGCTTCCAGAGAATTATAAGAAGAGAAAGAACATTTCTGAAAAGTGCACATTATCCCTTTACTTATGTCAGAAGCCTTTCTAGACAGCAATCTACTTTAACAGATGCTATGAAAAACATCTGATGAAGTAGACTGTCAGAAAACTTATGCCTCTCTGTATGAGTTAGTTTCTTAAAATGCTACCCTTCCCTGCCATCTGCCTGACTTTAGACTAATGTGGATAACTAACCCTCTCACATAATGTCAGAAGTGAGAGTAGAAGGGAATGCGACCTATAGCATAACCCGTATAGAATGAAAACCCAGTTTTCTGGGGAGATCTCTACAATATACACAGTTTTCTTTCAGGTCTGTTGGGGCCTCAGTTTGCCAGAAGTGTGCAGATACTCATTACCTCACCCAGCCTATTAAGTCTATATTCCATTTTAAAGGCCACATCTGGAGTGCCATGTCCAGCTTTGGACTCCCCATTACAGAAAGGACACGGACAAATTGGAGAGGGTCCAGTGGGGGGCAACAAAAATGGTGAGGGGGCTGCAGGATTTGATTTATGAGGGAAGACTGAGGGAACTGGAATAATTTAGTCTAGAGAAGAGGAGACTGAGAGGGGATTTAATAGCAGTCTTCAACTGCCTGAAGGGGAGTTCAAAAGAGATTGGAGCTGGACTGTTCTCAGTGATAGCAGATAACAGAACAAGGAGCAATGGTCTCAAGTTGCAGCAAGGGAAGTTTAGGTTAGATATTAGGGAGAATTTTCTCACTAGGAGGATAGTAAAGCACTGGACCAGGTACCCAGAGAGGTGCTGGAATCTCCATCTTTTGAGGTTGTTATGACCGGGCTAGACAAAGCTTTGGCTGGGATGATCTAGTTGGGGGTGGCTCTCTCTTGACTAGATGACCTTTTGAGGTCCCTTCCAACCCTAATTTTCTATGATTCTATGATAAGTAAGTTAGATCAGATCCACTATTCTTTGCCTGATCTAAACTTCCTTCATGTATGTACAATTCAGCACTTAGATCAGGGGTGGGCAAAATGCGGCCTGGGGCCAAATGTGGCCTGCCAGGCCATTCTATCCAGCCCGCGGGGCCCTTAAAAAAATTAGAAAATTAATATTTATCAGCCCCTAGCTGCCTATCATGTGGCCCTCGATGGCTTTCTAAAACTCAGTCAGCGGCCCTCTGCCCAAAATAATTGCCTGCCCCTAACTTAGATCGACCTAACACTAGTTAGGATGATTTAAGTGTAATGTCTGCATGCACCCTAAGGCAACATGAGACAAGAGATCGTAACAACCAAAAGCAAAAAGAAAATGGAGGAAGCAGGAATCAGTAGAAATAAGTTTACTTAATTGTATGTTAGATTGGGGGTTCTCAACATTTTTGGACTTGAAGAACTCTTCACTGGACTAGAGTTACCCACTGTAACTTTTATATAAGGAATGTCATCCAATTTAAAAAATGAATCTATACATTACAATGTGTGTCTCCCTGCAAACCAGCCTGGTCATGGGGAGGGGAGTCATCCAGGCAGGTACAAGCCTGAATCTGCACTTATCTGCTTAATTTATCTGCTTATGTCCTAACACCTCACTTACCTTCTCACACCTTCAAAAGTTATGGCAGCACCCCAGGTGGCCTTGGCATCCTAGTTGAGAATCACTGGGCACATCTAAATGCTGACTAAGCAGTGACTGAAAATACTGTGCAGTAGCATGTCACACAGAGACGACCATAGGGGGGTGTGGTGCCCAGGGCAAATCAGCCCGTGTGAAGCCCCTTTAACACTGCGAGGGTCGAGGCCACGGCTGCTCTGCCTGGTTCCCGCCTAGCTCCATGGGGCCCCCAAAGCGCAGGGCCCAGGGCGGTCACCTCCATTCACATCCATAAAAGACAGCCCTGATGACACAACAAACAAAGATAGTGCTAACACGCTACTGTGCAGTATTATTAGGCTATCGTGCAGTAGCATCGCATAAAAGGTGTTTGCTGACACTACTGCATAGTTACTCCAGTTACTGGGCTTTTATTTAGTACTTGCTAATATAAGCTAAATAATTAAATACAAGCACTTGCTAAATAAATTCATAGTAACAACTACATAGTAGCATCTCATGTAGACACACCTACTGTGTTAGACCACACCTCAATTATGTGAATTATTAATAACTTGATATGGAAGGTTTTTAATAAAGAATTACATAGTAACTGCCTCCCTCAACCTAGCCATTATTAGCTTATTAATATATTTTGTGCTCCTCAGCAGATGGAGGCGTGTTGAGACTAGATGTGAGACGACAAGTAGAGTAGCTGATTGTGTCAGTATGGCTGGTTTCAAAGAAAGCATGAAGGCTGTTGTGGGGAACATAGAATTGTAAGTTCTTAAGATACATTCTGCTTTTGCTGAGGGCATTTGGTCTGAGTTCCCCACATTGTTTCATTGTAATTTCTATAATCCTTGATTTTTCCAAACCAAACCAATCCACACAATATTTGTAGTCTGCCTGCCACTACTACTATTCATGCTGAATTCTGCCAAATGTTAATTTTGTGCTGCAACAATTGACCACAGGGGACTAAATTGTCCAATAATTGATTTCTCAGAGCTTGTGTGGCCTCAAACAGGTTTGGAGAGTGCTGAAAGAAGACTGAGTTTAAGGCTGCCCCTAATTCTGCAGCTCAAATCTAAATTGGAGGCCAGCTTTATATATATTTACAAATGCAGGGCTCTGTGAGGGGCTGAACACCTGTGGGGGAAGAGCAGTTGAGAGCTAAAAGGACATACTCAGTAGGGGTGTGTGAAGTGAGTCCTATTGGATTTGGATTTGGCCTGAATCAGGGATTTGATTTGTTGATTCAGATCACTGCCTCCGATTCAATTTGGCCAAATCTGAATCTGAAGATTTGATGCCGATTTGGAGAGTCAGTGGTTTGGACATAGACACAGCTTTAAAAGTTTTTTCTGCATATCTTGAGGCTTGTGATTGTTGCAATGCTGGGGTAAATGGACTGTCCCACATGAGTGGGGTGGGGACACTCCACATGCTTGACAGCAAACCTGGAAGTGGACCGGAAGTACTTCTGGTCCACTTCCGGGTCTGCCAGGGAGCGTGCTGAGCCCGCCTCCTCCCTCCCCCTCCCTCCCCCGTCTCCCCGGCGCAGCAATCGGGCACAGGGGGACTCCAGGTGTTCCCCCAGACCCAGAAGGCACCAGTCACTGAGCCAGAGGGACAGGGGGCGCTTCTCAGGGCACTCCCTGGTGGACAAGGAAGTGGACTGGAAGTGCTTCTGGTCCACTTCCAGGTTTGCTGCCGAGTGTGCTGGGGAGACCCCTGTGCTTCTGTGGGACACTCTATGAGCCCCAGCATCACAGCACTCGCAAGCCACCTGCTACTTAGAGGTAGGTAGAAAAAACATTTAAAGCTGTCTCTATGTCCCAATCACCAAATATTTCGGAATCTCTCTGAATTGATTCGGAGGGTTCTGATTCGATTCAGAGAGATTGAAGGGTCCTCTGATTTGATTTGGATTCAGAGATTTAGCCACCAAACAGGGCCAATCTCCTCCGAATCGAATCAGGGACTGAAGCTTCTCACAGCCCTGATACTCAGCAGCATTATTTCCCATCCCATTTTGAAATGTTACTTTGCCATGTCTATGACATAGTCAATATATTGAGTAGTCTTTGCTGTATGTGTGTTTTTTATTCACAGAACTTACACAGTTAAGAGGGAAGTTTTTATTTCCTGTCAGAAATATTGAAGATTAGGGATGAGGACCCTAAATATTTAAATCTTCATCCCAAGAGGCCCAATCCTGTTGTTAATGAAGCCAAATTGAGTTTTGTGACTGATTTCTGCAGGAAGAGAAGTTAGCTCTGTTGTTTCCTACTGCTGGGTTGGATATGGTAAATGCAATTCCTTCTAAAAGAAAGAAAAAGCAGCTCAAAAAATTCACTGACAAAAAAGTAGTAATCTAAAATCGCAGTACTTGACAAGAACATAAATGTTCTGTTAGAAGGTAAATGTCTTGTAGTTTTTGAGTAACTTGCACTACTAACAAAACAATAGATACTTGTTGTGGTGCTGTTTTCTAATCTCACTAGCGATAAATCCGGTGGTTACGCTAAAGCTGCCAGCACCAATGAGCTAAAGGGGTATTAGTGCTAACAATTTTGCTACCTACATTGCACAGCAAGGGAACTCAGAGAACTTACGCAAGGAAATGTCTCTCTCTGCTGCTTAGAGCTGTTTCAACAGATTGATTATGCCCTTTTTGAACAATTGACCAACTTCACTAAAATGTGAAAAAATCACCTTGAACTGAAAGTGCATGGGTCTGTGATTGATAGAAACTTTACTAATGTATAAATTAGCTATACATGTGGTTTTAAAATTCAATTTAGTACTGAGAATCTAACCTTCAGGGTTTGAAATAATGGGGCATTAACTTCACTGTCTTTTACAAACTACTGCAGACCATAAGTAAATGACAAAGTTAAATAAAATCAGAATGATAAATGTTTTATGGTTGATATTTTTTAAAATAATGTTATTGCCATTGAAAAACTAAGTGAAATGAATTTGGTCATTTTAGCTTAGTCCCTGGTGGACAATAGTCCATGTTTCAAAAGCATCACATATAATTTGGCAAAATTGGCAGCTTCCACTCAGATGTGGCTTAGAGCTGAGTAAGCATCCAATTCCCTTAGTGAGAATGCCCCTTCCCTTCAGGGTTAAGGTCAATGGCTAGACAGTGAGGGGTAGGGAAGCTTATATTGCGTCTGCTTGTATTTCACCTAAAGTACAGAAACAGTATTTCAGGTGCTGGAGCCTTCCAGGGTTCTGCTGTTCACAAGAACAGTCTCTCATTAACACAAATACATGAACACTTCCACAAATTAGAGATGTATTCTTGTCTCTCTTCAGTACATCCAGCCTTTTCTGTTCAGTTTTATGATCCTTGTCTGACTCGTCCTTCCCTCCCTCCCCCATACCAGTCATATTTCACCTTGTACTAGATTTAAAAAATTGTCCATACTTGACCCATAATACAGCTGGGTAATATACAAGTTTAATGGCAGAAAAACAGGGACATCAATGGAAATTATAGAAAAATCAAACTGAACAGATACCAGGAAGCACATCAGGCATTATAGATGTGTAAGGGATACATGCAGATGAAAATACTGAGATCATTAAAAAAAAAAAAAGCCTAACAATGAACAAAGAACACTCCTTAAAGAAAATCAGTGATAGGCTTTATTTAACAGTTAAATTGGACTGATTAGCTTGTATTACACTTCAAAACTAGGATGAAAAATGTTCATGCACTTACGTATTAGTATCTCTAAAACAAATTTATAACAGATCTGACCTCTAAAGTTAAAAAAATTCAAAAGGCTTTTAAGTCATTTGAAGCACCTATACATATGCTGGACATCTGCTCAGATTCATGCAAATTACCACACATCAGAGCAGACCTGATTAATCAAGTCTGCTGGAGTGTGCTAATTAGCATGCTCCAACAGCCTCTGTTTCACATGTATTCAGTGTTCCCACATTTCAAAATGCTGGTGGGGGGGTTTAACTAAAGTTTTTTGAAAGAGCTTTAGTTAAAGCACCCATGCCATCATTTTGAAGCATGGGATGCTGAGTACACATGATGCTGCCGGCATATTAATGAAGCCACTTTTGGAACTACTCTAATTAAAGCACCCTGCTTCTCTCCCCTTCAACTGCGAGCATGTGTAAAGACACCCTTAGGTGCTAAGTCCTATTGAAAGCCAATGAAGATTTAATATCCATAATTACTTACAGTAAGATATTGGAAGGTATTAATGCAGCTATATGCCTTAGGCCTGTGCGAAGCAGCTAGTACTCACTTCAGATTCAGATTTGGCTGATTCAGGGGACAGTGATTCGATTAGGTGATTCAAATCACTGTCCCAATTCAATGTCCCAATTCAATTAAGTTGAATCTGATTCAGAGGGTCGGCTGCTACCAAATCAGCCAGGCCCGTCCCCCACCTGCTCTCCCAGCCTGGCAATGGCTGCCCCATCCACCCACCCACCCACCCCAGCTCTGGTACTTGTTAAAATAAAGCCCCTGTGCTCACCTAGTGCTGCTAGGTGGGGGGCGATCCCCACTGCCCCATGCTGTGTGGGAGGCTCTGCACAAGCCTCCTGACCTCTTCTCATTCCCCCGCCTGCCCCATTCCACATGGGTGCCCTGCCTGAGCCAGCTTTGGTCCTTTAAAGAAAAAAAAACCTGAAAAAATCCTGGACTCACCACTCCTGCTGGGGATGATTTCCACTGCCCCATGCCATGTGGGTGGCTCTGCAGAACCCTTGAAGCCCTGAGGCTGCCCCAGGAGTGATGAGTCCTTGGGCTTTTCTTGGCTTTTTTGTTCCTTAAAGGGTCAGAGCTGGCCTGGGCAGGGCATCTTTGCAGGGGCTGGAGGAATGAGGGGGGGCTCATGCAGAGCCCCCCCACACAGTGTGGGACAGTGGGGTGAAGTGGGGATCACCCCCCTGCCTGACAGCACCTGGTGAGCATCGGGGCTTATATTAAAGTACCAGGAGCTGGGGTGGGTGGGGGAACCCATGGGGGTTGGGGAAGTGGTTGGGGAGTCTGGCAAGAGTCCCCCATGGTCCTCTCCCATCCCCCCGGCCCCCCTTTCCCTGCTCCTAGTACTTACCAGCTCGGTATCAGCAGCAGCTCCCTGCTGTAGCCACCAGGGACTGCCCAAATTATCAAAGCTTTCCGAATCTTTTCTGAAGTTTTGGAGAGCTTTGAATCAATTTGGACCTTTAAACTGGTCCCCTGATTTGATTCAGACTTGGAGATTTGGCCACCAAATCAGGCTGAATCTTCTCCAAACTGAATCACTGCCTGAAGCTTTGCATAGCCCTAATGTGCATCTTTAGGCAGGTAAGTACTGTTAGAAATGCAAGCCTTGGATATTTTTTAAATATCTTCCCTATATTTCCCTGTTCTAGGAAAATTTCAGGGGATCTCCACAGCTGGAATTGACAAGATAGAGGGAATTCTGCTTTCACTTAGAAATATTTAAAGATAAAATATTGTGAAATTTAAGCTTCAATACCAAGAGTTCCATTCTGTTAACTGCAGCTTATCCAGGTACAAGAGACCTCTCATCCTGGCTCTCTCATGAAATAGCATTTAGGATTCAAGGGTGCCTATAGACATGCTCCCATGCGTTCTAATTAGAACCTGTCAGAGCAGATATAATTAATTGAGTTGAGGAGTCTCAATTAATGCATCTCAGGATACATTTGGCTGTTTAAATCATCAGGCCATGAGGTTAGTTTATGAGGTAGAATGTATTTAACTATCATTTGTGCCTGCGCTTATTGCAGTTTTTAAAAAATGAGTGTGATTAACTGCAGGTGCAAAATTACACAACCCTGCATTTTCTTTAATCAAGTCAAGTCTTGATGAATTGAGCCTGGTGGAGCATTCTAATCTGCTGCAGCATCACATGTATTTTGTGTCTTGCATTTCAAAATGGCAGCAGGGACACTTTAACTAAAACTTGTTGAATGAGCTTTAGTTAGTGTCCCCGTGGCCATTTGGAAATGTGGAACACTGAATAGACGTGATGCTGTGGCATTTTAATTAAAGCAGCTGTCCAGGAGTGTGGCAGGGCACTGTGGGTACCTGCTACTTCAAGGGCCAAGCCAAGCAGCCAGCAGCTGCTTAATTGTGGCCATTTTTAGATCCATGGCTGCCTATATAAACAGGACACTTTGCTGCTAGCAGCCAGGCAGTAACATGACCTGGCTGCTTGGAACATCCTGGAGGTAAGGGCAGGAGCTGTAAGGGATGGTTTGGAGACTCCTGGTCCTGGGCATGATCTAAAACTGTACCCTGCTGGGAGTGGGTAGCCTGGTGGGGTTCTCAGTAGCATGGGAGCCCCCAGGAAATGCCAGGCCAGTTACCATCCTGGTGAAAGGTGAGTAGGGGTGCCTTAACCCCAGCTCTCGCCTTCAGGTAGGCTATATAACACCAGAGCAGGGTAGGCCAGGTAAGCTTTTGGAGGCACCTGAGCCTGCTGGGGAAGTGAACCCACAGGGCCAAGTATGCTTCCAGGAGCACCTAAGCTGAGAATGGGGGACCCTGATCCTTAAGTGCAGGCAGGAGGTGAAAACCCTGCTGAGGTACTCGACTGGTAAATGCTGGGGCCAGGACCAAATGGTCAAAAGGGCCAGGGGCCCACCGCGAGGGACATTCATGAAGAGCGAGGAAGCTTGCGGTCCCAGTTGGGCCTAAGATGGGGCCAGGGCTTACAGAAGCCAAAGGTCACCACTGTTGGGGGGCCACAGCTAATGGGCGAAGGCTACAGTTTAGCTAACTGCCTGAGATGCCATCTGCGAGGCTTGGGCCTTGGTGTAGGGATAGAACAGAGCCGTGGATAGCTCCCCCCTCCCGCCCCATATCAGGGTCCAACAATGGGTGGTTTCCCACCTTGACTAACAACATTATTAACAATAAGGAGTGGCGGGTAAGACAGGTGGGCGGCATGCCCAGAGTCAGGTGGGAAGCTAGCTCTGCGGCTAGCTAGGGACTCCCACTTTGCCACAAGGAGCCATTCTAATTAAAATACCCTCCCCTCACACTGGAGCACATTTATATATGCCCACGGTACCTGAGGAAGTGCTACAACTCACTCCTGTCACCTGACAATCTCTTTGGGCTTGAGGAATTCCCAAATAGCTGTTAGGACATCCGTTGGCTTGTTGTGTGGGTGATAGAATAAGGACTATGAATTTGGGGAGCATAATTTTGCACCTGCAGTCAGTTGCACTCATTTTTAATAACTACAATAAGTGCAGACACAAATAATAGTTAAATGCATTCTAAGTAGCTCATAGGCCTGAGCATTCAAGCAGCTGAATGTATCCTGGAAGGTGTTGAGACCCCTCAACTCTCATTCAATTTAATTGACTCCTCTTGACTTCAAGGAGAGCTTAGGTTGCTCCTCACCTCTCAGGAGGTGCACAGTTCATTGCAGCATCAAACCCAGTCAGACAGATGAGTAGAAAGCTATATCCCATCATTTGTACCTGCACCTAAAGGGACTCTGTCATTTTACAAATCACACTTCTGTCTGAAAAGCCTTTACCTGCTATTGTTGGCAGTAACACCTGAGATTGCTATTGCCTAGAGGGATTCAAGAAAAAGAGATCTTTCTTTTTTTACAATTTTGCTTTGTGCACTTGGCAGCACTTTGTGCCTGGTAAGTTTAATTGTTTCTACTTTGTAGTCAGTCACTAGGGCTTTAGCTCAAGAAATCAGCTTTATTCAAGAAGGGCAATTAAGCATATGCTTTAAGTGCTTTCTTCAGCAGGGACTAATTTTAAGCATATGCTTTCCTGAATTTTGGTCTCTTGTCTATTTGCACTAAGGGAGAGAAAGTAAAATTCGTGAAAGAGGAAAACAGCAGTATTTGCCAGGCAGCCTCAGAAAATGTGGTAGTGCCTCAAACTCTTGTTTCTTTTTCCTTTTTCTAAATCAGAATGCTTTTAGTTCCATAACAAATTTAGAGGATCATGTTGTTGGTTTTTTAATGTTTCATGTTCCTCCTTCAAGTGTCTAGGTATTACAGAGACACACAGGCATTTGCTAGAGACAAGGAGTTATAGGTGGATGCAACAGATAGGGAGTGGTTTGGGGAAAAGAGGATTCTTTAGTGAAGCCAAAAGCCACATAAGTATGAATTGTTTTTGTTGACAGGCAGTCCACAGATAGAAGTCAAGTCACCTTGCCCACCATTGTGCAAGTTTTCCTCCTACGCTTAATTACTTAAAACAAGCAAGTCCAGCTTATCTTTAATAGGAATGAAAAGTTAATCTTTCATGCAGAGGGCCCAGCTGAGTCTTTGTATGCATTTGAATGTGTAAAGGGCTTTTGGCAGTTCACAGTATATGTGGCATTAGTTGGATTTAACTCATTAGCAAACCACAAAGGTTCTTCTGACACTGTACTCTGGGTAAAAATACATGAGGTCAGCCTACATCCTGAGGACATGCACAGCATAACTACACAATAAACAGGCATTTATTAATAATTTTATCTGTCACACACTGGAGGAGGGGGTGAGAAGTCAAAACCTGTCCTGCCGCAACTAAAGAAGAATAATTAAAAGGATGTGTCATGTGATTATAACCCTCAAATAATTAATCTACCAAGAAACAATGGTATAAATAAAACAGCATATGTTCCAAAAATTAATTTCACATAATAGACAGCTGATGTAAACACTTAAACCCAATTATATATGATCTTACAATGGCAGTTGATGCCTAGAAAATCCCCAACATTGATGTACACTTCACGAGTTAATAGATAAATAACAATTGAATGAAAAGCTTTCTTTTGTAAGTCCATGTGAACAGAGAAAGAGAAAAATTAACCCTGGTGAAAATTAAGATTATGTAACTCTAATTTTCACATTGTGAGTTTGCATTTAAGAACATATTAAATGGTAAGAGTACGTGTTTGAAAATCTAGGCAGATGCATTGACCCATTGGTTATCTAATGTATAACATGCATGAAGCTATCTATTCTGTAGTAGCAGCATTTGCAGTTGGCAACAGGTGGAAACAAAACTTTTATAATTGCAAGTTCAGAAAGGTGGGTTTAATTTTCTTAATGTGGTTCTTTAATTTCAGGGTTATTTTACCCAAACTGCTCCCCTTCTAGCAGTATTATTGTTAATCCTATTTGGCTCATTCAGTTTAAAATCAAATATTGTTAAATATAAAATACAACAGATATTTTCCCCTCTAGCATTTTGTTAATTAACTGAAACAAATGTATTCATTTGTTAATTATATTCATGTATTCATCTGAATGCATACACCTAAGTGTTCCTTGTTACATTCTACCTATGAAAATCTTGCATATCAACCTGGCACGTTACAGTTTCCATTGGAAATGATCATGTGCACATAAGCTTTCCTCTGTGCCTGTCTGTTCACCTCAGCTCAGTTTGCGTGCAATGCAATGTCACATCCTGAGCTTCAGCTTGAGAGCACAATGTGCATCCAAAATTTTAAACCTGGAAGCACAGATAAGAATTCAGATGCACACATATTACCACCCAACAATGACAGAAATAAACTTATTCTTGAGAGAAACAGAATGTATTGATTTATGTTTGGCCCTGAAACCATTTTGGATGCTCATAAGGGCAATCAGAATGACCTGTTACATGTTTCCATAGTCTTCTGTTCTTTCTTTCAGATTATGTAACTTTTTGTTATGAAGTTGTGAACATATCTAACATTGACCAATAGCATTTGATACTATGCTATCACAGGCATTTCTAACTTCCAGCTCAGAAGAGACTGAGGGAAGTAAATTTTGCTACCTTTGTCTCAAGAGTCAATGTATTAAGCAACGAGGAAAAACTAGAGCACTATGACAAGAAAACTGTGATCTTCTCCTTGAAATTAATGTTAAACTATAAAACAACAGTGCTCAGGGTATTGTACCAGGCAAATCAATTGCCACAAAGGTAGAAAAGTAGATATGGGATTTGTCCTTTCAGCCAGGCACATCAACCCTGTTATGATGGCAGAGACCAATTTATAAACAAAGTTTTTATAATGAAGATTTAGTGAAAAGAAAACATAGGAACCAGCCCCCTCTCCCCAAATTCTATTTCTATATGTTTCTATTTCCTTTATTTGGAATTGCCTCATTCTTTAGCTCCCACAAAATGTAAGATAAGAAAGGGCATGATTATATCATTAAAATGATTATTTCAATAATACATTAGTTCTTGTGGACTTAAGCAGTCTCAAACAGTGTCAAATAAAACAAAAAGTTCTGTTTCTTCTAGTCCTTAACTGATTGTCAACACATGCATGTTTAGTTACAATCACTGAACTCTCATTTTTCTAAATTCTAGGAGAATTCTAAGAGATTTCTCTATTGTTCCCTGGTCTAATTCAAGATCTTATACATACCCATCACCATATGTAGTCAGTGGTAAGATGAGTATTACTGAAGCTCAAAAAAATTCTACTCCAAGTGAAAGAAAGGGCTGTGCATAGGTGTTTACCTGAATAGAATTCCATCTATGTCAAATCTCTAAATCTTACAACATTAGAAATGCCATACTGAGTCAGACAATAGGTCTATCTAACCCAGTGTCCTGTATTTTCCAGTGGCACAGAGTGGATGCTGTGTATGTACAGAGGGCCTATCTGGACTGATCTGTTCCCTGACCCTCTTCCCTTACATTTTTTTGGCCTTCAGAGACCGAGAGTCTTAATTTGGAGGTTTCACACATAACTAGGCCAGACATCTAGAACTGCACCAGTTGACAGTCATAGTTACCAGTGAATATTTTCAAACAATGAATCTGGAGATAGCTGAAGTTCTCATCTTTTTTTTCTCTAGGACTACAGATTCAACCTAAGCTTCAAGTCCTAGTTATACTCTATTTAGTGATTTCTGATTTAGGTGTCCATTAGTTAACACACTCCATTCTGGGGGAATTCATTATATATTTTTTAAAAAAAAGCAAGGATAGTAGCACTGTATTTCCTGTTTATCCAAAACAGATTTCAAATTCATTGTAAATATGTTATTAAGTGTGGAAGAAACGAGTACCACAAATGTATATTAAAAGGTACAAAATTGAGGAATTTATATTAAAATGTAGAAACGCACGTTTATTTCTAGCTTCAAAACTTCAAATAGTAAAGTTAAAGAATTATTTTCTCTTGGGCAAAAGAAGCCTTTAGTGAGGGAGCAATATGAGAACATTACTGGAATTCATGCCATTAAAAAGAAAATAACGTTGCTGATGAACTCACAAGGACTGGACATTTCACAATGACCTCTCTCCCATTATATCTTTTTAAAAAATATTACTCTATTAGGGATACATTTCATTAGTTAAAAGGGTGACATTACTCAGTATTAATGAAATATAGCAGGTACCTAAGGAGATAAGCTTGATGTACATGCCCAATTTTATCTGAAAGATTTTTTTATGTTTTCATGGCTAATAAAGAACATGCTTGGGAGGAAAAAAAATTCCCAAAGACCCAGAGTCTATGGTAATGCTGGTCAGTGGGTTGATAATATATCATATTATTGCACCTAGGTTATTAAATAGTATGTTTCCCATATTTCTTAGTCATGGCAGAAGAACTACCCTATGAAAGAGCCACAGAAAGGCATAAAGCTAAACTACAATTCCATTTTTATTAATGATAATTTTTTTTCAGTATATTTTCCTAAGAATTTTTATTTGATCCCCAGGTAAATCTTTTGTTTCTCTCTTTGCTATTTCATGCAAATTCCACCAAAGTTAATGCAACAGATTTGGGATGGGGACATGTGTTTGGCCATCTTTTCCTTCTTTCTCTCATTGGTATGGGAGAGGTCTCCAAGATATGAAAATGAAGGCCGTTTCATGGGTGTCTCAGGGGCACAACCATGGGGGAGCTGGAGACCCTCCCCTCAGGTGACCCCGGGATGGGGGTTACATACCCCATGGAAACCCCCCTCCCAAAAAAAGAAACTGTTTACCAGCCACAGGACACCAGACACTGAAAGAACAAAGAGCGAAGCCTGTGTGGTTCATGAGCCACACCTACATACAGCTGGAGCCAGCAGGTGACTTTAGAAGCAATCACTAGCTGGCAAAGATAAAAGGGACCACCAGAACAGAAATGGGGAGAGTGGGAGAGGCAGCAGAGGCTGTGGAGGCTCTCCACGCTGGCAACAGACCATGCCGGCATGAAGGAAAGAATCTGGATCAGAGAGTGGCAGCAGAGTCTGCAGAAGCTCTCTGCATTGGCAGCAAACAGCCTCAGTACAAGAGGGTGGATTATGCTTGGAGAGAGGTACCCCGAGCAGCACAGAATAAACCCTGCACCAGTCATGAGAAGCACTGGCACCCAAGGGGCAACCTTGCTCCCGAAGGAGCCATAGCAGACCCGGAGGTGGCAGAGGCTTCCTACTCCAGGTTCTCACAGATACCAAGCCATGGAGGGAGGCTGACCTGGGGAAAGGCAGAAGATACCCCAGCAAGAGCACAGAGTGGAGCAGTGCTGGGGGACACCACCTGGCTCAAGCTCTAGGGCTGAAGGAGGGAAGCGGTAGTGGATCCTGATCTCATTCCATTCTGTCCACCCTCTTATCCTTTTCTTTAAAAATCCTTTTTTCTCCTTAGTTGCTACTGGGCTGTATTTGGTCTTCTGTGTGGTGGTTGTGGTCTGTTTTTTTTTGTTTTTGTTTTTGGGTGCCTCAGTGGTAAGGTCTGCCTCGAGGGGGATCTGGCCCACACTGCACCAGCAGGGTGATCACAAGGCTCAGCAAGTAGCCATTGACAACAGGGAAGATAGACAAGGTGAGCTTATCCAGTAGGCCCACAGCCTACCAAAGAAATGAAGTTAATAACCACTGGACATACATTCAGTCATGGCAGGCGAGTTTAGGTGCTTTCTCCAGGGTGATCGAGGTCCCTCTCAGTGGTCACATGAACCCTCACCATGCCCGCCACCAGGTGCATGTGCTAGGGCAGCGTGTGAATGGGTATTCCAAGTGAGACGGGCACAATGGGCCATCTGTTGCTCTGAAGATCTGCACATATATAGGACCTAGTTTACAAGGCATCCTGTGTGTACCAGGGTTGTCAGTATCTTGGAGACAACATCCCTGCTTCTCCTTTCTATATTCCAGGGAAGAACATGGAAGCAACTATAATGATTTCAACCCAAGTTTCTTAACCTTGTTTTTTTTTCTTCAAGTCCCCAGCTCCTGGGATTAGCCTGCTGGCCAGCAATTCCTTTTATCATTTTTTAAAAATAATTTTTTGCTCTCATGGTTGTGGAGAAAAGCAGAAAAAAATGCACCCTATTCATTTTAATACTAAAAGGCTAATTGAAAGAAACCCAGACATTTGTGTTGACATGACTGGGGCAAGGTCCATATAGGAAAGCAGCTGGGATAGTGAATTGACAGTCTTGTGATAGAAACATCCTAACTCTAAGGATATTTCTTTAAAAAAACAATATGGCATTGTCTTTGGAGCACAGAGATTTTACTTTAAGTGGTCTCTAAGGCAGCCAGACAGTGAGACAGATTGGGATGCAGAAGACCAGCACACAGATGACCCAGGATTCCCACATCCATGAGAAGCTGGAGCCACACAGAAAGGCAAAACCAAACCACACAGTCAGTTCTATGTTCCAGGCCAAAGTTCATGCAGGAGTCTTCAGGATGATATCTCCCTCCTTAGACAGTTTCCCTCCCTCCAGCTGTGCAGGAGGATGTTATTTTTACCTGTAATTCCTTCTTCTTTTATTCAGAGCATAACATGAATACTGCAAAAGAATGCCTGTGAATAGCAACACAGATCCTTAAATACACTTGCCCTGAATAAATTCATATCCTTCAGGAGTCCCTTCCAATTACAAGGTGAGTTTTTTGACTAATGTTCACTTTGGGACTTTACACCACTGTTCTTATCACCACTGAATTTGAATCTGAAGTTTTACTATGTTATTTATATTCAACTCTGGTGTAACAATACTGAAATTCATGCGTTGCTCAAAGTTGGCCCAGAGCTGTTTAAGCACTTCGCAATTGGAGGGTGTGGACTTAGGTTGCTTTTCTGGTTCAAAAGTCAATGGCATAAGTGATTCATACTTTTAAAATATACATTTGAACATAAAATGTGACTGTGTATTTTGTTCTGAAGTGGATATTCATAATCCAACTAATGTTCATGATTATAATCAGAATTACAGGCTTATTTCTAAATATCATGATTTGAAACTGCAAAACTTAATTGTCTTCTATAGATTGTCACATTTGCTAACAGATGCTACTGAAGTTGTAATTAAGCATTTGACAAATACAGGCAGAACTTTACTACCGTAGATGAAAAAGGTTTGGGATAGGATTTTCTTACATAGTAAGTAAAGGTCTAAAAAAAATCTACTTATTTTGTGATGTTGCTGTGCTATAAAGTGCCCATGATTACCATTGCCTTCTGTAGACTGGAGCTGTATGAACTTCGTCTGACATTCTGAGCTATTTTTCTAAGTCAATATTACCATTGAATGGAACCC
The DNA here is from genome assembly GCF_052110815.1 of Crocodylus siamensis. Classification (NCBI taxonomy): domain Eukaryota; kingdom Metazoa; phylum Chordata; order Crocodylia; family Crocodylidae; genus Crocodylus; species Crocodylus siamensis. The sequence goes on from NC_143409.1 coordinate 23,842,055, forward strand.
ATTGATCAACCAAGTGAAGCAGTAAAAAAATGGATTCCAGCTTGAGAAAAACTCACTTGGGGAAACTACAAATGTGGCTTGACCTGAATTGGCAAAACTGAATTCTTTGCAATTCAACTGGGTTATAACTGGGGTCCACACAGCCAAATAAACCCCAGGCAACTAAAATCTAGCTTTAGCAGCATGCTGCAGTTAAAATAGCTTCCAGACTCACAGTGTACACTTAGGGAGGTCAGTAGACGAAGCCTGACCTGGCTTGAGTAGACTGAGCCAATGATACAGTTTGATATGGTTTTGTAGTCAAACAAAAACCCTAGTTAATTACAGTCTTGCCAAGAGCTTGACTTTGTAATGAGAAGTTGGTGGTAGCACTGCTATTTCCTTGACCTTCTTTCTTGCCTTTTGGTCCATCACACTTTAATGGAGAAGAATAATAGGTTTGTAAAGAGGGATGTAAACCAAAGGAGCTACTATGCCCCAGCCAGTCAGATGTAGCTCACTTCTGAGTAAACTGACTGACTCTAGGGCAATAGGTGAAGATTCTTCTGGGAGAGGAGCTGCTTTGTGATCATCTATTTTTTGCCTCATACTTGCTGTATCTCTTTGGCACACAGATGACTTGTTTCTTCAAGCAGTAGGGAAGAAGGTCAATAATAAATCAGCATGCAGGGGCTCCTTTAAGGTTAGTTCTGCATAAAACACTATGGCAACCTAAGGGCGATTTTAAAATGACGTTTAGCAAAGTAAATGTTACACATCTCAAATTATTGCAATTGCTTCTGTACTCTAAATACACGCTTTGCTAAATTCATTACTAGTTGTCCAGGAAAGCATAGGTATATATTTTTTTTACTGCTTTCCTGATAATGTTCTTTATTGTAAATGCTCATGCTTAATCTAATTTAGCTGGCATCAGGCGATACCAGTTATTAGTATCCCACTGGCACATACTGTGTACCATCTGACTTTAGTTAACCAAGAGTTGTCTTTTCTGTCTGCATCTTTCAAGCCATTTTGCATTTTCCATCCCTGCGTTCAGTACATATGGGATAGTATCTTTAAATTTTACTTCTCTTTGATATCTTTAATCTAAAATGCTTTGCATATATACCAACCATCAACCAAAAACATTGACATGCAGTTAATATACAGTATAGCAACAACAGTTAATTACAGGAAAAAAAACCTTTTTCTGCAACAGAGTATTAGATAAACCAGAGTTGTTTTTCTCTTTATATAGGTTCTTATGCCACCTTCATCGCACAATATTTGAATTCTTTCATAAGCGCATTACATGCTGTAACTAACACCCATCACATTTCCTTTTTTTCTCCTCAGCCTCTCCCTAGAAAGAGAATTCTATATGTAGGATAGGGCTTTGTTGCTGTTGGTTTGATTTATTCTTGTTTTGTCACCAAATAGGCAAACAAAGAATAGCATTTGGAATTTATACAGAAACCATTAAGAAACTATCCCCAGGCATAATACAGCCCTGCTCTTTATTAAATGCTGTCGGTGTGCTTGGTGCTGCACATAGAACACAGGAATGTACAGATATTCTTCTAGAGAGCCCAAGGTTCATTATGCATCTTGCAGTCAGAACACTCAAAGTCTTCCTCCATACAGAAAATATAAAAACCCCATTTCAATATGTGTTATTTATTTAAATCTGAAGGCAAATACTAACAGAAATATCCTAGGAGATTGATACAATTCAAAGCATGTTATGTATGGGTTTCGTGTTCAACTTGCAAGTAATTTGTAAAGCCAAAGTCAGTCTTGACTATGAAACATTGTATCACTGTGATTGGAATCAATAGTTCTCGCACTGTCATTTGTCACATATTTACAAGCCTGAAAAATAGTTCATTTTGTCCTGATCCCATAACTCAAAAGATTGAATCAGAACCCTGGAGGGATCTGCAAGTGCAACACATTCATTACTGGTCACTAGTCTTTGGTGATGCTACAATCATAGCCACACCAAAACCAGAATACAAGTCCATATTAAAACACAATGTACTGGGCACTCCCAGATTTATTTTCTGCTCAAAATAATTAAAAACATCTTGGTAAATTCCACAAACCTCCCTTCCATCACCCCAACCACACACTAATGTAATGAGACATCTTATTTTTGTTGCAAGTTATTTTAGGATGGTGTAAAGGAACAATACAACTAGTGATATTATCTTACCAGGTTACTGAAAGCAAAATTGGAAGTGCCTAAAGGAAAAGCACAGTGTGTGCATATGCATACATGTACACAGGTGTGCTCTTCCACTGTAATAATGGGCTAATGCACCTTGCAGTGTTACACTGTTTCCAGATTTTCCAGCTGCATTTTATATTTCCTATAATTGTCTATAGAAATGAACCAGATAATTATTTTATTTAGTTATAGGCAAATATAGGATAAGATCATATCTGAGATTGGAATCTGATTGAGCGTGTTCATATGGTCTTCAGTCACCATTCTCAGAAGCAAATTGCCTGAAAGCTGTGGTCATTTACTTTTCACTATCATAGTCAAAATGCCCTTTTGCAAACTGTATATTTTTAAAGCATACAAGAGTTTAAGGCCACTGTTTCTCAATTAATATGTATTGGAAGCAAATACTGGAAATGGTTGGAATCACTTAAATCTCATGTATTTCAAAATACAGTAACCAAAGTCCATGCAAGAGAACTGTTTCTCCAAACTGTCTTAGAAAAGGCTTTGATATCTAAGAAAATGTGGAGCCTATGGTTAAGTGATATAAATTTATATGGCCCCATTGAATTGGTTAATACCAGCCCAGGATATGGGCTGGTATTAACTAATTCAATATATATATATATCCTGTCTTAATACCAGCCAAGAATCTGACCTTGTGTATATATGAGGACGTGACTTTGAAACCACTACAGTGTTTTCTAACTATTGTCTTAAAGTTGTTTGTGAATTCAGTTGTAACCATCATCCTGGTTTTTAAACTTTATTTGTTATAGTTGAGGAGCTACATAAAACATATAACATTTTTACAGTATACTATATTCTTGAAGTAGTGTTTCTGTGGGTGAGAGAAAAGGAGGGAAAAACAGGGGAAGGTAAAAAGGAACATTCCAGTTAAAGCTGAAAAAATCTCTCAAAAGGGTTTGCATTCTTCAATGGAAAGATCCACTTAGGCCCTACACCTGCCCAGTCAGGAAAAGGAAAAGTATCGTGATATACATGTCTAATCAAAACTAATCAACATTACTAGAATTTCAGATACAACAAATTGCTCATAACAAATCTATATATTAATAATAATATGGAGGTGTTATTCAGATAATAACTTCAAACACAGTGGATTTAATCTTGTATCATCACAAAGCCTACATATCTCTTAATCAGTGAATTTAAGAGCTCAAGTCAGTGGATTTTGAGCAGTAAAAAGCAATTTAAGTGGTTATTAAACAGTTTACAAAAGCTATTCTTCTCAGACTGGAGAATTTCTATCATAATGGTTTGGTTTTAGAAAGTTATCCCCTCTTTTTCTTTGATTAGGAAGTTTCAGTTTGAACTGCATATGGCAGTGGTAGAACAGAATGAGTTAAACTTTTTTTTTTCTTTTTTCAGGTTTGTTTCCAATCTTATTAAACTTGTGGGAATTTGAAAATAGCACTAAGTGCTATGTACACACATACAGTTTATTTCTCTAACCTCAGAAACATTTGCTTGAGGTTACCCAGTGTCCTAGTCTCATTGCTATTGCTGTGGCTTCTCTGAAAGATGGTATACATAAGATGTCTTTGACTCAAATCTTTCTTCATTGTTTTCAAGCACAATCAACACCTGCAAGAAACATTTTTTTCTTTTAAAAAAGTTGAGATACCTATTATTTTCAGATGCAAAGGTGCTTCATTTTTTTTCAAGGATGGGATGGATATTTGCTGGATCTACTCCCTTTTATGCTCTGCATTGACATTAGCAAGCTTTGTCACAGATATGGGTTCTTCTTGGTTGAAAATGTTTAGGTCCAAAATCTGGTCCCTGTTTATTAGAGTTTATCTCACTTGATCTAAAGACCCAACATAAGGTCTATTCACTGCTTAATTCCCACCATTGTGCTGATCATCAGTATCCAGAATCCAAAGAAACATACTTAGTTTGAGTTCTGTTTAATGACAATTTATTTGCTACTTCAAACCAAATTTGTGCATATCTCTCAGGATAAAAACATTCATTACACTTAGGCATTAGCCAGTCACATTAATAAGGTTAAGAGCCTGTAAGCTTTTCATAATCATTTCTAGTGTTAATCTACAGACTTCTTAATTCTTCATCTGCCACCCCTAGGATTCTGATCACTGTTTAAGTAAATCTTCACCATCTTCATTTGTGAAGCCAGATGCAAAATAATTGTTTAATATCACTGAGGATTTTTTATCCTGACCTTTAACCATTGCTAGGGTATCACCCTGAGAAGGATGAAGATTTTCTTTTGACATTTGTCTCCTGAGTATATATAGTATACAACTGTATTTTTAACCAAAAGCCAAGATGATTTACACTATTTAACACTAATTATTCATTATTATTTCTAAATGTCATACTTGCTTTAGCTTTTTATAAACTGTCTCTTTACTGACACAAAAGATAAAGCACCACAACTTTTTGTAACACACAAGAAATCCACATGAGCAAAATAATCATAATCAAAAGGATGAAGTCATTACAGCCAAAAAGTTTGGTAACAAGCAAACACTCTCTCCAGGTTTTTTTTCTTCCTTTAACTATGCTCTATGCATTGTGTCTTGCCTTTGTAAACTTCATTATTTGTAGGTTAACATTTTATGGAATTGCTTAGCATTGAGATTCAGGTCTATTGTACTACACAAGTACCAGATGAAATTTAAGTATATAGAGATGGATTGCTGAATTAATATGTATATATTGTGTATTTTATGCACAAAACTTACCCATATAATCTGCTCTCTTCAAGTAGTCAGACGAACAGATGTCACGTGAAACTCTTACTTCAAAAGAATATTTTCATGTGAGGTACAATGGAAGAGCGAGAAGTATTTTGTCTATCTTTTTTGTTCCATAAACTTGTCATTGTTCTTGTTTATTGTGGTTCCTAGTGTACACATGAATTTTTCCCAATGGTTTGTAATCAATGTTCATTTCGAGAAATAGTGCCCATCAGTCCTACTTAGATCTTTCTACTGCATTAATAACTTCTCTATTATAGCACACACAAAATCTTTATCATTTGAACAACATGCCTTTTTCCTTCTACTTCTTGCATCTCTTTGTAGCCAACAGTCTGCTCATTGTCCATCCTTGCTACTGCTTCAGTAAACACATTGTTACTGAGCTGTGGTTGAGGTTTCTCTGCAGAATGAATGGCTGATAGGAGTCACAGAAAGCCTTGCTGCTTACTGGTGTTGGGCCATGCTAGCTCTTAGATGGACAGCTAGCTCAGTAGAACCTTTCTTACATAAGGAAGATCATGGGAGATGGCAGAACAATTATCTTTATCAGATCTAGTTCTAATGAGCATGCCTTGTAAAACTGCAAAAGTGGGATCCTGGCAAGAAAAGCAGTTTTCAGCTCTGGAAAAGTATTGTTGTACATGTGTTTTTCAAAAGCAGTCATTTTTTGATTGGGCAGCACCTTTTCACAGAGCTTTGTTTCCATCTGTTAAGGAGCTGCTGCATCTGCACCAGGCATTCACTTCTCACGTGGCACAGTATGCAAGCACTGCTGTTTTCATTTTTCTCCTGGTGCTTGGGCAGTAATGCTGAGCCTCCAAGGGTTTGTCAAGTGGAGGTGATGCAGACCCCCATTTAGGTCTCTAGGCATTTTACCCCATCAAGGGGAACAGAAGTCCAAGATAAACAGAAACAGAACATTTCTGTGCTTTGATACTCCATCCTCAGCACAATATTCACTTTTCTAGGCTTTGCAGGGCACAGAGAAACCTTTTCACTGCACCTGCACCTACGCAAGCCTGCCAGCCAAAATGAGCATCTTTTGCTAGGGCTTGCTTTCTACAAGGAGCAGATGACCTCCCCACAGTGAAAGCTAAAAGAAAAAAAAAATACTCTCCTTCCCAACCAGCCCCAAACTGATCTACCCTTCCCTTTTTATTTCCTCCCTTGAAACCTGACACTAGCTTCAGGTGTTGTAAGGAGTGGCTGATTAGATCCCCCAAGCTGCTCATTAACTCTTTCCTGACTGCCTGGGGTTTATAGGCCCCACAGAGAGGTGTGAATGTATTCAGATAAACCAACAGTGCCCTCAAGCTTGTACTAAGGTTTGAAATATACCTCTTGAAGGGGCTGGAGAGAGAATTTGTGTGGTGAATAGGATGCTAAAAAGGTGCAGCAACAATCTTATTGCTTGCATTATGATAATCAGTCAAATTCCACAGTGAACAAGATTATTGAGGCATTTTAATATCCTCAAAGGGTATTCTGTAATGATTTAGATTTACTTTCAAATCCCAGCATTAAATCCCTTTTAGTACTGATAAAATTAACAAACAGACTAATATTTCATCCACTTTAAACTAGTGAATTACCTGCTTATCGTGTGCCATAGCTAGATGGATATGCTCATTACTTTGGCCATAGCATCTTACTTGAAAGGTAAAAGGATCTCAGATTGCTTAGCAGTAATCAGTAATATGATTTAAAAACCTATCTTCTCATCAAATTTGAACAGATTCTGGGGCTTTGGTTTGACCCATCTCAAAGATAAGGCTGGGATCTTTTGCACAATTTGAATCCAGGTGTAGGTAAAGTGTTTGAAACAGGGTCCTTAGATCCAGAATTTCAGCTGGGGACCTACTGAACTTTCAGAAATAACTATGTGATTTAATCTGAGTGTATCCACCTCTGGAAACATGTTACCCAAGCCTGAAATTCATAATATGGTAGTTCAGCACTTTCTGAAAATCACTATTGTCATCAGCTCCTGTCTTCTTTACATAGTTCCTTAAAATCCATTTATTCCAAAAATACCACTCACATTGTTTTCCCCACCAATGACTTCCCCATACTCTTCCTTTTCTAAATAGCAGCTGCATGTCATGTCTGCGGTCCTTCTACCCCCTGCCCTACAACATGCCAAGGTTTTGCCTTTGTATAAATTCACACCTGTTCAATCAAGTCTTTTGCATTATCTGGCTCAATTAACCCAGCTATAGCAGCATGTTTTAGAGATTATTGCTATAATATTAGCAAGTCCTGTGCTGGAAAAGAGAAGAAAATCACCAGACTAATATATATATTGTCACCAGGGAAAATGAATCAGCTTAATGATGGCAAAAGTAAGGTAAACTTTTTGAGGTAATCTTGAGGTAAACTTTTATATTTGCCTTATGAAAAATGAGTTCCTCCATCTTTGCTAAACATTTGACTTTTCAAATATGCTAATGAGGGATTTATGTTGCATTTACAGTTTATATTGAGAATATTTAGCAAGCACAACCATCTCAGTCAGGAATTTTTTCTGCTATGGATTATTTTCAAGCTACAAAAATTTGTTTCACCTTTCTTGAAGGAGTAAAGTTTTTTAAAGTATCATTTGTTCTCATTATAGGATGATATGAGCAGCTGTTGTAAAGCCATTATCAGAATTGCTCACGACGATTTCTGGTGTATTCTTTGAATACTCAAAACTCATTTCCCACAGATTTTTCCTTCTAATGTGGGATGACTCAGAAATAAACAAAGTAAGTGAAGGTCTGAAATGCTTAAGCAGCATCTGATCTCATGGCATTGGGTTAATTCAGATGGAGCTTAAAACCAGTGCTGCCCTTCCACATGTAAACACACATCTGCCATCCATTTTGGACACAGCGATGCATGGATGGACACCTCTTCGATTACAAATAACTTCCCATAAATGGGTACAAAGTTCTAGATATCAGCCAAGCAGCATCCAAACATGGCACCTGCCTGATTTCTTTTCCTGCTGTAGATTGTAGCTTCCCTAACTTCTTCCAGAATGTTCTGTGAGAGTTTGCATAGGAGTTTCCTATGCAAGAACAATTCTGGAGCCTAATAGGGAGCTCTGACCGTCTTGATGTATGTGAATGGACCTTTATCTTTTATCTAAATATAAGTTGCCTGGATAATCCATCAGATCTCAAATGGTTGACAGCTATGCAGCCAGCAAGCCAAAAGCAATTTTTGAGTAAGAAAGATGCATTTCTTATCTTAATTTTTCTTGGTGTCGCCCTTAATTTCCTTGTGCTAGCTCTTGCCATGACTTCCTGTGCTGCACTTCGAAGATCTCACACTGTGTTCGATGGTGGCATCAGAGGCAAAGTTGTGTAGGGCCCTGCTATTTGCTGAGCAATAACAAGGAATTCCTACAGCTCTTTAGGTTCCATTTCCAAAAAAGTATGCAGTGTCACAACACAGGATCCTATCGTAATGTAACAGCACTCCCCAAATTCCCAGCCACTGCTGCCAAAGTGTGAATTTTGAATTAGCAAGTTAAATTAAAGAGATACGCGTAAACAAGAAAGCATTCTCTTTGCATTTTGGTAGCAGGAGAGCAGATGGTGAGGTGCAGGAATGTCAGAGCTTACAAAGAATGCAATTATTCTTCCTACGTAGTGCAGCAGGGAAAAAAATTACAGAGGAAAGCAAGCAGCTGTGTTCTCCAAAGCATCAACAGTAACCTTTATGAGGATGAACCCATAACACCTGGGAAAGCAAAGCAGGTGCTCAGCCTCCTGATCACCACTTTATCACTCAGTATTTTGAAATACGGAGGTATGCGACAGGTGACAAATTTAAGCCAAAAGGCTACTGATCACCAATGGAAAAAGAAAGATGCAATTCTCCCCACAGGAGGGAGGGGCAGAGAAATACAGAGAAGGAAACTTCTTGCATTCCCCCCAGCGTGGACACTTTTCAAAATTACAGGTTAAAGCAGGCAGCGCTCTAGCGATTAGAGCAGAGAACTGGGAGTTAGAACTAAGTCCATTTATGGCACTGTCACTGGCTTATCATTGATCCTGGCCCTGTAGTGAAACCCCACTGAGCCTCGCTTTACCCATCAATAAAATGGAGTGTTATAAAGCTTCAGTAGCTAATGCTTATAAATTGGATTGAGATAAAGGGCTCTACGAAAAAAAGAACTAAACAAAAGTTATATAAAAGGAGAATATTAAGATACTAATAAACCCTGTGACAGGAACAAAATCAATGGTAACAAAAAAGGAGAGAAAAACCTGCACTATCCCATAAACATTTTTCCTCCTCATTGGACCCTTACTTCTGCAGTTTCTAAGACTATCATAATTACAAACAGATTCTAGCCTTGTTTCATACCTATGAGGTTGGGAAATATAATTGCTACCTAACAATGGGTAACAAAGGCACACAGTAGATCAGGGGTGGGCAATTATTTGGGCTGAGGAGCCCCACAGGGAGTTTTAATGAGGTGTCATGGGCAGGGTCAGCATTCCCACGCTTCCACAGCAACAATTCACCAACCAAAACTTCTTATGTGGGATGGAGCTGCAGCAGGTAGGGAATGGTGTTCAGGTGTAAGAGGGGCAGGCAGAGCCGGGATTATGGGGCAGGGTTGTAGGGTGGCCCCTTCCCTGTGGCAGATGTGTTGGGGGTGGGGGTGGCGTGGGAGTGTGCACACATGTATGGGGGTGCTGCCTGGGCGCTAGATCCTGGGAGCTGGCTGGGGGTGAAGGGAGGGAGGGGGCAGGGGTATGCGCAGCACAGCTTGCCCAGGCAGTGTGATCTGTGAATGCCCCTGTGATGCCCTGCATGGCAGCCCATACCACACTGCACTCCAGCCCATACCTGCCAGCGCAGCCCTGGCCAGCGCACACTGCTTATTGGCAGGACTGCTCCTGATGTGGCCTGCTTGGCTCCCCTCACGTCCAGCAGTGGCTCCTCCTCCTGCTCCTGCTGTGCCGCTTAGGGCTGGGAGGAAGCTTCACACAGGTGGCTCTGGCTCCAGCTTCTGGCTGTCTTCTACCCACTCCACCCACCTGGTGCGGTCAGCCAAGTGGGTAGAAGGCAACTGGGAGCTGGAGTCGGAGCTCCGTGCATTGGAGCAAGAACTGCCCAGCTGCAGCTTCCTCCTGGCCAGGAGTGGCACAGTGGGAGGAACAGCTGGAGGGAAGGGGAGCTGAGCAGCACGTGGATGGCTGCAGGTGTACTGGGAACAGCCCTGCGGGAAATTGTGCATGCTGGCCGGGCATGGGCTGGAGTGAAGTGCAGGCTGCTCCAGGCAGAGTTCAGCCTCATGTGAAGTGCCCTGAGGGCAGCTGAGGACCAGATTCAATTGATTGGCAGGCACCCCTCTACAGGCCAGTTCCAATCAATTGGCAGGGAGATTTGGTCTGTGGGCTGTATTTTGCCTACCCCTGCAGCAGATCAAATGATTTGCTTGCAGTCACACTTGCAGGTCACAAGTCTGTGACCTGGCCAATATTTGAATCTAGGTCTTTTGCATCTCAACCCAATGGGTTCTTCACAAGACCCACCCTCCTAAACCCTTGGAGAGGAAAGAATCTAGGACACCTGCCTTTCCTCTGCTTTGCTGCACCCTATTATGGTTTCTATTTCTTGTGCTTTACTGTCATACTGCATGCTATCACGCATTTCACAATATAGCAAGAGAACGGAGAGCTTAATTTATGACATTCTGGGCCTCAGGTGACCTAGTCTCTCCAGGCTTATAAAGCACTGTTAGAAATTTATAAATAGCCACAATTTTAACTTGTGTTGTTGGCAATCTGCTGCTGCACTTGTCTATCTGAATTGGTAATTTTGGGAATGGCATGCCTTACTTATTACTTATGAGCAGAAGCATAACCGAGCAGCTTGGCCCCTGGGCAGCAGTGAGGAACAGGACAGTGACAGCTCCCGAGCACCAGTGCCCATGGTGTGGCCATCCAGCAGCAGCAGCAGTGGCGCCTGTTATTATTCTTTCCTCCCCCCACAAAAGTTGGCACTGGACGCTGCTGTCCCAGTTGCCCAGACTTAGCTGTGCTATTGCTTTTGGGACTTAAATGCTGACCTGTGCAGAAGCTAGGGGAGGTTAAATCAGGCAAAAAATGCTGGGCCCAATCTAAATTAGTTCACCTGAGGAGGTGAGGAGGTGAATTAACTTAGACTGGAAATGGGTTAAGGTCATCAGTCGAACATCTGCATGTGTTCAGAGTGCAGTGTCAGGGCTAGAAAAGCCCAGCTGCTTGCCCCAGCCCCAGGGCTGTACTCTTCCCTACCTCTACCACCCTGACTGGGCTATTTTTGGCTCCCTTCCGGAAGACCCACCAGCCTCCCAATCCTGCCAGCCCTCCCCATGGACTCACCAACCCCCTGATTCTGCCCTTCCCTCCCTCCACCCCTGAGTTACTTACAATGGGTTCCCTGCATGATGCCTGGCGCTAGGGAACATCTGCACTCTCTGCTCCTGATCTACGATCACACAGCTTAAAGCAAGCTGTGTGATTGTGACAGGGTGTGCTGAAGGGCTGCACAAACCCTATGAAGCACTGTGCTCCTCAGTCCTAGTACAGTGCTTCAAGGGATATGATACAGTTGAGCTGAAGACTCGGAGATGTGAAAGAGACCTAAAATCAAGTAGTTGCTTGTAGTCCATTTTTTTCCATTGTGCACATCTACGTGTAACACATGCCCAAAAATAACATTTTCCTTGTATGCACAAATAAGGTCCTCTTGAGGTAACACCGGACACAGAAATGACAGCATATATCTTGCCCCTTGGTCTCTCAGGAAATCATTTAATTTTCTCCATATATGTTCTGAAATGGTTAAATACCCTGACACTGTTTATATGGTGCTTTTCTCTTGACCGTTTATCCCTGAATTATTTGGAAAGTGACTTTCAAATGAATATATTTCAAATGAACAAATAATACAAGTCTATTACCATTGTATATAAATCTCCAACTATCCCAGCCTGAAAGTTACTCAGAAATTAATGGGTAGATTTCACTTTCAGTCTATCATATACAATTTCTGGAGCTCTCTCTACATATTTTGTGGTGGAAAACAATAATTTTAAAGGTCTGAAATACTCAAAAATCTGTCTATTTGCTTCTGCTTCTTGAAACTAAAGCAAACACCCCCTCTCATGCAAAGGCAGATAATTTTTTTTCTGGTTAAATATTTTTTACTGAAAGATACAGCTCAGTTTCACCAATGTACTCCATGAATCTGTGTTCATTTCAGCAAATTGTTTAAGCTAAAATAAACTATTACAATCCCAAAATAAAAGATATCCAAATTCAAAATAAACTGATAAAATAAATTTAGAAAAGACTACATATTTTGCTAAAATATTTTTAAATGAAGCTTTTTCATTTTTTATTTTAAACAATATTTCATTTTGAAATTTACTTTTAATTTTATGTTATAAAAATAAAATATTTTAACAAAACGTAACACATTTCACTTCAGATTAAACAAAGGCCATTTGCATGTGCAGAAAAATGGCAGGTATCTGCAAGTATCTGCAAGCCTTCTAAGCTGAACAATGAGGTGTCATTCAGCAGGTTTTAACACTCATTTAGAAAAACATATATGGTACAGTTTTTTTTCCTCATCCCACGACTTGCTTCTCTATTTCTAAACTATGATTATGTGACGCTTCAGTGTACTAACTCAGTCTTGGGCCATTTCTAAATAGGAACTGCCAGACATGCCAAATTGTGGCAATTATGTGATGGTTTTGTGATGTGGACCATTGCCCATTTGGGACTTGGCTTTGACAACCAAACTGATTTAACTTAGGACCTCAAGGATGGATTGTGCAAGGGCTACAGGCTCAAAGGCCACTGCTGTTACAACAGTTTATTCTATTATAAACGCAAATACAGGTTGGAAGTCTTTAGTATCTTCTTAGGGTTGATTTATAGATGACAAATATCTAGAACATCATAATTATTTTATTTGCTCAGATTTAGAGATGATAAATTGACCATTTTAATTTTAATTTTTTGCTGTAGGACCCCAATGGAAAATAAACATGGACATATGGGGCAATACATCTATCACTTACCCTTTTTAACTAGCAGGACCAAATAATGGAGTCCTGTTCTTCTTTTCAAATACATTTGCACAAAACATGAGTGTCATAGAGCTCAGACATGGATTGCTTTGACAGATGCCCCACATAGAATGCATATTGGGATTTCTAGTTTGTCACATATGTTTAATTTAATTACAATTAATGAATTACAATTTACCCTAAGGGAAAACTGGCTTTCCTTGCCAAAGAGGTGTTTAGTGGATAGCATTCAAATTCATGACCTAGACCTCAAATTAACAGGCTGTCCATTAAGAATGCATGAGTGGCTTTAAAGACTGCATTTATCTGTTATGGTCCCTTAAATCCCTTGTGATGTCTTAAAGAAGACAATCAAAACGGTAAAATACTATGAATGGAGCTTCCAATGTTACTTTGGATACTAGGTTTTTTCACTGCAGAATATATTGAGTACTATTGGGTTACAGGCCAGAAAGAGCTTTTCAGTTAACTCACAGAGGAGCAAGGGCTTCCTTCCTTAATCCTATTCTGCTAACAACTCAACTCCCTTAAATCCCAATGCCTCTTTGGAGGCAGGAAATAAAATACTAGGACTTAAACTAAGTTAATTATTAGTTATGCACTCCCTTAATATCTTATGGAGCAAAAAACTATGCAAGTGTTTGAAACAGGAAAAGCAGGCTAGAATACTGTAAAACGGGTTCTTTAAACTTTCTGACCCAGTCCTCTTATTCTAGTCATTATTTTTTCTTTCTGTGAAACTCAGGAAGTTAAGCCTGACTTTCCTTACAGGGATTAGATATCAGTGTCTCTGCCCTATCTCTCAGTCAAGTGGGTGAAGCATTTATAATTGGAAAGTGTGGTACAGCTGAATTGTTCTGGTATCTGGAAGAAGAATTATGAATTGCTGTAGGACTACTATGTATGGGCTGAGGGACAGGTCATGTCATAAGCACTTTGGCCGTGCTGGGAAAGTGAGGAATGGTGTCTTCCTGATAGGATTTATGGAAGAAACAGAAACTCAGCAGATACCTTGTGCCAAGTGTATGTCCACTGTCCTCTACCTTTAGATCACAGGACCATAGAGAAGTAGGTCTGGAAGGGACCTCCAAAAGTCATTTAGTCCAACTCCACTGCCTGAGGCAGGATCTTTTCTATCCCAACTGTCCTATATCACCATAATCTAAACTGTACATCAGACTACCGCCAACCCTGACAGAACACAGATCTAACACCCTAACTTTCCACAGGTAAAGTTGGGGAACCACAACAACCAACATCCTGCTTCTATTAAATATTGTCAATATATGCTCAAGAGGTCCCAGGTAAAGGGCCAGGCCACCCTGCTACAGAGGAGGGCAACCCCCCCCACAGTACATACCTGACTATGAGGTAAAATTCCTTTCTAACCTCAAATATGGCAATCGGTCTGACCCTGAGTGGAGGAGTGAAACCTTCTAGCCAGGAACCTCCGGCTCTTCTCCCAGCCAGAGCATTGGCACACCCTAGTCAAAGTCTCCAGCCTTGGCTATAGCCAACACCCAATGCCTATGAGAAAGGCTTAAAAACACCCTGACACCTTGAAAGGTGGGGGGAGGGGAGCAGGTTAGCAAAGCCCAGAAGCATGGGAAATACCCATAGAAGAACACAGGCATAGCTACACCTAGATCATCCTTGACCAGTGCCTCTCCAACCTCTTCTTGAGCACCTTCATGATGGCAAGTCCACAGCTTCCGTAGGCAGTATATTCCACTGCCTCACTATTCCAACTATAAAGAAGTTTTTTCCAGATATCCCACCTAAACTTACTCTGCTTCAACTTAAAGCCATTGATCTGCATCATCCTATCTACAATGAGAGAGAAAAGGTGCCTTCCTTTTTCTGTATGTCAGCCCTTGAAGTATTTGAAGACTGCTATCATGTCTTCTTAAGCACCTTTTCCCCAAGCTGAACATTCCTAGCTCCATCAGCCTCTCCTCATATGACTTGCTTTCCAAGTCCATTATCACCTTTGTTGCCCGCCTCTGGACCCTCTCTAACTTCTCCATGCCCTTTTTAAAATGTGGAGCACAGAACTGCAGATAGTACTCCACATGAGGCCTAACCAGTGTTGAGTAGCGAGGCACTATCACCTCCCATGTCTTGCACCTAATGTGGCCCTCCAAGCTGTTTTCTGAGGCCCAAGGTGCTGTGATGGGAAACGGAAGTAAACACTGTACTTTTGTTTTGGGGTGGGGTGGGGGGAAATGTGATACTGCTTCCTGTGAGGTCTTTGAATATAGCTCACTGGCTCACTGGGTGATAAAAAGTTCATGATCTGGCCCCACATTCAAAAAAGTTGGACACCCCTGACCTAATGCTTCTATTGATGCATCCCAAAACTGCATTCACCTTTTGTGCAGCTAGGTGTAGGGGTTTCTGGGAAACTGCACCTCAAAATCTTGAAAGCAAAACTCATGTCACATGTGTGTTAAGGCACAGAAAGGTGAAACCTGCAGGCTTGGTGGCTCCTGCTGAGGCCATGAAGCTGGCCAGCTTTCAAGGAGATAGGTGAAGGAGGTTCTGGGAAACTGCACCTCAGGCTGCTGACAAGCAAAATTCATGACATGTGTGACTTTGTGTATGTGTGTTAAGGCACAGCAGGGTAAAAACTGCAGAGATCCTAGCTCCTGCTGAGGCCATGAAGCCTGCCAAGTTTCAAGGAGATAGGTGCAGGGGTTTCTGGGAAGCCGCACTTCAAACTGTTCAGAGCAAGACTTGTGTCACTTTAAATGTGAAGGCACAGAGAAAACTCAGGTTCAAACAATGCTTTTTATGCAGTTTTTCCATACCCCCCCAAGCACTGGGACTGGAAGGGACCTCAGGGAAGGATGACAGTCACTGGCCAATTACACAGTCAATATGAGAGCAGTCCTTCTCTCCTCTTCCCCCTCCCTCTCCTTAGTTTCTCCTCAGCTGCAAGCAAGCCCAGGTTTCAAACTCGAAATGTTTAGAAACTTTCAAAACATTTCAGCTGCCCTGGTTTCATTTCGAGGCTGTTTTGAAGCCTTTCATGTCATTTCAATTTTGCTGTTTCGAGCTCTAAACAAGTTGAAACAGTGTCGAAATGAATCAGCCGGCAAAATTTTGTACAGCCCTAGCTGATAGGTAGCAGAAGTACCAATTAGAAAATACAAATTTTGATTATTGGCTTTTACAGGAGAGGTTTACACTGCTGACTATTCATGGAGTTCTAGGTGCTTGAATAAAACAGAAGCAAAGTGGCTTCAATGTAAGGAATGAAAATATCGGTCAGCTGCTGACAGTGCTGCACTTTGCATTTCTCTGATTGAACATTCACAGCCTCTGCTACTCCAGTCTAATAAACATCTGCAAAAAACTGTCATCTATTTGTACTTTACAGTTTGGAAATCATGCAGGAGACAGAGACCTTTCTAACACTGGACAGAACATTTACAAGACCAGAACATATATTTCCAGTTACATTGAGAAAGCATTCTTAGTTTATTCTTACTGTTTTAAGGGTATAGGATGATTCTGCTTTAATGCTTCCTTTTTTAGAAGCATGACTAAGACAATACCAGTTTTAAAAATAGTTCCATTGACTCCATTGTGTGTAATTATAAAAGACAGTTGAAGAACTAGTTTCTTTGCTAAGGTGGCACAACTAAGGCATAGAGAATTGCTATGACAAAGTATCTGAAAATTAAGATGATATAGGGGAAATCCCTTGATGGTGTAAAGCAGCCTAGCTGGGAGTATGTCATCGTTTGCTAGAGCAGATAAGGACAAGAGGAAGAGCTGTAGGAATATGCTACGATGTAGTGATCAGTGGACGTTAGAGCAGTCCACAGGGGATATTCTAGTGAGTATAAATAGGGAATATTCTAGTGAACATAATGTCAGAGTCTTTAAGCCTGGTCTAAATTATGCAGTGGGACAGTTCAGCCTATGGTCGTCAGGTCTAGGTCTGAGGGAGTAGAAAAATGGTTTAGAGCACATGCGCCTTGTGCAGACTAAGGGGGTCAAGCCATATTTTTATAGCATTTTAACAACATTAATTTGTATGTACTCTTTTATCAAACATACATGTAGCTGCAAACACACTTCTGTAATTTATATACAATGATTATATACAGCATACACACACATACACACCCTGGTATCCTTAAATGCTCTACATAACAGCTAATTCACAGATTAGGACAGAGAACTGACACACAAGTAATCCACTCAGTATAATTCATAGGTATTTATGACATTTCTAGAGTGCACTGTGACTGAAGCAAGTGATAAATGTAGAATAAATGTACATGAAACATAATATGCCTACTTATTCCAGCTATGAAGTTGATCCTATATTGTAGCAAAAGATAAAATACCTCAGAAAATACATAAAGATATTATTTTACTAATATTTAAGGTCCTTTTACCCTGATTTCTTATGAATTGTTTTCTAAACTAGAGCTTAAACGTGCAACTCAGATGCATTAAGGCCTAATTCCCCCCCCAAAATAAAAGGTCTTTTATTTCAGGTACCTCAATTTTTAAGTGCTCAATCTGAACACACTAAACATGAAACGGTAATCACTCATAATTCCCATCAAGTTTCAGTTGGAGTTATGGGTATCCAGGTTTCTGAAAATCAAGGCTGTGGTGTTTCAGGCTGAGAATCTGAATCCCAAACATTCCGTCTTAAATGCCTCTTTAAAATGATGGGCTCACAATGAAATTCCTTCTGGACAGGGACTCTCACCTTCTTGGAGAGTAACTAGTCTACGTTTTATTCTATATACATGAAAAGCAATAACAACAAACACTACCACCACCACCACAGAAGTGTAATCTCTTATCCTAAGGAACCTGGAAGGTACTTAGAGAACAGTATACTTCAAACATAGACAGAGATCTTTAAGGTCTTCACCAAACAAAAATATCTGAGTTTTAGAAGTCCATCAAAAGTCTGGGGTAAGAAATATCCAGTTGGGAAGCTGCTGAATATTTGGGACTAGAGGACATATGGTTTATAGGGTATAGTAATGTGGATATCCTTATTCCTTCTATACATATTGAAATCCTACATTAAGGAACAGGACAGTTTGTGAACTCTTGCGTAATGAAAATTCAACTTGTATACAAGAACCTCCTTTGCTATGAACTCATAAATGTATACCCTAGGCACCTGGGTTTGGAGAAATGTTCCAAGAAAGCTTGGGTTAACTGCTTGCCTCAGACCTCCACTAAGCTGTAAATGTCTGCATGGGATCCCTTTCTATTTCGATAGCTGAGAGATAAGTTTTCTTCTATAAATATTAGCTTGTCAAACTGTGTTATGTCTTATAATGTTCTATCAGATTGGCATTCCCCATAACAGAGTGTATGTAACAGCATATGCCAATACCACAAAAATAAAGTAGCATAACTTTGTGAATAAAGTGAAGAGATGGTAAGTTCATTTTCAGCCTAGATACCTGTTTGCCAGTATCTTCAGGAGAATAAGATTCAAACACAACAGCAAATGTAACTCATGTTCCCCAAACTGGCAAACTCCTTGTTTTACCAGCTATCTAAATTGTTTTGTTGCTGTTCATAACAGCTGCTGTGTGTACTTCACTGTGGTTTGTGGCTATTTTCAATCACTGTAATATTTGCAGAATACTTTCAAGGAATGTATGTTGTGTAGTTCCCAGCAGAACAAACTGTCATTGGAGAGGCATCCTCCAGGTTACGTATTTTGGATGAATGTATAAATGACATGCATTCTGTGTCCAATACAAATGAGATTAATTTGAGAAGCAGTAAAGGGCAGGTTCTGAATTGCTCAGCCAGTTGTTTAGGAAATGCTGTCTTATTTAGCATGCAGAGATCATTCTGCACATCAAAGAATGTGCATTTTAAACCACTTTCCGCAGGAAGAAAGGCTAACACTCCTCTGAGAAATACCCTCTCTCATATTGAAAGGTAACTGCTGAGTTTAACAAGTTATTCAAGACTAAACTGATCACCTACAAAATAAAATTGGGCTTCAGAGTTCTAAGAGGAGCTCAGTTTGCCTAGTTCAGTACCGAGGATGCTTTTCTCACATCAACTTTTATTTTCTTCAGATTTAACTTGCTGATACATTCAGGTCAGATGGATTTTTATTCCTCCACTTTCCTGGATTCAAAGATCACATTTTTAAGGACAAATATTTATGTTTAGTTGGAAATTAGAAAGATGACCTTCACTGGACTTTTTCCAGTGGTTTTCAGACTAACTGCTGAGTACCTGACAAATGAGGCAGTGAAGTCCTTCCATATTCTGTTTGGGGTCTATTGGCTGAGGAACTCTTGGTCATCCTACCTGCCTGACGTCTAGGATCATGATGAATTGTCTCCAACTCTAGCCTCAGATTGTTTTTTAACATTTAATTTAGTTTCTTCCTGTGCTTGGATGAACATGGCCATGTTATGGATTTCTGCTCTAATGTACACCAGCAGGTTGGAAGAACAAGCCTCAGCAAGCTGTGGAAATTAGAGAGGCTGGATCAATAGTCAAGGTCATGACCCTGGCTCTGATTTTGTACACTGTCCTGAGATTTTCTCCTCTTAAAAGCCTCTGACTGCTTCTAATGTGAATCTAAGTGTATAGTGAGAAAGGAATTCTTAGCAATCCACCCCCAAAAAGGATAGGTGTAGCCATATCCTCTTACCTTTTGAATCTTGCATACAGGGCAGTCTCAAAATGCAAATCTCTGCATTTGATCTAAAATGCAGCTTATTGTACATTGCTCCAAGCAAACTTTTTGATGGAGGGATAGGACAGAGTACGTGGTAGTAAAACCCTTTGTCATCTAGCCCAATAAAAACATACACAGAGAAAGACAGTAAGCTAAACATTGCTAAAAAAAAATAAGCCTACACCCATATTAAAAGCTGCATCACATTTTATTTAAAACATGATTCAGAATTGTCCTATCATCTGAATGGCATAAAGGTTTCATTTCACAAGCATACATTGGATATTACAGGTAGAAAACAATATCATAAAGTGTTGTAATAAAGCAACCAAGATGCTACATCATTTCTTTTGCCTGCCTATGCTGCAGATAGAGTTCTGAATTTTCAAATACACAACAATAATGCAATAAGGCATATTTTGGAATGGGCAGTAATTTTCCCTTACAGAGCATAGTCAGCCAGAGACTTAGGACTTTTAAAAAAGGAATGCAGATTGTCAGTATACTTAATATATCAAAACTGTAGGACATAAATGCAATAAATAAATAAATAAACCCCCCCCCCCCGTAATACAGATAAATTGTTATATGCACTAAAACCCAGCTCAGGATGGAGTCAATAAAATAAACAATTCAGTTTCCCAAAGAGATGAGCAAAAGAATTTCTCACATATAGAAACAACCTTTTTGTTGTTTTGGTGAAAGAGTGAAAAAATCACTTTTCACCTGCCCCTTGTTTGTGATTTTCACTTAGCAGAATGGAAAGCTGCACATCACAGCGAAGCGAGGGAGCTGAAGGTCAGTCAGTAAATTCGGCTTGTTGCATCACACTGGCTTGATCTGAATCTGATTTATACAACCAACAGCAGGGTGGCTGCAGAGGCCCTGGAACACACATCTATTGAAAGAAAGAGACACCGCTCAGAGAAGTTTCCCATAACAGGTGAAAATTTTGCGTGTGTAGTGGAATCATTTTGATCTTGTGCCTCTAACAAAGTAGCAGGCTAGGAGTTCATCATGGCCAGATCTAGAATTTTGAAAAGGGGGTGCAGGTGGGGTGGTGTACCATCATATATAACTGTCACAGGGCACTAAGGTGCCTGCTCCTTTAAGGGCAGAAACTGCCTAGGGAAAGAGCCCCAGCAGTCAGTCAGGAACCCCTCAGCTGCAAGTCACCATGGCAGCAGGAATGAGGGAATTAGCCCACACCTGCAGGCATCAGCTGACCAGAAGAGGCAGGGCCTGGGGCACATATAAACCCCAGGGCTGGGACCAGTTCTCTGCCAGCAGTCAAGGAGATAGGAGTTCTCCTAGAGGAAGCTAAGTGAAGAGGCTTGACTGCCCATTCAGCTTCTGGTGAGGTTAGGGGGTTTCAGGAGCTCACCAGATACCCTGGCTTACAAGGCCTGTAGTGCTGGGGAAAGGGTGATTCTTTTAAAGGGACAGAGCACACCCTGAGTGGCTTGCATTATGTTATAGCCCAGGGGCTTGTATTTTGGTTTCTGTTTGTATACTGTAGGATTGGGCTGAGGCTACTGGGGAAGGAGGAGGCCTCATTGGGGGCCCACTGCAGTGAGTGGACCCCAGTGCCAGTGTGGGCATGGTGACAAAGGGGGTGAGTAGACCCCAGTGGTGCAGGGAGAGACAGGGCTGCAGTGAGCCCAGCGATAACCAGAGGCCAAGTTGAACTGAAGTCTCAGAGGGACACTGTGTGAATGCCATCTGCAAGGCTTGGGGTGTGGTAAAGGGGCAGTTTGGAGCCATGCATCTAACCCATAAGGCTGAAGGTGTCCTGAGAGGCATCCATTTTGGTGTGGGACCCAAAAGGGGTCCAAGAACCCAGAGGGTTCAGTGTGGTCCATCAGGACCGTGTCCAAAATACAAACCTGAGGGCAGCCTCCCTAATATATTACAGTGACAGAAAGACATGGAAGGAGAGAAAGAGGGTGCCCATGGGGCAGGATTGGTATGGTCAAGGAGTCCTAGGAGATCACAGCCATTCCTGGGGACCTCATCCTGTGACAATAATACAACACAACTTTTTCTACACTTCAAAAGAAACTAGAAGCTTTACCAAAATGCTAGAGGCCTAGCACTATATTAATCAGTTTAAGACTGAAGCCAAAAACAAGTATGTCTTGTTTGGAATGTGAATTAATTTGCTTTATCATGAATAAAAAACACTAGAAAATAGGTAAAAAAATAATCAAAAGATTTCTTTTTCATTGTGGAGCATCTTGACACTGCATCTAATACTTCAATAAAAGTTATTTCCACATCTGAGTTAATGCTCACCTGAGTTAACATTTACACATCTGGGTTAATGTTTTTAATGAGAGTTACGGAAGTAAGGATAGCTTGATTAGTGGAACATCAAGGCCATTAGATAGGAGGGGGTCATTGACACTTGTGGAATGGGGAGTTTAGAAGGAATCAGATAGATTATAATGAACCATTAAATCAATTGACTCCTTTACTGCTGCCTGAATAGAAATACTGCTGTCACTACCAGGCAGTTGGCTTTAAACTTTTGGAGGAGAAGGAAACCAACAGCCTTGTTTGTTTTCCTCCCAGATCCTCCCTTGGAGCTCATAAGTTTGTTTTGGTAGTTATGGTGCACACTGGGAGAGAAAGAAAGACATTGGAACTCTGTTCAGACAGACAATCCAGCCTGTGATCTCTAAGGTATGTAGTAGGGATGAGCAAAACGGGCCATATTAAATTCGGTTTTGGATTTGGCCTGAATCGAGGATAGTGATTTTATTTGTTGATTCGGATCACTGTCCTGATTCAACTTGGCCGAAGCAGCGAATCTTCAGATTCAGATGATTCAGATAATCAGCAATTCGGCCATAGACACAGCTTTAAACATTTTTTCTACATACTCGAGGTACCAGGTGCGATTCGTGAATGCTGTGATGATGGAGTGTCCCACAGGAGCATGGGGGGCCCCGTGCACTCAGCAACGAACCCAGAAGTGGACAGCAAGTACTTCTGGTCCACTTCTGGGTCTGCTGCTGAGTGCACGGCCCCCCCCCCATTCCCTCTAGGCTCAGCAGTTGGCCCTATCTCCTTGAAACTTGGCAGGCTTCATGGCCTCAGCAGGAGCTAGCATCTCTGCAGTTTCTCCCCTGCTGTGCCTTAACACACATACACGAAGTCACACGTCATGAATTTTGCTTGTCAGCAGCCTGAGGTGGAGTTTCCCAGACCCAGGAGGCACCAGTCACTGAGCTGGGGGGACATGATGGGGAGGGGTCCTGCATGCTCCCTAGGTCTGCTGCCAAGTGCACAGGAGAGCCCCCCATGCTCCTGTGGGACACTCCTCTTCATTGCAGCATTAGCAAGCTGCCTAGTACCTTGAGGTATGTAGAAAAAAACATTTAAAACTGTGTCTAATTGTCGAATTGTCGAATTTTTCCAAATGTCTCCAAATTGATTCGGAGGGTTACCATTTGGTTCGGAGAGATTAAATGGTCTCGTGATTCGATTCAGAGATTTGGCCACTGAATTGGGATGAATCTCTGCCAAATGGAATCGGGGACTGAAGCTTCGCCCAACCCTAGCATGTAGGTATCTAAAGATGCAGACAGTATATGTCAAAACCAGAGAATCAGCATCTTTCTGAGCTTGCCTTGGCTAGCCACTCCTGTTCTCAAGCTCCAAATCCAGAAAAAGACTGTTGAAGATGCACTGGGATGTCCGTCTACAGATGGTCTTGAGGTCCCTTCTCTGGAATGCTTAAGAGCAGCCATTGGGAATGACCCCACATTGCCTCACTAGCATGCTTCTAGGTTAAGAGCATAGAAGCAGGAGCTAGTGGTGGGGCAAGCTCAATCCTATTCTGGCTGAAACATGTTGCTACCATGCTACAGATGTGATTATGGGTATCTTATGGGAAATTCAATCAATGCAAGTTAGGTGTGGTAGGTACTTTTACAAAACTAACTAGGTGCTTATCTGAATCATTAGGTACCTATATACCTTTCAAAATTTGACCTGTAGTCTCTGTTATATTTGGTTTAAAACTAAATTTTACAATCAGCCAAAAATCTCCCAAACTGATAAAAGAAAAGGATACTAATAATAAATGCAGATTAGTGTTCTTTGGTATTATCCTTTCAATTCCAACCCACTGCCTTGATTGAGAGCATCATCCCACAGTGAGACTACTTACATACTTGAAAAGTCACATGTGCCTGTGTGTCCATAGACTGTAAGCTCCTTCTGGCAAGCTGCAGCTTAAAACTTGCTCTAAACATGCCACGCATACTGGATGTGCAATGCAAGCCATACATAATAACATCCCCAAGTGCTGACATTATAAAATGGTAAAATACAGCTGGGTGAGAAAAGGAGTTAAAGATGAAGGACCGTAAAACATTTTATTTGTATAGTCAGAGCTACCATGTTTGGGCTGTTTAAAACAAACAAACAAGAAAGAGAAAAGCATACACAGAATGGTGATGTTAATACATGTAATAATACATATAATGCTACTAGTTCTACAAGGTTGAATTCTCCATTTCTTTATTGCCCCTATCCATTGCTCCATCACTGCAAAAGGTCTGGAACCATGACAGATATGACTAGCAGGGGTATTCAAGGAATCCTTTGGGTGCCATAGAACGGCAGTAATGGCTGTTTGTCACCATGTGACACTGCACAATCTCCAACCTACAGAACAGGGCAAGGGAAAACCATCACAGTCATAGTGTCTTAATACTCTGTCAATCGCTAGCTGCCAGAAAAGGTCATCTGACAGCTACAGCCACTCTCTGTTGAAAGGCCCTGAGGTTGCTTCATCTTAATCCTCTCCCATGTAGCCCCAGAAATGCAGATCTGCATGGACAGCAGAAAGCCATTTTGATCTTCCTCGCTTTTGGGTCCTGTGCCAAGTGCAGCCCAGCCAAAGGCCAGAATCAGGGTCACAGCCTTCAGATCTTCCAGTTTCCTGGTAGTAAAGTTTCATATTGCAGCAGAGGTGACTCTTACCTTCACCTTTCCAAGAAAGATATTATCTGCAATTTAAAGTGCTGGACTCACCCTCTGTTCCCACCGTCAAGAGAAACTTCACAGTATCCTTATTATCTGTATTGCTATTAAAGGGTAAGGGTGGAGTACTTCTCATAAGAGCAGGGATTTAGTCCAGTGACCTTTGTTATTCTTTCTCTCCTCCTTTAGTTATGCAGTGGCTGTCACCTGGCTCCACAGAAGGGACTGCAGCTAATAGCGGTGCAAGTTATGTATGCACTCTGTAAAGAGCTTTGGGATCCTCAGGGATTTAGGGCACTATATAAATTTAAGATATTATTAATTATCCATTCCTGGGTCCATGCCAGGCCAGTAACATGCTCTCCATCTATCATCTTGCAGCACCGTTAGCTCAAGCCTCTGCTTTGAATACCTACTGCTGAAAAATAAGCATCTCCAAGAAAAGCAAGGTAAATGAGAAGGTCATAGTGATAGCAACAACATTGATAATTATAATGAAAATGAAGATGATGACTCTCTCTTTTTCCATTGTTAAGGGTATTTTTCCCTTCAGGGAGCACTTTCTTAGGGCCACTCCTAATCCCTTTTTATTACTGGTGAAATTCACCCTATGCAGATATCCAACAGTAGTTCATAAGTCTTATCTTGGTCTTCTTTCTAAACATGATTTTTTTCTTATTCACTAGGACTCCCTTGATCCTTGCCTAGACTGTAGTCTCCAACTATATTTTCTTGCTTACCCATCACAGTTTGTTCTAGCATTAGCTGTGTTAGTGAAAGAAAACATACTTCTGTTGTCACCCTGAAACTGATGAACAACATGGGGCCAAGAAGTACAGTCTAATGAACTGAGCCAGAGAACAAAAAATGCTGGTGTTCCAGGTCTGGCTTAGACAAAATATTGTATGCTTAGGCAGGGCTGTCCTTAGGGCCTGGGGCATATCAGTCTGTGCAGAGCCCAAGGTGAGGGGGTGTGGTGAGTGGCTGGAGACGGGGTGAGCAGCCAGAGCCAGAAGCACTTGGTGGCAGTGCATGGCGACCATGGCGGGGTCTGTATGGCACTGTCCCTGGGGTCCCCCAAAACATGGGGCCTGGGACAGTTGCACCATTTGTCCCCCACTAGGGATGACCCTGCACTTAGGTCCATATTTTAAAAAGTAGCCATTAAGTTCCGATGCATCTTTTTGGGTCCCCAGTTTTAGACATTCCTGGCCTTCTTTCCAAAAGGTTGAGTATTCCCAGCAGTAGTAGCGGTACTGTTGTCACACTTGCCAATCAGACAGGTAAAATGTTATTGCACATAAAGAATTTTTAAGGGTCCGTATTTTACATATCTCCTCTGGCTATGATTAGATTTTATACAGTTCATAGAATCCTGGAAAGTGAGTGTTGGAAGGGACCTCAGGAGGTCATCTACTCTACCCCCTGCTCAAAGCAGGACCAGCCCCAACTAGATCATGCCAGCCAAAGCTTTGTCTATTGGGGTTTTGAAAACCTCCAAGGATGGAATTTTTACCACCTCTCTGGGTAACTAAGCAGAATTTTTTCTAACTGGGAAATGTATTAAAACCTGGAGCTCTGATAGCTGTGTCTGATACAGGATATCCATTTCAAGATCCTCCAACTCAGGCTTATTATGATATTATCCCAATCTCTATTAAGAGGCAGTCGAGTACAGATATCAAAAATACCCTTCTGAGTATACTCTGACAAGGCCCCTGACAGTGGAAATGCTGCTTGAATAAAGACTGCTGGATTTGGCCCTGACATAATCTGAAATCTGACAGAGTTGGTAGTGAATTGCTGAATCTGGTCAGTCAATTAGTGTGCGCATAATTGCCGACCTATACAATAGCGTTGTCATTGACCACGTGCAGTTCCTGTAGTCTACCCTAGAACATGCAGTATGGTGTGTGTTTTGCCACAGCTAGAGTCTGGGTTGTCGTGAAGCCAGTGGTGCAGACTGGCTGTGTACAGACCGTGCCCTGCCTGGGACCTCTTTGACAAGGCCCACTGACAGCATGGCAGGGGGTGAGATGTGCTGAATCTGGTGAGGAGCAACCACAATGCATCTTTTCATTATCACCAAGTGCAAAATTCAAAAGCATTTAGCAGGTAGCTCAGAAGAGAGATTAGGAAAGTAAATGATTAGATGCTGCTGTTGTTCTGGTATAGAGTAGCAGAAGAGATCCACCTGCAGAAACCTGAGGTGGAAGTTCTGCCATGTTTTGAAAACAGCATCCCTGTTTTCTGGAAAATTTCCTGCTTCACATAGAAACAACCTGGACTCGCTTTCCAAATCACTCTGATTCTGCATGCTGACTGGATCTCCTCAGGCATTTGTATGGGGTTTTGCTCACAGATCTTAAATGGGCTAACCATAAACATTGTGGACCAACTTTGACTTGGTTACATTTGTGTGAATTGTTCAGATGTAAATGCACAGTGGAACTAAGCCTATACTTTGGTTCACTACTGGAAGCAATTCACGGTGCCAAATACTACACTAAAATATATAAGCATGTACCCGGTGTGGAAAGAGGGCCCAGGGACCTTCTGTTAGGAGGCAGGGGGCATGGGGCTGATGGGCTGTGGAAAAAAGGATGGTGCATGGACTTGCCTAGGAATCTCTAAGGAACTCTACTTCCAGGTTCCTCAAACCCTGATATCACTCTCCAGCTTCCCTATTCTGCCTTGCTTCCCCCATTTCCTTGTTTAGGAACTATGCTGGTTTCAGCTTTCCACCTCTTCAACTTTCTCAGCTGTAGGCAGGAATGAGGTCCTACTCAGACATTTGGCTAGATAGGTATGGGGTTAAAAGCAGGGGAAGCATTGTGTTACCCTCTTAATTGGAGTTTGACCAGTCTTAGATAGATGGAGGGGGACTGTCCCTGAGTATTGCAGTGGAATTGCCTGCTGTCTTCCCAGGCTGCTTTTAGAAGAGGTTAGAATATAGCCCTCTGTTAGCCAGTATTTTCATTGCTATATCAAGTTCATTTCTGATTCAAACTTTTTCTGTCTCATATTTTGTAAAGTGATAATTTGAGAGGAGAACTTGAGAGGATGTCTGTTCTGGGAAGGAGAGGGCAGGCCTTTCTCCAGCATCTATGTCTGTCTCTCAAGAGCCTCCTTTTATACTGCAGAGCTTTCTGTCTTTGATGAGACTTAATCTCATTTTAAACTCATCTCTCTCTTTCTCTTGATCACTCACTCTACCACAAAGTGGTTCTTGTTCTTGATTGTACACATTCTGTCCATTTTTTAATGGTGACTCTCTCCCAACACTTCAGACGATTGTGGAGAAATCCTTTTCCCCTTGAAATATACTTTTCCTGACTCCCTCTGTATTCTCTTCATGCGCTCAGCCTTTGAAAATGGTACACGGGGCTTTCTGTGTTGCACCTCAGTAAGAAAAAACACAACATGTACAAAAGAAAACAAAATGTAAAGGACCCTTTATGACAGGACACCCCCAAAATTACTGTGTGAAAAATATGACTCTTTCCCCTACTTCATTATTTTTTACTGTACTCCTCTGATGCCATTTTTAGAAGATTCTTAGGCACATGATTTTATTAATCTAAATTAATCCAAAGAAAAATCTATTGTATCCAGAAAAATAAAAAGGAAAAAAGAAAAAAGCAACTAAAATCACCATCTCAGAAAATACTGACATTAAAGAACATTATCTCTATTTACTCATTTGGCATCATCCGTTCGCCTCCTAGGGTCTTCAACTGCCAGGCTGTATTCCTCTCCATCTTCCTCTTATCTCATGGATGAAAAATGGAAAACAATGTTTCAGCCTAACCTGCACTGGCACAGTACAAAGCTCATATATGTTACAAAGAACATTAATTGAACAAGTGTGTGCTTAACTAGCCATTATTCTTAATGCTCGTTTTGTTATACCTTCAATAACTAACCTTTGCATGCCTTATTTCCTGCATGTATGATTCTGGTACTTTGGAAGGTGTGATGGCACAGTTTCCCAGCCTACAACAAGAAAAGTTTTGGGAATAACCCAGGCAAAACATCCCAACTTTTCCTGTTTCTATTGGCTTCTGAGAGGATAAAAATTTCATTAAACATATGGAGAGGGTGCAGTAATTAAAATGAGTGAGCCATTATGTCAGGTAACCTCTCTCAGGTGGGTGACAAACACCTAATGCTAAGAGGACTCAAAATGCATTGCATTTTGCCATTTGTTCAAAACTTAACTGATATCAAGTCATATTCATTGCCTGTTACTGTGCCTGCTAATACCCATTCTGGGACCGAAAACCTAAACAATCTCAGCCAAGCTAGCACACCAGCCAGAGGCCAGGCAAATTATAGATGCTTCCTACTTTTAAAAGCTCATCATACAATTGAAGGGATATAGATTTATTGGGACAAAAGCTATTAATAGAACATTGTTCTATATACTGCATTTGTGCTTCAGTATAATTGTTCCCAACATAAATTGATTTCCTGAACATTTAAGGAAATTTACCTTGGGCTTACCACATACTTAGTTCAAATGAGTGAACAAATGAAATTAAAAAAAAACACCTCACTGTCTGGTCAAAGAAAAACTACTTGAGACTTAGACCTGATATGTCCTGTTAATAGGACCAAAATAAGAAGGAAAAACCCTTGCATTATAAGTGGTTTGACAGTAAGGCCAGCAGACTCAGCTTAGCCTTACAGCAACATTCAACCTTGACAGTCAACAAACTTATTAGGTCCAGAAATCTGCATGTCACAAAAGTGGCTCTGGCATAGTTAGGGTGCCCTGCTTTAGTAAAGGGACTTTGGCTTTTTTTCCCCCATGTAATACTTTTTGGGGCCCAAAATTGGTACAGCTCCTAAACACTGCATGTGTTTTTAAGTTCACCGAGGCCAACATTTTCCAGTACTGATGCTAAAGCCATATCAGGTAAAGTTAGGAGTAAAATCTAAAAAATATTTGTTTATGTGACTAGGTAGCTCTGAAACGTGACTTTGGCAGGTATCATTTACCAAAATGGAGAAGTGTTAGAACAGACAGGTGAGTGTGACATTTTGGTTTAATTCAACTGATTCTGTGCCAGATAACTTCAGACAGAACCCCTGTAGTTTGTCCTGATAACACATATATAAGCCTGAAAGAATTGTGGACTTGCGGTGATGTCTTAGAGCAAATTCAGCTCTTTTCTAAAGCTATTCTTCCTCTACCCCACAAACCAGACAAGCTAGATGTTTGTGAAAACTGCAGTTTCCGCAATCAAAAGTACAACATTTACTGTGGCTTTTATCAAAGATTTCAATTCCCCTCATCTTAAGGAAAATGACCCTTTTATTTTGTTGTGGACATAAAATTATGGCCCTGGGAAAATTGGAAGCATTTCTGTTGAGGGAAATCAATTTTCTCACTGCCATATATGATCAACATGTCACAGCCATCACCCAGATAATAATAGTAAAGTACAAGTAAAATGGTTGGTAATACTGACTTCAGGAAAAAAAAAAAAGGAGCAAGATAACACTTTTTTTCCCCCCAAAGATGTTCACAGTAAAAAGGGAGGAATGCAAAGGTTTTTCCCTTGATCAGAGTCTTTCAGACCAAGAGCATTTTATTTTGTATATTGATAGACTAAAGCATTGATGAAACTGCCGAGAAATTTGTTCTTCCTGGAAAATAGTAAGCGTTTTATGTGTAAACCACTCTGGCTCCTTTTCAATCAGACTGTTAATGGGTGGCTAATAGTAAAGAGATGTGACTAGCCTGAGATGACCCAGGAGTCTGTTTAGGTGGAGGTAACAGTGAGAGTATAGAAGCATCTTCTTAATTTGGATACTACAAACAAAAGGAAGCATCAAATCTGACCTTGCTGTGGGAGTGTTAATAGCTTCTACCCATCATCCCCCTGCCACTTAGCATTTTTTGTGCCCCACCTTGGGAAGCTTCCCGGCAGAAGCATGCATTAGCAGAACTCTACGGTTACAAAACCCTGGCCTAGACAAGGAAAAAACATTACGAGTGATTAAATGGCCGTTTGATGTTCAATAGAACAGACGTGATACGTCACTGCATTACAGGCAAACCTTTCCAGTGATACCTTCCAGAGATCACCCTTGTGTGGCAGAACTCCCTCACTTAGCTTTTTGGGTTAGAAGATGAATAGTACAGAGGAAAATCCAAGCAGGAGTGATTAAAAACTCTAGGGATTTTTATAAGGCAACACTGAAAATGATGAACACTATTAAGGCATTACAAAAAAGTTAAATAGCTTGGATGCTTCAGGCATTGACACTTGCCCTGGGATCAACCCTTTCTAGGAAATAATAGAAAGCTCTGACTTGCATATCTTGATAGTAGTATTTCAAACACTGCAAGAGTTTAATTGGGAGACAGAACTGCCACAACATGGTTCAAGGAGCATCTTTGTGGACAGGAGTCTAGGGTTGCAGAAGATGGGTGTGGCAGAGCTTTAGGGGAAGGTATTGAGGAATGCTCTATTATATGAAATGATCATTGGCTAATTTAATTTAGATTGGGTTCATGGTCTTAGGTCACTCTTTGTAACTTAGTTGATTATCATTCTTTCCAGAGCCAGAAATAATGGTTTTTAAGCCAGAAAAATCAAAATAGATTAATAATAAACAGACTGCAGTATGGTATCTAAAACAATTTACTGGCACTAATATAAGATTACTTGAAGATGACTTGATTCATTGCTTTTCATTACAGGCTCAGATTGTCCTGTGACAAACTAGTTTGGTTTAAAAAATGCAGGAAATCCTTCCTTTGACCGTATCAGCTCCTTTGCTAGAGTAAGGACTATAAGGCTGAACTTCAGTGTTATGGAGAGGAAGTTACAAACCCAAGGCTGAGATCCTCAGCATGCAGGTCAGATATGATATTCAAAGAGAGACATAAAGGTCTGCCCCTCATCCAGGAGCTGCTCTGGTGTGGTTGTTCTGTGTGAACTTTTCTAGCTTCCTGCTTCTGCTTGGATGCAGATACACTAATATACACTACAAAAACCACACCATCTACCCACTGTAGTTTCATAGGGCTTAGGGTTGGAAGGGACCTAAACAGATCATCAGGTCTAGCCCCTTGCCATGGACAGGAACAAGTGCTGGGGTCATAACACCCAGCCAAATATCTATCCAGCCTCCTCTTGAAGAGCCCCAAGGTAGGAGAGAGCACCACCTTCCTTGGGAGCCCACTGCA
Organism: Crocodylus siamensis; assembly: GCF_052110815.1. NCBI lineage: Eukaryota > Metazoa > Chordata > Crocodylia > Crocodylidae > Crocodylus > Crocodylus siamensis. The sequence continues at coordinate 23,874,005 of NC_143409.1, forward strand.
GAGCCTTGCAGCCCTAATTGTAAAGTAAAGTAATGCCTCCTGATGTCCAGCCTGAACCTTTTCTCTAACAATTTGTGGCCATTATTCCTAGTAACTATGCTGACAAAATTCAAAGTATAGATATAGCTAGACTAATTCCCGATGGGTTAGATAATGTCAGTCAGGAAGAAGATGTGACTGCACTAGTCAAAACACCCTTCTGCCACTTAAACCCCTGTTTCCATTAGAGGGCTCTACTGATAGGCGGCTCAGCTTCTTCATGCTGGGGGCTCCATTAGAGGGCTCAGCTTCTTCTTCGTATGGGGTACTATTCCAAGAAGGATTGCTCGGGAGAAATGGGATATACCTGCCAAAGAGAGGGAAAAGCATCTTTGTAGACAGGCTCTCTAACCTATAGAGGGGGGCTTTAAACTAAGTTTGTTGGGAGACCAAAGCCCTGAGGTAAATGGGGAAACAGGAGACCTGGAGGGAGCACTAGGAGGAAGGGGCAACAGGGGAGGCCTCCTCATTTTTCCTGAGAAAGTAGGGCAATAGGCTAGTTACCTCAGGTATCTGTACACAAATGCATACAGCCTTGGAAATGAGCAGGAAGTACTGGAAGTCTTTACACAGTCACAGAACTATGATGTGATTGGAATAACAGAGACTTGGTGGGAGCTTGCATGACTGGAGCACTGTTATGGATGGTATAAACTGCTCAGGAAGGACGGGCAGGGGAGAAGAGGAGGAAGAGTTGCACTGAGTGTGGGAACAAATGATCCCAATGTGCAGAAAGAATAGCAAATATGGCAGAAGACTACCTTGACTTAGCAGAGAACCCTTCAGTGAGCTCAAACACAAAAAAGGAGGTTACAAATAGTGAAAGCTTGGACAAATGATTAGTAAGGAGTATAAGAATATTGCTCAGGCATGCAGGGATGAAATCAGGAAGGTCAAAGGGCAATTGGAGTTGCAGCTAGCAAGGGATGTGAAGGGTAACAAGAAGGGTTTCTACAAGTATGTTAACAACAAGAGGAAGGTCAGGGAAAGTGTGGGTCCCTTACTGAATAGGAGAGGCAACCTTGTAACAGATGTTGGGGAAAAGATTGAAGTATTCAATGTCTTTTTTACCTTGTTCTTCACGTGCAAGGTCAGCTCCGACAGTACTGCACCTGGCAACAATTTGCAGAGAAGGTGAGCAGCCCTCAGTGGTGAAAGAACAGGTTAGGGACTATTTAGAAAAGCTGGACATGTACAAGTCCATGGGGCTGGATGTGATGCAACCAAGGATGCTGAGGGAGTTGGCTGATGTGATGGTAGAGCCACTGGCCATCATCTTTAAAAGTCATGGTGATCAGGGGAGGTCCTGCATGATTGGAAAAGGGCAAATATAGTGCCCATCTTTAAGAAAGGGAAGAAGGGGGATCCAAGGAACTACAGAACAGTCAGTCTCACCTTAGTCCCTGGAAAAATAATGGAGCAGTCCTCAAGGAATCCATTTCTAAGCACTGAGAGGAAAAGAAAGTGATCAGGAACAGGCAGGATGGGTTCACCAAGGCCAAATCATGCCTTACCAACCTGATTGCCTTCTATGATGGGATGACTGGCTCTATGAACGTGGGGTAAGCAGTGGACATGATGTAGCTTGACTTTAGCAAGGATTTTGATAGCATCTCCCATAGCATTCTTTCAAGCAAGTTAATTGAATTAATGGGCTGTAAGGGGATAGAAAGCTGGCTGGATCATCAGGCTCAACAGGTAGTGATCAATGGCTTGAGGTCTAGTTGGCAGACAGTATCAAGTGGAGTGCCCCTGTGGTCAGTACTGGGGCCAGTTTTCTTCAATATCTTCATAAACAATCTGTAAGATGGCACAGAGTGCACCCTCAACAGGTTTGTGGATGATGCCAAGCTGGGGGGAGTAGTAGATTTACTGGAGGGTAGGGCTAGGATTCAGAGTGACCTAGACAAATTGGAGGATTGGGACAACAGAAATTTTATGAGGCTCAACAAGGACAAGTGCAAAGTCCCCTTGTCCAAGTTGCTAATAAAGAAATTGAACAGTGTGGGCCCAAGGACCGAGCCCTGGGGGACTCCACTGCTCACATCACTCCAGATCAAATATGACCCATCCACCACCACTCTCCGAGTGTGGCCCCTCAGCCAATTTGCTCTCCATCTGACTGTGTAGGCATCAATGCCACAGTCGCCTAGCTTTTTAAAGAGAATGGGGTGAGAGACGGTGTCAAAGGCCTTCCTGAAGTCCTAAGACTACATCCACTGCAACATCTGTGTCCAATGATTTTGGGACCTGATCGTAGAAGGCAATCAGGTTGGTCTGACAGGACCTGCCCCTAATGAAACCATTCTGGTTGCCCCTGAGCATCATCCCTGCTGCTGGCCCTTCACAGATGTATTCCTTGATAATCTTCTCAAAGAGCTTCCCCTAGATTGAAGTAAGACTAACAGGCTTCCCTTCTCCGTTCTTTGAAGGTGGGGACCACATTGGCCCTCTTCCAATCATCTGGAACCTGGCCAGAGCACCATGAGTGCTCATAAAGCCATGCCAGGTGCCCCGCAATAACCCCTGCCAATTCCCTCAGCACCCTGGGGTGGAGAGCATATGGACCTGCTAACCTGAACACGTCCAGCCCCCCCAGAAGTTCTCTTAACTCAGTCCTCCCTGACCCTAGGCCTGGCAGAGTCTCTCCTGAGTCAGTCCCAAATCTCAGTGGGGGAGTCCTGGTCCCTGCACAAGGAACTAGAGGCAAAGAAATTGTTGGAAATGTCTGCCTTTTCCTCTGGTGCAACCACCAGATTGCCTAGCGTATCCTGCAGGGGCCCCACATTACCCAGTGCCTTCTTCATGCTCCCTATGCATTTAAAAAAGGACATTTTGTTGTCCCTGATCCTTGATGCTAGCCCTAGTTCCGTATCTGCCTTAGCCTTCCTAATGGCCCCCCTACAGACCCGAGTGATGGCCCTCCTACAGACCTGAGTATACTCCTCTTTGGTGATAGCCCCTCCCTTCCACTGGGTGTATACCTCCTTTTTGGCAATCAGGCATTCATGAATGCCCTTGGTGAGCCAGTATTGTCTCCTTAAGGAACAACCACTCATCTTGGGCACCCAGTTCACCTACTCTCCAGGACCCCAGTGCCTCTCCCACTAATCTCCTCAACTCATTGAAGTTGTCCCTCTTGAAGTTGAGGGCTGCTGCCTTCCTGCAGGCCCTTGACACCCTGTGCTGGATGGTGAATTCCAGCAGGCGATGATCACTGTTGCCCAGATGGTCAAGAACCTGGAGTCCCCTCTGTGGCCAGAACCAGGTCCAGCAGGGCATTTCCTCTGGTGGGACTGTGCACCTCTTGGGTTAAGTGAAGGTCTTGTATCTTGGCAAGGAACCTTCATGAGCATTCCGACGTAGCTGACTGCTCCTCCCAGCAGATGTCCAGGTAATTTAGATCACCAATAGCAATTACATCCCTTGCCTTAAGTGCCTCTGCAAGCTGACCCTAGAATTTGCAGTCCAGCTCTTCCCCTTGGTTGGGTGGTCTGTAGTAGACCCCCACCATTAAGTCCCTTTCCCCATTACCCCCCTGTATTTTGACCCAGAGCACTTCAGCCTGCCCCACATAGTTTCGTAGCTAGTTAGTTAGTAGGGTCGGAAGGGACCTGAGCAGATCATCAAGTCCAACCAACATTCAGAAGGCCTTCGACACTGTCTCTCACCCTGTTTTCATTAAAAAACTGGGGGACTATGGTATCGACACCTACACAGTCAAATAGGTTGCCAACTGGCTGGAGGGCCACACCTAGACAGTGGTAGTGGATGGGTCATTTTTGACCTGGAGGGATGTGGGCAGTGGGGCTCCGCAGGGCTCGGTCCTTGGTATTTGGCTCCCTCTCCATTACATTTTTCTTGCAGTATATAAATGATGACAACCTGCTCTAACCAACTAATGCAGTTGGCCTGCTCTAATGCTGTGCTGGCCTCCCCACCCACCCTGCCTTGTTCTGTCCCCTGTGTCTCCACCATCATGGTGGTGGGCTGCCTTCTGTCAGGACACTTCTTTGCACTCTGATTGGCTGTTTGTCAGCCAATCAGAACATGAATAAAGCGTTACAGACAGAAGATTTAGGCTTTTATAATATTAAAATATTTGTTGTGAAGAACAAAGTTGTACTACTTCACCTTGTTTTGAAGGGTCTGAAACAACGTGGGTCTCAGAGTCATAACACAGGAATTACTGCTTTGATAGTTATTATTGTAAACTCCTTCAAACAAACTTTTGTTTACAGCTCTATTGAATATGAAAGTAAAGAATTATCTTTCAAGATTGTTAATTTCCAAAAAAAGGTACATGCTTAGCTCAACCACCAGTTCTGGACTTGATCCAGGAATCACTTGATGAAATTTCCTAGCGTGTTAGGCAGGAGATCAAACTAGATGTTTACCATGGCTTAAAAATCTATGCCTCTTCATTTCTTGGCAATGCAGCAGTTGGGTACAATGTTCAACCTTGTTTCTTGCTCATATATATTTAGCTATGGGCAAGAAATAAATCTGATTGAAACTAAACTGAGAAAAACACATTCTTTGGTTACATTTCATTGCTTTTGTGAAATGTGATTCAATGGTAACAGGTTGGTAATGTTAGGCAATAACTGGCACATATAAATATTTTTAATTCATGAGATTTCTCAAAGCTTTTTATAAAAGATCTGAAATACTTGAGCAAAAGTAGATCATACCTGTAACATGGGACATACTGGCACAAGACAGACCTATACTGTAATGGCAGAAAACCAACCAATATTAGAAATTTCACAAGAAACTACATAAAAGGTGCCCATGTATTACAGTCATTCCTTGCTACAACTCTGATTTCCCCAAAAATAGATGTAGAAAAGCAGTACAAATAATTTGTTATATTTGACCCAGGGAAGGGCTGACCTTCCCAAAGAAAGAAAATAAAAGCCCTGAAAAGAGGGCACACTTACCATTTTTAGGAGAAACAAAGCTGTGCTGAAAAGAGCCACTGGAGCGGTTCATCAGCCACTTTTACTGCCGGCTGGTAAAGGTGACGGCTGATGACATCATCAAAAATTGCTGCCAGCTTATTTAAAAGCCAGAGGCAGGGAAATGGAAGAGGGAGCAGCAATACTAGAGCCAGAAGGCGATGCTGCTCCCCAGGCTGTACCTCAGGAGCATTGGCAGCTCGGCAAGGGGCCAGACAGGGATGCAGAGACGGGGTCCCAGATCCATTAAAAGAAGTACCAGCCTAGCTCGGCAGGGCAGCCAGGCCAAGAAGGATGGCATTGAGGGATCCCAAGGACTACAGATGCTGGATTTGTGAGTGGGGTGGGCTGAGGCCTGTACTCTGAATATTCCTTTCTTTCTTTTTTTTTCTTTCTTTTATTCGTTATTTCAGATGATGCATAGAGCCTGGACCAGGGAAGGAATCCCCACATGACTCCGGATCAAGAGAAGGAGCGGAGGCAACACAGCAGACCATGACATCTCAGAGGGAGCTCTGATGCAGCGATGAGGATGGTCACACACCCTGCAGTCATCTAGGGTAAAGGGGCTTCGAGGAACGGACAAGGAGAGAAGACAGGAGGCAAGACCATCAAGGGGGACAGACTGGCAATCCATCATCCGGCAGTCCTGAGGGCTGGTATATGGCTGGGGTGTAGGGGAGGTGGAGCCCCAAGAATGCCTGCAAAGGGCAGCACCCAGTCTGTGAGAATCCATGAGGAGAAGCCCCACCACTGAAGAAAAAAAGATCAAGTTGTGGCAGGAGAGTGTAGGGCCCCGCCCCCCCTTCAGTGGGGAACACGACCCAACGCACAGGGGATGCACCCTATGGCCAGAACTGTGTGTGTGCTCTAAGGTCACTAGATAGTGCCTGTGTGAGACCAGACAGGTGCAAAAGGTATTCCCTAAATTCCTGTACAAGGCCACTTGGGAAGCACTTTGCATTCCAAGTGGGAGAACTTCACATCACAGCTGCAAAATTCAACCCATGAACAGCTCATCACAACAAATCACATTTCCACTTTAATTTTATATTCCCCTTGGCTGGGATGCACAACTTTTGTTTTCCTTAAAAGAACAAAACAGACAGATAAGATTGCTTTAGGTAGGTACCAATCCAGGGGAAGTACTTATGCATATACTTAGCTTTAAGTCTGTAAGATGGATCACTAATTATTAATATGCCTAAAATTAAACATATGCTTAAGTACTTGGCTGGATTGAGGCCCTACCAGGAAATTCATGAACATGCAGTAGGTCCCCCATTCAAAACATTGCTGCTTAACAGTAAGCATGTTGGGCATTCCACTAATTGATGAGGATTTTTGAATGCTTAAAGTTAAGCTGGTCTTTAAGAACTTCACTGGATTAGGACCTTCATGGAGAGGTCTTTAAAAATGTTTATTCAGGGCTTTTAAGAAAAATTGTAGGTGGTTTCACTTTCTGCACATGACTTTTTGAAGAAAACTTCTTCTATGCAATAATTGATAGAGACTGAAGGTTATTTTTTTAAAGTGCAAGATTGTTAATCCTCAAGCTGACACAATACCAGGACATTCTGAAAATGTAAATACAACATTGTAGTATCTTTTTAAGAAGTAAGAACTATAACTGGAATGCACCAGAAATATGGCAAAGACCTTTCAAATCCCTTTTTAACCTTTAATCCATTATTTAGCACTTCATTCTTTTAAAAGAAAACTGCAGTTATATCCACTGAGAAGCACAACCTTGAAATAAAGTGTTTTCAGACATGCACAGAAAGCATTAGCTGCTTTTGCTGCAAGACGACACCTGTGTACCCATACGTCCTGATCTCTGAAGTCATACTTCAGAGCATAGACTTATTCATTCCAAAACACTTCATTTGATTTATATCAAAGTACCTGCTCCTGGCTTTGCAGACTTGGTAAATGTCTAACTCAGACAGTAAACATCATTGTCTCAAAATCTTTCATTTTGGCATATTATCATGCATTTATCATTATGGTGTTTCATACCCAGAGATCCATAAATATTTGGCTGAGTTGTCAGCAAACCTAAGTGTCATGGAAAGTTGACCCCAAGTGAATCAGAAGAAAATGTTATCTCTGACCTTGGAGAAAAGGAGATAAAAATGAAGGGAAAGTTTGAAGAGAGTGAGTGAAACTTTTTTTTAACTTAAATTAAGTAAATGTCCCTTAGTCAGTTATTAACTTTCCTATGAGTAAATGCGGCTATTTGCATTAGAAAGAGGTTATCTGCTCTAACATTTCCTAACACTTTCATACTGTTATCAGGAATCAAAAAGTAACATTTATCAAACATTTACAATGTATTTGAGTGAGAACAAAGTGCAAACATGCAGTTCTGATAATTTCCCAGCTGTTGTTTAAAAAACAAGCCTAAATATCTATGAAATATTTGTTTTTGGACAATGGACCTTTTTGTCATGTAAAAATTTAACAGTTTAAAACACACCTCTTCTCCATGCGGTTGGTCAGGACATCTTATTTTGTTTCTAATTATTCCTAAAGCCATAAGAAAAAGAGAGGGAAGAGAAGGATAATCAGGGGGATGATCCAGATGAAATGGGGCCTTAAGCAAGACAAGAAATCTAAAGGGCCCAGTCCTCCAAATCCTTACACGATTAGTTCTTAATCACCAGTGAGACTGCTTGTATGAATGACAGCTTACAGGATCAGGCCTTAAGACATCCACCAGCACATTTTCCCTCTGAGAAAAAAAGAATTATATAGGAAGTACAGACCCAATGACTCCATTGTAAATATTTGGTCATTCCAGAGAAACAATGGCAAAAGCACTGAAAAACTTATGTAATTTAAGAGGGGCCAAATTCCCCCTTAGTAAACTGGCAATAATTTTCTCTGACATTAATCTAGGATTTTCCTATTATGGCAACAGACTCAGTAGAAGAATCTGTACAAACTATTATGTTACATATAACAGTAAAGCCAAGACTAATACATGCCCTTTTTCAGTAGGAGTAGAACCTCTTAGGCAAGGTCTAAGTTAGTGTCTTTAGAAGAAATCATACTACTACATTCTTATGGTGGCAGCTGTGTCTGTTTTTTTCTGATTCTGTTTTTAAAGCATTTCCCTAAGTTATCTGTTCAAAACTGTGACCAGAGGACTTACTGTAGGCCAAGAAATGTCCCTAAATTAGTGAGGCCTGGGAATGGCAGAAACACTTTTTAGTACGGCTGCTGCTACTGCTGGAGAGAGTACCAGATGCTTTGCATGTCTGTCACCGTAGCTCAGCTTACAATGAGAAAATTAGTTGTTTATACCACCTGTCCTAAGAAACCATGGTGGTTGGAGGAAAAAAGAAAGTGTGTAATAAACAGAGCTAAGCCACAACAAACTCTACTGAAGTTCAGACTCAAATTCAAATTCAAATCCCAACTTCTAGCACATGTCCAACTCTAATCTATACCATGTGTTTGCTTTAATAGTTGTATTTCAGCTGGGTCCAGACAGTGCCAGTGGCAACTGTAAATAACTGAATAAAGAGCACTAGTTACAAGCTCTAACAAACTAAAAGATATCAAATCAATACTCTGTTTCATTGGTGCTCCACAACTCCCAGCCCATTCAACACCTCCTAAAATTCTATCAGTTCAATTATTAATTCAGGGTCATTAAAACTACATGTGAAAGGTCTGGGAAACATGACTTTCTTGTTTGCTTTTAATGTTTGTCTGTGCCAATTTGAAATCCTGTAATCATTCATCACCATGTGAAAACAGGTAGATGGAAGAATTCAGGCTCTAAATCTTCACTCTTTTACATCTATGTGAAGGGCTGGGCTCGGAACCCAAATGTTTTTTGGGTTGTTTAAAACTACCATTATACAGAATCAGTAGCAAGTTGGAGGAGATTTATCTCACACAGGCGGACACATATCAAGGTCAGGAAGAAATTGACTGGAGATCAAAGTAGGCATATGCATAGCTCTTAACATTATGGGAGTTCTAGATTCCAAAATACCCTGGAACTGTTCTGACTTGCCCCAAAGTCTGTTTCTCCCTTGGGTGGTCTATAATCTGGGAAGCACAAAGGTTGAAATTTTGCCATTTCTGCCCACCTCTAATTGTTGCTTTTGTTTTTGCGGGTGGGGGGGGGGGAGAGGCGGTTCCCCAGACTGTACTCTGCCTTGAATCTCCTGCCTGCCATGACTTGATTTTATTTTAGAATTCTTGAGTTCAAAGGCTGTCGGCAGGAAAAAAAAAAGTGTAGCCTCTTCCTCGGTGCCTCAGCATGGTGTGTGGTTCTCTGGACTTTATTGCGCTGACCTCTGCAGGAGGAGTTGTCCCTTTCAGGAGGGCCTCCCAATTTAAGCCTTAAGGCAATAATTGTGACCTCCTGCTTCCCCCATAGTCACATCCATGCCTTGCAGGTGTTACCAGATCTTGTTCTCCAGAGGCTCCTTGCCTTGATGCCCAGTTTGGCCTGTTCCAGTCTCCAAACACTTCTTGGGGTTTCAGCCTTCCCCAGCTTCTGCCTTTTCATTGCTCTGCTCCCTCAGTCTAGGCCCACTCCTGGACTTGGCTTATGAGCTCCAGCCCTCTCTGACTTGGGGTCCTTAAACCTGGTTTTGCCTGTTGGGCTATGGCCAGCCAGTATACATCCAATAAAAACACAGAGCATTGCCTTACTTCAACTTCCCCTTCCTGGAATACAGTAGAATAAAGGAAACAAAACAGAAGAAGGAATCTTACTGCTTTAACAGCAGTGTTTTCACCCAGAGTATACAAATGTCACAGGAGAGGCTGGGCTACTGCTGTCAGTGACTCCTCACATGCTTGCAGCATCTGAGCCACTGAGTTTTCTGATGCCTGCAACCCAAGAACCTCTGTATCCTTGCACAGCTCAAGAGTTTCTTCTTGCCCCATCAGGAGGGGTTTTCCCTTTCTTCCCTCTCCTTGTCTGGCTCCTGGCAGAGGCTTAAGTGTTTGAAGATCCATTCAGTCAGCCACTTGGCACACTCTCCTGTGGAGGGTAAGATGAGGAAGGCATCTTCTGATTAACAGGAAGCCTCCATGCTGGGTGCTATGTTTTCTTAAAGGGGTAGGATCCTGGTCACTGATGTGGGTCCCATCTCTCTAAACCCATAGCTCTTGCTCCCGTTCCTTCCTTTCTCTTCTCCGCTTGGTTAAGTAACAGGGTTAAGATTCCCTGTGACAGATAGCTTGTATAGCATTTCTCTGACATGCCAAGGTGTACCCAGTAGCAGATAATGGCCTGGTACAGACATTACACTTTTACCAGTATAAGTGATCAGAAACTTGTCTACCCGTAACAGAACAGAAGTTCAACATGCATAGATTGGTTTAAAAATGTTGGAACCCAGTCTTAAAGGACACCTTGTACCACTTCTTTGGTGTGCCATGAAAGTGTACTCCATTTGACAGTTTGCCATAGAAGATTTTCTACGGCAGGTGAGTGTCAGGCATTCTTGAAAGGTGGCCAGCCCATCGTAGCTGCACCAGTTTCAGTAGAGTGTGAATACTGAGGAGACCTGATCTTACAAGCTCCTCAGTGTCTGGAATCATGGCCTGCCACTTGATCTTTAGTATCTTTCACAGGCAGAACAGGTGGAAGTGGTTTAGTTTCTTGACATGACACTGGTAGACAGTCTAGGTTTTACAGGCATAAAGGGGGGTTGGGAGAATGATGGCTTTGTATACTTTCAGTTTCATTGACATTCTGATGCCTCTGCAGTCCCAGACTGACTTACAGAGTCTGCTGAAAGTGATGCTAGCTTTCACTAATCTTGCATTGACTTTGTTGTCTATGTGGACAACACAGGAGAGCATGCTGCCTAGACAGACAGACTTATTGACCATTGTCAGTTGTTGGCCTTTAACTGAGATATGTGGTTCCTGGGGTGTTGTACCAGGTGCAGATTGAAACATCACTTTGGACTTCTTTGTGTTAATAGCAAGTCTGAAGTTGTTGCAGGCTGATGACCATAGGTCCATGGACTGTTGCATGTTGGCCTGTGAACCTGCACATGATGCACAGTCATCAGCAAAGAGGAAGTCATGAAGCATGGCTGTTTGGACTTTGGAGCTTGCTCAGAGCCTGTGCAGGTTGAAGATATCTCTGTCCAAGTGGTACCTGATCCCCATACCAAGGTAATCATCTTGGAAGGTATTGCCTTCAGAGAATGCCATGCTGAAAAGGATAGGTGTGAGCACACAGCCCTGCTTGATGCAATTTGTGACGAGAAAGGGGAGAAAGCATTCACCATTTGCAAGGATGCATGACATTGTAGAACTGTCAAACCATTTTGATGAATTTTTGGGGGCATTGGTACTTCTTTATGATTCCCCAGAGGCCTTCATGGTTCACTGTGTTGATGGCTTTCGTTAGGTCAATGAACGTGAGAAGGTTGATGTTCTGTTCCTGGCACTTTTCTTAAAGCTTCCAGGCCACAAACACCATGTTGGTGGTTCCACGTCCTTTTCTGAAGCCGCATTGGCTCTCAGGCAGTAGCTCCTTTAGATGGCCAGTCAGCCGACTGAGGAGGACTCTCACAAGTATTTTGCCAGCAGTTGAGAGGAAGGAGATGCCCCTGTGGTTGTCAGAGTTGCCATTTCCCTTCCTCTTGTACAGGTGGATGATGGAAGCATCCTTGAATTCTTGAGGGACTACCTCCTGCACCCACATACTGCAGAAGATCTTGGTTAGTTTCTCTGTGAAGTCACGACCACCTGATTTATAGACCTCTACTGGAATCATGTCGGCTCCAGGAGTTTTGCCACTAGACATTTGTTGTATGGCCTTTTGGACTTCTGTGATTGTAGGCAGAGCTTCCAGTGAGGTGTTGACAATGATTTGAAGCAGCTTACATATGGCGTCCATGTTGATGGAGGTGGTCTGATTGAGGACAGCGTTGAAGTGGTCAGCCCACCTCTGGAGGATCTGGGCCTCATCAGTTATCAGCATGGTCCTGTCAGCAGACAGCAGAGGGGAGGATCCAAGGACCTGTGGACCACAAACAACCTTTAGGACATTGAAGAATTCTTTGCGCTGTTTTGGTCAGCATATGCTGGATCTTGTCTGCTTTGTTCTCCAACCATGTGTCCTGCATCCCTCGCAACTCATGTTGAATGGTCTTCCATATTGAGCTGTAGGCATGTTGTGCTGACATGGACTTATCATGGAGGTAGGCTCTGTGGAGATGTTGTTTCTTTTCCAGCAGCTGTTGTATCTCCCTGTCATTTTCACTGAACCAGCCTTGGTGTCCGTGGATGCTTGGTCCCAGGGTCTCAAGAGCTGCAGAGTGTATAGCTTCATGATGCCACTTCCAGTTGGCTTTGATGGATCCAGAATACAGCAGTGTAGTGTGAAGCTGATCTTTCATATGGTTCACAAAAGACAGCCTGGTGCTATCATTTATTGGCCCTGCAGTGTTGAGGTGCTTTAGTCCACTTTGTCCTTGCAGATGCCATTTAGTTTGAATCGTGATCTTTAGTGAGGAGATGATGATGATCAGTCCAGCATTCAGCACCACACATTGCATGGACATCGCATCTGCCCCTCCTTTGGACAATGACAGTCAATAAGATGCCAGTGCTTGAAGCAAGGGTGCAGCCACAATGTCTTCTTCCAGTTGGGGAGATGGAGCACAGGAGCTCGTGTTTAGCACATAGTCTGAGCAGGAAAAGACCACTGCTATTGCAGCTTCTGATCCCGTGCTTCCTGATGATGCCATCCCATGCTTGGCAGTCAGAGCCAATCCTGGTATTAAAGTTACCAAGGAGAATGAGATGGTCAGACTTCAGTACAGCAGCAATCATACAATGAAGGTCATCATAAAACTGGTTCTTGACTTCGTTGGAGTTGATCATGGTAGGGGCATATGCCTGACGATAGTGGCATGCTTTTGCCAAGCAGGGGGAGCTTGAGCACCTTCAGTTGGTCTTTCACTCACTTGAGCAGGTAGGTCAGCTTCTTGACAAGGCTGTTTTGTATAGCAAAGCTGACACTGGCTTCCCATTTTGGCTTTGCTGCTATGACCACTCCAGAAGAATGTGTAACCAGCTTTTCCTTCTGTGAGCTGCCCTTCATTGGGTAGGTGAGTCTTACTGAGGGCAGCGATCTGGACATTGTATCTGACCAGTTCTCTTCCCCATGAGGGAAGTCCTCCTTTCAGGTCTGTTGGCATTTCCATCAGTCAATGTATGAACATTTCACGCGCCCAACTTGAGGGGGATTGATTTATTTCCTTTTCGACAGCTGTAGTGGGACCCCTGCCAGCTGCAGTATGCTGGCCAGGGTGAGGTGAAGCACACAATGTTTGGGACACCTTTTTTAGCACCTTCCTCATTCTAGGATGTGAGCAGTGCACTCCAGAATAGTAAGGATGTGCAAAGCTTTGGTAGCTGATTTGAATCGGAGGAGATTCGGCCCAATTCGGCAGCTGAATCTCTGAATTCATATTGAATCAGGAGACCCATTAAAAGATCCAAATCAATTCAGAAGCCTCTGAATCAATTCAGAAAAGATTTGGAAAGATTTGGAGATTCAGAAGGCAGACTTGCAGGAAACAGAAACTGAGAAGAGGGAGGGGGAGGAGCGGGGAAAAGAGTGCGCTGATATTGACATCTATAGCTGGCTAGTGACTGATCTTTCCCTGAGTTTTCTTCCAATCACAGCACTCTAGGGGAGGGACATAGAAACAACATGGTCTGTGCCTTTTGTGAACTCTCTTGGACCAGCAGCATCTGAAAGGTTCTGGCTTACTATCTAGTCTCTTGGTAGCTAGCTAGTCTCTCTTCTTCTGTGTTTTCCCTGACAGTGTGTCATCACTGTGAAGGAAAGCACAATATATATTACAGACACCTACACATTTTGCAGCACATCAAATATTATGAAGCATGCTGGGTCTCCTTGCAGGGAAGGGGAGAGCAGAGGGAGAGCTAAAAGTCCCACCCCCACCAAACATAGCACCCTCTTTCCTGGCAGCGATGAGTCTTCTGCTGCTAGTGGAAGCAATGAGGTGGGAGCAGTGTCTGCACCCGCACCATCTCCACTAACATGAGTAATATCCACCAGAAACAGCATGACAGTCTCCACCCCAGTTTCAGTTCCCAGCATGAGCCTTCCAGTGCCAGAGGAGAAGCTCAATCTGGAAGCAGTGGAGCTGAGTGCCATAGCTGAGGAAATTCTGGGGAAGGAGGGAGAATCTGAGTTTGTGTTCCACTCCCCTCAAAGTTCCCCTACAGGCAGGTCTCCTCTGGAAGTCACTTTGGAGGAGGTTGTGGGGGCAGGAGGCTCAGCTCCTCCTCCTGTTGTGCCTCTGCCTGGTGAGGAGGGGGATAAGGCAGGATCCCCACTCTGAACCCAAAAGTGGGAGGATAGTGTAGTGTGGGACCATTTTGAGGTAGCAGATGATCCCAGGTATGTTATCTGCCAGCACTGCTGAAAGCAGATCAACCGGGGCAAGGACATGAAACACTTCACCACCACGGCAATGCTGCTGCATTTCAGAAGGCAGCCCCCCCTTGCCCTTATTCCTCCTCCTCAGCCTGGTGCCAGTGGGAGTGTGCCCAAAAAGAAGCCCCCCCTCACTCCAAAGCCCCCGTCCCCAAGAAGCAGAGGCAGGACAGCCTGGACCAGTGGGGAAAAGAGGGATAAAGAGGGGGATGTTCCCAAGGTGAGCGAGGTCACCCACAGCATTGGGGAGATGGTTGCTCTGGATGGCTAATCCTTCTTTTTTGTTGAGCGTCCAGGGTTCAGGCAGCTCGTGACGCTTGTAGCCCCACCCTACCAAGTGCTTGCACGCACCACATTTAGCAGGACAGTGGTGCTCTCCCTGTATGAGGCATGCAGGGAGTACTTAAGGGAGGAGCTGTGGAAGATGTTGCTGCAGATAGCTTTGCATTTCACCTCCAACATCTGGAGCAGCTGGGGTGGAGTTCATGCCTACCTCTCCTTCACAGGGCACTGGTGCAATCAGTCAGGGCATTGCTGGGCTCTCCTTCAAGCAGAGGTGATGGATGAGTCCCACACATCAAGGGAGATCATGGTGGCCATGAACTGCATGGTGCAGGGGTGGTTCATTGGGTAGAATGAGCTCACCCTCAGGTTCATGGTTACTAACAATGGGGCCGATATGGTGAAGGCAGTGCATGATTCCAACTTTGTTGGCATCCGCTGTGTGGCACACAAGTTCCACCTTATAGTCAGGGATGCCTTGGAGGGGGACAGGGCTCCTGCTGATGGTGCTGTCACTACCACTCTCAACCAGCTCATTTCAAAATGCAGGAAGGTGGTGGGCTACTTCCACTGGAGCATCAAGAGGGGCAAGATGCGGTGGGACAAATAGGCAGATCTGAGCATCCAGCAGCACAAGGTCATGCACAATGTGGAAACTTGGTGGAACTCCACATTCCTGATGCTTGAAAGGCTGGTTGAGCAACAGAAGGCCATCCATGAGATGGCCTTGGTCAGGGGATTAGGATTAAAGGACCCCTTAACAGAGCTGAGTGGGATACCATCTCCCAGATCTTGGTGGTCCTCAAGTCATTCCTTGATTCCCATAGTGAAGAAGCTTGAGAATCAAATGGAGAAGTTCTAGGGGATCAATGTTGCTGGAGCAATCTGCTTTCATGAGAGGTACTGGCACTGGTGAAGTGGCTGAAAGAGACCATCAAAAAATGGCTGAATCTGTTGTGGTTCAGTATAGTCCGCATGCTGGTGGGCATGTGCAACCTGAGGGTGAAGGGGAGCATCTGCAGCAGCAAAACTCTCGATTACTGGATGAAGGTGCTGGTGAACAGATCCACTTTCCCATGCCAGCACTCCAACCGCCAGTCAATCTCCTCTACCACAGCCACTGCCAATGTGGGCCAAGGGCATGGCTTCAATGTTGGGGTCCAAAGGCATCATACTCCACCATCTAGCAGGTTGCACAGAGGCCTCAGTGGCTACCTATCTCACCAAAGATATGGAGCCACTGCACTGCAATCTGTTGGCCTGTTGGGCAACCTGCATCCAGGTGTGGCAGGATCTGACCACAGTTGTCGAGGAACACCAGTCCTGTCCACCGACCAGTGTTCCAAGTGAGAGGGTGTTCAGCATTTCTCATGATGTTGTGACACCCCACTCCTTGGATCCTGGTTTGGTGGAGCAGCTGGTGTTCCTGAAGGTGAACCGCCTGTTGCCGGGGTTCCTCAAGCTCCATGTGCAGACAGAGTGCATGCCACCCTCCTCACAGCACATCTATTTGTTTTTTTAATTTGCTTTCAGAACCATTTAATGCCCCACTCAAAGCAGGTGTGAAAAGTGTTTCATAAATACTCTTTGAGGATCCGGACTGAGAGATTGGAGAGAGAGTAGTTTTCTTGTGAGAAATGTGCCCCCACTAGTAATTGGGTGTTCTTGTCCTTAATAGATTTCCAGTGTGCATTTATTCTGGTGTGCAGTTGTTGTTTGGTCTCTCCTATGTATTTTCCATCAGGGCATTTGGTGCACTGGATGAGATATATAACATTTCTGGAGGTGCAACTATAAAATCCAAGAATGGTGATGGTTCTGTTGTGGGATGTACCGGCAGGTTTTGCATCTCTTGTCATGGCGTGGTCTAGATCCATTCGGTGTGCCTTGGGCTGTAGGAAGTTTGTTTCTGGTGATGAAGTTATCAGGGTTCAGTGCTTGTTTGAATTTACAAAACACTTTTCACAGATGAAACTTCCTATGAGCTTCACTTCATCAACCTCCCTGATACAAAAACTCATGGAATTAATACAGACATTGGATTTATGACACACTATAACCTGCCTGACATCTGACTCCCCAGGTACCTCTCCACTTTTACCTGCTACATTCCCCCCCTCTCCGCTCCCGCTTGTCTCTCACTCCCTGATGCCTCAATTTACATTTTCACTGACTGGCTTTCTTGAATGCATACCATCCTCTGGCTTCTTTCATTCTATCCAGGGAGAGCGCACACACCAAGGGTTTTTAAAAGCAAAAGCTTGCTAAGATACATTTCTCCAACTATTCAGTTGATGTAATAAAAGATACCAAACTGACCCAAAGAACCTTGTCTGCCTATGTCCTTAGACCAACATGGCTACAACCTACACCCCTTAATACACACAAGTGATATGAGTTTTTATTTCAACAGTTTGAGGGGCACTTTCACAGAATTCCCTGCACCTATTTCCTTGAAACTTGGTAGGCTTCATGCCCTCAGAATGAGCTGCTCTTTTCATGCAATTCTGCAAAAAACATGACAAAGTTGTAGGTATTTTAGTGATTCCCCATTATAGTCTATGGCCAAATCTCCAAATTGGCACTGAATCTCTGAATCTGATTTGGCCGGACTGAATCAGGACAGTGACTTGAATCACCAAATTGAATCGCGGTCCCTCTGAATTGGCTGAATCCAAATCCAAATTGAATACTTGCCACTTCACACAAGCCTACTGAATAGGGCTGCTTAGTCACTCAGGGGGCTGCCCAGTTCTACTGCTGCTTCTGTCCAGTAGAAAGCAACCCAAAGCCCTGAGTAACCTGTGTGCAGGTTTGTGGTTAAAGCTTCCAGCGTGTCCACACCTACCACTTTGCTGCTGGCTGTCACTACGGGGCTTGTGTTGGATGAGAGTTGAGCAGGATTTAGATATAATAAGCGAGGAAGAGTTGCGTGGCATCGGTGTAACAAGTGGGTGTTCCAGGGCCGGTTTCAGTGTTGGCCTGCCCACATGTTTTAGGACTAACCATGTGCCTACCTCTCCTGCCATGCAAAATACTGTCATATTTGATCATTTCATATTTTTAATATGTTTTGGAAAAATAGCAAAAATTATGTATATATTCTTGAGATAGTGCTTCCACTTCAAGAAATCAAGAGATTTGACAGCAGTCTTTTTCTGGCTTATAATACATTCTACAGAAATACCTATTGAAATCTGATCACCAGAATTACCAATGCTAGGCCACAGTCAATCTATTTTTAGGCAGGTTCTGATTCCACTAACAAGGGAATAAATGCAGATTGATCTGTTGACTTCAGTGAAACTACTCTATATTTACTCCAGTGTAAAAGAAATCAGAATCTGGCTATCTTTTAGGACACTGTTCTCTCAGACACCTTTCCAGATTAATTGGCACAATTACATCCTTCTCTCCTCCTTCCCCCTCAGGTCGATCTATATGTCAGAAGCTTACAAGCTCTGTTGATTCAGAGCTGAACAAGTGCTGGAGGGAAAAGAGTTACTATGGTCCCCCTAGCCTCTAAAGGTGCAAACTGCTTTGTTTTTGATGTAAAAGACACAAAAATACATGAACCTTGCATTCACCCAGACTTCCTCTCCTTCATTTGAAGGGCTAGAGACACTTCCAGAATGGAATGGGCTGTCTCCCTTCACCTGAGAAGCAGTTCACAAAACCCTTATATTTACTTATTGCCTCTCCAGCACCCAGAGTAAAAAGACTATTGGCATTCACAGTCAAAAAGTAATCTTTCAACTGGAGAATTGCTTAGCTAGAGGGGATGGCTTAGTGATCTAAACATCTAGGATCAAAGTAAGCCCTGGTGTAAGAGACCTCAACCTCATTGACATCAATGGTTTTATATTCAGTTACATCAGAGATGAATTTGGCCCCAGACTCTATGGGAAAGGCAGGTTCAAATCCTGACGGACTGAGGGCCTTGTTACACATTTTACTTTGAGCTGCTCAAATGTTGATTCATGTGAGCAACTCAAACTAGCTTGAGTTTGGGGTAGACACATATTCAAGCCAGCGGGGGCCTTGAGGACTGAAAGGTAAGAATCCTGCCCTTGCCTCCCCTCCCATTTAGTGCTCCCCTCCTGCCCCCTCCCCATCCCTGGGGCTCCCCACGATTCCACCGCCCTCATGGCTCAGCTGTGCCCCTCATGTGCCCCACCTTGCCACCCACCCAGCCCAGAGAGAGGCAGTGGTGGTGGCCTAGTGTGGCTATACGTTAGGGTAACATGAGCTGGGTAACACAGATTGGAGATAAACCTAGCCTGGAGTGGTGTAACTTTAAGAGGCCTAACGAGTGCTTAAAACTATTTTCATATGTTAAAGTGGGGACAATTGGGGGGTTAAGATATTCAGAAACCGCCTAAAATTAACATGTAACAAGGCCCTGAGAGGGGTTAAGAATGGTTAGTCAATTCAGCAACACAGGAGAAAGCATCTTACTGGCTTCAGGATAGAATGGACTATTGTGAATAAACGTAGATACCTACCATGTTTCCCCGAAAATAAGACACTGTCTTATATTTATTTTTCCTCAAGAAGACACACTATGGCTTATTTTCAGGGGATGTCTTATTTTTATTAAGTATAGTACAACAAAATCTACATTTATTCAAATACAATTAAGTCGTCTTCTTCTGGAACGTAGGTAGGTAGGTGCCGCCTGTGGCAAGGGAGCGCGGGCGGGGCCGGGGGCGGGGCTGGGGGCGGGGCCTCGGCCGGGCGGTCCAGCTCCACGGACAGGCGCCGCACGCGCTCCCACAGCATGGCCGCGCGGGGGCGGGGCCGGGGGCGGCCGCGGTCAAAGTCGGGACGCGGACCTCGCACCGGGCCGGCTGTCACGATGGGGCACATGAGAAGGGCTGCCCGTCTTATTTACCGCTTCGCGCCGGTATGCTTAGCCACGCCTATCACTATGTCTTATTTTCGGGGTATGGCTTATATTGCACAAATACGTAGAAATCCTGCTACGGCTTATTTTATGGGTATGTCTTATTTTCGGGGAAACACGATAGTATGCTTATCAATACACAGCTACAAGTGTATAAAGCTGGGGCTTGAAAATTCCCTCAATTCTTTTTCTTTTTTTTTTTTGGATCTGTCATCAGAGAGCCAAAACTACAAACTTGTTTTTGTTTAATGGGTTTTTTGTTTTGTTTTCTGCAGCTTTCAGCCAAAAAAATCAGTTGTCAAAAATCAATTTTTAAATTTTATGAGAGTTGGTTCTGTTGAGAAAATAATAACCATTTTCAAACCTTCACTAGCAATTATGTAATTTAGAAAGTATATACAAGTTAATGGTTTCAATGTCTTTGCCTAAAATAAAAACGTTATTAACCACGAGTGATGCTGCTATTAAGTTTTTCCTCCATCTGCTGGTAATGCGTTGATGATGTTACTTTTTTCATTCTGTTTTCTGCCATTCAGAATCATTTGATTAAGTAGCCTGCAACTCCTCATCAGAGATACTATGACTGGAAACATCTCCACTGCCCACCCAATGTACATTGCAAACAATGTCTTTGTGAAAATCTATTCAGTAAAAAAATGCATTTCCCTATCTGTTTTTTACTATTTTTTTCTATTTTTCTGTCTCATTTGTACTAATGGGCATCTATTCCTTAGACAAACTAAACCAAATCAATATTATATTTTCTTTTTAGATTCCCAACCCTCCAATATTTTTTCATGATTTCATCAATGCAAATAATCAATAATGTAGCTTTAGAAGAACAATAAATAAATGTTAATAACATTAGTAAAGTAATAGAAATATCATTTTCCAACTTACTGTGACTTCTTTTTACCCTGAGGAAAAAAAATCTACCTTGGCTCCTCTTTTGTTCAGACTTCCAAGGGTTAGTTAAATGCAAAGACATTGTTTCCATATTAGAAATCTTGCAACCAGGAAATTGTATTTTTGACATCTGCTTTCCAAACCTTGCAACACTGAAGTCCCTAAGTGCTGTTAGGTGGCAATTACACCTTAACCAAAAAGTTATTGCAGGTCATTGATTCCTGCAAATCTCCTCTTCTTTCATAAGCTCTACTTGCTTATGAATGAAGATATATACACACTTTCACCTTGAAATTACATGAACCTGTTCTCTCTATTTGGTCCTGGAAACATGCAAATTAGATACTTCACACTGAATACATCTCATATTAAGAGAGGAAACTTGCTCCTATGTGCTTTAATTTATCAGGTAAATATTATTTGTGCAACTATTACTTCATGGGAATAAAGCTTACCAATGTTAGATTTTCAGGATGAAATTCACAACTATATGGGTGCAGTCTGGCATGGCCTGTCTTCAGCATATAAGATTTACATGAGACATCCCATTGGCCTTAATACGAATACTTGTGTGAACATGGATCCCGTTTTGTAAGTAAGGCTGGCTAGACTGTGCTGTATGAAACTAAATAGCTGACTGGTGGCTAAAAATGGTAGAATTAAGCTCCTCTTTGATTTTACAGAGCACTGCCTTCTGCAAATTTGACCTTAAATTCAAATTGATTTGATCTTAAATGCAGGATATTTCATCTACCTTCCAGGCAAATATGCTCCATATGTTAAATACCAGTAAATATAGTTAAGTTCTCCATTTTCTATGAACAGAATACAGAGCAGCTTTTCTGTGAAGACCAGATTCTCCCTGAGCAGCAGAGGATTTAAAAGGTCAGAACGAGTAATGATCAGCTGAAAACAAGGGTCTGCCTGAAAGCTGTTCGAGGCTGTGGGTTTCCACCAGGTCCTAAAGACCCTGATTGACAGTCATTGAAACTGAAAAAAAAAAAAGGGAAGCACAACAAAAACCCACATAAAATGAAGTGTCAATTTACTTTCTATTGTTGGTGTCTTTTCCCTGTTTCCCACAGAATAACTAGCTTTTCACAATACATAGTAAACACAGCTGTTATAATATAATATAATCAAAACTCCAATAAGATTCTTCAGAGTTATTGTGGAGTGAACAGCCCCTGCTTTAGGGTATAAACCAACCTGTAATTGATGGGGTGAGGAAGGCTTCTTTCTATGGGCTGGCTATTTCATAATTGTCCCTTATGGGATTTTGCAGTTTTCTCTTGAGCATCTCATATTGACCACCATCAGAGAAACACCACATTACTAATATTGACTCTGACTCTGATTTGTTATGCCTGAATTTGTTCCAGATTTCCTAGATTTATATTTTCTACATTTGGGGAGGAGCAGTAATATGATTTTGCCTCCAAGAGACAGATTGAGTGTACTGAGTGCCAGAAGCTCAGAAGGGAAAAAACAACAACAACAAAGTGTTCATGGCAGAAGACTTGACAGAAGCTTTAGGAGACTAATCCTGATATGTTTACTTTATTTTCTGTTTAATGGGATGTCAGTTCTGGATAACAAACAGCCCTTCCTGCACCCAGTAGCATGAGCACTTAGTGGTCTAGGTAAAGTACAGAAAAGAAATATTATATACTGTGTGCCATAAGTCATCACCAGAGCTCTTCATTTAAACTACCAAGATAGTTCTATTGCTGAGCTTTCTCTGTGCAACTTGATGGAGCACAAATTGGTAAACAGAGTGCCAGCTGATCATGGTTATTGGAGCAGTCCACAGCTAACACTCAACTTCTCATCATAATGTTAGCTTATGATTGCTTCTTAGATAAAAGGATTTCTGGTACCACAACAGCAGCTGTTGCCTTAGAAATGATTGAGTTACAAAACACAACAGGCTATAGTATATCTGCCACATATAAGTACCTGAATGGTAGTCTTAGATTGTAAAGGGCTCATGTATTTCGGATGGGAAGAGACACCCATATATTCACACTTGAGATTCTGGAAAATCTGAATGGTGTTTTTATAAAATTCTTCCAAGAGCTTCATGGGGCTTGGTTGAACCGTGGAAGATTCAAAGAGTGAGGTCTCCCAACTCTGAAGGCCATGAACTCCCCACATTCCCTCTGTGCCGCTTCTCTGGAATTTATCTCTAGGCAAGAAGGTTTAGCTAAACCCCACTCTCTGCTTCCCATTATCTGCTTAGCGGAAGTTCAGGTTAGTTCTGGGATGTCCACTTCCTTGAGAGGATGGAATGATATACATGCTACTTACCCTACTTCCACCTCATCATTCATGCAGCCTTCCCTGACTTTAAAGCCTGGAGGAAATAATGCAGAGTATCTGGAGAAATGAGGGAGTATAGCTTGGAAGCAGCAGTCCTCCTTCTATTCTTCAGCATCTGATATCCTTGAGTTCTGCTGGCTTCCACGTATGAGAGTTGAAAGAAGCATAAGGCCATTTTGTTTTCTGTCTGGGATTCTAATGCAAATGTCACAAGTCCAAAAGCAAGCACAATTATACCTATACGAATATCTACTTACAGCTTCACTAGAACTTGTATATCAGAAGCGGTAGTCCCATAATGGCCAGGAGAACTGCTAGGGAAAAAGGAACAAGAAACCCTACAGAGACAATTACAACATAACTTCAAATATAGTTCTTTCATACAAAAATAAAAAGTGAGTAACTCATGCTATGAATAAAACATGCTATAGCTGGCCTACAAGAATTTAGCTGTAGTTGAAAATGGTGACAAAATAGATACACCCCCTGGAGTCCATTCCACTTGGTTGCTGACTTGGAGGACGGAACTGATGCCCAAGCCTCAGTATCGGCCCTTTCAAAAGGCCAGGTGTTTGCTATTACTAGAGATACTTTCCTTGCTGTCTTGCAGACTTTGGGCCAGTTCTTCAGCTCTTGTAAACTGGCATAGCCTCACTGGCTTCATTAATACAGTTTCCTACCAGCTGAAACACTGGCCTTGTTTCACAGTGCCCCACTAAGTCTAGTAGAGCTGAAAGCCATTTAAAGATAAGCAGAAGAGTGAAGTAGTTTTTGTAATCTACTTTTTCTAGGATATCAGTGTCATATTGTTATTTTTTCCACTTATTTTTCCCTGGCATTGACTTCAGAGGCTGATAGTTAGTTCTTTTTAAGCAAAGTATTAATGGCAACATTTATAATTTTAAAGCAGCTATGTAGCTCCTATAGAGTAATTTCCAAATACAGTTCCCACTCAGGCATAATTTTTTATTTACATATGCTAATGAAAACTTAATTGCACATCTGTGTCTTCATACAGCACAAATATTTGTATGGAGTCATGCTAAAGAACACACTGAATTTTAGTTCGCTATTAATTTTAGTCTGCTATTTATACACAGCATATGGATTTCAACTTTTCCCTTGACACTGGCACTGTTGAAACAACCGCTTGATCTATTAAATTTTTTGAGTAGCTCTTTAAATTATAAATAGTGCTCAGTTGTTTATTTCAAGTGCTTTCAGTACTCCAAATGTGGTTTAATTGTATTTGGAAACTGCCAAATATCAATGGAGATCAATCCTGTCCCATTGATCTGTTTATGCAGTTAAACATGTAGAATATCAGATTCAGGCTCTAACATATTTAAATACTCTTCTATTGATCAACCACTACCATGATCCAGCACAGATGATGGTATAGATGATTACAGGAAACTGTCTGCTTTGGTTTGTTGAACTAATACCTCTTGCCTTTCAAAAGGCCTTAACAATTTATGGCAAAAGTGATCTACCGTTCAAAATGGGAAAGCAGGACAAGTTAGCATTTGAACTTGCTTTTCAAAGAGGCTACTCACTCCATTGTGATATTTTTAGCATCCAAGACCATTTTGCCTGAAGAGTTGCAAAAGCAAGTTATTATAAAACACTTTACTGCTCAGACTGGGAAAAAAGGTAAAGGTAATACAGTGAATCTGGGCAACTTCTTTTTCTCTCAAAAGTATTCACACCACAGGATGCACTGGGATGTTTTTCTAGTTAGCATGTCCCAAAAAGTTGGAATGTGTTCAACCCCACCTTGCACTGGCCTCTGATAGGTGACTATTAGAGTATTCTGCCCAAAAGGTGCCAAATACCAGATCACAAAATAAAGCTAATCCAATGTTTTGGCCTGTTTTAAAACTCTGGGCTATGTTATAACACTGTTAGGGTGCACTTTCCTCCAGCTCCTAAATGTACACTGCACAATCCTCTGTCAACACAAGGCCAGGTAAATGTGCATCTTATAGACTAATGGAACCAGAGATGCATAACCTTTTGTGAGCCAAGCCTAACTCGGTATACAAGTAGAGGTTCCACTGGGGAGCTGGCTTATCTTAAGTATTTATTGCACAGAACTGAATGGACAGAGAGAGAAAGACAGAAAAGATGGAGGGCATTTGCTCCTAGTATTTGTTTTACTTTCTGCTTTAGGCCAGGCTGAGGTTGGGATCAGGTTCCAAAAGAACACCACAGTAAAGACTCCTTTGAATCCTTTGCACACAGAGACAACTTGGGAGTGAAAGTATCCAGGTTTATCTGACAAAGACATCAATGGCATAAAAGGGTAGAAATTTGAAGTCCTGGAGGAGTAGGGTTGGGAGAAGCTAAGCTGTCCTTGAGGTTAGGCTCAGTTTGTAATGGTATGGAGGTAGTGGGATGGGCCTGTGCAGTCCAGGCAGGTGGCTGGAACCACTTGGGACAAGATAAGGCTAAGCAAAGATGACCTTCAGACAAGAAGCACTGTGAAGACAATTATTCCTTGATCTGTACCTGGAGCTAAAAATGCCTCCCCAAGGTTTTGGGTCCCAACCATTATCATGACCCACCCAAATAAATCATCATGATTGGTCAAGGGAAGGGAAGCATCACAGTAGCTTCTGAAATATGTACTGTGCTTTATTATTAAAAATAATAGAAATTCAATGGGAGCTGAGTTCCTCATTCCTTTAGGCTTCCTTGAAAATCTTGGTCTAAAAGTTTAGACCGTGGTAATAAAGGAGTGAATACTCTGATAGCTATTTGATTTCTGATGTTTCAAGTAGGGAGGAGATGCTGACCATGGAATGCAGCCATCTCACTGTGGATGTCATTGTGCTTTGTCGGCTGATAAGAGTAGGTAAACATTTTTTACCTTTTTACACTTTTACCTTTGCAATTTTACCATTTTACACTTTTTAAAAATGTTATACTTTTTCATAGACTGAAATATGTATTTTCATTTATTTGTACAGGTCCTGCAGGATATTAACTGCCTCTTCAAGTAGCTCCTATACATACAAGACTAAAATGGAAGAGTATTTTCAGCCTGAGGACTAGATTTTTTTTGTTGGTATATTTTGTGGATGTTGTGGGTTTGCCTTGCCAAAAATACCTTTGGTACAGGTCCAGGACTTGCCATTTGGACTATCAAAGAATATCTTTGGCACTATTGTTGCCCTTTAGTGCATAGGGCTTAAAAGACTGTGTAGTGCCTACATTCAGAGGAGAGTAGAGTCCTTCTGAATCACGTGCATGCAGTGGGAAGAATGCTGCATCACACTCCACAGGACTCTAGCTTGTGCATTGGACCCGCTGCCCCTGCACTCCTCCTGTTAACCACAGCACAAAGCACACACTCTGGTCTTGGCTTGAGGAGTGTTTTGTTGCTGATACTTAACTGAGCCCTTGAAAAGCGCTCCAGGGGAAGCCAAAATAGCTGTGCACATTATCTGTCTACGGCTGATTTCGAAAACATCTGTAAAACTGCTCCGCCTAATTTTCAAGGCCCTGATAGCCTCTCCAAAATGACACTCAGCAATGCTCTTTCAAAATGCTCAGCAATGCAAACCAAGCAGGCTCTCACAGAGTGGGAGAAAGGAAGAAAGAGGGTAAAATATCCAGGCAGCTTTTCATTCCCATACGACCTGGATCTGCTCATGCAATCAGTACAGTGATTCTCAGCCAGCGTGCCATGAGATCCTTTAAGGGTGCTGTGGGGTGCCACAAAATATTAGTACTGTTAGGTGTGCAAATGATTGATACATAATTCACAAGATAAAACCAGACATTTCAAATAGGAATCCATGATGTCAAAAATATTCTGACCCGTTCTGGTCCTTCTGAATTATTTGGAAAAGAAGAATTGCTCTGTTACTTTTCCACAGTCAAAAAATAAGTGAAAGCTAGGAGCTGGCATTTTCCAAAGGTGCCTTAAGTCTAATGAGGAGTGCCTTGAGTCTATGTTGAGAAACACAGTAAATGCCTGTAAGCTAAGGGAAAACTCTTGAAAGCTTGCTAGAGGATGTGACTTTCATTGCAGGTGTGGCAGCCTGATGACAATTTGATATAAAAACCCAGAAATATTAATTGCTTTCTCTAGCATACAGCCCTTCTAGATGGAGAAAGTTACATTGCAACCCCCTTCCCCCCCCAAAAAAAAACAAAACAAAAACCCCCAAAATTCAAACTCCAAGTATTTTTGTTGCCATGTTTATAGGAAGTTCGGTAAGCTAAGTCCTACCAAATGTTGACCCAGTACCACCATGTATCCTGATTAGACCAGAAAATGATGACATAAATTACTATATTTATTTGAATATAAGATAATAATAAAATGATACCCCCAGCCTTAATTAGATTCTTTATATGGAAAATATGTATATTTATCATCACTTTATCAGTATAGAAACTAATTTTTGGAGGTTTGTCCTGAATTTGTCCCCCTCCCAGTGCTACAGCAGGGAAAATACTGGGGGGGGGGGGCGGGAGGGGGAGGGCAGATGTCAGGTGGCCCTCTTGCCCTGCAAAAGTGATCAGGCGGTTTGCAAGAGCAACAGGCATGTGAAGGGGGGTATGTGCAGAGTCAACCAGATGAACAACGACACAGACGATCCATAAAGGGATAGGTGCACTCAGTTTAACATAAGCATAACTGCACTGATTATAGCTTGAATTGAAGTTAGGAGTATCTTAACAAAAAAAAAGATGGGAACAGGTCAAACCAATGTTAAATCAAATGAAGGCAGACATAATCTGCCTACAAGAATGTGGTATACTGGGGGGGAGGGGGATTATACATATTTTGGGAAGAGTTGAAGATGGGGACTGTCTTCATGGTCAAGGACAAATGAGAACAAAATGGGTGGGGTGACAATACTATTAAAAAATTCAGAGGTGAAAGCACATCAGGTGGAAGACATCATCAGTGACAGACTATAGCAAATGATACTATCAGTCCGGTGAGCAGAATTAGAAGTTTCCAGTGTATATGCACCACCAGAGTGGGAGCAGAGGAAGGCTCTGCTTAGCAGTTGATGTGGGCAGAGGGAGACCTCAGATAATAGTGGGGGACTTCAATTGTGTAACAGAAGTGGGTGATGGGACAGGGGAAGGAGGAGATGGAACTTTAGACAGTTCATCCAGATTGGTAGCAAATGTAATAAAAGAAGAGTCACTAAAAGATGTGTGGGAAGGAGAGAAAGTTTCCAGTAGAACTGACCCCAGTGGAAAGAAACAATCAGAATTGATTTTGTGTTTAAATCAAAAGAAACAGAGATAAGGAAGAAAGAAACCATATGTGTAGCATTTAGTGATCACCAGATGCTGAAGGTGGAACTGAGTCTTGGTAAGAGACCTGTAAGAGGAAGGGTAGTGTGGAAGTTAAATGTGTGACTGGTACAAGGTGGGGAGATAATGTCAAGCATACAGGAAACTGCATGAGGGACGGAGAACACTAAAGAAATATTTTAAGACTACCAGAGAACGGCGCATGATGGTGAAGAAGAGGACGGGAGAATTCTTCAGGAAGGAAGGCCAAAGAACCATGAGGGAAAGAACCAAAGAGCTGAGAGAGCTACACAGAAGGATGCAGGAGCTGCTGCAGGAGGAATACAAGTACAAGTAGAACTAGAAGAAACAAGGCAGAAGATGCAAAGTTAGTTTAAAAGAAAGACAAGAGAGAATGTTTTTAGCGTGCACATCCTGGGTAGGAGAAAATGAAGAGTGGTCCTGATACTTTTCGGCTAGAGTGAAGACAGAGAAAGGAGAATTAAAAGCAGTGTGGGAAAGTATTTGGGTGGAAAAGCAGGAGGAAGTGTTGGGGGCAATGAGAAGACTTTATAAAGAAAGATATCTGAAGAAGGAAAGACAGGAAAAAGATGAAGGATTTGCTAGCAGAGATGGAAGAGAAAGTAAAGGGAGGAGAAAGCAAAGATGATGGAAGAAAACATAAGCTTAAAGGGATTGGAAGAGTGATTAAAAACGTGGTATGCCATTAGCTTGTTTTAAAACTAGTTTATGGAAAGTAAGAAATCTGTTTTTCTAAGGGATTGGCTTTCACTGAAAGAGAGTGCCTGATGCTGAGGCTGCATGAACTGAAATACTACATCAGTTGGGATAAGGAAGAGATCAGAGAAGAAAAGGCAGAGAAGAAGTGGAAGAAAAAGGACTGGATACTAGGCCTGTGTGAAGTGGCTAGTATTTGCTTCGGATTTGGGTTCAGCCCATTCGGGGGACAATTATTAGATTCAGCGATTTGAATCACTGTCTCAAATCAATTTGGCCAAATCCAATTCAGAGATTTGGCTGCTACTGAATCAGCTGAATCACACAGGCCCCAACTCCCACCCACTCTCCCAGCCCTGCCCAGCCCCAGCTCTTTGAAAAACAAAAAGCCCCACTCACCAGCTGCTGCCAGGTCAGGGGCATCCCAGCTGGCCCATGCTGCATTGGGAGACTCTGCCACGAGTTCCCCAACCCCCGCCCACTCTCCCAGCCCCCTCAAGTCTGCCCCACCCGGGCCAGCTCCCGTCCCTTAAAAAAAAAAAGCCCCCACTCACCAGCTCCTGCCTGGTGCAGGGGGGTGAACCCCACTGCCCCACACTCCCACATGCTGTGTGGGGGGGCTCTGTCACAAGCCCCCAGAAGCCCCAAGGCTGCTGCAGCAGCTGGTGAGTTCGGGGGGGGGGGTTAATGGGACAGGAGCTGGGGCCAGGCAGGGCAGCCATAGAGGGTGTTGGGAGAGCGGGTGGGGCTTGGGGGGCTCATGGAAGATCCCCCCCACATGGCATGGGGCAGTGGGGAATGCCCCCCCACCTGGCAGCAGTTGGTGAGTGGGGTCTTTTTTTTAAACAACTGGGAGCTGGGCTGGGTGGGGTAGCCATGTGGGGGTTGGGGGCACTCAGGGGGGCTGGGGTAGCAGGCAAGGATTTGGCCTGGCAGGGGTCCCACTATGGTCCCCCTCACCTGCCTCCTACTTACCAGCGTGGAGTCCGGGTCCAGGTCCCTGCTGCAGCGGGACTGCCCAAATGGCCGAAGCCCTCTGAATCTTTCTGAATTGATTCAGAGAGCTTCGGTTTGGATTCAGAGAGTTGGCTGCCAAATTGGGCTGAACGTCCTCCAAATCGAATCAGCACCAAAGCTTCGCACAGCCCTACTGGATATACTTGTTTCACTGAACCAACAGAGAGGACTGATGGGAGGGGCAGAGAGTTTCATGTGGTTACTAAGGTAATTTTTCATGGGTTTCTATATGAAGAAAAAGAGTTCTGTAAGGGTTCTTTTGTGGGAAATTGATGTATGTCCTTTAAAGATTTAATATATGTAGTTGTATGTTTTTGGATATGTAGTTGTTTTTACAATACAACAGTTTGGTAAAACAAGAATGCTCAATATGTGAAGCTTTTTAAGTACAGGGTGATAAGTATATTTTTAATAAAATTTGTAATAAAAAAAAGATTTCCATCGATATGTTTGCCCAATAGGAGCCATGCTTTTTACAGGCACACTCAGTGTAGGCTGCATTCAATCAAGTTCATAGTTGGTTTCCATTACTAAACACATGCCGCTTCTGGAAGCAGCCTAACGATAGAGAATGTATTTAATGAGGAGGTTTTCTCCCTATGGAGACAAGGAACATTTTCCCTTCACCTTATATTTGAGTAAATACAGTAGTTAATTATCCAAGTACTGAGACAAAGCTTGTGTGGATAAAGATGTATACTAAACCTTTTAGAATGGAGGTAAATGTACAAAAATGAAAATATGTTTTTGGGTGTTACACCTATATATGTAAAGATTTAGAAGAGTTTTGAAAAGTTGAGAATGATTCTGTGACAGTATAATTAAAAGAAGTATCACAATGTGGGGAGGGGCAGAGTTAAGGTGTAAACACAATCTTTATGTTGACACTTGAGAGCGTCACTGTGCAATCTTAATGATCTCCCTGCACCCAAATTTTGGTACGGGATTATGTAGTAGTTGTCTGTGAAGAACCTGATCAAAAGCACTCTGAAGCCAAAGTGAATGTTTTCATTATCTTCAGAGGACTTTTTAGACCAGAACGAATTACAAAGAACAATTTTTCCAACTATTTAGTTGGTCTAATAAGAGATATTACATCTACCCAAAGAACCCTGCCTGCCCTAATAGCATACATACACACATATATACATACATACATACATACAAACAAATAAATAAATAAATGTATTTCAAATTTTATATAGCTTATTTTTGTACCTAGAATATATTTATTTTAGCTCTGTCACAGTGAAACAGTGTCCTAGATTTGTGCACAGGGCAAACCCAACCAGGGTATTCAGGCATGCCTTGCTAAAACATCATGTAGAATATCCCTTGGTAAATTTAGAGTTATTACTGATTCTTCAGGCTCCACTTTATGGCTCGTCTCTAGTTTAAAAGCACCAAGAAGCTTCTTGAGAGAGGAAAAATTACATTTAAGCGTTTAATATAATTTTCCCCTTACTTTTGCAGGAATGAGTGTCTGATAACATCTGACCTGATATCTTATTTATCTAGGTACTTGTATAGCTTCCATCACTGTGGTATCTGAGAAACTCACCAACATTAGTGAATTTATCCTTATAAAACTCCTATAACGGTATGGAAATGTTATTATTCCCCATTTTAGAGGTGAACTGAGACACAAGAAGATCCATGTGACATGCCCGAGGTCAAATAAGAAGTCTGTAGCAGAGTTGGGAATTAAATTCAAGAACGCCTGAATCTTAATGCAAGATCATCTTTATATCTTCGTCTCATGCACTATGTACTTTTAAGCAATTTGCTTTAGTATATTTCTTTCATTTTAGTTTTATTCCTTTAATTTCTTCATGTCAGGTAAGGACAGCATCTGTACAAGATCAGTCTCACTATTATTTACAGACAACTAATCTCAAGAATAATTGCTACATTTATCAAGTTAGGCAGCATATAAAATATTTATATTAAATCTAGTTATGTAAAAAATAAGAACATTGTTTACTCACATATTTCCAGTACTATCTTTTCCTTTTGGACTCATGAGCTGCTTGTGAGCTATGACTTGATTTCATTATTTGCTCCTTATTCCAAGTAAGGGAGTGGAGCTTCTGGTATTCTTGGTTGTAAAATGGTTGCCTGTCTGTTATGTTGATTGGGTCTCAATTTAGTCCCTTATTCATTGCGTCACTGGGGTGCTCTCTACGTATTACAGGTATTATGAAATCAACTCATTAATTGTGCAATTACCTTGAGACCTGTTACACATGCAAAGTAGTTATCACGCCATAAAAAGCTTCAACCAGCATGAAGTCAGACTTCGCTTCGCTTTGGTAATTTTAGAGCTGGTTGCTGTCAAGCTTTATTTGCATGTGTAGCAGGGTCTCCCTTGTGGCTGGGAGCTCTGTTAGTACAATTTTAGTTACAATTTAGTACAATTGCTGGGGAGTCTCAGCCTCAGCAGATGTGGACCCTGCAGCTGCTGGACCCAGAGCTCCACTGCTGCCAGTACTGGGTGCCTGCCATGTATGTCCTGGCAAAGCCCCAGGATGGGGGAATCTTGGGGCTTTGCCAGGATGTACATGGCAGGCACTCAGCGGTAGGTGGGGGTGGTCCCGCAGGGATCCTTCCACCCCAAGGGTTCATGCACCTCTGGGATGAGGGGGGGATCTTTCCTGCAGCAGTTTTCCAACCTCACGGGTTTTAAGATCACAACAGCAATGATCCTCCCACCTCGGGGGGTTTCACACACTGAGGTGCATGGGGTTCCCAGTCATGGCAACTTGCTTCTTGTCATTAGCAATAAGACACAATGGGATCTAATGCACAGTCTCATAGTTGTACCTCCTGCCATGCACACATGGCATAGCAGGAGGCACGGTTGTGTGAATTGTGCATTAGATCCCATTGCACCTTTGCCTGCAGGTGTAGAGGAGGCCTGAGTTTTGCTGGGGGGAAGGCTGACCATTCTTAAAGAGACTGTAATTGCTGATTGCCTCAACAGATTGAGGGGTGCTTACAGAATAAATGCTGCTCCCTAGATGTCCATAGAACCCCTTCTCACCCGCCAAATTAAATGCTGATCTAGACCTACCCAATAAATTGAAGGTGATAAATACCCTATCCAAAGTATTTTCTTTGGTAGAGGATCCAGTCCACTTGTATAACCACTGCAACAATTGCACCTTATTTTCTCTCTTCACCATACTATATCAGGGCTGTCCACCTGGTGGCCTGTGAGGGATTAGTGTAGCCCCAGGCTCCCATCCACCTGCTTCTCCCCAGCCACTCTAGTTGCAGCAGCAACAGCATCTGGAGGGTCTGGGCTGCTTCTCCCATTTGACTTCTGCTTCTAGTCTCACCTTACAGTGCCAGGTAAATACATGGCAGGGGGTGCTGGTGCAGCTCTAGTGTAGCAGAGGAGCCTGTGCCCAGGGAGCTGAAGGTGAAGCTGGGGCACCTGCACCCCTGACCCACACACACAGTGCAGCGGTGAAGGAGGAGCACGTATGTGCCTAATGCAGCAGGGGAAATGCCCATGTGCCCATTGCAGTGGAGAGTGGGGGGAAACACCCACATGTCTGGGGCAGTAGGGGAGTGCCTGGGGATCCTGTGGCCTGTGCTGTTACAGCCCCCGTGGCATGTAGCCACCACTGGTGCAGCCCATAGGGTGTGGTCACTAAGAAGTTGGTCAGCCCTGGTTTGTACCATGGTGGTTTCAGTGAGTTTTCCAGGCTCCACTGTGGTAGATGTTACATAAATGCATATAATGATGTACAAACACTTCACACTCTCTTGCCCTGCATGTGCATCTGAATGGTTGTCCTGGGGTTGCATTGTTGACTCAATGGCAGAAAAATGGCATTGTATTCTGTATGTGTATATATTTATGAACACCTAAGTATGTGTGTGTGTGTACATACACAGCACAAAAGAATGTAGGTCATGAAGCACAGTAGATTAATACTTAATTTTACAAACTTCAATTCAAACATCCTAAAGATGCCATAGAAGCAGAGACCAAATTAGACCCATAAAAATCAGAAATATTCTCTTTATTTTCATTGTGATTTATTTTATATGGATAAACCCAAGCTATCAAGTATATCACCTAGGGCTTAAGCTTTGCCAGTAAATCAAATCTGGCTTCTGTTTGCACAGCTTGCATGGTGAAATGGGTGCCCTGCCTTTCATTGCTGAAGTAGTGCTCCAGCATAGTGTCTTTTTTGTGGAAGGAGAGATAAAGTGGATGCTACCAACCAAAGCTATGCCACTTGAAGTCATTGAGGATGACTTGGCACTCTTTATAAGAGCAGTTCAACTAGATTCATTTCGCTGTCACCCTACCAACACAGTTGTTGAATGCCGGTCGAGAACAGGTACTGAAATTTTACCACTGAGGTGGCTACATTTCAGTGGTGGGTGAAGTGATTTGAGCGCACTTTGTAAAAAACACTTTGGGATCCTCACAGATGAAAGGTGCTATATAAATGTCAGATGTTATTATACAGCACTTTGGAGAAATGTTTCCACTTATTCTTCTGGATTTACTGCTGAACACTTAGAGATGATCATCATTGCTGGTAATAGCAGTAAGAATAGCATCTCAGAGGCTGCAGTGTATAGTTTGCTCTGTACGCTGATTTTCCCTTGTCTGTAATGTGGGGTCGCATACTGATAAGTAGGAGGAATTTTCTGACAATACAATTATGGAGAAATAGCTACTTTTCCTATTACATGGTCAAGGTGCAACTTGCAGAGTTATTTGCATGGCTGTATCTCATGCAGCCTAGGATTGTAAAGCACGTGCCAGAAAAAGGTAAATTACTTTCACGTTGTCATCCTCAAAGGACTGTAATAGGGCAACTTGCCAGCCTAGGAAGCATCTTGCAAACTTTTGGCTGTGTTTTCATAGTGTTTTGGTTTCTGCTAATTAGTTTATTAACAGAATTAAATCTATTAATAACTGTGTGTTTTCTTTCAATAATTTACTCATATTTCTACTAATAGTCTGTATTATTATAAAGCTGTAGTGTTTATCCTAATTACATGGTGTAAAAATCCATGGACTTACTCTGCATTTTACTCAGGGTAACAGAGGCCTAAACATGGCCAATTTTTTTTCTGTGAATGGGAGTGTAAACAGGCATATTTATAATTTCAGCATGTTTCCCCCTACACTTCTTCCTTCTCTCAGCTATAGTCCAACAAAGGCATTGGGTCAAGAAAAACCTAGAATATCACTGCAGACACATAACTACTATAGCCATAAAAGTCCCCATCTCCTCCTCTGTCTCCCAAGCAGATACTCTTATACATGCTTTGCCTTCCTGATGGTGTACTAGATTAGCTTGTAATATCTAGCTCTGACTCCCATATTTTGTGCCAAATACCTGGGGGACCAAGAAGCTAACTTGGATTAAGCCCATGACAGAAACAGTACTCCAGAATCCTGTTCCAGAGAGCTTGCTTCAGAAAGGCTACAGGGCTGTAAAAGTCTCCAAATGTGGGGATCCTGACTGGTGAGAAATTCAACCCCATGAAGGCCCCAGTGAGGATGGAGCTCAGGTTAATACTAAAGGGGCCAATGAAATCTCCCAAGTCTTCCAGCACCAAGGCCATTAAGACATCAAAGGAAACAGAATTATAATCGTCCCTGCTGGCCAATTTATAACCTTTTTAGGTTTGAGGTTTACTTGTACCCGAGTCAGGTGCAGCTCTCCAGCTGGCTGAGGCTCAAGAAGACTGTTGCAGACAGTCACCTTTGTCTCCACTTTCCCTTTCAAGCAGAAAGTTGGGGCAGACTGTACTTAAAGCCAGCAGGAGCTGAATCTGCACAGCCCCACACAGGCAGTGCTCAGCACTTTACAAAAAACAGCTGTACCCTAAGCACATGCCCAAACACCACTTTTTCCTAAATTAGTAGGGCTTAAAACTGTGCCTTCTAGGTACAATTGCCCTATATAGGCTTACCATGGAAAGTGATGTGACAGGAATTTGGCCATTTTAATAAATTTATTCCTGGACTGGAAGCTGCCACTAATACAATTTGTTCACATTTTATTTTTGCATTTTTCTCACTGAATCTAACGGATGTTTTACCACTGCCTTTAATTAGAACAAGGTGCAGCTCAGAATGAATATCAGGAACCAAGCCTGATTTTTTTGTCACACAAACACATATGTAAAAAAAAAAAAATCATTAAGGAAAAAAAGGCTTGAGACAAGCTCAGCAGAAATAAGAAAAGAACAGCTAAGACATGCATGTAGGATTCTGGGGCCAGTGCAGGAAGGTGTAGTATATGAGACACTGAAGTTCAACAAACAAGGACCCAGCAGGAGCAGTTTGTATAAAGGAGTCCTTAACAAAAAGAGCAGTTTCCACCCGTTGGGCCAGAGTGAAGTCACTGAAGCATGTGCCAGAGTAGTTAGAGAGGTGACTGGAGAACTTTCTCAACAGCTTTGCTACAAAAGGGACCTCTGGGGTTTCAGGTTTCAGTGTCTGGCATGAAACATAAACCTCAGACTTTGCACTAAAGTAACCAAGGAATGAACAAACTCCATAAACCCCCATTTCATATATGCAACTTGGTAGAATCCAATACAAAATTTTTCTGGGAAAAATTAAGGCAAAGCTGTAGCAGTGTATACGTTAAGCATCTGCAACTATCTCAGCGTAGCTGCTTGCTGTAGAATGGTGATTCTCAGCCAGGGACCCAAGGCGTGCTGGGCTGGCAGGAGTTCCTTTTAGGGGTATTGCACAGTATTAGTACTGTTAGGTGCAAACACCTACATATGATTCATAAGATAAATGTAGAGATTTCAAATAGGAATCCACATCCATTCTGACATGCTCTGATCTTTCTGAATTCTTTGCAACCAAAGTTCTCCATTTTTCAGTATTAAAAAAAGCAGAGATAGCTAAGAGCCAACACTCTCTGAGGGGTGCCTCCTGTCTACAAAGGTTGAGAACCACTACTATAGACAATACTACCTGCATCTCTGCTCCCTAGTGGTAAGGCACTGTTATGGTACCAGCTACTCAGGAATAGTCATTAGTTTGTCTGCTCTTGGAATAATTAGCATAGGTATACAAAACATCTGGAAATTATACCAGTGAAAAAGTCCTGTGTTCAGTCCTGTGAGCATGATGCTACATGAAGTATAGGCATAAAATCTCTTGAATGTACAACCTTGTGAAGTGAGGCAATGAGCCTGAAAATTGAACTGCATAAGCAAACAGATAAAGACAAGTGTTCATCAACTCACTCCCCAGTTATGATAGATAACAGATTACTCTAAACCTTTCCTTAGATTCCTTTATGGAAACTATTAATAACTTCTGTAATTTAATCACTAGCCACTGTAATCAACTGACTGCTTGTTAATTGCTTGGACATCTCCAAAATTGTCAGACTGAAAGACCACCCAGTGATTCATTGGGCTGTCACTACATATAACTAAAGCAACAAATATAAGGAATAGTCCCTAGAATGAATCTTCCCTTGTGATATCTTCTCTGATGTCTGTTCTCAGAATGTAATCCATTAAAACTGTTCAGAAACTTCTTTAAAAACCCTGAATCATCATCATTACAGACCTCCAGTTCCTCAACAGCAGAGCTGCTCTGAAAAGTGATTCTGTAAAAATATCAATGCAAGATTTTACATATGTTGTTTTCCTGAGGGTCCATATTGCATTTGCTCAGTTCATAAGGGTTAAGGGTGCCTACCCTTCCTCATTTGAGACCTACGGATATAGGCTGGGATCTTAAAGTCTATTTCTCTCTCTCTGTACAGTACTTATATAGCCCTTATTGCCATGATAATGGTATCTGAGAAGCCTGTAATCTTTACTGTATTTATCCTCGCAACATGCCTGTGAGGTAGGAAAGAGACCTATTCCCATTTTACAGATGAAGAACAGAGGCACAGAAATCCTGCTGCATTCTTTAAGGCTTCTTTGAAGTGTGTTTTTTGTGCTCATGAATGATCATCAGTAATGGAGACTTTGAATTTACAACTTAAATACATTTCTGATGGCCAGTGGAATAGAAAATCCATCACACTTTCTCAGAAGTGAGGGCATATATTGGCAGCCAGACAAAAAGACACGCAATACAGTATTTTGCCAGTCACACATGGAGACTGGAATATGCCTGAGAAGAAAATCTGTAGAGTTAAAAGGCACTATTTTTACACAGTCATGTCTACAACAGCCACACAGCAAATGCTGTTCACTTCAGATACAGAAAAGTAAAACCCTTTAAAGAATATTTTTCACCTGCTTAAAATGTCAGCATCTATGGTGGTTCTTTCCTTACTATTGCTGAAACTACAACTTCTTGACTCTCTGCTTAGCCTCCCACAGCTTAGAGCAACCAACCCCAAGCCTGTGCTAACCAGAAGCAGCTGGCAGTATTGCTCACCTGCAGATAGTTACAGCATAGTTGTCTCTAGCTGAGTTTCTCCCTTCAAGTGCCTGCTATATTGCTCAGCTCTGTGATGATCCCCTGTGAACTCCACAAACAGACTCTGCAGCAGGTTATATAGGGCCATGTTCTGATCCCTTTGCTTTGTCAAGAATACGCAGCTAACAAAGTACAGCTATTAGATTTTGATTGTTTTATGCCTATAAGACACAGCACAGAAGTGCCCCAGCCAGGGAGAACGCTGGAAGGACCGTGTCCGAGAGGTGGTCAGTGTGCTGGGAGGCTGCAGGCTGCAGGCTGCATTCCCATACTAATCCCTACGTTGGCAGTGGCTTTATTTTCTGTAGGCTCTTTCATCACATTTTGTGGCACTGCCTAGGAGCCCCAGTCAGGGGCCAAGACCTCTTTGTGCTAGTCACTGCAGAAACACAGAATTAAGACAGTTCCTGCCCCTAAAGAGCTTAAAATCTAATTTGCTGCCAGTGCAGACTCTGCCCCTTGTATTGCTAGTAGCTGTTGAGGACCATCGTAATGGGAATTGCTATCTGTTTGGACATTTGGCTTCCCAGCTACTCCAGCTGCTATTGAACCAGAGGCACTGTGGGAAGTAGTACTGATTTACTGCAGTGTAAGTCAGCTTGCCAAATAACCCCTCTCTCTTTTCACCATTTAAAAAAAATCTTTTCTATTCTATGTGCTTTTTCTAAGTTAGCTCTCTCCTTTGCTCTTGTATCGAAGTAAATGCTTCGAAGTCACGAGCACAGCACCTGCTCTTATCCACCATGGCCTCTAAAAGCTCCCACAAAGCCTCGCTGAGGTTTCAGCTGATGCTGCAGAGACACAGGCTGTCACAGCTTTTATTCTGGGTCTCAGTTTCATTGGCTGTCTTTCAAATTCTCTCTTTATTCTGTATCCAAACTGAGTGTGAGAGAGCAGACAATTCTACACGATGGCAAGCTAAAAAGATTGGGATCCTCACACTGTGCTTTGCAGGATAATTTATAGTATTTTCTATAAAGTACTATGCTTAGCAGAGCCCACAGTGCTCAGTCTCACGCTGTGCACTGAGTTATTTTTCCCTGCCCATCCTCCTTGTCTTTTTCCTGGACAATGACCCCCTTAGTCAATAGCCTTCTACCCACACCTTTGCTCACTGCTAGTTACCCCAAAGGGAAATAGAAGTGGGGATTGCCCTGTTAAGTCCTTATCTCCTTTGATTCCTGATAGGAAGTCTCTCATGCATGAATTCTAGCAAAACTGAAAAATATTGGTAATTAAATTAACATAAACCAAATAAATTGTGAGGTACAAAGAACAAACTGTGACAATTATATTCATATAAATAGATATGATACACTGCCAAGCCATTGAAGAAAACCTTTTAGATATAGCTATTAAGATGTTAAATGCAGCTTTAAAGGTATCTGTGACCAAGCTGATATTTATCTTAAAATGATCAACCTTTTATTTCACTGAAGACAAAATATTCTTATTCTGGAATGAAGCCTCAAGAAGAAGCCAATGTGAATTTCAAGCCTTGAGTGTTGCTGCCATCTACATGGCAGGAAGACTATAAACCAAAGCAAACAACCTAAATGTATTGCATTTGCTGAGGAAATCTGTAGAGCAGTTGCTTGTCAAACTATATATATTAAAACTATGGAAATAAATTACATCTTTTTTATTCTCTTGGATCTGCATGTGGGAAATTCACAATGACATTTAATACAAAGAGCAGCTCCTGGTGGTTTAGGCATCTGGAGATTATTTGCACAAGATTTGAAATATGAAATTATAAAGGGCTTTTTTTTTGCCTAGGATTTTGTTAATATTTTTTGCTGCAGAGTAACAGGAACATTATCTGACAGAACATGACATTTAAAAATGGATAAGCCCTGTCTGTATAGAAAGAGAGTAAGGTGCTGTGTTAAGCTGTTTATTATTTATGACTATTAAGCTATTTTCCATGGTTGTTTCAAATGGGAGTTTTGCCAGAGGAAGGACAGTGGAGACTAATTTTGCATTATTTGTAATATGAATTCAGCATCATAAATGCTAGTCTTCAGTTAAGCTGCTTAAGATACAAAGATGAAAAAAATAAGATGTGGTTGGAAAAGAAGTTATAATATCTATTTTGGACAACTGTTTGATTACATTCACAACCACATACTGACATCTCTCTGCCAAATCTCTCACAGTCAGAAGTAATATTTAATAAACTGCACTACTTCATCTTGGCAACTACATTTCTTTAGACCTCTTGGTAGTCACATCTGCCTGACTAGAGGAATATCACTTATACAGAATGGATGATGATACATGCACCTCCGCTTGTGCAGATGAAGGTGCCAATTGAAAGTGCCAAGCTTACTGCATGCCTCCATGAGAAAGGATCCCAGAATTATTTGTTTAAGCTTTATATGGCAACAAGTTACTGCCCTTAATCTTAAGTAGTGGATTTGCACAACACAGGAATTATGAACTGGAGCCTTAAGAGTGGAGGAGGTCTTCGCTTAAGTAATATAGGCTTCCTTAAAATACAGGCTTTAAAAAAGAAAAGAAAAGAATACTACTAAGAATATAAATGCTTCCATGATTTCTTAAAGATTTCACTGATATGGTAATGCTATAAACATGAGAAAGCAGCTCACAGAGTTGTCTCTGCATCTTCCTCATGAAGAGAGAAGAGGAAAGCCTGTGTTTAGGATGAGAATAGTTCCCTTTCTTCATAGACTCCAAATGTGTAGCATAAGGCTCTGCCACCCACTCAGCCCTGGCAGAATGGCTACTCTGAATCTGTTCTCCCCATGCTCTTGTCTTCATGCCTGCTCTCTACCTCCATAATCTTCCAAGAGAAGCAGAATGCAATGCATGGGTAATGTCCCACTCTCATGTCTGCATGCTCTGTGTGCTTGCAGAGGAGTTTTCACAATGGTAGAGAGGGCAACCACTGCACAGAACAGTTACACCTCCACTACTACTATATGTACATAATGCTTAGTTGCGTGCATACTGCTCTCTTCCACCAGACCATCCAGCCCTGTGAAAGCTGGGAACTTTTTTTAGTGGGGCATTTCTAGGGAACTTAAACACAGCAGCAGCATTGTCCAAGCATTTATAATCCTGATATTGAAACAGTTGGTTTCATTTCACTGTCCAAGCTTCATAATAAGTACACAGCACAGCAAAAATCGAACTGCAAGAATTGGCTCTTGGTCCCTTAATGTCCAGGGATGTTTTGATCTGGGAATCTTAAGCAGCTCAATTAAAGAAATATGAGCCATTTTCCAGCTTCTGCTTCATATAAAGATTTAAATCAAAAGTTCAAGCATGCTTGGATCTGGGGCTTGGATTTGGACCTTTCCCTGGTGAGATAATGGAATAAAAGATGAATAACATTTTAAAAAACATTTAACATTTTAGTAGCCCAAATGATTAGGTCCATTTTCAAAAGTGGCTTGAACATTTAGCAGCCTAGTAATTCTTACTGATGTACAATTATTTACTTATGAAAATTACTTATGGCTTTTGAAAACAGGACTCAGGCTCCTAGAATACGTTAGAACATTTAATCTGCATCTACCACCCAGATAAGCACTCTAGAGATATCTGAATATGACTTTTATCTCAATAGCATTCCTTTAATGTAATAAAAGAGAAGAATATATTCAAAATTTCCTTGCAGCTTCCTTATATATTTAAATAATCTTCGTAAGTATGAAGGCAACACTGCATTAAAGCCATTTTTAGTTACTACAGCTCACAAGTAGTGCTGCATAATGCAGGAAGTTAACACATGTTTCTGTATACAGGTTTGAAGTTCTTGAGTAGGTACAAAGATCTTGTTCTAAACAAGAGTCTGCCTTCACTATATATCAGGATGTATATGTGTTTAAAAGGTATCCAAACTCCATCTGGAAATACATTTGCTCCTGGACAATATATGTACCTAATAAAGTTGATGCATTACCTTGCAGATACTTGCAATTATAATTAGCACAAAGTGAATGAATGATGGCATGCATAAGTATGTGCCAAACACCAATAGTCACTGCGCTAAGCATTCTAGTGTTATCAGTATTGGCAGTGTGCTGGTATGCAGTGCTTTGCAGAATTAAAAGCAAGCAATCAAACATCATGTTACACAAATGTAATTGTTACCACAACACTAGTGAATGTTGTGGACAATGCCAATTACAGCTTGGACAGTGCCAATACCTTGATCTAATATCCTTTGACACACCACAGCTTTAGAAATATAGAGGAAAGAGGGAACAGCTTTGGTGGAAATCGTTTCACACCAAATTTGCAGTTCTCGTATTGCAAAAGATTGTTACTCGAGTTATTAAGGGCCATGCCAGGGTAGTAGTGGCTGTAGAATTGTGAAGAAGAGTATATACACTAGTGTTACACATGCATATGGCTGCAATTCTCACAACAATTGCCAAGATTTACATATATAATGGAAATGTTATTAGTGGGAGAGTGGATAAAGCAACGCTACTGGAAGCACCCTACTTACTGCAGCCAGATATCAATATTTGGATGTCTGGTTGCTGAAAGAAGCAATCATTGAGAACAAAAGTTGGAGAAAGCAAAAGTGGGGCCCCTGTTCTCAATCTCACATCTGGATTACTGTCAACCAGCTTTGAAAAAAGCACAGTACCTATTAGGCTAGAGATATTTATAATAGCTTTTTTACATTCTTGCTGTTTTTCATTTCTGATTTAACCAGTGAAAAACTGAAACCAGATTTAGCTTGGATTTATGTCCCTTAGACAAATTTGAAATAGGTCCCAATCAAGTCAATGAAGTTACTCCAGGTTTATATATCAATAAATGACTGCATAATGGAGCTCACACTGTACAAAATTTAGACAATTTAGTCTTCATAATAGCATATATATATTGTACCCATTGGGCTTTGAACGTTCGGTCATGTGCAGCCTTGGTCCAGGCGGCCGGTAGAGGGCTTCCTACGGTCTCCTGTAGGATGGTGGACAGCCGTTTATCACCTGCGTGGCCTCCCCCAATCTCGCCTTCCACAAGTGTTATACCAGTGGGGGGACCAACCACCCAGGGCTCTGCTGTAGTGGGGAGTCTGCCCAGTGGTTGTCCGTGGGGCTCCACCTCCCCTATACCCCAACCTCCGGAGGGTCACCAAATCTGCTGAGCCATACCCCCGATGATGTTGTCTCCCTGGAACTCAATGACCGTCATAGTCCTATCATGTTCTAGGCCCTGCCTCCTGAGATAACTAACTCAGGAAGTAGTAGGGCTTTGGAGAATCACTCCTTTCTGTCTCCAGCAGTCCCTGCCTGGGACTCTAAATTTACCCTGTACTCAAATGAAAGATGGAGGACCAAAGAAAATACAATACAGTGCTATCCTGCCTGCACTGCCTCATCTTACCTCTCAGCCCCTCCAAAAGGGGGAAACAAAAAGGAAAACCCAACACAAACTAAGTGTGGAAGGGCCTATCCGGTCCTTTCTCCTGCCCTTCTGTTAGGGCAATGGAGCAACCTTTGCTTCATAGGATCCTGCTGGGGTTTGGCCCTTCGTATGGTCAGCGTCAACAGCGGCCCTTCGCCTTGGGTCATTCTGTCTCTCAGATCTGTGTACTGGATGACAGGAGGCTGCCACTGCCAGCAGGTGTCACAAGTTTTGTTTTCAAGAATTTGAGGTGTAGTTTCCAAAACACCTCTGCACCTATCTCCTTGAAACTTGGCAGGCTTCATGCTCTCATAAGGGACTACCATCCCTGCAATTTGCATCTAAATCAGGCAACAAATGAAAATGTTTTGGGCAATTTCATGATTCTTCATTATAGACAATTGTTGAAAAGTCGAAACGCATTGAAACAGCGAAACAGTTTCGATGAAACAAAATGGGACAGTGCTTCAAAATGAAATGAAATGATGAAACAAAATACTGTCCCTTTGAAATGGTGAAACAGACGTTGAAATGAAATGATGTTTTTTCATACAGCCCTACGAGGTACCAAAACCTGTCAATGATGCCAAAAGATTTACCTTCCAGAGTGATGTCAGGCACTAGTTCTTCAACCTCTTGGTACATGATTAGTCTTCTTGAGACTAATTGTTAGCCCAAAGCTCCCATGTGACACAGAAAATATGCCTGAGATTTTGCAAAGAAGATTCACGGTTGGCAACCAAAGTCATATCATCTGCAAATAGGAAACCTCTCAGAACCAGCTTTTTCACATTCGTTTTTGCTCTAAACCAAGCCTCCATCTAGTCTGGTTCAAAGATAAATTCCATTCATTGCTGTCCTTGAATATATGAAGAAGCAGGAATGAAAAGTAGATGTTAAAGTGCACAGGGTAAGATACACACCCCTGTTTTCATCCTGTTGTTGGTGCCAAAGGCATATGATTCTTTGTTTTCCATTGCCTTCATACCTAAGTGAGTGAATGATTTTGGGGGGAAAACCCCGTTTCTTCAGAACAGTAAAAA
Organism: Crocodylus siamensis; assembly: GCF_052110815.1. Classification (NCBI taxonomy): domain Eukaryota; kingdom Metazoa; phylum Chordata; order Crocodylia; family Crocodylidae; genus Crocodylus; species Crocodylus siamensis. The sequence goes on from NC_143409.1 coordinate 23,918,793, forward strand.
GGCCCTGTCTGTTGCCTGCTTTGAAGGTCTTCGTCAGATCAATAAAGGCTGTGTACAGTGGTATTCATTTTTCTCTATACTTCTCTTGCAGTTGCTTGACTGAAAATATCATATCAATGGTGGAGCATCTTGAGCAAAAACTGCACTGATTTTCAGGATACATCCTTTCAGCTAGAGATTGCAGCCTAGGGAGCATAATGTGAGCAACAATTCTTCTAACAATGTTCAACAGAGAGATACCTTTATAGCTGTCACAGTCACGTCTAGCCCCCTGGTTTTTGTATAATTGTACAAACTGAGCATCTTTGAAACCTTGCAGTACCGCTTCATGAGCCAAGTGTACCCTTGTTGCCAAGAAAACTAATAGTTTACTGGGCTGAATTAGTAGAAACATTGCCAGCAGATCAAGGGAAATGATTATTCCCCTCTATTCGGCATTGGTGAGGCCACATCTGGAGTACTGTGTCCAGTTTTGATCCCTCCACTAAAGAAAGGATGTAGATAAATTGGAGAGAGTCCTGTGGAGGGCATTACAAATGGTTAGGGAGCTGGAGCACATGACTTTTGAAGACAGGCTGAGGGAACTGGGTTTATTTAGTCTGGAGAAAAGAAGACAGGGAGATTTAATAGCAACCTTCAACTACCTGAAGGGTAGTTACAAAGAGGATGGAGCTAGACTGTCCTCAGTGGTGGCAGCTGACAGAACAAGGAGCAATGGTCTCAGGTTGCAGGAAGGGAAGTTTAAGTTAGATATTAGGAATAACCTTCTCACTGGAACAGGTTACCTAGAGGTAGTAGAATCTCCATCCTTGGATTTTTTTAAGACCTGGCCAGACAAAGTCTTGGCTGGTATGATCTAGTTGGGGATGGTCCTGCTTTGAGCAGGGGGTTGGACTAGATGTAACCTCCTGAGGTCCCTTCCAACCTTCATTTTCTATGATTCTATAATTCTATGAATGCAGGAATCTGAAGTCTGCATTTTATCAATAAAGTATACAAAGTCTGCCCTGTGAACAGATATTGAAAGTTATGATGCTGATGAAAAGGTCAACAGACATCTCAGATTTGTGGTGCTACCATGAGGGGTTCACTTACCTTGACCACAGCATGAACTTCAGAAACAGAGGACTTCTAGAACGAAATGGCATTCACCTCACATGGAGAGGTAAGGCCTTGTTCTCAGTTAGGATGGCTGATCTTCTGGACAGAGCTTTAAACTGACTTTTCTGGGGGATGGGGAATCTCCAAGTGGAGTATGCCTGGGGACTGGCACACAAGAAATCTACCTAATGGAGGACACTAGCACAACTGTTTCTGAAATTGCTAACCAAGCAATTCTTCCACAGCATCTCAGGAAAGTGAGGGTGTCAGTTGAGGGCCTCAGCTGCCTGTACACCAATGCGAGAAGCATGGGAAATAAGCAGGAGGAGCTAGCCCTCCTGCTCTCTAGTGGGCAATGTGACCTGGTAGGGATCATGGAGACCTGGTGGGTCTCCTCACATGACTGGAGCATAGTCCTAGAGGGCTACACCCAGCACAGAATGGACAGAGTAGGGAGAAGAGGGAGGACCTGGGCAACTATAGGTCAATCAGCCTAACCTCTATCCCAGGGAAAATCCTGGAAAAGCTCATTAAAGAATCTGTGTGACACACGGAAGGTAAGATTCTGAACAGCAACCAGTATGGCTTTATCATGGGTAGGTCTTGTCTTACCAATCTCATCTCCTTCTATGACCAGGTCTCTTGCCACCTGGACATGCGAGACAAGGTAGACGTTCTATACCTAGACTTCCAAAAGGCTTTTGATCTAGTATCCAACAATATCCTTGTAGGAAAACTGGAAGATTGTGGGCTTATCTGCTCAACAGTCCAGTGGGTGGGAAAATGGCTACAGGGTAGGTCCCAAACAGTTCTCAAGAATAGATCTGTGTTGTCTTGGCACTGAGCGGCCAGTGGTTTCCCTCAGGGGTCCATGCTTGGACCAGTGCTTTTTAACATCTTTATCAATGATTTGGATGGGAGAGTGAAAAGCTCGCTGGCCAAGTTTGCAGATGACGCCAAGTTATGGGGCAGTGTGGTCATGCCAGAAGATAGGCTGATGATACAGGCAGACCTGGACAAGCTAGAGAGTTGAGCAGACTGGAACCAGATGAAGTTTAACACTTCCAATTGTAAGGTGCTCCATCTGGGGGCAGGTAACCCTCAACATACATACAGGCTTGAAGGTGACAGCTTGACCTGCACCACGGATGAAAGGGACCTAGGAGTAATGATTGACCACCACATTAACATGAGCCGTCAGTGCAATGTGGTGGCCAGCAGGGCAAACAACACACTGGCATGCATCAACTGATGCATCTTGTGTAAAACTAAGGAAGTGATACTCCTGTTGTACTCAGCACTGGTGAGACTGCAGTTGGAGTACTGCATCCAGTTCTGGGCACTACACTTCAGTAAGGATGTGGAAAAACTTGAGAGAGTCCAGAAAAGAGCCACCCATATGATCAGGGACTTGCAAGGCAAGCCATGAGAGGAAAGGCTGAGGGACCTGGGCCTCTTTAGCCTAAAGAAGAGAAGGTTGAGAGGGGCCTTGATAGAGGCTTACCGCTATATCAGAGGAGTGCATCAAGAGCTTGGTGAACAACTGTTCACTATGGCACCCCCTGGGGAAGACCAGAACCAATGGATACAAATTTCTGGAAGGCTGCTTCAGGCTTAATCCCAGGAAAAACATCCTCCACAGTCAGGATGTCCAGATTGTGGAATAAACTCCCTCCAGAGGTGGTGCAGTCACCTACCCTGGAAGTTTTCAAGAGGAGACTGGACAGTCACCTCACTGGGGTCAAGTGTCTTCCTGCCCAGAGCGAAGGGGGGGAGAGGGGGCTGGACCCAATGATCCGAAAGGTCCCTTGCAGCCCCTAACAATCTATGACTCTATGAAACATGCACTGCAACATTTCAGTAAAGGATACCAGATTTTTTGACAGCTTTCTCTAAACAAGTATGTATACACACATATATATAGCGTGTATAAGAATGCATCCTGTGTATATGTGAGAAAGAAACGTTTTGATGGTAAATATATGTGTGTGTACAATGAAATTTGTGAATTGTAATCAAATACATACACACAATCACACAATCATGATTAATTTTAGTGTTTAATAGCTTACATTTTTTCTGTAAATTCAGAGAAGCACTGATACTTAAGTTCTGTTAAATATGTTTGGTCTTTTCCTGTGCTAAACTATTATCAATAATAAAAGTATTTGAATCATAAGGTAAAGAGAATGTAAATGTGAAAAATTAAATTAATTGCATGCAGAATGTAATAGTTACCAGATCACAACATTGTATAATTCAGTTTCAGAACTGTTCTGATAAATCAATAGATTGAGATTTGGAGTTATTGTTTCTGTTAGTACAAAAATGTCTCAAGATAAGGAATCATTTAAGGTCATATATGCTAGAAATAAATGGATTAAATTCAATCAATTCAAATTTGTGAGAGGGCTGGCAATGCATATTGGAACCAATAACAGAGAAAGGGGAAGCAGATGACAGGTATTTTTTGAAAATTAATTGTGAAAGATATATGGTAATAAATCCTACATGGAGTAGTTCCTGTATCAAAACACAGCAAACAACAGCTGCCATCCATAACAATGTCCTCTGTCTTCACTTCCTGTACTGTGCTTGCTCATCTTCTAGTTCCATTTAATAAGCAGGCTTGTCTAACACACTTTGCAGGAACATACCTTGGACATCCAAGGATGTGATTTCATCTCATCTGGAAAACAAATATATTAATTTGATTTTAACACTGTGTGGCAGAATAACACATGTAGCCTCCCTTATAAAAGTCCACTGTAAATTGCTTTACTGATTGATAAATAATCTCAATGCTGTTTATAGTGAAATTAAGCTATGCATCACTGACCTGTCATATTCAAAAACACTGAAGACCTCCAAACACAACATATTTTATACACCTCATACAAAATCACAAAAAGCAATGCAAAAAACATAGCATCTCAGGAGAGTATCTGAATCTCTTCAATATTATTCAACAGAACAGATTTTCTTTTCAAGGGGAGAACTTCCCAATTGCATAAGGAGAGAGATTATTCCTATTGGGTATTATTAACACATTATCTGCATTCTCTCTCCAATCACTGCTCACAAAAAAAATGCATGTTTACTTTCAACTGGACTAACACTACAGTAAGTTGAAACAGAGGTAATAGTGAATTTATACTATTCAGGTATTATATTTTATTTCTGTTTTGGTTTATTGTAATTATGCTTAAAACGGATCTTAGTCAATTCACCTTTTAGATACCTGATTTTTGCGATTTGATATATGATAATTTTAGCCTAAACTTAAAGATTTACTTGTATTGTGCATTTTGTAAGGTGCTGTTCAAGTGAGGCAAGACACTCAATGGTTCCTTCTCAGCTCTGATACTAGGCCTCAGAATTGTCAAGATGATATTTGCTTGCTAGTGAACCAAATAATATACCTATATCCTAGATGAGACAAACATTTTAGAGCTAGATAGAACCATTTTCTTAAGCCATTTTCTTTTAAATCTGGGGAAAAAAAATGATGACTTGCAAACTAGCAAACCCTACAATGATTCTATGATGCCATTGATGCTAAAAGTTTTATTTCTGAAAGCATCCTTGCCCATTTTAACATTTTTAACACAGTCCATGAAAAAAAGTGTGCTATCTGTATTTATGATTAATGGGCTGCTTTCACATTGCACAATCTTTCTGTTTCATGCATCATCATCAACAGTCTTCCATGCTCCATTCCTGAAGCTGTCGTCGTTTACTGTTGCCTAATTTTTGCAGTGCTACTGGTACTTGGGATAGAAAAAGAAAAAATAAGTGCTTTGTTTTTTAATAAGGTGCTGCATAGTTTTGAAATTTAATGGGAAAAGAACTAGATTTAAGTATCAAGTTCAGATAAACGGCATATTGATTTATAGTGATACAAGTAGTACTGCATTGATCTACATAACACAGTCTTCAGTGCACACAACTCCAAGGTGTTAATCAAGTATTCTATGGAGTGATTATAACCTGCCTTATAACAACACAATCACACTTACAGTGCTGCATATTCATGGCTCTCATGCACTTAATGGCCAGTTGGAAACTTGGGGTGTGTGTAGACGAAACAGGGGCCCTAAATTGAAGTGGTGGGTTTTTAAAAGCACCACTTCAATTTAGGGCCCTTTGAACCCCTGTGTCGTGCACACACCCAAACTTACCTGCCTCTCCGGTGGTGGGGAGGGGAGGAAGAGCTGCTGGTGGGCAGAGTGGTCCCTGAGCTGTGGAAGGCAGCTTGTGCTTTTTTGAGGTGGTCCCCTCCCAGGCAGCATTTGCCCATAGGCACCTGGCTCAGATGGTCCCGGAGGCAACATAGCCACGGAGGGAAGCACTGTGCCCCCGCACAGCTCAGGCAGGCTCTGGGGGCGGGGAAGATATCAGGCTCGCTGCTTTTCTTGGGCAAAGCCTGCCTTCCCAGGCTGCTGCCAGGCTGCCTGCACAGCCCCTGAGCTGCATGGAGCTTGGTGCTTTGCTCCATGGCTGTAGGGCAGCAAACAAACTCCTCAGAGGATTTTTAGTTTGCTGCATCCCAAGTCATTTAAGGTGCGTTATGCTACCAAATTTGCTACAGTGGCTGGAATTACTGTGCAATACACCACCAATGCGTGCAAACACTGACACCATTAAAGTGGTGCAAAAGCATTTAACCTGCTTTAAAGTGTTGTGCACACATGCCCTTTGTTTCATTTGCACACAGCCTTGGACTCTTTTGAGAGATTTCCTTACTTGGGATACAGCTCTCTCACACAGACCCTGTCTTAGAGTATCTGATTTTTTTCCACCATCACTGTGCTTAGGCTTTTCTGGGACAAGAAATTAAGTAAGAAGGGATGTGGAAACTATTAGGATTTTTCATTGATATCTGAAATACAAGCAGGAACATTGCAGTGTGAAGGGCAAAAAGCTTAGAATGGGCCAATATTTTGAGCATGAGTATGAAGTGTTTGGAGGGATTTAAGCTGTACAAATGAACCGTATTGATCTAATCAAAAGAGACACTGATTGACTTTTGAAAGCCATCAGATAAGGTCCTAGTCTCTGTTGCGTGGGAATAACTGAGATAAGAGAGAACATGCTTTGTAATATCAGTCTCTATTTTCTACCAACTCTTTCACCAAAGGAGCGTGGCCTGCCTCCCAAACCCCTGGAAGTAGCTGTTTTTCTATTGGGGCCTACTTAGCTGGTGGATACTGTGAAGTTTGTGTGCATGTGAGGTAGAAGGTCCGCAAGAGGAAAGGAACATCTGTGCTGTGCCAGTACTTATTGACTCTGTTTTTCCATCTGGGCTCTGATCTAATCCATCTGTAGACAGCACAAGCCCTGCCTGAACCGTGCTTTAAGGGGCTCCCTTAGTGGGAGTGCACTAAAGGGCAGGCACAGGCCACAGAAGTTTCAGGCTTCATTAACTTGTGCTGCTTTCCTCCTCAGGTTTCGTAGGATGAAATTCAGCAGGTTCTTCTGCCTCCAGCTCCAAGGCAGTACAAGCCTATTAAGCTCCAAAAAAAACCAAAAAAAAGGTTTCTGCATGGGCGATAGAATAAGAGAGGAGAGGAAGGAAGACTCCCTAACCATGCAAGACTGCTAAGCTTTCAGAGAGAAGGGGCATTGTCTAGTGCAGGGGTTTTCAACCTTTTAAAATAAGTATATGCCTGGTGGACCCCTTTTTAGTAAATGTACCTCGGGAGGGAGGGGGGTGGCGAGTGGCCGGATGCAGACCAGGGGTGTGGCAAGCAGCGGCAGCACAGCGCCTGTGAGGCCCTGCTCCTGTGAGGCAGCAGTGCGGGGTGGCAGTGCTCTGTCCCTGTCCACCCCATATACCACCTGGGACCTTTCAAAGTACCCCCAGGGGTACACGGACCCCCGGCTGACAACCCCTGGTCTGGTGGATAAACCTAAGAACCATGAGTCCGGATATCTGGGTCCTATTTCCAGCTCTGCTACAGACTCGATGTGATAATGTGAGCAAGTCCCTGTTTCAGTTTCTTCATCTGGAAAATGTGATTTATAAGAATTATTTGCCTCAAACATGCAATGAGGATTAGTTAAAAGTTTCAACAGTTTTGTTATGCATGTATGAAAACTACGAACAAAGAATGGTCTTGTTTGATTTTTACATTATGGGTGAAAGCACAGACAAGTTTGAAGAGCTATGGCTTTGCATGTCAAGCAGAAGCAGTCCTCAGCATGTGGAGAAAATGGCAGTGAGAAACCTAGTATTAGGCATCTGGGACAGAAGCCCAGCATCCCCTCTGTGTGTGGGTAAAATAGACACAAGCCACTATCACAGATAATGGCAGCTTGTAGGCACTAGCAAAGGAGCAACTAAAATCCATTTTGCTTAGGCAAGAAACTCTAGTCTGATATTTATGTGCATCTGTCACAGGTGAAAAGTGTTTACTATGAATTATCCAAGAGGAAAAAGAAGGTGTAAGCTGAGGGGTTCCATGACCTGTCAGAGACTAGTTCAGACAACATTTTGAACATTAAAAATCACCGTAAATCCCAGATCAGTTTCTTACCTGGTCTAATGGATTTCTGCTACTCACTTGGGTATATGCCCTTTTCTATGATTACTTGAGACCTGTATCTGCAGCAGGGGAAGGGAGCGTGCATGTGGAAAGTGTGGAACCAAAGTAAGTCAATAAACAGTATAGGGTTTTAGAGATTTAATATCACTGTTATCAGTTTGAATCTGTTTTCAGGGTTAAAGACTTCCATCTTCATAAAACAGATGGCACAATCAGCTGTTAATATTTTCACTGCACCTCTGTAATTTTACCAGTTTTGATAAAGTATCTTTCTAAAAATACTTCCAGAGCTCCTTGCAGATACAGTATAATACTTGTACTTGTCCTCCATCCAACGAGGTGGGAAACACAATGGAATCTTTAACTTTCTGTCGTTGAGAAATATGGCACTTCCCACTACCCAACTGTCAGCCAAAATGCAAGCAGTTCTGCAAATAATATGGGTTACATTTTACTACAAACTAAGGTGCAGCTTTTCAGTTTTCTTTTGTGGAACACGAATTTGGAAGTTGTGGGTTTGGTTAAGTCAAATGCAGATATTCCTCAGGCTCTGAAGCCCTAAAATAAACTACAAAGTTAAAGTGTCTGATAAATACTAAAGAAAATAGAAGCCACCTAAATGTTATGTTACTCTTTTAATGTTTGACAACAAAAAAGTAAGTGGTAAAGCTTTAAGTAAATGTATTCTATCATTAAACATTTTCTTTTCAAACAAGAGCTTCTGTCAGAAGTGTCTTAATTTCTTATCACAGAATTTCATCCACACAAGGAGCAATAAATAATTCATGTTGCTAGCTCTTTGTTGTGTGTCCCTGAACTGCACAGAGCTGGAAGGCTGACAGCTGTGTCAGGACAAGCACCAAAGATCTGACATGACAAGTGACTAACAAGTTTCTTTCAGTCTATAGTGAAAGAAGACAATGGCACAAAGTGCAAAAACGAAATCCTGAAACGAAATGAAACTGTTTCTTTCTCTTTACCTAAGTGTTTGCTATGAGCTTATTTCCGACCCATAACCTCTGGTCATTTTATAGTACTGCCCAGCCCCCTTTACGCCTCACATTCGCCTGGCCATTTACGCCTGTCCACGGATCAATATGAGCAATTCTTGGAGAAATACGATGTCTCCATGACAACCAAGCCACAAATTCTCAGTGGAAAGCAGTGAGACCAGTAGTGAAATCTCCAGAGGTTTTCAGACCTATAAGGCAAGATGTCTTAAAATGCAGGAATGGACAGAGAGAGAAGCCAGAGTAATTCATTGTTTATTACCACTTTAATTATGTCAGATGGACAGAATGTAACTCACTTTTTAAGTTTAGATTCTTTATCAACACATGTTTTCCCAATCAATATTCACCTCCTGACAGTTTTGCTTCCTTTTCTTTATTTTGTATTTGTTTGTGGTAGCCAGAAATATGTATTCTAAATTCCCATCCAACCCTGGGTACATTTTACCACCCAAAACAACTAGATGAAAGGTGAATTAAAATCATCTTTCGGCAGAGGGAGCACTACATTAATTCTTCCTCGAGCCATTTAGAACTCTTAACCTGACGGTCTTTGCCACTTCTGCCCAGAACAGATGACAGTAAGACTATACCCTTTTAAAAACCTTTTACAGTTTTGGAAGGTCTACAGACATTTACTGAAGGATATGTAAAGCAGTACCATAGGTGGTTTGATGTAGCTGAAGTCAGAAATTAAACTTGTCTCTTTACCAGTATGGATTATCTGCGCCTTTTAAATCTCATGCAGCATTTGTTGTAAGGTAGTGGGACCAAACCAAAGTGCCTTGAAAATGCACATGGATTTACAATTCATTGATTTCAATTATTCTAAAATATACCATTGTTCATTTCTGTGGAAAAGATGAAAAGGAAATGTAGTTCAAATCAGGTACATGACAGCAGTTCAACTCCCAAGGAATTTTACAGGAGTGGAGTGGGCTGAAATATAATCCCCTAGCCATGGGTCCTATCTGGGTTCTGAGATGACTTTGGGGACCTGACATGGATTTCAGACTGCACCCTTTCACTGAAAATTAAATCTCAGCTGTGCTCCTTGGGGAAGGATCAGGGGACTGTTGGCAGCTGCCCCCTGTCAGCACAGGCTGCAAGATTTGGAAATCTCTTAACTAAGCTGACAGGCCGCAGAGAGGATGAATCAAAAATATGATACATGGATCAGCACACAAAGATGCAAGAGGGTACAGAGAAACCAGATAAAGAAGGAAAGGAAAATATCAAGTGAAAAAATGATGTTTAACTCTTTCATTAATGACTACTGTGTCACATTACATATGTGTCCATGTGTGAGGCAGACAGCTTGCCTGGCTTTTTTTTTTCATTCACACTCTGTGTCTTTAATCAACTGCAATTGGAACCACTTTACATTTAATTGCCCCTTCTTGAGATTTATATAGTAAACTTCTTGTTTATTTCATATACAGCAAGATAAAGACAAATATCATCACCCCTAGAAGAGATGCACCTAACGGATCTGTATGCAATGAATCAATTCAGTGTTGAGAACCATTAGTTAAAATATCTATAGTGAGTTGATTTGAAAAAAAAAAGAAGAGAGTTATAAAATTAGCAATTTGCATTTTGCCAGATGTATTGCATCTGGATGCCTGTTTTTTTATTCAACTACAGTAGGTACAGTACTCCTAATTTTTCATACCCTTAGCCTACCTTCAAAGGTTAGGCCTCATACATATATTAACTAGAAGAATTAGTCCAAAACTAATTATAATGAACTACTACTGTCAGCTTTGTTTTTGGTCAGAAAGTCTTTATCCTTTCTAAGACCCAAACTCTTGATGAAAGAGCAAAGGATATCAGCTCTAGACAATGACCACTGGAGGTGACTATTAATTTGATATTGCAGCTGCTAAAAAAGGAAGTGCATTACAATGTGATTTTTTGTAGGCCCCCAAACTGTGTCAAATCTATCATTTGATTCTTGGCAACTATCTTTAAATGGCTCTCACCTGGACTCTCAGACTCTTCCAAGACACATCTGTCAGGCATATCCTCGGCTTCTTGGAAGTTTGCCGAGTTTGAGCAGCTGTCATGCTTGACCACACTGACTGGAGCTATAAAGAAGAAAAAATAGGGGGAGGAGAGTTGTAATATATTCACAAATAAAACACTTCCCTCCTTTGTCACAGTCCTTTCAATACTGAGGACATATTTTGTAAACACAAATAATAAATTAAAATAAAATGGAACCTCAAAGTATTTATTGGCAGGCATATAATAGTTGAAAAATCTATGGACGTTACTTTATTGGGGGAGGAGTTTGAGACATCAGTTTAAATATAATTCTTCTAAAGTGAAAAAAATTATTTTTTCCCTTTCTATAAACCTGAAACAATAAAATCGATTAGCCACTTTGTTCTACCAAAATACATCAGTAAATAGAATAAACTATCAGTGAAACGGTCTTGTAATTATTGGAGTCAGACACATGTTTTACTTTGATCTAAATTAATTTTAGTTAAATATAATAAATTAAAATGCAAATATGTGCTATATAATACCAAAACGCATAATACATTTAATGATATATTTCAGAGCAGAGTAAAAAGCAGCATAAACTATGTCCTAGAGATTATCATTTTTTAAAAAAAACATACCTTTTATCTAATTGCTAAACATTTTTGAATCTGAAGAAAATACCTTCACTGAGATAGGAATATTATTTATATGTCATTCACAGTACCTATAAAAATAAATCCAATGTACATTTTCCTATAATGAAAATATGCAGCAACTCTGGCCTGACATTTTCTTGCTATGGCCAGTTATGTTTCTGTATCACCTCTGCTCTGAGCCTTTACTGACCAGGAAATACACATTACACTGGTAATAAAGGTTAATTGCACTGTTAAGATAAATTATTGCATGTTATTTCATGGGGAATACACAATAAAATATGGATCCATCTCTAACTGATGTTCTCAGGCCTTATTTCTATTGGTTGCAGTAGTACTAGACTTCAGTAAACATCGGGATTAGTACTTGAATCCTCTGTTAACTGTACAGTGAACTTAGATCTCTGTCCTGCAGACTGATCCATAGAGGTAGACCTGCACAGATTCTTCTGCATAAATTCCCTGTGGGGTTTGTTTCTGAGAACAGGGCTTTGGCTATGACTGCATGCCAGTCACTCACTTTCTGATCAATTTTGAAAAGTAAGTATTGTTTATATAGGAAGTGAATCTGCTCTACATATACTTCTCTATACAGTTTCCCAAATTAAAAGAAATCATGTAATCAGATTCTGTTAATCGTTAACAAAGCTAGTGGATGCAAAATATATCACAGAGACCCTGTCTTTTCTATTAGTTTGTCAGTTTGTTATTCCAGTCCTGCTATCAGCTCCATTACTCTGGACCATCCATGTGGAGCCTAATTGAATCCAATAAGGCTCAAAATCCTTTGTAGGATCAGGGCTTTAAACATATAACAATAACATAAGGATGGAATAATAAAATATGTAAAATCATGCAATAACTTTCACTTGAAAAATACCACCTTTCCCTAAAAACTGAACAGATTCTGGTGCAGCATCAGTTTTAAGACAGCAACTGACTGACTTACACCACTTTGTCAAGCAGGGGCCAAGGAGACCAGAGAAACTTTTAATTGTGTGAAAGGTAAGTAAAACCATTAATAGCCACATAGAGCAGAACTTTATTTTTCTTGGGTTCCTTTTGAAAAGGCATGGAACAGCATGGGAGGGCTTAGCTGACTTGGAAGGAGGAGAACAGCAATTAATGAATAATGAATACTCTTGTTCACACATGAATACCTTGTACAAGTGCAAACAGAGGTATTTGCAGAGGGCCTAGGCCTCTCTTTAGCCTTACTTAAGCCCTCACACTAAGGGGTGCATGTGCCTTGTGGTGGCCCTATGGACAAGTTTAAACTCCAATCCTCAAATGTTAATGACAACAAAGAGCCACTGAAGTGCATGTTCACAGACAGCCAACTGGAAAGGGGTGCAAATTGTTGAACCATTCTGAATCTATACTAAGCATCACAGACACTCTTCTTTGTAGTATTTGACCAGCATTAATTCTAACTGAAACTTATCATTTTCCCCAACAACTTCAGGATGTATATTTTGTTTGTATATGTTCCAAAATAATTAAATTGAATACTATATAACACCACAGTGGGTTAAAATTCTTAATAGACTAAACTGGATGAACGAGTTAATTGATGCTTTTGTTTTATGCATCATCTTGGAGGGAAGAGAGAAAGATGTAAGAATAAAGAAATACATCCAGTTGTGAAGAGAGGAATTCCTTGTGTTTGTTGTCCACAATAAGTACTTATTCAGAAAAGAAGTATTGGAAATTATAAGTTTGTGTTGTTGGATTTTGAAAAGAAAGCATTCTAGTGCCAAATGTAATGGAACAGTATTTTCTGAAACAGTTCATCCTTTCTCTGTACTTTGCTGATGCAAGTAATAGATTGGTTGCTTTACATGAATAAACTTGACAGTTAGAGTTGTTCAGAAGTATAGTAAGAAAGTTTCAAATACAGAATATTGTTATGAAAAGGTTAAAAAAAGGGTCCCAAAACTTAAGCTGGGAACAGATGTTGCATTTGCCCTTGGACAAGTTTTCCCTCGGTCTATTCTGGAAGAAAAATATCCCAGGATTGGTGTGTACATACAGAAGCATTTAGCAAGCAGCTGAATGCAATGCCACTTTTCTGCCATTGATTCAATGCTGCAATTCCTGGATAACCATTCAGATGTACTTTGTGATGTCCCAGGATAAAATGTTAGTACTTCTTATCCTGTGAACTTCTTTGGATTTATCTTGGGACAATAGATATCTGAACAACTGTATTTTGTCCCAGGATAAAAAGGTTATCCTGAAACAAATACAACATAGCCTTGCTGTAACTATTTCCTATCAAAGAAAGAAACATGAGAGTTTTTGAAAAAAGGTAACAAAACTCCACATTCTGACCCACACTGTAATTTAAATGGTCACTTGCTGGAGCTCATGACTTCACAGGAACAGAGAGGTATCTGAAGAGCAGGAGAGTATGGACCCTAGACTTCAAAAAAGCAGACTTTGACTCCGTCAGGGAACTGATGGGCAGAATCCCCTGGGAGGCCAGTCTGAGGGGGAAAGGAGTCCAGGAGAGCAGGTTGTATTTCAAAGAAACTTTACTGAGATTACGGGAAAAAACCATCCCAATGTGCAGCAAGACTAGCAAATGTGGCAAGTGACCAGTGCATGAAGGGATGAAATCAGGAAAGCCAAAGTGCAGTTGGAGTTGCAGCTAGCAAGGGATATACAGAATAACAAGAAGGTTTGCTACAAATATGTCAGCAACAGGAGGAAGGTCAGGGAAAGTGTGGGCCCCTTACTGAATGGGGGAGGAAACCTAGTAACAGATGAGGAGGAAAAGGCTGACATACTCAATGTCTTTTTTACTTTGGTCTTCACAGGCAAGATCAGCTTCCAAACTACTGCACCAGGAATCACAGTTTGGGAAGGAGGTGAGCAGCCAACAGTGGTAAAAGAACAGGTTAGGGACTATTTAGAAAGGCTGGATACGTACTAGTCCATGGGGCTGGATGCAATACTTATGAGGGTGCTGAGGGAATTGGCTGATGTGATTGAAGAGCCACTGGCCATTATCTTTGAAAACTCATGGCAATCAAGGGAGGTCCCAGATGATTGGAAAAGAGCAAATATAGTACCCATCTTCAAGAAAGGGAAGAAGGAAGATCTAGGGAAATATAGACCAGTCAGCCTCACCTTAAACCCTGGGAAAATCATGGAACAGGCCCTCAAAGAATCCATTTCTAAGCACTGCAAGGAGAAGAAAGTGATCAGGAAGGGGGCAGCATGGATTCACCAAGAGCTTGATCAACCTGACTGCCTTCTATGATAGCACGACTGGCTCTGTGGATGTGGGGTAAGCAGTAGACATGATATACCTTTACTTTAGCAAGGCTTTTGATAGTCTCCCACAACATTCTTGCAAGCAAGTTAAGGAAGTATGGGTTAGTTGAACTGACTGTAAGGTAGATAGAAACCTGGCTAGAACCTCGGTCTACGTGGCAGCTGGTATCAAGTGGAGTGCCCCAGGGGTTAGTCCTGGGGCCATTTTTGTTCAATACCTTCAATAACAATCTGGAAGATGAGATGGATTACACCCTTAGCAAGTTCACAGATAACATCAAGCTGTGGGGTGTAGTAGATATACTGGAGGGTAGGGCTAGGATTCAGAGTAACCTAGACAAATTGGAGGACTGGGCCAAAAGAAATCTTATTAGGTTCAACAAGGCCAAATGCAAAGTCCTGCACTTAGGATAGAAGAATCCCATGCACTGCTACAGGTTTGGGACAAACTGGTTAAGCAGAAGCTCTGCAGGAAAGGACCTTGAGGTTAAAGTGGACAATAAGCTGAATATGAGCCAACAGTGTGCCTTTGTTGCCAAGGAGGCTAACAGCAGTAAGAGCATTTCCAGCAGATTGAGGGAAGTAATTATTCCCCTCTCTTCTGCATTGGTGAGGTCACATCTAGAATATTGTGCCCAGTTTTGGGCCCCTGACTACAGAAAGGAGTGGACAAGTTGGAGACAGTCCAGTGGAGGGCAACAAAAATGGCTTGGGGGGCTGGGGCACATGACTTATGAGGAGATGTTGAGGGAACTGGGTTTATTTAGTCTGCAGAAGAGAAGACTGAAGGGAGATTTGATATCAGCCTTTAACTGTCTGAAGGTTGGTTTCAAAAAGGATTGAGCTAGACTGTTCTCAGTGGTGACAGGTAACAGAACAAGGAGCAATAGTCTCAAGCTGCAACAAGCGGGGTTTAGGCTGGATATGAGGAAAAGATTTCTCACTAGGAGGGTGGTGAAGCACTGAAACAGGATACCCAGAGAGGTTGTGGAACCTCTGTCCTTGAAGGGTTTTAAGACTCAGATCAACAAAGCCCTGGCTGGAATGATCTAGTTAGGGCTGGTTCTGCTTTGGGCAGGGGGTTGGACTAGATGACCTCCTGAGGTCCCTTCCAACCCTAATTTTCTTTGATGCAATGATCTTGTCACTCAGAAGTTTTTCATGGATGTGGCATTACTAGCACCTCATATGGACAGGCACAAACAGGAAACTTGCATGTCTCTGCATTCTGTAGCACTGAATACTTCTCACCAGGATGACACAAATCCGTTCATTAGGATTCTCTGGGTCCTACCCTGCAACCAGTTTCGTACCCAAATAACTGTCTTGCAGTTAAGCCCACAATCCTCCAATTTTCTCACGAGAACATCATGGGATTCCAGATCGAAGGGTTTTTGGAAATCAAGGCATACAATTTCAACCTCTTCACTGTTTTCCAGGTGGTGAGTTATATGATCATAAAATGAGATGAGGTTGGTAAGACAAGACCTACCCAGACAAAGCCATGCTGGTGGTCATTCAGAATCCTACCTTCTGCAAGCCTATAGCACATAGACTCCTTAGTGATTTTTTTCCCAGGATTTTCCCTGGGATAGAAGTTAGCCTAACTGGCCTAGAGTTACCCAGGTCCTCCCTCTTCCCCTTCTTGAAGATGGGCACAACATTGGCCCTCTTCCAGTCATCAGGGACCTCTCCAGAGTGCCATGAGTTTTGGAAAAGTTTCACTAGGGATGACTTCTGCAATGACTTTGGCCAGCTCCTTCATCACTCTTGGATGGAGTTCATCCAGTCCTGCTGATTTATATATGTCTGATTCCTTTAACTAATCACACACCAGTTCTGTGGCAATAATAGGAAGGCAATCATTCCTGCCCTGCTCGTTTTGTACCCTATCTGGAATGATTTTCCCCTTTGCCTCGTCAACTAGCAAAGCAAAGTAGTCATTCAGGAGTTGAGTTTTCTCCTGAGTGTCAGCAACCAGCTGTCCTGAGGTGTTGAGCAATGGCCCCACACTCCCATTTGTTTTCCTCCTGTTCCCTATGTACCTAAAGAAGTACTTCTTGTTGTCCTTGATTCCCATTGCTAATTTAAGTTCAGTCACCACCTTAGCCTTTCTAATTTGTTCCCTACAAATGTGGGCCATTGTTGTATAGTCCTCTTTGGGGCCTCCCCAAAGCTTCCATTGTTTGTACGCCTCTTTCTTCTTTCTTAGGAGGACCATGATTTACCTGTTTAGCCAAGAGGTACCCTTCTGGTACCTATCCTCCACATGGAAATGGACTTCCTTTGTGCTTCAAGGATCGTATCCTTGCAAAACAACCACTCTTCGTGCACACCTTTCGCCTTCAGTCCCTGATCCCACAGCACTACCCCTACTAGTGACCTGAGCTTGTTGAAATTTGCATTTTTGAAATCCAAAACTTCAGCCCTGCTATCTGATTTGTCTGCCTTGTGATGGACAGTGAATATGACGGTTTCACGGTCCCTGTCACCCAAGCTATCCTCTATACTTACGTAAGTCAGTCACCAGGTCCTCTCCTTTGAGACCAAATCTAAGAGAGCATTACTTCTGGTTGGCCTGTGCACCACCTGAGCCAGGAAGAGCTCTTCGTCAGGAAGGAATGAGGCTGGTCTGACTTGGCCAAGCGTTCCTCTCAAGAGATGTCTGGATAATTGAAATTATCCATGATAACCATGTCCCATGCACATGCACCCTCCGTCAGTTCTCAGGCAAACTCTAAATCCTCCCCCTAGTCTGGTGGTCTGTAATATACACCTACAGTTAGGTCTGTATTACCGCCCCCCCATCCCTCCCCCAGCTTGACCCAGAAGGTTTTAAGCCATTCTTCTTTGGAGCCAATGTTGGCCTCCAAGGAGATATACTGCTCCTTCACATAAAGAGCTACACCTCCACCTTTCTTCCCTGCCCGGCTCCTTCTATGCTGGGCATAGCGCTCTATGTCTATGCTCCGGTCATGCTAGGAGTCCCACCAGGTCTCCATAATCCCTACTAAGCTGTAATGCCCACTGGAGAGCAGGAGGGCTAGCTCCTCCTGCTTGTTCCCTATGCTCCTGGCATTAGTGTACAAGCACCTGCGTCCTCCTATAGAGACGCTCAGCTTCCTGTCATGCTGAAGGAGAATGAGAGACTTTTGTTTTGTTGATGTGCTGATAAACACTGTGTTATTAGCTCCCTGATGGCTTCCTTACCTGTCAGGTTTGCAGACAGTATGAAGAAGCAGGGAGAGGGAGATTGAAAAGATTCAGATCCAGGCTGATCTAGACAGGTTGGGGAAGTGGGCAGAAAGCAACAGGATGCAATTCAATAAGAACAAGTGCAAGGTGCTGCATCTAGGGAGAAAGAACTGCCATCATAGCTATAGGCTGGGGGGGTGCAGCACCACTGAGGCAGAAAGAGATATTGGAGCCACTGTTGACTCCATGATAAACATGAGTCGTCAATGTGATGTAGTCAGCAGAGCCAATCGCACCTTGTCATGCATCCGTAGGTGCTTCACAAACAGGTCCAGGGAGGTGATTCTCCCTCTCTACATGGCACTTATCAGACCACAGCTGGAGTACTGTGTCCAGTTCTGGATGCTGCAGTTTAAGCAGGATGCAGACAACCTGGAAAGGGTCCAAAGATGAGCCACTCATCTAATTGGAGGCCTGCAGGGAAGGCCCTATGAGGAAAGGCTAAGGGACCTTAACCTCTTCAGCCTCTCCAAGACAAGAGGTTACAATTCTCACTGCCTTGTGGAGGTGTACAAATTCATAAGGGGAGAGAAACATGAAGTAGGCAATGACCTGTTTACCAGGGCATCCCCTGGAACAACAAAGAACAATGGCCATAAGCTACTGGAGAGTAAATTTAGACAGGACATGTGAAAACAGTTCTTCATGGTCAGGGTTGCTAGGTTCTGGAATGGGCTTTCAAGGGAGGTGGTGCTCGCCCCATCCTTGGGGGTCTTGAAGAGGAGACTGGACAGGCACCTGGCTGGGATCACATGATCCCAGGTTTAGTGACCCTTTTCTTGCCTGTCAGGGGACTGTTCTCTGTTCTTTGGAGCAGAGAGCACAGCCCAGCCCAGGGCTGCAAAGCATCTGGGGTGCCGGGGGACTCTGGTTTAACTTAAATCAGGAAGTGGTTTGGGACTGACGTTGCATAAACCAGTTTGACTTAAATCTGATACTACATTCAACCAGGTTTATCTTAAATCACTTTTAGCCATTTTGAAACTGGTTGATGTGCACTGAACTTATGTTCTGTTACAGGTTTAAACCAGTTTCTGATCATATCAGTTTATGTGTAAGGTCTGTCTCTAGCCACAAAGTCACCTCAAAGGTGAGCTCTCAACCCATGAGGCAACAGGGGGCGCTACTTCTTGGGGCCCCCACCCCAGGGGAGCCCAATCACTGGCAGTCTACCCCTTACCCTGCCAGGGAGGGGTACATGCTGTTAATGCCAGTGGAGTTAGCCAGTGGGGTGTGGAAGGGGTTAGAGTTGGAGTGAAGGCCAAGCAATAATCAACAAGACCTGTTCAGAATTGGACCACTAATACAGTCACCTGTATAGAACGTCATGTTCAACCTATGGCCTGCTGGTTGGATCTGGCCTGTGGGGACATGTTATCTGCTCTATGAGGCTCCCTATGGGTCCAGAAATTCAGTGGCAGAGGAGTGATGGCAGGATCCCACCTGTGCTGGCAGGAGAGAAGTGGGTGCATTACTTGGTGCAGCTCCCAGAGCTATGGCAATTAATGTTACCACAAATACCCTGCTACCAAATATCTGGATTCTTGGGGAGTCCCACAGATGCAAACTGCCCTTCATGTTGGATCACTCTGCAGATGGATCTAGTGTGCGTGGGGTTAGGCTGGTGCATGGGATTGCTTTGCAGCTTGTTCAAAGTGCGGGCTGAGCTGGGCTGCTGTACACGGTCACTCTGAGGCTGGATCTGGTACAGGGGGTTGGGCCAGCATGTGGGTGATTCTGAAACTGGATTTGGAATATGGGGTCACATTTGTGGACCAAACCCATGTGCTGACCCCACAATGGATTCAGCCTGTGGATCCACCCATGCTACTCATCCAGCCTGTGGGGCTGGACAGATTGAGCACCACTTGTATAGAGCAGCTCAGAGAGCAGCTAAATGGTGCATTTTGATCTTGCTTATAAACTTGGTAAATGGATTTAGAGATGGAGAATCTTAATATTACACCAGTGTTAGGACTGTGCGAAATTTCAACGAGCATTTCATTTTGAAGATATTTTGATGTGTTTCAAGCTAGAAACAGTGAAATCAAACTGAAACAAAAAGCTTCAAAACAGCTTTGAAACAAAATGAGGGCACTTGAAACATTTTGAAAGTTTTGAAAAGTTTTGTGTTTTGAAGCAGTCCGGTGGCAGGAGGCAGGGGAGAGCCAGGGCTGCACTCTGAGAGGCTACACAGCCCCATGGAGCTCAGCCTGGGGGCGGGAGGGGGAGTTCAGCCCTGGCTCTCCCTGCCTCCCACCGCTGGGCTGAGCTCCAAGTGGCTCTGCAGCCCAATGAAGCTCAACCCTGAGGTGGAAGGCAGGGAGAGCTAGGGCTGCGTGCTCTGTGTCCTGCTGCTGGGCTGAGCTCCATGGGGCTGGTGGAGCTGGTTGGAGTGTGGCCCGGTGGTGGGAGGCAGGGAGAGCCAAGCTGCACTCTGACCAGCTCAGCCAGCCCCACGGAGCTCAACCTGCCCTCCCAGTACTGCCGGACTCCGCCTGGGGGTGCGGACCCCTGGATCTGCACACTGGATGACAGGAGGCTGCCGCTGCCAGCAAGTGTCACATGTTTTGCTTTGAACTCTTTGAGGTGCAGTTTCCCAGAAACATCTGCACCTATCTCCATGACTCTTGGCAGGCTTCATGCCCTGAGAAGGAGCTACCAACCCTACACCTTGCATCTGAATCAGTCAGCAAATGACAAAGTTTTAGGCATTTTCATGATTTCCCCATAATAGCCTATGGGAGAAATGTCAAAACGGCAAAACAGTTTTGCCAAAATGAAATGGAACAGTGCTTTGAAACAAAACGAAATGATGAAATGAAACACTGTCCCTTTGAAATGGTGAAATGGATGTCGAAATGAAATTATGTTTCGTACAGCCCTAGCTGCAATGTCATCAGCTGCTTTCTTCACAAGTGTTGCATAGAAGAGGAGACAAAATTGGTCCAAGAGGCCAACATTGGTTTTCTACATTCTAGATGAAATAGCCAGAGAGGTTAGCATCAATCCTTACTCTGCCACTTATTCCTTTATGGAGCTGATACAGGAAAATTTCAGGCCATCTGAACCAACCCAAGAGCCTCCTCATTCAGGTTAACTGACTGTATCAAGGACTTTGATGATGTTAGTGAACACATAAAAAGATCATATTTCTGTTCGCAGCATTTCTTTTGGATTTGTCCAACAAAAAAATTCACGTTTATCGGCATCTCCCAGAGCAGTTAAATAAAGAGCATTTGAGTTAGCAATTTACTAGCAGTTGCTAACAAGATCCCCAGCAGTTGCTACATTATGCCTGATCTCCTTTTTCCTTTGTATATGTTGATTATGGTAACATCTTTAAGTTCCTTTTTCCCAGATATGTCAGATGACCTTATGGATACTCTCAGTCAGGGCTTAGTTTGACACTCTGACTTCTGCTAGAATATCATCAGGACCTGAATCTTTGCTATTGCTTAACCTCTGCTCAGCATCCAGATCTTCTTCCAGAGTAGGGTCATGGTCTAAGAGGTTCATATGTCATACTTGAGTACTGCATCATGACTACATTAGACAGAATATCCAACAAGTCCTCAAAAAGCTGCTGCCAGGCTGCTGACAAGGTCAATAATCAGCAGATGACCATCAGTTCCCTTCACTGGGTTTATTTTCCCAGTAGGAAACCTTACCTAGAGACACCTGAACAGACATGCGGAGCTTATAAAGAGCAGAGAGCTTGCAGTGCTGATGCCTACACATTTGCTGCTCCTCCCAGGTTTTGGAGAGGGGTAGGATGGGGACAAAACGTTTTGGGATGTACAGGACTGTGCTGCAGTTTCTTTCGGAAGGGTAAGGTTGTGTGGACATTTGCTCTTCCAGAAGAAAAGCTCCTGGAAGTGTTTAATCCTGGTTGTTCCCAGATTATTTTTCTCTTGCAGCAGCCATTTGCTCTGAGAGAAAAATCCTGAACATCTGTATGCTCATGGGTTTCTTCTAGAAGCACAGCAACTCTCTCAAGAGAAACTGAATGTCTGTACATAGCAGCAGTCAGCTCTCCCTCATCCATCAATCCAATCTTGCTGAGAAACAGCACTGTCAATATTATAAGTAGTCCAGCTCTCTAGTAACAAATGTCCTCCAAATAGGTTGATTTTCTTCAGACTGACCCATCAATGTACAAACATTGCACAAGGCCACAGAGGGAGCAGATTTCTTCTTCAGTGCCTGTTTGTTGAAAGGGTGACCTATCTGACCTGGTAATCGGGTCAGGTGCATGTGAAGAACAGATATTGTTGTTGATAAAAGGGCCTGTGTGCTTTAGTAACACTGTCAGACAATATGAATGCTGTTTGTTGTTCTGATGGTGCTTGGAATAGCTCCATTCACAGTGAAGGACTGCATCTCTCCCTTCCTAGGCATAGGAGCTTCTACTGTTCCACTTGACTCAAAGGCTGCTGGGACAATAGAATGGGGTGGCACCATGCAAACCATCCCCACTTTAATCTATTCACCTGCTGAGCATGGTGTCTTCTATAATCTTGTTGTAGATTTCACAGACATTAGGGCTGGAAGGGACCAAGGAAGATCACTGAGTCCAGCCCCCTGCCCGAAGGGTCGGAAGTCAGCTGGGATCATAGGATCCCAGCAAGATAAGCATCCAATTAACCCTTGAAGGTGTTCAATGTAGGTGATTGAACCACCTCCGATGGCAGGCTATTCCAGACCTTGGGGGCTTGGACAGTAAAGAAATTCTTCCTTATGTCCAGCCTGAAAGAGTCTTGCAGTAGTTTATAACCATTTGACCTCATCATCCCTTGGGGCGCTCTGGTGAACAAATGTTACCCCAGATACTGGTGGTCACCCCTGATAAACTTATAGGTGGCCATCAGATCACCCCTGAGCCTGCACATTTCCAGGCTAAAGAGCCCCATGGCTCTCGGCCTGTAGTCGTAAGGTCTGTTTTCTTGACCTCTGATCACATGCGTGGCTCTTCTCTGGACTCTCTCAAGCTTTTCCACATCCTTTTTGAATTGTGGAGCCCAAAACCGGATGCAGCACTCCAGCTGTGGCCTCACCAGGGCCGAGTACAGGGGGAGAAGGACATCCCGGGATTTGCCTGAGAAGCATCTATGGATGCAAGCCAGCATTTTGGTCGCTTTACTAGCTGCAGCATCACATTGCAGGCTCATGTTCATCTTGTGGTCAATGATGACCCCCAAGTCTCTTTCTTCTGTAGTACTATCCAACGTAGCACTGCCGAGCCTATAAGGATGCTGCAGGTTTTTCCTCCCAAGGTGGAGAACCTTGCATTTTTCAGTGTTAAACACCATCAGGTTCTCATCTGCCCATTTGCTGAGCCTGTCCAGGTCAGCCTGGATCACCCTTCTGTCTTCTGGTGTTGATGCTTTGTCCCAAAATTTGGTGTCATCGGTGAACTTGGCCAGTCCGCTCCTGACACCAATGTCCACATCATTAATGAAGATGTTGAACAATATTGGTCCAAGGACAGAGACTTGGGGGACCCCACTGGTCACAGGGCACCATGATGATTGTCTTCTGTCAATTACCATCCTCTGGGTCCAACGTCAGAGCCATTTTCCCAGCCGGTGGATTGTGGTGGACCCAAGGCCGCAATTGGCCAGTTTCGCCAAGAGGTTATCATGGGATACCAGATCGAGGCTTTTTTGAAGTCAAGATATATAACATCAATCTCTTCTCCCTTGTCCAGGTGATAGGTCACCTGGTCGTAGAAGGAAATGAGATTGGTCAAGCAAGACCTACCCACAACAAACTCGTCCTGGCTACTATTCCTTAGGATGTTGGCATCGGCCAGTCCATTAAGGATGGCCTCTTTAATAAACTTTTCTAAGATCTTCCCCGGGACAGAAGTCAGGCTGATGGGCCTATAGTTAGCTGGATCCACTTTCCTCTCTTTCTTGAAGATTGCACCACATTGGCCGTCTTCCAGTCTTTGGGCATTACACTAGAGCACCAAGAGTTTTCAAAGATCTGTGCCAGAGCCTGGACTATGATGCTCGCCAGCTCCTTGAGTACCCTGGGGTGTAGATTGTCAGGGTCGGCTGACTTGAAGGTATCCAGTCTCTCAGGGTGTTCCTTCATGAGATCAACATTGATGAATGGCAGGGGATTTCCCTCACCCAGATCCCCCTGTCCTGTACTGGGCATGGGTGTTCCAATGGGACTGATGAAAGACCGATGCAAAGTACCCATTTAATAGGTTGGCTTTTTCCTGGGTGTCAGTTCTCAGTTGTCCCATCTGGTTCAGCAGGGGTCCAATGTTGCCCCTGCTTTTCCTTTGGCTCCCCACATATCTAAAAAAAGACGTTTTATTGTCCTTGATGGTCAAAGCTAGTTGGAGTTCAGTTGCAGTCTTGGCTGTCCTGGTTTGCTCCCTGCAGGACTGGACCAGTGCAGAATATTCCTCCTTGGAGGTGAATCCCGCCCTCCATCCTTTGTAGGCCTTTCTGTTTAGTCTCAGGAGGTCTGCTAGAGAGCCAGGGGGGCTGCTGTGCCCTCTTGCTGCCTTTCCTCCAAGATGGAATAGAATTAGCTTGTGCATTGAGGATTGCTCCCTTGAGGAGCAACCACTCTTCCTGAACTCCCCTCCCTCTGGGGTCATGGTCCCTTAGGGCCTCACTGACAGGCCTCCTGAGCTTGTCAAAGTCAGCTTTCCTGAAGTCAAGGACTTCCATGTTGCTGACTGACTTGCCAGTTTTATGGTGGATGATAATTGTAGTGACTGTGTGGTGAAGTAGAAGGCACCGGTGATGCTGGAAGGTGTTGGGCAGCCTAGCCGTTGTTAAGCTTTTTGCAGGTGTCATGACAAAGGACAGTGTTAGGGATGGATTTGAAACAGGATAATGAGGTTGCTTTGCAAATGTTTATGGGGGGGCTTTCCCAAAACAAGTAGCTGCAGTCAGAGAAAACAGATTTATAGACATTAGGTCTGGAAGGGACCTCAGAAGATCATTGAGTCCAGCCCCCTGCCCCAGGGGAGGAAGTCAGCTGGGGTCATAGGATCCCAGAAAGATAAACATGCAATTGTCTCTTGAAGGTGTTCATTGTAGGTGCTTGAACCACCTCTGATGGCAGACTGTTCCAGACCTTGGGGGCTCGGACAGTAAAGAAGTTCTTCCTTATGTCCAGCCTGAAACAGTCATGGAGGAGTTTGTGACCGTTCAACCTTGTCATCTCTTGGGGCGTTCTGGTGAGCAGTAGTTCCCCCAGATCCTGGTGAGCACCCCCGTTGAACTTCTATATTGCCATCAGATCACCCCGAGCCTGCACTTTTCCAGGTTAAAGAGCCCCATGGCTCTCAGCCTGTCGTTGTAAGGTCTGTTGCCATCTGACTTCTGATCATGCGCGTGGCTCTCCTCTGCACCCGCTCAAGCTTCTCCACATCCTTTTTGAATTGTGGAGCCCACAACTGGACGCAGCACTCCAGCTGCTTCTTTGGAACTCTAAAAACTGGGAAATGCAGACTGATATGATGCGCCACAGGAGGCAGGGGTCACTCTTCTAATACTGAGTGAGAGATGATCAATCAGGGAGGGATGAGCTGTGAGGGATTCTGAAACTGACACAAGGGAGAAGGGTGAATGGTGATTGGATACACAGGGAGAGGAGCCATGGTCAAAATAAGAGGGTGGGAATTGAGGATAAAGGGGATAAGAAAGGAGTTATGAGATATAGTTAAGAGAAGGTCATTAGATACTTGCAGAACAGTAGTTTTAGTTAAGTGCAAGGGAAAAAGTCAGATGGAGAAGGCTTAGCTGGGGAATAGAGAAAGGAAACTACACAGACTGTAAACAGTGCATTTGAGAACTTAGTGATGAAAGGGAGAAGGGGGTGGGGGCAGTGAAATAATAGTAAGAGAAGAAAATAGGGTGAAAGACAGTTGTTGTTTTTTTTAAAGATGGGGTAGACAAAAACATGTTTGCATTATGAGGGTAAAGAGCCACAAGAATGTAAGAAGTTAAGAAAGAGAAGGAAAAAAGTGGGCACAAAGGAGATCTGGAAATGGGATAGGAAAGAGGAGCTGGGGCAAGTGAAAGGGTAGGTTTCTTTGACTTGTCTATGACAAAACAGTACAAAAGTCTCCCAAGATAAAACTCAGATAAATATAATTCACAGTATCCTAGTTTCTTAAGTTACATAAGGATAATATCAGATACATTAAAAATAAATAAATCACGTTATGTGAACAATTCAAAGCAGAATGTTCCCTAAAAAATATCCTAATAGACAACAGAACAAAGGGAACTGAAAAGTTAAAAATAAGGAAGGAACAGTCTGGCCCCAACAGAAAGTCAGAGGAGTATTACATAACAGTGGGAAAATGCAGCAAGTTAAAACCTTACAGCTGACACTGTTTACCTTATTTTAAAGCCAAGGTGGCACTGTCAGCCTCTGTGCACTATGCAGCAGACTGGGGATAGAATAGACAGTCCAGTAGCAGATATCAAAACAACAGATCAGACAGGGGAGTGGCACCTCTACCAAAAAGAGTATCCCCCACTGTCTTAAAATATTCCTCTGCAGTAAAAAGTGGGTTAGTATCCAATACCAATAAGTTGGAAGTTTCCTTACCGAACTAATGAAGCCAGAAAGGATTAGTGCTCTTCACAACACTGATGGAACCTAGGCCTTTCTTTAAATGCAAAGGAGCTAATTCTTACTCACACTACAGTGCATTTGCCCTACTCTGGTTGTGTAAATGAGCCCTAAAGTCAGGATAAATTACACTGCCAAATGAGTCCTGTGGCTTGTTAGAAGGGTATACAAGGGCTTTAGTGTAAATGAATACCAGGCCCAAATTCTACAGGATCTGAGAGAAAGTCAGGAAAAGTTGAGAAAATAACTATATTTTATTTTCATTCAATTAGTGGTAATTGAAATTACTATTTGAATAGAACTGACACAAACTTTGCAATACAAGTAAACTAAAAATAAATGGATACATTCTATTACAGGCAAGTAACAGCCTCAAGAGTTATACGAGTGACAAAAAAGTCTTCAGTTTATAAGATCAAAACTTTAAAATTTGAATGAAAACAAAGTATTTATAATTTCTGAAAACCCTAGTAAGTGGCAACTAGTTGTTCAGTGAAGTCAAGTGGCCATGATGTCACTTTAAAGGGCTAATACAGAGACCGATACCAAACTTTGGTATGGGACTCAATGTTCCATCCCAACTGACATGCCACGCACCTGCAGCAGCAAGGGCCACTTCACTTAGTGACAACCTGTTTGTTCTCAATGGCATGGCAGCCAACTCTCTCTCTTTCTTTTTTGTCTCATCACATATCAGCTTCCAAATCTATGAGCCACTGTCTTGTGTTATTGCTCAATGTGCAGATTCCACCTTCCCCATCTGGGCATTTGTAAAGACTGCAGCTTTTGATCAAGTGGTGTGCTGTTTAGTGGACACCACATTCAATAGGGGGCTGTCCAAGATGTTCATTTTATAAAGTGTTGTTTTGAAGTATCTGTATCCAGATCTCAGTCTGTTTAGCTTGACCCACACTTCTCTGTCAAAGTTGTACCCACTGGGGGATTTGTTATGTGTTGGCATAGACTGCTGTAGATATAGGTCTAATCTTTCCGAATGGTTGGCCAACTCCATTACTGCCCAGAAGTTTGGTTCAGCATCCCTAGTCTCTTCCAGGAGTTCATGGGCTTCATGTATAAATGGTTTATAACTTTTAAACCTCTTAAGCCTCCATCTGCTCAGGTCTGCAGTTAACAGTTGAAGCAGGTGATTTTTATCATCTCTTGCCTCTTTTGCCACAATGATGTTAGGATTTCTCTTCTTATATCACTTGGTCTTATGCCTGACAGTACAGAAAGTACATCTGAGTGTATCTGTAAGTTGTGGAGCCTATCAGGAGCCTCAGCGCACTGTTTAGTACGGTGTCAGACTTTTGAGTGTGACAACTTCTGGACCATACAGAAGTACAGTATTCTGCCCGGGCTTATGCCATTGCAAGTGTAGTGGTTCTGAGCACTTTGAAGTTGGCACCCCATGTCATGCTGGCCAAACATCACCCATGCAGCGACTTTACTGCTGACCTTCTGAATGTGATGTTTAAAGGTGAGGGAATGATCTAATGCAACTCCTAGTTATATTGGGGTGAGTTCATGGAGAAGGATGTGGTTGCTTACTCTGATATTCAGTGTGCTCTTGGCTTGATGATTGTCCAGGTGGAAGACTGATGATACTGACTTATTAATACTTAACTTTAAGTGGCACTTGGAGATAGTCAACAATGAGTTCTATGTCAGTACTCAGTATCTTTTCTAGTTCTGTCATGTCAATTCCTTGGGCTACAATGGTGACAATATCAGCATACAAGTATCACTTAGATGCATGTGGAAAGTCTGAGCTATATACACTGAAAAGTGCTGGTGTTAGCACTGACCCTTGAGTATGGTGACTATGCATCCTGGTTTGGCTGGGACACTCCAGGATTCCTTAGCCAAGGAGGCAGAGCAGCATGGTGTGCCAGATAGGAGGCCCAGCAAGCACCACTGCTCCTGTGTAGGAGCAAGGTGGGTGGACTGGAGCAGGTGTCATCCTGCCTGCATGTGGCTCGTCCTTGTTCCCAAATAGGAGCAACAGTGCCTGCCCAGCCACCTACCAGGTGCACCATGCCACTCTGCCTTCCTGATGGACTCTAGCCCAGGGCTTTTTGACTAACGAAGACTTTTGACTGGGCTATGTCCCAGCCATACCAGGACATACGGTCACCCTTCCCTTGAGGGACTCCATTCTCCAGAATTTGTATTCGGTTTTATTTTTCTTGGTTAGTAGTGAGTTTAAATGATCACTTGTGGCCAGGTGTCATAGAGTACAGTTTATATTTGAGGCTTTGGTGCCATACAGTATCACAGGCAGCTGTAAGGTTGATAAAGACCGTGCCCATTTTCTACTTTATTTCAAATCTGTTTTCCATGTTAAATTGTAAATTCATCTCAGTGACAATACACATCGCTTTTTGGTCATTTAAAATTTGGCATGTCTTTAAAAAAAAAATTTTTTTTGTGGTAGCCATATAACTGAAAGTGAGGAGTTATTATTTTCTAGTAATTAAAGATCAAAATTGTCAAAGTCTGCATTACCCTTATCTCTTAAAACAAAAATAAGGAGAATTAATATGTAGACATTCTTAAATTAGGATTCTAAAGAAAATTTAGAAACACATGGCAGTTGGTACTACTTTTGAAGTAGATTCATTCTATGCTGGTTTATCTAAAAACTGAAGGGAACTGCAGCAAAGTTAATAAACTGGAACACTTAACTAGGACAAAGTATTAGCAATTATTCTGAAGGGCTCAGTCTGGGATGCACAGGACATGTTACATTTTCATTCTAATTATTATAAGTCTACAAAACATATTGAACCATAGGGGTGTGCAAAGTGGGTTATATTCAGTTCTGATTTAGATTCAGCAGACAGTGATTCAATTTGATGATTCGGATTACTGCCCCAATTCAATTTGGCTAAATCCAGATCTGAAGATTTGATTCTGATTCAGAGACTCAGAGATTCAGCTACTGACACAGCTTTATATGTTTTTTTCCTACATACCTCAAGGTACCAGGTGTGGCTCATGAATGCTGAGATGGTGGGGCAGATGAAGCATCCCACAGAAGCGCGGGGGGAGGCCACTGTGTGCTCAGACCCCTCCCGCACCCCCCCAACTTGGCAAAAATTGGCCACAGAGGGACCCTGAGTTTTCCCCCCAGATCCAGGAGGCACCAGTTGCCAAGCAGGGAGGGGGAGAGGGGGCTCCCCTGCATGCTCTGAAGGGGACCAGAACTACTTTTGGTCTACTTCCAGGTCCACTGCTGAGTGCGTAGGGGACTGGTCCCCCCACGTTTCCATGGGATGCTCCATCCACCCACCATCTCAGCGTTCATAAGCCATGCCTGGTACCTTGAGGTATGTAGAAAAAAACCAAACAGACATATAAAGCTGTGTCTATGGCCAAATCATCGAATCTGTCTGAATCGATTCGGAGAGATTAATGGGTTTTCTGATTCATTTTGGATTTAGCGATTCGGCTGCTGAAATCGAATGAGCAGCTTAAGCTTCACACAGCTCTATTAAACAGATGCACAGTACTATACCATCTTTCCTAGAAAGTCTCTGTAAATGACAGGTCAGGGGAAATATCTGCCTTTGGTCCACTGGTTATTACAATTTATGCAACACAGACTTGGAAGTATTGGCCTTGCTAAATCTTCTAAACTAGGAGTCATATGTTGATTATGAAACAAAAATATTACATTCTACTTGATCCACAGGGAATTATATGGTCACCCATACCCTAGTCCAAATAGCCAGAAGGCATCCCCTTGAGAAAGCTGATCAAGCCTCAAATAGAATGATATATAAAATTTAATGATAATCAGACTTCAGCATTATGAGGTCATCATTAACTTGTCTCATATTTAGAAATGCATAAATATTATGCCAGACACCTGGAGCAGCCAGCACCACCTCACTGAGTAATAGTTCATTTATTGTCAATGACATGGCAGAACTCAGTGAAATCATAGGCACATCAGGTGCCTACTTCACCCACACTGAGGCTAGGTACAGACATTCAAAAAGACCAGGACAAGATCGATCCAAGTTGCACAGTTTTCTGTAAGCAGTATAGTTTAAATCAGTAGCAAACAGAACACACATTTGCCCTTTGGTGGGGGACAGATCGGGATCTGCCATTTTTAGACTAGCTGAACTTTTGGTCTGTTATGGGTACAGACCAGTTTCTGATCACTTTTCCTAGTAGAAGTGTAATGTCTGTACCTGGCCTAACTAAATGAAGATGGAAATTAAATTTAGCCCAAGATCATATTTTTCTTTTTAAAGTACTATTTTGGGTTTTAAATCTTTATATATTTTAAAAACAAATCTTTCAAAGACACTATTTCTTCAAGATAGTGAAATAGGAATTTTCAGTGATTCTTCTCCCAATATACCTCCGAGTTTTATTCACCCAAAGGGACTTCCTTATTTCTTTTAAATAAAATACAGAGGTGTGTAACATTATGCTCTCAGAGGATGACCCATTTTTTGTTTCATTAGTCCAATGAAACATTCACTCAATATTTAAAGCAATTGTCTTGATCTTACTGCGATTTATACCAGAACTTGTCCATATACTCTTCGTACTATATATAATAAAACACCTTACTAGTTAAATTTGTCTCGGTAGATTTTACCATAGGAAATAGAATACTTCCTCATAAAATCTTTCACAGTATTTATTGCAAAGCACTGCAGTACATGCACCACTGAATTTTATCAGGAAAAAAGGAAGATTATTTTAAGATACAACCCCCCATTTTCAATGTTTTCTCTTTTATTATATTTCTTTTCTTTCCTGGCTTTTTTTTGTACCTGTAAAGCCTACATGTCATTTTTCTAGAAAAGCTCTTCTGAAAAAAATATATATATTAGCAGAATTCAACAAAATGTGGTGCAGAATGTGCAGACCTGAATTGCTCATTCTGTTCTCTTGTTTTGCAAAGTTTATTTATATTTAGCTCACTTGTACCCCAACTGATCACTTACTGAGAGACCACAGAAAACGCCTGTTTATTGGGAAGTGGAGAGAGGACTGAATTGCACTGCTGCTAGTTAATAATTTGTTTAAAATTTTTATTACAATAGATAGCAATCACTATGATTTTTATAATCAGGTAGAATTCCTATTACCTTGTACATTGGAACCAATGCAGTAACACAGAGGATGCATGTAGTATGATTCTTCATCAATAGAAACAACACTCAAAGAAATTCATAGTTTGACACAAACACGTCATAAAATTTGATTTACTTAGGATTCAATGTTTTAAAATGTATCTTAACTATAGAGCTTTAAATCAAAGCCTTTCTAACCCAGATTCTGTCTTACTCCATTGCTGCATAAAAGACCCTAATTATACAGAGGCTCAAACAACTGATTTAAAAATTTAAAAAAAGTTGCATTTTGTCGAGACACTGAGTTGTCTTTTTCTGTGCAGTGTAAAATATTATAGTTTGTTGCATGCTCCTTTCTTAATCCAAGTTCCTACAAGGGAACCCATGGAAAACAAATATGGAAAAACTGTCTTGATTAACCTCTTTTTGCCAGATTATTGTTATTATTTTGCATTATGGGCTTGAAGATGTATTACTGATAGGGAAGAAAAGCCAACTGCAGCACAGCATGAATCTGCTGAATGGTTGCTGTATGAAAGTGGAAGTACTTATTTTCAAGACATTTCCTTGATGCTCCCCACTGCTAAAATGTTATCTGACTTTAAAAGATGTTCAGTCCTATTGTAAGTAATAAATAAACTCAAGCACTATAGTACTGTATATTGAAGAGTTTCACTTGCTGGTAAAACAGGCATTATTCTAAGAAACTAATGTAGTATATGACTGCTTCCTGGTGGCTGAGACCTTTGATTGGCAAAAGACAGTGGACTTTTTAGTCAGCAAGCTAGTTACCCATGGATGTGGCTCAAGGCTGACACACAGATTGACTGGTTCACACTAATTTACTTCACACAGATTCCATTTATCTCCTAGAAGATCCCCTGGCAGCAGCTTATAATGGCATATCCTAGGATGCCTGCCTGCATGAGTTTTTAAAGCGGCAGAGCTTGATGAATCTAAGTCCAGAAAACAGTTCACAGATTGAGGACTAGGTGCAATCAAAAAACATCAAGTAGCACAGCTGGGACTTGCTAGCTTGCTTGACTGGTTTGAGCAGCTGAGCATTAACTACGCTTGCTTTCCTGCTGGCAGCCTTGTGTCACTAGGACAAATCGGAGCACTACCCAAAGAAAAAAAAAGGAAAGGAAAGTACGGCAATGCACAAAGTAATATGCACAGCTGCAGGGGAAGCTCACTGGAACATTTAACCTTTAATCTTAAAAAAAATTCCAGGATTAGAAAACTAGATAATACTCTAGTTAGCAAGTTTAAGACTAAAATGTTGGACAATTGTTTTTGGTCATTTAGACAATACTCAGGCAAAAGCCTAGACAAAGCTGAAAGACTTTCTATGGAATTGTTTTCCTAAGACAAAGCCATGTACCATCTGATAACACATGTACAAAGAATAGCAGATACTCATACACTCAATTTAACATTATAACAAGGTTAGGTCCAGGTCAATCCTATCTCCTTCTCCCTCCCACCCCTCCCAGCATAAAGAATAAATTGCATCAGTATATACTTAGAAATAAAGTATACTATTTAAAAAAATAAAAATATAGGTTTACATTACAGATCACCAAATGCAGATGAACAGAAGACGGTTCTTTTAAAGGCCCATGTCAAAAATGAAACAAAAATTAATATCATTAGGCAATACATTTGACAGCAAATGTTTTAGTGAAATCCAAAGCACATTTAGTACTTATGAGGTTAAAGATGTGGCTGTAGTGCTAGTTGATGAAAAAGTAGGATTAAGGCTGTAGTATGAGTCTTGACATGATCATGTTGTCTGCCTGCTGTCTTAAGCTTCGAAAAACAGCTGGGATCATCTTCTTATAAGCTCCAACTCAAAGATGTTTAAGTAGTTCCCAATCCAATTAAACAGAGGTAAATATAAGGAAAGGCCCTACTGAGCCCAATCATCTTATTTTTAAATGAAAAACAGCATAATTGCAGGTTACACAACTCCTTAATCTCACTTTAAACCTAATAGACTGCTGTCTTATATTGCACATGGCAGGCCCCATTAACCTAAGCTTTCTATGTTGGTGTGCTTAATTTTTGGTCATTATCCTTTATTATGTTACTTGTAATCCTAAAAGCCTGTGATTGTGTCTGGATATTTGGCAAGGATTGTACCTGGATATACAAGGATTCTTCTTCAAAGAGTAATGGATTAATTGAATAGTACTGTATGACAAGTAGAGTGGTTTCCAGAGAAACGACAGTGCAGCTCTTTAATTTGCCAGATTCATGGAATTCTTTCCTTCTTAACGCCTCTCCTCTGAAAAAAACTGCATTTTTTAATAATAGCCATGAAGCTAAGCTATACCCAAGGTATTCACAACAAAATGGGACAGTGCTTCAAAAATAACATACAACTCTCTTATTAAAATCCTCTTTAGAGAAGTTAATAGAAGATTCTGAAATCCTGTTTTTCAAATGGAATGACATTTTAAAGGTAAATATTGTTGTCTCATTCACATAATACAATCACAGTCTTATTACTTAATGGTGACAGCTTTAGGCCACTTATCTCCTATGCAGTTAGAGGGATTTTGGGGCACAAGCCACGTGTGACCATACAGTGCCACTGTCCCATATTGAGATTCTAGAGGTGGCCATGTCACCCTTGAAAGCTCTGTGACTCTGCCCACTGTGCCCCTAGTATCTTTCCTGCCATGCCTTGATGGAAATAATGATAAGACTGTGGGAGGCTGCCCTGATCACCTGGATTGTGATCATGGACTTGTGGGCTAATTACATGGCTCCATACCTCCCCTACATCATGTCTCGTGCCTCGCTTCTGGCACCCTTACAGGTGTACAACCAATTGATGACAGCCCCTTGCTTGGCTTTCCAACCCCATGGCCTCTCAGCCCCACTCCAGTTGCAGAACCCTCAGTCTCTTCTCAGGCATCTCTCTGGGCACTCAGTCTCACACAACAGCCCCTCAATCCCTCTCTTGGCCCCCTTTCTGGACTGCCAGCTCCTTTTTTGGTCTCTTCTCCTGGACCCTATTAGTTCTTCTTTCCTAGCTGTTCTCCAGGCCTTTGGCCCCATCTGGCTGTGCTCTATTCCTGGCCCCTTGCTGGGTCACTGGACCCTCATGGTCCTGATCTTCCCTGGCCCCTCACTGGGTCTCTGGACCCATGTGGTTCACATGGTCTTCCCTGCTGAGTGCTTTTCTGTTGGCATGTGCTCCCCCAGCCTTCCCCCTCCATGGGGTCACCCACAAGGCAGTGGGAGCTGGAGCTTTCTGGCACCCAACCTTGCCTTTCCCTAGAATGGCCCATGCATAGAATCTACTCTGCCTCAGCTAGCCCCACCACATCAACCAACTCTGGTAGGGTGAAGTTTCAGGCCTTACCCAGGACTGTTCCTCAGGTCTACCTGATCTTACATGCCCCTCCTGGGCTTCTAACTACAAAGCCTCCTGGCCCTGGCTCCATCTCCTACCCCACATCCCCCATCTCAGGCCCAAGCTCACTGTTGGACCCACCAGTCATTGTCATCCCAGGCTGCATGCCCCTCAACACCTTTCCTCTCAGCTGTCACCCCCTCCACCCAGGGACTGCTGGCCTCTCCTAGGCCCTGGCCCTGCCTCAAGGTCAGTTGAGAACTCCAGGCCCACCTGGCTTTGGTAGTCTCTGTTGTGGGCTGTTTCACCCTTCAGCCCCTCATGGGCCCTGGCCCCCATACAGGCCACTCAAAATTCCCAGGGTCAGTCCTCTGATGGTCAGCCCCCTCATCTTTGTAGGTCCACCCTTCTTGGGCCCTTCCATGGATCACTCTCTTTATGTGGGTTCAGAGCCTTCCACTGGTCTTTCTACACAGCCTCTTTCTTCTCTCAGGGCTCATCTGGTCCTCAGTAGGCCCACTAACTCTCAGCCCCTCTCCTAGGACTTGTCTGGGTCTCTCATTATGTCCCTGTGCACTCCACCCCACCTCTGGTCTCGTCTGGCCTCTCCACAGGGCCCAGGCACTCAGACCCTCTCTCATTGCTCACCTGGCCTTAAATAGGCTCAGACTCTCAGCACCGCTCCCAGGCCTAACCTGATCTCTCACCAAGCCCTGTGTACTCAACCCCTCTCTCTCCAGGCTCCTTTGGGCTCTCAACATGGCCCAGGGACTCAGCCCTTCTCTCAGGGCTCTCTTTGCTCCTCAACAGGCTCACAGACTCTCAGCCCCCATCTCAGGGCTCTGGACCCACACTGAGTCCCCAGGAACCTCCTCCATCCCCTTAGTTCCTACCCAAACCTCCAGATGTCATTCTCCTTGCTGGCATTCAGGAGCAACAGGTGTCCTGCTCAGTGATGTTCCTACACCAGCTCCCAAGATGTTACTGCCAGGCCTGCTCTCAGGCTCTGGGCCTATACCTAATCTACACCCAGCCCTCCTCCAACGAGCATACTTCTTTCACTCAGGTGACTCCTTTGATCAGGCCTAGCCATACCTGCTGGCTCCCTTGAGTCAGCCGACTCAGCAATTAGCCACCTGCCCATGGCTCAACAGGCTGCCTGACCGCTTCAAGTGGCAGGCGCCTCAAGTGCCTGGCCACAGCCACATATTAGGTATGCGTCTAGGTATTTTAGCAGAGATTTTGCCTGATATTATAAAACATAAACCCATGTGTGTAATCCTCCCTTTCATGATCCATAACATTGCATGCACCAGGACATTCTCCAAAGATGCCATTAGGGACAAGGAAAAATCTCATCAGGGACTACTTCAAATACTTGTTCCTCATGTCCATAAAAGCTAGGAAGAAATTTAAATGAGCTGAACTGTTTGCAGTAGCTGTGTTACATTATGCATGATTCTTGACTGCACAGTATTTAATTAATGATTTTCAATTACATGTTAAGTTTTGCAGTGACCTGGTGTTTATGGCAGTGAACTACCATCTGACACATTTATGTCATTTTTATTTATTCCCAACCCTCTTTGAAAGCCCCTTCTTGTACAAATGGAAAAGGCTTTTCACTGTGGAGGCCCTGATTTTGTGACCAATTTTGCTAGTGAAAATCTAGGGCAAACTAAATGGAGCTACTCCTCCAGGTACAACTGGGAAGAGAATCTGGCTTAGGCAAGTTTATGAGTGACTAACCTGAATGTACTATTTCTAAAGCTGGGAAAGGTAAATGGAGTTTATGGAACATAAATACTGGTGACGACTTTGGCCATTTTTAGTTATACCAAAAAAGAAAGAGAATAATTTAGAGAAAAAGATGGGCTTACATCTCTAAACATTGCAGGAAATGCTTTTAAAAAAATGAAATCCAGCACTCCCTTGACCACACAGGATAAAATTATTAGTGTTTAACAGACTGAGATATGAAATAGGATTGAGCTGGAACACTTGTTCTGGACCACACTAATGTTTTGTTTTTCTGGGAGCTGAAACCTATCTTCAGTAGATCTGAACTTTGCAGTCCAGGCCTATATTCTGCAGAGAACCTCTGTATAAGGACAGTGGATCTGACCTCTCTTTTTTGAAGTTTATGGGAATTTGAACACTAAGCAGGTCTACAGTTTTAAATGATAAACTACAATGACCCTTAAAATGATCCAGTCTCCGGACAAACTGGTTGATGCAGTTTATCTAGAAGTCTGATAAGGATGTGGCCAAAGTTAACAGGGTCCATGGGCCATGTGCAAAATGTCAAGCAACAGTAGTATGCCATGCTGTTCCTCAAAGCTATTGAGGATCCACAAATAAAATCTGTGGAGAGTAGATGCTGCTTGAGGGAGCATTACCTCCCACTCATTTTCTCCACAGAATCACAGAGCACAAGTGGGATGCAATGAGCCATGCCATCATGGCTGGTTGAAGGGGGCTATTGGGAAGCATGGAACAGAACAAATCTTTTCACAGAAGGGGAGACTCTATGGACCAAGGCTCTTGTAATGGCAGTTTCTTAAATGTCATCTTTATTCTTCCACACAAGTTTCTGGGGTCCTGTAGTCTTGTGAAACTTGCAACATTTTGCACAGTATTTTGTGGAACTGGCTGTTTAAATTCATCCCTGGCAACAAAGGGGGGGGGGGGAGGGCGAGGGCATATTTTTCAGGATGAGATTTCTTTTTAATTTTTTAATGGAATAAAAATCTGTACCTGCACACTCTATGTAAATTTGGCTTTTCATATTGTTACCCCTTGTTTGTTTGTTTTTAAATTTAGATGGCTGGTATTTAAATGCTTATAGTCTTTATTATTAACAAGGAGTTCTCAACTGTTGATTTCATAGTGCACAGGACTTTGAGAAATAGAGGCTGAACTGACTCCAAGTACATGGGGGGGGGACTTAGTGGAGTTCCTCCAAGTTTGTTCTACTGTAACTTTGATCACAAAATGTTTGCTATTTGGGTTTTTTTTTACATTTAGTTTAACTATTTCAATGCTGAGAGAGGTGTTTGCATCTGATATGCAGTGCAATGTCAGCTTTGTCATGCATTTGTGCCCATGTCACTTAAATGTACCTGCTCAGATATAACTGCAGAAAATTTTAAGTAACATAAATTGAAATTTTCATGTAATCTCTTTACTCCAGGAGCTGAGGCTTACATGGAAAGAAATGCAATATTGTTAATTAATAAAATTAAGAAAGTTGATCACACTCTCTATTAGCTCTATTATGGCAACTACGTATCTGGATACTTCGTTACTTGTTAGTCCTAGAGACAAGGGATATGTTAAAACATACTAATTAGGATTTTTTCTCTTGAACTGCAAATCTGAATGAGGATAAGAGTTGTGACAAAGGTACACCTAATGGACTGATTTCATTGTCAATGTTGTACCCTCAAAAATGTCACAATTGCAAATATTCTGTCTTTTAAGAGCTTATCTGAGTTTGAAATGTAGAAGTTTATATTGCTGAA
Source organism: Crocodylus siamensis (assembly GCF_052110815.1). Classification (NCBI taxonomy): domain Eukaryota; kingdom Metazoa; phylum Chordata; order Crocodylia; family Crocodylidae; genus Crocodylus; species Crocodylus siamensis. The sequence continues at coordinate 23,957,249 of NC_143409.1, forward strand.
GTGATTTCCAACTTCAGTATTGCCATCAGCAAGACTTTACTGTGATGGTCCCATTCTGTCCTCCTAGCTGTGTGCATGTTCAGGGAACAAAGATTTTTACTTGTGTTGCTACCATAGAGATGGTTCCATTCCAGATACATAACAGTATTACTGCCTCCCCATGGTGCATCCTGTGCAACTTCTGGAGGGTCATCTCCTAGAAAGACAAATCTATCAAGTGCTCCAAACACCAACCAAATTTCAGCAACCACATCTACCCAAGAAATGTGTGGACAGCATCATAAACATGGACTCTTATTAGAGCCAGGGTTGTCAATCATTTCAATTAACACTGAATGCTAAAGCTAATATCCTGGAATATCACAGGAGTATGATATTGTGTGCATACAGGAGACACACAAAGGATCTAATAACTCTTGCCTGACCACTGAAGGGAAAACACTTGTTGATGAAATAAGACACAGGCAGTATGGCAGTGTGGTTTTTGCTACACCTGACCTGCAAATTGAGCAAGTTGATGCGAGCACAAGTGAGAATAACATCAAAACTATCACACTTAGCCTCAAGAACATCACTATAACATCTATATGTGTGCTGTGTGTTGTGTCCAACTAGCTTTGAGCATCAAGGACAATAAAAAGTCCTTTTTCAGGTATGTGGGGCGCCGGAGGAAAAGCAAGGGCAACACTGGACCCCTGCTGAACCAGATGAGGCAAGTGACAACTAATGCCCAGGAAAAAGCCAACCTATTAAATGGGTACTTTGCATTGGTCTTTCATCAGTCCCATGGGACGCCCATGCCCACTATGGGACAGGGAGGTCTGGGTGAGGGAGATTCCGTGCCCTCCATTAATGCTGACCTAGTGAAGGAACATATTCAGAGGCTGGATACCTTCAAGTCAGCCGGCCCTGACAATCTGCACCCCAGGGTACTCAAGGAGCTGGCGAGCATCATAGCCCAGCCCCTGGCACGGATCTTTGAAAACTCCTGATGCTCTGGTGTACTGCCTGAAGACTGGAAGAAAGCCAATGTGGAGCCTATCTTCAAGAAAGGGAGGAAAGTGGATCCAGATAACTATAGGCCCATCAGCCTGACTTCTGTCCCGGGGAAGATCTTAGAAAAGTTTATTAAAGAGGCCATCCTTAATGGACTGGCCAATGCCAACATCCTGAGGGATAGCCAGCATGGGTTTGTTGTGGGTAGGTCTTGCTTGACCAATCTCATTTCCTTCTACGACCAGGTGACCTATCACCTGGACAAGGGAGAAGAGATTGATGTCATATATCCTGACTTCAAAAAAGCCTTCAATTTGGTATCCCATGACCACCTCTTGGTGAAACTGGCCAATTGTGGCCTTGGGTCCACCACGATCCGCTGGCTGGGAAATTGGCTCTGTGGTTGTACTCAGAGGGTACTAATTGATGGAAGTCACTCATCATGGTGTCCTGTGACCAGTGGGTTCTCCCAAGGTTCTGTCCTTGGACCCATGTTCAACATCTTCATTAATGACGTGCACACTGGAGTCAGGAGCGGACTGGCCAAGTTTGCCGATGACACCAAACTTTGGGGCAAAGCATCAACACCAGAAGATAAGTGGGTGATCCAGGCTGACCTGGACAGGCTCAGCAGATGGGCGGACGAGAACCCGATGGTGTTTAACACTGAAAAATGCAAGGTTCTCCACCTTGGGAAAAAAAACCCTGCAGAATCCGTATAGGCTTGGCAGTGCTACGCTGGCTAGCACTACAGAAGAAAGAGACTTGGGGGTCATCACTAACCACAAGATGAACATGAGCCTGCAATGCGATGCTGCGGCTAGTAAAGCGACCAAAACGCTGGCTTGCATCCATAGATGCTTCTTAAGCAAATCTCAGGATGTCCTTCTCCCCCTGTACTCGGCCTTGGTGAGGCTGCAGCTGGAGTATTGCATCCAGTTTTGGGCTCCACAATTCAAAAAGGATGTGGAGAAGCTTGAGAGAGTCCAGAGAAGAGCCACATGCATGTTCAGAGGTCAGGAAAGCAGACCTTACGATGACAGGCTGAGAGCCATGAGGCTCTTTAGCCTGGAAAAGCGCAGGCTCAGGGGTGATCTGATGGCCACCTATAAGTTTATCGGGGTGACCACCAGGATCTGGGGGAACGTTTGTTCACCAGAGTGCCCCAAGGGATGACGAGGTCAAACGGTCACAAACTCCTGCAAGACCGTTTCAGGCTGGACATAAGGAAGAATTTCTTTACTGTCCAAGCCCCCAAGGTCTGGAACAGCCTGCCATCGGAGGTGGTTCAAGCACCTACACTGAATACCTTCAAGAGCAAATTGGATGCTTATCTTGCTGGGATCCTATGATCCCAGCTGACTTCCTGCCCTTCAGGCAGGGGGCTGGACTCGATCTTCTGAGGTCCCTTCCAGCCCTGATGTCTATGAAATCTATGAAATCCTAGATGAGTACAAACTACCATCTAGTACTTTCCAGTGGAGCAATCTATCTGACAGTATAGCACATACAAGTACAGCCTTGTGATCAGTGACTTTAATTCCCATAATACAGCATAGGGACAGCATAGGGATACAACAACAACGTTATCCTAATAGAATAATGGGCAGAGACTAGTAACCTGACACTGGTACATGTTGCTGAAGAACACAAGTCATTTAACAGCAGCTGCTGAAGAAGAGGATACAACCCAGATATCAGCTTTGTGAGCAATGGAATCAACCAGATATGCAAGAAAGCAGTGCTGTAGCCCACACCTCACACCCAACACAACCCTGTAAGTATCAAGCTAGGATCCTCAATAATGACGCAAAACACTCTCTTCCTGAAGAAAGCCAATTGGGTAGCCTTGACAGAGGCAGTGGAAGAATCAGCTGGGGACATTACACCTACCCATGAGAATTATTACAATTTTGTGAGGGCTGTGAAGAGAAGTGCCTGTCACTCCATCTTAAGGGGCTGCTGCAGAAGATATATCCCAGTCAGATTGAGTTCAACATCTGACCTGTACATTCTCGTACCATCTCGACCCCATTTCAGAATCCACCACTGTGCTGGGAGAAATCCTATTAGATAACATACGAGCAGAGCGACACAATGCCTGGAAAGGGATGATTGAGAACACCAATTCTGATGCATAATAGCAAGAAAGCTTGGGTGACTATAAGAAAACTAGGAGGTGACATCACAACTCCAGCTAAATCAAATGGCACTGCCAAACAGGTTGCACAACAACTGCTCACACAGAAGAAGCACTGGAGAAGTGGGCCCTGTGCGAAGCGGGCCCTATTCTATTTGGATTCACCCAAATCAGGGACAGTAATTAGATTCATTGATTTGGATCACTGTCTCTGATTTGATTCCGCCGAATCTAAATCTGAAGATTCAATGGTGATTCAGAGAATCAGCTATTTGGACACAGACACAGCTTTAAAAGTTTTTTCTACATACACTGAGGTAGCAGACACAGCTCATGATCGCTGCAATGTTGGGGCACATGGAGCATCCTACAAGAGTGCAGGGGGGGCCCTCCACATACTTGGCAGTGATCCCGGAAGTGGACTGGAAGCACTTTCGGTTCACTTCTGGGTCTGCCAGGGAGCATGCTGGGAGGCCTTCCTGCACCTCCCTGGCCCAATGATTAGCTGCAGGGGGACCCAAGGTGTCCTCCCCCCAGACCCAGGAGGCACCAGTCACTAAGTCAGGAGAGTGCGGGGGGGGCAGCCCCCCTGCATGCTCCCTGGCAGACCCAGAAGTGGACCCAAAGTGCTTTGGGTCCACTTCCAGGTCTGCTGACAAGCACACTGGGAAGCTCCCCGTGCTCCTGTAGGACTCTCTATGTGCCCCAGCATCTGAGCATTCATGAGCCCCTGCTACCAAGAGGTATGTAGAAAAAATGTCTTTATGTCTGAATCTCCAAATCTTTCTGAATCCATTTGGAGGATTCCAATTTGATTTGGACAGATTAAAGGGTCCTCTGATTTGATTTGGAGATTTGGCCACCAAATCAGGCCGAATCTCTGCCAAATCGAATCAGGGATTGAAGCTTCTCACAGCCCTACCGGAGAGCACCATTGCTACATTATACCATCTGACAGCAACCACTTAAAGACCTAACTTGTCCATTTGCTATGGAGGAACTGACAGTTGGCATAGGCCTACTGAAACATGGGAAGGCAGCAGGGATAGATGACGTACTCACTTAGATGGTACAACAACACCTAGGACCCCTGCAAGACTCCTTGAGTTATTCAACACATTCATGAGGAGTAAACAAATACCATCAGTATGGAGAAAGGCAAGAGTTATAGCTCTGCCCAAATCAGGGGAAGACCTTTCACCACCAAAAGTTATAGACCAATCTCCCTCCTCAGCATGACCTACAAACTCTACAGACATCTTATCCTGCAATGAACTGACCCTTGGTAGATTTTAAGCTTACATGAAACTAAACAAGTTTTAGACCAGGTTGATCCTGTGCAGACCAACTACTAAACCTTACACAGCACACTGAAGATAGTTTCCAACAGAAATTGATCACCGGGGCAGCGTTTGTTGACCCATCTTCTGTCCAGCACCAGATCACATACTGTACCTCATAACTGACAACTTAGATCTAAGCTAGGACATTCATAGCCTCTTGGAGAACTGGCATTTCTATGTGGAACTAATGGCCAGAAAAGAAGATGGGACTCCCAAAACAATGGCTAACCACAAGCCGGTGTGCTCGCACCACTTTTAATCACCATCTACATTAACAATCAGCCATTTGTCGCTGAATGTCAGTGTTTCATCTGACATTCAGCACTGATGATTTCTTCATTATCACACAGCAGAAGAATTTTGAGGATCCTGGAGAGGGGACTGAATGAGATGTCAGATTATTACCTAAACTATTATCTGAAACCCAATCCTAGCAAAACCAAAATCTGTGCTTTCTATCTAAGAAACTGTGATGTGGAACAACACCTGAATGTTACCTGGGGTGACCAGAGTCTCAAACATTGGAAACACCTGGTCTGGGGTAACACTGGACCATGCACTTAGTTACAAAAAGCACATATTAAATACCAAAGGTCAACATACAAAATAAATACCAAAGCCAAGGTCAACATACCAAAAACTCTGTGTAAGCTTGCAAATTCAAAGCAGGGACCATATCTGTCCACCCTACACACTGCTGCCTTAGCACTTTGTTTCTCTGGAGCTGAATATGCCTATACCACCTGGGGATGCTCAAGTCAGTAAACATATTGACATCACCCTAAATTGTTATTATAACAGGCTGCCTAAAACCACCCGTTCCCTGCCTATTCACACATGATTTGGCATAGGCCCCTGTAACAGGTTGCCCTCCCCAGTGCCATTTTCCCTGTTATCCGCACCTTACATGGGGCACCTTTGGTTCTTGTGTCTTGCTCAATACCTGTCTGCCATGTCTTGATGGAAATTACTATACCAATGTTTTTGTAAGTGGGAGACTGCCTATTGTATTTTGTATGTTGGGGTCTTCCGCCTCCAGGGGTCTTGACCCCCGTCTTTCTCTAGCTAGGCCTTCCCATCCAAACCCACCAAACAGGGTTTGACACTGAGGCTCTAGCCTTTTTTTTCTTGAGGCTCATGGCCCTCCTTTCTGCTCTATCTGGAGCCCAGCCTCCCTGGCCCAGAGGCCCAGCCACTAGCCCCACAGCCAGGGGGGGTAGCAAGTTCAAGGCTGGGGAATGGCCCCAGACCCACACTGTCCCAGTCCAAAGAAAAACAAAACTGCACCTCAGGTGCACCAGACCACCTTGGCCTCTTGGAATCGTGCTCTCTGGCACTGGGGTCTGTACATCCTAAAAGCATACACCCACACAGATGCTGGGGCCAGGTACCCTAAATACTATGCCTTCTCTGGTGCCAGGGTCAGTGCACTCCAATATCCTGCGCCGACACTGGCACCGGGTCCCCACACTGTAGTGGGATCCCAATGAGGCCTCCTCCTTCCCCAGTAGCCTTGCCCAAACCACCGGTGTTATTCAATAAAAACAACAAAAAAAATATGAACAGCCCTGTCCATGGGCAATAAATGCCACCAAGAGAAATGTGATTAAAGAAGACAGCATGTCGGCTTACATTTACACAGGGTTTGTGCTTCAGCTACCCACCATCAGCTACTAGTCCTTTCTCTGGGGTTGCTGCTGTCTCTCTGGGGTCCTCCGTAGTTCCCTTCCTCCAGCCTTTGGACTGCTCACCGAGCCACTCCATGGAGCTCTGGGATGCACTCCTTCCCCTTTGGCTGCTGGCCCCTACTGCTGCTCCGCTCAGGGTTTTTATAATTCTGGCCTGCCCCTTCTGGTCAGCTGACTAGCTGGCCAGGCGCAGCTTTTAACCCCCACCTTACCAGCACTCTGTGCCCACAAAGTTCTGGCCTTAAAGGGGCTGACCTGTCTTCTGGTGACGGGGCTAGGGTTCCCTATTACAGCCCCCTTACATCGAGAGGAAACTAGGAGGCAGCATTAAATGTCAGATACAAGAGTCAGATGACCACCACCTGCTATATGGACATCAACCAGCACCTTGTCCTCTCATTAAGAAACAGCTTTTTGTCCTCTACCATACCATTGAACACATCACTGGAATCAGCCAGAACTACCCTCTGGCAAAAAAAATGGGAGAAGCTAGATGACAACGCTGTTGAATGGAGCCAGTGAGGAATTACCCCCAGAGAGGAGTAAGGATCTGGCTCCAATTACAAATGACATACATGGCAGAGCCAGAACAGATTGAGAGTGGGTCTCAGCAGATGGAACTTTCTTATGAAATCATGGAGCCTCTATGCAACTAACCCAATGTGTTTGTCAGGAGAAGCAAACCATGGAACATCTCCTGAGATGCCCTGTAGCATCACAATGCACCCAGCAAGATTTGGCAACACCAGCACCAGCACCAGAAGCAGTGGCCTGTGCAGAATACTAGGAGCAGACCATATAGTAAAGTCTGCTGGAGACGCAATAAATAATATTTCTGCCTCTTGCATATAAATATATATTAGGAATCAGAGTGAATGAAGAAGTTGCTATTTAACATATGCAATTGCTACTAAAAAGTCTTACACAGCATTTTGTCCTAACTGTTTGCTGCAGCTACTTTATACACATTTCACAGACAGTGAACTTGCTGCTGCTTTGATATCCTTTCAGCTCTGAGTTTATCTGTGCAATCAAGAGTGAATCTAGGGACATGCACATAGGTTTCCTACATCCTAGAGGATAAAAAACAAATTTAGTGCTACAGGAAACAAAACTGATAGTGCAGAAGGTCACCAGATATTGCACTCTAGCCTGTGGAAATACTGAAAAGTCTCCTGCACACAAGGTATAAGTGTGCAGCAGAATCCTGATTGTTGCTTCAGAGCAGTGAAATGGAATGGCTATAGAATAATTAGTTATACAATGCTCATGGTTTATGAAAATGGATTATGTAATGGCTATTGGTTGCTCAAGGTGCTTGGATATGTCTCAAGCACCTGCAACTTGTTCTAATCTAGGGAAATTGTTCCTGTTTACACCACATCTCCATTTGGCCAGAAAGGGCAATGTGAAGAAAATGATGCAGAAACACTCAAAGGTATGTAACAGGGAGTAGAGGAGAGATAGTTAAGGAAAGTAATTCCAAGGCTTTTCAATAATTGGAAAAAGATTAATATGTGGGTTTTCTCTGTCTGAAACCTAATCTGTATAGGAATGTACTGACCTTTAGAGGTGGGTCAAAACTAGAATCTTTAATCTAATCTCTTTCAAATATTTTAGTGAACTCAAGATCTCAGCTGCTCCTGAAAAATAAAAAATCAGCCTTCTTGATCCAACAATCTGAAACTTTTCTTCGTGAGTCATTAAAACTAGAGTTGTACTACTGTGTATCCGAGTTCAGGATTAACTGAATTCTTGTTGATGGATTACATGCTACTGTAAATATATTAAATATGTAGGCACTGTTCCTACTTCCTTGCTCAACTAAAACTACTTGTGAGGTTTACAGGAGATTTTCTTTAGTAAGAACATCAAGATTTGGCCACACCTATCTATCTTAGTAAGGGTGAAATTAATTTCTTAAGCATTTACATAACTTTGTAAGTGTTGCCATTGTACAGCAACATTAGAGAGAGTATATACTGATTATTAATAACCATCTAAAATAAAGTACAATGTATCTTGTGACAGGAGTATTGCTACTGGAGCCTTTCTATTGGTGACTCCACCCTCCTGTTATGGGCCAACCGCCTGCTTACTCGCCTGCCATGCCTTGATTTTGATTGATTGGTTGATGTAATTAGCAGGAGGCTGCCCACTTTACGTGCCCTGGTGCCAGGGGGTGCTATCTGCGGCTCCTCTTCCTCCCCTACACTGCAGCCCAAGCCTCACAGATGGTACTGACATGGTTTTGACCTGGGCCCTGTTGTGACTTGGCCCTCTCCTTTACCTTCCTGGGGCTTCTTGCAGCCCCCCCTTGCTCTGGGGCTTCTTCTCCTTGCTTGCAGTGCTTACTCCTTTTCCCATTCTTGCTGCTCCTGAGCCATGGTTTCCTGAAGCACAAGCAGAGAGCCCATTCCAAAGAGAATGCCAGGATGCTGGGGGACTCTGGTTTAAGTTAAAACAGGAAGGGGTCTGGGACAGATATTGCATAAACTTGATTTGAGCCAAATCAGTTAAATCTGATACTACATTCAACCAGGTTTATTTCAAAACTGTTCTGGCCATTTTGAAACTGGTTTTGTGCACTGTCTGTTCTGTTACAGGTTTAAACCAGTTTCTGATCACTGAACAACCAAAAACCCCCCCACCTATACACCCAGAAATAGCTACGGGAGAAGTTTTGTGCATGTGTAAAGAGACAGATGTCTAACAAGTAGATTATATAAATGCCATTTATGCGCACAACTATTGCTGGTATATAAACTGCAGACTCAAAAGGAAGGCAACTTTTAAAAACTAAAATATGTAAATATAACATATTCACTCATACCAAGAAACCTTCCATTTCTCTACTTCATATACCCTTTATGAAGGACAAGATGAAGAACAACTCAATGATCTTCTGGAGTGCCTGACAGTTTTTTCCTTGCAATGTGATTTTGTTTTTGTTATTACTGAAGAAATGGATACCCAACATTGTTAATGACACATTATTACTTATAATGAAATTATTAAGGTCTGACATAATTACCATTAAAGTACTTAGTACTGCATATAGATTCATCTTATGTCTGTAGCAATATTGCACAATTGCTTTTTACATTATATTATCAATCCTGATTCCTTTTATGTGCCATAATTGAATGCCATTCTCCACATTTCTCCTATCTAAATTTTAGAACCTTACTATCTTTGAAACATTTTTATGATCATCTGAAATGTATTCTTGACCTTTCTTGTACACACACCTCCTATAAAGTACCTTTCATGGACATGTAACATTTATAATATATAGGAGGAGGAATGATAAATGCCTTTTTTCACTTTGTAAAGTACAATGGGATAAGTGCTAGGATGTTTTTCAAGTGTTAAGATGGAAGGTGTTTCTCAGATTCTGTCACAGAGTGTGAATATTTATTGTCCTTGGTTACAATGGAGTTAGTGTAATAATGAAGGCTATGAGTAGAAACCAGGGTTAGCTTTTATGTAATAGTATATTGGGGCTGCTCTACAGGATGCATAGAGAATGCTGAAAATGTTCTTAATGTCACATTAGAACTTGAAAGTATTCTAGAAATAGCTTGCTTGCTTGGGAGATAGCATTTATTTTGTAACAACAACAGAAAATGATGTACGGAATGTTTTGTAAAGATACTAATTATATGTTAATAACACTTCTATCAGCTTTGAATAAATATACAAATGTATAGGGCCACAATGGTGTCTTATATTAGGGTGCAATTCAGTAATTGCTACACAACAGTTTTCCATCAAAGGAAAAAAATCTTAACATGCCATGAGAACAATTATTGAGTGTAAAAATCTGTCACTCTTGTATGTTAAAGAGCATACCAGATGAAATTCTATACTGGTTTAGTATTCAGTCGTGGTGACCAGATTCCTGTGCTACTAGATATTTTTAAAAATGTAGTATTTCATTTTGTTGAAACCTTTATGTATGCTGGGAATCCTTTCTTCCATTATACTATTGGAAAAATCAAAAGAAACTGCTTAATTTTTTGGTTGCATTTCGGTTTTAAATACTTATTGATGTCTTGTCTAGACTTTCAAATATGATTGATCATTACACACTGGGAACACTGAAAATAAGATATACACAATAAACAAGTACTTTTAGGAATGCAGTTATTTCTGTTGTTTTGGCATATTGCTTATTCAGTATCTCTTTATAAAATGACAGGTAATAAAAATCTTAAAAATGTTCATGTGGTTATGATTTGTCATGTTTCAGATAAGTAGTCTTTGATGCCTGAAAGTGAGGCACCTGTTCACCAGATTTAACAAACCTTTGATTTATTGTAATACTTCTAGGAGGATTCTGTTTTTAAGCAAGCTGTACTATGCAGTATATTGCTGAACCATGTATTGCATTAATACCTCACTGTGCTTACCAACATTAATATAAGCTATTTGTTTACTACCACATCAAGGTTATTCATCATATGCAGTGTCAGAAAGCACACGTTGACATCTCATATTGTCTGCTTCAAGGGCAAGACCAATGTGACCTTTGACTTTTTCTTTTAAAAAGGATGAAATCATTCCAGAGGAATAATGCCTAACCACACAGCTCCCTTCAAGAATCAATCTGCCATCTATGTTTTCCAATTTTCTGTAGTGTGGCTTGTTAAGATTTGAGAGCTAATTTTTAGCAAATGCTTTCATATGCCCTAAGTATGTTCCATATTGGCATTGTTTTTACATTTTCTACGTATTCATTAGAAGATGAAGATTTGAAAATGGGTAATTCTTTGTGAAAATGTATGAAAAATGAATTTGCCAAGGCCATAAGATTATTCCTTAGGCTGCTCTTTGGGGAGTGATGTGTTGAAAAGTGTTATTCAATAGTTTCTTAGATTTAATATTACTGGGGTTTTTTCCTTTTAAGCATATAATACAACCTTTCTTAGTTTTATCCCACAGTCTTTATGGCCAAGTCCTCTAAAGAAAAACATCAGTTGATGAAATAGCTATTAGTTGTTACCTGCTCCTGCAAGGTTATTGTAAAGGAAGGTTCCTACTAACCCAAATTTGGTTAGGTTCCTACTATTCTTTAAGGCTGCTGCTATCCTAAAAGGATGGATGGAGTGAAAATAGGAAAATATCTGGTCATAGAATCATTTTGCCTTTGCTGTTTCAATACCATCACAGTGGGAAGTGTATATATATACTTCCCAATCTGATTGAAATGTGAGGTTACTAATGCTTTTTCACACGGTTAACAAAGTACTGTATTTATATTAAGGTATATGTGCCTTCATATAGACAGCTATCTTGAACTTTATCAAACATGAGGTGTGCGTGCCTGCATGCATGCATGCATGTGTGTCTGTGTGTCCGTATTTTCTTTTTTTTTTGGAGAGGATGAGAGTCAAATAAATTGGTAATTATATTAGCCGTGCAAGATACTGGTTTCACTATAAAATTCAACCAAGTAGAATACAACATCCTTTGACCTAGCTGATAAAAGGTCAGAAAGCAATTTTGAATAATAAATGAGACCCGCTGACCTCATGACCCAAGTCTGGCAGGGTCAGTGGCAGCCCTCTCACCAGATGCTGATGGCAGATATACAGACACAGACAGCTCAACTAATGAGCTTCCTGAATAGGAGTTTTTAGATCCAATGACATTTAAGTGCTATATAGTATATAAAACAAACTTCTAAATAATCTGTGTCATATAAAATTAAAGTGATATTTACAGGGAAGCATACTTGATGTACTTTGTAATCCTTTTACAGCTTCTCCTAGTTGCCCTTTAACCACAAAATTTAGTACCTGACTCATGTTTCTTTTAAGATCTTTTTTTCTTACATTTATGTGATTCCCATTTACTGGATGCACTTTTCTAGGATGAAATGATGCCTTTTTGGCATTTCATTTAGCCAAAGTCATAAAAATATTACATTTAAAATGCAGTTACTTTACTGTCCTTATATACCAACCAAAGCAAACTGTTATCTTCACCTTTCGGTGGATCAAATTTACCGATGGTGTTTAGGGCCAGCAAAAATACGGTCTTGACAACCTGAGTGCTACAACTGTGTTGTTCAGATTGAGCCACAAAATAGGTAGATTAAAGTGGACTAAAGACAGGGCCACATCATCCATTATGTAGATATTCAGTTTCTCAGCATTCTGCACAAGCTGCATGAGGGCTCAAGTTCAGTCTCCCATCCATCAGTTTGAGAGTGCCCTGAAACTGTGAGTCCTAGGTTATGCAGTGCATTTCAGCTCTCTCACCCATCTGATTTTTTCTCACACAGGGTTTGTCTACATGAGCATTTACGGTTCATTAAATTTACTGCACAGTAAGTGGGAATAAGTCGGTGTTTACACATACAGGTGACCTGGGACTAGATTTAGTCCCAAATCAGAGCAGCCTGCCATGTGCCCCTGTGGCCACTCAGGGGAGCTCCAGCCTCCAGTCACATGGCTGCCAGCATTTGGTGGCCATCTTAAAGGCACACTCCCATTCTCTGATCCCTGCCCAACCCCTCCCTTGCCCAGGAGCTGCGTGCCCAATGCAGGGGCAGCATGCAGCAGCTCCCTCCCTGCCCACCCTGCCTCCCTACACCATGGGTGCTCCAGCCCCTGTCTCTGAACCTGCCAGTGGTGCTCAGTCCCCTGCTGCTCCAGTCTGGCCCCTGCCAGCAATGAGCAGTGCACTGCACTGCTGCTGGCCATGGTGCTGGCACTCCCCCCCCAGGACAGCCACGCACCCACCTCCTGGGCCCAAGGCACTGGCTGACCCCCTCCTCCCGCACTCCCTGCTCTAGCCCACCTGCCCCAGCACCCACATACCCCCAATCCCCTGCCCATCCCCAGAATTACTCCAGGACACACATGTAGGAGAAACCATTCAAACTTTATTAATAGAACAAACCCCCATCCCTCCTCCCTCCACTCTCAATATAGCCCCTCCTCCTCCTCCCACATACAGTGCCCCTCCACCATCCTCCCTACTCACCAACAATAAAAAAAACATTCCTGAAAGCTGAAAGACACTTCTGACCCTGTCCATCTGAGAGGTGTTGAGGGGTGGGGCCATGCAGGGAAGAGAGCCCAGTGGCAGGTGGCCAGCACCCCAGCCACAGACAGTTTCCCTGCAAGTCTGGGGGCCATACTGAAGCCTGGGAATGCCTGTATCCTGCAGACACTGTAGGACCTGCTCCAGGGTCCTGCTGTGGGGAGGCAGGCAGGACCCAGGGGCCCTGGGGGTTAGGGCAGGAGGCCAGGCATGGTGGGGTGGGGCATGGGCAGACAGCTGCTTTTCCAGTAGCCTCCACGAACTGTTGCTCAGGGACCACCAGTTTGGCCCAGTGGGTATGGCTTCCTCCCAGGTGAGGCCTCCTCCCACCATGCCCACTGTTCCATCATTCAGTCCTCCACTACAACCACCAGCCACTGGTGGGTCCCATCCTGGCTGTGCCACTGGTGCAGCTGGGGCCTCTTGGGTGACTCCAGCGGCAGGTGGCAGTATGCCTATGGCGGTGGTCCTCTGGGTCCCTGAAGCCTCTCCCCTGAGTCCAAATTTTGGCCCTGCAGAGGCAAGAGACAGAAGGCTTTTGTGAGAGTTTGCAACATTTGAGAGATAAGAAGCTCTGCTCCAGGGGCCCTGCACTGCCTGGTCTCAGATTGGAGGTTAGGTGTTTGTGGGTGCCCAAGGACCATGGTAAGCTGGCCAGACAGGACTGGGCCCAGGTGGGTATCGCCCAAGCTCCCTGTCCTCAACTTCTCCCTGGGGGCTAGCTCCCCTGCCCCTTTTCCAGGGTGGGCCAGGCCAGGCTGCTGGAAGCACCCACTGCCATGGTCCAGCCCCTGCCGACTCCCCCACCTCTGCCTCTGCAGGCCCACTGCTCTGCTGCACTGCTGTCTAGCCCCTGGCACCCAGGCCACATGGGGCTCCCAGACAACTGGGGTGAGGGGGTGGCCGCACCCCCATATTCCCCACTGGGGGCCTGTCCAGGGAGGTACCCCAGGGCCGACCCCCCCGCCACACTGCTGCTACAGCCTCAGCATGCCCCTATTGTGCATGCTGCAGGCAGTGCATCTCATAGACTCTTTATAAGGCTGCCCAGGCCACTACACCCCCTGCTGTTGCTGATCCTGCTGGTGCCCTGGGACACCACAGACACACATACACTCATGGATTGGGACCCTGAGCTACAATGGCACAGGGGGCAAGCCTGGCCTGCCCTGCAATCTCTGCTGCCACCTGAAGGGCAATCTGGCACAGTGCTACATGTTCCTGTCTCTGGCTGCCGAGGAGAAGATTGCTGCCAGGATCAACACCTTCCTTGGCATGCAAGAAGCCTGTGCCCAGCCAGCCGCAGGGAAACAGGGTGCTCAATAAAGGGCTAACCTGTGTTCTGCCCCTCTGCATGCTTTGGCCGGGGGGAACCTGGGGCCATGGGAGTGCGGGCAGGCTGGGCGGGGGGGAAGGGCTGGGAGGGGAGTGGAGACTGGGGCTGGGAGAGCCTGTCCCCCAGTGCAGGACTTACCATGGGCTCAGCGTGGGGCTCTCTGTGCCAGGCGATGTCCAGCTCTACCCAGTGTCTGTGGCCTCTGGTAGGATGGGGGCTGGCACTCAGCCAGGGACCCCCACCCCTGGAAGGATCTGGTCCTGCTGGCAGCTCCTTGTAGGCAGCTACAAGGAAGCACCAAGGCTGAGGGAGCCACTGGCCAGGGCTTCCCAGGCTGCCAGTGGCAGGGTGAAGTAGCCATGGAGGAGTGCCTCAGGACATCCTCCTCACCCCACAGTGCCACAAGGGTGTGCAGCTCCTTCCAGGTCTAGTTTGTGCCTCTGGAGCTCTGGACAGGTGGGGACACATGGACAGGGCCAGGGCTGGACACAGGGAAAGAGGAGGACATCATGACCCATGCCAGATGACTGGGCCCCTGTGCAGTTGGCCCTGTGATGCTGGCCTTGGAGGGCTGGGAATAGAATCCCCGACAGGGACACAGCCAGGGAGTTAGAGCCATATGGCTGAGGTGCTTCACCATGGTCCTTCAAAGAGACAGAGGTGGGTGATAAGCAGCAGTGGGGAGCAGGTGCTGGCCCTGGTGGCACAGCCAACAGGGACATCAGCCCTGGTAAGATTACAGAGCAGGGCAAGTTTGCTGCACCCCTTTGTAGCACTCACCTGTGGCCAGGCAGCAGCTCTGGAGAGGGTTAGACCCGATAAGTGTAGCTTGCGGGCTGTCCAAGGGGGCACACAGGGCCTGCTCGGGTGTTGCAGCCACAAGGGTGCTGCAGGATCCCTGAAGTGTGTGCCCAAGGCACAAAATGGCTGCAGCTTTTATACCCTGCAGCTAGGGGATGCTGGAGAGCAGCCCAGTCCAGCAGCAGGAGAGGGGGCCAGGCAGGAGCCCTGGGACTGGGCTGTAGCTGGCTACCTAGTGGCTGGACAGATCCACCTGGAAAGCTCCCACATTACTGCACAATAAGGCATCTACATGTATGTAACTGTGCAGTAACTAATTGGGCATAAGTTTGATACTTGCATCAAATCCTGCAGGTATCAAATTTACACTCAAGTCAACATAAGTCACCATAGTTACTGCACAGTATGGGTGTGCATGTGTAGATGTGTGCCTGTACTGTGCAAAAATTTAGGTTACCGCACAGTAAATGTTCACAGGTAGACATGCCCACAGAATCTGATTGTGTTTGATGAAGAGGAGTTCACCAAGTATGCATATATAGAGAGAGAGAGAGAGAGTGCTTTCCACATATGTTTTGTATGAATTAGAATTTAAGACGAATACTGGCCTCTGTATTTCACCCCAAATTTTGCAAATGTTAATAACTTGGTTGGAACACATTAGGCTTTTCAGATGTCTGATTACCTGAACCTATGATCTGGTACTTTGATGTCTTAACTATTTAGAATTTCACACACAATAATTTGCATGGACAAAATTTCAGCAGCAAAATGGATACCTAACAAAGTCTAGATGTTATTCTTGAAAATATGTACAAATCAATCTAACTAAATACCATGTAATAATAAGAAACTTATAATTATGAAAGATTAAACACATTTCTACATAAATTGCTATAAAGATCTGCAGAATTGAATACAGAATTTTCAATTTTTAAACCAATACATACAGTTTAGTAGAGAATGTTTCCCTTCTATAGGAGCCTATAGAAAATCCTGTAGGCTGCTTTTTAAAATTCTGCAGGAAGGTTTTCTGAAACTTTCAGCAGAGTCTTTCCATTTACTTAGCAGTTTACATTCAAGAATTGCAAAACATGTTATGAGCATAAATTATCTGAACTTACAACCCTGTTGGAACATGGAAAAATATTACTCCACCATTTCTAGAGGGGGAAACTGAGGCACCCAAGCTCATTATAAATTGTTGAGGAAAGTATTTCCTTTTATCAGTTTTAAAAGAGTTGCCTTTCAGTTTAATTGAATGTCTGCTTGTTCTTGAATTATGAGCAAGGATAAAGAGGAGCCAGTGGCTGATTTACTTTCTCCAAACCATTTATTATTCTGTATACCTCTACCACAGTCACCTCTGTTTGTCTTCTCTTTAAATAAAAGCATCTTTTCAGAATCTCTTTATATGGAAGCCCGATAATTTTCCTCACCCACATCTAGGCCCTCCTCTTCTTTGAATTAGTGTCAATAGAAAGGTTCATCACCCTTTAGAAGGAGGCATACTCTCAATGTATATGATGGCATTGTAATGTTTCAGTGTTATTTTCAAACACACTATTCTTATACTTTAATGATCTATTAGCTTCTGTGACTGCCACTGCACACTGAGAAGGGTATAAAAGCTTTTCACTAAAATGCTCCTCATGACCCATGTTTGATCTCAACACTGTCACAGGGATGGGGAGAGGAAATTTGGGTCCTTTTTAACCTGGGATTGCCTCAGGGTACTTTGTTTTTTTAATATATCTGTGCTGGTTAATGCAGCTCTGGAGATTGCCCGTATTTGTGACCAGCTACCCGTGGAATGAAAGTGCCTTGCAACAGCATGTGAGTAGCTGGGGCCTGGGATATTCCTGGTCATGCTTCCACACCCTCTTGCAAAGACTTTTACACTAGAGTTGCTGCAGGACAGGTTACAGACAATTCCCAGGCAATCTCTCCTAAATTTTTCAAGTGCATGCTAAGACAAGATTCTGAAAGTTCACTGTTGGGTAAGCACTTATAGAGTGAAGATATCATAAACAGAGCTCATTGTTAATGTAATGTAATGTTGCTGAGTGCCTTGCCTTAGGGTCATGGTTGCCAAACATGAAGAGCAAATACAATATGTAACACAAATACTTGAGAAATTATAAAACCTCCTCAGAAACCTGTTTGTTGCTCTGATTTGTGTACCCAAGGAAAGAATAACCTACACAAAGCAAAGAAAGTTTTGTTGTATCCTGTACATTGGTAAACTGCATGTTAGGCTTGTTTGATGTTTTCCGTGTCAATAATCCACATGCATAATCCAAATCAGTAAAGGGCTGCTTTACACATGATATAATTCTAAGCCGGATCTTGAACCACATTTCTGCTTTCTACCAAACTAAATCATACCTTACTTTTTCCCATGCCTTGTCTATATAATCCCAAAGAATAACATTTCTGTGATGTTTGGTAAAAAAATCAGGGAAGAGTTTTAAAGCCATGTGGCCAGATTCTCTGAAGGTTGCTCTCTTTTTTAAGGTATGAAGGTATAAAACATTCTGGAAGGCAAAACTCTCCTGTTCCCAGTATCTTCACACAAAACTTCTATTTTTTCTATGTCCTATAATGGTTGTGTGCTACTCAGGGCTTCTCACTCCAAGTGAAAATTTCCATGGTTTGTATCAACTTATAGTCATGAAAAATGGGATGGAGCAGTATAAAGTAATACAGTGCAGCCTGAAATCTGAGCCATAGTGTTTAAAAGTGTCTCCTGTCATTAACTTTGGAAAAATATTCTTGCTTATTTCTCATTCATTCTGTTTACCAAATGGCTCTGCTAACACATTCTAAAATCACTTGGTTTTGCTGAGAAGTCTATTTTGCATGCTAAGGGGAAATGGTTAATGACAAAATTATGAAGACATACAGCGGAGACAGGGATTCCCTATGGGCTCACTAGAGAAGGAATATAAACAAGAGAAAGTTTGAAAGCTGTGTAAAAAAGGGCACATCTCTTTCAATGCTTCCTCCATGAATGAACACATGGGGAAATGATCTTTTTGTTTACGCAAAAGAATTGCATGGGTTTTTTAGGAATTTTTAATATTATGTCTAGAATATAAAGGAAAGGCCAAGCAGGGAACTAGGAGGAACATGGTAGGTGGTGACATGAAGCTGGTGCAGGTATCAGAATGGAGGTTAGAAAAGAAGCAGAAAAATGAGGCACATGGGTCAGGAGAACTGAGGATTAGGGTGGTGAGATAATGGAGATGTAGAGAAAGTAGGCATAAGCTGGATATTTAGGAACTTTTGCTACAGACTGATGGGAGTGAGGCACAGCCTTCATACTACTGGATCATCTTGCATACTGTTGGGGTATCTGCGCCCCGGGGACCTGACCGATGCCACTTACCAGTGGTTTAGTGTGTCGTCACCTGTAACTGGAGTGTCCCACGTGTGCGTTTCGCCTGCCATGACTTTGATGTTAACGGAGTTGGTTCAGATGTCTGACACGCGTAATCCAATTATGAGTCTCACTGACGTCTCATGAGGTCCCGCGTTGCTGAGGGCTCCTCCACCCCTACACCCTCACCCGTACCACCAGGGCTGGTGACCAACCGATTGGTACGGCCCCGTGTCCTCAAGTCCACTCAGATAAGCCAGAAAAGAAGGAATAAAAATCAAAAGAAGCACTACGACCAAGACGGTTCCCTTGATCGGGGCACAGATTGTCCGCAGCCGCCTTCCTATTCAAACTTGCCCTCCTAGGTCGAGCCTCTCAAGATGCTGCCAGGCACTTCTCCTTCTTGTCTTATTAAACTTTGTTTGGCCTCTTTACCTTCCTCCTCCTCCCTTTCCTTTGGCTCGGTGCTGGGGCTTTCTTCATCACATCACGATAGGAAGTCCACCACTGTGTTCGTCTTCCCTGGTCTGTATGCAACGTAGAAATGGAAAGGTTGGAGAGCCAGGGCCCATCTCATTATGCGGGCATTGTTTGTTTTGGCCGTATTTAACCACCTCAGAGGGGCATGGTCAGTTATTAATTTAAACTCACGACCCAGGAGGTAATAACGAAAGTAGTTCACCCCCCACCGAATAGCTAGACATTCCTGTTCGATCATGGAATACCTTTTTTCGTGTTTGTTCAGCTTCCGGCTGGCATAAGCTATAGGTTGCTCCACTCCCTCAATCTCCTGTGATAGCACGGCCTCTAACGCGAATGCCGAGGCGTCCGTCTGCAAAGTGAAGGGTAGTGCGAAATTGGGGGTATGGAGAATTACCTCTTGGCACAAGGCCTGCTTAAGATCTTCGAAGGCTCTCTGTCAATCTGCGGTCCAGTCGATACTATATGATTTCCGACCTTTAATCGTCTCAACCAAGGGGTTTGCTATCTCTGCAAACTTAGGTATGAACCACCTATAGTAACTTGCAAGTCCCAAGAAGGCTCGCATTTGTTTCTTAGTTGAAGGCGCGGCATATTCTCTAATGGGTTGTACTTTGTCTGCGAGAGGTCTCACTCGTCCTTGCCCCACTAGAAATCCCAAATACTTTGTTTCTTTTTCCCAGCGCACATTTCTTTGGGTTCGCCATCAGTCCTGCTTGCCTAAGCTTGAGTAGGATGGCCTTTAAAGCCCTTAGGTTTTGTTCCCACGTTTCAGTGTAGATTACTATGTCGTCAATGTATGCAGAGGCATAACCTTGATGTGGTGCGAGTATCCAATCAATTAGCCTCTGAAAAGTGGCGGCCGCCCCGTTAAGCCCGAATGGCATTCTTTTAAACTCAAAAAGGCCCCAAGGGGTACCGAAGACAGTCTTGGGTTGGTCCTCCCTTCTCAAAGGCACTTGCCAATAGCCTTTGGCTAAATCGAGCATGGATATAAACCTCGCCTGACTTATGTGCTCTACTAACTCGCTCACTTGTGGCATGGGAAACGCGTCAAATTGTGTCAGGACAATTAGCTTGCGAAAATCTACGCACAGTCGCAGGCTGCCATTGGGTTTGGTCACAGCCACTAAGGGGCTATGCCATGGGCTGCGGGAGGGTGTGATGATCCCCTGAGCCAACATCTTTTCCAGTTCCTCTTTGATCGATTGGTATCTATGATATGGGATCCTTCACCATTTCTCTCGCACTACCTGACCTTCTTCGGTCACAATTTTATGTTCAACCCTGGCAGCTTTCCCCGGCCTATCAGTGAAGACATCCCCAAACTCTTTGATAAGACCTTGCAGCTGTTTCAGTTGTCTTGTGTCTAGTTGCCTCCCAACTGGGACCTTATCCACCTCTCTGTGGTCGTCCGGGTTATCCATAATTTGTCTCCCAAATTCCTCTGGCTCGGGATCAGGAGAAACCAGTAGACCTTCGGGCTCGTGCCACTCCTTAAGGAGGTTTATATGGTATATCTGTTTCTCTCTTTTGGCCCCTGAGCGCAACATCTCATAATCCACGGGCCCCACTCTTTTTAGTACTGTAAATGGGCCTTGCCAACAAGTCAAAAACTTCCTAGTTGAGCTAGGCAACAGCACTAATACTTTCTGTCCTACTTTTAACTCCCTCTCCTTCATGTGCATATTGTATCTTTCCTTTTGTTTGTTTTGTGCCTGCTCCAGGTTCTCTTGTGCCACCTCCCTTACCAGATATAGATGTTCTCTTAAATCCCTCACGTACTCTGAGGCTCCCCTTCCGGGGTTCGCGTCTGCCTCCCATCCTTCTCTCACAATATCTAATAGACCCTGGGCCTGTGCCCGAATGTTAATTCGAAAGGGGAGTATGCCAGCGATGCTTGCTGGGGCATCCCTGATCGCAAATAGTAAGGGAGGGACCACCAGGTTCCATTTCTTGGGCTCTATCTGCGCGCATCGGCGTAACATCCCTTTGAGAGTGCTATTAAAACGTTCCACCAGACCATTTGTTTGGGGGGGGGGGTACACCACCGTTTTCAAATGATGGATCTGTAATACCTTACACATGGCCCCCAACACTAGGGACACAAAATTCCACCCTTGGTCAGTAATAATCTCCCTAGGTGTGAACGAGCCTATCGCTCGCCTGTCAGTTCGGTCCCAGTGTCCGTTCTTTTCTTATAACCAGCCCCTCCTCTGTTCAGTCTGCGCATGCCGCGCTCTCCTGCCATGACTTTGATGTTTTTCCTGGTCCAGTTGGATTTTTGTGCGGCACGTGCAGAAGTGTCCGGAATTGAGACTGGTGGTCCGTGGAAATTCTGAGGGCTCCTCCTCCCCTACACCCTCGCCTGGTCCTCCAGGATGAGCGTCCTTATCGCTCTTCTAAGCAATCTCAGTCCTCCCTCACCAGAGGTGTTGAGGGATAAGGTCCCCAGTACTTCGGACCTTCGTCTACGAAGTTCCGTCCGTTTCCTCCACCCAGTCTGCTCCTCTCCCTGAAGCTCTTCCAGGGGAAGGGTCCCATGTCCCTCCCCTGCTCTCATATAGTGGGGTCACCACCTGGAGTCCATACGCCTTGGCAGGCACTGGGGTTCCGTTCCGCCCTTTGCCCACCGGATCCTGCGGCTGCTGCACGCCCCCGTCGCCTGACTCACCGCCGGATCCCTGCTTCCTCACCGGGTGTCCCTGCGCCGCTTTGCTGCTGCTCCAGAACGTCCGGGCTCCCCACTGGGCGGCGCGTATCCGCTCCTCCGCTCCCTTGTTGGTGGCTGGTGGCCACGCCGACAGCTCTGGCTCCGCTGCTCCGCGCTGGGCAGAGTGAATCCGCCCCTCTGCTCCCTTGCCGGCGGCTGGGGTCCACGCCGGCAGCTCGGGCTCTGCTGCTCTGTGCTGGGTGGAGTGGATCCGCCCCTCTGCTCCCTTGCCGGTGGCTGGGGTCCACGCTGGCAGCTCGGGCTCCGCTGCTCCGCGCTGGGCGGAGTGGATCCGCCCCTCTGCTCCCTTGCCGGCAGTCAGCGTCCACCCCGACACTTCCGGTCCCGCTGCTCCCCACTCTGGGTCTGATCCCGGGCTATCTTTTAACTGTCCTGCCTCATCCGGGTACCTGGATTGGGTAAGTGTTTGCTCCGCCCCCTGCGTCTGGGCCGAAGGAGTCTCCCGGGGTCCCCTAGTCCGGGTAACTCCCGGACACTAAGGATACCAAATTTCGCCACCCATTTCATTAACTCTTCTGCCACCTTGGGTCCTGTAACCGCTCGCAGTGGTATCACCTCTGGAAACCTGGTCGCATAGTCTATTAGTACCAACACGAATTGGTGCCGCGCTATACTCCGAGAAAAAGGACCTACTGCATCTAAGGCCACCCTAGCAAAGGGCTCTCGGACCACCGGCATCGGCTGCAATGGTGCCTTGGGGGGCTTATAGGTGCTCACCTTTTGGCATAACTCACAGACCTTACAGAACCCTTCCACCTCCTCATACATGTGGGGCCAGAAGAACCATCTAGCTAGGCGGGCCTCAGTCTTATTTTTCCCTAGATGTCCCCCCAAGGGGTTCTTATGAGCTAGGTGTAGAAGTGATTCTCTGTAAGGTCTGGGTAACCTTAACCCAATATAATAGGCCATTCTGTATCTCCACCCGGGGCACAATATTATTTCCTTCGGGGGGGATTACCTGTTGGTCGTCCCTCGCTCGCTCGGTTTCTTGGAAGGCCCGCAGTTCTGCATTTTTCTCCTGAGCCTCACGAAATCAACTGCTGCTGGCCAACGTCTCTAGCTCCAGGTCTTACACCTCCGTATCTGCCCCAACTAGCCCCTCTCTAGGGCTCTCTGAGTTATGGAGCGAAGCTAAAATCTCAAATAATTCAGGCCAATCTTGACCCAATATCATGGGATACAGAATTTTCTCTTCTAATCCCACCGGGATTTTTCTACTGATCCCCTTCACTTGAACATTCAACAAACGACGTTCGTAGTAGGCCTTTTGCCGGTGGAGGCACACCATCTGCACCCCGGTGCATCTCGGTGCTTGTTTCCAAGCAATCAGTGATGGGCGCACCAGCAATTGTGCGCACCCAGTATCTATCACAGCCTGAATTGGACGGCCTTCTACCCATACAACCACCTCAGGTAAAGGTTGCACTGTACCTGTTGACCTGGCCCCCACACCACAGTCCATCAATTCCGTCTCTTGGTCTTCCCTTGGTCCTGTCCGGTGGTCTGTGGGTTCTGGCATCATCCGCATACCCCGAGGGCAATTTTGGCCCCTTCTACCACATGTGAAGCAGACCAGTCCTGGAGGGCTCACTTTCTTGTTTCCCTTATTCTCCTTTTCCCGCTTCAAGTTTACCTCCTGCCCTCTTGTACCTCGATCCCATCACATTTCTCCTTGGCCCATATCAAAGTGTTCGGCCAATTGCAGGGCTTCTCGGGACGAGTTTGGGCAATGGCATCTCACCCATTGCTGAGTGTCTTTGTCCAGATCTGCTATGAATCGCTCCAACAATATCTGGTCACAAATCTCCTCTTCAGAGTTGACCTCCGATTTAAATCATTTATTCAGCAAGTCCACCAGGTTTTGCCACAAGACTCGGGGTACTCTCTCCTCCTTTGGTTTCTTTCCTCTAAACGCCTGCCGGTGTCTTTCCGGGGTTATATTGAGTCTTTGTAATATCTCCCTCTTCATCTTATCATAGTCTTGTGCGTTCATCCACGTCATGGCCCTATACGCCACCTGGGCCGGACCAATCAACAGGACCCCTAGCTGCCCATCCCATTTCGCTTTCTCTAGTCCAGAGGCTATGACTGTCCTTTCAAAATTTCCAAAAAGGCCTCTGGGTCATCCTTTTTGGTCATTTTGTGCATTCTAATGTCCCACGGGGCTCTTTGTGCCCAAACCTGTTGCTGGAGCATATGATCCTGTATAGTTGTCTGCCTTAAGGCTTGCTGCTGCTGCAGCACCTGGGCCATCAAATTAATGGCCTGTTGTAGGGATTCTGTCCCTGTTAAACCTGCTTGGTGCTCCATTAGGATCCCTTTAAGGAAGCCGCTGCTGAATTCCCGGCCAATGCACCACTGTTGGAGTATCTGCGCCCCGGGAACCTGACCGACGCCACTTGCCAGCGGTTTAGTGTGTCGACACCTGTAATTGGAGTGTCCCACGAATGTGTTTTTCCTGCCACGACTTTGATGTTAACGGAGTTGGTTCAGATGTCTGATGCGTGTAATCCAATTATGAGTCTCACCGACGTCTCATGAGGTCCCGCGTTGCTGACGGCTCCTCCACCCCTACACCCTCACCCGTACCACCGGGGCTGGTGACCAACCGATTGGTACGGCCCCATGTCCTCAAGTCCACTCAGATAAGCCACAAAAGAAGGAATAAAAATCAAAAGAAGCAAGATGGTTCCCTTGATCGGGGCACAGATCGTCTGCAACCGCCTTCCTATTCAAACTTTCCCTCCTAGGGGTCGAGCCCTCTTGTAGGGCTTTACACGGTTCCCTCTTTAACAATTTAAGTTTGTAGTTGAACTGCGCCCCTCTTACAGGGACTACGGCACCCAAAGTTAGTAGTGCCCTCCTATTAGGGCCTTTACGGTCCCTTCTCCTGCCGGGCTCCACCAGCTCCTGGCCGGCAAACCAACAGTCCTATTCCCCGCAGGGACCGGCAGGCTGGGTTCAAAAATCCCTCTGGTGTTTAATTTTTTGCCAGAGGCTCCTACCCACATTCAGCACTGCTCTCAGCGTCCCTTGCAGCATGCGCCGGTGTGCTCCACCTCCTCCTCGTCCTCTTTCCGGTTCTGCATTGCTACTACTTTCTGGTCTCAGCCTCTCCTTTATACTGGCGGGGAAAATACCGGCCCCTCCCTTCTCCACACACCGGGGTAAGGGGAACTTCTGCTGGTCTCTTTGCGGCTGTGGACCTGGGGCCGTTGACCCTCCGCTTGGCCCTAGAGCCTGGGAACCTGCTGGCTCCTTCTCTCCCTCACACATACAATTAAGGATATCAGAAACAGTCGTCCATAATCTCACTGTCTGAACAAGCTGAGAGTAAACAACTACTGTACATGACATCACTATAGACCCAAGAGCATTAAAGCCTTCCCTACCCAAAACCTAGAGATAGGTGTGGAGTACCCACCCTGCTTCTGCTATAGCTGGTGGGACTGTAGCAACTATGATTCACTGTAGACCCCTTCTATATGGGTCTTGGGCAGTGGATCTGTGTTCTGGACCCACTAGCCATTCGGTATCATACATGCCTAATTCCATACTGCTACACAGACAATTACCATAGGAAGCATTTTATAAAGAACCCTGTCCCTCCTCCGCTCTCTCTTCATGCAAAGCAGCAGTCATCAGTTATATTTCTTGTTCTGCATATTTATGCAGTAAGGAAAGGGCAGGTTTTGTCCCGATATATTTTCATTTCATCCATCCATCCATAGTATGCACTAATTTTGTAAAAATGTTGTAAATTAGGTATGTGTACCACTAAAAATCAACCTGTTTGATAGTATGCAAGTATGTATTCTGCTAAACCTGTAATATCATATTCTCCAAAGCAATTAACATACATCACATACTCTCTTCTTTTTCCCCCATTATACTTTTTTCCCTACTTAGGTATATTTTATACAATTTTGGACTAAATTCTACTAGATACAAGCAACTAGCTCCCATTAAGTTCAATTGGACTTGTATTCATCCATTCATGGACAGATTTTTGGGGGGATTCCTTCACTTATAATATGGTAAGATGCCACCGTATATTCATTTCTTTTCCTGGAAAAACCTTGTCAACATCTTAATTCTACCCAAGCTTTAATTTGAAGCAGTTCTGTAACTCAAATGGTCAACAGTGAATATAAGTGCACCTTTTACGCTCCCACAGAAATGAACACATTCTAATTAGCTTTTTATTTCAGACACACATTTTTTTTGCATGTATAAGATCCAAAGTTTTTAACACACATTCATGCAAGAAATTTAAAGTTTTTACCCACTATTTGTTAATAAAGCATTAATTTCTTGCAACCATTCTACACATTTTCCCCCTCAAAAAACCAACATTTTCTTAACTCATTGTTGATATTGTGTTATTTGCATGATTTTTTTTCTTTTGGCATCACTTGAGGTGTAATACACAAATGCATAAGGGAGGTCTGTGGGAAAGTATGACGTTTTCCCCAGCTTTTACATATTTTGTGCTGAGTGGTTTCCTAACCTTTACTAGCACTCATGGTGAAGTCCCTTTTATACTGTATCAGGAGTAAAGCTCATTTGCAGACAGCTGCAATATGAGCTTCTCACCCTGCCCTGCCATTGACCTTCAACCTGATCTGAAAGAACCACCTTCTTTCAGAGAAAGTTATTAATTTACCATAATAGCTCTGTTTTGGGCCTCCTCAGCAAAAACAGACAATTGTGCCCAAATGGGATGGTTTTGTGATATTAACTAACATCTTACAGATGAAGACAAAACCACCAGGTATTTCACTTAAGACTGAGTCACAACTGGGGACCAAAAAAATCCTATTTAAAAGTATAGTTAAAGTGCTGCACTTCAAAAAATATATATATTGGAAATGGATCTCTTCTCTACCTTATATATTAGTAAGGCTTGCTCCCTTTTTATTCTCTCCATCTAACCAAGTGAAACTTGTCCACTGAGAATAAATGGACAGTTTGCTATGTAGCTTGCAAAGGTAAACATTTCAAGAGAAATAAGAATAGAAATAATCAGACTACTGGGTAATAACTGGAAACAAATAAAATGCTTCTGATTAAAACAATTAGTCACAAGCATTACAAGCTGAAATGTAGTCCAGTGTTAAAGAGACTGTTTAGAAGCACACGGTGCATTTATCACAGCTCCACAGACAAGTTATTGAGCTGTCTGTGAAAAACAGAGCCAAACAGGAAAGCTTTCAGCAGAAAGCAGTGGTTGAGGTCCTTGATTGATAGAGTTAGATGATGCAAAGCTGTCTGATGGCCTTTCTGCAAAATAAAGTGAAGGAACTCAAGGTCTTTCATGACGATCTCTGACCACAGATGAACAGCTACTTTATTACAGCACAGATTGAGGTTGCACCTTAGTCCATATTCTGCCACTTTTCGATGCACACGGTTAACTTTACCAACAATCCACTGTGTTTAACATAAGTGTCTGCCATTTTTACAGGATTTTAAAAGGCATTTTACAAGGGATAACAGATTATACTGGTTAAAAGTTTTGCCTCTTTCCCTTTTTAACTGGAGTGACTGAAAATAATATATTCAGGCTTATTACAGGCTTCTTGCTGCATAACAGAATTTGATTGTTCTGGGATCGATCCCTTTTGTTTTATAACCCACTAGTGAAGAATAGCCAGAAATCTACCTGCTGTGCTGCTGCTTTCAGAAATGATGATATTTACATCCCCAGAATGCGATCTCTCTACTTTCCAAAAGACATTTTAAGTGTGGTCTAGTCACTCAGTGACCTGACACTTCTGTTCAGTCTCAGAAAAAGTTCTGCATTAAAAACTCAGAACTGCTTAGGAACACTTACTAGAGGGAGAACCTGCACTTTAATCTGTGTCTTGGAGTTGGTTAAAAAAAAAAGGAAACTAAAATTCTCATACTTGAATGCTCCAAATTAGCCGTTTAATTTCATAGTTGGCAACCTAAATAGACAGCCTGATTTGCAGAGGTGCTGAACACCTACAGGCCTCATTAACTTAAGTGGAAGCTGTGACTTCACAATACTTCAGAAAAGCAAGCACTAGCTGCCACATTTTTACACATGCTTAAAGATATACATACTGTCTTTCCAAAGTGCCTAAGCACCTGAGTTCCATTGACTGCAATCGGTTTAGACAACTCCCTGCTTTTGAAAATCTCACTAGGCATTCCTGCCTTGGGGTGTCTAAGGGACTTTGGCACAAAACAGGCTAGTATCTATGAAAGCTGTCACGTGTTCAATGAGATCCAGGTCACGAAGGGTTGGGAAAGCAGGGGAGATGTGGGACTACTCATGTTTACCTTGTAAATGTTTTTTTATACTTCATGATATTTTTGTCATCAGAGAACAAACTTTCAGAAACCATGTCTCAGAGATTCAATTAGGGGCTTGATTCTATTTTGTTCTATTTAATTCTATTCAGGCTCTTCCCCACCTCATAATCATATCTGAATACTTTCTAGGAATGCATTAGGTGATCTGACAAACATGGATTATTCTCTCATCCTCTTTCCTGAGGGGAAAATTGTTCTTGCTGTGAGGTTATACTAGAGAAGGTAAGGGCAAAGGTATGCCTTGTACCTGGAATGCTTTCACTGATAACTGCTTTCATGTGTACATTTTCACCAGTAAAAATCTTCATCTACAGCAGCGCAAATTAGAACAACATCAGAAAATGGCAGATTATAGCAAATCATCTTAATATTAATATTTTTTTCTCTAAAGAAGGGTTGGAGCATGAGGCCAACACTTCAGCTGTGTAAACACCAGATCTAATGAAGGCTAGGTCTGCTTATGTTGGAGGACAATCAGGGGCACGGACTCATATTTAGCTTCCTAGCTATTTCTAGCGGGACCAGTAGACATGAGACGTTTCCTTTTTTTCTCTCAGTTGCCTTCATTTTGAAGTCTGACTTATTCACTCCTCCACATGCTGTTATCTTCTTCAAAATAATGCATTTCTTGCCATATGCTTAATTTAATATCCACAACGGCCTACACTTTATCTTATTTTGAACTTAAATTCCTCAGTGGTTTATTTCTACTGGGTTGAGTGTACATGGCCACCTGGGGCTGCAGCCCGTTGAGCTGGGATGGAGCAGATGTAGGCATCGCAGGGGTTCCAGGTGGTGAGCCTGCCAGCCTGGGGCTACTCCACCCTGGATCAGTGTGCTGCGGAGGGCCTGGCTGGGGTGCAAGGGTGCTACAGTGCAGGACTAGTCAGCAGGCAACACCTACATTTTGGCACACTAGTCAGTAGGCAACCCCCAGCCAGCCCTAGTCACTATCTACTTGCACATTTTGGCACACGTAACTACTCCTCTGTAGGATAGTACTTGTCCCAGACAATACTATCCTACAGTGGAGTTAATTAATTTACTGTGCCCTAATACAGGTGCGTGTATAGACAGTGATACGTTACTACTAATTAGTCAGCTCTGCAGTAAAGCACACATGTAGATGCACCCAGTCTCCCTTACAGGGCTTATCACCACTTTTCACTAGTACTTTTCACTACTTTCAAATAAGAACATGTTACAAATATATTTATTTTTTATCTTAGGGTAGAAACACATAATCAAGCCACGGTGCCTGGAAAGAAAAGTAATTTTGAAAGCAATGTTAATCAAATAAAGCAGAAATGATGAGACAAAGCAAAGCAGAGAGTAGCAGCAGAGCCAAGGCTTGGAGCTATAAGCAAGCTATTCTGCTTAGTATTTAGGCTAGGTAGAGACATTCAAAATGCTATATGTAGAATCAGTCTAGGTTTTGCAGTTTTCTATAAGCAGCGAAGATTAGATCAGTAGTGAACAGAACACGCATTTGTCCTTTGGTGGAAGGGACAAATCTTAGACTGAGTTCCAGCATTTTAAAATCAGATTGTGTGTGCTGAACTTCTGTTCTGTTATTGGTATAGATCAGTTTCTGATCACTTATACTGGTAGAAGTGGAATGTCCATACCTGGCCTAAGTATTTAAAATAAAATACTATTAGCCACTTTAGGACAGAGTTTATGTAATGTGATGAATTATTTAATCAGTAAAGAGTATGGTTTTTCTCTAACAACTTACAACTCGTCCTATACTCCCTAAGTGTATTTGCATTACTTGCACAAAGAATAAGGGCCAAAAAAAATCTCTAGGGGAAGTTTTAATTATTTTATTCTACTATGTTGTTTCATTTGATCTATTTTTCATAATTACATATTATGTACTAGCAGTAGTAGATTTACAACTTTTGCTAAATAATAAAATCAAATGATCAATAACATTATATAGAATATAATAGCAGCATTTATAAAATGTATAATTTTTGCTAAAAGCCTAAAATAATATTATGCATTCTATCAGCTTATGCAAAATTAAACCAGAATATAGTAAATGATGATAGCAGAATAAAACAAGATCAAATGAAGCACTGGACAATAAAATAAAACAAGGGGATTTTTTATGATTCTATGAATTTAACTTTAATTTTCTTTCAGTTTTCTTTGTGTTTAAACTAGTATAATGTGTAATATTATTGTATGCTTTTACCAATAACCATAAATTATATAATCTATTATATTACATATAATTATAATGTTAATTTTACTGTATTGTTTTAGTGAAAACTGTATATAACCTACTACTACCAATCAGTAAAACACATGCAGTAGGCATGTTTTCAATAAGAAAAGAAATATATATTTTTTGATCAGGATGCAGTCACTTTTAAATGATAGACCAGTATGGCTATATTCTTACAGCTATCAAGAAGAACCTCTTGAAACTCAGTTACCTAATAATTATAATATATCCAATTATGCAATAACATACTTCACTTACAGTTATAAGTGAATCCATTTAAAAAAATTCAAATGATTTATTTTGGCTGATGGCATGTGCACTAGAATTGCTGCAGTCCTTTCATGCAAATGTTTTTGCAGTATCATTCAGATTTTTTCTCATCTGTTTCCTAAAGGATTTCCCCAACCGATCACCACACAAGCTGATGATGTGGAAGAAACTTTCAGTTGCCAGTGTCAGATATTGGTCCACCGGGATGGAGAATGAAATTAACATTGATCACTATCAGAAGAAAGAAAAACATTTGCCCCAAAAATTTAAGTCTTGAAATGTGTTAAGTTGAGGACTGATGTTCTATGCCAACATCAGCATGTGCAAACCTGGAACTGTTTTGAGATGCATGCACATTTTTAATGCAACTTTTCACTCTACGTCACGCTAGCAACACTGTCCTTTTTCATCCAAAAATAAAACTATGAAAAAAGTGTATTCTTACATATTTTACTCCATTTTCCACTTTATTCATCCAGTATATATGCTACATGTTGCATTTATATCTGGTTCATATAAATAAAGATATTTTAAAAATGTATTGACTTTATCATGCTATTAAGGTTTTTGAATGAATCTGGTTGTTAAATGGTTTTCTAGTAACTGGCTTGCCATCTGGAAATATTCTTAGATTGTTTTTTGACACTATGTCCCCACAGAAAGTTGGGCAGTGTGACATAAAGAGCATGGGTTTGCCTATCACAGTGATTACTTGATGTAATAGTAAGCAAGCTTAAGTGAACTGTGTGTCTTCAATCTTTCCAATCACTTAGGGATGGGCACCAGAGGATACCATCCATCATCCCTGGCTTGAAACATATGGTGCATCAGCAATCTTAGGCTGACCTAAATGATAGCAAAAGCTGCTATGCTGTTCACAATAAGAAATTGTTGCCCACTGAATTACAGGTTTGTGATTAGATTGCTAACATGGCCAACTTGATGTATAAGTGAAGTGTCCAGGAAAGATATTCCCTAGGATCCTTTGAAGATTAATTTATACCCTTGAAATGTGCACCAATCACAAAGTGAAAAAATATGTCAAGATATTTTTCTTGTGAACAAAAAAGTACTGCAGTGGTAACAGCTATTAATTTATTTCTGGCAGTTTTAGCCAACAGAATTCAATAAACAAGATTTCTAATGTTTTCAGTTTTGTTGCAAGATTTTTACTGCTTGACATCTAAAACACAGGATACTACAAACACAATGACAAAGTTCCTTATTAAAGAGCCAATCTGAAAACTGACACAAAATATTTCAAACACCTTACAAAGTCCATTACAATGTTTTAGATGCAAAACAAAGTAAGTTCCTCATGCTGCAAAATTAAATGTAAACATGTGTTTATCTGTTTAACCCACTGTCTAAGTACCATAAAGTGTTTTATTTTTAGAATGTTCTGTAATAAGACCGAGTACAATTCAATATATTTGATTCCTACTCCAAAATGTCACAATTTTATTTTTCCATAAAATAAGGCAATGCTGTCTAGCTGGTGGACCATGTGTTGCATGCGTCCTGCAAGGGATTAAGTTGCAGCCTCTAGGGTCCTGCCTAGCCACCACTCCCCCCACAGCTCTGGCTGCATCCAGGGTCCAGTCTCCTCTCCATGCTCCAGCTTTCACTATTTGCCTCAGCCTCATACCCAGGCCAGCCCCAGTGGGGGAGGGAGGGGGGGGGACACTGCAGCAAGGTGTAGCCAGGGGAACTAAGCGTGAGCCTGGATGTGCAGTGCAGCTGGGAGTAGGGGTGTAGGGAGGGGCTGTAGTGCAGTGGCATAAGGGTGCATTCTGCAGCCCTAGGGGCACATGGCTTGCCCTTATGCAACCTGTGGGTGTGTAGTCCCTAGTCACCCAAAAGTTGGACAGGCCTTTTGAAATAAGGTATACCACTATCATCTTTATTAATTTGTCATCGTATATAAAATACCCTTTCCCAGGAAAATTAGGGTTATGCTCTGGATTTCCTAATGATTCCACAGACATTTTACTAAGAAATTCCTAATTTTCAGACCAAATTATGTCTATTGATATATGGCTTTGTAACAGAGAAAAGGAATACATGTAGATAAGAGATACTATGAAGGGTTTTCTGCTGCGCTAATCATCCTCAAAAGACTGTGTCTGGGCAGGGCATGGACATGGCGAAGGTTCACTCAGATCTTCTACAGAAAGATCAATTTGTATTTTCATGAATTAGTACCTAAAACAGTGGTCTTCAACCTTTTTAGGTTTGAGATACTCCTTGTTAGACTGACAGCACCCCTTGAAAAATGTCAGGTCATAGCTTTCACTCTTTTTTTACAACAAAAAAGAACAGTAATATCACAACAGGTCAGAAAGTTTTTTGACACTGTGGGCTCCTATATACATATTTTCATAGTTACGTAGATGTTAGGGTCGGAAGGAACCTATTAGATCAAGTCTGACCCCTGCCCTGGGCAGGAATGAGTGCTGGGGTCAGATGTTCCCAGCCAGGTATCTGTTCAATCTCCTTTTAAACACCTCCAAGGAAGGGGACAGCACCACCTCCCTTGGAAGCGTATTCCATATTTGGCAACTCTCACTGTAAAGAATTTTTTCGTGATGTCCAATCTGAATTTGTCCTCTTCCAGTTTTTGGCCGTTATTTCTAGTTATGCTGACAGGTACCCTGGTAAACACTGTATCCCCTATTTCTTGCTGGGTCCCACTGATGAGTTTGTAGGCGGCCACAAGATCACCTCTTAGCCTCCTCTTGCGGAGGCTAAAGAGGTTCAGGTCTCCCAGTTGCTCCACATAGGGTTTTTTCTGTAGGCCTTTAACCAGACAAGTGGCCTTCCTCTGAACCCTCTCCAGGCCATCCACATCCCTCCTGAAGTGCGGTGCTCAAAACTGGATGCAGTACTCCAGCTCTGGCCTGACCAATGCTGCATAGAGGTGAACTATCTTCTCCCTAGACATGTCTGTTATGCACCTATTTATGCAAGAAAGGGTGCGGTTAGCTTTACTTATTACCTCATCACACTGGTGACTCATGTTCATTTTCAAGTCAACTACGACTCCAAGATCCCTTTCCATAGTTGTGCTATGTAGAGTGGTACCTCCCAGGCTATAGGAGTGTTGATGATTCTTTCTTCCCAGGTGCAACACATGGTACTGCATCCTATTCTGTTCAGCTGCTCCAACATTTTGTAATTACACGATGGAGCAGACTTGATTAAACGAGTCTGCTGGAGTGTGGTAATTACTGCGCTTCAGCAAACTCTGGCATCATGTATATCAGCATCCCCACACTGAAAAATGGTGGTGGGGGCACTTTAAAGCTTGTTCGATCAGTTTTAGTTAAAGCACCCCTGCTGCCATTTTTCAGCGTGGGGACACTGATACGTGTAACACTCTGGTCACTTTAATTATGGTGGCTCTAAGAGCCCCGGAGCACATTTATTAACACCCTATGTTTTTCTGTTAGAAATCTCTGGGTTTATTTGGTTGGACATCTAACAGTGTTAATATTGTGTGGTGCCCTTAAGAGGATCTCATGGCATGCCAGGGTACCATGGCACTTTGCTTGAGAATCACTGACCTAAAAGCTAGAAAATATGCTTTAGGATGCTTTGTCAGAGGGGTTCTGCTGCAGAAACAGTGATATAACATCTGTGGGCTGAACAAGAACAAAGCTAAACAAACAGTTTCCCACAAATATTTTTTTAACTTGGCCATGTTCTTAGCATATTGCATTCATATTCATACAACTGTATTTGCAAACAAGACTGTTCATGAAAAGCAGCTGAATAGCAAATGGGTATGGGGGATTCCTCCCATTCATGGCCCAGTTAGGGAAAACAGTTTAAAACAATATTTACCATATGATGTATTAGCCTCATCCCCCCCTTTTACAGCACCATCACTGCCACTACCAGAGCTGAAGATGCGTGAAGGCCTTGATGCAGTGGATCTCCTAGAACTGATCCTCCCTCAGTGCCTATGTCACTCCCTCCCTTTCTCCCTATGTGATGTTATACCAGGTGTGAGCTAGAACTTTATATTAGGTAAAGGGTGCACACTTTTTACTTGGTTTTACTGCCTCGGCTTCTATCACAGACAATGAGGTCCTTATATGAACAAGGAATATATTTATCTATATATATAAACTTTCTTAATCATGTAACTCAATCCAATGTAGCATTACACGACATTAGAGCAAGGAGTTGTTAAGATTATTTCATCTTCATCCTTTTAGCTGTTCTTCAGTATTGTCAGCTGTTCAGCAATGACAATCTTCTAGTATATCAGAGCTGCTTAGCATTTATACCTGTTTTCATGGGGACTCTTAAACCTTCTGAAAGTTATAAGCTAATTAATTACATGATGAATCCCTTCTTCTGGGATTGTAGATGGTCCTAGTTGAAGGACCGCTCTCATTTGTGTCAAAATCCACTGATTTCTTGAACACACAGATGAAAAGTGGTGTCCACTTAACTTATATAACAAAGTAAAAATAGATTGTGTTTTCAGTCAACAAAGATTTGTTGATGTCCATTGTCAACATCAACCATTCCAATCTTAAAAGATGTAAAACCTTTCCAGTACTCCATTCTTAGAAGAAACAGAAGGTTTAGCAGTAAAGCACAATCAATATACAAAACCTGATGGGCATGACTCACTAAACATCAGGGCGGCTTTCTGGGGAATGCAAGGAAAAGGATCTAGATAAACTCAGCTTCAAGGAATTGAATAAAACCCTGAACTCAGTACTGACCCATGAGCTATAGGTCACTTATCAATTTTTCACAAAATTGCCCACTGGGGTTTGGGTATTTTTTCATGCTCATCACCATAAGATCTGAACATCTTCCAATAGCACATTAGGTGATCTGACTAATATCCATTAGGTATGGCACAACTGGTGAGATCAAGTCATCAGAGATTAGTGAACTGCACCTTATGTAAGGTAGAAGTTGAGTTTATATAACAGTGGGTAAAATGTTTCTGGGAATACTACGAACCAATTTTAATTTGAAAGGCCTGACAACATGTTTGCATCCATTCTCCTTTGACATTTGATGCTGTAGCAGGATGGGAAAAGTGCATCTCAGATGTCTATGTTCAATTAGGCTCTAAGGTAATCAAGTGCTTAAGCATATAGGACATTTGTATACATGGCAGCAGTTTAGTCCTCACTAAACTAAATGGGTTTATTCTATGCCCCCCAAATCGAGGTGGATGCCTGGGAGCAATTTCATTTGCTGTTCATTTGCCGACCGGTCCCAGGAGTGTAGACTGTAGCCTGCAGGTATCATAATATTTATTTTTTGTTGTGCAGACACAGTGGGCATGAGCTGACAGTACAGTCAGACCCATTGCTTCTCCTGGCTTCTCAGCAGACAGTCAGGGGTAGCTGCCATTGCTGTCTGCATAATCTCCCATGCCTGCCAAGCATGGCCCAGCAAGGGTGTCCACCTCAGCCATGTTTCCCTTGGCTTCCTTCCCACATTTATTTTCAGAACCCTCTGAAGCTGACCTGCAGTTTTACTAGGTTTTCCATTTTTACAAGTTTTACAAGGCCCCTCTATGGGTCCTTCTGTCACTTGCTGTTGATTTTGCAGTGAGAACAACAAAGCCAAGAAACCTGGTTTGAGTGTCTGCTAATGGCCTTCATTGAAAGCAACAAGTGCCTACCCATCAAGTTTATTCAAGTCCCTCTCTTTGTCTCATACACACGGAACATGATGTCAACCACAATGAAACCTTTATTTACATAATTAAACATAATTGATATATTAAGCATGAATTGGTTGGCCAGAACACTCATTTGGGCATTCAGAACACCTCTCTTCTGGCTAATAGAACACCTTTGGGGAAGTCTTCACTAGCCAAAAGCTCAACTTGAGCATGGCAAACTGTCAACTGACAGTGCCTCTCCCCACCCATGACCACTGAACTAAAAAGGAAAAAGGAACTCACTTCTGTACTGTGATTACATATGGAAAGTCTTCTTTGGCCATCCCATGCCATGCCTCTTTGCATGTGACCTTGAGGTGTTCAAGACCCTGAGCTGGACTCTCCCCCCTGTACAGCTGTTAGCTCTGCAGAGCCAAGAAACAGAAGCCTCTTGTGAAACTTTACAACATTACAGAGCTAAGATGCTCTGCGCCATAGGCTGTGCACTGCCTTGTCTTAAACTGGGGCTCAGCTGTGCACTGTGCTCCTGGTCTAGAACATTAGCTATCATGATGCAAGGAGGCAAGCCTGGCCTGCCATGCAACCTCCACCGACAGCAGCACAGATATTTGTCACAGTGCTACATGACTCTGCCTCCCCACTACCAAGGAGGACATTGCCACTGGAATTGATGCCTCTCTCAGTGTATAAGCAGTGCGCTCCTGGACAGCTGTGGAGACTTTGGATGCTAAATAAATTTGTGAACATTGTTATGCCTTGTCTGTGTGCTGTTTTGGTGGGAATCAGGGACCAGGGTGCTGCAGTCGGGCCAGACAGGGAGCCAGATTTTTCTGGACAGTTTTTTGCAAGTTTTGATGCCAAAAATATCTGCAAAGTGTAGCTAATCAATGAGCCACGTACTGATGTCTTGGCCCATGACGGGCACCCACAGGGTCCCTTTTGGAACACAGCACAACCGTGGACTACCCAACAATGACACATATGAAGACACAGCTTCCTGCTCACAGTTTCTTCTACAGCCCGTATGGAAATGAATACTGACAGAACTGACCCACTATTCATAAGGTAGGCATGGTTAACACTCAAGTGGGTTCACAGAAAGCCACTTGCCTGTTTTACATTAAACCAGTGAATGAATAAATGGAACCAGGGTGGGGAGGAGGGGAAATCAGGCTGTGCTAAATATAATGGCTCAAATAAGTAACTGGCTATTTGACTATGATTATGGCTACATACCGTTTTTGGGCTACACAACACCATGCCTCTGTGTCATCGAGGGAATCTCCTGGACATTCTTAATCAGAGTCTTACCCATCACAGAGCACACCTTGGTGTTGCCAGAATTTCATTTGCCCCCCACCATATCATTAATCAAATTGGTGGACTTATTTATGCCCGTGGTCCCATGCATTAACTCAGTACTAGCATGGAATTAATAACTGCTTTGTTGCTTTAACTGGGCTGCTGAGCACAGGTTCTAACAGGGGGTTGGTCAGTTGGTCAGGTAGGGCCATCAGGAGCAGTGTCTAGGTCAATGAGCCACAGTGTCTGAATCACTGATTTTGGCAAAGATTCTTTTCCTCACAGTGACTTGCCAGAACTGCCCCCCCTACCCCCACCAGGCCATTCAGAACATGCCACTCCCTGGCTCCAGCACAACATGCAACAGTTGCAGAAAGTTTCTTTTCAGAGCACAGCTCACCAACACAATTTTCTTTTTAGCAGGAAATGAACTTCTCCAGCTGCCTGCATAAAGTGGCCAGGCAGTTTTATATTCCTTGCATGAAGCAGAGTTGGATTATAGGGTGATGATGCCCCTGACAATCAAGGCACCACTTGGGGAGCCAGGGGCAGCATGGGCCAAGCAGACACCCTAGCCAGGGCCATGCTAGGCAGGTGGGTGTGTCCATGCAGGTGGTGGCTGCTTCCGGTGGCTGCGTGCTACTTGCACTCTTGGGAGCGGGTGGCCGCAATTTGCTTTTTAATGGGAAATGAAACTACTCTTGGCTGCCTGCATAAAGCGGCCAGGTGGTTTTATATGTCTTTCATAAATCAGGGAGATATTACCTACAAATTGAAGCGTCATCTGGTGGACAAAGGGGCTTACTACACAAAATTGTTGTGGCATCTGGTGGAAAAAGGGACTCAGTACACATCATTCAGTGAATTCACATGTGCACGTGACAGATCAATGGCTGTATCACCGTAATTTGCATCGATGTAAACTAAAATCCATTGGGATGTGATTTATTTTGCATTGCAACAAACTCACTTGAATTGCAAAAAACCCTGCACATGTAAAGTGTGACACAAACTACAAAAAAGGGGCAATTTGTGTCACATGTACAAGACCCCAGTTACCTTTGGGTGCTCTTACACGTGCAATTAATGTCCAGAAAGCTTGCTGCACAGTAAAATACTGTGCAGCAAACTTTCTTGGCAAGGTGTCTACACATGCTCCCACTGGGGACAAATTTGCTTCAGATGGGACCAATTTGCTTCCAAAGGGAGCAGTTCAGTGCAGGGCTACTCCAGCTCTGCTGTGCTAGGAGGAGCTCCAGCTCCCCCAGATGCTAACCCTGGGCTGCCAGGGGGCACCAGAGTTAGTCCTGGGTTTCTAGGAGGTGGGGAAAGCTGTCCCTCCTCCAGGGCAGCTACTTGCAAACTGCATGCCCTGGTCACTGGAATGGATCACAGGGCCGGGAAAATGTGCCCCCCTTAGCTGCTACTTCCTAGCCTAATGACCAGGTCAGCAGATTGGGACAGGGGGCTGCAAAAACATATCCCACTGCAGCTGCTGCTTCCTAGACTCATGCCTTGATTGGAGCATGAAGCTGGGAAGCAGCAGCTGCAGGGAAGGGGGAGCACATTTTCACAGCCCCTGTCCGAATCTGCTGATTGGGGCACAGGGCTAGGAAGCAGTTGCCCAGGGGAAGGGACAGTTTTTTCCATCCCCAGATGTCTTGGCTGGCTGGGAGTAATTTGCTTTCAGTCAGCAGTCTACATGTGTGCTACTGCACAGTAGTTACTGCGCGGTTAGTCTACTACTTGTATTTACAGGTAATAGGCAATGACACAGTAGATGCTGTGCAGGTGTAGATGTGTACTGCTAAGCAGTACAGCATCTCATGTAGACACACCCGTTAAGTATGTAAATAATCGTGTTAAGAACAATGGGACTACTGACATGCTTAAAGTGTGTGCTTGAGCGCTGTGCTGGATCAGGGCCACAGAATAAATTTTAATACTATATTTGACTGCCATATTTCAGATTCGCCATCTGATATTCATCTTTTGTTGGTCAGTTACTTAAGTCACCAAAACAGGAAGCAAGACACAACAGTGACAGTTACTGTCATTTGTTTAACAGTAATATTGTGTCTGCCCTCATGAGAAATGAAGACAAAAATTATCTCTGCTCTCTGATTATTGTAGAATCCTCCTCCCCACCTTGCCACTGTAGCGTCTAGTAACAAACACACCAATAATTTGGCAGTTGAGATATCTAATCTTCTCAGGGTACTCTTCTGCCATGTTCTTACAGGTAAAAATGTTGAAAAACTTTTGACAAATAACCCAAAAAATAAAGCATCCCTGCCTACTCTGTGAACATTTCATTAAATGAAAGGGACAAATTTTGGTGAATGAGTTACTAACCTGAAATTATTCCCCCACTGGTACATATGAGTAATATATCTGCCTGCAAAGAGTAGTTCATATCCAAATATGTTTCTATGATAGAAGATACAGAAGGGCCAGAAAAGAAAGAGGCAAGTGGGCTAGCAGGTGACTGGGGTACCACACAGAGCCAGACGTGGGTCCCATATGTGAAAAGCTCCCGCACAGTTTTGTCTATGCTACAAACATTGATGCACAAGGGAGCATTTGGGTCTGGTAAATTACAATGTTGGAAGAGAAAATATCGCCATTTTAAAACTGCTGATCTGTATCTCAGGGAGTCTGGTCCACAGCCAGTAGCTTTTTGCATAACTGAAGTAAATGAGAATGACTTTAGAGTAGTTTGGATCAGGCCTTTAATACTGCAGCACTCAGTCAACCACACAGATACAGCAGACTGAAAAAAAAGAAAAAAACATTGCCCCTGCAGAATCTTTGTTACCCTGAACATCCCAGGAAATAGCTGAATATGGGATTAAGACTTGAGATCTCAGATTACAAAAAAAAAAAAAGAGAGAAAATCAGTGGCAGGCAGTTTAGTAGAAATGCTGATTATTGTTACCTGATGTTCTTTAGCTCAAAACAGTTGATAACAAACTGTTGAAGAACACATCTTCAGTTTCAAACGGGCATCTAATCTTCATTGTTCCTATATTCCAGTCCTTTGTGTTGTGCCAAAAGATTATACTATGTAAGGAAAAGGTTTTTTGCTGTTCTTGCAAATGAAAAACATGATAGCACATACTTCTGAAAATGCAACCTAATAATTAATTCAAAATCTTTTAGAAAATATATTTTGTAAAGATATTAACTGTAAGAGTAAATGTAAGATCTTTGAATAGGCTGAACTGGATACTATATCTTTTTTTCCTATTTTATTTTCAAATACTTCAGTATCTTTGAGCACTACTTTGAAATGTGTTCAGGTATTAGATATTAAATCAGACAGTGAGTATAACTGATTACCAAACACAACACTTGATAGCAGGGGTGTTCAACTCCTGGCCTGCAGGTCCCATCCAGGCCATGACATTATGTTATCTGGCCCATGGGGCTTCCCAGAGATTAGGGGTGGGAGAGTGGTGGCACTGCTCCCCTGCCATCAAATTTCTAGACCCATGGGGAGCCCCACAGGCTAGATAGCATAGCCCTGTGCACTAGATCATGCACACAGAGTGGCACAGAGTCTGATCCCAGCACAGGGGGATTGATCCCAACAAGTGAAACTGGGAGTGGCACAGAGCTCCAAGGCCCAATCCAAGCACATGGGAGCCAACTGAGGGTGTGCTGGGCCCAGTCCTTGTGCATAGGACCCTATCTATCCCACAGACCAATCCCAAGACACTCATCTAGCCCAGGATTTGTCAACTGGGGGTATGTGTTCCCCCGAGGGTACTTGGGGGGACCCTCGGGGGTATGCCCAGCCAGGTGGTGACAGTGAGGTGCCACCTACAACCCCACACCTCCGCCTCCCAGGAGCAGGGCCGGGGGGGAGGGAGCAAGGGCAGCAGGTTGCACAGACACCGCCCAGCTGGCTGGACACGGGGTTGAGGAGCTTGCATGTAGCAGCCACCACTGCTTCTCACCATCCCACTGCTCCACATCCAGCAGTGTGCCATCCCCAGCCCCCCATGTCAGGCCATGTGTCACCCGTCTTGCCCCCCCACTCTGTGTCTGGCCACCAGGGGTACACTTACTAAAAAAGGTTGAAAACCCCTGAACTAGCCCACAGGGCCAAAAGATTGAGCACCGGTGCTTTATAGTTAAGCCTGAACAATGATTTCCATTATAATCCCTTTATTTAGCCACTTATAATTTCCTGAAACTTTTTAGTTTGGGGGCTAAATCTTCCACATAGGTCCTCTGCTGTAGAGTAATAAAGTGGTAGTTAATATAGTCAGCAATTTTTAGAACAAATTTCAAGTTAAATATATATATTTGCAATTTCACTAATAAAATTACAGACAATATAGCTTGAGACTGAAACATGAAACAGCCTTCACCAGAGAGATGTAAATGTGAATTTTCTGGTAAAAAATGTTTAGTTTTAACTAAGTTATAAGCAAGGATCCTGGTTTTCTCTGATAAAAAAAATCTCAAATTCTCTGATAAACCCCTCCAAATCCACAATTAAAATGAACACCACTATACGTGTAGGTATTAACTGAACACATTGTTTTATTGATATATTTACAATGGTAAAGCAATTTTGAAGCCTACCAGTGCCTGAGTCACTATAAGAAAATCAATTCTAAATACCTATAATTTTTTGCATTTGATTTTGGGTTTTTTATCATGGAAAATCAGAACTCCCCTGCTCCCTTAGCTCAGAGAATGCAGGTCCAGGCCCCTCACTCCCAAGCCATAGCTCCCTCGTCTCTTCCAGTGCTCCTCACTCCCCGATCACAGCCCCCTGTCCCTTCTGGGAGGTGCACCTCACTCCCCCCCAAAGCCCCCTGGCCCTGCTGGTGTCCCTCACCCTCCACCTCCAGCCCTTCCAGAGGGGGCCCCCAGCTTCCAGGGCTACAGGGCCAGAGATGTGAGTCTGCAGCCCTCTACCCCTAGCAGAAGCACCCAAGCCCCAGCTGCCACCTGCAGGAGGCAGTGACTGGTATGGCATGGCAGAGTGCGGAGCCCGGCTTCCCCTCCTCTGTGGATGGCACAGCTGGAGCAGAGGCCATGGGGGAGCAAGTGTGGGCTGCCCACTGTGTGGGCTGGGGTGATGGGAGGCTGGCTCCCTGCCACTGCTTCTGGGGGGTGTTTTTCCATTAAAATGAAAAATCCATTTTTTTCTCAGGTAAAAGGGAAATCCACATTTCCCCCCCATTTTTCCATGGCAAACAGGAAACCCAGATCCCTCGTTATAAGGGATTTGAAAAATTACAATAAGCTGTCCATACAAGGACTGTAACCTCATTCCATATGATGAAATCATGGTTCTACTGAAGTTAATGAAAAAGCTTCCATTAACTTAAATGGGCTGAGATTTTGATCCTTACATTCAATGAAGCCTTGGAGGACTTCCTTTGTCTCCTGCTGTCTGTTCATAGCATCTGGTGAAGTGCTTTGTAGTTTACAAAAACCTTATGCTTCTCTGATTTAGTTAGTCTATAAGGTGTAGAGTCTTTGTAGATGAACATGGCTAACCACCTCTCATTGTAGAGAGGGACCAGACTAAAATAAGTTAGTTAAAGTTTCAACTTAAAGCCATTCAAAGATGTTAATTTCTTATTACTTTTTTGTTACAAATGAGGATATATAAACACAAATATGACTAATGGTAGAAGGAGTCAATTCAGCTTGATTTATATCGTGTATTAATAAATACCTGTTGATTCATAGCAAATAAAAATAAGGAGGATTATTAGAAACCTGCAAGCTGTCCAACTGCTCTTCCCCATTTTATTTCAAATTTCTATTTGTAGTATTGCGTATGGCAAGATGACTCATAATATCACCTGTAGCCGACTTGGCTCAGCAGTGGCCCCTCATTTTTGCGTACACATAGGCAGAACAAAGAAGGAAAGGGTTGCCATGGGCCCTCCTCCTTCTCTCTCAGCAGGGACTATAGAACTCTAAAGGCAAGATGAAGGTCAAGACATTTGGTATAGCTCTGCTTCAGCTTCTAGCCAGAACACCACTCCAAGTTGAATAAAGTGTGTACCTTATTGCATCCCCAACTACACCATTTCTGGATGGGTGTGGTCTCAGTAGTGTGGGTACTGTTGGCCAACAGGTATTTGGCTCATCTG
Source organism: Crocodylus siamensis (assembly GCF_052110815.1). Lineage (NCBI taxonomy): Eukaryota > Metazoa > Chordata > Crocodylia > Crocodylidae > Crocodylus > Crocodylus siamensis. The sequence goes on from NC_143409.1 coordinate 24,001,148, forward strand.
CTTTTTGGGAACATTTCTTTCACTAAGAGAGTTCCACTACCACACCCTTAGGCATTCCTTCACCCAGAGACATTGGAGCTTCAAGGGGAGACAGGTTTCTGGACTGGTACCTGTTACTCACTGCTGTGTTACTGGATGCACTGTCTATGCATCTGGTGGCAAATCCTGCTGGGGAGGGGGTGGGGGGAGAGGAAGTGGAGTATTGGTAAGACAAAATGCATACATACATGCATAGTGTCCTAAAATATAACACATAAGATATGTTCTACTGCTAATGTGGTGATGGTACAGATGCCTTCAAATGATGGTTCAATAATTATTTGATAATGATTTTTGAAAAGGTATGGTCTTTAGTCTAGTAGGCAGACAAAGGGGTTTTTTTAGAAAGTGTTTTTTTTAATTTAGTAAATGGTTGAGCTCATTTTATTACTAAAGACTGGTAGTACTGGGTGTTTACTACCAGGAAACTGACAACTGTGTACAACAGTTCATTTTTAAATCACGTTAACTAAATACAAGTAAAAAAAATCTGAGGTTACTGAAATAGAAATAAAGACCCTTAAACAAGGGCAGAAATACAAACAGAGGATCCAAGTTGTCCCTTCTTTTCAACTAGAAGTATCTACTCCATTCTTGTAGACCATACTATGTAATAATTTTATATGTTTTATTGCCAAATAATTAATTTACTTGGATTTCTGTTTAATTTTAAATGTTAGTAGGCTGAACTTTATTTCCTTTTGTTGTATAAATTGAAAGACTCTGAGGACATACTGTAATTTTTAGATGAAAACATATTTTAATACTAATCATATACTATGCTCAGTAGCCAATTAAAACAAGTAGACAGCTTCTAAACCATGAAAAAGCACTTTAAAAATGAAAAACTTAAATTGCTCAATTGCATGTTTCATGTCACCTAAAATAGGGGGAAAATAGCTCACATTCAAAACAATATTAGTCAGGGTAAAGTGGCTGAAGAAACTTTTTTTATTGGGGAAGTAGCAACAGAAGAGAAATTGCAACAGAAATATTCTGCAAGAGGAACTCAGAATTACAGAAGGGCTAATAAAAATCTTTATGTAGAATGGTGAATGTTTGAAAATGAACATACTTTCTCTGGTTCTGTCCTAATATGATCCTAAAGTTTTTTATTTGTAAGCCCTCTGTGGGAGCTGGGTGAATAGAAGAGGGCAGTGATCATGGTCTGATGACAAGATGAAAGTCAGGGAAGCAGAAAGGCTTGTGAATCAGTAAACAACGTGAGCAGTGAACTGAGGAGAATCTGAGAAAGTTTTTAGAGGAAGACGTTGAAGTGTCCAAACTGATGAATCAAACAGAGGAGTAAACTAGAAAAATAACCTTGCTGAAACTCAGAAGAAACACTGAAGGCTCTAAGGCAGCTGATGAGGATGATATTCACTTCCTTGAATGAAGACCAAATCACCTTGTAATAAGTTTTGTCTTTTCCGTCTTCTCTGATGCACTTAGAAATTTGTAAGGAGAAAAAAGAATGGAGAGCTAAGGAAAAAGAAATAGGATGGGATGAGGGGAGGTGATAAAGGACAGAAAGAGTGTTAAGATTAAAAAAAAGACTGATGGTCAGAAGATGTAGGCTGCATTTTACTTTAATACAAACCTCCTTTTTGTTTCTCACTTTCCCTATATGTAAATTTGAGATAGGATGGGCCTATGAGTAAAGGAATTTTATTTTATAAGTTATGGATTATCATGCATCCTCAGATTAATGTAGAGAAATTTACTAACGTAGAAAATTTACTACTAGTTTGATGGATGATGTAAGGTGGATGGCATCATCAGAAGTTCTGACTTACTTTGATGTCACAGGAAATGAGGAAATTGTTACGACCTAAACCTTTATTATTCTTGGGTGTGACCTAACTCCTCTCAGCCCTGATTCAAAACCTAAAGGCCAAGCATACTGATGCTGTAAGTTAACTACCTAGAGGTGATGCTGTGAGTTGTCTTGCCCTAAGTGGTACTGTAAATAGAGATTTGAAACAAGACGGGGAAGAGCAGTTGGGCAGCTTGCAGGTTTCTAATAGTCCTCCTTATTTTTATTACATATTTTTAATATATAAAAACAATGTTTGTGGGACTGTGTGTGTATATGTATATACAAACATGCACACACACACATAAAATATACTATTTAATGAAGGTATTGCTAGTAACAATAAATGAAGCATTTATTTGAAGTTAAGAATTAATTGTTATATAGTATAGTTGAACTGTCACAAATAAAGTATTATATATATAATTTTTCTGAATAAGACAAACAAATTAACAATAACAACTATCTACTGTTAAGTCATTCCTGATATGTTAAATCACAGGAATGAATGTCATTGGTATTTTCTGCCTCACAAAATGTAGCTTTTCTTCACTATTTCAATATATTATTATATGTTTGCTATAATATTATATATTTTTATATTATTTCATATATATTTTTTCATTTTCACCCCTTACTCCCAAATATATGTAACATTAGGTCATGTCCCTGAAAACTAAGAGTTAAGCTCATAACAACAGTTCTGGTTCTTCATAAATTTCCAGTACATTGTCATTTCCTGTGATATCAAGGCAGGACTTCAGATGATACCATTATTCTTCTCTCACCCCTCATTCTCAACTTGGCTAATATACTTGGGTAATACACTATGGGGGACAATAAAAATTCTTGCCATTTAAAATAAAAATAGAAACATATTTTACTCTGTGTTACAACACAGTATTATATCCACCCTCAACATTAGGAATATGATCTGTTTGAACAGCAATGAATTAATATGGAATGATAATGGTGAATGCTCTTATATAGAATATTACCATACAAATAATAGTGAATAATTTACTATTTACTCATTATGTCTTTACATTTTAAACTTTCATAATGATAAACTGACACACATATGCATACAAACACTAGATATATTTTCATACAAAGATATAAAACCAGTTCCCCATATCTGCTAAGGTTGTTTTACTGCTGTAGAAAACCTTTTGCAACAATATGTACTATGCAGTTGTATTTAAAACATACGGCTTCCTTACTGTTTTCTTGAACTATGTCCTGGTGGAATCCTATCCTTTTAAATGTTTTGGAGGAGTCTGAGGTGGCGCCTGTACAATTTGATTTTGTGTAAAAATACACACCAAATCTGATTTCTGTTACATTAAGGAGTTCTCTGGTAAAATATATGGAGCAAGGAATGAAATAAGCTGTAGATCTAGAATTAGTCTTTAAGCTTGCTTCCTTTAATACTTGACCACTAATATTAAAGTATACTGGATCAAAATACAATTTTAATTGAATATATATGAGATGATATAGTGGGACAGTTAAACCACAGGTTAGATGCTAAAATATAACATTGATTTGTATTCTTTTACTGGAAATATTTGTAATGTGAAACTAGCATATAATACACTCGTTTTTAATGCATATTCAGTACAGGAGAAAGCAAAGTGTTGTTATCGGTTTATATTCAAACTTCATTCATCAAACAAATTGTCAGACTCATTGGCTTGCAGTTCAAGGATTTTAAATGAGCATAGCAATGGATATCATTCTCATTAATAGTGGTGAAAATCTAATGTTGATTATGCAATAATTTCTTACAGAAGTTTGTGATAATGTACAAATGGGTTTAACTGATTTTTAATGGCCTATGAAAGAGACAATAGCACGAAAAAACTGCTCACAGAAGCTGAAGCACCTTCCCATAAATAAACTTATCTACAAAGTTTTCAAAACAAGGCCTTTAATCATATGCATCTAATTCTGCCTTCAGTGAATGCAATGATGCTATGAATGAAATCAGTAGAGTTGGGCAGAGAACAAAGAGCTAACATTGCAGAGATTTTTCAGATTTCCAAATCTATTTTTGATTCAGAATGAAAATGAAAAATGTAAGTTTTTTATGATCAAAACTTCTGAAATAAACCTCATTTAGCTTAATTAATTTTTTTTGGCAATCATGACACATTTTGTTTGTTAAAAATTGCAAAAATGAAAAATCATTTTGAATTGGAAAAAAAAAAATTCTTTGAAAATGTTAAATGAAATATTCTGAATTCCTGAAACCTTTCTCCTCTTTTTCTTTTGTTTACAGAGAAGGAAAATTTTAGCAAAACTGATGTTTTGGCACTTCATTTTGATTTGGGTTGAATTATATTCTTGGACCCCAAACTGTTTAGGTTCTCAGCAATGAGGATCTGAGCACAAGTGCCATGAGATTCTTCGTGAACCTGTGAAAAGGTATGAATTAACTCAAATTGTATGCAGATACCTTTTCCTACTTCTAAAATGCTTTTGCTAAGACCTTTTTCCTTAATAGGTTCCAGTAACACTTCCACATGGACATTATTCCAAAATACTTTCTACTCCTGATCTTTTCCTGTTTTGTGTCATCTCATACTTCCAGTTGCTTTTTCTCTTGAATATCTTGCCATCATCTCAGTATCTTTAATTTTTTTAAGTTATTCTAATCAGACCTGAAGAAAAATGTTTTGCATTCAAAAGCTTGTGTAACTATCCCAACTATATGGTTGGCCCAATAAAAGATATCACCCTAAGAAATTCTTGCCTCTTGCATAATTTCTGGAATATCACAGGTACAACATCACTCTTACACTACTTTAAAAGTAATGTCTCTTTCCACACTTCACTATTTTCCTTCCCTATTAGCATCAAGAATTTCAGCATCCTGACAACATAACTATTTTTTTTGTCTCAGAGGTTGATAACCTCAGTGCAATCTTTGCTCTTACTACCATCTTGCCCTTCCATCATACTTGTCACTTCTTTGTAAAGAGAAACAAAATCTGTTTTCTCCCTGTCCCAAATAATGAGACACTAATACATACCTCATCAATCTTTCACCTTCTAGCTCCACCTCCCAGTTCATCCAATGTTCTGGACAAGTCATTTTCTTCCATTACTGCTCTGACTTTATGCTTCCAATTTGAACCTGCATCATTGGCTTGATGTCTCTAAACAAGTTCAGGCTCCCAAGATTCATTTCCAAGGTTCAGCATATTCTTGCTTCCACCTAGAATAGTGTTCTAATTTTCCACTTTTAATGTGTTACAACATATACTAATACTATTCTAATTTTCCACTTTTAATGTCTTACACCATATACTCCTTGTCTTATTTCACATGGGACCATTTTTCTCCTGGCTTATGTGGACGCATGGGGAAGGGGAAAATGTACAAAAAGGAAAACCCAACCCTTCCTGTGTACATTTACACAAAAACTAGAGAAAATCACATGCCCAACATACTGTCCCAAGACTATGGGCACAAATAGAAAGTGCAGCTCCCCGGTCTAACTCATGGTGCATCACAGAAAGTGCCATGAGTTAGACCTATCCTCCCAACCCAACAGATATTAGCTATTGGATTGGGAAAGTAGGGGATCAAGCTCCAGTTTGGAACCGATCCAGGGACAGAGGCTGCATCTCTGCAGCCTCTTCCCCTAGCCCCATCCCTCTTCTCCTGGCTCCCCATTGCTGTCTCAGGATTGGAGGAAGAGAAGGCAGGGGAGGGAGGCCCATTCTGGGATTTCCCCAGCCTGCTTTGGAGTGGGCAGTGTGGGTGGATTGGAGTCCCCACCTCAGGGGAGCTCCAATTCACCTGCTCCACCCTCCAGTGGCAGCAGCACAACCCCCAGAACAAGCTCCCTATGCTCCCTTCCCCCTTCCCATTCTGAAAATAGCACTTGAAGCAGGGCTGGGATGCATCAGCCCCATCCTACTCCTGGTGTGTATAGTCTCAAGTTATTGAGGGTGTCCTGCTTTGGAGTGCCTTCATCTGAACCCGCATATAATGGAATCAGGCTCTTTTAAAGCACTCTGCATCCATGCACTTGTGTTATGTCTTGGCTATAGACTGCTTTCAAGGACCAGTGTCCCCTCTAAGGGATGAATAAAGCCTGCCCACAGGCCACTGCTAGATACATTTAGCCTTGTACTTCTTTCCCTTCCCAAAATTTCCACTGCTCAGACCCTCTGCCAATCCTTAGTATCACCATCCAGCTCAGTGGGCAGTGATAATGACATGTGCTTTCTGAGAGTCCCAAAAATTTTTGAGGCACTTAACCAGATAATACTGAAGAACAAATTAGTGTTTATCTCCACTAGAAGCCTCCCCCTACGTGAAAACAAGAATCGAGAATGTGGAATAAAGAAAGATATGGAAGTCAAGAGAAATGGAGGTAGAAAGAGAGGGACATAGGATTTGGAGAAGAGGTGAAGACTGGGGATGGGGTATGATGCTAAACTAGAAGGTATAAAAATGGAAGGAGAAGAAAGGAAAGTCAGGGAGCCAGAAGACAATCCAGATGAAATCAAATGAGCAAGGAAGGTCAGTAAGATAACAACTTTGGCTTTGTAACTGCATTGGGCATGTTTGGGTAGACAAGAGGGGCCATTAAGTTTTACTTAAACACTGCCCATCCATACTGTTACCTCTTTGTTCATAGGAATATTATGAGACTCAATGACTCATTTCATTTAGTAAATTTTGCAAGTTCCTTGTGTAAAAGTAGCTCATGAAATACAAAGAATGATTCATATTAGTATTAATATGTCTTTTTAAATAACATACACCTATTCCTGGTTAATGTTGGACTAATTCATATTTCAAGATGGTCGTCTCTTTGTTTTGAACAGATCAATATTTATGCTGTATGCATTCTGTAAGTAGCATTTTCACATAACGTAACAAGCTTCCCATTGAGTAGAGCTCAAAAAATGTGTAGATTAATGAACAAATGCACCATAGCACTATCTCAGTGCAACCCATTCATGCTCTTGCCTTCACATTCTTGCCTGCTTGTGCCATCACCTACTCCTGGGAGATAGGACAATGACATATTCTAGATCTTCATATGCCAAACTAAAGCTAATCAATCTCAATCCCCTTGAAAAATGGAACTACTTTGAGAAAAGAGCAATAAGTACTATCAGTTGCTTGAAGTCAATAAAATCCCTAAAGTTGTAAGTATAAGACAAATCAGTCTGAGCTTTGGCAAAATATTTACACGCAAAAAGGGAAATAGTGAAATACATCTTCCTGTCAGTTTTACAATTAGGCAAAAGAAAAACAAAATACAAATCCTTTATTTAATCCCTATAGTTCCTTTAGGAAGTTTATCATAACAAAAAGCACATGTCAGTCTCTGATGGCCATTCATTTTCCTTTTTCCCCCCTCTTCGGATAATTTACATGTTTCTGCCTGAGGACCCTCAAAACTAGATTGTTGGTGGACATGGACATGGTGCTTCGGTGCCTGTACCTAGTAGCTTTGATTCCCTGTTCCTTTTAATGCAAACTCTTTATTCCTTCTGTCCTCACCTATCAGCTAACCCCTTTCTATTAGTGCTTAATGCTTTTTTAAACCATAAAATGGAATAAAATTCTTTCTCTGTGATTTTTTAAGACCAATTTGCTGATTATTATTGACATAATGGTCACACTTTATGTATACCCATATTGCCATGTTTTAAGTATGATTCTGTTTTATTTAAACTGTTTTTCTTGGGGCTTCAGTTTTCATCCCTTCCCCTTTCTCTGTCCTCTTTAATGTCTTCTTTCATCATGCTTACTGAGATAATCCTATGATTGTACCTCCTCTTTATTGTCTTTATTGTATACATTTCTTTTTTCTAAATGATTGGCACTTGTACAATTTTGATACAAATTGCCAAATAGCTACATTGCCAGCTCTCTTTCATTTTATGTCTATTTCTAATGGTTCAACATATGACTTTCAGGCACCAGAGCACACATTTTGCTTAATGACCACCTTTATATTGAGTCTGAAGTCTGAAGAAGGAGTCAAGAAGAGAATGTTCTCTACATAATGAGCACAAACCTAGGCTCAGACTTGGAAACATAAATCTGAGGAGAAAAATGGAGGAAAGGGCATAAGGATGGAGAATGCCAACTTTTCAGACTGTCATAGGTGTTGCATCTAGGGGACTGATTCTAGAGGAATATGTTCAAATCTCATGGATTCCTGGGATTTTTATGGCACATTTTATCCATCCATGCAAGTTACACTAATATTTGTCATGGGGAATAACAGTGTCAAGTGCCCTTGTTCCAGGTGCAAATAATATCCTCAGCAGTCAGCAGACCAAGGCCAAGTTCCAATTTAAACCCCATGTAATCCCCATGAAGTCAATGGGCTAAACTTACAGCATTTTTTCTAATACACAGAATCAAAGAAAGATATCTTGCCAAATTTGAACAGGTGCCTGGCTCACAACCAAAAGGATCTTTAATAAAGAATTCCACAGCCACAACCATCACTACCCTTCCCCCATACCAACTAGCAACACCTTCTTAATCAAGCAGCAAGACCTCACAGGGGGTAAGAAGGATTCATTTGCTACAGATAAAGACCTTGTCATAGAATGGCTTTCCATGGGAGGTGCACATAAAAGTACATGTAAAATGGTTTCTTCATCTGGACAGATTTCCCTGTGAAAAACTCAGCAGGCAGTAGAAGCCTGTTCTGAAACCTTCTGCTGCAGGCCACTGAACTTTTCTGGTGAATAGAGGCTTTTGTGTGCTTCATTTCATTGATTCAGCATTAAAGTCTGGCCATGATTCTCTATATTTAAACAATTATTTAAATAATAGTAAGTAAACAATGTTACTATATTGGCTCATTTTGTAAATAAAAGTCTTCGAAGATAATTGATGGAATGAAGACAATTATTTACTATACTTGCATCTTCTTCTTTCTAATTCCCCACAGTAGTTTAAATAACTTTAGAATTCAAATCCCATTGTTAATTTCATGATAACATATTTATCAGCACAATCTTCATTTTCTGCAATAACCAGTTTATTTAATTGAAGGGCTTAATGATACAAAAAAATCGTATCACCCTTCAAATACCTTTAAAAATTTGAATTGTTAACAGTTTCTTAAATTAGGAATTTCTGGCTACAAAACTGAATTTATTGCAAAGTAACTGTAATGGTGTGATTTATATGGTGTGAATTTCTCATATTAAAGGCTTCATAATCCTTTAAATTATAGCCACAGCGAAAGAATATAATAGAGGCAGTCACAATAAAGTTAAGTGTTGAGGAATGAAGCCCAGGCTACATGCTTTCCTTTCACTTGATCATTTATATCCATTTCTAGAATAAAATGCCACAATTTTCTACGTATATTACCTCACCACATTGTTCCAGTAGCAGAACACCTCAAAGTCTTTTAGGCAGTTATCCTCATGATGTTCATGTGTGGTAAGAAATGTTATTATCCCTGTTTTACAAGTGGGGAAACAAGGCACAACACGACTAAGGGCTATATCTACAAGGGGAGACTTAGATACTGCAGTGCTGATACCTTGCTGTTTAACAGAATTCTCAACAGGCTAGGTACCTAGGCTTCCTATATTACGCATGGGGAATGTTCGACTCTTAAGAATGGGATAGACAGGGAGACATCTAAAACAGGCTAAGCTAGATAGTAGGAAACATGGAGCCACAAGCCTGCTCCCATCAATGCCTTAGATGCTTGCCTCTGTCTAAAGGAAAGTGCTTAATTTCACTTGACATTCACAACCCTGAACCCTCTCCTGGAGCCAGGGCTATAAGCCCTGCTTTTATTAAAAAACAAACAAGCAAACCAAACCAAACCAAACCCCAAAGCTCTTCCCAAAAAAGGAGCCAGTTCTTTCAAAACACATGTTTGTAGTGGTCCCAATATCCTCTTTCTGCCTAAGAACCCTATGGTTAGGGCATTTAGAACAAAAGTATCAGATTAGTTAGGCTGAACCTGCCCACACATGCTTGGTTCCTGACTCAGGAGTCAGGCACATGTGTGTAGGTTCCCACCAATCTGGGACTATTGCTTCAATTTTCTCCAATGACTGGGACACTGAAACAGCCTCTGAAATCCAGGACTATCTTGGCCAAGCTGGGACTTACGATCATCCTATCCAGAAATGATTAGGGGTCTGGAAGCAAGACTTATAAGGAAAGGCTAAAAGAACTAGGGTTAGTCTGGAGGAAAAAAAAGACAAAGGGGGGACTTGACAAAAATTTTCAAATACTTGAAGGACACTTACAGAGAAGATAGAGATGGGCTTTTCTCTGTGGCCACAGGGGACAGGACTAGCAACAATGGCCCTAAATTTCAGCAGGGGATATTTAGGTCAGAGATTAGGAGGAACTTTCTGACTAGGGCTGTGTGTAGACAAAACAAGGGGCATGTGTGCATGACACTTTAAAGCAGGCTAAATGCTTTTGCATCACTTTAATGGTGTCGATAGTTTCATGCCTCAGCGGCATACTGCTCATTAATTCCAGCTGCTATAGGAAATTTGGCGGTGTAATGCACCTTAAATGACTTGGGGTGCAGCAAACTAAAATTCCTCTGAGGAGCCGTGGAGCAAAGCACCAGAATCTGTGCAGCTCAGGGGCTCTGCAGGAAGCCTGTGCAGGCAGCCTGGGAAGGCAAGCTCCACCCAAGAAAAGAGGCAAGCTGGTTTCCCCCCCTCCCCTCCAAGTCTTCCTGCCTGCCTGAGCTGCAGAGGGGCCCAGTGCTTCCCTCCACGGCTATGGTGCCCCCAGGACCAACTGAGCTGGGTCCCTGTGGGCAGGTGCCACTGGGTGGGGGGGGGCACCGTTACCAAGGAGGGAAGCACCAGCCCCACCCCCCCGCAGCCCAGGGACCGCTCCACGCACCGGCAGCTCGCCCTTCCCTCCCCACCACTGGAGAAGCAGGAAAATGCAGGGTGTGTGCATGACATGGAGGCTTTAAGGGCCCTAAATTGAAGTGGTGGGTTAAAACTGCTTTGTTTACACACACCCTATGAGGCTGGCCAAGCACTGGAACAGGCAACCTAAAAAAATTGTGAAATCCCTATCCCTGAAAGTTTTCAAGAGCAGGTTGAACAGACACTTGGTTGGGATGGTTTAGTCAGGGATGTTCCTGCTTTGATCATGGAGCTGGACTGTAAGACCTGGTGAGGTCCCTTGCAGCCCTATTTTCCTAAGATTCTATGATCCAGAGGTTCTCTGCCTCCTCCAAAAGGGTTAAGCAGTCCCTCTGCCCCCAGTACAGCCTGCATAGCCCCAGGCACCCCCAAAATACTCAGCTATTTCCTTTCCAGCTTTTGAACTCCCTTTCCTCTGCCTCATGTGTTGCTCTCCGCTTTCTGCTCCCAGCTCTGTGCTTTTTGTTTAATCTGATGCTGTTTTCTGCCCCATCTGCTTCTGTGCTCCCTGTACACACCCTGATCTGCCACATACCATGCACAGAGGCTGCATGTATCACCAGCAGTCGAACTCTGGATTAAAACATCATCAACTACAGCAAGATCTGAATTGTGTCTTCCATTTCCTGTGTGAATGCCCTAATCACTAGGCTAGTGGAAAAAAGGGAGCTGTCACCTCCTTTTCCTGCAGCCATGTGTTCTGAGCAGGCCAACAAGCTCATCTCCCACATACAGGATGGATTTTAAGGTGATAGTCTCAGTTTGTATGCAAGATAAAACTAAGTGTATGTCTTGGTTTTCAGATTTAAGAGGCATATTAGAAAAGTTGAGAACACTCAGCTTCACTTGGGCATTGAACAAAAACTCACCGAAATCTGTGGAAAGTTTCTTGTGAACCTCGATGAGATTTAGATTGGATGCTAACCAAATCTTTCTCAATATACCAAGTGAAACTGTGATGCCCCCTGCTTTCAGGCTCTTTTTGCAAAGAAACTTAAGAAAGAAGAAGCTTGTTGTCTTAATACAGTACCATCACAGAGATTCCAAAGGGGAAAAGAACAGCTATTTCTTAATTATGGATTGAATTACAGTAATTGTTGTATTAGTCTTTTATCATTATTTTACAAACAATCAGGTATAGGCTCGATTGTACCCAGTTATCATTTCTGTAACACAATTTGTGTTGACATTTTGAATGAATCAATAAATGAAACAATCATATAGGTATCTAAATGTTCTAATTTACATCCATAAAGTTAAAGAGTTGGACAGTTGTGGAAAAAGACATCTTTAAAGATCACACTAGCCTTGGGTCAAATCAAAGCTTTATCGAGATACATTTAAACTCTCATTGATTTCAGTAAGAATTTTTTGAGTAAAAACAGGCTAGATATGTCCGGATTTGGACCCTTGCTATTAATCACACTAGAACAAAAATGTAGTACAACGATAATGGCACCTAAAACCCAGATACTTTAATAGCGGGTCAAAGTGCATGCCCCTTGCCTTGAATTATGGGTTAAACACCTGAAACAGTATTTAGTACTTACCTTGATGTTATTCAGGATGAAAACTAGAGTACAACCCCATAAATACTTAGATCAGTAAGAAGATGTGCCACATCAAATGGAGAGGTAAAAATAGATGGTAATTATTCAACAAATAGATTTACTCTCAGATCAATTTATTACACTTCTACCAACCTCACTGCAAATTTAAAAATATATTCATAAAAATAAAAGCTTTAGAAAGAGGTTAATGTAGAATAAAGCCAGTTAGTTTTGCAAGATGTCCACTGGTTGGCTGCCATACTAACAAAATTAAATGTTTTTGTGCTTATTTGCATAATACGTCAATATAATTCAGTAAGCAAAAATGTGTATAGAAATCCGAACAAACAGTAGGTTATGTACAGTGCTCCTATGTACATCATAATGTAATAGGTCTTCCCCACTCCACAATACTGAAGTGTAGTTGTAAAATGTATATTGTTGCATAACACATCCAATTATTTAGAATAAAATACACCTTGCACAAGCTAAACCAGAAAGTGTTACAAGGTTGTGCCCTATGCACTTAAGTACACATATGCCCATTAATATATGTACTTGTTTCCATCTTTGTAAAATTCTAATAGTTCTCCAGATTAATATTGTTGAGTAATGTATTATGACTAAAAAACCTCAAAGCCACCACCATGCATGCCATAAGCCAAACACTAATCCAAATAATACCAGTATAAATCTAGAGTAAATCCAGTGAAGTTACAACTTTTTCTTATTTAGTCCTTCAGAATCACTCTTAAGACTTGGCCTCATTTAATAAAACAGAAAACTGATTTTTTCTGTCACCATATATATTAAAAATGTATTTCACTCTGTAACAAATAGGATTTGAATCAAACCCACGAATATCAACACTCCTGAACTTTGTATATGTGCAACCAGATATAAGATTTCCAAACTAGCTCTTGTCCCTGCAATGGTCCAAATTTTAACACCACATTGAACTCTAAGGAAGTTCAGAACCAAATCCAAATACGAATTTTGTAGCTGCGGGATCTTTTATTTTAAAAATTATCCTGTCCCAACCTACTTGAGATAAAATGATTCAAAAGAATCTCCAGTATAAGCAAAATATAGATTCATATATGGCAATTATTCAAAGCTTTAGCTGGTTTGTAATATTACAACAGTCCAAGTTAGAGAGGTGCCATTTTGTTTTGCGGCCTGAAACAAGTATCACTGATCATTTTTAGTATCCTGAGACAAGTAGACTAGTAACAAATTTTCATGACAGATACATACATTCAACAAGATAATAAATTAGCTTCCCCAGAGAAGGCTCACTAATAAGATTGGATGTAAAATTTAGGTCACTTAATTCTAAGACTCAGCTAATAGGCTTAAAAATGGATATCACTTCACAACATAAATTTAGATTCAATCTTTTCTACCATAAACAGTGCCATTATAAAGTTATGATGACTAAATTTGTTGTAAAATGAAATGATTCAATTGTAAAATTCATTTGATTTCCCATTGTAGAGGTTTTATTTATTAAAAAAAAAAAATAGAAGATTCTGTACCATGTCATGAAGTTATGAAGTTTAAACAATTAATTTTTAGTACTGTATAAAAGCTGATATTGAAAAAGATACATTCTAAAATAATAATGTCAATGTAATTTGTAAACTACTGATTATATCCCCCCAAATATCTGCTCCATCTCACTTATATCTCCAATACCAGAACTACATTTTTAAATAAAAATTATATCCACCTTTCTTTTTTAGTGTTCATTACTTAAACATGATAATAACAGCATTTGGAAGTCCTCTGTATACCTGACAATTTTATAAGAAAATTGATAGCCAGCTAAGTCAGAAACAGGGCACTTGGCTTGTCTCATACAGAAACAATATATCATGAACTCATATTCTTAACATATTTTAAGTACTAGAAAAAGTTATGAAAAAATATGCCAATAAATTTTGTACTTACTCGCCAAAGAAATGTTTTTAATGTATTGTAACTCTGTCTGCTCTGTCTGTTCAATCTTTGGCAGTGTGTGAAACTCACCATTTCCATTCTCTATCATTGTCACTGGTTGACTGATGACTGATGTCTTTTTCAAGGTTTTCATACTCCTTTGTACTTCTGCCAGTAGCACAGCTTGTATTGTCTCAATAATCTGTCATGGATGCAGATTATTACAGAATTTTTCATTATTTACATGATATTCTTAATTGCTTACCTAAGAAACCCAAAATTCATTAAAACCCATTAACCATGATACATTTGCCAATAGTTGGTCTCACACTGATAAATGAAATTCCACCATTCCCTTCTATATTTAGGTGGAAAAAATGACTCATAATGGGTAGTATCAGGTAGTCTGTTGACTTCAGTGGAACTTTATACCCATTATGGATCTGACTCTTAGAAAGAAAATTCTTCAATTTGCTGCATATTATGAGAAACATTGTGGGAAAAGCGAGTACTGTGTGAGGTACTCACACTTAGGGCATATGTTTTAGTCACTTCTAAAGAGGAAGGGCAAGTGTCGGATTGAGAGCATGCACCAAGGATGCTTCAACTGTTGCATCTGCATGCTCTTATAGTAATACAAACTAGCTACATTCCCCTAATTTTGACCCCAAATGAAGTAGGGTTGAAGGTGGACTGGCTTTGCTATCTATACGTGTATTACTACCCAATGTTATTGTAAAAGTTTATTTGGTATCCCTTGATGTTGATACAATTGTTGCCTCTTTATCAACTTAGTTTAATGGATTTATTCTTGACACAGAGGAGCACTACTGTTTTGCTATTACCCTTGGTTTTGTATGACTATACTTCAGCCAAGCTAGCATTGCATTTTTTTTTTCAAAATTAAGGGAAAAACCTATTCCAGAGAACTCCCATTATCCAAAGGAAAGATTCAAGATCTACTGGAATTAAGATTGGTCTTGAACGTGAGTTCAGCAATATGTTCAAGCAGTTGATTATTTCTGCCCTTGCTTATTGGTGTCACTGCATTTCAATATAAATTAAACACAGAATATCTACTTTAAATTAATACAGCTGGACATTTCAAATTACATCTATTAAAACAGGATTCTAAGTTAAAATGTTTATAGTATCCAGCCCTAGCCTTATGCAGCTTACAAAGATCCCCAGAACTCTTGAGACTAGCTGAAAGGAAAAGATATTTTAAAAAATCAAGGTACAAACTTGCTGAGATTCTGAAGATAACAGTTTAACTCCTGACATTGTCTTCACAATGTTTTATTCTGAATGACACTAAGCACCAAACATTATCTCCTGTGCTAGGATATTAAAACTCTCATGGAATTTTTAGGAGCAGGCCCTTTTCAGGCATGCCCCTCCTTTCTGTGTTGACTACTGAACTTGTCTTGTTTGGCTCTGTACCAGAGGTGGCTGCATACATATCAGTATTCCCTGGTAAACAGAGACCGTTTTGGGTCCAGCTGAGCTCTTCTCAGTGCAAGATCTGATAGGAAGAGAGCAAAGGTGGCTTAATAAAACTTTTGCAATACCCAAAACCTCAGGTAGCCAGAGGCTGCCCATAATATAAAACAAAGCAGCACTAGAGTTGCTCTATTATTCTCTGGCTAACAACTGTCCAAGATTAAACTACTTGCCTCTGTAAGCAGTATATTTCCCTGATGTGTGGTAGGGCCAAGAGCATTTAGCGTAGAGCTGGTTATACCAGCTTTACACTATTTAGGAATTTTGTTCCCCAAGAGAAATCCCTAGCTGGTTTACCATCCGCTTTACTAGAGAAGCCTAAAGGGGACTGGTAAGGATCAATCTGTAAAGTGTCCTGAGACCATTCATGATGAAACTTTCTATGAAAATATCTTGCAATTTTTTGCAGTTCGTACTTTGTCTAAACTGCCTGATGACAAAATGGCAGGAGTTGTACTCCCTCTGCGACACTCCCAGCATCTTGAAATTCCATACGTCATAAAGAGAGGAAATTCTCCCTCACCCAGTCCCCCAACCCCTCTAACTCAATAGTATGCAAAGGCATTCACCTTCCAGGGAAGGAAATTCTCTGAAGGACAGGCAGAATACTAAGGTTTTAAGACTCTACTGCTGAGACAGATAACTACACAGAGGACTGTGTTCCAAAAAGAACGTCACCAGAGGTAGACTGAAAGAGGTATATAATCAGTGCATCACCCTACTGTCTACTCTAGCCATGCTCATTCCTTGGCTGGCCTCTCCCCATTCAGTTGCCCCAGCAAACCAAAACCTGGCAGTAGAATTGAGACTGTAGCTGTCTAATGCCACTAAGTTCCAGCACCGGATGGATGTACCATGCCAGCATAGAAGTGAGCTGCATCAAGTCACAGGGAGCAGACCTCACCCTTTGTATTTTGATTTAACACAACCATTCCATCTTGGAATGACAACGTTTTATTTTATTGGGGAAACCAAAAAAGAGTCGCAGGGTACTAAGGTGCCTGTTCCTTCAAGAACAGAAACTGCCTAGGGAGAGGGCCCTAGGAGTCAGAAGCCCCACAGGTGCAGGTTACTATGGCAACAGGCTAACGAGGGAATTAGCCTGCACCTGCACCGTCAGCTTACTGGAAGAAGGCAGGGCCCTGGGCACATATAAGCCACAGGGTTGAGACTAGTAGGACTTACCTCTCTGGCAGCAGCTAAGGGGAAGGAGCCTCCAAGGACTGCCTGATATGCTGCATACAGGGCTAAGGGGGCTCCAGGAGCTCAAACGGGTACCCAACAGGTACCCTAGCCTACAAGGCACTTAGTGCTGGGGGAAGTTTGACTTTTTAAAGGGACAGAGCACACCCTGAACCACTTATGTTATAGCCCAGGGGCTCATATTTAAGTTCCTGTTTATAAACACTGGTGGATCGGGCTGAGGCTACTAGGGAAGGAGGAGGCCTCATTGGAGGCCCATGACAGTGTGGGAACCCCAGCGCCAGGGGGCACAATGACAAAAGGGGTGAGCAGAGCCTGGTGCCACTGTGCAGCGCGGAGGCATCTGCGAGGCTTAGGGCACGGAAAAGGGGCAGTTTTGGAGCCACGCATCTAGCTCATAAGACTTAGGGTGCCCCGTGAGGCAACCATTTTGTGCAAGACCCAAAAGGGGTCTAAGAACTCACAGGGTTCAGTGGGGTCCATCAGGACTGTGTCCAAAAAAACTTGAGGGCAGCCTCCAAATTCTTGATAATTACTAACAAGACATGGCAGGTGAGAAAAAGGGTGCCCTTTTGGGTAAGCCTGGCATGGTCACAGAGCCCTAGGGGCATCATGGCCATCCCTGGGGACCCCATCCCATGACAGTTAGATATGAGCCAAAACTAAAGCTCCAGACCTAAAGAACCTTGAACTTTGGGAAATCAGATCCAGATGCTGCAGCTGGATCCTGAAATCGATATTGAATTACTACAAAAATAAACAAGCAAAAACCTGCTTCCATTCTTCCCAAGTTGATTTTTGACAGGGGTTCAGAGGAATCCACAGAAGAACTGTGGATATTTTGTAGAAGCATATCCCTTATGTTAGGAGAGACCGTGCCTGAAGGCTACAAAGTTATCTTCTTTTCACAGTTTTTTGATCTCCTAAGAGCCTGTCACAAACCTGGATCAGATATTCATTACCTAAATCACTACTGTGTACTTCAGCCAAGTAGTATTTTGTAACATGTAATTTCCTCTAACATCTTAGAATTGAATAAAAAAGTGTTGCAAATGGGGACAACATGATATTTGTGGAGGCAGCTATAAATCTCTGCATGCTGCTTGTCTATAATTTTGTTGAATAAGCACATCCACATAAGTGTGGTTTCAAATCTTCAGCTTTGCTCTCTCCCTGTATGTTTCCTAGCAACCCAAATATTTTTTCTTTGTCAGTGAAATTCAAATTCCCTCTCTAAGTACTTTGCCTATTTCTGCAAGAGAGCTCCTCTCAGTTTCCCACCAGTATCACTAATCCCTGTGCTAGTTTACAAATCAGTTCTAGGATATAACTAGATTCATTTTATGGGTTTCTATATTCTGTAGGCTGTAAATATATTTTTCGTGTAGGATGGGGCAATTCCTCTAATTTTGCAATCAGTGTTGTAAATATTAGCTGATTTAATGAGAGATAGTGGGCACTAACAGAAACAGAAATAACTTGTGCTAAGTGGATGCCTTACAGTTTGTAGCCATACACAGGATCTGTAACATATCTGCTATACAAACATTCAGCAAGGAAAATGAAAAGGAGCTCAGATAAGCAAAATCATTATATTTGTGTTCAGTGATACTAAATTATTTTTTCACTCTACCGTAATTACATCTGATGTCTACTATTCTGCTTGTGAGGATGGGACCAGGCAAGAGAGAGCATATGAAGTTGTTTCCATATTTGGCCAGGACATATACTGCACAATATAAAATAACTGTCTTTCTAAAGAGCCATCATCCCCTACAGCCACATAACTGTGGAACAGAAAAACATTTCAGTAACCTCACAGGATCCAAGCTTTCTATATTGGTGAATTTAATTCAGAGTTTCTGGTAACTATTGTTGCACCACTGAATGACCATTGTTGTGACTGGATGAGGAGATAGGTGAGACTGTGCACAAGAATGACACTGTACCAGATCATTTCCAGAGGGCTACCTTAACATAATTTGTAGAAGTTAACTACAGCTGTTCCATCCTGCATAGACAAAATATGAAATGGATACAATGGGGACCAGTTATTCTGGCTAATAACTGTCAGGATTACATACACAGGCACGATTTATGGCTTTATAATATGTAGATGCTGAAGTACTACAAAGCCTACACAAGCTTAAGGCTCATCGGTGTAGAGAAGTTACTGGGCAGCAACTGCAAAACTGGTGCTGTAGGCTACTGGGGGCCTTCAAAACCAGGTCCTAAATGTTAACAGCAAGAATTCTGGCAACACATTTTGGGAAAAAATGGACAAATTTGTTTTTAAAATATAGAATCGTATACTCAAAGAAAGATTATATATAAAACAGCATTGTGCCATGTCAATAGCAAGTTCTTTTATTATTATTAATACTATTTAGAGAAGAGGTCTTCTTTATTTTTCCACAGAAGTTGCATTAAGTACAACTACAATTAGGTAAAACAGCTAGTAAATCTAGCTATGTAGAACATATCACATAGTAATCAACTAACCATTTACCCAAAGAATAATCTTATCCTGCCTAAGTCAGATCCTCTGATTACATAGGAAGAAAAACAATGGGGTTGTCAGATGCATGTAGAGGATAAAAAAACAATCCCAGAATGAAAGCACTCTTTAATGTTAAATTGCTAAGAGAATGGATATAGCTTAATGCTAGTGTAGCATGTCAAGGTCCTAGAGATGGGCTGTGACACCCCCCTCGTGGCTCCACCACCATGCCCCGCCCTTCCCCTAGAGAAGGTGCCTTACCTTCTCATCTGTCATGCCTTGATGGAATAACAATAAAGGGAGGCTGGTCGCACCCCTCTTAGGTGCCGGGCCCCTGGCCCTGTCTGGTCTTGTAGACTGGCACTCTGCCCCAATAGTCACTCAATCATGTGCCCCTCAGACACTAATGGGACCTTCATATACCACCCCTACAGTCCCAACCCAAACTGCTAGTATAACTGCAACATAAACATAAGCCCCCAGGCTATAACATAAACATAAAGGCAAAGCAGCCTTCTGCCCCTTTAAGAGGGAAAACCTTCCCTCACCTAAGATAGCCTCCTAGCCCTCCGCTCCCCTAGCCTTGCTGGATATCCATATGCAGCACTGCAGTCCCTTTATGAGCCCTGCTGCTGGGAACTCTCCACACTGCGGCTGCCAGGGAGAGACTAGCTTGCTAGCCCATGCCTCAGGCTTATATCCTCCCAGGACCCTATCCACTTCCAGTCAGCAGACTGCCTGGGCTGTCTGCAGGTGCCTGCCAATTGGCCTAATTGCCCTGTTTCCACAGTGCCCTGCAGCTGCTGTCTCTTGCCTGCCTGGTTGATTTTTCCCTTAAACAGAGAGCCCCAGGTGCTCTGTTACAGTTAGGCATATAGAGGAATAGTGAGTTTGGAGTTTCCATGTAGACAGGTTTATACTAAGGACATGGACTTTTAACATGGAACATTGTGTCAGACTATTGAACCCACTGTTCCAGAGTGAAAGTCCCAGGGCCAGAGCAGCAATGGGAAAAACCTGTGGCCATGAGGAAATGGCCCTGAAAGTCCCATGACCTGGAAAAACACCCCTGATACAGGCATGGTGGCAAAAAAGTGGGGGACTGCAGGTGGAGCCACCTGCATGGTTCATTAGCTACTTATCTGTGCAGCTGGGGCTGGTGTGGAAGGATTATGTCATCAAGCAGCACTGGCAGTCAGCTTCAAAAGCTGTCTGCTGGGAAGAAGCTGGTGAGCAACAGCCTGGAGACAGCTCTATGCTCCTGGTCAGTGCACTCGGTCATATCTCAAGCCAGGGATATCAAGCAGAGTCTCAAAGAACAGACTGCCTCCCTGACGAGCGATACCCAGTACTAGACAAAGGAAGGAGGCCGAGGGGCTAATGTTACATCAACACACAGGGACATGTGAGTAGGGAGGTGAGACTTCTAACCCTTTGATCTTTTTTTAATTCTTCTTGTACTTTTGTTTCACTCCGGAGGTTAGACACTGAGGCCACATTTAATGATATTATTCCCAGGGCTGAGGGACCAAGAGCCCTCAGGGACTCTGGGGTGGAAGACTGGGTTGGCCAGACTGGGTTGTCCAGCTGACCCAAGAAATATGGCCATAAGAAGGAAGAGTGTTCTCCTGTGTCTGCTGAACACTTTACAGGCAGACCACAGCAGGAAGATTGGA
The DNA here is from genome assembly GCF_052110815.1 of Crocodylus siamensis. Lineage (NCBI taxonomy): Eukaryota > Metazoa > Chordata > Crocodylia > Crocodylidae > Crocodylus > Crocodylus siamensis. The sequence goes on from NC_143409.1 coordinate 24,022,297, forward strand.
TGGCTTGTGACTAGCATGCACCCAGGTGCTGTGTTTATTAAAATTCATTAGGGGCCCAATTGGGGTGATAACACACACACTAGTGTCCAAGAGCTCAAGCCATCCATCATATAGTCAAGACCATCAGGTTGGCACATGGAAGGGGTGTAGGGGAGGTGGAACCCTAAGGAAGACCACATGTGACACTTCCAAGCAAGTCCTAGACAGAAACCTTTTACTTTTGAACTTAAGAACAAGTGGTAGGCAAGTATTGGAGGCTTCCGTAAATGCTGGAGAAAAACCAAGCCCGAGCCAGGATCACCCCACCCTGAGCCACTCGGGATCAGCTTCTCGAGCTTAGGTTGGCAGACCCACAAGAAGTCCTGTTTCACTGGTGGGGCTTAATCTAGGCACAGGAGTCTGCCTATATCCCACAAGCCATGTGGCTAATGCTTGGATGTATGTACTTTGGTTCTAAGTCCTAAGAACATTTATACATGTTTATCAACCACTGTAGGACTACTGATTAATAAAATAATATAAAGCAGAACTCACTGTCAGTTTTCTCTAAATGAGCCAAACCCTTTTTCATACAACTGGTCTTGCTAAATCAGGGACCAAAGAACACTATGGGCACAGACAGAAATGCAGCTCTCGGCTGTAACTCAGAATGCTTTGCAGGAAGCATTTTAAATTACAATGATCTCTGGGACCAAACAGAAGTTCACTGTTGGTTCTAAGGGGGAGGGGAACCTAGCAACAGTCCCTCCTCCCTGCCAGCTCCCTCCCAGCCCATGCTGTTTTCAGAATGGGAGTGGGGAAAGGGAGCAGAGGGAGCTCAGTCTAGGGATTCTCTTGTCAGCAGTGGAGGGTGGGGTGGGGGAATTGAAGCTCAGGTGGGGAGGGGCTCCACCTCACCCACATCACCCTCCAGTGAGGCTGAAAAAATAAACTCCCTCCATAGACTGAACTCCTTCCACGTCCTTTCCCCTTCCCATTCTGAAAACAGTAACAGGCTGGGAGGCAGCAAAGACACAAGTTACAAAAGATGCTATGCTTTCAAGCATTTTAATTTGAACCCTCAGGCAATCAGCCATTTTTGAAGCAATCTGCTACTTGTGTTTGGTCATGACTATAGACTGTTTCCTGTGGCCAGATCAGGAAAAAATTGAGACTTCTGTTTGCACCCTATAAGGATAGCACGAGTAAGCTTGCCCACACTGCAAATGTTCTGTGGATAGATAAAGGAATTCAGTGTCCATGTGTGTCAATCTGGCATCTTTCATAAGCACTCATCTAACACAAAATATCTTAAAACTCTAGGAGAAGGAAAGACAGAATCAAGTAATTTTCTATTACATTTTTCTAGCTGAAATGATTCAAGGTGGGTATTCAAAAATGCTGTGAAGGAATGAGGAGGACACATTTCAGTATTTAACATTTCAAAGTAAAAGAGCCAGGGAGGATGGGGAAAAATATTTTTTATATGAAGGATTCACAAAAGAAATCCTCAAGGGGGCTAAGGTATTTTTTTTTCCTTTGCTAACAATCAACAAAAGGAATAACATGTTTTGATTACACTACAGGTAGGCTGATCTGGGAAATGGAACTTTCTTTGGGAATTTTTTTTTTTAATTAGATCTCGTACAAAAGTTGCCAAACAAATTAATGTACTAAATAAAATGAGAATTTAAACTAATACCTTTTGCAGTGATAACAGGGGAGAAGACTTTTTAAAATATGAAAAATTAAGAGTTTAGAATAGGGAAACAAAATTTGGCTATGCTGTATCTGTTATTTTTATTTATATGTGAACAACATGTACATTTAATATAATAATTTATGGAGAGTGTTGCAAAAGGGTGTTTCATTTATTTCTGAAATAGCAATGAAGTGAGTGACTGAAAAAGAGCAAATCACTTCTCCTTAAAATGACATGAAAAGAAAAAGTCCTGTTTCCAAACACCATTAATTTAAAAATATTAAGCTATAATAGTGTCTAGTACAGTGAATACTGAAAAGGTGAACTCTACTTGAATTTTAACACCACGCAAACCAAGTATTAAAGAAGTTTTGCCATTCGGCTTGTGGAAAAGATGTTTAAAAGCGGACATTGTAGCAGTTTCAAAATACTTGAAGGTTGCCATAACGAAGAGGGAAAACATCTTTTGCTGCAGTGAGCAGGAGGACACAAACCAATGGCTTTGAGTTGCTGCAAAGTGGATTTAGATTGTATATCAGGAAACACTTCTTCATTGCTGGAAGTAAGGCAGTGGAATAGACTGCCTAGGGAAGCTGTGGACTCTTCATCACTGCAACTGTTCAAGAAGAGGTTGGACAGCTACCGATGATGAGTCTATGTTCTACTTCGGGTATTTCCCATGCTTCGGGCCTTTTCTGGTTGCTGCACAGAGCTTGGAGAGAATTCTGCCCCTCCCTCCATCCCCCTGATGCTACATATGTTTTTTAAGCCTTCCTCAGAGGGACTGGGTGTTAGCCGTAGCTAAGGCTGGGGATTCTGACTGGGGTTAATGCTCCTGCTGGAACTGACTAGAAAGCCTAACTCCCGTTCATTGATGGTAGATGGTTAACTCTTTTACTTCTGCAAGCAAGGCTCACAAGCAGGCTGAAGTATGAGCTCAGTAAAAAGTTGGATATTCTTTGATGGACTTGTCCCTGCACTTTGTTTATATTTGAAGCTTTTAAAACCCTAGTTGTACTACCCTTTAAGAGGTATCTTTGTCTATGCTGCTTGCCTTTCAGTAAGTGCTTGCCAGAAAGGATCCTGGGAAAATGCCACAGCAAATGATTAAACAGGGAGTTCTGAATCAATGATGCAGAATGCTGACTGGCTTGCTGAAATGGACAGGCTGATGCAAGATCTTTTCTTGGGTGCAGGAGTATGTAAGGGCAGGGTTAATCTACCTGAAGAAGTTAGTGTCCAGTAATTTAGGATGTGAATTTACAGTGCACTGGCTACTTTGCAAATCAGAACTGACCTCTTGTGCAAATACTATTACTGTTCTTGATGAAAGAGAGCGCTCTTAGGTCTGTACATTTTGTACTTTCCAATGAATTGAGTAGAAGCTGCATTAATACCATGACTCTGGGCTTCTCCATACCAAAATTTACTGAATACTATCTTCCTTGAATAGAGAAGCCCAGAATCATGGTATTAATGCAGCTTCTACTCAATTAATTGGAAAGCACAAAATACACAGACCTAATGCAACCAACTACATTGCAAATACAGTTTTCCTGGATATATATCTGCCACTCCCTAAATTAAAGACATCAAAGAGTTTCAGGCTGCTTATTGACATTTATTTAAAAAAGTGTGATGGGATCTGATCCCTGACCCCAACTATTGCACCTTTTGCTGAGCCACTTGTGCATGGCAGGGCAGGAAATTGTTGGGACTGGGAACCGGTTCCCATAAACCAGTGTGGTCCTAACCCCACCACATATTCAATTTAAGGCATGATGGAAACCAGCCACAAAAGTATTACATGTTTTTAGCAGTATTTTTTTTGGCTGTTTTCCCTTTTTGTGGTCCTTTTAATTCCCTGAATAGCCAGGTCACTGTTTAAGATGTGACTAACAGACTAATCATGTTTTAAGTATAATTAATGTCTGCCAAGGGCTTCAGAAGCTGAGCAGGTGAGCAACACATTATGTTAAAAAAATCTTCAAAAAATGTCTGGATGCTCACCTGGCAGGGGTCATTCAGCCCCCCTGCTCAAATGCAGGGAGGCTGGACCTGATGATCTTGTGAAGTCCCTTCCAGCCCCTAACATTTGTGAATCTATGTGGGTCTTACCAGATGACCATATCTAAGCACTCTGATCTCATGTGGGACTCAATAGGGAGGGTAGCCACCCTGGCAACTGATCACCACTGTGGTCCACCCCACTTGTTGCTCCTTACCTGGTCCCACCTCACCTCTGGTCTCACCTGCCATGACTCTGATGTTCTGTTGGTTGTTGGGGAAGTGGTTTCTGGGGCAGGGTGTAACCTCATGGGTCCTGGTCTGCCTAGTCAGGCTAACCCTACTGCCGCAGGGCATTAAGGTGCTTGCTGCCTGTGGAGCAGAGATGGATCCCCAGGTGCAGGTTGCTAGGACAACTGATTAATGAGGGAATTGGCTGCACCTGCATCTGGTCAGCTGGCCAAAGGAGACAAGGTCCTAGGCCCATATAAACCCCAGGGCTGGGACCAGAGGTGTGGCCAGCAGCCCAGGGGAAAGGAGCTCTTTCAGAGCAAGCAGAGGCTTGACTTCAGGCATGGCCCTGAGATGGGGAAAAGATGGAGCACCCCCTGGGTGGCTGGAATAAGGTTATAGCTGGGTGGCTAGACTTTATGTTATAGCCAGGGGCTTGTGTTTTTTTGTTGTTTGCTGTTTCGACCGGTGGCTTGGGTGAGGCTTTAGGGGATGGAGGAGGCCTCATAGGGGACCCGTGGCAGCATGGAGCCCTGGTGCCAGAGAGGGCGCAGCATTTTCAGGTGCACCGACCTTGGTGCCAGAGAGGGTGCAGCATTTTGGGGTGCACTGACTCTGAGGGCCCAGCGAGGCGCAGAGCGAAACAGGGTGGAAGAGAGGCCAGGCGCAGAGCGAGGCGCAGAGTGAGACAGGGCGGCAGAGAGGCCAAGCGCCCAGCAAGGCGCAGAACAAGACAGGGCGGCAGAGAGGCCAAACGCCCAGCAAGGCGCAGAGCGAGACAGGGCGGCAGAGAGGCCGAGCACCCAGTGAGGCGCAGAGCGAGACTGAAGAACGTCAGTTCCATCTGCGAGGCTTGTGGCGTGGTAAAGGGGTGGTTGGAGCCACGCATAGCCCATAAGGCTAGGGTGACCCGAAACCGAGTACAGAACAAGGCCCACAAGATGATGGAAAGGCAGACTCCCTATTATATAATTATCATCAAAGACGTAGTGAGCAAGAGTTGAGGGTGCCCTTTTGGGCAGCTTGGCACAGTAAGGGGGCCTTAGGGGAGATCACAGTGACCCCAAGCTGTTACACCTACCCTGAGGCCTCTGTTCTTTCTGTACTTCCTCTTTAAGATGGGTGCTCACATAGGATTCTGAGCACCTGTTAGGGTTTCAGCTGTCCCAGCCTTGACCCCTTCTCTCGGAACGTACCCACTGCCTAGGTCTCCTGTAACCTCCTTTTTGAGGAGTCAAACTCTGATGTGGTCCTATATGCATACTATCAAAGGTAAAGTTAAAGCTACCCAGGGACTGTTAGTTTTTTAGACCACTCTTGAAGGATATCATACACTTTTTAAATGATATTATCACAATTAATACACACAATTTCTTACCTTTACAGATTGGTCTCTCCAGCAAGAAATGAGTTTCACCAGTGAAATATTCCCAGAATCAGGAAAACGAGATCCACTTTTATCTGAAAATATATGCAAAGTTCTTTATATGTTTACCCTGCAATATATGCATAAATGCATGCCTCTAAATTCCAAATCCCAAATTCAAAGAATGAACTTTATTTGTAAAAGACTGGTTTATAGTTATACCACATTTCCATCACCAATTTTTATAAAGATATTGGGTAGAGCTCTGTTTAATCCAGTCCCTTCTTTGCACAGAGGTTTGTGGAAACTGTCTCTTTCAGTCTGTTTCTTTTGCCCAAATAAATCTTTTCCCTATTTCAGAATTGATTCCATGCATTAGATTTCACCGGTATCTTTCAAACAAGTCCTACTGAAATTCCAAGGATGAGCCATGTCTGAAATAAGACAAGGCCAAAAAGTATTCAAAGAATATTGAAAATATGATTAGTATTTTATAAAGAGATGTATTTCAAAAACAACTTGTCCAAATCTCAGCAAAAAAATGCAACCTGGCAAAAACTATCACCTTTAGTGAAATGTCCTTTCTTGAAACACTTGAAGACAGTGGGAATGAAGGGAAAGGAGGGAAGAGATGGAAAAGCATCCCTCAGCTTTAACTATGGAAAAACTCCTACCTGTCCATCCAATGAAGTTTATTGAATGTAATTAACCTTGTGTCCATACATTCTACAATGGGGTACACATACCAGGAAAGGTGTTTGATTATTGCCAAGTTTTGTGTGTGAGATGTGCTAAACAGAATACCTGACATTTGCTTTAAATGGTACTGCTTGAGGATGGTGGTGGGCGCCCAAAAGCTCAAGCAGAGCTGGCTGAAAGGACTATACATAACTTTTTTGTGGCCAGTGCTTACAGGCTCATAATGATGCCCTCTGCCTTAACATCTATAAAACTATGAATCTTTCACCAAAAAAAATGGAAGAGTAAATATAAACTCAGCATTCTAGTAAAATATTACTTAGTGCAAGATGGTAACCCACGAACTAAAATTTGGTTACTGTATGATGTGTGGCCATTCACAGAGCCAAAAGCTAATCCAGGTCATCAACACATATATAGTCTCCTGCCCCAGAATTTCTTAGAATACTAATTCACAATAATTTCCACACATTTTACTTCATGTACACTTAGCAGCAGTGTTTGCTTATGCAGTGTAATAAACCATATCAGCATCCGTAGTAGCAAACCAGTGAGCTGATCAGTGCTCTCAGCCTTGGAAGCCCATTGGAGTCAAGAGCTGCCCTTGCCTACAATGCACCCCTGAGGCCAGGAGCCCTAATCAACTGATTGGCTGCAGGACACATACAATGTTAGCTGCAGTGGGAATCTATTTTGTTCAATAATTTTGTAGCTTATTCCTTGTTTTATCGCATCTTTAAATGTATGAACTGGTTAATCATATCTTAAGTGTAACATCTGCTGGGGCCTTAGGGACATAAGTGGAGCTATGAAGATTTATAAAAGCTGAGGATATGTTTCAGTAGTGGTAATACTAGACAATGAATTTTAGCATTATGGAAAAGATTTCAAAATATGTTCTAGATCAAATATTGGGGGGGCGGGATTCTTATATTTATTTTAAAGTTTCTTCTTTGGTATATTTGAACATGTATTCTTCCTCTACAATTCGATAGTTCAGTTTTCTCTTATATTCAAGCTGATACTGTATTATGTCTAACCTCTAGTACTAGTCAACATGAATTACAAATTATTCTATTAATGGGCATTGCATTATATGGTAACAAGTTTATGTTCAACTTAGAAATATGCAGAGAAATGCTTTATGAATATTAAATCTAAAAACCCAAATGAAATATAGTTAAAATAGAGAACAATCAGGAAAAGAAAGAAATGTTTTCAGATGATATTTTAAATGCGGTGATGAGTCCATGAGATACAATAAAAAGAACAATGATTTTTTTTTCCCACAACAAAAGTGAGCAATTTTTGAGTGGCTCCTGAAAGGAGCTTGTTGAAGAGGCTATAGTAACATTCTTTTCCATATAAGAAAAAGCAGGAAGTAACATGGGAGAGGGATGAAGGATTTTATAAAAGTTAAGGCAGAAGGAGATTAAGTTTTAAGTAAGATTTGGCAAAGGTGGAGGGGACAAGGCAAAAGGGTACAAGGGTACCTGGCAAGAAATGTGCATCTGAAAGCAAAAGGTAAACTGAGGATTCTGCTGAGTCAGCTGGAGACTCCCTTACTGAGGGGCATTCTTGCACAGTACAGAGTTGGTATTGGGGAAAGATTGTGGCTGTAGACTAGTCATCCCTGCTCAGAGCAGTGGTTTGGGGTAATACTAACTGGCACAAGTGAGAGATGGCTTAGAAGTCCTTTAGCCACCCCCAAATTAGATCAGAGTGTAGTCCCTAGAGTATAGTAGGAGGTATACCTCCAACTTTGGCTTTCATGTCTGTCCTAGGCCAAACACGTCAGCCATGTTTGAAGAGTAGACCCAAGGAATGTAAAGAGGATGCCAAATGTTATTTTTCATATAATTACATTTTCATCCACTTTGTAGGTATGTAGTAGTAAGGAGTTAGGTCCTGGGATTCTGTATGCTACTGCTTCTATGGGGGGTGAACATTATGCCAAGGGAGGCAGTGTCTCCTTGATGCTACTCCAGCTGAATCAAGTACTCATTTTTGGAAAAAACAATGCAATCCATACCAATCAGATATAGCAGTTCTATTTTGCAGATTCAGAACAGATGTGTAATTAAGAATGAAGGGGCTCATTAACTAGAAGCACCCAAGAGCATTCTGGCTCCTATCTGAGGTGAACATCTTCAATGCCCTTAATAATTTTACCCCAAGCTTCCCGCTCATCACCTGTCAACTCTCTCTTTCTCTACAGGCATTCCTGCATGGTTCATGGAAATCTCAAGTAGAACACTGCAGTTCCTGAGCAGAAGTGAGATGGAAGAATCTACAGAACACTCATTTTAGGACGTGTAAGAACTCATTTGCATACATCTTTTATATAGAAAAGCAACAGATTTTCCTGCAGAGGAAGTGTATTATGAGCTTAGCCAGATTTTACTATGTAGTAACATCATATTAGATTTGCTTGACAATACATGGTAACAAATAAATCATCTGTATTCGGCTCAGTTTTGTTCTTTAAATTCTTTGGTTGGTTGAATATTGTAAAAATGAACAAATATGGACTGGCCGGCAGGCCAAGATTGGTAAACTATTGCCTGAAGGATGCACTTTAACATCCTTCAGGCAATAGTTTACCAATCTTGGCCTGCCGGCCAGTCCATATTTATTCATTTTTACAATATTCAACCAACCAAAGTGCAGACTATTTTATTCTGCCTCAAGCCAAATCTAAGAGCTTTATTGGAAAATCAAGATGAATGCCGTATTACAAAAACAACAATTTGCTTGTAGGTTTTGGTATGTCATGGTGGGCATGTGTGATGGTGTTGAGGGAGACAGGGAACAGGATGGAAAAAGCAGCTGTTTTTTCTTTTATTACATACTCTCTTGTTTTTCACATGGTTAGGAAATGTCCTAGGCAATGCAATTGGATATCATGTTGTCACAAAAAATGTGCATTTGATTCTAGTAGGTATCACTGTATGGTCAACATGTGGCTTATATGCTTTTGTGAGCATCACATAAAAACAAACACAGTAGTTCAAGTACAAGCTAATCAAGCTAATACATATAAACAATAAAGAAAATAGAATTTAAATCCAAGATTATAAATGTCAATAAAATGATATTCAGTGCTTCGATATACATACAGTGTTTTGTCTAACATAAACGAATAGCTCAAATAAAAGCAAAATATGTATCCCTACATACTTACAGTTTGGTGACTCTCCATAGAAACTGTGAAATGAAGGGCTGAATGCTTCTGTATTTCTCCACCTGTTACGTACAAATTCTAATTTCTGTGAACTAAAAAGAAATTAAATCATTACATAAAAGACTTGGGAACGCTTGCAAACATTTTGACAAATACAGTATTAGCATTTTTGGGGCCTTTATACTCTCAATAGCCACCGCATTCTTTTAATATAGAGATCAACCCTGTCAACAGTTAATTTGCAGGTGTACTGCTCCAATACCTAGAGGGATTATCCAGAGAATAATAGTTTTGGCCCTTTCCTGCTATTTAAAACACACACAAATACACACATACTGACAAATTCCTAATAGTGTTAATCCTTTGCTATGCTTTGATGAGTTTTGTGATGAAGAATCTGATGAAGTGAGCTCTTCCTTACGAAGGCTTATGTCTCTTTAATTCAGTTAGTCTGTAATGGGTATGGGCAGTTATTTGGGCCTGCAGGCGACATAGGGAGCTTTACTGAGCTGTCATGGGCTGGGTCAGCACCCCCTCCCCTCCCCTTCCATGCAACAGATGACCAAAACAATCCCAGCCCTGGTCCCATGCAGAGCCATAATCCTCTGCCTGCGTACCCCTACAATGGGTGCTGGTTCTATGGGCAGGGGTGTGCAGGGAGCAAATCACAGTTTTGCCCCAGGCCCTGGGCCCTGGCTCCACACTGTCACCACCCCACAATCCTGGGGTCTTCATGGTGACCAGCAAAGACCCACGCAAGCAGGGTGCCCAGGCAGGCTGATGGGATAGGGCCAGGCGTGGGCGGGGAGCTGTATCCGAGGCTGGGTGCTGGCTCTTGGGGCACTGACAGTGCAAGGCCAGGGCTAAGGAAGAGTTTTAATCTGCTCCTTGCATGCCCCTGCCCATGGAACCCACCCCCATTGCAGGGATGTTTGAGGAGTGGATCACAGCTCTGCCCAGGCCCCAGCCCTGCACTGTCACCACCCTGCAGTCCTGCCTCATAATCTGGGCCTTGCCCACTCATCCCACTTCCAAACACCACTCCTCACCTACCCACGGCCCCATCCCATGCCCTCGTTCAGATGCCTTGGCAAAGAGGCTAGGTCCAGTGGCGCTGGCACCTGGATAGAGCTGCTACCACCAGGACTGCCAGGAAGCAAGTCTGGTTGCTGTGCTGCCCCAACCCTGCCGTGCTCAGGGTGGCAGGACCTGTTGTATGTGCCAAGGTCCAGGCTGCCCCCTACACCTGGTCTGGGCAGGACCAAAGGACCTACCACAGGCCAGACAAAATCCCTCTGAGTGTCAGATCCTGGATTCAGCATGCCCCTGTAATGGGTACAGGTTCCGTGGGCAGCAGCGTAGAGGAAGCAGATCACAGCTCTACCCTGGATCCAGCCCACAGGCCATATTTTGCACCTCTCCCCTCCTCACCCCTGGTCTGTAAGGTGCCTTCTGCCTGACTTCATCTAACATGGGCATCTCTCTCCAAGAATATGCAGTTTCAAAACTGTGATGAATTCACTATGATGCTATTATGGGATCAAATGATGCAGTTCTTACTCAGCTAGCATCCCTGACTTCACCATCTGGCCCCTGCAACATTCACATATTATATAAACAAAATGCAATTAAAATGATGAAATCACTTTCATAAGCTATTTGACTTGCTTTGCTGTTTGTACAGAGTGAAAGTTGACTCTGTACAAGGCAGTTTGACTTTTAGAGGTCTCCATTGTATTTCACAATACTAAAACATTTTAAATATTACTGCAACATTTGTGACTGTATTAAGTGACTTAAAATTTAAGACACCAGCCTGTATAACCTAGTGCTCCTGAAGAGTATGGTTCAGTGCCCAATGTCACTGATTAATTCAGGAACCTAATTCACAAACAGCAGAAGCCTGATTTACTGTGAATACTAGTATCTTCCCCTGTATAAAGAGTTATCCCAGAAATTGAAGGAAAAAACAACTAATGGTTGAAGCCTAGTAAAATTAATTTTTAAAATAAATTGTATGTCAAATTTAACACATTCTTTCCATTTGTGAAATGTTCATGAGTACAGTAAGAGTCATTCAATTATACCTGTTACTCAAAAAGTCATTAGACATGCATATTTCAGCCTATTGTTTCTGGAGCACTTACTCTAAGTCCAAATCATTACTTGCATATGATTGGTAACATAAATTGTTTATTTTCATTTCAGGACCTTAACTGGATAAGAACCCTTGTAAACAATGGAATGATGTATAACAAATATTAAACAGTGAATACTATTGGTCCCAAATAAATATCTTTGTTCACATACAAATACTGTATTTATTCAAAGATAAGATGACCCTTAATAGAAGATGACCCTCCAGTAACTAGATTCTGAAAAATGTGTAAATTTGTTGTACTTTTCCAGACAGAATCTAATTATTAAGAGATATGCCTTGATTTCTGCCCTCTCCCATTGCTACAGCAGGGAAAATAAATCTGGAGGTTCAGGTAGCCCCCTTGCCCTCTCTGTCCCCTGCTTCTTCCCCCTGCATTGCCCTCCCCTCCTCCTTACTGTCAGACCCTGCTCTCGCTGAGCACATGGAAGTGAGGAATAAGACTGCAAACACTGGGTGCATGTACGTGTGCTGTAAATGCTATAAAGGCTAACTTCAGCAGTAAAATACTGAGCAGTTAGCCTTCCCTGTGAGCACATCTACATGTGTTCCCTGTTGGATGCAAATCCTGGTACTGGTATAGGGCTGCTCCTTCCCTGCTGTGGCCCCCTGCAGCAGCCAGAGAGAGCTCCAGGCTCCCCCAGGGTGCTAGCCTGGGGTCTCGTAGGGAGCACAGGGGCTGGTCTCAATGTGCACAGGCCAGAACAGCTCTGCTGGCTGCAGTGGCATCTGTCTCCTACCCGTGTGCACATTGGGAGAGGTCATGATGTACATGGGGGCAGGAGACAGCAGCTGCTGCGGAGCTCTCTTGTGCATATTGAAACAAGCTCCATTCCCAGAGAGGGTTCCCTGTGAAGCTGGGGGCTGACTGGGATCTGTCCCACTTCTGGACCAGAAAATCTCCACTTTTGGACCAAAAAATCCCCACCTCCACCCAAAAGTGGGATAGCTCCCATTCAGGCCCCTGCTGGGTGGAGAAGCAGAGACCTCCCCAGTCCCACTGCTGCTTAGCTCCCATGGGAAGGTGGGAGCTAAGCAGCACTGGGACATGGGCGGGGAGGGGAGAGGTGTGGTGGTGCTGGTGCTGCTTGGATCCTGGGAGAAGCCAGGGGCTGAGCAGTGACAGGACCACGAGTGTTCCCTGCCCCCTGTGGCCCCTGGAGAGAAAAGGTAAAGACTGGATTACAAAACTGTGGAGTCCTGAATTCTGGTTGACTCTAGATCTGTTGCTGTCAAGGGACACGGGAAAAGATGAAAGGTTTACTGCTACGGAGGGAGAGAGAAATGCTTCTGTTTATCTGTTAGTTGTTAATGAAATAAGTCACTAAAAATTGGCCAGCTGTTCTAAATCAGTGTCATTAGGGTGGGGTCAACTGACTTTGGTCAGTTTCTATCAAGTGGAGACCTGCCTTGTTACAAACATTCTTTAACACTTCGAGACAATGTGGGGTATCTTTATGCCAATTGTGAATGGCCAAGGTAATGGTTATTTTTCATAATGAGTTAAGAGACTGAAATGCCCTTAAATTAAGATATGAAAAGTTATTTCAATTAACGCATTTCAAAACCTTCATCAATTTTTCAAATACAAAGAAAACATTGTCATGATAGAGTGTAAACTGTACATTTTATTTCCTTGACTGATTGGAAAATTTGAAAGCATTAAAAAAAAACCCTTCTAAAAAGACTGAAGCTCATTCCCTTGGCTATACGACATTCTTTTCACAATGACAACGAATTGTTGCTTTAAATGACCTCAATGTTTGTCTCAGTAACCTTGCCCAGTAGTTCCATTCCACACAATTTTGATTCTAAGTGAAAATAATGGTTCTTGACTGTGATGCGACTTCACTTGTAATTTTACTGATGCTGGGAAGCAGAACAAAATCCTTTGCATACCTGTTCCGCGCATATCTTTGCTTACTGTAAAAAAGCAAACATTGCATCTGAGGTGTCTGAAAGCATTTCCTGTAGTTTAATGGAAGGTAAAGGTCAGTATCATACTATAGTGGGACACAACTATGATAGTGATAAAGGGAATCTTACTATGGCACTGTCAGCTTTATAAAAGGAAAAGGCTAAAACGAATACAGGGCCTATGGGCTCAGCTACTATTTGACAAGAATGCATTAAATATAGTTAATTGTCTGCTGATAAGGACTGCTGGTTAGAACATGGCAGAGGTTGAGGAAGTGGACCACATACTGTAGCTCATCATTCAGCAGCAGGAAAAGTATGGTAATAGATCAAGAAAGGTTGTTGCATATAAGCTATAAAAACAGTTCATGAAACTTACCTGACTTATTCCCAGGATGCCACATGTGAGTGACAAGGAGTAGAACTACAGCATTAAAAGCAGACAGATCTGGCTGAGGTGTGGCCAAGGGAGAAAAGACCTACACTGATTCTACACAAATCACTGGCAAGCTCTACTAGTTATGCTGCTGTGAGGCTCATCTGCACCTGGAAATTGCCTGAGTTGGCAGAAATCCTGATAGAAGATAGAAATGGAAGAACCACTTTCATCTCTCTCCCAAGTGAATCCTCTGGGTAGGTAAGAACCCTTGATGGCAGAGGCAGGTCAAGTTAATCCAACACTTTATTTTTGTATTTTAATTCTGACAAGTCATGGAAAGGCTGCAGACTGAAATCCTAGATACAAATGCCCCTAAATATTGGGCAGAATCTAAGATTCGGAGCTCAATGAGACTTCTATTCTTATAAAATTGTTTAATCATATGCACAGCACAGAATTCAATTTTATGGGTTTGCCTTTGCTAGGTAAAATGTTTGAAGCAGGATCATTACATTTATAGTACAGGCAGTCCTTGACTTATGACTGAGTTGCGATGAATGTCACTTACAACATCTATAAATTGACATCCTGTTTCGACATTCCAACATGGGTTTCATCTTTACGATGGTCAAAACAGCTTCATGCAGCTGGTAAGTGTGTTGTGGTAGAAGGGGAGGGAGAAGAGAAGGAGTGTGTGTGTGGGGGGCAGATCAATGCCCCCCATGGTGAGGGAGTGACTGGGGCTGTGGCAAGTGCTATCCAGCCAGAGCCTGGGTGGGGGGGAAGGCAGCAGCAGATGCCACTGCTGCGTGCTGTTCATCTGGTGGCTTAACGGGTGGTTCCTGCTGCTGCTCCTGCCAATGGTCCAGGAGGGCACAGGGGGCTGTTTACCTCTGGATCTGTGTGGGGCAGGGTAGGGTGGGCGGGGACGGAGCTGCACTAGGCTGCACTCTGGACAGGCGGCAGGGGCTATGGCCAATTTTCAGGTAGCTACAACCCCCCATATCCCTTGCTCTGCTGCCTGCCCTGCCCTCATCTGGGGGTACATGCCCCACCATTCCCTCCCCCCACTCTCCCAGGCAGGGCAGAGTGGGCACAGGACAAAGCCTTGGCTCATTTGGGTGGTGCGGCTCCTGCAGCTGCATGCTGCTTGTCCAGAGGCAGCACAGCGGCTCCGTCCCATGCCCACCCCACCCCAGCTGGGTAAGTGGTGGGAAGTCACAGCCACTGCTAACAGTGCTGCCACTCTACATCTTTTTTGTCTTTGGGTGCAAAGCCTTTAATGAGATAATTTCCTTCCTAAAAAAACTTTAAGTTTGAAATAAAGGTAAAAGAAAAAGCTCTATATGCACAGCAGCCAGGTTCCATCTGCAAGTAAAGTCATTGAAAGTAACAACCCAGGACTGACATCTCAGAATAGTTCACCTGGTACAGAGGCATGTGTGGAACTTGAATGATCAGATTGCTGAGAACCCCATTATGCTTTGGAGGGTTTGTGGGGTATCACGAATGTATTCGTGAATTTTGTTGTACTGATATCGCGGAAGTGGTCTTGTTGGAAAGCCTATATTATGTGGCATTTGTTTATGTCACTTTTATCGCTATATAGATTATGTTATGCTGTCTCTGTATACCGTTATCATTTTGGACATTGTTTAGTCAAGAGAACAAGGCAGACATGCTCAAAGATACTTTCCACTTCCAGACACAGGCAGAAGGAGACTTTATTAGGTTAGGATTTATTAGGATTTTGGTAACTCATGGGAATGTTGATGAGAGGGGTTAGCTAGGAGTTGTTTAAGAGGCTATCTGTATGATATGTTTTGTTTTGGATGATTGCAGGCCTGGGGAAGAGTCCAGGGTATCCAGTAGCCAGGGCTGGTAGAGTCATCAGGAAGACTGATTTTCTGGAGATACTGGCAGGTTTTTCAGGAAGGCTAGGGTGTAGCCAGATGAAAAGGTAAGAATCTTGTCTTTTAATTCCATTCCCAAATTTATATTTGGTTTTAATTATATAATTCTTTTCTCCTACATAATAAATACTTTTATTGTTTTGTCTCCTTACTGATTGCCTGTGGAAAGAATGATTTCTGCACAAGTGATATTCCAGGCTAGCTCTTTCCGTGGAAAGGGGGACCTACAATTTCTTTCAAAACCAAAGGGGGAGGACATCTAGAGCTGGAAAAGATTCCTGTGTTGTAGCTCTGAGGTCCAGTTTAAGAGCAGCGAAGCTGAGGCCCCTGGTGATAAGGAGCTAGTTCAAGGAAAACTTCAGTCTGTTCCTTGGGACAAGCGGTGGTACAGCTCTGAGAGTATCCTGTGGATCGGTTTGTGACACACATGACATGACATCATAAAAATAGTAAGGAGGGGTGTGACAGTATTGCTACTGGAGCCTCTCTCTTGGTGGCTCCAGCCTCCTGTAATGGGCCAACCACCCGCTTACTCTCCTGCCATGCCTTGATCTTGATTGATTGATTGTAATTAGCGGGAGGCTGCCCACTTTACGCACCCTGGTACTAGGGGCGCTGTCTGTGGCTCCTTTTTCCTCCCCTACACTGCAGCACAAGCCTCGTAGATGGTACTAACGTGGTCCTTGCCTTCTCTCTGGGGCTTCTCACCTTGAGGCCCTGTCTCTGGGCTCCTCATGGCCCTCCTTGCTCTGGGGCTTCTCACTGTCCCCTTGCTCTGGGGTTGGGGCCAATGCACCCCAAATGCTGCGCCCTCTCTAGTGCCAGGATCCCCACGCTACCGTAGAGTCCCTCCTCTAACCCCTAATAGCTTCACCTGGTCCTCCGGTGTAACAATGAACACAAAAAGACAAAGCCCCCAGGCTATAACATAAAAAGCTAAACTGTCCGGCGAAAACAACATTCAGTCCCTACCAGCAAATACTCCAACCCATGGCAGCAGCCAGGGGATGCTTATGCAGTCAGGCTTCTCCCCTCTCTCTGCACTGGCTGAGCTCCCCCTTCCTGCTCTCCTGGCCTCACGCCTGAGCTTAAGAAGGGCCAAGCCCTGCCCCTTCCTGTCAGCTGGCTCCACCGGTTGCCCTAGCAACCAGCACCTGTGCTGCCCTGGTGACTGGCAGCTAAGCCTCCCCCTTCTTGCCACTAGGGGTCTCTCCCAAGCCATTTCTGCTCTCAGGCGCAGGGCACCTGAGTGCTCTGTGACAAGGGGCATAGAATCTGAGTCCATTGGCTGATAATCCAAATTTCACATCAAGCCAAGAGACCTTATATCAGGGCAGTATACCTTAAGTACCTGATAACTTTATTCTGTGGATCCCAACACTTAGCCAATTTCCCTCAATGCCATTACCTGCAGAAGGAAACTGGGCTATCATGCCTGTAAAGCTATACTTTGTTTGCATGCACTTCACTCTAAGGTTCTTTTCAGGTTGGGGAACAGTGACATGACTGAAATGGAAAATGAGCCAAAGAATAATCAACATGCTCCAGCTGGATTTGAAATGTTTTGATTTAACATTATTTTGCCTGACACAGAGGTACATGTGGAATTTGGACCATAAGTAACTATAACCCATTCATCTATTTTTAATGGACTTTTTGTTTGGTAATATTCATAAATCTGTTTCCTACAAGGCAATAGCTCTTCCTAGAGAGTCTTAGTGCCCCTAGCCTCCCAAAAGATGCGTGGTTCTAGGTAGGAATAGGCTCAATAGGACCCATGCATCTTTTTTGTCTCTAGACCAGGGTTGTCCAACTGGCAGCCCATGTACTACATGCAGCTTGTGTGGAGTAACTGTGGCCCAGGTTCCCATCTGAGTGCCACTTCCCCCTCCCATTACCTGGTTTGCAGCAGCAGCTGGGGACTCTGCCTCCCCCTCTCTCCTCTGTCTTCCATTTCCTGGCCTCAACCCAGGGGCAGCACTGTTTATCATGCCAGGGAAGCCTTTTTGGCAGGTTTTGTTTCTATTTTGAGGGGATTCAGAAATTCCACTTGTAGTACTGCAGGTCTTAAAGGCATGGAGGAAGAACTAGAGTCATTCAGGTCTATGCCAATCTCTGTCACAGACCTTGATCCAGTGTCTGCTCCTCAGTTTGTTCTTTTCTTCAGTAAAAAGATAACATACCCCCCAACATATATTCTGAAAGAGCATGTAGATCCTCCCAAATCTGCCTCTAATTTAAAGAGAGTCCATGTAAATAAGCTTGCTGTGAACACCACTGCATTTAAGAAAATAACTGGATGACATATATGCATATATCCCCATCAATAAGAAACAAGTAACAGCAATTATTTAAAAGTTCTTACCTGTCAATTCCATTGGTTAGTTCGAAGGGCATGTCAGCTATCGTGTTGACTAAAGCTACTTTCCTCAATAAGGAGAAAATAGTTTGTGATATCTGTGTGCCCTCAACATCATTTTCTAGTCCATTTTTCTTTTCAATTTGTCCTTGAGCTGCAGTGATGTATCTGTTTGACAAATCTAGCACTTTTCTGGAAACCAAGTTGATCAGTGTGTGTTCTTCCAGCACACCACGAGTAGAATTCCATCCTGGCAGCATTAGTGATATGTGATTTTCATTTGACACAAGTCCAAAAGAAACTGGACATTGTAGTCTCAAGATATCTAAATATCTAACACAGAGATTGTCTAATTCTTTATCCACACCCCACGGTAAGAGACATGACAAGAGCAGTTTAGCAGTGTCTGTGGTGATGTTTGCATCGATTTTTCCTGATGGCTGCATTCTAATCTTTTTTGAACTCTTCAGTTTTTTCTGCCTTTTGATGCCACCACTTTCTTCCAGAGACCTAGCAGTATTATTATCCCTATGGACCTGGTTTGTAAAGATAGTATTAATTTGCTCATCCATTGGAGAAAGACAGCCAGAAGTTTTATTCCTTTTTAACGTTAGTGTCCTTTTCTCTGCTGTGCTTTTGGCTCTTTTTAGAGTGTCATAGCTGTGGAATGAATTTGATGACTTCAATCCATTGAGCTGAGATGACAGTAAAAGTTCTACAAGTTTTTCCAGATCAAATAAAAGAACATGAAAGCTTATGTTGTTCCAATTTGTCTTTACTGGTAGGATAGTAAAGGGCCATCGGACATGGATGGTCCCAGTTACCTGAAATAAAAATGTTATGTATTAAAATGCCAAAGTCAAATCTACAGAGTTATAACATTTCTAGTCCTAAACTTAGAGGTGTATTTGGAATAGGCAAAATTTATTCCTGGTTCAATGTTGCTGACTTCCACTAAGTTACACTTAATTATATATTTACAGCAGCATCTACTACATGCTAGTCACTTTCTGACCATTAAGAAAAAACGGTCCTGACTTTAAGTGACTTAATCTAAGGGCAAACAAGTAACTAGATAAGTAGAGAGAGATAAAGTGAAAAGAATGGGAGCAACAATATAATTTTGGAATAACACTAGGAAATCAGAGGCAGTTTGATACAAACAATAGGAAAAATATATTTACTATATAGGAAAAATATAATAGGAAGGAGTGTTTAAGGATTATGGAGGCTCTGGGAACAGTTCCAACTGGGGATTTCCATGCATTCAGGTCCATGACAGCTATCTTGTGGATTGTGCTTGAATGTACATGCAAGTATCCTCTGTGTTTCATGTAATCATGCATTTGAAAGCAGGCACATTTGTACTGTAGGATATAAGATGGCAGTTTCCAAACTTTTTCTGGCTCGCTCTCACTTTTCAGAAACTGACACTGTGCCCACAATTAAGAGGATTCAGGGATGTAACCACACATCAGGGATAGCAGCCACAGAGATTTTATCCCATGCTAAGAACTAGATCTGATACTTAAGCCCCTAATGAAATAGGGCTAAATTGATGCAATTTAGCTTTCTGTTTGGTCATTGTGGTCACAGGGACAATTACCACAGAGCAGCTGTGAAAGGCTAAGTCCCTGCCCTCCTGCTATTTGGCAGGCTAACTGCAAAATTATGAGCACTGTTGGGCTTTGTAGAAGGTTGCTGCCTCAGGGCCTTTTCAACCAGGGTTTTACTCCCCTGGCATCTGTCAGCAAGCCCCCAGTGAGGCTGAAGCTGTGTGAAGACTAATGAGGGAGTGGCTCACTGGGAGTTAAAAAATCCAGCAAGCAGAACTGGAGGAGGATGCAGAGGAGAAGCACCAGAATGGGAGACTATTGGGCTAAAGTGGGGGACAAACCTGTTGTGGGAAGGCCAGAGCCATGAGGAAACCCTCACAGTGTCTAGGACAAGGGATTTTTTTTACTTGCTTTATTTGTTAAAATCTCTTGTCCTGGACACTGGGTGGGTCATAACAGGCTTTTTTGTGCAATAGCTTCTTCCACTATCTGGTAGCATCAGAACTAAGAGCCGAGAGACTGTGTTTCCAAAGCAGCCTGGAGGAGGATGAAGCTGCTTGGCTTACTTAAATGAAAGAGGTAAGGAGGGCAGAGATAGGCCGGGATGGCCAGGGACATGCAAAGGTGGAATAGCAGCAGAAGAGAAAAAAGGAGTTTGGAGAAATCAGCTTGGAGGAGAAAGTGAAATAAGGAGACAATTTTAGATGTAAGTATGCTAAGGGGAAGGAGGAGAAAGTGGCAAGCATAGGGATCCAGGACTGAAGTACATGACCACTGCAGTCAGCTAACCTCTGTGTAACCCCCTTTAGTTGTTGCTTCACATAGAGAATAAGATACTACTGCCACCAGATACCTTGATTCGAGTAACAGAAGTCTATGCAGTACAGCTAATGTTCCCAGTTCTGCTGATACCCATATCAGTTTGATTCTACCTAATAGGACATTTGTTTTTCTTTTAGTTGGCTTTTTTAAAAGTTGCTTGTAATGGAATTTACTCTGTTAAAAGAACTGTAAGAGTACAAAGTCAAGCAATGGCGTGTGTGAATTATGATACAGACTTTAATTTCATGATCTCATACTGGGTTTTTTTGTTGTTTTTTTTACTGGAACCGTGATTTATTTTTGTCATTCCTCCTCTCCAATATGAATATGAGCTGACTGAATAGGTTATTTAGGGGACACAGACTCCAATCCCTTTGTTATGTTGAGGATACCAGGTATATAATTCTCTCTTCTGAAGCCAGCTGGTGTAATGTAAATATTGTTTCATAAACATGGGGATTGAATGGAAGCTAGCAGTCTGGAACGGACTTGAGTCAAGGCAGAGATACTGAGGGGGAAACATCTAGATCTGCATATCTCTGAAGAGAAGAACTTGGACTTTCACCTAGCCAGGCCTTTTCACCTAAATCAAATTATCTTCACAGTGAGAGTTTTATAAGCTGTCATTTTAATTCTGCTTATTAATGTGATAACTGTGCTTAACTAATAATATCAGTCTACTCTTACTTTCGTTAATGTACATCCAACAAAACTGTTGACAAGTCCTCTTTTTGACAGAACTACAGATTTGGGGACAAGCTCTAATTATTCAAATCAGATCAGCACCAATGTAAAGAAAATTGACTGCACTGGAAATCAGCCTGAATGTAGCCAATAATGTGGCTAATAAATGTCCCGTCCATGCGTGCAGCCACAGTGCAGCATGCAGGTGGCAAGGAGCACAGACTGGCAGCTTGGAAAGCTAAACAAGACTTACTTTTTGTTCCTGTAGATTTTAGCTTTGCTTAGTATACGGGAAGATCATGCTATTTTCAGAGCTCTTAAATCTTGTGTGTCTACTGATATTAAATTACTCGCTCTATGTTAATGCTGCATTCTCTTTTTTCAAAAGAGTTTTTGGCAGGCATGGACACTAGAACTTGTACAAACCTAATATTTTTGCTGTCATTATATTAAAATAAACCAGTGTAATTATTTTTTAGTTTAAAGTAGCTGGCAGAACTTTTTGCTTGTAGTGGATTGATAATTCTTTGCTGTATATGGGATTATGAGCCACACACCAGTCCACCTAATACAGCTGTTAGAGGAATTCAATTTAAAATTCATAGTGTGTGTTGGAGAGGGGCAGCACAAATTAACAACCCATGGAGCAGCCAGAATGGAATATACTACTAGTAGTAGTAGCTCTCAAACTACTAGTTCTGAAGTGAACATTAAACTGTGGTCTTTATTTTACTGGTGACTTGAGAGGTCAGGTCCCTGTGTCTAGGAACTGTCTTGTATGAGTTGGATGATGCATGGAGGGGTGGAGGTAGGAAAGGAGGAATAAAAATACCTAGTTAGATCTCTCTGCGCTTCTGAGAGAGAGAGTTCCCAGGCAGGGAAACCATGTGGCTGGGAGAAGCACAGTTCCTTGGCCACAAGGTCTCCATTTGAATAGAGCCCCAGCAGCTCTAAGATGAGTGTGGAGCCCCTTGCACAGGGAAGCCATGCAGCTGGAGGAAGCAAGTTTCCCTTGGCTGCATGGTATCCCTTAAGTTTAGCCACCAGGCAGTAAGCTTAAGCAGTCAGTGTGGAACGCTGGGGGCAGGGCCAAGATCTCTAGATATCTGAAGGGTGGGAAGGGGTAGAGCAGCTGTGCATCCTGGGGTGCTGGAGGAATCAAACTTTAGGCATTTTATTTCTCCAGAACATTCATATAGTACACATGAATGACCAGGGCAAAATAAATCAAAGAGAAACCTCAACTGCAGTGGCATAGCTTTAAAACATTTAGAGGCAGTTTAACACCCCAAAGCTAATGACTGCTCTCATTTTAAGTGCCCATTTTAACATGTGCCAAGGCCCTCAGAGCAGAGTAGGAGAGAGATCAAAGGACTCTCTGTCAATCTACAAACAAATTCTGCCCTCAGATGGATGCAGGAATTCTGAGGATAGAATTTTCCCCAAGGCATTTGTCTGGCAGTTCACAAAAAAGGAGTTATTTTTTAGAAAATATTCAAACGAACTTTCTTCTCTAAACTCTCTGGTACATCATGTTTTCCCAGTATATCTAAAAATAAAAGTAACTAGCAGCTGGTTCTAGGACAGGGCAGAGGAGAAGGAAATATCATTAAACAGTGAAGATAGGGACAGAAATTACACATAAACCGATATAAGTGATCAGAAACTGGTTCAAATCTGTAATGCAACAGAAGTTCAGCACACACAAACTGCTTTCCAAATGGCCAAAATCAGTTTAAGATAAACCTGGATGGATGTAGTACAGGGGTGGGCAATTATTTTGGGTGGAGGGCCACTTACTGTGTTTTGGCAAGCCATTGAGGGCCACATGACAGGCAGCCCAGAGTGGATAAATATTAATTTTCTGAATTTTTTAGGGGCTCTGCAGGCTGGATAGAATAGCCTGGCAGGTTGCATCTGGCCCGCAGACCGCATTTTGCCCACCCCTAATGTAGTACCAGATTTAACTGATTTAGGTTAAATCAATTTATTGAACTTCTGCCCCAGATCACTTCTAGATTCAAGTTACCTCACAGACCCGCAGCATCCCAAGATGCTTTGCAACTCCCCTGCCATCCCCTCCTCACAGGATGGGCAGGCTAGCCCTGGCCCAAGCTGTCTGCTCCAGCCAAGCCGGGAGGCATGCTCTAGCACTCCTTGGCAACTAGCCTGGGCCACTACAGGCACATGGCTGCTTGTCTGGAATCAAAAGTGAATGTCTGTTCACATGCTCATTGGTTCAATCTAGGCAGCTTAGACTAACTTGCAAAGATTGAATGGATTCAGCCTGGGGCTTTTTGACTGTCTGTACTTAGCCTTTATTTAAATGAATTTAATGTAAATAATGAAGCTTTGTTCTTAATAAAAGTTGTTAAAGAAAAGATATTCATAGTTTCATAGTTGGTAGGGTTGGAAGTGACCTGAGCAGATCATCAAGTCTGACCCCCTGCCATGACAGGAAAGTACTGGGGTCAAACGACCCTGGCAAGGTGTTCATCCAGCCTCCTTTTAAAACCCCCCAGGGTAGGACCCAGCACCACTTCTCTTGGGAGTTGGCTCCAGGTCTTAGCCACCCTGACCGTGAAGTAGTGCCTCCGGATATCTAGCCTGACTCTACCCTCTGCCAGTTTGTGACCGTTATTCCTGGTCACTCCTGGCAGTGCTCAGGGGAACAGGGACTCCCCCAATACCTGCTGGTCACCCCTGACTAGATTGTAAATGGTCACTAGATCCCACCTCAGCCTTCTCTTGTGGAGGCTGAACAGGTTAAGGTCCCATAGCCTCTCCTCGTAGGGCCTGCCATGCTGCCCCTGATCATGTGAGTGGCCCTCTGGACCCTCTCCATGTTGTCCACATCTCTCTTGAAGTGCGGCACCCAGAACTGGATGCAGTACTCCAGCTGCAGCCTGACCAGTGCTGCATAGAGGGGGAGTATCACCTCCTTGGACCTGCTTGAGATGCATCTGTGGATGCATGATAAGGTGCGGTTGGCTTTCCTGACTGCATCCGCACACTGCCAGCCTGTGTTCATCTTGGCATCAATGATGACTCCAAGATCCTTTTCTGCCTCTGCACTGATGAGAAGGGAGTTCCCCAGCCTGTAGGTATGGTGCTGGTTCTTCCTCCCCAGGTGCAGCACCTTGCACTTGTCAGTGTTGAAACCCATCCTATTCTCATCTGCCCACCCCTGTAACCTGTCTAGGTTTGATTGCAGCCTATTCCTCCCTTCTAGCATGCCCACATCCCCCCACATCTTAGTGTCATGTGCGAATTTGAACAGGGTGCTTTTTACCCCCTCATCCAAGTCGCTGATGAAGATGTTGGACAGTGCAGGCCCGAGGACCAAGCCCTGTGGAACCCCAGTGCCCACATCCCTCCACGTTGAATAAGACCCATCCACCACCACTCTCTAGGTGCAGCCCTCCAGCTAATTAGTGACCCATCTGACTGTGTAGGTATTGATGCCACAGTCTCCTAGCTTTTAATGAGAATGGGGTGAGAGACGGTGTCGAAGGCCTTCCTAAAGTCCAGAAAGACTACGTCCACTGCTACACCTGCATCTAAGGATTTTGTCACCTGGTCATAGAAGGCCACCAGGTTGGTCTGACAGGATCTGACTCTAATGAACCAATGCTGGTTGTCCCTAAGCATAATCAAAGTCATCTTCTATTTGAGTAAATATTGTAATACAGATGGCCTCATTCAAAACACAAATCACCGTACTCAAGAAATTACTTAAATCTGTTGCGTTTAACAACTGATTCTGAATACTTAATAATAAAGAACAACCTAAAAATAACAAGTTTCAATTCTGAGCTTAAATTTTTACAACATAAATACAGAGTTTACTCTCTAAATATTCACATTCACCACTTAAAATACCACAGAAAAAATCCAGCTTTCCAAGTTGAGCAACACTTTCCCACATTTTTAGCTAGTATGCTGATGCTTTGGTTCAGCATGCAAGGTTATACCTTTCATACTTTAATATGTCAGCTAAAAGCCATGAGACTAAGCAGAGACCATTTTAGCCCCTTCAATACAGGAACAAGTCCATAGAAGTTCCTCCAATACAGGAAGAAGTCCAAGAAGTCCACTGGCTCCAAAGATAAGCAGCTTGAAACCCTCTGGCTCAAGACGCAGGGAGGGGATGGAGGTGGGGAGGGAGGGGAGGTGAGACCAACCTAACTGTAGGCATTTACTACAGGCCTGGAGTTCTCCTGAGAACTGACAGAGGCTACACGTGCAAGGGACTTGGTTGTTATGGGTGACTTCAATTACCTGGACAGAAATTGTGAGGAACACATAGCTAGGTCAGATCATTCACAGAGTTTCCTAACTGATTGAGGAGCTTTCTGACCCATGAAGCACAAGGGCCAACCAGAGCTAACTGTCTCCTAGACTTGGTCCTGGCCAAGGGAGATGATCTGGTGTGTAGCCTGAATATTGAAGGTAACCTGCGCGACAACAACCATGAAATTATCAGGTTCACCATCCGCTGCAAGATTGACAAATCAACTAGCAGGATTGAAGTCCTGGACTTCAAGAATACTGACTTTGACAGGCTCAGAGCATTAGTAGGGGAGGTGATGTGGGACCAGGAAGGGAAGGTGAATGGGGTGCACAAAGAATGGTCATTGCTCATATGATTCTTGAAGCACAAAAGAAAACCTTTCCTGCAAAGAGGAAAGATAGAAGAAGGGCCGCAAGCCCTCCTGTATTAATAAGGATATTGCAGTCCTCTTGAAAAAGAAAAAGGAGGTTTATGCATAGTGAAAGCTAGGGACAGTCTATACAATAATGGCCAGCACTTGTAGGGAAATGATCAGGAAAGCCAAGGCAGCGACTGATTTTAAGTTAGCCACGGGAGTCAAGGACAATAAGAAGTTCTTCTTTAGGTATTTAGACAGTAGAAGGAAAACAAATGGAAGTGTGGGACCCCTGCTTAACACCTCGGGACAGCTGGTAAGCAACATTCAGGACAAAACTGAACTCCTGAATGCCCACTTTGCTTCAGTATTTCACTGGACCAAGGGGAAAGTCAAGTGAGATATGGCTCATAGGGGGGATGCCAGGACTGACAGTCTCCCCACTGTGGATGCTGAGTAGGTGCAATACCAACTAGAAAAGTTAGACATTTATAAGTCAGCAGGACTGGATGGACTTCATCTAAGAGTGACGAAGGAGTTAGCTGAGGCCATTGCGGAACCCCTGGCAAAGCTGTTTCAGAATTCCTGGAGCACAGGGAAGATCCCTGCTGATTGGAAGAGGGCCAACATTGTGCCCATCTTCAAGAAGGGGAAGAGGGAGGGCCCGAGCAACCAATTAGCCAATTTGGCCAATTAGCCAAATCTCTATTCCAGGGGAAATCCTGGAAAAGCTCATTAAAGAATCTATGTGCAACACATTTGTGGAAGGTAAGATTCTGAATGACAGCCAGGATGTCTTTGTCACAGCTAAGTCTTTTCTTACCAATTTCATCTCCTTCTATGACCAGGTCTCTCGCCACCTGGACATGGGAGACAAAGTAGATAGACTTCCAAAAGGCTTTTGATATAGTATCCCATGATATCCTGTGGGAAAACTGTAAGATTGTGGGTTCAGCTGTTCAACGGTTCGATGGGTGGGAAACTGGCTACAAGATAGGACCCAGAGAGTTCTCATGAATGGATTCGTATTGTCCTGGCACAAAGTGGCCAGTGGTGTCCCTCAGGGGTCTGTGCTTGGACGGGTGCTTTTCAACATCTTTATCAATGATTTGGATGGGGGAGTGAAAAGCTTGGTGGCCAAGTTTGTGGATGACACCAAGATATGGGGCAGTGTGGTCATGTCAGAAGATAGGTTGCTGATAAAGGCAGACCTGGACAGGCTAGAGAGTTGGGCAGACTGGAACCAGATGAAGTTTAACACTTCCAAGTGTAAAGTGCTCCATCTGGGGGCTAACAACCCTCAACATACATACAGGCTTGGTGGTGACAGCATGACTTGCACCATGGCCGAAAGGGATCTAGGGGTAATGATTGACCAACACATGAATATAAGCCGTCAGCGTGATGCGGTGGCCAGCAAGGCAAATAACATGCTGGCATGCATCAACCAATGAACCTCATGTAAAACTAAGGAAGTTTGTTCTCCCGCTGTACTCAGTACCGGTGAGACTGCAGTTCAAGTACTGTATCCAGTTCTGGGTGCTACACTTCAATAAGGATGTGGAAAAACTAGACAGGGTCCAGAAAAGAGTCACTCGTATGATCAGGGACTTGCAAGGCAAGCCATATGAGGAAAGGCTGAGGGATCTTGGTCTTTTTAGCCTAAAGAAGAGAAGGTTGAGAGGGGACTTGATAGTGGCTTACTGCTATATCAGAGGAGTGCATCAAGAGCTTGGTGAACAACTGTTCACTAGGGCACCCCTGGGGAAGACCAGGACCAATGGACACATACTCCTGGAAGGCCGCTTCAGGCTTAATATCAGGAAAAACTCCTTCACAGTCAGGGTGTCCAGACTGTGGAATAAACTCCCTCCAGAGGTGGTGCAGTCACCTACCCTGGTGATTTTCAAGAGGAGACTGGACAGTGACCTTGCTGGGGTTACTTGACCCCAGTTGTCTTCCTGCCTAAAGCAGGGGGGCTGGACCCGATGATCTGTGAGGTCCCTTCCAGCCTCTAGCAATCTATGCATCTATGAATTTTAATGTGTGAATTCTTCTTGCAAATGCAGTTTACTTACAATTCCCATTAATTCACTGAAAAAAAGAGAAGATTGTTTAAGACCTATTTAGCAATTCAAGCTACTAGGCCAAATAGAGAAAAAAGTTAATGATGGCTTATGAACAAACCAATGATTTATTGAAATCAAGAGATGTCTTCTCTCTCTAGCATGGCAACTACAAAGTTACTTTATATACAAACCTTTTATGCCACATCAGGTCTCGTTTTTAACTCTTTTTCATTGGATAATGAAGCACATCATATGTCATATTTATTTTCTTAGTGGGTGCCAAACTCTCCTTCCCCATTCATCTCTCTCTGTTCCACCTCCAAACTACATGTCCCCCTCCCACCATTGCCATCCCAGTACAGTACTGGCTCCTGTCAGTGGCTCTGCTCACCAGCCCTCCAGTGGCAAGTCAGTCATACCAATCTCAAATGACATAAAGCCTTTACCTGTGACTGCTCTTAAAATGCCATAACTTTATGACAACTGTTCTTATACATGTAATCTGTGCCAAAACCCTGAGTTTCCAAGAAAAGCATTTACATGAACTTGCTTAATAGACTGGTCAGCCTCTAGGTATAACAGTTTGTAGAAAGTACTGATATTATATTGGAAATGTACGGTATAGTAATAAAAATGTAAAGAAATGTCTGGACTCATTTGAAACACAATTTCAATTCCTGTTAAATACTGATGCAACTAAATGAGAAAATAAAGCAAATAAAAGAAAGTTACAATTAACATTGTATATACTTGAGCTGAAGATGTTATCAGGACTGTTCAATGAAGGTGCCAAATCAATGAAAGGTGACAAACTCCTATATAAATCCACTCAAACCACTGGATGAATTGTCTTTCACCTTCAGTGAGACTAGCAAGAGTCTGAATACTTGCA
The DNA here is from genome assembly GCF_052110815.1 of Crocodylus siamensis. Taxonomy (NCBI): domain Eukaryota; kingdom Metazoa; phylum Chordata; order Crocodylia; family Crocodylidae; genus Crocodylus; species Crocodylus siamensis. The sequence continues at coordinate 24,050,863 of NC_143409.1, forward strand.
CTCTTATGCTCCTAAACATTTATAGATTTATAGATGCTAGGGTCAGAACAGATCATCGAGTCCAACCCCCTGCCCTGGGTAGGAAAGAGTCCTGGGGTCAGAAGACCCCATCCATGTGTCTATCCAGCCACTTCTTAAAGACCCCTAAGGTAGGGAAGAGTAACAAGTCCCTTGCAAGCCCATTCCAAATTCTGGCCACATTTACTGTGAAGAAGTTCTTCCTGATGTCCAGCCTAAATCTGCTCTCTGTCAGTTTGTTACCATTGTTCCTTTGTTACCCCAAGAGGTGCCCTGGTGAACAGTTCCTTGCTGTGCCCCCCTAATGAATTTGTAGGCAGCCACAAGATCCCCTCTCAGCCTTCTTTTGCAGAGGCTGAAGAGATCCAGCTCCCTTAGTTGCTCCTCATAGGCTTGGCCTGAAAACCCTTAACCACATGAGTGGCCCTCCTCTGGACCCTCTCAAGGTTATCTACCTCCTTCTTAAAGTACGGTGCCCAAAACTGGACGCAGTACTCCAACTGTGGTCTGACCAATGCCGCATAGAGGGAAAGTGTCTCCTCTTGGTTCTATTTGCCATGCAACTGCTAATGCATGATAAAGTGTGGTTAGCTTTGCTGATGATTTCATCACAGTGACGACCAGAGATGATCTGAGCAGCATGTGGGGTCCAGGGCAAATCAGCCTGTGTGGGGTCCCGCCCCGACAGAAGGAAGTCAGCGGCAGATTTGGCGGCAGTGGGGAGGAAAGGCGGGTGCTGAGCAGCCGGATGTGAAGCCAGTAGCAGCGCTGACTTGTGATGGCTGCTCTGCCCAGCTCTGTAAAGCCTCCCAAAGGGCAGGGCCTGGGGCAGTCACCACGATTTGCCCCCACTAGGGATGGCCCTGGAGTTGACTCATGTTCATTTACTATGACCTGAGATCCCTTTCTGCTTCTGTGCTACTGGGAGAGTCATTCCCCAGTCAGTAGATGTGCTGGATACTTTTATGCCCTAGGTGCAGCACTCTGCATTTGTCCTTGTTGAACTGCATCCTATTGTGTTCTAACTATTTATGTACTTTCTTGTTCTAAACATTTTACATGCACTCACTGTCTCAGATCCCTTCAGTCTGTTCATCTTGTCTCTACAAACAAGAAACAGTAAAAACAGTGCAGATATGAAAAAAGAAGTCATAACACGTCAAGGGGGAACAATTTCTATTTTTGTGGCATGACAATACCACCAAGTCTTCAGGCATGTGTAGATGAAACAGGGGCCCTAAATCTAAGTGAAGGGTTTTAAAAAACACTGCTTCTATTTAGAACTGATTAAACCCCCATGTTATGCACACACTTCACTGATTTACCTGCCTCTCCAGCAAGGAGGGGAGGGTGAGCTGCCAGCAAGTGAAGTGGTCCCTCAGCTTCAGGGGGGACTAGTGTTTCCCTCCATGGCAGCAGTAGCCCCCCCAGGTGGCTGCCACAGAGGGAAACACTGGGCCCCCATGCAGCTCAGGCAGGCAGGCAGGCTCTATGGGGTGGGGGAAGATCAGACTTGCAGCTTTTCTTAGGCAGAGTCTGCTTTCCCGGGCTGCTGCCAGGCTGCCTGCAGGGCTTCCTACAGAGCCCCAGAGCTGCATGGAGCCTGGCACTTCACTCCACAGCTGTAGGGGCAGCAAACTAAAACTCCTTGAAAGAGTCACTTAAGGCACATTATGCCCCAAGTCATTTAAGGCACATTATGCCGCTGAATACAGTGGCTGGAATTAATACGCAATACACCGCCGAGGTGTGCAAATGCCGACACCATTAAAGAGGTGCAAAAGCATTTAGCCTGCTTTAAAGTGTCGTGCACACAAGCCTCTCATTTCATCTAGACATGGTCTTTAATGTCATTGGTTAGGTGGCATTTGCACAAGCATAAGCATGGATTAGATTTAAGTTTTTCCTGTATTTTAACACTAGGTGCTAACAGCTTCTGTATTAAACATAAGATTGTTTTAGACAATGTATTTCTGGAAAACAGACCTCAGCTAACCTTGATAAAGAGAGACAGATAGTATAATTTAAATTTGAATGTAATATTAGTTAACCTGAAAGAGTTGATTCACAATCACGTAATTGCACCACTCTAAGTTTCTCTAGAATACATAGGCTTCAGTAATAATACATTCTAATTTTCTTCATTTTTGTAAATTTTTAATTGCTGTGCATAAACTAATATCAATTATTTTCAATTAATTAGTCCAAACTAATAAGTCCAGTTTGATAGTGCTCTACATATCTGGTCATTCAAGCCTTATCATTTTTAATTACTTACAACTAGTGCTATGTCCATACATCAAAATGAGCTAAGTTTTACAATATGATGGCTTTATTCTTTATTGCAAATTAAATTAACATAACCAAGGCTTATTCAGCATTACTTACAGACTAGCCAATTGCCTGTCAGGAATGATGGGGGAGGGGGAGAAGCTTGTGCCACTGTCCCCTCCATCCCTCAGCCAGCACCCCAGACTGCCTCCAGGGAGCAGGGCAGACGAGGTTGGGTGGTGAGGCCCCCTGCCATCAAGGCAGCATGTTGCTGCTGCTGCCTCCTGTCTGGAATGCTCTTGGAACACTCTGACTGGTTGTTTCAAAAACCAATCAGAGTGCTCAAAGACTGTTATAGACAGACAGACTAAGCCCTTGATTATATTAGAATGACTGGATCAGTATATGGTATAACAGCGATCCTGTGTTAAAATTTCTTGATTCAATGTAGTTATCTTTAAATTAGTTAGCATGCTGTTGGTAGTCTTCAACATAAGTAATTAGAGAGGTAGTTACCCATGCTAGTCTGAAGTCAGGTAGACATCAGGGCAAGGTGGCACCTGAGAGACTAGCTGGTTCAGAGAGGCAAAAGATTTTGTAGGTGAAAACCTACTTCATCAGATGCTATGGATTTAATAGGTAATATTCTGGTGAACAGGCCAAGCTCTTTTACAACTTTTCCCCACCACTTATAAGCCATAAATATTTATTAACTGAGTAAATAAAATACATTTTTTCATCATATGAATTAAAGTAAAACACACTGCATTATCTACTCAAAATATATGATTCACAATAGTTAATTGGGAAAATTCTTTTTTCGTTCCTTTTCATAGATTTCATTTGTTTTTCAGCTTCCTGTTATTTCTACCCAAATCTCGGGAAGCTGATTGATGCCTATTTTGTGGTTGCTTGGGTCTATAAACCCGAATCAACTATGTGATGGGTCAAAACCCTAATGTATTTAAGGTAGGAACAGAAACTGAAACACAATTTTACAAATACTTACTATTACCTGTTATCTTTTGTTCAGTCAGTAAAAGGCAGCAGAATTTTTTTTTAAATTGTTGGACTTACAAGAATAGAGAAGCCTGACTAGAAATCTACCCTATGGTCATGTTAGGAAGATAGGCCCCTGTTACACATTACATATATTAGGCAATTAACGGCTAATTATGCAATAAATTTAGACCCACACAAGTACAAAGTAATTATCACAATTGACTGGTTAATTGTGCAATAAATTTAGACCAGTCACATGTGCAAAGTAATTATCACACAATAAAAATGGCTATTTAGCTATAAAAAGAGCCTACCAAGTATAAAGTTAGCACTTGAAATTTGTAACAACTCTATAGTCGGTTTCTATTCAGCTTTAATCTGAATGTGTAGCAGGGCCCATAGTGTCAGCGTCTGGGTCCTAGGAGTCTCTTGTACATAACTCCTGGTGCTGAAGCACACCAACGCAGGCTTAACTAACCCACAGGGTTTATTCCTCAGCTCTGACATAGCATTAACCATGCCTGAGAGGACTTCATCGTCAGTGAAGGTACAGATTGCGGGGAAGATTTCCCAACATACAACTCCAGCAAAATAGTGGGCCCCACCCATCACTCTCCATCTAAGGTCAGTGTGATTCCTCTCCAAGCCTGTTCTGTGTTGCCAATACTTTGGCATCAACACTTTGAAAAACCATCTCACCAGTGCTGCCAGAAGCTCCCTCTGCATAGGAGCTTGGCATTTTCTACTTTGCAAGCTTTGGTACTGGCAGAAATAAAAGCAACTCTAGTACCATAGGCACAATAGACTTTGACACTGACAATCTGCAAGTCACCTAAAGAGCTAACTCCATGGAACTGATATTTGGTGTTTCTAAGAAAACTCATGTAATGGGCTACATTCAAAGTAGCTGACTCCTCTCCATACTTACTCGTTAGCCAATACCAGCCCCTTTTCAGGGAACATCTATCACAATATCAAGGAGGAGCTTCACCCTCTTCGTACGGCCACATTTTCCTAATAGTCTACCCAGAACCAACTGCTATGTACTAAGGCTGTGCGAAGCTTTGGGTGCTGATTTGATTCGGAGGAGATTTGGCCCAATTCAGCAGCAAAATCTCTGAATCTGAATTAAATCAGGAGACAAATAAAAAGGTCCAAATCGATTCAGAGAGCTTTGGAGATTTGGGCAGTCCCCACTTGCTGCTGTGCTGCAGGAGATGGGGGTGGGGGGTGTTAAGGAGAAGGGTGGGGACCACAGGGGGACCCCCACCAGGCCCCATCCCCTGCCTGCTTCCCTGAGCACCCCCTAACCACCGCCCATTCTCCCAGCCCGCCCATTCATCCAGCCCCAGCTCCTGGCTCTTTAAAAAAAAACAAAAAAAAAACAACCCTACACTCATCAGCTCCTACCAGGCAGGGGGCCAATCCCCACTGCCCCTCACTGTGTGGGGGGGCTCTTCCATAAGCCCTCCCCACCTGCTCCCCAGCTTCTTCAATGGCTGCCCACCCCAGACCCAGCTCCTGGTTTTTTCAAAGTAGAGGAAAAAAAACCCCCACACTCACTGGCTGCTGCAGAGGCCATCATGGCTTCTGGGGGCTCATGGCAGAGCCGCCCCATGCAGCCCACGGCAGTTGGGGGCTGCTTGGATTGCTCCCTACCTGGAAAGAGCTGGTGAGTTCAGGCTTTTTTTGTTTTTTTATTAAAGAGCCAGGAGCTGGGGCAGTCATGGCAGGGCTGGGAGAGTGGATGGGGGATGGGGGCTTGTGGCAGAGCCTCCCATGCAGTGTGGGGCAGTGGGGATTTCCCCCCATCTGGCAGCAGCCAATGAGTGCTGGGCTTTCTTTTTTTTAAAGAGGCAGGAGGCTGGGGCAGACATTGACAGGGCTGGGAGAGCAGGTGGGTGATGAGGCCTGTCCAATTTGTAGATTCGGCCAATTTGTCGGCAGCTGAATCTCCAAATCAGATTCAGCCAACTTGATTCGGAACAGTGACTCAAATCACTGAAATGAATCACTGTGCCCCGAATCAGCTGAATCTGAATCCAAAGTGAATACTAGCCACTTCGCATGGGTCTACTATGTACCCTACATCAAAGCCAGTCTGTGCATTTAGGAAAGTCTTAAATCAAGAAATGAGCATATTTGAAAAGCCATGTTGCTGTATTCATACTAGCAGTGTTGTGAGCAGGGATCCTGGTTTTCTTTGCCAAAGATTGCAAAATCACTGATAAAACCTCCCAAATCCATTATTAAAATGAAACGCCCCTTGCTGCCCCCCTAGCCCTTCTGGTGCCCCTCACACTCCCCACAATACCTCCCCCAGTCCTGCTGGTGCCCCTCACTCACCCCCAATGCCCTCCCCCAGCCTTGCTGGTACCCCTCACTGCCCCCACAACAGCCCCCCCCACCCAACTCATGCTTCTTGGCCCACCACCCACAGTCCCCATCTCCCAGCCATGCCAGAGGGAGGTCCCAGCTGCCAGGGCTACAGGGCCAGGGACCCAAGTCTGCAGCTCCCTGCTCACAACAGCAGTTGTCTCCAGCAGAAGCAGCATGGAACTGACTCCCCCACTGCTGCCGCCTGCTCAGGTGGGGATGGGGCCAGCTCCTGGCTCCCCCCAGCCCTGCCAGGTCTCCCCAACCCCCTGCAAGCCCCACTTACCTCAGGCTTCAGGAATGAAGAGTGAAGCAGAGCTGAGCCCAGAGCTGTGGCTGACTGAGAGCCCTTTCCCCTCCTCCTCCCACCCTGGGCAGAGCTAGGTGTTTCCTGTCCTGTTTGCAAACAGCTCTTGCAGGCTGGAATCCAGCCAGCCTGCAAGAGCTGTTTACAAAAGCAGGGAATCCATGGGTTCCTCTGCTAAACGGAGAAATCCACATTTTCTATGATAAAAGGGGAAATCCTTGGTTTTCTCTGTTTTTCTGTGGGAAATGGAAAACCCAGATCCCTGATTATGAGGGAAGTCCCAATTCCTTCTTTGTGGGTGTGGAAGTTCCTGAATTGCAAACTGATGTAGCTGCATCAGTGTAAGTAGTACTTAGAGAGCTTATGAAGGGAGATGCTAAATCTCAGGCATGACATGGGCTGCAGCTCTGTGACATGTCCTTGTTTCCCATCAGTCATGTCTGCATTTGGACAAAGCAGAAACCAGTGTATTCAGACTATGTAGGTCCATCAACTGATCCACTCATGCAAAGAAGCTGGATGCAAGGCTGTGTATCTGTAGTCCACTCTTGATATAAAACTTGGAACTGCTTCTGAACATCTTTCCTACTGCTTAAACAAAGCCTCAGTATGCAGACTTAATACCCATGGGAAGGTTATCCCCTATCCCAGCGGCAGGCAATTATTTCAGGTGAAGAGCCGCTTACCAAGTTTTGGCAAGCTTTCAAGGGCCACATGGGTAGCTCCACCCCTTGACAGGTGTCCCGCCCCCTGGTTGCCATCTTGTGACTAGAAGTCCTAACCCCTGACCTTTGCCTTCCAGAAGTCCCTCACCTTGCCCCCAGAAGTACTCCTTTCAGCAAGGTTTTTTGCCATCTCAGAACCAGAAAAATACCAAATTATATTCTAAAAAGTGGTCATCTAGAACATTCTTTAATTTCAAAAAATATTTTTGTTCTGATTTAGATGTGTTTGTGTAGTTTCATAGTTTCATAGTAGCTAGAGTCGGAAGGGACCTAGGAAGATCATCTAGTCCGACCCCCTGCCTTGGCAGGAAAGAGCGCCGGGGTCAGATGACCCCGGCAAGGTGCTCATCTAACTTCCTTTTAAAAATCCCTAGGCTAGGAGCCTGCACCACTTCCCCTGGAAGCCGGTTCCAGGCCCTAGCCACCCTGACTGTGAAGTAGCGCCTCCTAATATCTAATCTAAACCTACCCTCCGCCAGCTTGTGACCATTATTCCTGGTCACTCCTGGCAGCGCACGGGGGAACAGGGACTCCCCCAATACCTGCTGATCCCCCCTGACCAGTTTGTAGCAGGCCACAAGGTCCCCCCTTAACCTTCTCTTGTGGAGGCTAAACAGGTTCAGGTCCCGTAGCCTCTCCTCATAAGGCTTGCCCTGCTGACCCCTGATCATACGAGTGGCCCTCCTCTGGACTCTTTCCATATCGTCCACGTCCCTCTTGAAGTGTGGCGCCCAGAACTGGACGCAGTACTCCAGCTGCGGCCTGACCAGTGCCGCATAGAGGGGGAGGATCACCTCCCTGGACCTGCTCGAGATGCATCTGTGGATGCATGACAGGGTACGGTTGGCCTTCTTGACTGCCTCCCCACACTGCTGGCCCATGTTCATCGTGGAGTCAATGATGACTCCAAGATCCTTTTCCATCTCCGTGCTGGCAAGAGGGGAGTTCCCCAACGTGTAAGTGTGGTGCCGGTTCTTCCTCCCCATGTGCAACACCTTGCACTTATCAGTGTTAAACCCCATCCTATTCTCATCCGCCCACCGTTGCAACCTGTCAAGGTCAGCTTGTAGCCTATTGCATCCTTCTAGTGCACCCACATCCCCCCACATCTTAGTGTCATCAGCAAACTTGAACAGGGTGCTTTCTACCCCCTCATCCAAGTCACTGATGAAGATGTTGAACAGTGCGGGCCCGAGGACCGAGCCCTGCGGAACCCCACTGCCCACGTCCTTCCAGGTCGAGAAGAACCCATCCACTACCACCTCTGGGTGCGGCCCTCTAACCAGTTGGCTACCCATTTGACCGTGTGGGCATCGACACCACAGTCTCCCAGCTTTTTGATGAGGACAGGGTGAGAGACAGTGTCGAAAGCCTTCCGGAAGTCCAGAAAGACTACATCCACAGCAACCCCTGTGTCTAATGATTTGGTGACCTGATCGTAAAAGGCCACCAGGTTGGTCTGACAAGACCTGCCACTGATGAACCCATGTTGGTTGCCCCTGAGCATGCATTCCCCCGCAAGGCCCTCCTGGATGTGTGCCAGGAGAATTTTTTCAAAGAGCTTACTCGGGATTGAGGTAAGACTAACTGGCCTGTAATTTCCCGGGTCCTCTTTTTTTCCCTTTTTGAAGATAGGGACCACATTGGCCCTCTTCCAGTCCTCCGGCACCTCGCCAGAGCACCACGAGTGCTCATAGAGCCGCGCCAGGGGTCCCGCAATGACCTCGGCCAGTTCCTGTAGAACCCTAGGGTGAAGATCATCCGGACCAGCGGACTTGAACACGTCCAGCCTCTCCAGAAGTACCCTAACTAACTCCTCACTAACCCCTGGCCCAGGCGTGTCTCTCCCGGGGCCCAAGGGGGGCCCAGCAGGGAGGTGGCTGAACTGGTCCCTACTTAGGAAGACAGAGGCAAAGAAATCGTTAAATATGTTAGCTTTGTCATCTGGCATGACGACTAAGTTGCCCATCGTGTCCTGCAGGGGCCCCACATTACCCGGGACCCTCTTTTTACCCCCTATGTATTTGAAGAAGGACTTCTTATTGTCCTTAATCCGGGAAGCTAGTCCTATCTCCATCTCTGCCTTGGCCTTCCTGACTGCCCCCCTACATCCTCGGGCGACTGTGTAGTGTACGCAGAGGTGACTGCACAATAAAAAAACCCTTAAAATGAAGTCTTATTCTTGTATATTGTTGGGGCTGGATATAGATTTGTGGGGGCTGTGGGTGTTTGTATGTGGGGTGTGGGAGGGTATGGGGGGAGGGTGGCTGGGGTTTGTGTATGGCAGTGTGAGGGAAGGTGTAAGTGTAGGTGCATGTGTATGGGGGCGTGTGCGTGTGGGACTCACCCTATGAACACACACAAACACTGCCCCTGTACCTACACACACACATTCACACACTCACACACGCACAATGCCTCTGTGCCTGCACACACACATACCCTGACCCTGTGCCTGCAGACGCTCACGTGCACACACACCCCTACCACCACAGTCCCATGCTCCGCGGTCTGAGGATGCAGCCGAGAGCCCCAGCCACGTGGTGCTGGAGAAGGGCAGGGGCAGGAAAGCAGGGAAGTGGCTGGGGGGTGGGCAGGGCTGGGCTCAGCTGCTCAAGCCTGCAAGCCTGCTGAGGGCTCTGTCTGGGTCCTACTGTCTCTGGTTCCAGCCAGCTTTAACAAATAAATATTAACTTACTAAATTTTTTAGGGGCTCCACAGGCTGGATAGAATTTTTTGCCCACCCCTGCCTTATCCCTTGCAGGAAGAGAGAGACTGTCCTTTTTTCTGGCTCCCAAATGCATCAATATATACGATTAACTTTAGCAGGTTTAAAAGAGATGCACCACATAAAAATTTCATAGACAGTACAATTCAAATGCTATTTTACCTAGCTACCTTCTTGTCTCTAAAGGCCCTTTTCCGCTGGGATTCAACTTATTCTAGGAACTCTAGTCCACTTAAAATATCTAGCTCCATTAGCTGGTAGGGATTCTCATGTTGTTTCAACTCCTCATACACCCGCTTTGCCCCATGCACCGACTTTTCTTACCAGATGCATTTTATTGTGGGTTTAGTGCTAAAAAGGAATTTGACAAGAATCGTCTTGACATTCATTTTACATAAAGGAAGTAAAGTGGTAAAATCATGCGGTAGATTTACAAAGCAAACCTGCCTCCAAATGTACTGAGAGGTCACTTCCACTACAGCCTAAAAATAAAGGTCTCAATCCCTTACTTAACCAGTATATATTTATTAACACCTATGCAAAGTGAGTGCATTTGAATGCTTTATCTTCAGGGGTTTAGTGTCAGATATTTAATGTGCAAATGTTTACTTGACAATACACGGCAATGCAGAAAGTCATCAACACCTTGGGCTTGATACTTCTGTCACCCTAATGGGTGACAGGTTCTTCAGCCATTTACTCCACTGACATTAGGGATCTGAATTCCCTCTATTATAAAAGTAGAAATCTAAGGTCCATTGGCTTTAGGTGAGTTTATCTAAATTTACTCCGGTAGAAGAGGAGAATAAGACCCAACAGTGTGAAACTGGTGTACACAAGCATTATTACTTGGGCCCTGATTCTGTGAGGGAGATGGAATCAGATAAAGATGAAGATCAGTACCTCACAGAATCAAGTACTGTGACACACCAGAGGTGTATGTGGCACAGGCTTGCCCTGGGGACAACTAGCAGCAGCACAAGGTGTCCCACTGTTAGTTGTCCCTGGGGAACCAAACATCCATAGTTACGTGGATGTGACCAGAAAGCCCACAGTGGGTCAGAATATTTTTTGACATGATAGATTCCTATTTGAAATGTCTGGGTTTGTCTTGTGAATTGCACATAGTTTTTTGTACAATCTGGTCGACAATCTCTGCTCTAGACTGTCTTTTCTTTTCTGCATTGTTATAGGGTTTATTCCTATTATAATTTAAGTGTCTGTAAGATATCACTAAAATACAAGTTTCACACATGATGACTGTGTGTACTTTAGTACTTTATTTAACAGAAGTAGGCTTTTGTGCATACTGAATAACCAAAATAGCAATTCATACGTTATTAAATGGACGTGCCTCATAAAAGGATAAAATGGTTTATCAACAATTGTGAGTTTACCAACACAGTACTAATAGATTTTTAATGTTGCATTTTATACAAGACGTATTTAATCGTATCAGTAGAAAATGACTTCAAATTCACTACCTTGTAGTCTGCTTTCACCCTCACTTTCTCTAAGTTATAATTTCTTAAATACTACACTACCCCTTTATAGTGACCTTTTAAAGTAAAACATCACGATGCATATTTCAATCAAACAAATATTTATTTGCTTTGTCATCTGACATGTCAGCTCTGCAATCTGACCTTTAATTGTACTACGAATATGATAGAAAATTTAAAAAGCATTTACATGTCTGAATCATTCACCATTCAGTACTTCTGAGATAATCAATAACAATCATGATAAATAGGAGATTTTTTTCAGCTAAAAGCTGAAGAAACTCAGTTACCAGAAATGCAGGAGGGTGGGGGATGGGGCAGAATTTGCATGCCAACGTTTATTGAAAACCTAGGAATTACATAGGTCCAAAGCCTGCCAGTCACTGAGAAGTTAATGGGAGTTTGGGGGTCTCAGCATTTCTCAGAATCAAGCCCTGTCATTGGTTCAAATATATGCCTGTGAAAACATAAAACCACTATACTATGTCAAGCGTGACTGAACAAAAATGTGCCAGTTATCTCTAGCTCTCCTTTTGCATCCTACCATTGTCAGGACTAGGAGAAAAGCCACAAATGAACCCATCGCACCCTTGCTATGCCATTCAGAGGTCTTAACCATGAAAATATATTTCTGAAAAAGAGATCATTGCTGTCATGATAATTTTCCCTGTCTGGGTAAGAACGACAACTATTAATTTATAAAGATTTGACCTGTATTAAATCCATGGAAAAGCTAGAGAAAGGTATTTCTAGTATTTCACTTCCTCAGCACTACTAACAACCTTTGATAATTATAGGAAAAGAGAATGCTATGGAAAAATTGTTTGGGAGAGTGTTTAAAGGTGATATATATTATAAAACAGTGTTTTGCAAAATATGAAATTTGTGATGCTCTCACAGAATTATCGTCCCACACAAATATATACACAATGCACAGAAATGTCTGACATGGTGTAAATTAAAGCATTGGCCATTCATTTCCAAATCCTCTGAGTCCTGGGTTGCTGTAGATGGTTGTCAATAGTAAAAAAAATTGCCTCCTTCAAATGCGCCTGGTGGACAGCAGCTTGATGATTGGCAGTACAAATAGAAGACAAACGAGAAAGCCTTCAATCTGCAGCTGATGCACAGGAAGAACATGGGGAGCGGAGTTTACAATAGAGAAAACATTACCAAGCTAATGGCACAGGCAATCATTTGACCACCATGCATCTCTGATAGCAGCAGGGCATCCATTTTCAGTTAAGTGTTAGAGTACCTTTTTGCTTTCTCTGACCACTGCAGGGGTAAAACAACCTAGTGCGTGAAACCCACTGACTGGTAATAAATTACTATATTGGATACTTTTTGTTTTCTTTCAGCAATGACTTTACTGCGTATTCCTGCTATCATTACCAATTAAAGTGGAGACCGCTTTAGCAAGCTGTATCTAACTCTATATCAGTCCCTGTGCTCCAATTGCTTTGGCAAGTATCACAGGGTCAAGAGGCTCCTTTGACCTTTATCAGCTAAGTCTCTCTGACCACTCACTATTTGAAGCAATCTCAGCTGAACAGATGGACACTTTTGCAGACTCTATAAAGCTTCGAATATAAAGATAAATGAAATTGTGTTTCAGGCTTCAAACTGGTTTATGAGCATAAAATATTGTTAGTGAGTTCAACCAAAATATCTGATTTCATAGTGTGCTTCCTGAACCTATACAATAACGTAACACCTCTTTATCTGCTAGTAAATGGCATTATTTTTTGCTATTTTAATAATATAACACAAATAATAATTTAAATAGTGAGCTATTGCAAAGTGACCGTAGAATTTTACAAGATCTGATTTAATTGGGTTAATCATACAGAAGAATAAAGAAAAATATATAACTTCAGCTTTACTCCATAACACTCACACTGTAGTAGATAATGTAGCTCATAGCACGTGGTCAAAGTGATCATTTAATGTAGAAAACTTCTCCATTAATGACACACAACAGGGCTGTTTAGAGAGAGTTTCTATCCTGATCTCTTAATTTCTGGATTTTTACAAATTAGTGAAAAGACCTTATACTTTAAAACACTGCATACTGCAGAAAGATTTAGCCATATTACCTTTAGTAGGAATCACATGCTAAATTCCTGTGCTTTGGGAAATAAGTGATTTGAAAAATCTGGAAAGAAATGCTATTCTTACACCGTAATCTTAATCACATCAGAGATACTGCTATATACTTACTTGTACTGGAAGTATTATTAGTACCATTTCAAAAACACTAAGCACTGAATATTGTAAGATTTACTTAAAACATTTGTAATACAACTCATATTATTGATACATATAACCCATAAAGATTAAATATAATCTATAAATAGTCAGGTATATGCAAGATCTTTAATAAAATGTACTAAACAAATACCAAACAAAATAGATGAACTTTTATGATATATAAATATTTTTCCTAATACTCCAGTAGATATATTCTACAGGATATGTTGTGAAAGTATATTTTCTAAATCTGGGTAGTAACAACTCATAACACAGACTGAACTGAAATAACCATGAGAAGAGGTTGTTCTGCAACCTTAGCAGTCAAGATGAAAATATCAATGATTCAGGACTAGAGACAGGTAGACAGATAAAGAAAAGTTTGCACTTTGGCCTACACTACTGGTTTTGGTCCTGCTGCATCAGAAACCATTTAGGTAGAAGGAGTAGGGGTGGGAATGCTCCTCACCAGAAGTATTTAATTTTCAAAGCAACTTTCCATGGACATCACACATGGAACTAGCTGGTCATTTTTTCCAGGTTTTCAGCTGAATAAATCAGCCAAGATATGCATGCTCCAACAGGACGGCTCACATGTTTCTGTCTTCCACCTTAACTCTATATCATTCAATAAATAAGATGCTAACAATTAATTTACAATTTGTGTCATCTGTCTTATTTTTATTATTAGTTGAAATGATATACCACATAGAATGCACACACAGCCCAATGATGCATTTGATCCAAAAGCAAGTAGTTACAGGGGTGGATCCAGGGGGACACAGTCTCACCCCACTTCAGCTCTGCTGCACATGTCTAATGAGGTATTTGAGTTCACCAGCTGATCAGCACAGCTCCTGCCAGAGTTTCCCATGCTCACTTAGCTAGCAGGACCTGCACTGACTGCCCAGTGAGTTCAAAGAGCTCACTGCCTGCAGAGCTTTGGCAGGACCCTTACTGGTGAGGCCATGAACCCACCCTCCCTTGCTCCTAGTTCTGTCCATGAGTAGTTATTATGGTAACAGCATACCTGGTAGCTTTTCAGGTGTACATTCTCTTTCATAAAGGAACCTTTGCAGAGAGAAAAGATGCAGTCTCCCACACTTTGGGCATGTTTACACCACAGATTCATTGCGCTGAGAAGTAGAATGCTCAGGTGTAATACGGTGTTTCCTATCTCCAGAACTGGAAGCACTGTAGTCATGTTTGTGCAATTCTTGTGAATAACAAGCAGTATTAATTATCAGAATGACAGTGCTGCTGCCTGTCACTATATTTGTAATATAGTCCTCCCAAAGACTAGAAACAATTTCAGCCTTTGTGCTTAGAGACTATAAGGACTACTTCCATCTACACTAACAGGGGAAATAGTTTCTCATAGGAACAGGCAGCATAAAGCTGTGGCAGTGATCAGCCTTCTTTGGAAATCCTACTGACATTTTGTCCATCTATAACCTACCTTCTGGAGCTTCAGCTAGGGTAGAATTGTCCCTACTGCCTTTCTACCATAAGCAACTGATCTCGCTTTCTTTTCTATATGAAAACATTGACAATGTCCTGTCTGGATTTTATTAGGGTTTTCTTTCTTCAGAGAGAATTTGCTACAATCATTTTGCCTGCTCAAATATTTAGCTTATTTTAAACATTGGGATGCACTTGTGAAAATTAAGAGCATAATCCTGGTTTCACTTACCATGCCCAAATGGTAAGTACCCAGTTGTGTGAATGCTGTTTGGGACACGGTCTGAGAGCACCCATGGCTATTGAGTATGTACAGCAGGCTGCATACTGCTGAAGGCTGAAAGCTGGGATAAAGGACTAAGGAAACAGTTATGGTCAGTGAGGGAATAACAGGTTGAGGAGGACATGAGATGCAGAATGATAAGTCTACTCGTTTGCTGGGGTGAATATTTCTTTTATTTGCACCCTGCAATCCTCTTTGTTTCTGAGTGTGTGGTCTTAAACTAGAATTCATTTTTAAATGGGTTGGATTCTGGTTTCTCTCTGTGATAAATGCAGTACATAAAATGTATCAAGTTAGACATATAAAGAGACTATATGAAACACACACAAAAAAAATCCTCCTTGGAGAAAAAGAGATTAAGGCAGGACATGAAGGCAGTTTCCAAATATTTGAAAGGCTGCCATAATGAAAAGGGAGAACTCCCTTGCTACAGAGGGCAAAACACAAAGCAACAGCTATAAGTTGCAGTAAAACAAATTTAGATTAGATCTAAGGAAAAACTTCCTTGCTGTTAGAAAAGCAAAGCTGCGGAATAGACTTTCCTTCACTGGAGGTGTTCAACAGGAGACTGGATAAACATTTGATATTGTAGGAATGGCATTCATACATTTATGCAGGGGTTGGACGACAGGATCCTTGACGTCTTTTCCAATCCCATGATTCCATGATTATCCTGACTTAATTATGAGGGTGCATAGATTGTCTCAGTTGGACCCTTCAACTGTGCAATATACTTCCTGCATTTTCTTTATTTTCCCTTGGTCTTGTTTTGAAGGGGATGGTTTTAGGAAAGCTTAATAGGGAGTTTATTGCTCTCAGGCACTCTGTTTGCATGTGTGCCTGGGACTGCAACATGTTGAGTTGGGTCCGAGCAGCCCTAGCTGGCAGAGGGTCCATGGAGTCAGACTGCCAGCCTAGGGCTGCTCTGACCCAGCCTGATGTGCTGCGGAGGGGCTGGCTGGCTGGGCCACAAGGGTGCTTCAGTATGGGGCTAGCTGACTGGCAGCCCCCACGTAGTAGCACCCTTGTACCCCAGCTAGCTCTGCCAGCGTCTACACATGTGTTATTGTGAAGTAAAACACTCCACTATAGGATAGAACTTGTGTTCACAAGTACTAACCCACAGAAGAGTTAAATAGTTTACTCTGTCCTAATAGCACTGCATGTATAGTTGCTGAGATGTTTATGTGGAGCTAATTAGGCAAAAGTAGTAAACGTCTCATGTAGATGTGCCCACTGATCTTAAATTGCTGTATTTGGGTAAGTCTGTAAGCAGCTAGAGAAGAGAGTATCCTTTAAAAATGCTGGCAAAAACTAATTTAATTTAACACACCCCATTCCCATAAGAAGCTTCACAATTTCTCAAGAAGGTATGTTATCTTATGGAGTCTTATGAAACTTGCTTCCTCTATCTTTCTCCCTTTTCTTATCAGAAGTCCTATGCCTGGCAGTTTCCATTACCTGTATAGTTTAGAAGGCTGCAGATACACTGTGCTAGACACAACCCTGAATGATCTAAATCAGGGGTGGGGAAAATGTGGCTTGGGGGCCACATCTGGCCCACTAGGGGCCCCTATCTAACCCATGGGGCCCCTAAAAAAATTTAGAAAGGTAATATTTACCTGACCCTGGCTGCCTGTCAAGGATGACAGGAGCCAGGGGCACTAGGACCCAGGGGAAGCCAGCAGTAGGACCAAGCAGCCACAGCAGCACGGCCTGCCTGGCCCCACCACCCTCCCTCCTTCCAGCCCCCAACCAGAAGCCTCTGCCTAGTAGAGGCTTCTGGCCCGGGACTTTGGGGCTGTTCCTGCCTCCCTCTGCCAGAGAGGTAAATTCAGATGTGGGGGGAGAAGGGAGGCATGGGATGACTGTGGGTGATTGCCCCAGTCCTCGGGTCCATGCTGGGCCAGGTCCTGCTGAGTCCTGTGGTCACAGCCATGCAACTGGGATCCATGTGGTGCCAGAGTGCTGCTACAGTGGCAGACGGGAAAGCTGGACAAGCGGCAGCAGGCAGGGGGCAAGTGGGACCAAGTGGGTGTGTGGGAGCCCCAGGGACAGGGCCGGTGAGGGCCTAGGGTGGGGCAGCAAGAGAACAGGGTGCGGACTGTCAGGGGCTCTGTGGAGCCAGGCTGGGCTGTGCCAGCAGTGAAAGGGGGGAGCCAGCCCCACTCCAAAGTTCCTGCTGGCCTTGGTCCCACACACCTGCTGCCCCGCTCTGGGCCCTGCCAGTGCTAGCTCTGGGACACCAGCACAGGCCCTGTGTTCCTGCCCAGCTGTCACTGTGCTCCCTTGCACTTGTTTACTTCCACTCACCCCACACCTGTAGTTGGCATTTCCCCACTTTCCTGCCTGCTGCCACCTGCCTACCAGCCACTCCTGCACCACATAGTTCCCGGCTGTATCGCTGAACCGTGGGAGCCCAGGTCCCCTGCCAGTACCCCAGGGCAGAAGCAGGAGGGGGGAGCGTGTGTGCATGCACATGTCTGTGCAATGAGGGAGGGAAGGGGAGAGACAGAGAGAGAAATGGGGGAGGGACAGAGAGTGTGTGTGTGTGTTTGTGAAGTGAGGAAGGGAGCAACAGTGTATGTGTGCATGCACATGTGCAATGAGGGAGGGAGAGAATGTGTGTGTGAGTGGGTCAGTGGGTGGGTGTTCATAGGGCAAGTCCCATCCACACCCCCTCACACATTCCAGCCACCCTCCCTTCCATACACAGTCTCCCCACAAAGCCCATACCCACCCACACCCCCCATCCCTATACTTATCCAGCCCCCCACAACTCCCCCACAACCCATATATCACAGTCCCTCACAAACCTTTATCCCCCATGCTCCCTTCCCCTCCCCCACAATATACAAGAGTAAGACTTCATTTTAAGCTATTGTACAATCACCTCTATATACATTACACAAACACATGCAAATCAGGACAAAATATTTTTTGAAATCTCATTAATGAACATTCTAGATGTTTGATTTTTAGAATATAATTTTGTATTTTTCTGGTCCAGAGATGGGAAAATCCCTTGCTGAAAGGGCAAGGGACATCTCTTACTTCCAGGGACAAGGGGAGGGACTTCTGTTGGCAAAGGTTGGGGTTAGGTGGCAGGACTTCCGGTCACAAGATGGTTACCATGTGTGGGGCACTTGTCAAGGGTGCCCATGCAGCCCTTAACAGCTTGCCAAAATTCAGTAAGTATCCCTCCAAGTGAAATAATTGCCCGCCCCGATCTAAATCTTTAATGGCAGCTCAGCAATCATATTAAGAAGCTTCATTTGACACCAGCTCATTTTTTTTTTAATAATTTTTTTTTTATTGAAAAGATATATCATTCTACACAAAGACCTTCTCTTGCTCACAAAAAGTAGAGGAAGTAAGGGATGTGACACCCAGAGAAGTGGGGGGTGGTGGGGAAAGGTAGAAGACAAGGTAGCTCATTCAGCCTAAAAACAAATGTCAAATTTCTCCAGGGACAAAGCCTTTTATTCCGGGACCCCTCAGATATATAAGCTCATTGTTCCACTTCAACTAGGTAGGCAACTGTAGATCCTCTGGATCATGTTGTACATGAAAGAGGTATAGTCAGGTGCCTGATGAATCTACTTGTACCATCACACAAAGACCTTTGATGCATATGCCTAGCCAGGAGTATGGAGGAATGGAGGCTGCCCAAGACATACCGTCCCCGCCCCACCACCCTTTGGACCACTGATATAGAATCAAAAGGCTAGACTGAGTCCCAGACATGCAATGCCTTGACAGTTACAGCTTCTGCCAGAGAACAACAGATAATAACTGCAACTGACTGCCTAATGCCTCAGCAAGGGTGCGTTTCTGTCAGGGTGATATCCCTTAGCTTTTCTCCAACCAAGGAGTACCCACAAGGCAGTAGAGGCTAGGGTTTTGAGGCACCCTATACTTGCCTTACTCTAGAGGTTGCAACATTGTGGTATTTTATAGGAAATACCCTGCCATGCATAGCCCCACCACGCTGCCACCAGGCCCTCCAGTTGGATGCAGTTTACAGTCATACCCAGAACCTCCCACTTCAAGTACCTGTGAAGTATCTGAAAGAATACTTTTCCCCAGGATAACTGAGTCTAATTGGAGTTAATCTGCATTCAATTGGTAAAAGACTATTCTTCCCCTCCTTCCTCTGCCCCCTTATCCCTGTTCCCCTGCACATGTGCCTATTTGGATGCAAGTCAACGCGCATGGGTAATCAGACCTAGGATAAACCGGATTTTTTTTTTTACCCTCAGATACTAAGGGTTTCAATGTCCTAATCTCCTAAGACAGGTGCTCAACCCTTGGCCCACAGAGCTGTGCCATTTAGCCCATGAGGCTCCCCATGGGTCTCAAAATTTGGTTTGCAGAGGAGTGGTGGCAATGTTAATTACTGCCAAATTTCCAGACCTGTGGAGAGCTCCATGGGCTGGATAACATGGCTCTGTGCTTATTTACACCAGCATGGCAAATACAGACAGATTCAGGTATGTGGGGCCAGGCCAATGTGTGACTAGATCAGGGCATGCAGGGCTTGGCTGATGTGTGCCCTGCACACTGGCCCCATACCCCTAATCCAGCCCATGGGGCTAAAATATTGAATACTGCTGTCTTAAGGTATTTCCTTCATCATACCCTGCAGACTCTACCTTTAAATTAATCATCATGCCTTCTAACTAATTTCCCATGAAGAAAGAAATGGGGGCCGATGCTTACTTCATTGATGTCTGGGACTTCTCTCCAGTAAAAATCACCTCATGTTGCTATACACCCCAAACACACATTAACAAAAAGCACTTATTCCCCCAAACTTGCAGGATTGTTCATTGGAGCCATGTTGGTCTAAGGATATAGGCAAGCAATGTTCTTTGGTTAGATGCAGTATCTTTTATTAGACCAACTAAATAGTTGGAAAAACGTTTTTTGCAAGCTTTCAGGCACAAACATCCTTCGTCTGGCATAGGAAGACTCTGCTGGTGTTACGTGTTTTCCAAGGTAGAAAAGAAAATAATTTACAATATGCAGGTCTGTGAAAATGTACGTAAGTGGAAGTTTGGAAGACAATGGGTAGAGATGGGGGTTGGGAGCAAGGAAGGGAAATGTGTGAAGAAATGCAAGTGGTCAGCTGGAGGCAGGTTACCTGGGGTATCAAATGTCAGGCAGGTTGTGATGTGTCATAAATCCAATGTCTGTAAGTCAATGATTTTTTGTATCTAGTAGATTTATGAAGTGAAGTTTGTAGGCTCGTCTATGAAAGATGTTTTGTAAATTCCCTTTGAGGATTAGAACTGAGAGACTGGAGAGGGAGTGCCTCTCTTGTGAGAAGTTTGCACCCACAAGTAATTGGATATTTTTGTCTTTGATGGATTTTCAGTGTGTGTTCATTCTGTCATAACTAATAGTGCGTGTTTCGTGGAGATTTTCTTTTTGTACTGCAGCAATTGTTCACATGGTATCCAGGTAGCTCTTTCAAAAATGTCTCTCTCTGGAGGAGTGTCCTTGTTGGGTGAAAGCCCTTTTGAGATTCGTGAGGTGATGATCATGGGCATTCTTCTCAGGGTAAATTCAATTGTATCAGATAGCTTGGCTATAAATTACAACTTTTTTGGTGTGTTTAGGGTGATTGCTGGTTTTGTGTAGATATGTATGCTGATCTGTGGGTTTCTTGCATTTTTGTGGTTTGTATTTTACTATTCTGGATATTGATCATGGTGTCTAAAAAGGAAATGCTGGTGCTGGAGTATTCAAGACAGTCTGATGGAGGGATGATAATTGTTAAATTAGTGATGGAAATCAATCAGAGAACTGCAGGTTTTCAGTCAAAATGATGAAGATGTCATCTATATATCTTAGGTATAGCATGCTGTAGCAGGACACTAAGGCATGCCTGCTTTTTAAGGCTAAAGAAGCTTGACCAGGGAGCTTTGCAGACCAAACAGAGCTCCCCAGCTGCAGGTTGCTGGGGTAACAGCCTAAGGGAGTAACTGGCTACACCTGCTGTCATCACCTGACTGGCAGGAGGCAGGGTTCTGGGATATATAAGTCCAGGCTGCAGCTAGCAGACACACACTCTCTCCCTAGCAACTGATGGGGAAGGAGCTCCTGTCTGCTGAAGCTACTTGAGACCTAGTGATGCCTGCCTATTTCTCCTTGCTACTGCCTGCTCTGCTATCTAGGTGGTACTTGCCTACACAGAGTAACCCGGGTACCTAGATAGGGGCATGTTACTATGAGTGGAAGTTTGTTCCCTTAAAGGGAGAAAAACAAAAAACAAAAAAAAAAAACCCCCACACTCAGGTAGGCTCTGGAGTGGTGAGAGATGCGCGGGTGAAGCCTGCTGCGCCCCCACTCCCCCGAAGCCCCCCAGACACCCCGCAGCTGGAGTACTGCATCCAGTTTTGGGCTCCACAATTCAAAAAGGATGTGGAGAAGCTTGAGAGAGTCCAGAGGAGAGCCATGCGCGTGATCAGAGGTCAGGAAAACAGATCTTACGATGACAGGCTGAGAGCCATGGGACTCTTTAGACTGGAAAAGTGCAGGCTCAGGGGTGATCTGATGGCCACCTACAAGTTTATCAGGGGTGACCACCAAGATCTGGGGGAACATCTGTTCACCAGAGTGCCCCATGGGATGACGAGGTCGAACGGTCACAAACTCCTGCAGGACCGTTTCAGGCTGGACATAAGGAAGAATTTCTTTACTGTCTGAGCCCCCAAAGTCTGGAACAGTCTGCCAGTGGAGGTGGTTCAAGCACCTACACTGAACACCTTCAAGAGTAAATTGGATGCTTATCTTGCTGGGATCCTATGACCCCAGCTGACTTCCTGCCCTTTGGGCAGGGGGCTGGACTCGATGATCTCCCGAGGTCCCTTCCAGCCCTAATGTCTATGAAATCTATGAAAGGGGCACAACACGGTTGTTATTGTTGGTATTTAAGTTTATAGCCTAGGGGCTTGTGTCTGTGTTCATGTTTAACCAAGAGGATTGGAATGAGGCTAGAAGGAGAGGTTTGGAGGCTTCATTAGTGCCTAGAGAGAGAGGGTATATGATTTTACAGAGCCCAGTGTCAGGCACAGCGACCTGAGCACCAGAGGGGTGCAGTGAGCCCAGAGCACCAGGAGGGCACAGCCAGAAGGGCCTAGTGAGCCCATAGCACCAGAGGGGCACAGGTACAGGGTCAGGGCGAGCCCATAGCTCCACAGAGGTGGAGCTAGGGGGGCACAGCACCCCCAATGCCAGAGGGGCACAGCTAAGGGGGTGCAGAATCAGGTGCCTGGGAGAGAGGCACAGAGCCAGACATCTGAGAGAAGGACACAGAAAGCCAGTCACTAGAGAACTTGATGACTGCGTGTTGCAGGGAGACAGAAGCCAGAGGACACAATGCCAGGCGCATATAGAGTTGAGAATGGTAGTAACACCTGTGTGGCATGGGACTCATGTAGAGAAGGCCAGAGTGTGTATGCACTGCCTGGTCTAGCTGGGTGCACAAAGGGCAGCCTCCTGCCTAATGAACAACTTAATTATTTACTAACAAGGTGTGGCAGGAAAGATAGGTGGACTGCCTAAAACAGGTGGGTAGGCTGCTGCAGAGGTCCACTTCAAGGCAGCCCCCTGTTACACATGGGTTTGATGGTGCAGTTCTTGAGAAATTCTTCCAGGTGGGCCATAAAAAGGCTGGCATATTATGGGGCCATTTTTGTGCCCATGGTCTGGAGGAAATGCTGGTTGTTGAAACTGAAGTTGCTGTGTGTGAAGATGAAGTGTAAGTTCAGTAATATCTTGAGGTTTGTACTCGGAGTTGTAATCTTACTCTTGTAGATGCGAGTCATGCTTGGATGCCATCTTAGTGTGGGATGTTGGTATACAAGCTGGTGACATTCTCCTAGCCAGCATGAATGTCACTAGCTTGTATTCCAACATCCCACACCAGGATGGCATCCAAGCTTACCTTGCATATAGCCTGCCACACTCCATTAGTTATGGCATATACCCTCCTCTGGAACCTATACAGAATATCCTCAAGCAAGTGCAACCCATACTAGAAGAAGACCCAATTCTTAAAGAGATCTTCCCAGAACTACCCATCCTAGCCTTCAAACAAGCACCAAAACTTGCTAACCTCATCACCAGAAGCCAATTTCTTATGACCCAAACCACACCAATAGCCTGCTAACACAACTCCATCACTCCCACAATAACTACACCCCACAACAGAACCATCAACATTTCTCAATCTTGTATTGCACTTATTGAGGTGCAGCTGTATCTCATCCAATGTACAAAAAGCCCTGATAGAAAATATGTAGGAGAAACCAAACAAGAACTGTGTATCAGAATGAATGCACACCAAACATATCCAACTCCATATGGGAACACACTTCTCACAAGACAATCGCTTATTCTCCAATCCTTCAGTTTTAATCCTCAAAGGGAATTTACAAAACACCTTTAGTAGATGAGCCTACAGACTTCACTTCATAAATATACTGGATACAAAAAATCATGGACTTACTATAGATAGTGGATTTATGACATTACAAACTGCCTGACATTTAAGACCCTAGGTAACCTGTCTCCAGCTGGCCACTTGAATTCCTTCACAGATTTCCCTTCCTTCTCCTCCCCCTCCATCTACCCATTGTCTTCCATACTTCCACTCATTTGCATTTTTACATATCTGCATGTTGTAAATTATCTTCTTTTCTACCTTGGAGATATTATAACACCAGCAGAGTCTCCCAATGCCTGACGAAGTGTGTTTGTGCCCAAAAGCTTGCAAAAAACTTTTTTCCAACTATTTAGCTAGCCTAATACAGGATATCACATCTACCCAAATAATCTTACCTGCCTTATTCTCCCAAACTTGTCTACTAGCATGTAGGGGGGGAAATACCCCTTACAGGTGTTTCATCTATTCTATGAATAGTAACAACTTTTAAAGAAAAAGGTTATCACATTTTCTATGTGTTTCATTCTAACACTTTTCCCTAGATTCAGTAAGAGTAGGATTTCTTCCCCCACCCCCAAATTACAACAGGTGCTATTAAAAATTCAAGTTTTCATAATGCCAGATTCCTGCATTAAAGGCAGAGTGTGCTTCTATTATAAATAAAGTTACAGATTTCCAAATTTCACCAAGAAGGCAAACATAACATTTTGGGCACAGACAAAAGTGTAACTCCCCATTGTAACTGAGAATGATTTGCAAGAAGTGTTCTAAGTTAGAACAACCCCCCCGACCAAACAGAAGTTCACTGCTGGTTCCGGGGGGAGGGGAATGTAACTCTTGGCTGCCTATCTGAAGCCAGTTTCCCCTAGCATTGGCCCCTCCTGCCAGTCAGCTGGCACTGTTTTCAAAATGAGAAGAGAGGGGGAAGGGAGGAGAGCAAGCTTTTTCTAAGGTTCCCTAGCCAACACTGGAGGGTGGAGTGGGTGACTCGGAGACTCCCCACCTCAAGGGGGCTCCAATACACTCATCTCACCCTCCAGTGGGGCTAAAAATACCCCGGACAAACTCCTTCTGTTCCTTTTCCCCACTCCTGTTCTAACAACATTGAAAGACTGGGTGATACTGCAGCAGAAGTTAGAGATGAAAAGAAAGGCAAAGAAAAAAGCATACTGGCGGTGGAAGCAGGGGGCAGGGACAAAGGAGTACACCTCCCTGACCCGAGCTTGTAGGGATTTGGTGAGGAAGGCTAAAGCAGCACTGGAGCTTAGATTAGCTTCTGGGATTAAGGATAACAAAAAGTCCTTTTTCAAGTATATAGGTAGCAGGAAGAAGTCTCAGGGTAACATTGGACCCCTACGAGGCAGGGCAGGGCAGGGCAGTTGGTGACAGACGCACGAGAGAAGGCAGAACTCTTCAACAAGTTCTTTGCCTCCATGTTCCTGTCTGCTGACAATTGGGTGCTCTTGGGTGATAGTGTAGAGAGGCCCAGGAATAATGCGAGTCCCTCAACTGTTAGTTCAGACCTAGTTAAGGACTACCTGGAGGGCTTAGATGTGTCCAAGTCAGCGGGCCTGGATGACCTTCATCCACGGGTGCTGAGGGAATTGGCTGGTGTCATTGCAGAGCCATTAGCACGGCTGTTTGAGGATTCCTGGTGCTCAGGCCAAGTCCCTGAGGACTGGAAAAGGGCCAATGTGGTCCCTATTTTCAAGAAGGGAAGGAAGGAAGAGCCTGGCAACTACAGGCCAGTCAGCCTCACTTCTATCCTGGGGAAGGTCTTTGAAAAAATTATCAAAGGCCACATTTGTGAGAGCCCTGCAGGGGAAGTGATGTTGAGGGGTAACCAACACGAGTTTGTGCCAGGCTGATCCTGCCTGACTAACCTGGTCTCTTTCTATGACCAGGTAACAAAGAGCTTAGATGGGAAGGAGGAAGTCGATGTCAACTTCTTGGACTTCCAGAAGGCCCTCAACACAGTGTCCCACCCAATTCTGATGGGCAACCTGAGGGACTGCACCATTGATGAATGCATGGTTACATGGGTGGCAAACTGGCTCCAGGGGCGAACCCAGACGGTAGTGGTGGACGGGTCCATGTCAACCTGGGAGGATGTAGGCAGCGAAGTCCCCCAGGGCTCGGTCCTTGGGCCGGTGCTGTTCAACATCTTCATTAGCAACTTGGATGAGGGTGTGGAGAGCACCCTGTTCAAGTTCGCTGATGACACCAAGCTGTGGAGTAAAGTGAATACACCAGCAGGCAGGGACCACATCCAGGCAGACCTGGATAGGTTAGAGAAGTGGGTGGATCTGAACAGGATGCAGTTCAACAAGGACAAGTGCAGGGTGCTGCACCTGGGGAGAGGGAACCAGCATGATGGTTATAGGTTAGGGGCTGACCCTTTCAGCAGCACAGAGGCAGAGAGGGATCTTGGAGTCAGGATTGACTCCAGGATGACTATGAGTCACCAATGCCATCAAGCAATAGGCAGAGCCAACCGCACCCTGTCCTGCATCAACAGGGGCATCACTAACAGGTCCAGAGAGGTCTTGCTCCCCCTCTATGCGGTGCTGGTCAGGCCGCAGCTGGAGTACTGTGTCCAGTTCTGGACACCGCACTTCAAGAAGGACGTGGAGAACCTGGAGAGGGTCCAGAGGAGGGCCACTCATATGGTTGAGGGCCTCCGTGGCCAGCCTTATGAGGAGAGGCTGAGGGACCTGAATCTCTTCAGTCTCCGCAAGAGGAGACTGAGGGGGGGGATCTTGTGGCTGCCTACAACTTGATCGGGGCCACCAGCAGGGACTCGGGGAAAGTCTGTTCACCAGGGCCCCCCTTGGAGTCACTGGGAACAATGGCCGCAAGCTGAAGGAGGATAGGTTTAGGTTAGATATTAGGAAGAACTACTTCACGGTAAGGGTGGCCAGAGCCTGGAATAGGCTTCCCAGAGAGGTGGTGCTCTCGCCTTCCCTGGAGATCTTCAAGAGGAGACTTGATAGGCACCTGGCTGGGGTCTTATGACCCCTGCCACCCCCAGTGCTCCTTCCTGCCCATGGCAGGGGGTCGGATTAGATGATCTGTCTAGGTCCCTTCCAACTCATTGATTCTATGATGTTATGCTTTGAAATTTTTTCATATGACCCCTCATGCAATGAAGGTTTAGATTTTCACCCAATGGACATTTTTAAAGTGGTCTGCAGCCATGCACTTGGATTTGGTCACAGCTATAGACTGCTTTTTGTGGCCAAATCACATGCAAATTGTTACTTCTTTCTGCACCCTTTTTAAAGGAAACTTCCTGTACTTACAAATTAAACACATTTCCTTGTGATAATGATTACCTTGCAAATATTATTATGGCTGTCATTTACAAAACTTGGGTAAAACCTCGTATCTAGGTTCTAGTGCTGTAAAAACTTACACAACTACTTAATCTTATGACTCGACACAATGTTTTTACACTGATTCAATTCACTGTCACCTTGTGCCTAAGCACTATAATAGCACTTGCTGAAGCAACTACCCTGGGGGTAAATACAGACATTCAAAAACCCAAGACAGAATTGATCCAATTTATACAGGTTTCTCTAAGCTGCATAGGTTGGGCTGGGATCCCAAAGAACATATGTTTTCTCTTTGTTTTTTTTTTGAAGGGGACAGGCAGATGCCTGCACTGGCTGAGTCCAGAAATGTGGGGGGGGCACTCCTGCATGCCTCACAATGTGCCGGATATTACGAAGGGCAGCCAAGCACAGCCAAGCAGGAACCATCCCTGATTGGCTGGCAGCACACCCTCCCAATCCCTGTTGTCAGCCACAAGGAGTGGGGAGCCAGCACAGAATCTCTCCCCTGGCCCACTCCCCCCACCAGCAGCCAGCTGCCAGCAGTGGGGTGGGGGGAGGATGAAGGGAAAGCGGAGTCCGTCACCAGATCCAGCCCTTTCAAATCCAGCCAACATAGGTGGGGGGGCATGGCAGGGACTTTGTTCCCCACACCCCATATCCAACTGTCTGCCAGCTGCAGCCAGGAGTCATGACTGGGAGCCACATGCCTGTCCACTGCTCTGGAAACTAGGAATGGGTGAGAAGGGGGGGAGCAGTCACATCAGAATGTTAATGGTGTACAAGGCTGGGTGGGCTCACAGGGTGCCTATACATGTGCAGGAAGGCTGCTTAGATGCGCTGTAATTACATCATGTCTGCTGGAGCGTGGTAATTACCACGCTCCAGCAGACTCCAGCTTTGTGTGTATCAGCATCCCCACGCTTAAAAATGGTGGCGGGGACACTTTAACTAAGGCTCGTTCAATGAACTTTAGTTATAGCATCTCTGTTGCCATCTTTCAGGGCGGGGACGCTGATACATGTAATGCTCTGGGAGCTTTAGAGTGGCCCTAGGAGGCACTCTAATTAAAGCACCCCGGTCCCCCCCCACCCCCGGACATTTATATAAATGTCCACAGGTGTTCTGCGGTGAAATCTTGGTTGCACTGAAATCAAAAGAGCATTGCTAAAGGTATGATTCATGGCTGAGGCACTAGTGGTAAGCAATCTTAGTAGTAAATGGAAGCCATACCCATGTTAAAAGTATTGTTTAGGACACTGGAAAAAATTTTGAACTAATCACTTCATAGTCATACTGTTATTCCAGATAGCTATCCTAGACACACCATTTTATCTGTTCCAAATGGAGAATTAATGAGAATCAACCTCCTTCTGCTTATCTGGCTTATACTGTGGCTTCTTTTACTTCCTTCATACTTGCTTCTGGGCCCTCTCCATTTTCTTTACACCTATCCAACACTAGTTGCAATGTTTCAGATGAGACTAACCAGTATCATTCTATTCAATGCAATTAGTTTCTGTCTTGTGTGCAATTCTTTGTTAATGAAGCCCTGCATTATTTGTCTTTTTGCTGCATTTTGTTGGAAAGCTTTTGACCCCACAGAAGATAACAGGTTTAAAGTATTTGCTTCCCATCACATTGTTAGAAACAAAGAGTACATGCAGGGTTTAATGTTAGGGATGAGGGAATAGGCAGTCTGGTCTAATGGCAAGGAAAAGCAGGACCTGGGGCTGGGTCAAGGAGTAGGCAGCCATGCACTAGGGGTGTGCAAAGCTTCAGCTAGTGATTTGATTCAGAGGAGATTCGGTCCAATTCAGTGGCTGACTCCCCAAATCTGAATTGAATCAGGGGAACAATTAAAAGGTCCAAATCAATTCCAAAGATTTGGAGAGCTTTGAAAAGATTCGGAGAGCATTGATGATTCGGACAGTCTCTGGTGGCTGCAGCAGGGAGCTGCAGCCAGACTTCAAGCTGGTAAGCAGGTGAGTGGGGGAGGGGGGGCTGGGAGAGGGAGCCATTAGGAGACCCCTACCAGCCCCCAGCCCCTGCCTACTCCCCCAGCCCCCTGTGACTGCCCCACCTGCCCCAGGTCCAAGACCTTTAAAGAAAAGCACCAGTGCTCACCGCGTGCTGCCGGGCAGGGAATAACCCCTGCCATGGCTCCACTACCCCACACTGCATGAGGGGCTCTGCACAAGCCCCACAATCCCCCCACTTCCCCAGTCCCACCCCCGGCTGCCCCGCTTGCTGTAGCTCCAGCCCTTTAAGAAAAAAAAAATAATAATGAAGAAAAGCCCCGGGACTCACTGGCTCCTGCAGCAGCCTTGGCACTTTGGTGGGCTCATGCAGAGCCCCTCATGCAGCATGGGACAGTGGGGAGGGCAGAAGGGATCGCCCCCCGGTGGCAGGAGCAGTGAGACCAGAGGTTTTTTCTGGGGTTTTTTTCTTAAAGGGCTGGAGCTGGGGCGGGTGGGACAACCATGAAGGGAGGCAGGAGGAGTGGGGGGGTTGGGTGGCTTGTGAAGAGCACCCCCATGAAGCAGCAGGGGCAGTGCAGGGCAGCAGGGATCACCCCCCCACCCAGCAGCACCCAGTGAGTTGGGGCTTTTTTTTCCCAAGTCCCAGGAGCTGGGGTGGGCGGGGCAGCCATTGCTGGGCTGGGGGGGGTGGGCCTGGCTGATTTGGCGATTCAACAGCAGCTGAAACTCTGAATGAGATTCAGCCAAATTGATTCAGTATGGTGATGCGAATCACTGAATTGAATCACTGTCCCCCAAATCAGCTGAATCCAAATCTGAAGCAAATACTAGCTGCTTCTCACAGGCCGACCAAAGCCAAAGTGAGATACAGAAACAGAGTCCACAATATAATCCAGGGTCAGGATCCAGTGGGCAATCCACAGGCTGAAGTCCAAAACAGAGCCAAACCAGGGCCATGAGCCAGAAAAACAGAACCACTGGGAAATCCAAAACTGAAGTTCAGAAATAAGCTGAAAAACGGAGTTAGGAACCAGAAGTGTTGCCACAGCAGAACTGTTGACTGGCTTACACACCACGGGCTCCAGGTGGTGCTAAATTAGTAGGCAGTGCTCCCTGCAAGGTGCTTGCTGCTCCTAAACTGGAGTGAAGTTCATTAGCTGGGGCTTGCTGCAGATGTGGCTGCCTGCAGCAAGATGTGGCCTACCTGCTCAGAGCACCTGACAGTAATGGCTCCAGGCTGGTATGCCTGAACAACAGAGATCTTGGTTCTCCCCAATAAAAGAAATTGCAAATTCTCTGATAAACCCCCCAAAATCCATGATTAAAATTAATGGCCCCCCGCAACCCCCTAACACACCTGTGAAGCCCTGCTTGTGCTCCTCACTCCCCCCACAACAGCCTCCTAGCCCCACACACACAGATAGACATGCAGGCACAGGTGCAGACATGCCAGCACGTAAGTGTGTGAGGGGAAGGGGAGTGTGCCTCTGTGCCTGCTCCCAGGAGTAGGGCCGGGGGGAGGCGAGGGCAGTGGTGCCCCTCTGCATGCTGCATACGTGCCACCTGACTGGAGGAAAGGGGAAGTTTCGCATCTAGCAGCCACCACCACCGCATGCTGCTGTTTTTGTGCTGTTTCCCTGCAGAGCTGCATGTATAACCGACCATGGCAAAGCAGTGTGGGGCACAGCAGTGGCGGCAGCGTGAGGCAATGGTGGTCACCATGTGTGAACCCCTCCTCCATGCTGTCTGGCCAGGCAGCGTGTGTGTGGCCCACTGAGAGGCACTGCTGCCCTTGTCCCCGCAGCCCTGCTTTGGGAGTGGGCACAGAGACACACTTCCCTTCTCTCCTCCCTCATTTTTGATCTGGCTCAGCCCCCAGCCAGCTTCCCCCCTAGCCCTGCCCTGCAACCCCCAATCCCCTTAGGCTCCAGGAACAAACAATGAGCCTACTCCAAGCTTGGGATGAGTGAGAGCCTCAGGCCCCACCCTTCCCCCTGTCCCTCCCCCTCTGGACAGGGTTGGGGGTTTCTCTGCCAGTTTTGCAATTAGCTTTTGCAAGCTAGAACTCTGTCCACCTGCACAGTTCTCCGCAAAACCAGGAAATCCATGGGTTTCGCTGCTAAAAGGTAAAACTATTTTTTCTCTGATAAAAATGGGGAATCTGTGTTTTTCTCTGTTTTTCCATGGGAAACGGAAAACCCAGATTGCTGATAGTTAAATTCCTTGTACTTAATATTTAACATGCTATTTATATTTCCTAGTATACCTTATCTTCATTACTGATATCATAGCTCTAGAATATAATATCTGCAGCTTGTGCACAGTACATAGAGGTGAGTGACTCAGTAAAAATAAATGCTTCCTGGATTTCCAACCAATCACCTTAAACTTCACTTACGAAGAAATGACAGGAATGAGATGAAATGTCTCTCGTGTGTGCCTTGATGCATCAACTGGACAAACTCATGCCATAGTGATCTATCCAGGAGCAAACAATCTGATGAACCAGAACACTGTTAGTTTGATTGGGAAGCAAAGCAGTATTAGACAGACAAACACTAAGGCATTTATGTGGATAATTCTAAACTAGTGACAGATGCTGCCAAGGTGGGTTTAGAAGGAGGATGAGAGTATGGGACCAATTTATAATTATTAGAAAAAGGATTCATAGGAATGAAAATAAAGTTCACTTTCATTCGGCTGGCTCCTGAGCCCCAGTGAGATAATGTATGATGTTCTGGACCAAGGGTGGCCAGCGAGGCCATTCTATCCAGCCCATGGGGTCCCTAAAAAATTTAGAAAATATTTATCTGCTCCTGGCTGTCTGTCAAAGATGACTGGAGACAGGGACAGTAGGACCCAGGGGGAACTGTCAGCAAGATGCAGCAGCCCAACCTTACCCCACACCCAGCCATTTCCCTGCTTTCCTGCCCCTTCAATGCTCAAGCACCATGTGGCTTCCGTCTGCATTGCCAGACCCTGGGAGCACGGGGCCCACACCAGTATGTGTGTGTGTGCAGGGAGGGAGTGTGTGTGTGTGTGTCTGTGTGCATGCTTTTATAAGGAGGGAATGTGTGCGTGTCTGCGTGCATGTGTAGGGAGGGATTGTGTGTATGTGTGTGTAGGGAGGGACAGTGTGTGCGTGTGTGTGTTCATACGGTGAGTCCCACATGCACCCACACCCCCTCACACTGCCATACACACAGACCCCCACACCCACACCCCCTCACATACCCCAGTCACACTTCCACACACATCCCCCACAACCCCATACCCACCCACACTCCATATATCCACATCCCCCACATGATCCCTCACTCTCCACCCACACCCCCACACCTATCCACTCCCACAGACACTCACACCCACCCCCACACACCCATATACACCCCACAAACCTATACCCACCCACCCAGAATATACAAGAGTAAGATTTCATTTTAAGCTATTGTAAAATCAGTTCTGTGTACACTACACAAACATGTGTAAACCATGTAAACCAGGACAAAAATAATTTTTGAAATCAAATTAATAATGTTGTAGATGTTCAATTTTTAGAATATAATTTGGTATTTTTCTGGTTCTGAGATGGCAAAGCCCCTTCCTGAAAGGAGTACTTCTGGGGGGGCAAGGAGAGGGACTTCTGGTGGCAAAGGTCAGTGGTTAGGGGGGAGCACTTTCAGGGGGCAGGGCACCTGTCAGGGGGCAGAGCTACCCATGTGGTCCTCCACCCAAAATAATTGCCTGCCCTTGTTCTGGACTGTTCCAAGTTCACATTTCACAGACTGGATTAAGACTTTAAGGGCTTAGTCTCGGATGTGCTGCTTACATGAGGAATACAAAATCAGATATTCAGTGTTTGGATTAATGCATGGCTCTTCCCTCAAAAATGACTGAAAATGGCATTCTAGTGTTCCTTACTTTGGTCTCACTAACTGCTGTATCAATTAATCCAGTCTTTAAGTAATCTTTTTTCTCCAAATGCCATCTTTAAAACACTTCCTAGGCTCTGAGAGACAAACTGAGTCCTTCTAATTTCATTCATTATCAGTAGCAGAGGTTTTACAGGACAAACTGTTTGCAGATATATCTGTGTAACCCAATACCTTGAAATTATACTTTCACTGACATCTCTGTAACCTTGCTGAAGACTAATGGAGATGCACAGGTGTCAATTAAGGCATACTTTGAGGATAAGGTGGCTACTCAGGTATAACTAGGAGGTTAATTTGGGAAATATTTTGAAAAAGCACCAAGTTTGACTGTCAAAAAACAAGGTGCAGGCCCAGCAGTTTGAACAGACATCTGTAGAGACAATACAATGTTACTTTTGTTTGCTCACTTTTTAAGGCATTCTAGTTTGGATATGCAGACCTGTTCAGACCTAGTTTTGTTTTCCAGTCAGGGTTAGAGCTTTAGCTAAGTAGTTTAACAAAGGCACCTGGTAGTAAGTGAATAGTTCTTACTAGAGTAACTGTGAGCATACGGATGAAGAGGTCTGAACTGGTTTTCAGGGGAAACCTGAAAACCAAGACTTAAAAGCTGACCACTTCATGTAATTATTATCTACAAAAGCTGAAATAATTTGTTTTTAAGTACGTAAAACGTCTCAAGAATATCTCAAATATCTTAATCTATATGTATGTTTTACTTGGCTAAGTTCCCCTCTGCAGGGGAACACAGAACCAGAAAGATATTTTGAAGGGAAGGAACCCAGCATTTTCATAGCTTTAATTTCTCCTAGGGTTACAATACGTCTGGGTTTTCCTGGATACGTCCTCTTTTTTTACCCACTGTCCACGTGTCCACGCACGTTTTTAAAACATGAGCAAATGTCGGGGTTTTGCTTTGCCTTCACTTTTCCTGGGCACAAACAGTTTGGAGGCTTTGGGATGGGACAGCAGGTAAAGCGACTGGCTGCTGGAGGTCACGTGTTCTGCGTGTGGGCCCCAGCATGCGTGCGTGCGTGCGTGTGTGTGTGTGTGTGTACACGTCAGTGTGTGTGGTAGCTGCATGGGCAGCAGAGCTGGGGGACAGGAAGCTGTAGGTTGGGAGTGAGGGGCACCAACAGGGCTAGGAGGCCAGGGGGTTATGGGTCAGGAATGAGGGGTACCGGCAGCGTTGAGGGGACATGGGCGTAGGAGGGGCAGAGGCAGGGCACAGGCATATCACTGTCCCCCCAATCCCCTTCCCCTCTTCCTCTGTCCTGCCAGCTCCCCCACACTGGCTCCCTGCTCCCTCCCCTCTCCTCCTGCTGGCTCCCTGCCCCTTCCTTCTCCCTCCCCCCCGCCTGCCCCCTACCTCCTTCCACCCCACAGGTGTCCTCTTTTTTGACCCAGGAAATATGGTAACCCTATTTCTACTACTCAGTGAAATGATGGCCTAAAAACTGCCATATACTCTGGCAGTCAGTGATAAGAGACTGTGAGAAAACTGTACTCTGAACATTGAAATATAAAGTTCACAAGAAAAAGAGGGGCAGAGATCATCTCAGGTAGGACATCAGGTATAAGCAGGGAGCCTGCAAGGAATTGGAAAAGGGAGTGACCAGCAAAGAAAGAATAAGATAGTATAGGGAGAAAGCAAGGATTGCCAAAAGTTAATGCGAGTTTGGCTTTCCAAAGGAAATTAAAACAAATATCAAAATACCTGCTAGCTCAGTACAAAAGAACAAAATAAAAAATGGGGCTGCTATTCAATGAGGCTAGGGTAGAGAGTAAAAAGAATCTAAGTGCTACCCCAAAACAGATTCAATGCTTTGCCTCAGTTTCCACTACCAGTGCTGTAGAGTAGGGGTTGCCAACCTATGGTGTTCATCAATTGGAAACAACAGAAAAGGAGAAGACCCCAATGACTTAAAAAAGCACAGGATGCTTATAAGGCACCTGTATGATGTTGCTATGAAAAAGTTTTAAAGTATTTCCAGTAGAGCAGTATAACAACATTATACAAGACGCATGGACAATGTCATCTGGACTACTGAGTACAATTCCAATCTTACATTCAAAGCTTACAAAGCTGCAACAGGTGTTGAAGGCCTGAGTTCAATCAGGAGACTGGAGAGCCTTATGGATGGATGTAAAAAAGCTTGACTTGTTTTAGCAAAATGAAGGCTGAGGTAGACATAATACCTCTGTATATATACTTGGGGTGATAAACACTTCAGTGACAGAAGAGCTATTTAAGCTATAGAATAATGTTGGCACCAAGAACAAATGGGTTTAAATTGGCCATGAGTAAATTTAGCCTGGAAATTAGAGGAACATTTCTGATTATCAGAGCAGTGAGGTACTTCAGTAGCAGGGATAAAAGATTTACTAGTTTTAAGATGAACCTGCTTGGTTTATAAATAGGATAACATGACATAATTCCTATGATATCTGTATTTTAGTTTCAAGACTGCTTAATTAGAGGTTTGTCCTTATAACAAATATTGAAGACAGCTCCTGTTGGCAACTAAAAGCATCCCCACACAGTATGTACAACAGAAGAATAAAACTACTTTGAGTGCAATGACATTGCAAGAACTATTTTTCAGTCTAAACTATCCCAGAGAAAGTATGCAAATGATACTATTAAAATAAACAAAATAAGAATGCCACTGCCACTCTCCCCTATCATATTTCAGTATCACTCTAAATGTTTGCACACAAAAAACACAGAAGGAATTGTTAGCATTTTAAATAACTATTTTAATAAAAAATATATTAGAGAAATACTGCAGGAACATATAAAGGCAGTCTAACTTGTCCCATTTAATATGGAGTCTTATTCTCAAGTGTCTTGAATCTTGTGTTGTTGTTTATATCAGTATGGTTAAAAATGCTATCAGATCACAATAGTAGCACTCACTTTGTACCAGTGAAATCAGTGGCAAATGTATTGAAGTCAATGGAGAATCAAGCCTTTTATCTGTTCCCTGATTAAGAAAGGTGCTGAACAGCTGTAATTTCCAAAGCTGATAAGAGGTACAGTGATCAACACTTCTCAGGATCTGGCCATTAAAAGCATTAATGAATTTAAATATTCTTTAGGAAGCTGTTTCATTGTAATTATTTTATCGAGTCAGTCTCTTAATTACATGCTTAGTCATTACTTTAACTGAAAATAAAGCTTATGCTGAAATATTTTATATTTCTGAATCACAGGTTGTATTATTTACACATTTGGGTCTGTTTCTCATTTTCCTGTTACATTTATTAGCACATTAGTTTCATAGGGAATTCCAGTAAAATGTATAAGTGTAGTGGCAATACCATTGCAAAATGGCCCTGCTACTTCTCTTAATTGATCGGGTGACCTTCCCACCTCCAAGAGGAAAGATTTTACTGACTTGTCTCCCAGATGTTAACTATCTCTTCTTTATAAATGCTTAAGATTTGAAACTCCTGTCATTCTCTAAATACCATAGAAAGGAATTTTAAAAAAGAGTTCCTAGCTAATCCAAAAGGTTTTTTTATCATCTGTGTTTCCCACCTTTTGGAGACATTGTTAAGTATGTACTGTATTAATGGAAAATAGTAGTTTATCTAGGCATTGTCAGTTAGTTTTTAACAAGAAATGATATTTCTAAGGTTCCACTTGAGAATTTTTTTATGACATGACTTTCATCCTCTACTATAACAAAATAAACATCTAATGTTTCTTCTGCATTCTGTACCTGTATTATTTAATTTAGTCTTTTGACAGAGTGACTTAATGCAGATGGTAATAATTTTGTTGCTATAATTATACCTTAATTCCACACACAGTGTGTGGAATGTGTGACCCTTTCATGCTTTCAGCAACTATAAAAAAAATGCAAACTTTGGCTCCCCTAGTGAAAATATGACTCCAATGCAGGAGATTTCTAGCTACTGACATACAATACATGGAGATTTCTAGCTACAGACATACAATACATAATGCTGTATTTTCAAGCATAAAATATGCTTTTTAATAAAGAAACGAATTAAATATTTGTTTAGGAACAACCAATATTAAGTAATTCAATTTAAAGTATTTTAAAAATCCTTCACAAAAGACTCAGTATTAGACACTTAAAAACTAGTTGAGATTGTTACAATAGTCTGGACCCCGAATGAACTCTTACAGTAGCATGTCATACAACATTACCAAAAGACACTTCAGTGTTTTCAGGGGACACTAATTACTATATATTAAACATTACATATCTCAGTGTTCAAAGACCCAAATTTTTCTGCAAAAATATTGCTATGTGAAATCTGTAAACGAATAAATACACTCTAAATTTGAACATACATATTTACGTGCGTTTTTCTTTGTACCTCTGGCTTGCTAATATACATCTAGAAAGCACCATTTATTTTTAACTTAAAATGAACCGGTTCACCCCCTCACTGTAATTGAATGGACCAATGATTTTGATAAGACCAGAGACCAATTTGTTTCAGCTCATTTTCATTCCAAAATCTGCAAGTTAACTACCTTTTGTTCACCATACTGGCTATGAGAAGTTGTAATCACAACTCTTAATGACAGAGAAGATTACTGCATTGCAAAAAAACCCCAGTAAGCAGCTACATTATTGAACCTAAAATACAGAACTGCAGCTCAGTTGCTAACAGTAACGGTTTCTGAAACATGAAGAGAAAACTCTTAGAAACTCAAGATTGTTATATGAAACCATGAAATCTTTATATGAACATATTAAGCATTTTTAAATCCATTCCTATTTTTTAGCTTCAGAATGTCACACATTTCAAATAAGTATGACACAAAAGCTAAATCAAAAGCACAATAAATAAGGAGGTCCTGTGTGTTGAGTCTATTGTAATTAAGACCAGAGATTCAATACCTATTGCTACCAGCCAGGTATCATAGCAACCTTGTGTCACTGAATACTGCTGGAAAACTGTTCGGCACCAGCAAGACTTTGCTTTAGGAAAATCTGCAGTGGCACTACGGATTGTCAACATCTGTGGGTGTTGCTATGGGCAGTATAACAAAGAAATCTATATATAAAATAGGTACAATAGGGGAACTGACAGGAAGAATATAGAATGTAAAATAGAAAATTCAAGTAGGTATGAATGAAGGATCATTTTGTCACAAATATAACTTCTGCATCACCATTCTAACACTCATCTATATGCACCAAGTTATACTATATTAAAACATCAATTAAATGCATACCAAACACTACACTACCGCTTACTAAAACTGCACTTCTACCATTTATCATCAGTTTTAACATGAAGGTAAAAACTAAGGCATTTTAAAAATAATATTTAAACTTCCACGTATAGATGCTAGATAGTCATGTATAAATGTGAAGAAAAGAAAAAAGCAGGTTACTATGAACAAGAACCCAATATTGATTTTTCTGCGGTGCAGTAAAGCATCTCCATTCTATTTGGCTGCTGTCAAAGCCACTCTTTAACAGCTGGAGTCAAATTGCACTATTTACAGCAAGAGCCCTTGTCAAGTGGACCATAAGTATTCTAACAATACACTATTCAAATGGCACTTTGCCACACAAATTGCTGACTTGATGAATACCCTATGTCAATGACTAAGGCCAATATAAAAGTTTCATTTTTATGAGAGGTTTTACATTCACACATTAAGTAAAGCTTTCTTTGAAGAACTATTAAGCTATATATTTCAGGCCTTTTGACGTTGAAAATAATTAAAATCTGTTTAAATACATCAAGGGAATTTGACAACATTAATATGGATCTTGTGTTAACTACATTTGTCATACCCTTCTGTTATTGGTACTCCCACTGGCACGTGCAGTACAATAAAAGAATTAAAATGGCCAAAGCACCATGAAATCAAAGCATTCATCTTTTGTATCTCCGATTTACATGACGACAAATGTTTTGAAAGAAGAACCTTTGATGTTGTTTCCTCCCTTCTTCCTTCAGGTTTTTTTATTGTAAAAATAGTATTATAATATAATAAACTATAGTATTTAAAATAAAAAAAATCTGTGATGAATTCCTTATGCCATGTTTGAATGAATAGTTTGGGTGTATAAAATTGGGACTATTTAAAATAATAAAATGAACAGGTTTGGATTGCTGGTTTTCGCTTTTTCCGATTCAACGTTCCCATCTCCTGAAACTGAGAGCTTCTCAAATATTTTATTCTAAAAGGTGACAGTAAAATGTGTAAGACACATATTGGCAGACAAAAATGAAAACAGAGTACTTCTAATTCACTATTTACCAGTAGAAAGGGATGTGTTATTAAAATCAGTCATAGCCATTAGGTTGTTTTTAGACAATTTGTCAAACGAGCAATTTAACAATGATTGCATTCACGCTTGCTAACATTCTACTTCTATTTGGTATTTGGAGATTTTCATATTAAACTTAGATCTGAGGTCAGTTGTCAGAGAGAAATGTGGAAGGAAAACACTAGATCCACTGAAGTAAGTGGCAAAGCTCCCATTGATCAGTTTTTCATCAATAAAGCTTATTTTATGTTGCAATCTAAGAGTATTTCAAAACATTTTTAAATAAAATTACCTTACAGAATCATCATGGTGCTTTTCCCAACAAAAGCAAAGAATAACATTTAAAAATCTGAATTGAAAAAGGAAAAATGTATTAATGATTACCTTATAGATAAATGGCTAGGTCATCCCCTCCTCTACTATAACCTAAAAGAGGGAGCTCTCATAAGAAAGCATCCTCATAAAGACCTCACAAATTTCCCTAGGGCTCAGCAGTCTGCCTCACCACAGAGAATGATAATAGACCTGCTCCATTTCTATTAGATTTCAGGGGATCCACAAAGTTAGGGACACAACAAGAGGTCCTGTTCCTATTCACTCTATCTGACCTCCTGGATTTGCACTATCAGAAGATCTCCTTGGTCATTTCTGCTGCCCTAGATATAACTATACGATGTCCAGAACTATACAGGTTTCCAGCCTCTCCAATGCCAGATCTATTGAACATCCTCTGGAGGGTTTGGAGAAAGAATGGAAAAATGGTCTGTTTGTGCTGAAGGAATGATTTTCATGGGTAACAGATCCCCTTTATGTGCAAATCTCAGTGGATATGTACAAACAAGGTATCAGTTAATGTACCTCAGTACATTTGGTGAACACAATACAAATAGAATCACAAAAAGAAAGAAAAAATATTTTGGCAGCCTTGGACAAGACACAGAAACTGCTCCCTCCCCACCCCAATAATTTCCTTTTCAATAACATCTTTACATTGGTACAACAGAAGAAATTATTGACCATCAGAAATTAAGTGCAATAAATGGAACAATTTATTACAAAAACTGAAATACTCAGAAAAAAGTTTGATTATAAAACATATTACATCAGCACTGTTTTATTTCCACTCCACCAGCAATGAATAATAAAGTTACTGAATTATACTTGCAGCCATGCATAATTGACTAGTTAAAATTCTCATTTTATAATCAAATAAAAATCACTTCCCCTTTTCTTATGTCAGTTTTTCCTTTGATCACTTAGTTAAATTCACAGTTTTAAAGATAAAAAGTGTTAGGAATGTTATGTTTCTCTCTCAAGTTTCCTTTTCTCCGTCCCTCTCCCCCCTCCCATTTTTCTTATTTAAAGGTGCAAAAAGAAAACTCTTTTTGATAATTTAATAGTGTGATCAGATTCTGTGTCAACAGCCTACAAGTGCACCATCTGCCCTGCAAGATGCTCAGCAGGATTATGGTCTAATAAGACTTTTCAGCAAATGGCACCAAAAGGAACTTCAGACATTAGACTGAGGTCAGTCAAAGGCTAAAGATAAATACGATGAGTTTGCCAGGCAGCAGCTTAAACTCAAATGCATACTTAAATGTATAGGTATATTAAATAAAAGGTTTAGAAAAAAACAGAAGAATAGGACCTTGGATCTTCTTGTCATTTCCCAGACAAAATTCCCCAATTCTGGACAAAACAGTTTTTCAGACATTAGAATAAATAAAGCCAGGGTGTTCAGCATAAGTACAGAAAACATTCTGCTGTCTTTGTTTCCCAATATTATGGGCTCCTTATTTTATCCACTGCTGAACAACATATTTTTGCTCTATGTTTACAGGTGAGGAATTAATGTTATGACTTTCTCTTGTTAAAAATGCCCAAAGCCCAATTAAACATGAAAAAACAGAGGCCTTCTATTTAGACATGTGACTGTCAAAAATGCCACGAATGCACGTTCATTGTAATGAGTAAACTCTTGTGTTTGAAAGAGATATGTGTGGTCATCTAAAAAATTTAATATATCCATTATCTGTAGTTTGTATATAACTGGAATTAAATGTATAAATAGTTAATAAATGTATACAGAGGTGTAAACAGGTATAAATAAGGCACAAACTAGTAGGTATGTTACATGCTGAACTTTCAACCTTAACTCTGTATTTGCTGATGTCTGACTCCTTTCTCAAACTTAATGGTACATTAATACTCACTTAAGTATGGAGTTCCTTTTTCTTAAGAAAACCCTTGGTCTTTTCCTGCAGCTGGAACTATATGGTTTCAAAGCTTCTGTGAAAATCTATCCAATAAAAGCCACAATTCTGTCCGACTTAAAATCTTCCTTCTATTTATTTGTGAGTCAATAACTTAATAGCCCAGACCCTCTTTTTATATGAATAATGGCTTACAATTGGTTATACTGGTGCAAATGAAAAAAATGGTCCCACGCCCTCCTGTGCAGGAAAGAAGGCTCTGGCTAGAAACATCAGGGCTCCTAGCAAATTCCTCTCTATTGGGTTTCTATGAGTGACATCCAGGAGTAATGTATCACACCTCAGAGCTCTGCAAGTTCGGACAATTCCCATATTCCCATTAGCACAATCTGAAGGAAACACCACAAATTTATAATCTTTTAAATTTCTAGGGACTTACCATGGAGTAGGTTCTCAAAGGATGATCAGCATACAATCTGAACAACTATATATTTCTCCTAAATAATATCTTGCTTATTCATTCTTACCTTATCTGAAGACTTCTCTGCATGAGGAAGATTGCATGACAGTGCACCAAGCTTATAAGAGCTAGAAGATTTGTACGCAGCATTTTTATGCCTTTGTGAGTCTTGAGATACTGGAAGTATAGAGTCCATCACTAAACAGTGTGAATCTTCAAAGGAAGTAAGAATTGCTTTTGCCATTTCACCTGTTTCATGCCGTTCTAGAGTACCTAGGAAATAGAATGCAAGAGTCTACAGGAAATCTTATATGAAACAACATTACTTTAAAAAAATGTTTATCATCTTACAAGTAGATATGTTTGTAGTAGTTATTATAATCTACACTAGAAATATACACTCTCTATAGGGTTATTTAAGCAATAGATCCTATACAGCATTTTAGTATATTAATACAATATAGGTATTTTTTCTACATAAATTTTAAAAAAAATCTGTGCGTTAATTTCTCAGGTACAGAATGTATAAAGCTTACAAGTTTTCATAGTGTTGAAGTGTTATTGATGGTCCAGGAAATATGATAAGGGAAATAATTTTTGATAGTAGCAGTTTTTATTTACATACGGAAATTTACACAAGCTTTTGTTCTATCTGGTACTTAAGCAGACACAACAGTGCTAACTAAGCACTGTTTTTTTCCAAGAGACCTGAGGAAAAGTACTGTGATATCCAAAAACTGCATGGCTATCCCAGCCATGAAGTTGGTCCAATAACAAATATCACTCACAAACATTTTTTTTCCTAGAACTTACAATATGTTGTACAATATATGAAAATACTCTAATGTACCATGTGCTACATAAAACTGGAAAGAAAAAATGTTACTTGCCTTAACTATGTTCAAACTATTTCATTCTTCTATTAATTTTACTGTGACATCACTGATGTGTTATTCTTTAAAAACAAAATGTATATACAGTATATACATTATGTATGTTGTAATCAATAAACATTTATGGAATATTTTAGTGCTGTCCTCTAGTGTTCCAGATTACAAATCACAAAAGAAGCTACAAAATTGTACTCATTTTCCGGACTCCCAAATAACATCTTTTCTCTATATGAATGTTTTCATCACAATTAAACATATAAATGATATCATAGTCAGGATTAACAGAAATTTAAAAAACCCCAAGGCTTCTATACTATTATCTGCATGGCTTTGAGGTATCTGGCTACCTGCCTGGCATGTTTTATCTGGAAGCAAAGACCACTGATTGCTACTTCCCTCATCTGGTATGTTTTGTCTTTTTCTTTTCGTTTACTTTTACTGTTTTTCCTCCATCTCATTTT
The DNA here is from genome assembly GCF_052110815.1 of Crocodylus siamensis. Classification (NCBI taxonomy): domain Eukaryota; kingdom Metazoa; phylum Chordata; order Crocodylia; family Crocodylidae; genus Crocodylus; species Crocodylus siamensis. The sequence goes on from NC_143409.1 coordinate 24,093,795, forward strand.
CTCATGTTGCTTCTCAGTTTAGCTCTCTTTAACTCTCATGACTAGAGCACTATCCAAGAAAAACCGGAAGTGTATCAATTGTTGATAACCACTTGCTTCTTAATTATGTCCTAAACATCAGGGACGAAGGACATATATATGCATTTTAAAAGTACTAACTACTTAACGTGAATTGTTTTTTGTTTCCAGGTCTGAATTTCTTGTACATTGCAGTGATACCTGAATTTTCCCACCAGAAAGGAAAAAAAAAGTTTGTAACATTGAAGTCCTACCAGTAACAGCTGCTAAAAAATATTGAACAGGGATTGAGGGATCTCATAAGGTGGTCTTCTGTTAAACTTTCATTTAATCTGAAACTCATTCCTCCCCTTTCACCAAGCATAATATTCTCCTCTGTTTCTCAGCCTGAAAGCATGCAGGACTAGGATTAAAGAAACCCAAGATTCAGGCAACCTATGAACACACTGAAGCTAAACTTTAAAACATGAAGTTTCAAACTGAACAAAAAATTGGAAATTGAGACCAAGCGGAACAACACACAGTAAGTAATCTTCCTACATAGTTATAGTCTAAGTAAATGGACAGTTAGTCGTAGAATTTTTCTAATCTTCACCTACCCTTGTGATGTCAGTCAATATTAAAGAGAACTGAAGGGCATCCGGACAGAAGCTTGAGAGGTATGTAACTGTCACAGAGTCAGAAGGAAAAAATGACAAAATCAAATAATATATTTTCTGGAATACTGTGGGGAAGGACTCCCTGGCTGTTTATAACGTATTTGCCTTTGAACAACGCCCAAATATAAAGTTATGTGTAATAAGATCCACATAAAGAGTACCACATGAAAGTATGAAGAGTACCACATGCCAAAAAAAAGTGAGACCCTTGAAAGACGGATTTTTTTTTTTTTATGTGCAAACAAATAACAGAACAAAGTATAGATCAGTATAGATGTTGACAGATGTTCAGGGCCCAACTAACTCATGATGCTTTACATAAAGCATTATCAGTTAGAGTGCCCCCTCGACCCAACAGACATTTGCCTGTTAGGTTGGTGGAGGGTGGGAAAAAAATAAAGCAAAATCAAGCCTGCCTCAATCAGCCCTCCTGGCCAGAAAGGGATGGAGGGAGCACTGGTCAGGACTACCTGTCTTCCCCAGCCCTGCCCTGCCTCCACTTCCCAGATCCAGGACTGTCAGCAGGGAGGGAGTGAAGAGAACAGCAGCAGCTATTGGGCCCAGAGTGCAGAACTGAATGCACCAAATGGAGCCATCCATGCAGTAGGCATGAAAGAATGTGGTCAGAAAAGGCCATCTCACAGGATGGAATTTTCTACTAGTAAGAATCCACCTTACCAGGTAGAATTTCCTATTAGCATGGAGAATGCTGAGAGAGAGCGCAAACAAGCAGATGTGTAGCAAGTGTGGGAGACAATATGACCCCAAATCCACTGCATTTGGAAAGTTCTGTTTTAACTGTAACAAGAGGAACACAAAAACCTCAAGTACATACAAGTAAGAACATACCAGAAGAATTTTCTAGCAATATAATAAAATCAAGCAAAATCAATGAGAGGGATTGGGTTTTCTCAGTGATAGCACAACAAAGCACCATGACCAAAAGTGCAAGTTGGCCGGATCCCAGTACACAGACTCAAGTCCATTAAGTCATATATCTTGACTTCAAAAAAGCTTTTGATCTGGTATCCCATGATCACCACTTGGCCAAACTGCCCAATTGTGGCCTTGGCTCCACCACGATCCGCTGGCTAGGAAACGGGCTCTGTGGTCGGACCCAGGGGGTTGTAATTGATGGCAGTCACTCATCGTGGTGCCCTGTGACCGGTGGGGTCCCTCAAGGCTCTGTCCTGGGACCCATACTGTTCAACATCTTCATTAATGATGTGGACATTGGAGTCAGGAGTGGACTGGCCAAGTTTGCCGATGACACCAAACTTTGGGGCAAAGCATCCACGCCAAAAGACAGGCGAGTGATCCAGGCTGACCTGCATAAGCTCAGCAAATGGGCAGACGAGAACCTGATGGTGTTTAACACCGAAAAATGCAAGGTTCTCCACCTTGGGAGGAAAAACCTGCAGCATCCTTATAGGCTCGGCAGTGCTACATTGGATAGCATTACAGAAGAAAGAGACTTGGGGGTCATCATTGACCACAAGATGAACATGAGCCTTCAATGCGATGCTGCAGCTAGTAAAGCAACCAAAACGCTGGCTTGCATCCATAGATGCTTCTCGAGGAAATCCCGGGACGTCATTCTCCCCTTGTACTCCGCCTTGGTGAGGCCACAGCTGGAGTACTGCATCCAGTTTTGGGCTCCACAATTCAAAAAGGATGTGGAGAACCTTGAGAGAGTCCAGAGGAGAGCCACGCGCATGATCAGAGGTCAGGAAAACAGATCTTACGATGACAGGCTGAGAGCCATGGGACTCTTTAGCCTGGAAAAGCGTAGGCTCACGGGGGATCTGATGGCCACCTATAAGTTTATCAAGGGTGACCACCAGGATCTGGGGGAACGTTTGTTCACCAGAGCGCCCCAAGGGATGACAAGGTCGAACAGTCACAAACTCCTGCAAGACTGTTTCAGGCTGGACATAAGGAAGAATTTCTTTACTGTCCGAGCCCCCAAGGTCTGGAACAGTCTGCCAGCGGAGGTGGTTCGAGCACCTACACTGAACACCTTCAAGAGTAAATTGGATGCTTATCTTGCTGGGATCCTATGACCCCAGCTGACTTCCTGCCCTTTGGGCGGGGGGCTGGACTCGATGATCTCCTGAGGTCCCTTCCAGCCCTAATGTCTATGAAATCTATGAAATGTCTATGAAATGAAAAGACTTGGAGGAAGGCTTCCTACCAAAAACAAATTGGAACTGGGTCTAATACTTCACTGGTCCAGGAGGAAAGTAAAAACTATTCAAAGACTTGTTAAAAGCACTGAAGAAAAGGGGGAATAGGAAAGCGAGTGGTAAAGACTCACTTCAGAGTGATGTGCTAGTAACCTCTCTTCCGTAAATGTGCATTAATGGATTTAGGATTAATTGATTTTTGCTGTTATTGCTAACAGGGAAAGTGTTGTGATAAATTTTATAATTTAGAGACACTCCCTAATTTAGAAAAGTTGGTAATTAGGAATGGTCCCTCAGATAGGTAATAGCTGTTAAAGAGGGACAAGGGGTGTGCAGAGGTTGCCTAAAGCTCTGTAATTATAGCTTGTTGTTTAGTTCTTTTCATCCGTTGTGTGCCTGTATTACTGAACCCAATGATCACTACAGAGGATACTAGGTTTAAGTCAGGGGTGTTAAACATATGATCTGCGGGCCAGATAAAGAATCATTTCATCTGGCCTACTGGTAGTCTGATGAACTACTAGAAGTTGCGGGGCATGGCCTCCCACAGAACTTGGGGTCCCTTCATCTTGATGAACATAGCCATCAGCCACAACGCCCCTACTCTGCACTGCTGCCTGAATGCAGTCCACCACCACTGCATGCCTCCAGACCTGTGCTGTTGCCTGGACGCAGCCTGCACCACCAAACTCATCCTGCTCTGCCCTGCAGCCCAGCCAAAGCCCCGTGTTGCTGCATGCTCCTGGTCCCATGCCACAACCAACCCCTGGTTCCACCTGCTGTCCACACAGAGCGTAGTATTGCAGTAACTATAATTGCTTTGATTGCTTATTATTTTTCTTTTTATATAATGAAATACTTAACCATTAAGATAAAGTTAATTTTGATATGATTTACTTTTTATAATATTTTACTTAGTCATTATTAGTGTTCTGGAATTAACCTATTTTAAATTTCCTATTGCTTTAGTATAAATACATTTGACCTATTGGTCTCATGATTTTAGAATGTAAATTTAGTATAGGAAAAATACTTATGCAAGGTTTGTGGTATGTCTGGTGTATGTGGAAAGAGGTAACAAAAGAGTGAATGATGTATGTATGTGACAATGTAAAGGAAGACAGTCCTCTTGCAGCAGGTGAAAATAGTCTTGACGGTTAAAGGCTGCAGCGATGTCGAGTCAGCAGTTAAGGATTACCAAATACTAGATCATGCTTCACCTTGATGGCTAAAGACTGCAAGCAACAACCCCCCTGAAGGTTGCAGACCACAAAGCCAGAAGATCATGTCCTACCAATCCCAGCCTGCCAACAGGACAAGGAGAATGACCTTTGCGTCTGACTCAGTGGAATCCATAGTCTTGTATGAACAGCTATCACTATAAAGAATGAACACAAAGACAAAGCTTTGGGTCTTTTCCACATGCAAGGAGTTTTGGGCACGTCCAACAAGACTCGACTCCATCTCTCGTGGTCAGGCTGGCCGGCCACCAGACTGACCTGAGCAACTTTAGAACTTGGTAACACCTTAACGTTTGTAGGACTATCTAACTACCTGTGTGTGTGCTTGTTTCTTTTGTATGAATGAATGAATGACCTATATGAATCAAAGAATGAATGAAAATACATATGTATATTAATAAGTGAAGCAGACAACCTTACTGTTCTTTATTCTTTTCATGTTGCATGTTTTATGTCCCACTATATGCAGCATTGTGCTGTATCCCCGATAAGATTCCTGCTCGTTTTTAATTCACACTTTACACCCTGGGTGTACAACAAGAGTTCCACACTGCTACACTCCCAACTCCACAAAGATACCTGGTCAGAGCACCACACTTCTGCCATCTGGTCCCAGACCCACAATGCTGCCCAAGCATGACCCCACTGCAGTTGCTGCTAGTTTTATTTATTTTTTTAAATGATGATTTTTAATAGCAAGTATAGCTTTTGCTGACTTTTTGATACACATACACAGAACTGAGGGATAAAGAAGATCAGAGGATATACGAAAGCATTGGTAGTGAGCAGGAGAAGACAGGGTATAAAAGGTGAAAAACAGCTGGTATGTCTACATGAGATGTTTACTGCAGAGTAAATTAATTAGCTCCACAGTAAACATTGCTCATCTACACATGCACTCCTATTAGGCTGGCATAAACTAATTAACTCCAATACAAGTGAATAGAAGTACTATTACCCAGCGATTTCGAGTCAGCAGTTAAGGATTACCAAATACTAGATCATGCTTCGACTGCTGACTCGAATAGGGGCACATGTGTAGATACTGCCCCAGCTGGTTGGGGCATGAAAGTGCTTCAGTCAGGGGGCTACCCGCAAGCTAGCCCTACACTGGAGCACCTTCATGCCTCAGCCAGCCCCTTGAAACACGCTGAGCCCAGGAAGAGCGGCCCCAGACTGACAGGTTGACTCCCAGAGCTCCCTGCCAGCCCGGGCAGCTCCAACCCAATTCAACATGCTGCAGACCCAGGCACACGTACAAAGGGTGTGCCCAGGAGCAATAAGCTCTGAAGTTATTGCTTTACATTAATTGCATGTGTAGCCATGCCCAGAATCTCTTATTCAAGGATAATAGTGTATTTTGCAAAGGTTGATGATTTTATCCCTATTTTATAAGTGAAGAAATCAAAACATGTAAAAGTTACATGACTTGCCTCCAGTAACAAAGCAGGCCAGTGGCAGAGAAAGGAAGAAAGACAAACATCGTAACTGTTCTACTGTCCATTAAGTCAAACATACAGCCTGTACAGAGCTCCATAATCTGGCCCAGGTGCTGTCCTGTTGGCCGACATGCTACGCCAGCTAACTTCATACCCCATGCCGGGTCCCAGCATACACTTCTCATGGCATGCACTGTGGGGCTGGATGTCAGGCTATGCTGCTCACAGTGCTGGCTCAGGCCAGCATCCCAGACTGGCCTAGATATGTGCCATATGCACTGGATCAGGCATGTAGGTGATGGTGGGGGAGGGGCTAATTTGGCCCATGGACATGGGCAACTGGTGCCTCCTGAGTCAAGGGGGGGCACTTCCCCCGCCAGTGGACAGTCAATGACTGGTGTGGGTGTCTCCCCATAGCCAATCCTGTTGAGCCACAACTGGCAGTAGCATGCCGTTGGCACTTTCAGGTCACTGGGGTCGGTCACGGGGGGGGGGGGCACTTCTCCTGGTGCACTCCCTGGCTGGCACTCTCAAGGGGGCACCAGCACTCTTTCCTACCCCCCCTGCCTGGGAATGCTGCTTTCAGGTGGGCACCAGTGTTCTCAGGGCATGCACATGCACCCCCATGCACCCCCTACATGTCACCACTGCCCATGGATGAGCCCCGCAGCACCCATCTGGTCTATAGGGCCAGATGAATCATAGAATCATAGAATCAATGAGTTGGAAGGGACGTAGACAGACCATCTAGTCCGACCCCCTGCCATGGGCAGGAAGGAGCACTGGGGGTGGCAGGGGTCATAAGACCCCAGCCAGGTGCCTGTCCAGTCTCCTCTTGAAGATTTCCAGGGAAGGTGAGAGCACCACCTCTCTGGGAAGCCTATTCCAGACTCTGGCCACCCTTACAGTGAAGTAGTTCTTACTAATATCTAACCTAAACCTATCCTCCTTCAGCTTGTGACCATTGTTCCCAGTGACTCCAAGGGGGGCCCTGGTGAACAGACTTTCCCCGAGTCCCTGCTGCTGGCCCCTGATAAGGTTGTAGACAGCCACAAGATCCCCCCTCAGTCTCCTCTTGCGGAGTTCGACACCCCTGCACTGAATTAACACATTAAAAATAAAATAAAATACACAAACAAAAAAAAAACATTGGGTAACCTGACCACAAAGACATTTTGGCCAACATTTGGAGTTCCCCTTACAGGAACAAGGAACATGCTTTCTCTTTCCAGTATTCATCTTTTATAAATATTTTTAGGAAACAAAACAAAGAGACTGTGTGCATGTAAAGGAGAGAAGAAAAATAAATATATCTTAAGTCCAATATAAATAATTTTTAAAAGCAGGTGATCGTCAAGGAACATACAGGAGGGACATACAGGATGATGTGCCAGGGAAATAAATAAGATTTTTTCTGCAGACATGAAAAAAAAAGAAACCCTATCACATACACAGAGCAGGAAAGGAAGTCCTTATCTATTTGAAGCTGTGACCATAGCAACCAAGTCTTGGTAACAGACAACAGTGGAGTATTCCACTCTCTTGGGCAGCCTTGGACAATCAGAAGTGACTGGCTGGGGACTGTTACTATATCTTATTTTTCTTCTGGATCAAGCACTACAAATTGGGTCTCCTGGTGCATATCTGAGGGTTCTGTTCTTTCTGAATGGTGCATTTTTACGGGGAGTGGCCATAAGCATTATCATACCTCAGGATGAATTATTTGTGTGTATCATATGACCTGTCCTTTCATCAGGCTACACTGGTATTTGTTTGCTATTACACCTCAAGTACTAAAAGGCCATTCTCAGTATTTTGATTTTGATACTTACCTGGCAAGGGAAACACCATGTATCTGGGTCCAAAAAGGCAGTTTTCCTTAAGTCTCCTGGGAATAACTGTTCTTCTGGCGTGGCTTAGTACCCATCGAGGTGTTGGGGCTCAATGCCCATTTTATGGAAATGGGAGGCTCCTCCCAGCTTGCTCCTGTGGCCATATGGCTGAGGGCAGGCAAAACTTGGGGGCATCCAAACCCCAAGTCCCTGGGCTTGGGCCTGCATGTAGGATGCCTGCCAAAAGATTTTGAAAATATGTGAAGCCCCTGGTGGGGATAGAGGATTTTTGCCGGTTGTAGAGCCACTTATGGTTCTGGACTAACTCATGGATTTGGACTTGATTTGGAACATGAAAAATTTCTTTAATTTTTTTTAAATTTTATCTTGTGGTGATTTGGCAACTTAGTTGAACCTTAAATGTAATAACTGTGATGCAGGTGGAAGAATATTGTTCTCAGATGTAATTTTAATTAAAGCACCTGAGCGCATAGTTTCTACCTTTCTCCAAATAATGCCGTTAAGAAATTCTTGCTCCTTTCCTGACGCTTCCATTTAATGGAGCAAGAATTTCTTAATTGTACAGAATATTTTAAAGATATCCATCATATGCATATAGGTATTTTCTCTAAGTGGGTGGCCATGTTCCTAAATAGAGACTTGCTGGCAGGAAGAATTACACCACGGGTAATATACAATGTTATCATGTATGGTGGCACTAAACTATACATGGTAGAAAGAATTACTCTGTCCCAGACTATACTTCAGTTCAGATTTTCTATTGTGGGTGAGAGTCCTTCAAAACAGTGGAGAGAGACAGGCCAGCAAAGCACCACTTACAACACCTTGATTCTCTACCTGCATTTACCCCAACCTCAGCTCTGGTGGATACCAGTTAGCTACAGACCCAATAGACTTTCTATCAGCAAAGATAGCTATAATGAAGTAAACTCTTTTCATGCCTTCTCCTGTCTCCCAAAGCATAAGTGGGAGAACTAGTTCAAGTGGTAGTTTTGGCAGCCTTAAACCTTAGCAAAGCAGATCAGGTCAGTTTCTGCTCCCATTGCATCACACAGAGGACACAAAAGGAGTGGAACAAGGAAAAATCTTCCTTCTAAATAGTCTATTGGCCAAGATAGGGATTGTCTCTGGTTTATGACTGAGGGATATTAGCAGATCTCAGTCTCAACTGCAACCTTTAAACGTTATTATAATATACTGACTGACTAGAGTCTCTCTCTAAGGAGGTTCCTTATCTATCTTCCTTCCAATATGCAGGTAAATTCCAGTTATGGTCCACAATTACATATGAAATTCACTTTGAAGGGCTGATGCTACATTTAGATATACTGTAATATTATTTTCATATTGTACTGTTTTATAGTATAAATAATAATATATAATATACAGTGCAGAAAACTATTCTTCTTGCAAGCCAAAACTTCCTTGAATTAGATAAAATGTGAGAGTTTTCTTTCAACACCTAGAGATTTGCTCAAGCTCCAGTACCTTTTACTACTATACTTTTAGTACTGTACCTCACTAAACAGTTATTGAACTATTTGGTCACTACCAAATTTATATAGCCAGATAACCATATAAACTATTCACTGCAAGTGAAGGACTGACCCAAAGTTTGCAACCATAAAATATAATATACTTTGAAAGCAGCATTAAATTGGTCAATTTTAACAAAGTGGTTGCTACGAGTTAGAACAGGTATAGTCTCATTTATGAGCCATCTTGAGCTGCTCATATTTTCAAAGTATGCTAGTCACTCTAATACAACTTCATTTTTTTATTCTAGAAATGTTTTCAAGAAACAGTAAAAATATGCAGAAGAGCTTCAGTAAGTTGCCAGCTTTCAATTTGTCTGTATTTGTTCTTTTGCATTATATATCACTTTTGCGTTTGATTTTCTGTGCAGAACTGCTTTCTTAAGAGATTGATGGTCCATCACAGAAGAATAAAATTGTTTTTAATCACATTTTCCCTTCCCAGAACTGTGGCATTCTAGACCCAAAAAGTTACCTTGTATTTGTTCAATAATGCAAAGCTGTGTTAACTCCCATCCTGCAGATTTTCCCTTCCCTACAAAGAGGCACTGCTCTTAAGGCAGACACTATTACCAAGCATGACAAAAATCAAGACCTCAACCCATATGGTTTCTGACCTGACTATTAATGTTGAAAGTCAAACCACAACCTAAGAACAGAACAGCTAAATCACTAGAGCCTTTTTTCAAATATGAAAAACTCCCAGAAGGGGAGATGAGTCTTTCAGCCCTCAATTAACTCCACCTAGTGATTCAACAGGATATTTAATATTTGACTCACAGCCTTTTAAGATGTTAATTCTTTGGTTGGTATCCTGCAAAACACGATAAATTTCCTGTGATGTGACTACAGCAGCAATATCTTTAAGATACTGAGAATGAGACTTGTGGTTGAATAGAGGCAAATAAAGTGTGTGAATCTGAGTGTGAGAATGCAGATATCATCCTTATACAAACAAGCAGATACACAGACAAACTTTAAGTGTGGCAGTCAGTGTTATAGCAAAGCGTGACCCTTTATATATATATATATATATATATATATATATAAAAATCAATAAAATAGGTAAATAATTTTGTTAGTATGCTGCACAATCCTTAAATGAAAGGCTCTATAGAAAGACATATATGCATTAGTGTGTTTGTGTATGGAAGACAATGTGAGCAAATAAAAGACTGACTGCTTTTATTGTTGAATAACAGGGGTACCTGAACTAAATGAAAGGGATGGAGAGATTCTACCTGTCAAACTATATCATTTTATTTAGCATATTTGCCATACATTCTTCTATCTGACAAGATACAGAAAAACCTTCTGTTAGAAGAATCTATTAGAAAACCTTATACAAAACTTAACCATAATTTCCCCTAAAAATACAGAATATCCAAATTTGAAGCTTACATCTTTTATTAAAGATTTTTGTATAATAACCAGAGTTCATTACGTTCACTGGATAGCCATTTCAATCAAGTAACGTCTACCATGGAACTCAGCCACTTGGCACTTTTGAAGATTTATCATTTATCATCAGTTACAGATGAAGTTCATTGCCTTGCTCACATGAACTGCATAGAGATCGACCTGGTGCCCCCTTCCTAACAAAACCATTTCACAGTTACTGCATCTTACTCCAGCAAATATATAAATGACTTGGGTTTCTGGCCAGGGGCATGGGACCCTGGAGGTATCAAACTTAGCTAACTAGAAAAAAAAAATCTTTAAAAATGAACTTTGCACATACGACAAGAAACACATATAGGTGATTTTTGTTTTTGAATTTGTTCTATTGCAGCCTGTAAAAATAACATTTTTATACATATGCTTCATAAAAAAGCTACCCAATGCATTAAGGAAGCAACAACTAAGCTTTGCATCAGCCCAGCTCTTTACGTTACACAGAATGCATTTAAAAAAGGCAGTGACCACTCTGACCTTGACCCTAGCTACACCATAGCCTCCAGCATATAAAAAGCAACTGCAGGATTTATCAGCTAGGCCATACTCACCCACTCAAATCTAATTCTGACCGATGACCTGAAGAGAAACAGAAAAAGAGGAAGATGGAGAGACAGGGAGAGAGAGAAGGAAAACGGGGAGAAAAAACAGGCAACAAGAGAGACTGTAAATCACTAGAATTTGCAAGGACAAAGGGTCACAGTGATTGAATTATGACTGCCTTCTACTATTACCTAGGCACAGACAGACAATAAATTAGTAAATGAATTTACCTTGATACACTTCTTAGAGTCTCATTAACACATCCCAAATTATTTCCTCACTGGCACTGGATGAGATCTTATGCTTGGTTTGAAGGATTTTAATGGCTAATTTCTCTCTAAAACTAGCTATGTTGTCAGTCATATTAAACGGGAGCTGCCTTATGAAAGTATCATAACTGCTTTTATTTATCAGAAGACTGTTATATTCATTACAGTATTAGTTTTTCAAAATGTTTCAGAAAACCACTATAAATGCTTTGGCTGAAAAAAATTGATTTTCAAATTTTCCCAAAATGTCCTTCATTTACTTCCAGCTATCTTCCTAAGGAATAAACTCAATTCAAAGAAATTATGTACATATGTTTATACTAAAAGCATACAATCCCTCACTGTGATTTGTTTGGCCTCAAGAAAGCACCAGGAAAATTCAGTCCTTCCTCCTCTCTGCTGATTTATCCAGAAATGGACTCCTGGATTTGTAATTGGCTCATACTCCACATTGTGTAGGATATGTTGCTACCAAAGACAAGAAGTGCATTTCCACAACTTGGCAGCACAGATCCTACTGTCTGCCACTCATCCACCCAATACCAAATTTTAACTTACAGTAAAACGTCTGTGTTAAAGATCTTGAAGCATCTGGTAGCTCAACAATATGTTGCAGTAGTCAGGTCTATGGTAAACAACACAGATAGTGACTGAAGTGTCGGGCAAACAGTATATAGGAGGTGAGAGGGCCAGATTTTGTTGATTTTACTTCCTTTATTCCTCCTTTGATTTTGAGATTTGAATCACACAGATCTGAGTTTCCATCCATCCAAAAGGAATTCTAATACTGCAGATTTTATTATTTCATTTTCATGAAAAGTTAAAATATCAACATTTTTCACAGAATGGAAATGTATAAAACATTTCAACTCAGAAATGTCAAAATGCTTTGTTTTAGTTTCCATTTAAAATAAAATATGCTGACATTCCCAAATCCAGTTTATTAACATAATACAAAAATAAAAAATGGAAAAGATACGTCAGTCAAGTATTATCATACTTATTACTTAAAAAAACAAGACTAGCCTGATATAATAACCTTATTAAACACAGTATATAACTGACTCTAGACAGACTAGGATCATAGGATTTAGTCTGAAAGATCTATAAAGAATTGAGCCCTTATAAAGAGCCCTTCCAATCTCTGCTTGATCATAAAAGCTGTGTTGTGACCTGCTACAATTTGCCTAATGACTTTAACCCATCGGTGCTCAGTCTCAAGTCCACAGCCCAGAACCCACCCATGGAGCTATGTCAATCCCACCTGTGGGGTTCCCCATGGGTCCAGAAATTTGGCAGTGGGGTAATAGTTGCAAAATCTATTGCCACTCCCTTGCTGCCAAATTTCCAGACCTGTGGGGAGCCTTGTGGGGTAGATAATGTGTCCCTGTGTGCTAGATCAGGCTAGCATGTGGCCAGATTCAGCACGTGGGATTGCGTGAGGCCTGGTTCTGGATCTGGTGTGTGGTCTGGGTTGTGTGCTGGATTGCACCCACAGACAGACCCTGTGCAGGATCCAGTCTGCAGACTGACCCTGTGACACTCATTCGGCCTGCGGGGCAAGAAAGTTGGGTACCACTGTTCTAGCCGTATGTTCATGTCTGGGCTAAGCCTCTGAACTGTACCAGTATCCAAACTGCATTTTCATCAGAAAGCTCGGATCACATTGTGACAAAGAGTTTTTAAATTCCTAGAACTATGCTACCCAGGAATGGAATTTAAGGTGCCGCCCATTGTTCTGATTATTTTGTAAAATAATTATGCTGGATGAAACAGTACCATAGGAAGTGCATTTCCAGGAAATCAATACAATCCAGGAAAGGGCATTCTCTTATTCCACTAGAAAGGTTTCACTGCAAGCTCCATGTTTCTGATTATGCAAGGCACTTCTGCTTATAATCAGAAGCCATGACTCTGATTATACACTAGGTCATTCATGTCCAGATCAGTCAGTTCACATGCCAGATCTGGAGCATGTGAAATGTCATCTGGCTGCTGGAGCTGGAATTTGGTGGCATCAGCATTAACTGCTGTGGCTCCTGGAGCTACAGCATTTACACAGCTCCTTCCATCACTGAATTTCCAGTCCTGCAGGCCAGCTGATACAGCTCTGTATTCCAAACCCAGTCTGTGGGGCTCCCTAAGCGATCTAGAAATTTGGTGGCAGGACAAATGAAGGTTGTTTTAATTGCTTTGGAGCCATGCCTGACAACATAACTGCTGCCTGGATCCAGCCCAGGGGATCTTGGTCACCATGCACTAGGCTGTCCCAGTAAGGAAATATAATGTATATTTCAGTAACGAGCTGTAAACTTTATTTTAATCAAAATCCAACTTAACATTTCCTCAAGCCTTAGTTATGAGGATTTTAAGTGGCAAGACAAATAGGAAGGTTCCCTAGTCCCACAGATGTATATACATCTGCAACCACATATGCTTCTAGTACATGAGCCGAGAACAAAAACTTTTATTGGCACCATCTTAAAATAGTGTAACCCAACTGCCCCAAAATTATCTTTAATATTATGTTTGAAAATGTTCCAACCTATCTGACTGCCAATATGATCAAAAGTTTCATCTACATTGGCAAAGTGCATGGAGAGTAATTTCATTTGCTCCATAGCGAAGATGTTTCTGAAATAGAAAAGCTTTTGTATTATGGTTTATATTATCAAAAGCAGCACTAACATTTGCAGGAAATTCATTAAAAAATTCAGTGCTCATTTTTCTTTTGGTTTCTATATAAATAATATGCTTCATATTTTATGATGAATGATCATATATATTTATCATAGGAAAGGAACCAGTACTTATATTTCTTCCTAAGGTTTCCCACTACTTCTCATGAAAAACCTCTGCTTTCAACTTATTTTTGTATTTTAACTGCTTGAAATGAAGTTTTCCATGGTACATGTTTACCTCCAGCTAAGAATTTTTTGGAATATTTCTGCAAAAATGGCTAAGCTATGTGTAGAAAGAAATAAGATTAACGGGAAAATATATATATTTTTAAACAACAACAAACAAATTAAGATAACTATTTCAATAATACAAAGTCTGCCTCCATGCTTTGGAGAAGGGAATTTAAACAACATTGAAGCCAAGTCTTAGCATTTCTCTACTGTCAGCAAACATCTGTAAAACCCACTTGTAATGGCAGCATCTCATCCACTTTGGCTGGCTAGTCTACATGTAGAATGGCAGTCCACTGCTCCCGTCAATTACTCTGTTAGCTCGCGCACAAGAGATTTATGCTATCTATATAAAAGATGTTAATCCAAATGATGACACATAAGAGAGTTAGTACAATTCCACAATAGACATTTTATTCAGTTTGGGTCAGACAGTGGGGGTGAGGGATTAGCCAGGCAGTGACAAACAGAGCCTGACTTTATCTACTTAGCTCTTCACACCTTGCCAGCTCCCTTCAAAGGATCTGGTGGCACCCTAGGGTGTCGTGGCACTTTGATTGAGAATCACTGGTTTAGAACAAGACATTAATATAAGGAACGGAACTACATGCTGAAGATTTTGGATAAAACTAAACAAAATACTACATAGCTGTTTATTCAGAAGGTATTGTCCATTCTATGCCCTAAATCAATGAAAAGACCCGTCACAAGAAGTGTCATAATCCAAAAGGTGAATTCAGTTTGTACAGAAAGGCCAACTCGATTTCCAAATGTACCTTTTCAGAAATTGGCTTTATAAAAATAATGTTCACTTAATAATTTTTTCTGTGCAATAATATCCCAATATGAAAACAGTTTTCTGTGTTTTGCTCTTTTCTGGGATCTCTTTCAAAACTAGTTAGTGCTATATGGAAAAAATATGATTCCCCTTAATAATTATTGATTTTTTCATTCCTTTAATTATTCTATGTGTAATTAGAGCTACATTACTTTACCAAATGAATCAAAGATAAAGAGCCATAAACGAAGATAAGGACAATCAATTTGTATAGCAACCAATATAAAGTATTTGTCTCTATATTAAGCATATTAAAATATTTAATAATAATATCATTTTATGTACTGCAAACATTTTCCGATGATGTACTTTTTGTGGAGTCAACATAAAATGAACACTCCCATCAAATGATGCATCAATTATGTAGCATGATCCCCATGATCATGGCAGTTCCTACACAAACATACATTAGGAAGCACATACTAGTCTAGTGTAGCAAGCATACACTAGGTTTAACGAAGACAAGTGAAAAATGGTACTACACACCTTTAAAGCTGGGAATTGGCTTGAAAAGTTTTAATGGTGTGGAGCCAGAATCTTACTGGACTTTCAGCAGATGGAGTATTTGTTGCATTACAATATGTCTACTGGATATAAAGCCTTGCACATTATTAATAGCAAGGAGTGAAATAACTAGAATTTGATTAATTGTTTTCAAAATCCTAGTCAGTCTTTTTTAAAATAATGATAGTCTATTTTTTAATTGTCATAATGAGTATATCGGTGCTAGCAACATTGAATAATAGATTATTCATTCTTTAGGCATGATGAACTTCTTTAATGTTAAAATCATGCTAACCTGTATTAACCAGAACAGAACACTCAATTTATGTATGACAAAAATACCAAGAAATATCACTAAAGTCCACACCATACACAGATAGAAGTTTGCCTCTGTAAACATGTTACCATATGCTTTTCATAGCTAGAAATAATTGTAAATTTCTTTTATTACTGCAGTTCTTATCATACTGATATTTACCAATTTTTTTTAAAAAAAAGCAAAGATACCAACTGCTCAGGAAATAATAAAAACAATATAGATAACCAATCCAATTTCCTTGTTAAAGTGGATTTTAAGTGGCAAAAATATATTAAATTCAGAATATGTTTGTTTTGTACTATTAGAATGAAATTTGCTATCGATTTTCATATTTGTTTTAGAGCACAGGGAGATTTGGAACGTATCCTGTGTGCATACCACACACAGAAAAGAATATCCAAAGTATTCTTTGAAATTCTTTCAATCCACATTAAAACAAAGATAGGAACAGGTTGAAAAAATACAAATGTATAAAAAGAACAAATTCAAAAAACGTATCCTATTTGATAAAGCATCTGCAGTTTTACGAGACAGAATAATTTGGATGTATAAATTTTAAATGATCATAAAAATTTATGATCAATTTGTCCACAATATGTGAAATTATAACCTTCAAACTTAATAGATCAGTAGCAACTCACCAGTACATAATTCCCCATGTTATTTTGTGCAGGTTTTTTTCAAAATGCACAAGCAGGCAATTCATTTATGTAGTTTTTTAATAAAAATACTTAACATATTCTCTAAACAAAAGACTAAAATCTCTTATGTTCCTACTATTTATAGCTCAACAGGCAGCTAAAGCATATAAAAATACTGAAGTGTTTTTAATAAAGGCAACCCAGGCACATTTCCATCTAGCTCATAAAACAGTCACTGGAACCTAGGAAGCAGAGGTTGCAATCCACAGTTACAGGGGAACACTAGTCAATCAACTTGAATACTGTGTTAAATGTAGAAACAAGATATTCATCAGTTTGACTAACTCTTCCATCAACAATTTAATGTATGAATTAGACAGAGAAATGATGAAGAATGACTGCACATTCCTGTCCATGGAATATTCTTCCAAAATGATAAAGCCTCTAAGCCACTAATTTAGTCTTCTGGTATGAATACGAACAGTGGATGATGACATTTCCACATTTTTCTCTCTCTATTCTCACCAACCTTGTAGTTTAAATATGCATAGTCACCCTTTATCCCCTTAAGACAGGATGGTTTTGCTCTAAAATAAAGAGGAAGAAGTGGTGATATGGAGATTTATACTATGCTGAGGGAGCTTTGCTAAGGGAAAAAGATAGTCTGGTGCCACAATAAGTGAAAGTGATCTACCAGCCATAGTACAGAATAAATATTCATAGAACTATTTTGTGTAAAACAAAGAAATACTTTGATGGAATGAATCAAAATCATCCAAAAATCATCAAAGTGGGAAAAATGATAGCTATTTCAAAACAGGGAACAGAGCTACTGATCATAAAAAGAACTCAAAACTTAACCAAAAAAAATTACAAAGGAAGTATGTACTTTGAATGCTGACTGAAGAACCACCTGCTAAAATCCAGAATTAGGAATTCCAGTATCATTCCCTCTACCAGTTAGCCAAAACCTTTTTAACACTGTGCACTATTTTTTGCCACCATTAAGAACAGCACTACTACAAAATACACATCAGACAAAAAAGGGGCAGATCTAAATGATCAGTAAGGCTGTGCAAAGCTTCAGTCACTGATTTGATTCAGCAAAGATTCGGCCCAATTCAGTGGCTGAATCTCTGAACCCGAATAAAATCGAGACACCCTTTAATCTCTCTGAATTGAATCAGAACCCTCCAAATCGATTCAGAGAGATTCAAAAAGATTTGGAGATTCGGACATAGATACAGCTTTAAATGCTTCTTCTACATATCTCAAGGTACCAGGCAGCTCATGAATGCTGACATGGTGGGGTAGATAAAGCATCCCACAGGAGCGCAGGGGGATCCCTAGCACACTCAGCAGCACTTCTGGGTTCATCAGGGAGTGTGCAGTGGGGGGATCCCCACAGCTTCCTCGTTTGAAAACTGGTGCCTCCTGGGTCTGGGGGGCACCCAGGGTCCCCCCATGGTTGATCACTGAGCCGGGGGAATGCAGGGGGCCCCCCCCGCACACTTGACAGCAAACCTGAAAGTGGACTGAAAGTAATTCTGGTCTACTTCCGGGTTCACCACTGAGCACATGGGGGGCCTCCCCACGCTCTTGTGGGATGCTCCATCCACCCCACCATCGCAGCATTCATGAGCCATGCCCGGTACCTCAAGGTACACAGAAAAGACATATAAAGCTGTGTTAATGGCCGAATCGTAGATTCTCTGAATCAGCACTGAATCTTCAGATTCGAACTGGAACACTGATCTGAATCAGTGAATCAAATCACTGTTCCTGATTTGAGCCGAATTCGAATCAAATACAGCCCATTTCACACACCCCTAATGATTAGATATGCTGCTATAATTGAAAGAAGCTACCTTTCCAATTTCTTCTCACAAATGGAAAAGAACAATTATAAAAATGAACCACAATTGACCTCACTTGAATTAAACCAGGAATGATTTTGCCCCACTAAGTTTGTAAGAAAGAAGGGGATTCTTTACTGTGAACTCTTGGTTAACATAAGTGAGCATATGCCATTTGCCACTTCAAAAACTAATATTTTAGGGGTCTCATTCTGATACCTAGGTTTTCCAAACTCCACCATCACTACATATCAGTTTTTGAAATTGGGTGCCACTCAATTCACAAAAGTGATGCAGGTGTGCATGGAGTCCAGAAAGGTTGAGAACCACTGATTTATGTCCAAGGCACTACCTCTAACAATTTGAAATTCATTATCAAAAGATGGCTCCACTGTTCTATCTCTTCTATCAGATTGCATTTGGTTACCTGTATTCTCAAACAGAAGGTCAAGGGGAAAACACACACATACACTCTCTCACATATGTTTATTTCACCTCACATGTATCTACCTGATCAAGCTGCACCTTTAAATGACGGAATTAAAGATATTTAATTAGTAATGGATTTTTAAAATATGCATGAAAACTTTAATGAAAAGTTAAAGAATTCAAAAGTGGAATAAAAAAATCCTTTAGAAATGCTTTTGCAAAATATGTTTGCACTAACCTCTGCCCTAGAAAATGGCTGGGTGGGCCATAGTCATGAACAATGAAAGATTCTGTGTCCATATAGTGGGCCCTCCCCTTGGTTATTTTGATATTTTTGGAGTTGAATCAGTAAAACATGGCATGTCTGTACAAGAAATCCGTTGTGCAATATCTAATTAACTGCACAGTAAAATGTCTCAGCATCTACACGTGTGCACCTCTCAGGGCACAAGAAACTAATAAACTGTGCAGTAGAGTTTTTTTTGTTCACAGTAGTGCACATGTAGACACTGCCCCAGCTGGCTGAGGCACAAACTGCTGCAGTGTGGGACTAGCTGGCAGGCAGCCCCTGTGCCCCAGCCAGTCATGGCAGCATCTACACATGTTGCTGTGCACAAAAAAACTGGATCAAAAGCTCTAGAATGTATTTGTTCATGTTAAATCGCATGTGTAGACATGCCCACTGAGAGAAGAATCTGTTCAGCGGACTGGATCCCAATCTCACATGAAGTGGATTAAATTCAGCTTCTCCATGAAAGTCAATGGAACTACTGTAGTAAAATGGATTTACATCAGTAAATCACTACACAGTTCTTAGCTTATAGCAGTATTCATGGAAATGCCTTGGCCCACATCCTGAAATTATAACAACTGGCAACTTTCCCAGTTTCCAATTAACTCTAATATAAAAATAATGTACAGTTGCTTTTTTTTTTTTATACTGCAAACAGTGCTATATGAGTTTGACATAAAAACTAGATCCACTGCATGAATTTCACTTAATCTAAAAGATAACATATTAGTCATGTAGCTGACTGAGCAGTAAAAAGAAATACAAAAGAAGTAAGTTATTTCTTTTTTCTATAAAATAGCCTACTACTTCAGCTGTTGTCAGTCTCCTTCAGTGAGCTAGAGGCCCAGCATTTAACCTGCACTCCTGTTTAATCCAATGGGGTGAAATGGCCTAAGCACACACACTACAGGTACTATATGATTGAGTCTGCTTACCTATTAACAAATACATTATTTACAACTCATAATTAGGGTCTTTGTTTCCACAGAGACCTCTTAATTTTTGTCAGCATTACTGTATTCATCTTTCACATAAATCTATAAGAGGACACAGACAATGCCTCTATCTGCCTGACTGGCACTGACATATCTGTGTAGTTCTCAATCTAGGTCAGGCCAATTTCAAGGATCAGTGCCACGACCTCCCATGTTCTGCTGTAGCAGAGGTATAATTTACATTAACCAACTAAAGTATATCTTAGTAGATGTTTCCTAGGTACTCTCTTCTATCTGGCAACTATTTCAATTAGAGATATAGAACATAAACCAGGGGGGAAAAAAAACAAAACCTCTCAGACCTACCCATTAGTGGACCAAAAAATTGCCTCTCCAGTTAAGTTGTAGTTATTCTTCAAGGCTGGAAGTTTTAGCAGTAATTCTACTTCTTTAAAATATCAACAAAAAGACAGAAACAGTTGATTTAAAATCATCAATATTTTTTTAAAAATCCTGCCTCTCGAATTCTATCTGAATCCATAATACGTGTCTATAATTATATCCTATTTACCTCCTATATAGTTCAGAAACAGCTCAGACAATATGTTTTTCCAGAGCACCACGACTAAGGGGGTAAAACTCTGTTGTAAAGTTTCCAAGACTCTCTGGCCAAAGACAAACATTCTTTTGTCCTGATAAGAATTTCAAAAAATTTCTGATTTACTTGTAGAAAAATAGCCCATAAACTGGAGCATACATGTGTTCCAGCCACATGGCTTGAGAGCTACATAGGTGACCTCTCCAGCCAGGGTCACTAAAGGGCTGCTCCCTGGACCACCTCTGCCCTTAGGGGAGCCATTAATGGACAGCCTGTCCTCTCCTCCTGTTTGGAAAGGGGAAAGGCTATCAATAGGCAGCCCCCTGGGTTTTAAATCTCCTTGTGTGCAGCCCATCTGGGCTGCATACAGGGTGATTTAAAGGCAGAGATGTGAGGAAACAAGGCTGAGGACAGCCTCCCTGACTCTGGCACTTAAATCACTGCATATGTTTTAAGATCCCTGCCCATGCCACTTAGCTGGGCAGTGGGGAAAACAATTAAAGCTTGGGGCTGGAAGTTTTCCACCACAAGAGAACACCTTCCCCCCATCCATTTGCCAATCAGATGACTGACAGGACAGTGAGTGTATTCTCCCTGGGCTGGAACCCTTCCAAGGATCCCAGAAGGCTCCAACCCCACGCGTACACCAAGCGGGGGTAATTTTCCCCTGGCTTCAGGAGGGTTCCTACTGTAGGCAAATTCTCTCCCACCCCTTCCTGTCCCACCAATCAGCACTTCCCTAGCCATTTGCCCCTGGAACCTGATCTCCCTCCCTCCCTTTGGAGTTGCGGGGGGAGGGAAAACAAAGGTCTGTGGGAAACTGGGTGTCCTCAACACCTGAGAGTATATATACACTTAAGTTAATGTGGAAGGAGAGAGATCTTCCTGGTTGGAAGATGTAGGAAGAGCCATTTTTCTTCCATATGAAAGCCCTTGAACAAATATAGGGGTGTAGATTGTAGCTGTGTTGATCTAAGGACACATAGTGATGCTTGTTGAATTTCTGATTGAAATATGTATATTGGCTGGTATGTCCATGGTGGCTAGGAGGGTGTTGCTGGGAAGGTGGTCTATGTTTTTAAGTTTTCATAGAAAGTCTGTTGTGTGTTGGACAAAACTCACTCTTTGGGTGACAAGAGGTTTTAGGATTGACTTATTGAAACCTGATATTTCCTCAGTGAGCATTCCATGATTGGATATGACACATTTCCCTGGGTTCCCTTGTTTGCCAATTTTAGGAAGCATGTAAAAAGTCCCTGGGTGGGGTAGCGAGGGGAATCAACTTCTACTGTTTTTCTTGCATTTCTGATGGCAATAATTTGATGGTAGTTTTGAGTTTCAAGGCGAAAAGGGGAGTAGGATCAAAGACTGAGTTTGGCCCAGCCAACATCCCACTCCAGGATGGCATCCAAGCCTGCCTTACATATCTACAAGAGCAAGATTATAACTCAGAGGACAGACCCAAAGATATTACTGAACTTATACACTTTATCCTCACAAACAATAACTTTACTTTCAATAACCAACACTTCCTCCAGACCATGGGCACCAAAATGGCCCCACAATATGCCAACCTTTTCATGAACCAGCTGGAAGAAAAAATCCTAAAAGACTGCACCATCAAACCCTTGCTATATTTAAGATATATTGATAACATCTTCATCATTTGGACTGAAAACTTGCAATCTTTGATTGATTTCCATCAGAAATTCAGCAAGCATCATCAGACTATCCATGGAATACTGTAACACCAACATTTCCTTTTTAGGCATGATGGTCACTATCCAGAACAGTAAAATACAGACCACCATATACAAGAAACCCATAGACCAACATACAGATCTGAACAAAATCAGCAATCACCTTACACACACCAAGAAAGCTGTACTATACAGCCAAACCCTCTGATACCACCAAATTTGGACTCAGGAGAACACCTGTGATTGTCACCTCACAAATCTCAAAAGGGCCTTCACTCAACAAGGGCACTCCTCCAGAGAGACAGACCACACTTTTTAAAGAGCCACCCAGATACCACGTGAAGAGTTCCTGCAGTACAGAAGAAACCCCTCCATGAATCGCACACCACTGGTTATATCACGCCTCCCTAGAACTTACACAAAAAATCCTCAAACAACTGCAACTCATACTAGAAGACCCGATCCTTAAAGAGCTCTTCCCAGAACCAACCATCCTAGCCTTCAAACAAGCACCGAACCTTGTCGACCTCATCACCAGAAGCAAACTTTCTATGGCCCAAAACACACCAAATGGATCCAGACCATGCCATGACAAGAAATGTAAAACCTGCCAACACGTCTCCACCACCCTCATAATAACTACACCCCACAACAGAACCATCAGAATTCCTGGATCTTACATCTCTGCCTCCAGAAATGTACTATATGCCATCCAGTACACCAAATGCCCTGATGGAAAATATGCAGAAGAAACAAAACAACGACTGCACACCAGAATAAATGCACAACCAATATCTATCAAAGACAAAAATACCAATTGCCTGTGGGAGCACACTTCTCACAAGAAAAATCACTCTCTCTCCAATCTCTCAGATCTAATCCTCAAAGGGAATTTACAAAACATCTTTCACAGACGAGCCTACAAACTTCACTTCATCAGTGTACTGGGTACAAAAAATCATGGGCTAAATATAGGCATTGGATTTATGATACTTTATAACCTGCCTAACATCTGGCTCCCCAGGTGAGCCCTCCACTTTTTACCAGCTATATTCATTCCCTCCTCCTGTCTCTCATTCACTGACTACAGCTACATTCATTCCCCTTCCCCCTACCCCCGCCACGTGTCTCTTACCTACAGACCACCTCAATTTACATTTTAACTGACTGGCTTTCTTACATACATACTGGCCTCTGGCTGCTTTACTACTCCATCCAGGAAGAGCACAGACCATCTGCAGACCCTTACTCTGCCTGACAAAGTGTAAATTGTACCCAAAAACTTGCAAAGAAGAATTTTTCCAACTATTTAAGTTGGTCTAATAAAAGAGATCAGATTTACCCAAAGAACCATCTGCCTTGAACAGTTGTACACTGTTTTTGGGCCAGGAGAAAGTCTTTATTATAATTCAATCTACTCCTTATAGGGATAAAGGCCTCTCAAACTCCCTTTACCCAGGTAACAGGAGGGCTCAGTTTTTGTATTACTAATTGAGCAAACTTGTGTGTCTGGCTTCTGCTCAGAACTGTAAAGAGGAGAGAGTACATCTCTCCATATACCAGTGGTTCTCAACATTTTTAGATTCAAGGGAGCACTTAGAAAATGCCTTTTCTGAGCTTTCACTCTTTTTGACTATAGAAAAATACTAGAGCAATTCTTCTGCTGCAAAGAACTCTAAAAGACCACAATGGGTGAGAAGGTTTTTGACATTATGGATACCTATTTGAAAACTCTGGGGGTTTTTTTGCAAATCATGCTTATATGTCTGCACACCTAATAGTGCTAATATTGCACAACAGCCTTAAAAGAATCTAACAGCATACCTGGGTGCCATGGCAACCTGGTAGAGAATGAATGCCATATACATATAGCAGCTGAGTACGTTTTGTACCCTAATTTCCATAAATCCAAGCCTTATACGGCTTACACTTTGCTTAACTCCTCAGTATACCTCTTAAGAGATGCACAGACATTGGGCACTTGGATATGCACTGGTATATATTTCACCCTAAGTGCATGGAACTTCCATTTAATTTGCTGGGGGCTTCATGCACTGAGCATTTGTGACAGAAAGCTCAAATGTCTCATTTCTTTAAATGACAGTGAATTATTCACTACTTAATTACTTCGCCCCTAAAGTTTGAAACACCTATGAACCGTCAGCACTATTTCTACTTAAGTTTAAATGTTCAATCAAAAAGCAATAACATTACTGAGAGCTGCAAAAGTGATGTAACTTCATAAATCTGCGAACTAACTTCTTGTAACAAATTTCATTAAATGTGGGGCACAGCAATGATAAATTAAATCTTCAGTTTTCATCAAAATAGTCTCTTTGTTCACAGAAATCCAAAATAAAAGCAAGCACTAAAATGTTAAAGACATAAAAGGAAATTAAGATGAAAGAAAAAGGCTTCCCCGTGGTCCCCTTAACTGTGTGAGGGTACAATAAATCACATAGAACAACTGTGCTCCAGTATAGTCACTGCGCCTATTTTGTACTCATTTGAATTACATGGCATATGAGTCATGACAAAAAATAGATCTGGGTTCAAAGAGAATTTGGTGTCCCACTTTCCCTTGGCACCAATAGCCAATATTAGCTCTTTTAACTTCAACTTTTCTCACATTTATGGTTTTAATTATGCTCTGCCTATGTCCTTCACATAGTTCTTCCAGATTAATTTCCTCTTTAATTTTCCTCTTAATTTTGTATTTTAAGTGGGATCTGAGTTTCCTCAGAGTCCAATATCTTATCAATAGGCCCATTAAGATCTAGCCAAGTTGAAAGAGTTTCAGTCTTAATTCACATTTACAGTATACAATGTAAGAGCTCCCAAGGAACTGGTACAGCGTATCCTATAAACATGTTTTAACAATAGCATAAATTGCATATTATGGAATCAAAGAAGAAAATGCATAATAAAATGCATATGGAAAGTAACTGCTGTGCATGCACAATATCAGCTTTTCAGAATCTTAGCCATTCAGCTGTTTTATTTTTTAAATAAGCAATTTTGTGAAAACTCATGTGTAACGTACGACTCTCAGAGAATTACATCAAACCACACAGGAAACAATTTTGTTTTATCAACTACATGATTTATTCAGTCATTTTTATTTTAGAATAGGTTTCATAGATTCACAGATTCATAGATGCTAGGGTCGGAAGGGACCTCAATAGATCATCGAGTCCGACCCCCTGCATAAGCAGGAAAGAGTGCTGGGCCTACATTACCCCAGCTAGATACACATCCAACCTTCTCTTGAATACCCCCAGGGTAGGGGAGAGCACCACCTCCCTTGGGAGCCCGTTCCAGACCTTGGCCACTCGAACTGTGAAGAAGTTCCTCCTAATATCTAATCTAAATCTGCTCTCCTCCAGCTTGTGGCCATTATTTCTTGTAACCCCTGGGGGCGCCTTGGTGAATAAATACTCACCAATTCCCTTCTGTGCCCCCCTGACGAACTTATAGGCAGCCACCAGGTCGCCTCTCAACCTTCTCTTGCGGAGGCTGAAAAGGTCCAGTTTCTCTAATCTCTCCTCATAGGGCTTGGCCTGTTTCATACTCTTTGGTTAAAAATCTTATATGCCAAGTTTCATCTCAAAAAATAAATGTCTGTGGTCTAGAACTAAAATCCTCAAAAGCAAGATTCTTTAGGAAACGCTGACAAACCTTTAACTATAAAGTCCTTCACAGGTGACATTATACTTTAGGATTAGTCAGCATTTTCTAGAATAATACAGCCATAAGTTTTATATCACTTTATGCTTAAGAAATGTAGTTTACTTCTAACAATATGCTTTCAAAGATGCAAACGGTGGCAAATTTTTCTCGTACGTTTCTTGCTTTCTCCACATTCCCACTGATTTCAAGGAGTTTTAAGAACATGAACAACAAAAAAGGTTGTTACATTTTTTCCAACATGTAATCTTTTAAAATGTGAGCATTGCCACTGAATACTGCACAATGTTAGATATCTATTCTTATTTTCCTGTAGTTATTAAATTAAGTTAGTACAGTATTTTGCCTGCCACTTTTGGTAAATTTTGTAATGACAGGCACTGTACAAGTAGATGTACAGCTCCTTGCAGATATTAAAAAAACAGAGCTTTAAACTCAACACATTCCTGCGCCATGCTCAGCACATGCCCAGAAGAGACAGCACCTTAGTTGGACCCAGCTCACCTGACATCTGTATAGATGAGGCCCTTTAGTGGGACTGTTTTGGTGCTTTTATCTAATAGCTTCAGCCCCACTGATGTGCCCAATCTATACAGTGGTTCTCAACATTTTTAGATTCAAGGGAGCACTGGGAAAATGCCTTCTCTGAGCTTTCACTCTTTTTTGACTATAGAAAAATACCAAAGCAATTCTACTGACTGCAGTGCTGGGTCAAAGTAATGTGCTGCTTCTTCTAGTACAGCATGGATTTTTTTTCTTGTTTTTTAAATATGTACAAGCAGCCACGTGTGAAACAAAAACTCAGCCCTGGTTTCATCATTATATTTAACCTCTTTTCACAGCAACGATTATGTAACTTATTTTTATGAAAACCGAATACTTTCATGCAACATCATTTCAGTCTTTGATTTAGTGTTACAGAGTTTACCATTTTTTAAGTGAAAGAATTACAAATGCTTGGGGTTCACAGAGATCCCAAGAGCCAGAAGCTCTGAGTTGTGAACAGTTTTGCCTAGAATTTAACACTGAGAAAATATAATTGGACTGTTGTGCTAAATAATGAATACGAGTAACAGTGCTATGTAAGCTAGAAATACCATAGCAAGGAAAGGGAAATAGGAGGATTAAAAAGGCAAAGGAAAGAGGAGGATTAAAAAGTGAAGAGAACAGGGTGTATATGCTTATATGCATGCAGCTAATGTACTTAAAAGTTCATTCAGTTTTTAAAGATAACTAATTCCAGAGTGCTTACATTTAAAATATGGAACACATCTACATTGAAAATCTCTAGAACCAGAAAGGAACCGTTTGCATAGTCTACATATGCTTTAAAAAAAAAATATTAGCTTAATATGTTGCTATCTTTTTCATCTCATAAGATGGCAAAATCATTTAGGAAGGTAAAAGCACTGCAGTAGTGGAAAACTTCCAACAGCTAACCAAAAGAAGCAAGTATTGAGGAAGCCAATCAAGGAAGGGCACGAGGGTACAATAAGCACAGAATCAAGTATGAGGTCATTAGGAAAAATGCAGAAAGAACAAAGTGCCAATAAGGAGCCACAGAAGAAGGATAACAACCATTTAGGTACACACTACAACACTCTTCCCACTACGCTAAGGAGAAATGATTGAGGAGTAGGGGTGAATCATAGAAAATTAGGCTTGGAAGGGACCTCAAGAGGTCATCTAATCCAGCCCCCTGCTCAAAGCGGGACTATCAGCAACTACAGCATCACAGACCAGGCTTTGGATATGTAGGTCTTAAAAAACCTAGTGCAGAGAACTAGTGCAGTAAGTGTGCCTGCCTATCTTGAGAAAACCCAGAGAAATTTGTCCTGCCACGAAGACTGCTTATAGAGCGCACGAAGTGTACAAGAAAAAGAGTGAATCTTACAGATCATAGTTATTTATCAGGGAAAGAAGTGAGGAAGATGTAAGCAAAGCCAAACAGAAGTATAAAAGGCACTCTTGCAAATATTTGCCATAAGTCACTTAGGGTGCCTATTAAGGCTGTGTGAAGCTTTGGTCCCTGATTTGATTCAATAGAGATTTGGCCCGATTCAGAATCTCTGAATCTGAATTGAATCAGAGGACCCTTTAATCTCTCCAAATCGAATTACAACCCTCCAAATTGATTCAGAAAGATTCAGACATAGACACAGCTTTAAATGTTTTTTCTACATACCTCCATGAACACGGAGATGCTGGGGCATATGGGGTGTCCCACAGAAGCACGGGGGGCTCCCCAGCACACTTGGCAGCAGACCTGGAAGTGGACCAGAAGCACTTCCGGTCCACTTCCACCACCGCCAAGCATGTGGAGGGTCTCCCCTGCACTCCTGTGGAACACTCCATGCACCTCAGCGTTCACAAGCCACGCTGGTACATCAAGGCGTCACATCTTCAGATTTGGCTGAATCAAATCAGGGACAGTGATCCCAATCAACAAACTGAATCATTGTCCCCAATTCAGGACGAATCTGAAATGAATAGGGCCTGCTTCATACAGCCCTAGTGCCTATGTACATGCATTCTGATTAGAACGCACTGGAACAGCCTTGATTAATCAAATGAGCCTTAGTTAAAACACTCCTGTGGCCATTTTGAAACATGAGATGCTGAATACACAAGATGCTGTGGTATTTTAATTAGAGTGGCTCTCAAGAACCACTGTAATTAAAATGCCCCCTCCCCCACCTCCAGCACATATATGGGCTTCCTTAGACTCTTACTTAGGTTTTATAATTTTTACCCCACATCTTTTTTAACTGTGGTAGTACTAAACTGAAATTGTAAGCAAAAAAGTTTTACATTTTATATGCACATAGAGCAACATAGTGGAACAGAAAAAACTAAGTAGAGTGCACACAGTTTCACTCCTGAGGCCAATGCTGGTCTTCAAGAGTAATTCCCTATCTTTCTCTTTTTAAACAAAGGTGTTTAGATGATTTTTTCCATAAAAAAACCCAAACCAAACTAAAACAAGAACATATCAAGATAAAATACTGTGCAAAAATAGGATATCAGTGTTCAGGAAAGTCACAGTAAAGTTATGGTTTTCAACAGACTTTATAAGCTATAAAAATAAATATATGTTTATAAAAAAATTTACTAGAAGGCAAAAAATAAGCGCCATATGACTTGACAGTTCCTATACTAATTACACAACTGTATTAAATAGCTTACTAAAACCTGTGTAGTGTAATTTATGCAGTCTCCTTTTTTGCCAAGTACTTCATTGAATATTGGTATTTTGCATATTAGAACAGGGGACATTGTCTAAAATAGACCCTTATTCAGCATAGCCATTGACCTACCTGCAGTAGTTTTAGACCAAGCTATTTTTATACAGACTGTGATTTAAGTTTTGCACAGTACATTTTAACACTGCATAATATTAATAATCCATGGATTTCATGGTTCCTAAACTCACTGCGCACATTTTTCGAAAATATGTTGCTCTCAATTACATACATACATTTTATATTATAATGTTCAAACACTGAAACTTTTCATAGTTTTAGGCCTGTTAAAGTTCAAAACAACTACATTGTCTATCCTTGTGAATCAGCACTAGAGAATCACCTGGGAATTTACAATTTAAGCTGAAATACTCAGCTTTAGTTTTCCTGACTACACATTTGTGAGCTTTGCAATTAATTATCTTCCATTATTACTGATCATCAATTAACTCAAAAGGTTGCTGAGATTGTGAGTGTGCTGAAGAAGGCAGAATTTAATGATATAATTTGAGATTGGTAGCACAGTAAATTTCTCTCTTGTTAATAATTAAAGTAGATAACTTATGTTTTTATTTATAGCTTCCAGAAATATCCGGCTCATTTCTCTGCACTGCAATGTCAGCTAATCATCTGCTTGTCAGGATCTGACTTAAGCTATTGTATTTTATTATTGACAATCCTTGTATCATATGGAGACTTTAATTCTTGCTCATTTATGCCAAAAATAAAGTTTCTAACTAATACATTTATTTTTGTTTTACTGCCATGATTCCTTATAAATCTTCATATGTGAAACCAGATATTATAGAGCAAAACAAACTAATTAGTGAGGACCGAACAAACAAACAAAATTATATTACCTGTTTCAATTTCCCATATATACACTGAATCATCTTCACATCCAACAACTAGCAGATTTTCAACAGGGTGAAATTTTATCATCTTCACAGGAAACAGATGCTTCCTAGCATGTAAAAGACATATTCTCTCCTGAAGGTGCAGAAGTGCTACTGAATGATCACTGCACACAGAGCACACAATCCTGTGATCTTTCAACTGCAAAAATATCAAAAACTTTTATTAACAACAAAAACAACTATTTGTAGGTTGTCACACAGATGGACCAGAAACCCACTGTTCCAAATGCTAGACACGCAAATAAAAAATATGTCCAATAACAGACTCAGTTTAGAAAGCGGTATTATAGCTTACATCCCCCCATCCCACAAAAAAACTGAACACATCAGCTACAAGTCTAATCACCAAAAGTTGCAGTCCAATGTATGTATACTGCAGCCTCTAAGAATTGCATTCACTCATCATACATGATCTATTAAAGCACCTATATAATAAATAAAAGATGTTTCCCCCTGAATATAAAAGAAATGAAGAATTACCTTAACTCAAATAACTATTCATTTTATATGAATCAAATACTCAAAAGCCAAAGGCAACATACCTCCAGTAACAACGTGTTAACTGTATGTTGTAACTTAAATTTATATTATATGGGTCTGATCCTACAAACTTTATTGCCACATGTAATCCTTAGTGACAAAGGGAGAAATTCACCCTCTAATAAAAAACTCACTTCTGTTCAGAGGACCAGTTTATATTTAAACTCTATTCAGCCCCTGGAAACCAAGTATAAGAGATCTTTAAGAGCATTAAGAAATAGTGTTGCAACTCTGATTTACAAATGGTGCAATGGGCCTTTATGGGGTCTTACAGACTACTTAATGTTAAAGCATAACTGTTTTTCAGATGAAAGGGAAACAAAATCCTGACCCCCTCCAACTGCAATAAGATGAGGGTATTCTTAAAGACTTTCCATGTAAGTACAGCTCCATACAGCAAACTTATATTCTAAACTTGCACAAGGAGAAAAAAGTTACAATGTTACTATAGCTGATCACTGATTCAAAAGAATGCAACCATTTGTAAAACATCTAGTTAGGGTTGCACAGTCTCTGGCCCACGGGTCAAATCCAGCCCAAGAAGCTATGGCATCCAGCCTGTGGGGCTCCCCAAAGGTTGGAAAATTTGGTGGCAGGGGAACAGTGGCAATTAATACTGCTACCCCTCCCCACTGCCAAATTCCCAAGCCCCATATGGCAGATTGGGGCAAAGCCACACCCCCTCCCCAACCGCAATGAGACTGGTGGCGGGCCACACCCCCTTCTCCCCATGGGCCTAGGCTGGGCCCCCTCCCCCTATGCAGCTGGATTCAGGCCTAGTCACTCCCCCCCTGCCCCACACACCTGGATCAGGGCTGGGCCATACCCTCTGTGTCCCCCATACGTAGCCATGCCACCTTCCCTCCCTGATAGGGCTGGGCTGCCCCCTGTCCACATGGCCAGCTGGGGCCTGGTCACGTCCATCCCAGGTGCTGGATGGAAAACACCAACCAGATCCAGCCCCCCATGCAAAAAGCCTGAGCACAACTGAGTTAGGTCATTAGAAAGCCCAATAGAAATTTGCTGCCTTTCAACACACATTTATTGATAAATAACAGCTGCTGGTCCAATTTTCCCCTCAAGCTGCTTTAGACCACTAAAACCCCATTGACTACAATGGAGCCAGCTTGGAATTATATTACTGTATACAATTAAGGACCAATGTGCAATAGGCAATCCTGTTATTAAAACTTGGTTGTCTTAAAAATGCCATGACTGAAAAAATAGGTCTTGATTCTCCACTCCAGATGACTAGTTTTATGACTTTACAGGAACTCTAATCATGCAAAACTGACGTAACTTACATAGAATCTGGGTGCCAAGATAGAGTTCACATAAAAAGCTATTATACAGTTAGTAAGTGGAAATCAAGATAAAATAGTAAACTATAAAAAATGTGACAGTTATCAATAAAACGTCATTTCTTTCTAAACATCATTTACCTTATCATTACTTACCTGATAACATTCTGGCGATAACAACAGGTTCATTACTGGACCAGCTTGCAGAGTAAATTGGTGCAAAATTTCTTCAGTAAATATGTCCCACCAAATTACACAAGAGTCCTGGCCTCCTGACACCAGCCAGCTTGGATCAAATCTGACTGATTTACTGTATGGATAAAGTAAACAAGTGACACTGCAGCTGTGGCCTTTAAGAATTTTGTGAGGCAAAGTATCTGAAATGAGAAATGTTAAATAAATTATTTCCCCCCCCCTTTAAAAATAAATAGTCTTTAGATTTTTATGATGCGTACTTAACATACTTACGTTTCAACAAAGAAATATTTTCCAAAAGTCTTGCTTTGGCGGCATGTAAAGCAAGTGTTATGAAAATTTTCCCATCTTCACACCCACACACCAACTTATCAAGGTTGGGTATGTATACAGATGAGATGACTGCAGCACTCGCAGTTCCATCTTTAGATGCACAAAGATGATCAATAATGCCTTCTGACATAGATTGGTGTTTGTCAAAACTGTCCTGGAGAGTCCATGCTGCCGCTACTGGGATCTCTACCAAAAAAATCAAGGAAGTCATATTAAATTTCTGGGATTCAAAATTAAGAATAGGTCAGAGCAGTTATTGTTTTTTACTTAAATTTCCCACAAAATTTATAAAAATAAAACAAACAAGTTATACCTGATATCCATATTCCCTCTTCTTCCTCCCTTCCACCACAAGTCCTTAATCTATCTTACTATTTAGAACAGCAGCTACAGATCCTCCACACCAGTTAGATCACAAAGGACTTCTCCAGGGTCACCTCCAGCTGACAACCTTTTCCATGACACTGAAGTGGGGTTGTTTATATAGGCAGTTCTGTGTAAGAATGGTCTTCGTGTTCTACCCATCATAGTGTGGAGAGCACTGTGCTAGTTCTACACAGTCCAGGCAAATTCAGTCTTCAACAGTTAGATAAGCTTTACTTTCCAGGCTAACATCTTTTTCATGATAACTAAGGTAGCAAAACCAGATGTCTTTTCTGCATAAGTGTAGCAGGGCTGGACCCGATGATCTGCAAGGTCCCTTCCAGACCCTAACATCTATGAAACTATAAAAACTGTAAAAATGGCACAAGGTATGTGAAATTGCTTAACCTTTTGGAGATCCATCAAGTGTTGACACTGGAACATCAGGGATGTGCCATATAGTGATTCTTCCAGATGCTTCACCAGCAAAAAGAATCTTAAAAAAAGGTTCTTTTCTTTCATTCATAAAGCCCATAATAAAAGGAAAACTCTGTTCCAAAAATATAAGAAATTAGCCAACATTTTTGTAAGAAAATAATAGGTTAAGACAAAATGTTTTCTAACTGTAAAATAAAACTACAATATTTAGGTATCTGAAAATATTCTTATGTAGAAATAGAGCATCCCCTGGACCACTCAATGCCAATGGTACCACAAAAAGACAACATGATACCTGGGTTCATTGCAGCACAGCTCTTCTCTCTGGTCCTAACCTTGTCTTACCCCATGTACCAGATAAGTTGGCAAATGGGGGGAGGTCTATGCTGCTGCAAAGGGTGTTCTCTGTTGAGTCTGGGGGTTGGGTAATCGAGCTCCAATTTGGAGCCAGCTGGATCTCTTCAGCCTGTCTCCTCTAGCCCTGTCCCCACGCCTTCCAGCTCTGATGCTCTCTTCAGGATGGGAGGAGGGGGAGTGGGGTGAGAGAGCTCAGTCTGGGGTTTGTCCAGATTTTGCTGGGTGGGGGAGAGAGATTGGAATGCTCCCTTTCCTCCCACTCTAAAGAGAGCACCAGAGGTGCAGCTGGATTGCATCAGCCCAGCCCTGCTCCCAGGCAGGGACTGATAGAAGTTAATGAAAGTGCTCCATTTTGGAGCATCTTCATCTGAACCCTCAGGGAATGAGGGTTAATTTGTCATGCAACTGGGCACTTTTAGAGTACTCTGCTGCCATGCACTTCTGCCAGGGCACAGCTGTACAGCACTTTCAGGTGGCCAATAAGATCTAGCACCCAATGAGATCTATAAATTCACCTGTACAGGGAGAATCCTAAAACAGCTTCCTGCACATCTCATGTAGATAGCTTGGCAGAAAGGAGGCAGTTTCACTAGGAACTAGGTAAATAAAATCCACTGAAGTAATAACCTCAATTGTCTTTGTACCAAAAGTAACCAAATAAATGCACATTCACCGTATGTCACATGACATAAGATAATGAAAGTTGGGCACCATAGGTTGACATGGATATTTAATGTGCCTTTATTCTCGTCACCTGCAAGGAGTTACAGGTTATAATATTTATAGAAAGCAGACTCCTTACTGCTATCTAACAGAATACCTCTACTTTTTCAGTTTTATTAGCAATATTTATTTTAAAATGCTGATAGAAACATAACTCAAACACATATGCTCTGTTAACTGATGGCTGGGAATCGATACACCTTTAGGCAGAGTTTCAAGGTAAGTACTGTAACACAGGGGATGCTATACTCTATGCTAGTAGTGCTCAAACTCTTCCATGTGCTACTATGGGCTATAAAGCACTTGGGTGATGCATGGTTACAGTATACATATTTTCAGCTACTAAGCTGCATAAAAATACCCCAGTTGACAATACAATAAGCAAAAGATTTTCGATGGCACAAAATATAGTTAGATATCTAACTTCTGGAAATCATCAGAAATCGGGCACCCAGCTCGTATTTGTACCTTTGAGACTTTCTTTAAAAAAAAATCTAACAGTACTTCTCCATGTTAGGAACTGTAGTATTTGCAACAAAGTTGTTATGAGGAGAACTCCACAGAAACCTAGCATATTTAAGTCCTACTCTATGCTCTGCTCTAGGATTTGTAACATCAGGATATAGCCCCATAAACAATGTTGTCACACCAAATTATATCGTTAAAAATAAATAAATCAAGATGAAGAATAAATGACAAAACAGTTGAGTATGGGACCAGTGGCAGACACTTTTTAAAAATAATGCATTCCTTTGTTGGAAAATGTATATCAGCTGCTGTATCATCACTGGGATACAATGATTTGCTAAGCCATGTGTTTTGGCTATTTCTCTTCATTGACAAAGTCTGACCTTTTGACATCTTTCAACAGTTATCCCATCTGATTTTAAACCAGAAGTATTTTGGGGGAAAACTAAACTGAATGGCTTTTGCTACTGCTCTTCAAATGAAAATTAAATCTGTCAGGCTTAGGAAGACAATGCAAAAGTGCTTTCAAAAAACCTTTACCAAGGAACAAAAAAAGGAGGTGAGTAATAAAAACTCACACAAGCCTGTATATTTGACAGTGCTTCTTCTGGGAAATACTGATGAAATATGCTTTTCTCACATAGGCCTGAGTAATAGTGTGACGACCTGATTCTGCTGCTACTTAAATAAATGTTAAAAAAAAATCAAAAGTTAATTTCCATGGCAGCAGCAAATGCTACATAAGTTTTTAAATCACCATACAATTACTAAGTAAACCACATCACTAATATATCTTAGCCTTGGTCTCAGTATTGCTATCCTTACTCAGGCAAAATCCCCGTTGATTTTTTTTGGCAGAGTAAGAATAAGGACCATAGTAACTGATCCTTTATTTGTACCTTAAAATCACTTATTTTCTGTTCTTTCAGCTAGTCATCTTCTTCTTATACACATCTCTTCAGTCGCACAAAGAGATGTTCAAGAGAAAAAAAGCATTCATTCAGATGCAGGCTTTCCAATAGCTGAGTTCATTTGAGCCTCCCTTTGTCCAGCTAGTATCCACTAAACTTGCAATTGGTGTGACAGGTCATCCAGACACAAGTTTACAACTAGCAGTATAAGGATACTTCATCCATCTGCTTCTTCAGCTTCATCTGTACAGTCTCTCCTCAACTTTAGAAATTACTGTTTAGACCTTAGTCCTATCCCTGCAAGGAATTACATATGTCTCTATATACTGTGACTACTGACAGAGGAAGAAATTAATCACATGCATGGGTCTTTGCAAGACCAGAATAAGACTTCTGGTATAATGCAATATGTTCAAAGACAGAATTACTCAGTTGCTGATGAATGCATTCTGTAATGAAATAACAGAGTTTGGGTGCCCGAATGCTTGTGCATAACATTTAAACATTTGTGTAACTCCACTGATTTCAAATAGGATTATTCAATACTTAAATGAGTAACTTTACTCTGATGCTTTTCAGGGTTGAGTCCCTTGGACAGATGATCTCCTAAACAGCCTAGCCTTACCATTTTTATAAACATTTTGAAAATGAAAGAAAAAAGGTTATTTGAATGATGAACCTATCCATTGCATAATGTATTTTCTGAATTTCTTTCAAATTGAAAATAAAAACTAAAATAAAGGCACCTTAATTATATGAATGCAACTGAGTTTGACTCAATGGCTTAAATATTCAATTTGGTAGACATTATTCTGGTAAATGGCAACAAAACAGAGTAGGTTTTCAAGCTCATTGAAAAAAAAAATTGTGCATTACCTTATATTCTTTCACATCAGTGGAGCAGAGTAAATGAGGATAAACAGTTTCTTTGAGCACTTTTCCATCAGTAGGATATATGCTTTTTGAAAGTCCACTGCATAAATAAAACAAAACAAATTTTATATTTATATAAATATAGCTAGCGTAAATTCGTCTTTTTTTAAAGCAAAACAGTACCATCCAAAATTCTCAAGTTTAGTTAAAAGTTGTTGAGTAGTAATTACAAGTGACTTCTTTTTGAAATCACAGCACCAGCTGCCCAAGTTCTACATGGCTAATCTTATTCCTGTATCCCCTGCTGTGTCAAACAAAGAGTGGGGGCTGTCAAACCCAGGGTAAATCTTCTAGTGCCAAAGTGGTTTTGTTCTGGTTTTTGATCATTTGCGACATGCAGAGATTTTCTATAATAAACCTCCTAAAGTTCATCTTATACCTGTACTTCTTGTGTGAATTTCCCATCTGAGCCCACCTGTTTAGCAGCTGGTAGATGTAACTGTGACCATCTTCTGTCCAGATGATAAGTCGATAAGCAGCTAGTACTTCACCACCAGCAAAGCACTGACCACGCTGGCTAAATTCAGTACAGAGTAGGGAAAAGTCACAATAATCATATACCTAAAGTCAAAAATATGATAAAAATAAATTAATACTAAATTAACACTATAGTGTGTTTCCTAATGACCCTTCCATTTTAACGCAGAGATTGTTTTACTTCCTAAGCCCTTGCTCAAAACCACTCAGTGAGTCAGATTTTAGTGTTTATTCAGACTACCTCCATAAAGTCAATGGTGATACACTAGTGTTAAATCACTGTAAGGTCAGGGGAAGGCTTCCTGTTTCTAGGAAGGAGAGACAGCAAATTAAAAAAAAAACATTAAAAGGTTTATGTTCCCTTAAGCGTTTTGAGAGGAGGCAAGGAATGTGTTGTTTTGTTTTTCTCTTGTAGTTAATATTGGACAAAATTAATCCCACCTGTAACTATACCAGGTTCAGTAATTCAAAGCTTCTTTGTTCAGAAGTTTCTACTTCTGAAAAAGTAGTTCTGCTGGCACATTACATAACATCACACAGCACCTTTATTTCATATTGTTATGTTCTCCTAAAATTCTACCATTTGCAGCACATACGAATTTGCTGTTTTCCGCAGACAAAATTCTAGCACATAGATACAAATGAAAGAACACACATAAAGCTACCCTTCTGCAGAAATACGCAGCAGGAGATGGCAACCTCATTTCCAGTTTTTGTGGGGGGAAAAAAAAAATCACATGGCCTGCTTATTCCACAGGTCTCTCTGCACACGGAATTGCAAAAGAATATGATAGGGTACCCAAAGTGGCTTAGGATATTGTTTGCATATGCAGACAGAGTGACCATGTTGCCTGACTGTTGGTTGATATTCAGAGCTACCCTACATCATTTATTCCGACTTTGGGATGGAATGGATTTCAGAAAGGGAACTTCTTTCAGCTGTTCATTCAGACTACAGGGCATACTGTGTTTGGTGTAAAGTGGTACATATCCAAGAGTAAGGATTACTTGGACTTCCGAATAACTTATGGATATGCCCCATATTTCAAGCATGCTTTTCCCCTAGGAGGAAGTGCCAATGTCCTTTCTACTTTTTAAGACTCATACATTCATTAAAAACATAGTGAAAAAAGACAAAGTAATTACCTTAATCAATACAACTGTCCTCTAACAGAGAATGAGGTATCAAATGCATAAATATGCACCTCCAGGGCAGTGTACATATCTGACCTCTTATAGAAAGTTTAATAAAATGTAACAGAAAATGAGAACTTTTCTATTTTCTGGACCATTCTGTAGAATTTAGTAGAAAATTAAGCCCTTGCTATACGCGTTTTAAGAGTATAAAACCAAGCTTTAGCAAAGATCCTATTTTCTATTAAGCTTCTACGGGTTCTCAAATACATTTCTATAGTACCCTAACCAAAGCCTACTGAGGTCAACATAGATTTCCATTTACTTCAACGGGCTTTGGATCAGAGCCTTACTAAATACATAGGGCTTTTCTATAAGAAATAAGAAAACTTAGGAGAAAACAGACAGTCATGGTAAAAGATCACTTCGTTGGAAGTGCAAGAACAACAAAAACAAAATCTCTGTTTAGAAATGATATAATGATGCCTCTATCTGTGATACATTTATTTTCTCTTACAGCTATGAACAAATGGGATTGATTCACTGCCTAGGTTTTGCTAGCTTATATTAGCAAAATCTGGGCTACTAGCCTTATTGGAACAAAATTATCTGAATGAAGGGAGCTCACAGACTGATCTCTTTGCTCATATTTAGGCAGCATTTGTATATATTTGCTTCCTTGTAGACTGTAGCATAGAGAGGACTATGAGGCTCTCAACCCTCTAGCACTGTGTTATGCTGGAAGTATTCTCCTGCCAAGCAACCGACTCTGTATCAAGTTAGTTAAAACTATTAAGGAACAGATAAATACTTAATCATCTCAACTAGAGAATTAAGAATACTGGTGAAGATACAAAGCAAGCTGTTTTCTCTGATACACTAAATAATTAGTAAGCACTATTTCATTTAAGGAGGAAAAAAGCTATTTACACATAAGGAAAAAATCAATCATGTTCACTTTTCCAAAATGTACCAGACTGTTAACAATTTTCCACGGGAAGTATATAGTATTTGTGTAATGCTGTACCTTCCAACAGTATGAGAACACAACTAACAGGAGTCTTTCTGTGTATGTGCAAAATCGTATGGTTTGGCAGTTTGTGCAGTCCAAGGATTTGGATTCTTTTTCATACACACTTTGCTTCTCCTATACATGAAAGATAAAAATACCAAGATCAGTCAAGTATGAGTTTTCTGGATATTCAAGCTTTGTTTTCTTTAGGAGTGACACCAGCTATCAAAAATATTTTATAAGTCAACACTTTCAAATTGCAATGCAAAGTATTACACTAAACACTGTGTTGTAGGTAAGATTCAAGGACACTATACAGTCGGTGGACATTTGTGCGGGAAAGAGAGAGGCTGACATGGAGGTGGCTATCATCACATTCTCAGTTAAAAGAGTGTCAACGGGGCTGGACCAAGAGAGGTCTATGGGCAGCATCTGCCACTGTGAGGATACACTGACCATTGATCCATTTAGAGCCAAAAGAACTATAGCAGCTAACAAGCTTACAGTACCAGATGCACAATAGTCAAGGGAGTATTTCTTTCCCCCACACACATACTTATGACAAACCATGGCACAGGCATTTGAGCTGTATGCTGGATAAGCGATTTTAACCTAAACTAATACTTTCCCATCACTTTTAGGGGTAATTTATATTCTTATCAATCAATTTTTGAATCCATGGATTGTTTGCAAATATATATATTAAATCTTGTTGATGTTTTTGGTGTGACTAGCCAAGGCTTACTGTGAAATCTGCTTTACCCAAATGTTAGAATTGTTTTGG
Organism: Crocodylus siamensis; assembly: GCF_052110815.1. Classification (NCBI taxonomy): domain Eukaryota; kingdom Metazoa; phylum Chordata; order Crocodylia; family Crocodylidae; genus Crocodylus; species Crocodylus siamensis. The sequence continues at coordinate 24,133,832 of NC_143409.1, forward strand.
AATCATTTTTAATAATTATTGATCACACAAATGAAAACTAACATTTTCTGTCATGTAAGATACCACTACAACCCTCTACAACAAGGGCTACAATGGTCACACAATCCTAGCGGTTAAATTAAAAGCTAAAAAATATCACCATCACAGGCAGGGATGTCATGCCATCCTCTCACTCAGCCTTGAAGCTTCAGGAGGGAATTAAAATTAATGAGAATTCTGCTCTCTAAACACATGAAGCAGCTGGATTCTCACTAACTCCAAACCCTCCCACCTCTAAAGAACAGCCCAGGCAGAAAAGTAAAGGGACAGCACAATGCCCACATATGCTTACATTACATCTATTTGTGACCAGTTCTTGCAGACTGACCTAGAATTTTAACAGTGGGGCAGCTCTCGTTTTTTAAGATTGGTCTTTTGTGAGACTTTGTAACAAAGAGAGATGCTTTACAATAGAATCAATGCAGCATTTTCTGAAGTGACATCACACTCAGCAGAAGCTCCTAAATGAACTGTTCCTATTAATTAATGAGCATCTATCTGAAGATGCTTTATTATTTGCTGAATAGGATACTAATGTATCTAAGGGTGCTCTAGGGAAGGATAGTGCTAGTGTGACCATTTGGCTAACCATACAACAACTCTCTGTCTTCTTAAAGCGTTTTGTAGAGATGGGTACACATTTACCTTTATTTTACAGCTGGTGAGACTGAGGCATTAAGAGGTAAATGATTTTCATTTTTCTGTTAAATTTTCATCAGATAAAATATAAAAACAGCCATGAGAGTAGGGCATTTAATAGTGGATTCACCCTCCTTTGCAAGTTAATGCTCTAATTGCTGGGCTAGACCATTATGCTCACTCTTTTTCTCCTGTCCTATGAATCCTGGCTGTGTGGTGGCAGAGATTCTACAAGAGAAGACAGTGCTCCCACCCCAGTCTGGACTCTGATGGTCAGTGCACTTTACCAAGGTGGGGAGTGTCCACCGCTCAGGTTGAGAAAGTACAGGTTTCCCTCCCTTTATATTGTTCATGCATTCCTGAAAAATGGCACATCACTAGAATTTGTTTAAAGGAAACCCACTTTACAATGTAACAAATAGGGATATGTTCCAAAACCTCAACTGTACTGACCCCCAGACCCATTTCTATCCTTTTACAAGACAATTTTGATACTCACCAACAGCAGGCAGTACACACAAGCACAGGGCACTATCATAATGGGGATGGCAACTATAGAAACACGTGTCACAGACAAGGAGCGAGGAGTGCAGATCCACACAGGAGACTGTATTTTGGTGTTTGTCACTCCCACAATGCACTGCACAAAGCAGCCAACTGTGGGCTTCCACCACACGGATCACATAAGAATGAATTTACCTCACATAATGAATTTTTGGCATAAAATGGGTCATCGCATAAGAGCAAATTCACATGCACAGAACCTGCATAAAGCAAGGGAAACCTGTACTATAATAGAGGTGTCTCAATTAATAGGCAAGTGCCCTAAACACTATTACGTAAGAGGACAGCACCACCAACTCCTCTTGAAGCTCTGTTTTAAAAGAATGGACTGGAGACAACTTAGGACCTGACTCCAGGAAAGGGTCCCAACCCTTGAATTAGCATTTGATACACACACTTAAAGCCTCGAATTAAGCCCCTAAAAGGGGGAATTCAAACATACCCCTTCTTCAGGGTTTCCAAGAGCTAGTTAGGGGCACTTACAGAAGTTACAGTTTTCATGTGATAAGACCCCTGAAAATGCTCTACAACCATAACAAAACAAATGTTCATATCTTCAGGGTGCTTTCAAAATGGCTGATCATGCAAAAAATTAACCCTCATTAAACGCAAATTAGTTGAAGGCACTCTAGAGCACAGTGCTTTAGGGAGCTTCTGTACAGATTCTCTACAAGGGTTAATTGTGGGAGATTCTGCCCACATCCCATGCACCTTTGCATCCCATGCAGCTTTCATAGTTTCATAGTTGGTAGGGTCAGAAGGGACCTGGTAGATCATCAAGTTCAACCCCCAGTCATAGGCAGGAAAAAATGTTGGGGTCAAATGACCCCAGCTAGGTGATTATCTAGCCTCCTTTTGAAGACCCCCAGGGTAGGTGCAAGCACCACTTGCCTTGAAAGTTGGTTCCAGATCCTAGCTGCCCTGACTGGGAAGTAGTGCTTCCTGATGTCTAACCTGAACCTACTCTCAGTCAACTTGTGGCGTTATTCCTAGCTACTCCTGGTAGTGCTTGGGGGAACAGGGACTCTCCCACTCCCCGCTGGTCCCCTCAATAAGTTTATAGACAGCTACCAGATCCCCTCTCAGCCTTCTCTTGTGAAGGTTGAACAGGTTCAGGTCCTGTAGCCTCTCCTTGTACGGTCTACCCTGCTGCCCCTTGACCATGTGAGTGGCCCTCCTTTGGACCCCCTCAATCCTATCTACAACCCTCCTGAAGTGCAGTGCCCAGAACTGGATGCAGTACTGCAACTGTGACCTGACCAGTGTTGCACAGAGGGGGAGGATCACCTCCTTGGATCTGCTCATGATGCAACTGTGGATGCATGACAAGGTGCGGTTAGCCCTACTGACTGTGTCCTCGCATTGGCAGCCCATGTTCATCTTGGAAGCAGTAATCACTCCAAGATCCTTTTCTGCCTCTGTGCTGACAAGGGAGTTCCCCAGCCTATAGGGATGCTGCTGGTTCTTCCTACCTAGGTTCAGTACCTTGCACTTGTCAGTATTGAATCCCATCCTATTCTCTTCCACCCACCCCTGTAACCTGTCCAGATCTAGTTGTAGCCTGTCCCTCCCTTCTAGTGTGCCCACCTCTCCCCACATCTCAGTGTCATCTGTAAATTTGAAACAAGGTGCTTTTCACCCCTTTGTCCAAGTCACTGATGAAGATGTTAAACAGTGCGGGCCCAAGGGTGGAGATCATCTGGACCTGCTGATTTGAACATGTCCAGCCCCACCAGAAGTTCCTTAGCTAGGTCCTCACTGACCCTAGGCCTGGTGGTGCCTCTCCTGAGTCTGTCTAGAATCTTGGTGGGGGATATCTTGGTCTCTTCTCAGAAAAATGGAGGCAAAGAATTTGTTAAAGAGGTCAGCTTTGTCATCTGGTGCAACCACCAGATTGCCAAGTGTCCTGCAGGGGCCCCATGTTACCTGGTGCTTTCTTTTTACTCCCTATGTATTTAAAAAAGGACTTCTTGTTATCCTTGATTCTGGTCACTAGTCCTAGTTCTGTCTCTAACTTAGCCTTCCTAATAGCCCCCCTACAGTCTCGAGTAATGGAGGTGATGGCCCCCTACAGTCTTGGGCCTTGATGGCCCCTCCCTTCCATCGGGTGTATGCCTCCTTTTTAGCTTTCAGATGTTCCTGAATGCCTTTGGCGAGCCATGGGGGCTTTCCAGCACTCTTACCCCCTTGGACTCACATTGGGACTGTCACTCTTTGGGCTCAGAGGATCATCTCCTTAAGGAACAACCACTTATCTTGGACTCCCAACTCCCCTACCCTCCAGGACCTCAGTGCCTCCCCGACTAATCTCCTTAGCTCATTGAAATTGGCCCTTCTGAAGTCAAAGGCTGCTGCCTTGCTGCAGGCCTTTGACACCCTGTGCTGGATGGTGAATTCCAGTAGATGATAATCGCTACTGCCCAGGTAGGTGAGAACCCGCAGTCCCCTCACCAGGTCATCGCCTGTGGCCAGGACCAAGTCCAGGAAGGCATTCCTGTGCACCTCCTGGGTTAGGTGGAGGTCCTGCATCTTGGCTAGGAACCTACATGTGCACACAGGCAAGCACCAGCCCAAGCCCAACCCCAGATCTGTCATAGGGAGGTGACAGAGTTTCTTCCCAGTGCAGCAAGGGTGGGAGGGACAGGAGGCAGGTGGGGAAAGGTAGCCCCCTCAACCCACTTACACAGGAAGCTGGGGCAGGGGGGATCCAACCCCCCATACTCCACAGACCCAGCCTGGCTACCTCTGCTGGGGTCTTCGGGGAGTGGTAGCCTAGGCCCACAAGGCAGGGGAGCTTGTATTACTCCCCCTGTCTCAGCTCCCAGCATGGCAGCCACAACTAGCATCTTCAAGTGGGCTGGGGCCAGCACCCCCTCCCCCCAAGACCTCAACAGGGGTAGCCAGGACAGGCCTTTGTGGCAAGGGGGCTCTAATTCATCCCCTGCCCCAGCTATCAGTGCTTTACAGCACTGGTGGCTGCTGCACTGGGAGGTGGAGCAGAGGGAGTAATCCAAGCCCCAGCACCTTACAGGCATGGGCTGGCACACCCTCAAAACCCCAAAAGAGGTAGCCAAGCTGGGTCTGCAAGGCGTGAGGGCTCAGATTCAGGGGTCTGCACAGCATGGGGGCTCTGGGGGTGGGGCGAGGCTCGGAAGAAATCCCTGGGTTGGGGCTGCTTTCTCCTGAAGGGGAGTGGAGAACTGACCAGGCAGAGCCAGCAATCAGTGTGCAAAAAGGTGATGGGGGTTGGAGGTGCTCTGGTCAGCTTTCAGGGCAGGTGACAGTGCCCCTTGGCTCCTGGCTTTGGCCAGTGCATGGAGGTAATAGTGGCCCCTGCATCCTGGCCTCAGTCACTGCATGGAGGCTCTGAGCCCCCACCATCAAATGCCAAATTTCTGTTCATTTTGGTCATACTCTGACTTTATGCTCTTTGTATAAAGCACAAAAGTTGCAGTTCAATTGGAAGTGATCTCTGATCACTTCGGTAAGTGCCCTAGGTATACTCTCAACTGTATGTTTGCTGTTCTTGATCCCATCCTAAAACATCTAACTCTTCCCACACACTGGACAGGTAGCTTTGGTATGTAACTGAGCAGCAGATTTCACCAGTATAGTCAAGCACCTCAGCTCATTTATGGATCTAGCCTCTAATATTCTAATTCAGACAAAAACAAACCACAGGACACCAGATGTAGCACAAATGTATGTCAAAAGATCATCTGTGAGACTATTAACACAGAAAGCTACACAGAATAACTCTTTATTCATAGGGAGTGAAAGACTACAGAATGAAGGGGATTGCATGAAAGATTATGAAAATGCTGAGAGCAGGAGGAGACAACTAAAACACCATTTGGGGGAGAGAAAAAGCAAGAGGGAACATAGAAAGAACTTTGAATTCAGGGGAGGCAGTGAGCAGAAGAGGTTCAAAGGAGGAAGCAACAAGATCAGGGCCATAAGAAAGTGTTATGATCTAAATTTCAGTGTGGGAGATGGAAAAGTAAAGTGCAGGGGTGACAGGAGATACTTCAGGGGTCAAGGCAGGAGATGCAGGTTAGGGACTAGAGAAGGAGCAGGCAAAATAGGGTCCACAGCCTGGATCTGGCCTGCCAGGCACTTTCATCTGGCCCGCAGCACCCACCAACTGTTTGTATTCTGCCCAGCCCTTCTACCTATAAGGGTGGGAGCAAGCTACCATACACCCCCCCAGCAACATACCCTATTGTGCTTCACTCCCACCCCTGTGGATGGAAGGGCCAGGCCTGGGCAGCATGCACTTTCCAGTCGGGGCTTCTGCTGCCACTGCTGCAGCTGCCAGGGGACTTGCTCAGCTTCCCCAGCATCCCGCTTGCTCACGGCAGCAGCTTAGGAAGGGGCAGGAGCAGAGGTAGTGGGGGAGCTGCAGCTGGGCAGGAGCATGGAGTATGGGGCTGGGGTTGGCAGCAGTGTGGAGCCCACACCCAGGGGAGCAGCAGCAGCGCGGAGCTCAGGTGACCAGGGTGTGGGGACCCCTCCAACACTTCCCCACCCCATGACACACAGCCTCCACACATGGCAGCAGCAGCAGGCAGGGACTCTCAGGGTGTTTGTGCCCGGCAGCACGTGGTTCTCCCCCCCACCATCCACACACACATCCACCCACAACACCCCCCCCACACCCCATCCACAAATACCGCCCCCATATCCCACCATCCACACACACCCCTCCACATATGCACACACATACTGTATACAAAACTAAGACTTTATTTTTCAGTTATTATGCAGTCACCTCTATATACACTATGTGAACACAAATCATGACAAAATATTTTTTGTAATAAAATTAAAATGTTATAGTAGGTGTTTGACTTTTAGTGTGTGGTTTGTTTTTTTCCTGGTTCTAAGATGGCAACCCCCCTCCCAAAAGGAGAAGTTCTGGAGGCTAAGGGAAGTAACTTCCAGTGGCACCGGTCAGGGGTTAAGGGCGGGACTTCCAGTCCCAAGATGGAGACCAGGGGGCAGTGCCATTGTCAAAGGCCAGGGCTACTAATGCAGCCCTTCACAGCTCATCAAACCTTGTTAAGCAGCCCTCCAGTTGAAATAATTACCCACCCCTTGGCTAGAGTTTAGCAGGGACAGAAAGGATAGTTTTAAAACATTTTACAAATGAAGAGAAAAGGTTTAGCAAGAGTCTTAAGAGTGCGCCGGTGTTTGCGCCGGAGGGGGAGGAGGAGGGGCCGAGAGACCGACTCTTGTTAGCGCGGGCCAGAGGACCCGAACTCAGCTAGGAACTCCTATGATGGTGTCGACACGGAGTGCTGCCAGGGCCCCTGCCTGGGGGGCGCGGCCTTCCCGGGGCTTGTCTGAGGCCTCCACCCAGACGGAGCCCGCGGGGGGGCTGGCGTCCCCCAACCCCCTGGCTTGCGGGAGCTGCCCAGCAAGGCCTGGGGGGGCAGGGACTGGGGACCCCCACACCTGTCCTGCCTAAGGGCCCTGGAGGCGCAGGTGAGGGAGCTCCAGGAGGAGGTTAGCAGGCTGAGGGGAATCAGGGAGGCAGAGGAAGAAATTGACAGCTATTTTCTTTCCCTGCAGGGTTGTACGACCAAGAAGGATGCACCTCAAGATGAACCCTCCACTGCTAAGTGGCAGACGGTCACCTCCCGTGCCAGGGCTGCTCGAGACATGGCAGCACCAGCTCCTACAGTCCGGCTGGAGAACAGGTACGAAGCTCTGGCAGCCCTGGAGGAGGAGGACGGAGAGGACGAAACCGGGGAGGAGGCAACTCCACGCACACCGCATCCCGTGCAAGCCGAAGGAGACAAGAAGGCCAGGAGGAAGAAGCGTCGCGTGATCGTCATTGGTGACTGCATCCTGAGAGGTACAGAGGGCCCTATCTGTCGCTGGGACCCCTTGGCACGCGAGGTATACGGCCTACCTGGAGCGAGGATTCAGGACATGAAAGGGATGCTCCAGACTGTAATCCCGCCCACCGATTATTACCCTATGGTCCTAGTCCATGTGGGTACTAACGATGCGGCCAGGAGGAGCCCTGATTGCCTGATGGAGGACTACCACGCTCTGGGGTGCGTGCTGAAGGAGATGGGCGCACAGGTGGTTTTCTCTTCTATCCTGCCAGTGAGTGGACAAGGCAGACGGCATGAAACGTGCATCGCGGAAGCCAACTGGCGGCTACAGGAATGGTGCTTCGAGGAGGGCTTTGGCTTCCTCAGCCACGACTGGCACATCATGACGAGAGACATGCTGGGGTGGGACAGGCTCCACCTTTCCCCTAAAGGTAAGCGTGTGTTCTCTTCTAAGTTGGCGGACCTCCTCCGGTGGGCGTTAAACTAGGCTCATCGGGGGAAGGGGAAGATGAGGGCGGAGGAAATATCAGACTGCCAGACCAAACAGCACCCACAACTACAGCCCAGCCCAGACCGACGAGCGAAGCAATCAAACAGGTAAGAGAGAGGGGCCAGGGTAACGTTGGGACTAGGGGGTCAGTACACACACCCACAGGAGGCCTCAAATGCCTCTACACAAATGCTCGTAGTATGGGCACAAGCAGGAGGAACTCACCCTCCTGCTGGCTGACGCCAGCCCGGACATAGTGGGGATTACGGAAACATGGTGGGATAAAACACATGATTGGGCGGTCAATGTCAAGGGCTATAGGCTGTACAGGAGGGACAGGATAGGAAAGAGGGGTGGGGGCGTGGCGCTCTATATTAAGGAGGAATACACATCCTTGTTAATTAGCAAGGAGCCTGGGGAGGGGCACTCTGAAGTGCTTTGGGTTAGAGTACAAGGCAGTCGAGGGGAAAGGGACTTAACGGTGGGAGTCTACTACAGACCTCCCAACCAGGGAAAACAGCTTGACCAGGAATTCTTGGGTCAGCTCACAGAGGTAGTGAAGGCTAAGGATGTGGTTGTCATGGGGGACCTGAATTTCCCGGACATCTGCTGGGAAGAGCAGTCAGCCAGGTCTGAACGCTCCCGCAGGTTCTTGGCCAGAGTGCAGGACCTCCATCTAACCCAGGAGGTGCACAGCCCCACCAGGGGGGACGCCTTGTTGGACCTAGTGCTGGCCACGGGTGATGACCTGGTGAGGGGGCTGCGAGTGCTCAACCACCTGGGCGACAGCGATCATCGCCTGCTGGAATTCACCATCCAGCGCAAGGTGGCAAAGGCACGGAGTAAGGCAGCAGCCCTAGATTTTAGGAGGGCAGTCTTCAACGAGCTAAGGAGGATAGTTGGAGAAGCGCTGATGTCCCGGGGGGGAAGGGAGCCAGGTGTCCAAGGAGAGTGGTCGCTCCTCAAGGAGACGATCCTCCAAGCCCAAAGGAAGGATCAAAGGGAGGAGGAGAGCACACAAGCCTCTGTGGCTCACCAAAAGCATCCGGGAATGTCTCCTTGCTAAAAAGGAGGCTTATACCCAGTGGAAAGAAGGGGTCATCACCAGGGAGGACTATTCTGTAGTTGCTCGGGGATGTAGAGGGGCAGTTAGGAAGACCAAGGCAGAGATGGAACTGGGACTAGCTTCACAGATTAAGGACAATAAGAAGTCTTTTTTTAAATACATAGGGGGTAAAAAGAAGGTCCTGGGTAATGTGGGGCCCTTGCAGGACAACATGGGTAACTTGGTCGTCACACCAGATGGCAAAGCTAACATGTTTAATGATTTCTTTGCCTCCGTCTTCCTAAGTAGGGACCAGAACAGCCACCTCCCTGCTGGGCCCCCATCGGGCCCCAGGGGAGGCACACATGGGCCACGGGTTAGCGAGGATTTAGTTAGGGAGCTTCTGGAGGGGTTGGACGTATTCAAGTCAGCCGGCCAGGATGATCTCCACCCTAGAGTTCTAAAGGAACTGGCCGAGGTCATTGCAAGTCCCCTGGCACAACTTTATGAGTACTCGTGGTGCTCTGGTGAGGTACCAGAGGACTGGAAGAGGGCCAACGTGGTCCCCATCTTCAAAAAAGGCAGGAAGGAGGACCCGGGAAACTATAGGCCGGTTAGTCTCACCTCGATCCTAGGCAAGCTGTTCGAGAAAATTATGCTGGCACACATCCAGGAGGGGCCAGCAGGGGACTGCATGCTTAGGGGCAACCAACATGGGTTCATCAGTGGAAGGTCCTGTCAGACCAACCTGGTGGCCTTTTACGATCAGATCACCAAATCGTTAGATGCAGGGGTAGCAGTGGATATAATCTTCCTGGACTTCCGGAAGGCTTTTGACACTGGCTCTCACCCCGTTCTCATTAAGAAACTGGGGGGCTGTGGTGTAGACACCCACACAGTCAAATGGGTCGCCAACTGGCTGGAGGGCCGCACCCAGAGGGTGGTAGTAGATGGGTCCTTCTCAACCTGGAAGGATGTGGGCAGTGGGGTTCCGCAGGGCTCGGTCCTCGGGCCTGCACTGTTCAACATCTTCATCAGCGATTTGGATGAGGGGGTAAAAAGCACCCTGTTCAAATTTGCTGATGACACTAAGATGTGGGGGGACGTGGGTACATTGGAAGGATGCAACAGGCTACAATCAGACCTCGACAGGTTACAAGGGTGGGCGGACGAGAATAGGATGGGTTTCAACACAGACAAGTGCAAGGTGATGCACCTCGGGAGGAACAACCGGCACCATACCTACAGGTTGGGGAACTCCCCTCTTATCAGCATGGAGGCGGAAAGGGATCTGGGGGTCATCATTGACTCCAAGATGAACATGGGCCGGCAGTGTGGAGAGGCAGTCAGGAAGGCCAGCTGCACCTTGGCATGCATCCACAGATGCATCTCAAGCAGGTCCAAGAAGGTGATCCTCCCCCTCTATGCGGCACTGGTCAGGCCGCAGCTGGAGTACTGCGTCCAGTTCTGGGCGCCGCACTTCAAGAGGGATGTCGACAGCATGGAGAGGGTCCAGAGGAGGGCCACTCGTATGATCAGGCCCTATGAGGACAGGCTGCGGGACCTGAACCTGTTCAGCCTCCACAAGAGAAGGCTGAGGGGGGGATCTAGTGGCCTGTTACAAACTAGTCGGGGGGGCCAGCGGGCATTGGGGGCGTCCCTGTTCCCCCGAGCACCACCAGGAGTGACCAGGAATAACGGTCACAAGCTGGCAGAGGGTAGATTTAGGTTAGATATCAGGAGGCGCTACTTCACGGTCAGGGCAGCTAGGGTCTGGAACCAGCTTCCAAGAGAGGTGGTGCAGGCTCCTACCCTGGGGGTGTTTAAGAGGAGGTTAGATGAACATCTTGCTGGGGTCATATGACCCCAGTATTCTTTCCTGCCATGGCAGGGAGTCAGACTAGATGATCTGCTCAGGTCCCTTCCGACCCTACAAACTATGAAACTATGAAACAAAGGCAGTTACAAAAATAACAAATCAGTTGGTGAGCCAGGGCTCTTATTCCATGTGGAACAGGAAGCAATGATCAGGGATCTCCAGGTACTACAATCTTCTTCAAGAGCTGTAGTCTCAGTTCCCTGAATTCTCAGATCATTAAGATCATTGTTTATGGTGCCACAGAAATGCAGTCTAAGCCACCCTTTCTTTTTCCCTCTGCAATCTGCATTTCACAGGGGTGAAGTACCTAGAATAAGGGATGGCTTGTTGCAGTTCTGCCACCAGTGAGAAAAGCAACTGCCACACAAGGTGAACAGGCTCAAAAACAAGAAGTGCTGAAAATGGTGCCTATAGCAGGTGGTGAAGCTGTGGAAGCCTGGCACCTTTCTCAGTGGTACAGAAGCGGTGAGCAACAACAACAAACTCTCTGTTTAAAACACTTTCCAGAGACCTTACTTTCTGCTCCTGGTTTTACATCTTGAGAATATATACATATTCTATATTTTACATCCTTCTTTTAAATTAAGGCTTCTTGTTTCATACAAACTGACCTGTATACTACTCACTGATGAGGACAGGTCCCACACTTTAAGATCTCCAGTTATAGATACTGCTACCAGTGAATCTTCTGTAAAAATATAATAAAAAACTAGTTAATATGAAACTAAATTAAACCATGGTGACTAGAGCCAAATAAAAACCCCAGGACTACCACTGCTATCTTATAGAGGAGATGTACTCTGTAAAGCACTGTTTTCACAACAACTTTAGCATGCAGGAAAATAGGCTATTTGCATACAGAAATGTCCAATTATGAACTTAACTGCAAATCTCCTATACAAATATTTGATCTTGTTCACTAATGTGAGGAAACTGGGTGAATAATTGTTATAGCACTTTGCACATGTAATAAAAGGAATCAAAACTTATGGCAAAGGTAAAATCTTTTATTAGACCAACTAGATATTTACACAAAAAAAAAAATTATTTGCAAGCTTTCTGGCACAGGTACCCTTCATCAGGCACAAGAGATTGCAACTGTTATAAAAGTTCTCCTAGGCAGAAATACATTCGTATTTCACCTGGATACCTTGCACATATTAACTGCACTCAAATGGATTTGGAAAAAAAAAAAAAGCAGACCCACTGGGGTTTCACATACATTATCTTCCTAATATTGCAACCAAAAGTCACTTACTCTGGTGGCATATCATGAGAGCTACGTATAATTAAAGTGCAACAAAACAGTTCTCCTCTGCTAGTCAGATATCTAGTTCAAAAAGCAGCAAACACTACATTAAGGTTGAGAGAAAATTAAATTTAAAATGTATTGGCAAATGCTGATGTATTTTGCATCCTTAATATTTTTGTGAAATATGAAAATATATTCTCATGTTAATTAAAATGAGGTGTAGAAAAAACCTGTGGGTATGCACAGTGCTATCTGAAAATTAATTTATGGAAAGAAATGGTATGTCCATATGCTACACTGAATATGCATCTACAGTGTATACCTTGAATCCTGGTGGAGTGAACAATGCACATGCAATTGATCCAATCAGAAGACTGAGTAGATATTAAAGTGTGAAGAACAGCCAAAGTCTTAGCATCAATGATAAGGACATCCTGATATTCTCCACAACAAAGAAGCCAGCCATCTCCTGTCATTCGGAATGAACAATGGTAATACTGTCCAAATGGAATTAAATAAGTAAAGGTTAACATACAGAGCTACACAAGTTCTTTTGCATATTATTTTTAGCTTCTTCACATCGTACTTTTTTTTAAAACCTTAGTTACCAAGGCAACAGTATTAAACAGTATGTTAATTTTTTTAACTTCATTAAAACTCTATGGGTGCCCCAAAAACATTTTAAAAAATCAGAGACGGTAGAAGCAGCATCTCACTGCTTGGGTTAGTGTCACAAACATTCTGGAGCAGGATACTTAGCTCTTAAGATGAAGTGCATGCAAAATATAAGTGCCTGCTCATAGAGAGATGTTCACATAGACAGTATATCAAAACTGGTCCATGCTAGCTAATGTAGTAGTAAATTTAGTCGGGCTTCTGACCTACTTGACTAGGAAAACAAAAAGTCCAGAAGAGCTGATACTGCTTATTTCAGTTACATGTTCTGAGATAAGGAATCCTGCATGTCTTATTACCCTGTGCACAGATGCCCAATTAAGTGAACTTGTTTTGGTTTCTCCAAGGTTGTATTTTTTCTCTTTCTCTGTCTTAAGTATAAATATGCTTGTAAACTTAGGAGTAGGAGGATTCCTTTGAAACAGACAAGTGAGTGATTCCCCTTGTTGTATGAAATCCTCTCTGTGATCACAGTATAGCCCTAATTTAACCATAACGTGAAGTTTGATTTCTTCCACACTAATAATTAGCTTCTTGGTTGACTTTGAGGAGTTCATTTGACTGCATTAATCCCCAAGTAATTTTGGGCTTACTGATTTGAGAAACTTTTCTTTTTCCACATGTTTGCAATTCTACTACAGTTATGAGCAGGTACTCAAATCTTAAAGCCTCCAGGTTAAAAAGGCAAAGGGTTTATAATAATTTATTTTCCAGGAGGAATCCTGGACATACTAGTTAAAAAGCTTTAATTTGTTAGTATTCAACAGAGTTCCTCTCTTTTGGGGATGAGGATGGGGGAAAGAGGGTAAGGGCAATATGTCAGAGGGGTAAGCTAGCTGTTGGGCTCTGGTGCTCATTAGCTAAGGTGGGTATTATTTTTGGCAAGGATTATTAAAGTTGTAGTCCAGTCCAGGGCAGGCAGCAGGGGGGCAGGCACAAGGGGGTTAAAAATTCAAAGTTTTCTTGGTTTTCAGTAAATATTTGAACATTTTTTGTATATTTGTGTGCATAATTGTTATAAAACTGCTCAGCCACTTCAAACAAGCACAAAAACTTCAAACAAGTACAAAAACTTACATGAACATGATATTTTGAAAAAATCCTTGCAGGGTTTTTTATTCATTATCTCTACGTACTTTAAATAGGGGCTGGGATGACACAAGTGCAAAGGCACATGGTTGACAGCCCAGAGATAGCAGGTTCAAGACCATAGCAGAAGCACTCATGGTGCAGGTATGTCAAATTCCAACGAATCTGCAAAATCTGCTAGATATCTTTTCAGAAGGACATGAAAAAGGAAGGAAGGATGTACTTTAAATTTTGGACACATAAGCTGTTTTATCTATTACACTTAACTGACTAATGACTGAAAATTACAAAGAATTCAATAGATGAGGAAGAATGAAGAGAATGATCATAACCTGGGAATATTTCTTGGGTTCCACAAAGACAAACCAACAGGCTTTCAAATGCTTGTTCCTATTTTTAAATAAATTAGCTCTTAATTGGCAAATTTGGAAGAAAGGTCTCACATTTGCTTAACCACAAATTAAACATCCCTATTTGCTCTTTGCATTAAAATAACATTTTAAACGGCAGGTGCTGAATTTGCACTGTCTTGACATTTGCCAATTACAGCTCAAGCTTACATGAACTGCGGAGGCAACCTACAAAACCTGATTTGTGAAATGTTAATTAGCAACCAAACAACAGTTTTTGTGCTGATACCATCAAAATCCTCATGTGTCTTTAAACTGTCAAAGAGAATAACCTTCTGTAGGAAATAATATTCCCACAAATATGACAGTATATTTTTACTATCTTTTTTAAATCTCTACAGGTGAGACACTCAACTTCCTTTCAATGCCACTCCATATCTCCTAATAGATGACATGGCTATTTTTCTCTGGAGCTGAGTATATTACTTCTCTTGCCCTCCCCTAAGCTACTTGGCCTCAAGAAAAAGGTCTGAGACTCCATGTCTGATCTACATATGTACTAGTATCAGACAAATAAGCAAACCCATATTGTAACCTCTCTGTAATCCTTAAACCTATATCTAACTGAGCCAAAAGAATAATCATTAGACAGGCTGTTAAAATGCTACTAGTACTGAATACATATGATAATACGATGTAATTTATATTTATTATTTTATTAAGGTCTCAGAATCTGTTGATAAAACTATAACAGTACATTTAATTCTAAATATGCTGCATAATGAAACACCAAAAAATTAAGGCAATTAAAAGCTATCATGGAAAAACACACTTATATCTGCTAGCATTACCTCTTCAAGCTTTAAAACATCTAGCTTCTGAATTCACTTACAACTTGAGTTGAATGCAAGCTCAGTAAGGTCCCAGACTTTCATCACTTGCAAGTTTAATTCAACCTAGACCTTCCTACACAAGAAAAACAGCCTTTTAATTAACCTAGGGGCCCTAAGCTCTTCTTTCACAAATATGTCTAGAAATAAACTAGCTCTTCAAATCAAATCTATTTATGCTGGTCTCCTAAATCATATACATGTATATTCTCAAACACACACCCACACACACACACTCTAACATCAAGGTACTCAGAACATACCTGGATATAGTTCAAAGCAGACACTTGAAAGGGAATTTGCTGAAGAAAGATTTAAAGCAATTTGGCATCTAAAAATAAGTGGTCTGCTGCTGAGCTCTGCCATGAATGAAAGTGCACTTTAGGAAAGGGAGAGTCTCACTTTCTTGTAGGTTAGCAGTTAGGCAATCAAAACCCTCAAATTAAGTTTTAAAAAGAACTTGAGCAAATTATCTTACAGAATGTTTGGCCATATGATTTGCATTTATACAATATACCATTAAGACTGCTGACATTGAACTTATATTTTGTATGTATGCCTAATAAAGGATAATACAAAGACTATGGGCCTTACTGCACATCAGTACCTGAAGATCAAATATCACAGGCAATAGCTATAGTGGTATTACTTTCTAGAAACATTAGTGACTGGAAAAGAACAACTTCATTTGAATAAGAAACAGAGATGAAGCACAAAAAAAGTTTTAGTTTGTTTCCTAGCTGTAAAATGAGAAAAGAAAAAGTAATAAACAGCAAGAGACTACATATGCATTGTGCTAAGTTCTTTCCTTGTGAAGTATGTTACAATCTTAAATCCACATATTACTAAAAGAAAAAGAGAATACTGTGGTAATAGTGTGTGCTGCTTGCATTGTAAAAGTATTTATACAGTCCATGAAAAGTTGCCGTACTTACATAGATTGCTGTATGCCTATAAGGAAGCTTTGCCTTCTCAATGCACTGGCCACTAGTGACATTCCAAACACACATCTCCCTGCCAAAGATAACTTCATATTATTCTCTGTCATTTCAACTCAATTGGCTGGAATAATTTTGTGCCCCCAAGTTTTTCTTTAGTGCTGTACTTAAGTGCAGTCTGATCGTTTATGTGGCTTTTTGTTACAGATTACTGGGTAAGAAAATGTTGTGGTCATTAGCACAGGATGACATGCAGTATCTGTTTCTTTTTGTTTTGGTAATTACACCCTGCTGCTTCACAGCAAACCTTACTTTAAGGCCAACTCTGGTCTACAACAAATTGTAGGTATACTGCCATTATGGCTCATCAGTGTGTCAGTATAACTATCATTCATTGGAACTACATCCTACTGAAAATGATTCATTTCACTGAACTTAAACTACACATTTTGAAAAACAATGCATCTTTTGCCACACCAAACTTACTTCTTGAAATAAGCCATCGTATTCTGGTAAGAAGAAACAGTGCCACCATGAGGCTATTTCTGAACCCTGTGCTTAACACAAGCACTTCATGTAAACAATACAGCATTTCGTCTACACTTCACTGTATTTATAAAGTTGTAGATTATTTTAGGAATATCAGCTTTTAACCTTTTTTGTATAATTATCCATTCTACCTCTATTTAAACAATATTCAATAAACTGTGGAACCAACATCTAAATGTTGTATAACGTATTTCTCTTTCAAATGAAAGCTTAAAAATATGCTGAATTATGATAGCTCAGCAACTGTGTTAAAATCTGAAGTCATTAATAGAGTTAAATGGCCATCACCATTCTTTATAGAAAAGAAACAAAAATGTCAACCTATGTAGCGATTTAAATTTGACTAATAATATTTTCATATAATAAGATAACCCAAAAGGATCATCTCATTTATAAATTTCCAGGTGCACTTCAGTAACAAAATCCACACAAGATATAATCCAAAAACTTAGAACATAAACAAACTGTTGTGTATTAATCATTACCAGGTGGTCAAATTATCTTTTCCACTGGTAAATAAGGTGCAAAATGACTGACTTCAGTAGTTACTATATTTTTACATGGTTTTATTGACAGCAGAATTTGAGCCACAGTTTCTATACATTTTAAATTGGCACTCCCTTTATACCAAAAGGAGAACAAAATTTGATAAATATTGCATCTCGGTATCTTCCTTCTCTGTCAGATACTGTCCACAATTTGGTTCATCTCAAATAACTCCAAGCTTGTCCTATACTCACTGGGTGTATATGAATTACTTGTACAAAGAATAAGGGCCAAATTATCATTTTCCCCTTTTTTTATTCTATTATCTGTTGTTTCATTTGGTCTATTTTTGTATCATCATATATTATGTTCTGTTTTATATTTTTAAATTGATAGAATGTGTAATTGTATTGTATACTTGTTGGTAAAAGCATATATTAGATATATTTAATTATATATAACTTGATTGTCAATTTTACTATATTTTTAGCAAAAGCTGTAAATAAACTACTACAATACATCAGTGGATACATGCAGGTGGAGATATATTAAGATCTTAACAAAACAAATTCAACATTTTATAGAAAAAAGGAAACAAAAATTGCCCATTATGCATTCTCCTAAGATAAATAAGCAAATGAAAAGAGGGAAAGTCTGCTGTTTTGATGTGGCATTAGAGGAAACTAGCTCTTCTTCCATGCAATATTCTTAACCTCAAGGAGACAGCAGCTTGAAGGTACTAAAAAAGTGAATGATCCACAGCCTAGAAAACACAATCTGACAAAGCTTGCATCTCCTGAAGAGTAGGCATCCTATTTATACTCATTTGATCTTCATGTTGCTACTTCCAGAGCTTTGGAATGGACGTTTTCCCCTTATATGGTACACATAAGAATTCACCAGTGCTTTGGTGGCATAAACATTTTAAGAAGTCTGAAAACCATTTGTTCTGATGTAAATGCATTCCAGCTACTCACTACAAATCTATCCAGTAGTAGAATATTAGAATATGAACACCTTTCATTATTTCTCCAAATAAGAGCTTCCCATAGCAACTGGCTTCAAGGGAGTCACCCAGGTAGCTGGAGAAGACAAGCCCAAGTTAGGTAAGAAAAAGAGCCTTTAAGGAGAAGGGTGGTAGGGAACATCCCAGGGAAGCCTGAGTCTCATGCTAAAGACATAGATTTAACTACTTTGCGTGGGTTCCAGATTGGAAAATAGAGAAGTGGGTTACGGACACCATTCTCTAATGGACTCCCTCGAAGATGGGGGTCACCAAAGATCCAGAGATTGACTACTACACAGGTACTATACAGGCAGGGAAAAGAAGAAGGTATGCAACTCACTTTGCCAAGTTTTAACCCAGAGGACATGAGCTATGTGAAGAAACTGAGACAGAAAGCACTGCACTCTCTCTCCAAAAAAAGATGCTCCTAATGCTAAATTGGCCAAAACAAACAAACAAACAAATAAAAAAACAGGATGGAGGACATGAGCGTGCTTCCTTCAGAAGCAGCCTTCTCTTTCACACTACAGTTTCTAGATCTGTTAAGTACACTGTGAGTTTGGACACTTCAATTTCCTCCACAGCCTCAGTCTCTCAGGAGCTCTGGATTACTAAAGGGTACCTTGTCCCTACGTCCGATTTGTGCTCCTGGTTTACAGGGTGCCTGGCTGGACCCTTGGATTACTCATTCTTTTGAACAGGCCTCTGGCAACCACATGAAGTCTCTGGACCTATCAGCCCACTCTGAATTCCAAGGAGCTCATCATGACCTGCATATTATATATCAAACAGTCTGTACATGCCGTCTGTACATGAAAGAAGCACAGGCCCTCTTCACAAAGGAATCCTAGAGAATAACTTCACTATACATAGTAAAAAACCTCCACCCGTCCCACATGATGAGGGAGTGGATTAAAAATTTGCTGCTAAATGCAGACTGCAACCTTGAACCTGGCCACATAGTTTGTGATTCAAGTAGTAGGTAACTGAGTCCGAATAATTACCTACCCATTTTCAGTAGCACTGACCACATATGGCTGTTTCTCAAAGTCTCTTGCTTTGGCCAAACATGTTACTGAAGCAGTGTGGCCAAAGAGAATTTCTCTTGATGAAATCTAGAAGAGTAATGGAATTATTTTACTTAAAAACAAACAAACCAGTACTTGTTATGTGAAATATAAGTGACCCAGAATTGGGAAACACATCTTTATCACAGAATAGTTCACCATATATCATCATCATTTATAAAATTCAGACAGTAACCAGCTGGTCTGGGGATGTACAATCATAGGTGTAAAAGGAGCACCTCCTTTTTGCATGTTTGCACACAGGAAAAAATGCAGTCCCTGTGAGTATTATTGTGACTGCTCCTTCTGAGTGGCTTCTAAGGTACAAGATACCATACAGGGCACAGGGAATAAGACACACTGACTCTATAGCTTATTACTTATTTACTTCCTTCATCAAATGCTAGGAACAAGTCCATCCCTAGTATCTAGTGAGGTAGGCTACTGCCTGCAAAATTTCATGTCTCTGAATTACTTAGTCTCTATGGGTGCCTATATACAAGGGCAGAGGCTGCTCTGAAGCACTCTGAGTACAGAGCAACAGAGCAGACTTGAGTCTGCAGGAGCAGAGCAACTACCGTGCTCCAGCACCCTCCCGTGTCTTGTGCATCAGCATCCCTGCACTTCAAAACAGTAGCGGGGCATCCTGCCACCATCTGAAATCACAGGACACTGATACACAAAACACTGCAGCGCTTAATCAGAGCAGCTCTCAGAGCCTCTGTGATTAAAGCACCTCCCCCCACAATGTCCAGAGCACATGTAAAAGTGCCCTAAGGTTCCACTCTGCCCTACCTTCTGTCTGGATTCAGGGCAATGTCGTTAACCACTTGTGTACTCAGACAGTGAAAGTGGCTGGATACCAAAAGAAAAAGTATCAGCAAAGAACTTAAGCACAGGTTTAAGTGTTTAAATAATTCCATTGACATTGATGAGCTACATTAAAAGCAAAGACCATTTCTTGATCTGAAAGCTTAACTTGATGGAGGGCATGGATACAAACAAATCATATTGAGTGACTGGTGTGTATGTATATACGGACACTTCCTAACTATCAACTAATCCTCAATTCTTGTGTGTCCACTCTATTCTGCAATAAGAGGAAGCTAACCTACAGTAATTCAGCAGTTGCTTTATTCAAGTCTAAACTGCCTTGGTTTAGCTTCCACTTATTGTGGGGTAGTGCAGACAGAAAACAATTACCACAGATTAACTGACCCAGAACTTCCCTCCTTAAACTTCATGTGTGTTCACCTGTTCATAACCAGAACCAGTAATCTGTATCCTAATAGTATTCTAAATCATGAAATGCCATTTTTTCCTGCCAAAACAATGTTAAGGAGCTAATTTGTGGTTAACAAAAATAATTTAAGTGCTTTACTTAAAAAAAGGTCCAGGGTGAGCACATGACATTCTCTTAAGGGGCTTAGCAACAAACATGTTCCCTCTGATATCTCTGTCCACCTGGATGCTCCAGGATGATTTCACTGGAGAGATGTAGCTTTGGCTAAGCAAAAACAGGTCAACTGAGCCCAAAAGAGCACCACAAGACTGCATCTAATTTTGTACACTTGAAAACACACCAGGTTAAAAGCAGCTGGTGATTTGCTAAATCATATACTTTTGTTCTAAAGTTATAACAATTTAATTTTAAATGTTTCATCCCACCTGGTTCATCTTTCCTCCAAAATTTCAGAGATGAGCTTGAGAGCAAAAATAAATCTTTCCATTTCTCAATTCTTTCACTCCTGTTAGCCACATTTGTATAATGAGCATTTATTCTCAAACTCTAAAAGAACACTGGGCTACTGACTTTAAAGCAAAGCTCTTAAGGACAGGACTCAAATTTATTCAAGTATTCTGGCTGCTGTCTTCCATAGTACTTTATCACAAATAAGGGAGCCATGACTCTAAGTTATTTGTAGATTACTTAAGTCTGCAAAGAACTGGCTGATCATATGAATTCTGCATTTCATTCTATAGAATTCTGAATTTTTATATTATGTTGCTTCATTACTTTCCTTCAACAAAAGCAAACACAAACTTTTACATGTATTCTAAATAAGTGCCATGGTCTAAATGGGCTCATGTACACACTACACACTGTGACTGCAACTGCATGTCTGTTTCCATGAGCGGGATTTCCTGATGTTTTAAAAGTCTTTCTTGTGCATTAAACTAAAATTCCTTGGATGTAGTTTAGTCTGGTTCACCAGGGATTAAAGCATCATGTCCCTGGATTCATTGCATGTAAGCACAAAGGCACTCAAAGAAATGTAATGAGCCCTTTGTCCACCAGATGGTGCTGTGACTTTTTTGTGGTTCACCTCTTTGAATAGCTTTCGAATTGCTTCTGCCTTTTTTTCTTGTGTGGTTTGCCAGATCCCTGCTTCCACAGCTGTGTGGCAGGACATGGGCAGAGGTTAAGTGGGGGCCCCACGCTGGGGGAGCAGTGCTGGACCATCCCGCTCTCCTGCAGTGCTGGCCGTGGACCCGGCTTAATTAGTTTTAAAACCTAGTGTGTGGAAGCACAGATGCGACGCTCCAAAATAAACAAGTTTAAAATTTATAAACCTATTTAATTTAATGAGGATTAAAACCCATGGTGTATATAGGATCCCAATAAGATTATTATAAATTATATGGAATACAAGACTTCAAAACCGACTGCTTTGAGAAGCAAAAGTACCAACACAAACCTTTAATTCTGAGGATAGATTCCAAAGACATATTTGTCCTTCCTGACTTCCTGTAACAATAGTTTGCTGGTCCTCTGTAACCATTATGGCAGTGATGCTGTGAGAGGGTGCTCTTTTCCCCCACAATGCTACTGCCTGCATCGAGATCTTCATAGTGAGCAAAGCCTGAAAATAAAAGGAAAGTAAATTAGTTCCAAGCCACAGGAAATCTGATGAGTATGTCATGATGACATCTGAAAGGGATGGCAACATGAGAGTGCAAGGAGCAAGAGCACCTGAAATTTGAAATCCTGGTTCTTGAGAAATTTTTAGTTGCTGCTCTGTCCCACTGTTACCTGCTTATTGCTATTCGTTATCAAAGATTAAATATACTGATAATATGGGAACAACCAGGGCGCAATCCCACCAGGCAGCAACAAAAACAATCCATATCCATTTAGGTCATTATGGATTACATTTCCTTGTATAAAACAGCTGATCAAGCAATGGTTGTTCAAGCAGTAGTCAGGTGCTATATATTTTCTCAGAGGAAGGATTATAATTTCAAACCGTGGGTTTAATTTCCTTTAATTTTGTTCAGTCTATTTTAATTTGCTGTTCAATTAACTGTCTTTGCTGTTTCCATATCTTACTTCAATGGATGAAAGTTTGGAGGAGTGATGATATGGTTATGTCATCATACATGTAAGGTGTGTGTGCGTGTGTGCATGCACAATTGCGCACACACACACACACACACACACACAATGCTTAAATAAAATCAAGTCTCTCTTTCCCCTTCCTAACAGCCAGTTCTCCACCAAAACTCAAAGCTTCCCCACAGTTAGCAATCCCACCTTCTCCTTGCAGTGAACTTCAACGCAGCTCACAAAAGGCTTTTGCCAGTGCAGAACAGGTTTCAAAGAGAATCTATTCAGGCCATTCAGGAGATTCCTATGCACTCCTCTTTCTCTCTCACATGACCCCCTCAGGCCTCCTGGAGCAGACTTTCTCGCTGGAAACTCCATGTGCTCAGGGGGCAAGCAGTAGCACGGAGAAAGGTGCATTAAATAAAGATCCAGTTGCTACAGTTCAAATGGAGACTCCTTATTATTGCTCTGTGTATGAAATGCTCACAAAGGGGTGGAGGTCCTCAGCTATTCCTTCTATCCTCAAGTATCTGGCCCTGTGGAAGGAAGGTTTAGCTGCTTTTGACAGCAGGATATCTTTGTTTCCCAATTTTTGTCAAAATGGACCAGGAAAATAGAGGGCTTTACCTGCATACTGGGCCCTCTTGCCTAATCTCAAGGCTTTAGCATGAGACTCAGGCTTCTTCAGTATTTCACCAGACTTTTGGTGCTACAGTAATAATGAAGATGATATTGTCTGGATGTTTGGCTTTGCCTTAATGCCTCTGCATCAGTATAGCTGTAAATGGATGTTGCATTTTTCCTGGAATAAACCATTTTATTGGGTGTGCAGTGCATGTATCAGACATCCATGTCAGCTGTCCCAGGATAAATCCTAAAAAGGTTCACAAGTTAAGAACTACTAATAGTTTATACTAGGACATCCCAAAGTACGTCTGAATGGTTGTCCCACCACTGCAACATTGAATCAATGGTAGAAAAACAGCAGTACATTCAGCTGCTCACTAATCCCCGTTCAGAAGTGTGATTCTGTGAATGTATTTACTTGCCAATCCTGGGTATCCTGTTCTGGGACAAACATAGGCACAACCTGTCCAGTGACAAATGTAAAAGTCTGTTCCTAGTTCAGGATGACAGTAAGTGAACTGAAATCCACCTTTTGCAGGCAGTTGAAGATTTCCTCAGCCCAATGTTTCAGGTGCAAAAAAGAATAAAGAGAGGCATACAAGTATCAGAAGGCCACAGAGCTAGGGAGGTATAACCTGTGGCATAACCTGTGGCAAGTATGTGGTCCCCATGAAACCTAAAGGCTGCTCCAAGTTATACTGGAGGTAGTGAGACCATCAGTGGCCTCAAATGTGAATATTGGAAAGATAACTTCAACTTACTGCCTAAAAGCTTTATTTTTTCTTTAGTTTGTGCCTGAAAATGAAAGTCATATCAGGATAACTCAGGGAACCCTTTTGGGGGAATATTCTTAGATAACTATAAAGTAAGCAGGAAGAATTCAGTGTTTTTTATATTGAGCTAGACTTGGAGTCTGAGAATATAAATATCAGCATCTTCTCTCTTCCAAACAGCAAACCCGAATCTTCTCTGTCATTTACACACAATGGAGTACATAATAAATGAATTGTTCCCTTCTGACTCTCCTTTAAATTAGGTTTGAATTGACTTTGCACAATTCTAAATGATTACAGATCAAGAAAGAATAAAGCCTCCTATTTTTTATCAAAATATTTATTCCTGAACATCTGTGATGGACCAGGGGATTTATTTTAAAATGTTTGTTTTAAAAGTGTTCGTGTTTTAATAAAATTCCCTATTAACCCTTCTTTTCCTCTGTACAAGCTAGAGTCTCCACCAGGTGGTGGGTGATCAGACAAGATGGACCTCCAGGATCAATACAGAATTTAATACCTTTGTTGACTCTTCAGCAAGGTGAGTTTGACGGTGACACCCCAGAGACATTAAGGCTAGGGACCAACATTCAAAATGCCTGAGCCTCAATTGATTAAATCTTTGCAGGTTAGTCTAACCTAGCTAGGCTAAGCCAGTTTGTAATGATAAAGACATCTCCTCTACACTGAAGAAGTGCTGGCACATGCCTGCAGTGGCTCAGGCTAGAAACCGGGAGGCGCTAGAGCAGCCCAGCCTCCCCTTCTACAGTTCTGAGCTGAGGGGGAGCATGGCCAGGCCTCAGCAGGATGTTCCGATTAGGGAGGGGTGTAAACCTCCACCCTGCCTGCACCATCCCAGGCTTTTCCCTGCTTGCTGCTTAAGGGGCAGGAGTGTTGTCAGACCCCAGCCGTGGCTAGCACTCTAAGACAAAGAGCAGGTGTGCAATGCATGTATCTGTTGGTGATGCTGAGCTTTTCATTCTCCCTCTCCCTGCTTCTTCATACTGTCTGCAAACCTGACAGGTGAGGGTGCCGCAGGGGGTGATAACACAACATTTATCAGCCCATCAACAAAACAAAAGTCCCTCATTAGTTCAAGCTCTTCTTAAAACAGCTTTTTCCAAGGAAGGAACAGAGGAACAGCTGACCTGTTGATTAGCTTCAAAAAAGACCTAAGTGGACACTGTTCTGTCCATCTGTCACAGTGAAATTGGAGACACATGCACACACATGCACGCACACATACACACACCTCTGAGCATTAGCTAGCATATCACATGCCTAGGGTCCACAAGGATGGGTTCCGGGCTGTGGGAGACGGGAGAGAAGGAGGAGAGGGGGGAATCCCTGCTTGAACAATGAGCGGTGGGGCAGGGGGAAGCAAGGAAGACCTAGCCAGAGCTCTGGCTAGGGACCAGAGGGATGGGGCCAGCCTTGTTCTCTGGAGTAGAGAGCCCTGCCCAGTGCTCCAAAGCTTCTGGGTGCTGGGGGACTCTGGTTTAACTTAAACCAGGAAGTGGTCTGGGACAGACATTGCATAAACTGGTCAGAGCCAAATCCGTTAAGTCTGATACTACATTCAACCAGGTTTATCTTAAACCAATTCCAGCCATTTTGAAACTGGTTTATGTGCACTGAACTTACATTCTGTTACAGGTTTAAACCAATTTGTGATCACTTAAACCCGTTTATGTGTAATGTCTGTCAATAGCCTACAGGAAGCATCACAATATACGTCATACCATAAATTCTAACATGGCACACATGCAAGCAATTTATGGTGTGATAATATAGCAAACCAGCCACAAAAAGTAGATCAGATTTAATGCAGGATATCTTTTGTGACTGGTTTGAATTGTGCTTTAATTTGAACATATAGCATGAATATCCCAGGACAAGAGCCTGAGTTCAAGGAGCCACTCCACAATATGAGGATCTCTGTACCCACACGCAGCCCAGATGCATGCATGTCCTTTGAATTTGCCACCTTATGTGTGGAGCCTGAGATGGGTAAACAGCTTCCTCATTTGGGGTTCCCCTCCACCCAGCATGTTCAAAAAGCATGAATGCAACTGGCCCACATATGTGTCCTTTGAAAACGCTGGTACGTGCAGGGTCTGAGTGTGAGCCAAATCCCCTCTGATCTCAGATACCGTACTCACTGGGACATCTGAAACTGTGTCATGCAGTTCACACATAGAACATTTAAAGCCAAATGGTTGATCAATGGGCTAGGGCAGCAGGCAACCCCTGGGTCCTGGCCACAGACACATCTTGGCCCTTGGAAAGCAAATGAGTAGCCTCACATTGGGAAACCTGTCTCACAATACTTGGAGGTCTGGTGATCCTTTGGAAGTCCAGATGCCAGCAGACATGTGATAGGATCTGAGGAATATTGTCCCAGATCCCTAAAATCACATGCCATGCCATGTACATCTGGCAAGGCAGTGTGCACAATTACTGGGGTCCAGGATAAAATTCCTCAGTACTATTGCCAGGGTCCCAAGGCATGTAAAAACAAAAAAAAATTTTAACTCAAATCTCTGAAAAAAAACTATGAGAAAACTGATGATCTACTTTCACACTGCTTTGTTTTGGATAGGCTATTGTAGATAAAAGATCATTTACCAAAACATTACCAAAGGCAAAATCTTACTGTCAATTGTTATGTTAATGCCTGAAATTTTACAGAGACATTTTGTACATGTTGCTTTGTATTTGGCCTTTCTGAAAGTAACATAAATACAAGGCACAGATTTAATGCAGTATCAATAAGTCAACATTTTTTACAAGACATTTTCCCGCCTCAGCTCACAAGATATCTTCCTGATCAAATTAATTGGATCCACAGGGTTCAGAATTACAGATATATAATTTTGTACAGAAGTTTCTCCTATTAGGATATGTGGCTTTTGAGAGTTACCTGGAAACACTTTGCATAACTACACACACACACACACACACACACACACACACACACACACACACACACACACACACACACACAGAGTCTGATAGTATTTAGCTTTATCAAAGCTATTTTGTTATGCTGATGCACCTGGAGCAAAATTTCATGTATTTTATCAACTGATATCTATCAAATTATCCTTTTAAAAGGTAAAATCTGTTTCCACAAAGTCAAATACTGCCCAAGGCATATCTGTGCTATATGTAGCTTATCGGCACATGTTAAATTCCTCTAGTGCTGCCCACTCAAGCATGCTTATTCTTGGTATTAGCCCATAACACAACTCTAAATTAAGTTCCTCACTCTCTGCCTCTCCCTGCTCATGGCCTAATAAACTCCTTCCTTTGGCATGTCAGTGAATCGTGATACCCATGCTCCCTAGTAGCCTCCTCTCAAATAACCTCACCACCTTGCACAAGCCAGACTTTCCCCAACTCTGGCATGCTTACCCAGCATGCACAAACTGTCCTTTGTTGGTTCCTTGTTTCAAACCAGGCTTAAAACAGCATGTTTCTTCTAAGCCTGATGCAGAACGTTATTTGTCTGGAAAATAGTTTTATGAGGAAACTGCATCTCACATAAGGAGGACTACAGCAATTTTAGTTTGCAGTTTTGGATTCTTCAGGCAGAATCTAACTTTCATTACAAATGAAGGCTGGGTACAATGGCTCCTTAGGAAATGTCTGGGCGGCAGGACCCAATTACACCGTTGACTGCTTTGCTGTTCTCTCTGACCTGCTCTTTTCTGGCTTCCCAACCCTGCTTGGTCTCCAACACCACTCATTGCCTCACCCTCATCTTCCCAACTCAGCCTGCTTTCGGACTGATCTTGAGGCTTCCTGACCCTGCTTGTCCCTGAACTCTACTCATTTCTCCTGCCTCTGTCAGCACCTCAATCCCTGAGCAGCCCCATGACCTGGCATGACAGGAGGGTGCACGAGTTTGCGGGGGAGAGGGGTGGCAGGGAAGGAGCACACAGTTCTGAGAGCAGGGTAGGGAGTGTGGTCAGCCATCATATCCATGCCAGGAACTCCCAAATACCAGAGCTGGTGCTCTTAAAGCAGCAGCTGGAGACAATTTTGGAGTTCCTAGCATGGATATGCTGCTGGGGTATGGACTCTGCAGAAATGGGGGGTGATTCTGGCACCCCTTCTAACTTGGCATCCAGGGCACGTACCCCTCCCCACCTACTTCTAGTTATGCTACTGCTGAGTTGCACCATAGCAATTAGAGCTATGTGGAATTACTACAGCCTTCCTCTGCAGAATCACAGCACCCATAAGGTGATCTTGGCCTGCCACCTCTCTCTTGCCCTCAGGGAAACATGATTTGCTCATCTCAAAGTTTCTATTCTCTGCTGTATACTTGTTATGTAAGCATGGGCAATTCACATCCTTCTAAACTTCCGTTTCCCATTTCTAAAATTAGAACAGCGGTACTCTCCTGACTCAAAGGAGTGATCTGTGGATAATTTTTTCAAGTTTTGAGTATGAGACACGCAAAAACTAAGGAAAAAGTCAAAAAATACAGAGGGATATGAAATGTAAAAATTTGTGCCTGATCCCATGAAAGTCCAAGGTAACAACCCGTCATTAACCTTCTTATTATATATCAAGACTGCTCTAGAACACATGAGAAACTCTTTTATTTGGTGTCTCTTGTAGAGCTTTATCACTTATAGTTGGGAGGGATGTATTTTTGCTATAAAGAAAAAAATATCTTCTTAGTTGCTAATATAAATTTCAGAGCTCACCTGACTTCATGTACATCAAGGTCCCTTATACTAGGAATTCCCTTTCTGAGAACTGCTGCCTCAACAAGTTTGTATAATGAAAAATTGATTCTGACAAAAACCTCCATCCAGTAGATACAGATCATCCTACAACATGTGAATAAAAGTACCCCAAGCAGAAATTTATAGTTTGTAAAAAAGGTCACATACACACAAAAGAGACCATCGTGCAGGTAAGGCAATCAGTCTGTCACAAAGCTTCCTAAGGGCTTGCATTTTTTATTTTTTTCTTTGCTAGAACTCTGCATTCTCAGATTGCACATTTACTATTAATGAGAGACTGCATCAGAATATAGTCTACATTTTATTACATTGGGTGCAAATACAAATGCGGTTGATAACTATGAATGAGTTAAGAGATGTGGAAGAATTACTTCCTGTACTTAATTAACAACTACATACTATTTCAGGAAAGATATGCTGGTTGAATTGATTAAAAGTTTTTGAAATAGCTTTTATAAAAAAAAAAGTGAGGGTGCTTCCTCTCTAGAATTTTTTTTTGTCTAGTGAAATTTATATTTTTGTTGGAGAAGTAAACTATCATTTGCCTTTCCATTAGTTTCAAGATCATGATAAAGTGCAGGGACATACATTTTAGGCACAAGCTGAAAATTTTCATGACAGTTTTGTAAAGCTGCTGTAGCTCAGATCCTATTTTCTTTCCACGTTTCTGATATTCTGTTTGGCTTTAATTATCTGACACCTTCTCTTTATCTTTAGGTAAAAATAAACAACTAAATTGCCACAAACATTATATTGTTAATAAAACTAAATTAGTTACTTCCAGTAAAAAAAGAATCCTCACCTGTTGCTCCAGACTGAATTGACAGTCAAAAAGCCTGAGGCTTAATTGATTCAGTCTTTGCAGGTAAGTTTAAGCCAGGGCAAAATACAACCTGTGGGCCAAATACGGCCTGCCAGGCCATTCTATCCAGCCTGTGGGGCCCCTAAACAGTTTAGAAAATTAATAATTATCTGCCCCTGGCTGCCCATCAAAGATGACAAAGTGCCAGCAGCAGCAGGACCAAGCAGCCACAGCAGCAAGGTTTGCCTGGCCCTGCCCCCCACCCCAGCTGGAAGCCCCTGTCTAGCAAAGGCTTCTGTTCCCTGCTTCGCTCTGTCTGGGAGTACAACTCAGCTAAGAATGTAGGCCGGGGGGAGGGGGGGGAGGGACCACTGTGGATTGCCCCAGTCCTTGGGGGAAGCAGGGCAGCTAGGGGGAGGGAGAGTGGGGGAAAGAAGTGGCAGCAGGCAGGTGGGAGCACAGCGACAGCTGGGTGGGAGCGCCGGGCCAGTGGTGGCTAAAGGCAAGACAGCAGAAGCGTTAATCCTGGGCTGGCATGGGCTATATGGAGCCAGGCTGGGCTGCAACAACAGGGAGAGGGGGGAGCTGGCCTGGCTCCACAGAGCTACTGCCAGCCTGGGCCCCACACTCCCGCTGCCCCACTGGCCCTGACCCCGGAGCACTGGCCCCACACTCCTGCCCAACTGTCAATGTGTTCCTGCCCAGCTGCTGCCACAACCATTTCCCCACTTTCCCACCTATCTGCCAGCAGCTCCGGCACCATGTGGTTCTCAGCTGCATGGCCGGGACCACAGGATGCAGCAGGACCCAGCCCAGCCTAGCCCCACAATTCCCAGATGGCTCCATGAGGTGCTGGCCAGGCCAGGCTGGCTCCTGCTGTGTTCTGTGGTTGTAGCCATGCAGCCAGGAACCATGTGGTACCAGAGTGGTGAGCAGGGTGGGGGGTGGGGAAGTGGCAGCAGCAGCAAGAACGGGAAGGTAGGGAAGTAGCAAGAGAAGGGAAGCAGTGGCAGATGGGGTGGGGGAGGGGAAGTGGCAGTGACCAGGCAGGTGGGAATACGGGGCATGTGCCGGTGACCCAAGGCTAGGGTCTGCAGGGGCATGGAGCCCAGGTTGGCAGGAGTGCTGGTAAGGACTCTGCCTGCTGGGGGCCCCGAGTGCCCCAAGGCCTCATGGCCTGCTGCTGCCACTAGCGGCAGTGGCTGTGGGTACCCACACCGCCCCATGCACACCCCCCACACACCCTGGCCACCCACCCCTCCCCACATGCCACAACCCTCCCCCCCACATTCTCACTTCCCCCCACACCCCACTCCCCACATATCCACACATTCACCCACATGCTCACCCACCCATCCACACGCACCCACACCCCCAACCTGAAACACACCCCCACACACACATCCACTCCCTACCCCAGACCCCACAAGCACACATACCCATATACCCAGAGCCTCCCACAAACCTATACCCACCCACCCACCCATATACCTCACATTCCCCCAACAATATACAAGAGTAAGACTTCATTTTAAGCTATTATACAATTACCTCTATGTACACTATGCAAACACAAGTAAATCAGGATGAGAATATTTTTTAAAATCAAATTAATGAATGTTGTAGTAGATATTTGATTGTTAGAATATAATTTGGTCTTTTTCTGGTAACAAGATGGCAAACCCCCTTGTCAAAAGGAGTACTTCCAGGAACAAGGGGAAGTACTTCTGGTGGTAAAAATCAAGGGGTTAAGGGGTGGGAGTTCCAGTCCGAAGATAGCAACTGGGGGCAGGGTACCTGTCAAGCGGCAGGGCTACCCATGTATCCCTTGGCTCTTGCTAAAACTTGATAAGCAGCCCTCCAGCTGAACTAATTGCCCGCCCCTGGTCTAAGCTGTGTAGACTGAACTGATAAGTAAGTAAACAGGCAATTACTTTTGATTCCAGAAACGCAGCCACATGTCTGCAGTTGCCCAGGCCAGAAGGCCGGGGAGCGCATTCACTAGAGCTTACCCCCCTGCTCAGTTGGGGCAGATAGCTGAGCTGCCCACTCACCCTGCAAGGTGGGGAGGAAGGGGGTTGCGGGGGAGGTTCAAAGCATACTAGGATGCTAGAAGACTGAGTTAGCTTGAATCTGGAGAGGAATCAGGAGCAAAAGTTCAATAAACTGATTTAACCTAACTCAGTTAAGTCTGATACTACATCCATCCAGGTTTATATTAAACCTGTTTCAGCCATTTTGAAAGCAGCTTGTGTTCACTGAATTTATGCCGTGTTCCAGATTTGAAACGGTTTCCGATCACTTATACCAGCTTGTGTGTAATTTCTGTGTTTAGCCCCAGTGTTCAGCACTCTCTCAGATGCCAAAAGCTCACTCTAAGTTACAGCTATGACACACACCACCCTCATGCAAGTAGCTGCAGCTGGAAATCAACAGATTTCACATAAAGATCTCATTCTGAAGGGTTGAAAATTCCATGCATCCACTATCTGTAGCAAGCAGATCAATTTCTATAAAATGAAATAATTTTCCAAATGCGAACATATGATAGCATTATACATTTGTAAATCTGCCATCATACAACTCCAATGCCCGTGGCTTTAGTATTTATATAAGATATTAGTTAGAAATCTGTTGCAGCCACAAAACTGAGAACATGTCTGCTGCTGCCTGTGAAGTAGGAGGTTTTATGGGCCCCCTGTTTACCTGGAGAAATGGACAGGGTATATTAGAGAAAAGAAACAGTAATAAGAAAGAGATAGAGAGAGAGCTGATAGAGAAATGGAAATAGCACAGAGATACAAAAGTTATAGGGCAAAGGTAAGGAACACTATGTAGAAAGAAAAAAAGAATGTTATGCTGGGGAAAGAAAGAAGCACAAAATGCAATGACACTGACAACAACAAGGGAAATGATAAACCAGGTAAAAAACATAAAAGAGGGAAAAATGTCTGCTAAAACAATAGCAAGAGCAACGTGATACATTTTAAAATATATACAGCACAGGCAGTTGACAAGATGTTGTTATTATATAACAAGAACATGCAAATGACTGGCTTTTTTTAATTGCTGGAGGTGTGGCCTTTTGATTTCTATTAATTTATTGTGGTATGGTAGCACAAGTACTTCTGCCTTTGTTAATAAATTTAGTTATCAGAGCACCAGACTTAGAGCAAGTTATTCAAATCCATACATTTCAACCCCACCCTCCAACTCCTCATGGGCCTGACAGGACCCTTGTGATCCTACATATTCCCTTGTTCTGTTTCCTTGTTGCGATCCTTAAGGCTCTGCCTGTCTGCCACTATACTTCCAGCCTGAAATTTAACAGGACTTCCCTTGGGACCTGTCAATGCTACTCCTTAATCGGCCGGAGGAGTCACTGTTGAGTGACATACAGCTCTCTCCTGGGGCATGAATATAGTGCTTCTGCCATCCAGGGGAGCAAGAGAACGGGACCAGGAATCAATACAACCCATTTTAACTAGCAAGAACCACCTAGTAATACCTTGTTTGTATTTCTTGAACGAGTGACACAAGAAACACTTATTTCATTCCACACAATAATTCACCACAATCAGAAGGAGCACAGTAAGGGCAACACCATCTCCCAGCTGCTGATTACATCAAAGGTTTGCAGCACAAATTCAATTTTATGATGTTAATCTCAGCCTGCCACTCAGAAATTTTCTCTGAGGGATATGATTTTTCTCTGGATTTCATTTTAAGAATGATTTTCTTCTTCTACAATCAATAAAGATATGTTTTCATCAAAAGACTCTATCTTGGCAGAATTCAATTGGCCATTTCAAACCCTTTTGGTGACACAATATTAATTAAAATAGTTTATGCTGCACCTAAGCTGGAAAATGGGGCAGTGAAAACAGCAGCAACTCAGAACATATGTACTTTACACACTAGCATGGAATACAGTAGAATACTCTTCACCACATTTGGGTCTACATCCCCTGTCACTTATTTTATCATTTTAAGCTTACAAGGTGGGGGGGCAACTTCATGGGATTTCTTTTTTTTGCTAACTACAGAATAAAAGGGTGCACATACATCTGTAACAGTATAAACATTGAACACCTCTTCCCCAAACAACAAAGACTGCACACAAAAGGAAAATCAGGATGGATATGTAAATGTATGACTGAAAAAATACTAATGTCTCTGAGCTAGTAAAACAGGTCCTTGTTTTTAAACATACTCTGAATGAATATGCAGTTATGTAATTTTGTTTGAACAACATATAAATTGGTCAAGTGGTTACAGAACCAGAAAAGAGTATATTTTGTATTACTCAAATGCTTGCTACTTACATCACTTAAATATTTGAAGGGCTTAAACCCAACTTCATTTTCTGCTATTCTTGTAGGTGTTAGTGTTAGCTACTACAAGTTCAAAACATGGCTAATAATAGTTTGCAGTTCCTGAGATCTTACTCATAGGAGTCGTGTCATGGAAGTCCAAACACGTCCCATGGGAAAAAGTGAGTCGCATATTCAAGCACCTTACTAAATTGGGGCCTTGAAAAAACCTCACTCAGCATTTTCACCATGAAATCTTATCTAATGAATAGTGGCTATCACTTCCTGCAAAATGAGCCTCACATGTTCCACTGACTTGTGTACCAATGGCAGCTACGTAGCTTCTAAAGACTTCAATGCAGTCCCAACATAGATACAAGGGTGGCTAAGGTGGACCTGACCAGTGCTATGGAAGTGACAAGGGCTACTGCAGTGCTAAGTATTATCTTCATTTATTTATGGAATGACATATACCAAAGAAGTCATGTTTAACATATATTAACTTTGCTGGAATTTCATTTTTAATATGCACTGAAGAGTCTAAATGAATTAACCATAATCAAACCTGTAAAACATGTCCACAATAACCTTATAAAAGGAAGGGTAAAGGAAGTCAAGAAGCAAAGAACACAAGAAACTGAAAGTCTCAAGAATAGATTGACAGGCAGTAAGTAAACAGGCACTCTGCTTTATGGCAGCTGATGTCTCCCTTAGGTGACCTTGAACTTATTTAACATAAAAACCAGCTGATCAAATAGGTGATGTTTTGGGTTCTGCTACATAATACCCAGTAATGTTGAAATAATAAACAAAACTGGAATCAGTTACAAGGGGGAAACACTAAAATATTTACCACACCTATTCTCTGGCCTCTAATTAGCATGTAATCATCTCTTAGAAGAGTTTCCAACTGCATTGCACTGAAAACTGACAATCTTTCAACACTTAAAATTTCCCTTTATTTTTCATACAGTTTTGTATATATTATCTATCATCAGATAGGTGAGTTCCATATATTGTTGTTATATGGCATGCTTCTATTTAGTGTAAACACTCATGATTTATTATATACACTGGAATCTGCTTACAAGAAGCTCAGAGAGAAAAAAAACTATTCAAAATGAAATAGAATGAAAGACCCAAAGGGATTCTACACACTACAACATGATAGTTACAATTCTAATTACAGCAAACTTTTGCTTATAAAAAAGAGAAATCATCATGGGAAAAACCTACTTTTGTCATGTAATAGGATCCCGTCTACTAACAAACTTCTAGGGGGCAGAAGTAATATACAACAATGGGAATTTTGCAACTATTGATCCCAAAAATATCACAGTTATGTATCTGGCATTGCTGAAATGTTAAAACATCACAAAATATTCATAAATGCAGTTAGTATATCTTGCACTGGCTAAAATAGTAATCCCAATAGCACTGGTGAATCTGCTGGGATCACGGGACTGTGTGTTTTACTCTGATCAGACTAACTTTCCTAATGGAACAAGTCACAATAACGCAGAAAAGACCAATTTAAAGGGAAAATGGAAAACAACAATCCACCATTTCAAATTAAACAGCAGCAACTGTCTAGCTCTCAAAATAATAAGAGTCCTCTTGGATACATGGAATGTATTCACCTAATATCCAGGGATTTATTTTATTTTCAATATAAATGTCCTCATCTGGAGTTGTGATTTTCAAAAGGAGCACAGCTGATCTATCTAGTCTGCTTTAAAGGAAGTTGTGGATACATCCATGGCAAACATCAACGATACCTAACTATGGCCCTTAGATTTCTTTGGTAATGGCAATCTAGGCTTCTCACTTCAGACATTTGAATATTATTAAATTATAGAAATTATGCAGTCCATCCTAAATGCACATGGGGCCAGATCCAGAGGTTTTGTTCAGCTTTTTACCCAGTCACTGATTAGGCAATCCTGCTCTTTAACTGCAATGAGATTTCGCTCATAGAAAATCTGCTTTAGGAACCAGGAGTACGCAGGCCCTGCTGACCAGAGGCACTGAGGACACACCAACCTCTTAGCCCCACACAGCTTTGAAAACATCCCTTGGCCACCAGAAGCTCAGTCTGGCTTCGGCTCGTGTCTGGACAAGCGCTGGCAAGAGAGACCCCCTCCGCCCGGGGCTGCGCTGCTCTCCACGGCCGCGACACAAGTGTGCAGCCAGCGCCGGAGCCGGCGGCGGAGGGACCCTACCGGGCACCGCGCTGCACGTGCCCAAGCGCTCAGCGCACGGGCCCTGGACCGAGGACTGGCAGCTGGATGTGAGGGGGGACGCAGCCTCGGCCCGCGGGGATGGGGAGGGGCGGGGGCGGAAACCTCGCCTGCAAGGAAAGCCGTGGCTGCAGGGCTGGGGACGCTGCGCACGCCTTACCTCCAGCGGCTTCCCGGCCGGCGGCGGCGGCGGCGGCGGCGGCACCAGGGGGAGGAGGAAGTGGTGCCAAGCCGCGGCCCGGCTCGGGAGCAGCAGCACGCGGCCCGGCCCCGCCCCGCCTGCCCGGGCCGCCTGCGGCCGGCGGCGCGCGGGTGCCCGGCGGTGGGAGCTCGCCGGGCCCGCGCCCTGGGGCCCCCGCTGTGGGAGGAGACCTTATGCGCCCGGTTTCTGCTTGGTCGGGGTTTTACCCCGAGCAAGTTACAAACCCCTGAAAATAACATTTGAATGGAAACAAGGACATATACTTGCTGATAGGAGTGCAAGTGAACAGCCCCGTAATACAGTGTTTTAGGTGAAAACTTACACTAAGACACCGATTTTTTTTTTCTGCACAAACTCTCAAGGTCAAATCTCCTCCTCCTTTAGATGATGGTGATACCCATACTGAAAGCAAAATGAGATAATACAAGTCAACTTATTTTAAAACAGAATTTTCTCTCAGAAAAAGTAAACACTGTAGTACCAGCATGTCCAGACTGCGAACAGAAACTTCAATTCTAGCTCGGACAGGCAAAAATATACTTATCATGAAAGCGAAATAATTGTATATGGCCATGAAACATAATGGATAACGCCGATACAGCTTTTGCTTTTAGGATCTTCTTGTGAATTCTGCTGGTGATCCTAAATTAATGAGTTTGACAGCCTCTCCTTAATCATCGACGGATGGAAGTTTCCATAAGGAAAAAACTGTCACATACATTTTAGCACAATTTGACACAAAGGGAAGGTCACTGCTCAGAACTTAATTGCATCTCACTCTCAGAGAGAGTCAAGAGACACTGTGGACTTTATTTTGTCTTTCAGCACCATATTTGTTATCTGGGGAAAAGTCATTTCATAAAAATAACTAGTATGTGTATTACCACCTTAACCTTTTAATAGCATATGTACACACAGACAAAAATACACAAAGAGTAAAATCGTAGTCCTTTCTACAAAGGACAAAGATCTATATTGAAAATAAAATGTTTTTGTCCCAGTCACAAACTACAACACACGTTTTATTTATAAATAATATATTTTTGCCATATATTCTTGGAAATTACAGCAGCATGATGATTTTTTCATAATAATACTAAGCAAAACTAAAATTCCAATATCTATCATCATACTGTTGAGAAGTTTTATTTTTGATGTTTTCATCATGGAGATTTAGAACGATACAGAATTGTGGCTGAGAGCATCGTGACTGGCTCAGCACGGAGTGGTCTCCACATAGAGTTGCATCAGCTTAACTGGAGGTGTGATCTTGCATTACCAGCCATTTGAGCCTGGATTACATCTGCTTGACTTGTCCAAAACCAGCTTAGCTAAAATTGTTACATCAGTTTAGCTAAATTAATATAATGGCACAGTCAAGTTAAACTGGTACAATTTGTGTGTGATGTTAAGCACTCATTTAAGACGTAACAATTGTCATTGAATATAACATGCATTTCCAAGGAGTTAAAAGAAATACTGGCCCAAGCATTCAAAAACGATGGGTCAGGCCTCCAAAATTGTGCTATTAACTGAAAATTCACAGGATTTCTAAACTAACTTATTTGGAAATGTGGAGAAGGGCTGCCTTCTGGTTTTTATACCCTTAGGGTTTACGTTTTCAGGCTCATCCCTGAAACAATGAATACTTGAAACTCAATTTTTTTTCAGTTGAAAGGTGGCATGGTGCTGTATTCAGAGGCCTCCGAGGGCTAGGGCCTTAAATACCACAAAATATTTAATATAGACAAGACTACAAATAATGATCTCTCTCACTCTTCTCACAAGAGCATTTTCTGTCCAAATATGGGGTCTAACACCACCTGCCTACCACAACTGCAGAGCTCATTAAAGTGAATCTCAATCTAGGAATAGCTTCTCATTGTTCGCAGTTTTGCAGCAGGCAGGTAGATTTCTAGATCAAAGGAGTGTTTTATTAATCTTAAAAAAGGGGAAGTTCAAAAGTCTCACTGCCAGCATATCCATCTTCATGCTGGCATCTTTTGTTCTTAAATTTACTTTTGTTTTAAATACAAGGGAAATATTGGTTAAGTGACCTCAGTACATTTCCCAGGCCTGGAGGAGAATATAGATATTATTAAACCATCCAAACAATAGTTTACTTGGTAAAGGAAAGGTTTCTGGAATGCACTTAAAGTATCTGGAAGGTATAAAATATCTCTTTTTAGGAGTATGACAGACAAGGTTCTTGGAATAAATGTGATATTAGATATAAATGTGTGTAATGTTTATTAGATCAACCAAATATTTGGAAAAAAATGTTCTTTACAAGCTTTTGGGCACAAACACCCTTCTTTAGGCATAGGAAGAACCTGCTGGTGCTTGTGTATGCCCCTGGGTGGAATCAAAGTGCTTGGGTTTTTTGTTTTTTTCTGGGGGGCGGGGGGTGGTTAGGAGGTATTTGTTTTTGGTGGGGGGGTGGTTCGGAGTTTAGACTTCATAATTGAAGTCAGGTGTTCACATTTGTCAGTTTGGTTTTTAGAGTGCAGCAGCACCCCTAATATAGAATTAGGTAGAGATAAATGCCACCTTAGAAAGTAATTGGAAATCTTTTTAGTTTTTAGGTGGACCATAAAGTCAAAACCCCACAGTTCTCCATAAAGTAAAATGGACTCTACCTTGGATCTGTAGATTCTTAGTGCTTTCAGAACTGTTTTTTCCCCTTATTGTAAAAAGATAAAACTCCACCCAAAGCTTGTTTTCCTTTAGTATTTACATTTTCAATGTGCTTATTCCAGTTCAGATTTTTCCTAAAGTTAATTCCAAGGTATTTAAAAGAGACCACTTCTAGTTTCTTAGCCTCTAAAAAAGTCTTGGTTCCTCCTTTCATTTACAAAGACCAATACCTTGGTTTCAGCTGTGTTGATTCCTAAACTATTTGATGTACAACGCTGTCAAAAAGCATCTAATAATCTTTGGAGGCCTGTTTGGGATTCTGACAATATTAATGTGCCATCTGCCTAAAGCAAGAAAAGGATAAAGTCATTAAAAATAATCGCTGTGTGGAAGTGATTCCCTGTTAGCACCTGTTTTAGATCTTTCAAGAATCAGTTGAAAATACTGGAGCAAGCAGACATTCTTGTCATGCCCCTGGCTTATTTGGTGTAATCCTGTAACACACCCTAGATGCTGTGTTTGTCTAGTAAGTGACAAGTAATTGCAAGAAAGCTTTGACAATTGATGTTATTGTCAGTTTCTTCAATAATTTTAATCTGTCTGTGGAGTCAAAAGATCTCCTGAGATCTGCAAAGGCCACTCATAAATGATTTTCTCTTTTAACATATTTAGATGCTAAATAGTGCAATGCCAGTCAAAGGTCCATGCAGGAATCACCCTCTCTAAAACCAACCTGCTCTTCTCCCAAAAATTGTTTGCAGAGACCCCTGTCTGAAAATGAAAAAGTGAATGTCTCCCAAGTATTTCAGTTGGAATATACATAAAACTAATGGGGCAATATGCTACAGTATCTTTATCACCATTTTAAAATGTGCACTCCACATTTTAAACAATGATGATCAAGGGCTTGGAAGGCAAGTCATGCAAGGAGAGACTGAAGGAGATGGGCAGGTTCAGCTTGTAGAAAAGGTACTTAAGAGGGGACATGATAGCAGTCTTCAAACACTTGAAGGTTGTCGTCCATGTGGGTATGAATGACGCGGCCAGGGGCAACCCTGACCGCATTATGAAGTATTTCAAGGCTCTGGGAGACGAGCTGAAGGAGACGGGGGCACAGGTGGCATTTTCCTCTCTTCTTCCGGTGAGTAGGTAGGGACGGCGACACGAGGCCTGCATTGGCGTGGTCAGCCGGTGCTTATGCAGCTGGTGCCGCCAGGCAGGCTTTGGGTTCCTTGATAATGACCCATGCTTTCGGGCGGGGGACTTGCTGGGGTGGGATGGGCTTCACCTCTCTCCTAAAGGCAAGCCTGTCTTCTCTTCCAGGTTGGCTGATCTTGTATGGCAAGCTTTAAACTAGCCTTGCCAGGGGAGGGGGCCGCAGGAAGACGAGGAGACGCCATCCGAGCAGGACAGGTGACAAAGGCAAGGAGTGCTAAAGTAAGAAACGGGGGTCCAGACAGTCTCCCTAAATGTGGGGTGGCACACACAGTCTTGCAAGGCCTTAAATGCCTATATACCAATGCTCGCAGTATGGGGAATAAATAGGAGGAACTCACCCTCAGAATAGCTAGTTCAAACCCAGATATCACAGGGCTAACAGAAACATGGTGGGATTCGTCCCATGACTGGGCAGTTAGCGTTAGGGGCTATAGGCTTTACAGGCGGGATAGAGAAGGAAGGAAAGATGGGGGTGTGGCACTCTATGTCAAGGAACACTGCACATCCTCTGCCAGCAGAATGGGATCAGAGGAAGGGCAGGCTGAAGTGTTCTGGGTTAAGATTCAAGGGGACTGTGGGGAGAGTGATTTGACGGTGGGGGTCTACTACAGACCCCCCCAACCAAGGGGAGGAGTTGGACTGGGAATTTTCGGGCCAACTTGCAGAGGCACTTAGGGCAAGGGATGTAGTTGTCATGGGTGATTTTAATTACCCGGACATCTGCTGGGAGGAACAGTCAGCCAGGATGGACCGTTCCAGGAGGTTCCTAGCTGAGATACGGGACCTCCACTTAATCCAGGAGGTGCACAGTCCCACCAGAGGAAACGCCCTGTTGGACCTGGACCTGGTAAGGGGCCTCCAGGTTCTTGATCACCTGGGCGATAGCGATCATCGTTTGCTGGAATTCATCATCCAGCGCAGGGTGTCAAGGGCCTGCAGCAAGATGGTAGCCCTAGACTTTATGAGGGCCAACTTCAACAAGTTGAGGAGACTAGTGGGGGAGGCGCTGGGGTCCTTGAGGGCAGGGGAACTCAGTGTCCAGGGCAAGTGGTCGTTCCTTAAGGAAACGATACTCAGGGCCCAGGGGGAGTCCATCCCAACAAGAAGCAAGGTGGGCAAGAGTGCCCAGAAGCCCCCCTGGCTCACGAAGGGTGTCCGGGAATGCCTGCTTGCCAAAAAGGCTGCGTACACCCAGTGGAAGCGGAGTGCTATCTCCAAAGAGGAGTATACCTCCTCTGCTCGGGCCTGTAGGGGGGCTTTCAGGAAAGCTAAGGCAGACATAGAGCTAGGACTAGTGTCCAAGATCAAGGATAATAAAAAGTCCTTTTTCAGATACATAGGGAGGATGTAGAAGGCACCGGGTAACGTGGGGCCCCTGCAAGGTATGCTGGGCAATCTGGGGTTGCGCCAGAGGAGAAAGCGGAACTCTTTAACCAATTCTTCATGTCCGTTTTCTTGTGCAGGGACCGGGACTTCCCCGCTGGGATGCTAGATAGACTCGAGGGGAACACCTCCAGACCTCAGGTTGGGGAGGACCGGGTTAGAGAGTTTCTGGAGGGGCTGGACATGTTCAAGTCAGCGGGTCCAGATGCTCTCCACCCCCGGGTTTTGAGGGAGCTAGCTGGGGTTATTGCAGGGCCCTTGGCATGGCTCTATGAGCACTCGTGGTGCTTGGGCCAGGTGCCAGATGACTGGAAGATAGCTAATGTGGTCCTCATCTTCAAAAAAGGGAAGAGGGAGGACCCGGACAACTATAGGCCCGTCAGTCTTACCTCTATCCTTGGGAAACTCTTTGAGAAGTTTCTCAAGGAGCACGTCTGTGATGGGCCGGCTTCAGGGATGATGCTCAAGGGCAACCAGCACGGTTTCATTAGGGGCAGGTCTTGTCAGACCAACCCGATTGCCTTTTATGATCAGGTCACAAAGGCAATGGATGCAGGTGCTGCCGTGGACGTAGTCTTTCTAGATTTCAGAAAGGCCTTTGACACTGTCTCCCACCCCATCCTCATTAAAAAACTAGGTGACTGTGGCATTGATGTCTACACAGTCAGATGGATTGCAGATTGGCTCAAGGGTCGTACTCAGAGGGTGGTGGTGGATGGGTCATATGCGACCTGGGGGGAAGTGGGCAGTGGAGTCCCCCAGGGCTCAGTCGTGGGGCCTGCACTGTTCAATTTCTTCATCAGCGATTTGGACGACAGGGTGAAATGCAACCTATTTAAATTCGCTGATGATACCAAAATTTGGGGTGAGGTGAGCACGCTAGTAGGGAGGGAAAGACTGCAACAAGACCTGGATAGGTTACAGGAGTGGGCTGAGATAAACAAGATGCGTTTCAATACTGGCAAGTGCAGGGTGCTGCACTTAGGCAGCAGAAACCAGCAGCACACTTATAGAATGGGAAACTCTCTTCTTGAGAGCACAGAGGCAGAAAGGGATCTTAGAGTCATTATTGTCTCCAAGATGAACATGGGCCGACAATGCGAGGTCTCGGTTGGCAGAGCTAACTGCACCTTGTCGTGCATCCACAAGTGCATCTTTAAGTAGAGCCAAGGAGGTGATCCTCCCCCTCTATGCGATGCTGGTCAGGCCACAGCTGGAGTACTGTGTCCAGTTCTGTGCGCCCCATTTCAGGAGGGATGTGGACAACATTGAAAGGGTCCAGGAGAGGGCCACCCGCTTGATCCGGGGACTACAGGGCAGACTCTACATTGAAAGACTGTGGGACCTAAACCTGTTCAGCCTTCACAAGAGAAGGCTGAGGGGGGACCTGGTGACTGTCTATAAACTCACTAGGGGGGACCAGAAGGATTTAGGGGAGACGCTGTTTCCCCTAGCGCCCCCTGGCATGACAAGGAACAATGGACACAAGTTATTAGAAAGTAGATTTAGATTAGACATCCTCAAGAACTACTTCACAGTTAGGGTGGCTAGGAGCTGGAACCAACTTCCTAGGGAAGTGGTGCTGGCTCCTACCCTGGGGCTCTTTAAGAAGAGGCTTGATGACCATATGGCTGGACTCATTTGAGTCCAGTCTTTTTCTCCCGCCCAGGTGGGGGTCAGGCTTGAAGATCTACAAGGTCCCTTCCGACCCTACTTCTGTGATTCTATGAAGGGCTGCCCTGCAGAAGAGGGAAAGCACCTTTTCTCTTTTTTTTACAAAGAGGAGGATGTGGACCAATGGCTTGAAGTTGCAGCAAAGTAAATTTAGATTAGATCTCTAGAAGAACTTTTTCATTGTTAGAATAGTGAATCAGTAGAATAGACTGCTAGGGAAGTTGTAGACTCTCCACCACTGGAGGTGTTCAAGAAGAGGTTGGATGGCCACTGGTCAGAAGTGATCTAGGCTAGGGGTGGGCAAAAAAGTGAATCTAGCCAGAGGCCAGACTCCGTTTCCCAGCAGCCCCTGACCACATCACGGTGGCCAGTTTCCATGGAGATGCTAGGAGTGGTGGGGCCATGAAAGCATTGGACTGGGGTTTCCATGGAGACCAACCCCAGCAGCGCTGGCAGGGTGTGTAGCTGGGTGGGGAGCTGCTTCAGGGCTGGAGCCAGGATTTTGCGGTGGCAACAGCATGCTCTGGAGTCAAGGCAGGGCCATAATCTGCTGCCTGCATATGCCTTGTTCCTGGGGCCAGTCTCCATGGAAACCTTGGCCTCACTCTAATATGGCCCCGCGCCTCCCAGGGTCTCTATGGAAAGCAGCCATA
This sequence comes from Crocodylus siamensis, assembly GCF_052110815.1. Taxonomy (NCBI): domain Eukaryota; kingdom Metazoa; phylum Chordata; order Crocodylia; family Crocodylidae; genus Crocodylus; species Crocodylus siamensis. The sequence continues at coordinate 24,177,249 of NC_143409.1, forward strand.
GTGACATGGGCAGGGGCTGCTGGGAAATGGAGTCCTTCATGGGTAACATCCAGCCCACCCTAGTCTCTCCCTTTCTACAGTTAATTATACAATGGATGTAATAAATCCTATTAAAGAGGTGACAGAGTTATGCCCTTATTCTGAGGGGCTCAGGATTCAATTCTGGCTTAGCTATTAGTCTGATCAGTGTCGTTAGACAAATCACTTCACTTGCTTATTCCTTAATTTCTCACTTTTAACATGAGAATAACTGTTAAATGCTTGAGATTTACTGAGGAAAAACAGTATAAGAACAAAGTGTTTATCCTCACATAAGTAAAAAGAATTCCAAATCTAAAGTCCAAAAGTCAATGGAAAATTCTCTTTTCCTTCACTGAACTTAGTTTCAGTCTGTGGAACTTTCATTATTATCATAACTGAAATCAGTTAATTCATTTCCTTGCTATGCTTCCCCCACAGTTTAAAGAATTCTCCTTTTTCTAAAATGGACAACAAAGTATCTCTAAAAAAATAAAGTATTTATCTGACTGCAATTAGTAATCAGGGCATGTTCTTGGAATGAAGAACTGCAATTAGTGGTTAACAACATTGTTAACAGATGTCAAAATACTGAAACACGAAATAGCATTAGCTTAGATTGCATCACAGCAGAGTTGTCAAGGGCTGAGAACTTATTGCATAATTTTCTGTATAATGTGAATAAATATTGATGAAAAATGTAACATTTCATGTCAATAAAGCTATAGTTTTGCAAATGTAAAACTGCAGCAGTATATACTACTAAATAAACTTTTGGATATTTAAGAATGTTGTTGATTAAATCACTGCTTTTATGAGAATAAATTCAGTTTTCCAAATTGTTGTAGGATATATGGGTAAGAAATGTCTCTTCCTGTAGTTACACTCCAGAATTAAAGTTACGTGCTTACTCATATAGGATTTCATCTCTTTTCCATTTTTTCCCCAAGTGGATCACCACTTCCAAGTGGAGCTATTGTGACTTTTGCAGAAGATAATGATACTGCATCTTCTGAGTTTAAGCACAAAGTTGTTATGCAACATTATTAAATATGACAATAAATATGATAATGATTTTGCTGTGTGCACTCTACTTGTGCAAAGCACAAATAAATACAGTGAATCCTAGGAGACAGTAGAGGGAGCAACAGGGAAAAATTGAAAAAAGACTGCTTTGGCTATTTCATTTTTTAGTTTAACTGAATGAGGAACAGATTTAATTTTATTTGCTTTTGTCTTAATTAATTCCATTTCCATATTTTGGATGAACTAAGTTGAAATATGATTCAAAATCATGTGACTACAGAGAAACACCATGTCCTTTTTTTCAGGGTTCCAAACCTGACCTAACAATTCAAGTTGGGATATAACTGGTCATGCAAATTTTCAGTTAGAAGTGCAGCTTTTTAAATACTGGATTTTTCCTACTTATAGCACTGCAGTGAGAATAGCGACACCTGTACTAGTGGTCTACTTCCCCTTGTAGTTATTCACTGTATGATAGCCATTTTCCCCTCAGGAGCATCCTGCCACTTTGCTTCTTTGTGGAGTAAGGGACTGGGAGGAAAAAACAACTTATTCCCTCTTCCCAATTAGTGGCATGGAATTTGAGTCTAAAGTTACTTTTGAATATAAAATCAGATGAAAATAGAAAATAACGAGTTGTTACAAATATTTTACATCAATTAAAATTTCAAAAAGAGCACTAGAAATTCTAGCATTATCATGTATGTGGTAAACAAAGCTACCTGGCATAGACATACTGGGTAGGGACAGAAGTTACACATACACCGGTTTAAGTGATCAGAAATTGGTTTAAGCCTGTAACAGAACAGAAGTTCAGTGCACATAAACCAATTTCAAAATGTTTGAAAGTGGTTTAAGATGAACCTGGTTGAATGTAGTATCGTACTTAACTAATTTAGGTCAAAAGGTTTATGAAGCTTCCGACAAGACCCCTTTGGTGATTCAAGTTAAATCAGAGTCCCCCAGCATCCTGGGTGGGGTCTGGAGCCAGGGCTGGGGGTTTAAACTCCCTTTCCCCTGAGTATGGAGCTGCTCTGCCCTGCTAAATGTACTGTTGGCTTTGACTGTGGACTACAAATCCCAAAGGCACATGGAAGGAGGAAGAAGAAGTGATGAGTAATCCTGCAAAGTCCTGCTGCTGTGATTGTGCACTGTAAATCCAAGAGACCTTGGGGGTAGCAGGAAGAGAAAGTGAACACATAGCCGAGAGGTGTTTAATGCTCAGTTCAGAGAAAGAACTATTTTTGTTCAAGCTTTTACAAGTTCACTACCTGTTTCACCACCCATCCCCTTTTCAGCCTGACAGGCACCCCTGTCCCCCTCTGCCAAGGCAGACCCTCCAGGTAGCTCTGGACTGGGGCCCACCATGCCCCCTCTGCTCTAGCAGGGATGGGGTGGAAAGCCTTGGAGAACTGCTCTCTTCCCTTTTCCTTGGCAGTGGATGAAAGGCATGCTCTAGCACCCCCCAGCTTCCAGCTTGAGCCACTGCAGGCGTATGGCTGCATTTTCAGAATTGAAAGTGAATGTCTATTCACTTTCTTGTCAGTTCAATCTATGCAGGTTAGACTAACCTACAAAGACTGAATTAATTTAGCCATGGACTTTTTGACTGCCTGTACTTAGCCACTATGTTCTTCTTGATTCTCATGTGTAGTTCCCTACTCCCAGTATCATCCATGTTATGTTGCTGAAGTTGGTTATAAAGCCAGTCACGTGTAACAATAAAACTATATTTAAAAGGCTCTGGAAAAAGGATTGTGTCAGTCACTCAGTGGTTAATATAAAAAGCAAGCACAGAACCAAAATGTCATGTTCAAGTTGGAACAGTGCTTTCCCTATTCGAGTTAGGGCTGTTAAGGGAAGACACTTGGACGTATGAGCCCAGTTTATATAATCTGTGGCTTCACGAGGTTGTTAGGTTTTGATAAGTGAGAAAAAAAGAATGTGGGGTTATGGAGAGTTTAATCACACAATAAGCAATCTATAACCATATGTGTTGTAGTCCTCTAACCCAGAAATGTTATTTTTTTGTGGGTAAAGAAAGAAGAGAATTGAGGTTTACCTATATTCTTACTTTAGGCTTAGTTCTTCCACCCTGAATCACAGAGCACAATCCTAGAAGAATCAGTAATACTGATGAAAGTTATGTTCAAGAAATCCATTCAGACAGTCATAGATTGAGAAATTATGACTGCATGCATAACAATAAATCATCAAAACAATGGAAAGTAGCATTTGCTTCAAATTTATATTTAGGATAAGAAACAGGGCTGGAGAGTCAGGTTGAAATATAACATTGGTAAAATGAATGGCCTGTAAAATAACCTGTATTGAGTCTCACATATATCAGTAAGTCTACCTGGGGAGTAAAGTACTCCGTATGAGTAAGGCCAGTAAAATCTGACTGAAATAAAAACCACAATAAATGCTGATTATCCAGACTGCATATGATCGAAAATCTGATTCTGTTTTTTAAGTTTTTAAAGATCATTACATTTCTAAGACTGCCAATTCTATATATATTGAATTTATTTATTCAAGACCTGATGAAGAATGTCTTGCATTCAAAAACTTGTCTAACTATTCCAACTATGCAGTTGGTCCAATAAAAGGTGTCACTCGAAGACATCCTTGCCTTGGACATAATTTCTGGACTATCATAACTACCATATCACTCTAACACCGCCAAATTTCATTTGTCATGTTCATTCATTAAAAACTTCCTGCTATCTATACTTGGGGCATTTACCTAATTGATATATACTTTTATTAAGAATTGAAACAGGGAAAAGGGAACAAAAAGGCAGGGAAGGTACAACAGAGTATGACAAAAGCCCAGGGGATACACCCTAGGTTTGTGTAAGCTTACTGGTCTCCCCACTTCATTGAGTAGGTATGCCCAGGTTATTGCATAGTGACTTCTGGGTAAATTACCACAGAGACTTCAGTCAAATAATGGGAAAAAACCCAAAAGGCTATATTACGCGGAAAGAAAAATGTGATCAAATTCAAGAGAACAAGAGAACAGGGTAAAACAAAAATGGGAAAAAATCCTAACAAAAGCTTTATGCTGCTTTCGGAGTACCACTAGGCCCTCATAAAATGTCAGTGAAAATGCCCTGGGGGCAACCTCCCTTCAGTCTGGGGACCTCCAGTCTACCTCTCTGCACAGCAAACCCTGTCCCAACACACTCCCGTCAAGCCATTCCACACTGCCTCCTCCCCACTCCCACAAGGGACCCAGAGAGTCCGTTCTACTGTCTCTGCCTGTGGCTCCATGACACAGGGGAAACACTGGAATAAGAAGTGAAGACAAGGAAGAAGGAGAAGCTGTAATAATCAAATAGACAGTTTGGGGCATTTTTACTCAAATTTCCCCCAACTTCAGGGATAATAAACATTAGGAATAGATTGCCTTGGGCTTTTAGAGTTTTAAAAAGACCAATCAAGAGGTACCTACATTTCAACTACTTATTTCATGGAACTCCTAACATCAACAGACATTTTAGTACCTTCCTTCATTTCTGCAGAAGATTAAAACATCTGGAAAAAACAGGAAGAAATGAGATTAGGTTAAAACAGAACAACAATGTTTATTATAGTGGATGGCTTTGTTCCATTTCTTTGTTAATTCTGGATCATCCGCCAAATTAGTGCCTTCCTACAGGCCTTTCTGAGCCCTTAGATATACTGGAGTCCCAAGTGGTTTATAATAATACCCCAAATTAGATCCATATTCTGCAACCATACTACATTGATTTGTTCTAACTCATGGGAGTAGCTTCCTGGAAGAGAAGTAAGAACTCTCACTGTGAGGAACAATTTTAAAATCAGGTCCCCCAAGAGTCTATAGTTGGTTATAAATCTCTTTCCCTTCCTTCTTTCCCCTACAGCTTTCCAAAATAAGTCTACCCATATTTGTCACTGGTCTGAAATATTTTCTTAGCTCTCATGAAAATAAACCACAGTCTAATTCAAGAATAATGACCAAACACTTATAGGAAGACTTGAAATTTCTCATTCATAATGATTTGACATGCTGGCTCACTCATGAGAACTATGGTACAATGTTACTGTGTAAAATGGACATGTAGCTAGCACTGCAGTCTTACAAGGTGTGATTTAAAGATTACAGTATAAGGTGGCAAAGAGAAAATACAGGGTACACAATTTTAGTGCATGTTACTGTTCTTACTAAGTGAAATGATTTTTCTGATAAAAGGTTTGTAGCAAAGATAGCTGATGTAGAGATTGCATGCAAACGTTAAGGTAAAACCTTTATGGAAGATAAAAACAATACATAAACTGCTGGCACTTCGCTGCTTCATTTGTTGCAAACATTTCATAGGTAAAGAAAAAACAAGGGTTTTAGGACTTCCTTATTCTGCATAGAAATATTGTTGTTCTGTATCCTTTTATTAACTTTGTATTTGAATTTTTGGTTGATATAGTATATACTTAAAAGGCAGGCAGGAGGGGAATAGAATATAATAAAATTGGGAGAACAATAAACAAGGAAATGTCATAGGAAGGCATATTGTCTATGACCACCTTTAAAAGAAGTAGCATTGAATTTTGACTATATAGTTTGAAAATTTAAAATAAGATATTTGAGCAATTATTTTTTCAGCAGGCGCATTGATGATATATGCTTTGAAACTAACGTCCTCTGCAAATCATTTTGTTTGTAATGTCAAACATTATTATACTGTGGAATATAACAGGAAAAATTTGTAAAACATTTGAAGTTTGCAACAGAAGGAAAATGCAATGGTAGTTTCCAGAGCAGATCAAAATCCAACCACTAGGTGTCCATAAATGTAAAATATACGTAGTCAAAACAACAGCTAAGATTATTTGGTATCTTTTATAAGCAGAGATATGAGAATGCAAGATAGCTCCTAGGGAGGACATCTGTGTTCTTTACACAATCAATGCCTGAGTAAAGAAGTGCGTGTTTGGACCTCCACTGAGCCAAATTTCTTACTAGGAGGATTATTCAAACTTTAACGCCGTGCTCAGAGGCAACTTTATCCAGACAATATATACTAGTTACTCCAATTACGTCAAATTCAATTTTAAAAAAAGCAGACCAACTCTTTGAGTGACATTAAGCAATTTTATGTAATAAATGGAGAAAATTAAAGCTACCAAAAAACCCAGACTATTTTTTAAATAGATTCTAAAACTCCTGTATATTTTATTGCTTCCAGATCCATCTCTCTATAGTTTAGAGCTCAGGTGTCAAACTTACTGACTGCAGACCTGATTTGGACCACAGAACTGTGTTATGTGGCCCACGAGGCTAGTTGAAGGGCTGTGAATTCAGGGGCAAATCAGCAGGGGTGAGACCTTCTGCTGAAATTCAGGGCGTGGAGCCCTGATCACAATGTGTGTCTGTGGCACAGGATAAGTGATGGCAATGTTAACCACTGGGGCCAATACTGCTATTGCCAGTTGCCCACCCTGCAGCCACTTGGCCCTTGATGAGCCCTGTGGCCTGGCTGTACCCCAGGGGGGCATCAAACTCACTGCACCCCTAGTTTAAAGTACTGTGTAATTCGTGTCTCATCTAGAAGGATTAATATGCTAGTAGCAGCATAAACCCTAACAGAGTCATTACTGGGACACCAGAAGCTGTGGCCCAAATGAATGGAACTGCAGTTGAGAGAAGACTTGCACTGGGACCAGCCAACCACCTGAATTTGAGAACTGTAGTTAGAGACCTTCTATCCTTTCTCCATCTAGGTTCAGTGATATAATATGTTGCTCTATTAGAGCATGTTACAAATGGCTAGTATAGTGCATACTTGATTTCTGTATATTTAAAACAGTAATAATATTAATACTACTTTGCATTTCTCAAGTAATACTTTCATTTCTCCATCTGAAAATCTCAAAGTCATAGACAAATAGTAAAACTTAGATGTTTCCTAGGTTGTTGGTTTTTTTGTTTTTGTTTTTGCTGTTGGGTTTTTTTGTTTGTTTGGGGTTTGTGAGGCATTATTATATCCATTTAATGAAAGGGGAACAAAAAGACTGAAAGGTGGAAAGCAACATATTCAGGCATGAATTCTACTAGGCTAGAAACAGAACATAAAACTACCAGTGCCAAGCTTTACTTCTACAAAGCTTGCTCAAGGCCAATTTAAATCTTTTACTCAGATGCTGCAGAGTAATCATTTCAAATTTTAATATTAGTGTCAATACAATTACGTAAGATTTTTTGCCTGTGCCCAGAATAATAATTCCTTGAATACAGCCTGAAAAGATAAAGGTTATTGGCCAAATTTATCTCTGGTCTAATAATGAATTATTGGCCTACAGAGCTTTATGAATAAAACTCTAGCAAACAGATCTTTCATAATTATTCATTTTTGTATACGCAATAGCAAATAAGACATCATTTGTAAAATAAAACAAAAACAAATCTCCTTTGTTTTATAATAAAAGAACAATGAGAAGGATGTTGGGTGCATCTTCCCCTTTCTAATATAGTAGGTAGGACATAAATTCTAAGTAAAAACTTAAAACGGATAAGCTGTTACCTCACATTTATCAAGGTGATACTTGTGGAACCCAGAACACGTTGCCAATTATCCCTGGCCAAAGTTGTACTCATCTTTTGGAGGCAAGGACTGAGCTGATCTAATTTGTAGTTCCTATCCTCAATATTGCTCACCAGTTTCTCAGGGTCAGAAATCAGCTGATTGATTTTCTGTATGTCCTGTCGTTTTGAAGATGTATCTCCTGATAGCACATTTTGTTACTGAGTTCATTATTTCCATCTTTTATCACTTGTAGAGTCTCTTGAAAATTATAGTACACATCTGGGGATGCAGGATCCATATTTTTAGGAGGCAGCAATGGACTTGCTGGCAGTACTGACTTTGCCTGCTTTCTTGGTTTATTTCTTTCTCATTAGCTGCTGTAGTATTATTAATAGTTAACACCATTACATTAATATATTAAATAATAATATAAAATAATACATATTATATTATTAGTATGCTGGTTAGCTGTCATATTTGTTGCTTGAAGATCGAGTCAAAATAGATTTAGAACAGACAAAATCCTGGTCATTGTCCAAACTCCTATATTAAACTAATGACAGGCACAGGGACAAGGTCAAAAAATTTAAAAACATCAGAGACCATCTCCTTTACATATCTTCAGAGGTGACTTGCTTATTGAACTATTTGCTACTTAAAGTAAAGGTAAATGTAGGGGGTCCAAGGACAAAACATTTACTCTTAAAAAGTCAGCAGTAACTTCATTTTCATTTCCTTGTTCATATAGTCTTGTTCCTTATTTGCCATGCAGTAACTTACATTATCAGTATCCAAATGGAGAACACTTGGGAAATGTAAGGTTCTAATAAGAACAATATACAGTTTTAAAGCCAAGTACATCAGATTCAAACCCTCCTTGTTCTTGAAAAAGTCATAGTTTTGGTGTTACACTAATCAGACATGCAATTTTTGTTGTGCTACAGATGATATTTATGCTATATAATGGGACTATAAACAGATTTTATAAATATATGAGGCAGGTCCCCAAGTGGTATAAATTTGTGCACTTTGAGTGAAAGGAGTGAGGTGATTTGCACCATCTCAGGTCATGGCCCATGAAGAAAAAATATAGTCATCTTTTGGAGGCAGGTCATTAGTCTGTGTCAGATACCAGGGTCCACATCCTTCAGAAGAAAATTGTCAAGGCACTGCCTTTTATGATGATGCCTTAAGGCAGAGGTCAGCAGCATTTTCTGACAGAAGGAATGACCCAGCTCAGGTAAAGGGTAGGCATTAGGACTGAGCCATCGCCACTTTCTCTCCCCAGCTCTCAGCTGCAGAGTGGCATGGTGAAGCCCCTCCCTGCTCACCTACCATGCCACTAGATGGGTGTGTGGCACAGGAAGAGTTTGCTCTCCACCAGAGGCCCAGGCAGCTGACTACAGTGCCACATAGGGAGAACTCTCCTCTGCTTTCATCAGTCCAATGGGACCGACCTGCCTAGCAAGATGTGGGACAGCCAGGGTGAGGGCGTACTTATACCCAACATCAGTGTTGATCTAGTAAAGGATCACCTTGAGAGGCTGGACACCTTCAAGTCAGCTGGCCCTGACAGATTACACCCTAGGATACCCAAGGAGATGGCAGATCATAGCCCAACCATTGGCAAAAATAGTCAAAAAATCGTGGTGCTCAGGTGAAGTACCTGAAGACTGGAAGAAGGCAAGTGTGGTACCCATCTTCAAGTAGGGGCGGAAAGTAGATCCCAGGAATTACAGGCCAATTAGTTTGACCTCAATCCCTGGTAAGATTCTTGAGAAAATTATCAAGGATATCCTTCTGGATAAGCTGGCTGAGGGCAACATCCTAAGGGATAGCCAGCACGGGTTTCTCACAGATAGGGCTTGCCTGACCAATCTCATCTCCTTCTATGACCAGGTGACATATCACCTAGACAAGGCTTTAAAAAAGCCTTCAACCTGGTGTCCCATGACCTCCTCATGAGAAAATTGGCCAATTGCAGCCTTGACTACACCACAGTCTGATGGCTGGGAAATTGGCTCCAAGGTCAGACCCAGAGAGTAGTGGTTGATGGCAGTGAATCATTCTGGTTCTCCGTTACCAGTGGCATCCCCAAAGGCTCTGTCTTTGGACCAGTTCGCTAACATCTTTATCAACAATGTGGACATTGGTGTCAGAAGCGCATTGGCTAAGTTCGCTGATGACACTAAACTTTGGGGCATAGTGTCCACACCTGAGGACAGGTTAGTGATCCAGGCTGATTTGAATAAACTTAATAAGTGGGCAGACACAAACCTGATGACATTCAATACCAATAAATGTAGGGTACTCCACCTCAGGGTAAAAAACCCGCAGTGTACTTACAGGTTTGGTGCTGCTACACTTGCTAGCACCTCTGCTGAAAGACACTTGGGGGTCACGACTGACCAGAAGATGAACACGAGCCACCAATACAAAGTCATAGCTGGTAAAGCAAACAAAACCCTGGCTTGTATCTATAGATGCTTCTCAAGTAAATCTCAGGATATCATCCTCCCACTGTACTCGGCCTTGGTGAGGCCACAGCTGGAGTACTGCATCCAGTTCTGGGCTCTGCAATTCAAGAAGGATGTCGAGAAGCTTGAGAGAATCCAGAGGAGAGCCATGTGCATAATCAGAGGGCAAGAGAACAGGCCTTATGAAGAGAGGCTGAGACCCATGGGACTCTTCTTACAAGCATATGAGGGTGTACATCAGGATCTGGGAGAACGTCTGTTCACCAGAGTGCCCCAAGAAAAAACAAGGACCAACGGTCATAAACTCCTACAAGACTGTTTCAGGCTGGACATAAGGAAAAAGTTTCTTTCCGATTTGAGCCCCCAAAACCTGGAAGAGACTCCCTTCAGAAGTGGTGCAGGCACCTAGTCTGGACTCATTCAAGAAACACTTGGATGCTTAGTCAAAGTCCCGAGCTTGACCAGGAATTCGCCCGGGAACTGACTGAGGCCGCTTGCTCCAGGACCTTGGTTGTCATGGGTGACTTCAATTACCCGGACATCTCGTGGGAAGATCACTCAGCTAAATCTGAGCAGGCGCAAAGCTTTCTCTCATGCATGGATGACCTCTACCTGACCCAAGAAGTCTATGGGCCAACGAGAGGCAAAGCGCTGCTTGACCTGGTACTGGCTACGGGGGATGACCTAATCGGCGACCTAGTGATCGATGGGAAGCTGGGTGACAGCGACCACGAGCTGATCACCTTCACTATCCGCTGTAAAGCTGGCAAGTCAGTCAGCAACACAGAAGTCCTTGACTTCAGAAAAGCCGACTTTGACAAGCTCAAGAGGCTAGTCGGTCAGGCCCTCAGGGACCGTGACCCCAGGGAGATGGGAGTTCAAGAGTGGTTGCTTCTCAAGGAAGCGATCCTCAGTGCACAAGCTAAATCTATTCCAACACGGAGGAAAGGCAGCAAGAAGGCACAGCAGCCCCCCTGGCTCTCCAGAGACCTAGCGGACCTACTGTGGCTAAAAAGGAAAGCCTACAAAGGATGGAGGATGGAATTCACCTCCAAGGAGGATTACTCTGCGCTGGTCTGGTCCTGCAGGGACCAAACCAGGAAAGCCAAGGTTGCAACTGAACTCCAACTAGCTTCAGGCATCAAGGACAACAAAAAGTCCTTTTTCAGGGATGTGGGGAGCCAGAGGAAAAGCAAGGGCAATGTTGGACCCCTGCGAAACCAGATGGGGCAACTGACAACTGACGCCCAGGAAAAAGCCAACCTATTAAATAGGTACTTTGCGTCAGTCTTTCATCAGTCACACGGGATGCCCATGCCTGCTATGGGACAGGGAGATCTGGGTGAGGGGGATCCCCTACCCTCCATCAATGCTGACCTCGTGAAGGAACACCTTGAGAAGCTGGATACCTTCAAGTCAGCTGGCCCTGACAATCTGCACCCCAGGGTACTCAAGGAGCTGGCGAGCGTCATAGCCCAGCCCCTGGCACGGATCTTTGAAAACTCCTGGCGCTCTGGTGTAGTGCCCGAAGACTGGAAGAAGGCCAATGTGGTGCCAATCTTCAAGAAAGGGAGGAGAGTGGATCCGGCTAACTACAGGCCCATTAGCCTGACTTCTATCCTGGGGAAGATCTTAGAAAAGTTTATTAAGGAGGCCATCCTTGAGGGACTGGCCCAGGCTAACATTCTAAGGGACAGCCAGCACGGGTTTGTTGTGGGTAGGTCTTGTTTGACCAATCTCATTTCCTTCTATGACCAGGTGACCTATCACCTGGACAAGGGAGAAGAGGTTGATGTCATATATCTTGACTTCAAAAAAGCTTTTGATCTGGTATCCCATGATCACCTCTTGCCAAACTGCCCAGTTGTGGCCTTGGCTCCACCACGATCCGCTGGCTGGGAAATTGGCTTCGTGGTCGGACCCAGAGGGTTGTGATTGATGGCAGTCACTCATCATGGTGCCCTGTGACCAGTGGGGTCCCTCAAGGCTCTGTCCTGGGACCCATCCTGTTCAACATCTTCATTAATGATGTGGACATTGGAGTTAGGAGTGGACTGGCCAAGTTCGCCGATGACACCAAACTTTGGGGCAAAGCATCCATGCCAGAAGATAGGCGGGTGATCCAGGCTGACCTAGACAAGCTCAGCAAATGGGCAGACAAGAACCTGATGGTGTTTAACACCGAAAAATGCAAGGTTCTCCACCTTGGGAGGAAAAACCTGCAGCACCCTTATAGGCTCGGCAGTGCTATGTTGGTTAGCACTACAGAAGAAAAAGACTTGGGGGTCATCATTGACCACAAGATGAACATGAGCCTGCAATGCGATGCTGCGGCTAGTAAAGCGACCAAAATGCTGGCGTGCATCCATAGATGCTTCTCGAGCAAGTCCCAGGACGTCATTCTCCCCTTGTACTCGGCCTTGGTGAGGCCGCAGCTGGAGTACTGCATCCAGTTTTGGGCTCCACAATTCAAAAAGGATGTGGAGAAGCTTGAGAGAGTCCAGAGGAGAGCCACGCGCTTGATCAGAGGTCAGGAAAACAGATCTTACGATGACAGGCTGAGAGCCATGGGACTCTTTAGCCTGGAAAAGCGGAGGCTCAGGGGTGATCTGATGGCCACCTATAAGTTTATCAGGGGTGACCACCAGGATCTGGGGGAACGTCTGTTCACCAGAGCGCCCCAAGGGATGACGAGGTCGAACGGTCACAAACTCCTGCAAGACCGTTTCAGGCTGGACATAAGGAAGAATTTCTTTACTGTCTGAGCCCCCAAGGTCTGGAACAGTCTGCCAGCGGAGGTGGTTCAAGCACCTACATTGAACACCTTCAAGAGTAAATTGGATGCTTATCTTGCTGGGATCCTATGACCCCAGCTGACTTCCTGCCCTTTGGGCAGGGGGCTGGACTCAATGATCTCCTGAGGTCCCTTCCAGCCCTAATGTCTATGAAATCTATGAAATCTTATATTACTGGGATCCCAGCAAGAAATTTTTTCCTTATGTCCAGTCCTCATGTACTTGTAAGAAGAGTCCCATGGGATGACTTAGATAAAGATGATCCTGCTTTAAGTAGAGGGTTGGACTACATTACCTACACAAGTCCCTTCCTGCCCTACTTTGCCTTGATTCTAGCTCTGAGTTTAAGCTACTGTGGAAAAGTAGTCCAGTTTAAATACATTTATCACAAATGAGAAATACAAAACTAGTACACCCTATCAACATGCAAGTGCATGAGCTACAACTCTATAGTACCACATAATAGTATGATCCAAAACAAACGTGTGTAATGAAGAGTTATCTGGTAAGAAAAATAGGGCCATACAAGTCTGGAAGAGAACCAGACATTCTGAACATAATTGAATAGGATAGAAGGATTGCAAAAAAGTCAGAAGACAAAACATTATAGAACTGCCAAATGCGTTTTTCAGTATGCATCTCCCCAGATTAAAAAACAAAAATAGCACTATGCTGAAAGAATGGGCAGATAATGTCTAGATGTTTACAGTGTGTCCGTAGTTATCTGCAAACTTTCTGTGATAGTAGTTTTAAGAAACAATAGGCTACATCCTTTTAGAATAGCAAAGGAGTCAGTGGATTAAAAGAGTCTAAAGAGATTAACCCATTTATTTATCTGTATGTGTAATATTCTAGGAAAAAAAGTTAACCAAGCAGTAAGATTTCATACATTGTCTCTAAATGTTAATAAAATGATTTTTCTATGTACAGACTTGTTGAACTATTTAGAAAATTCTTAACTATTCCATCTTCAGTCTCAGGTTTTTTACATCTTAAAATCAAAGTTTAGATACCTCGGCAAAGCACCTAGTCTAATACTTCTGTTTCATCTCACAATGAATTTGTATTACTGCTAGAAAAGCTAACACAGATATTTATGGGAGTGGGGTTTTAAGAATAAAAAAAGTGAAAAGACAGCTTTAATCTGTCTGCTCCATACCCATCTCTTAGTGTGTATACACAGGGTGGGAGGATTTGGAATTGTTCTTTAAGCTCATCTATCAACTGGTTGGCCTTCATCTAGGTAAAATAAGGGAGGAGGCTGAAGGAGGAGGGAAACACAAAGCAGGGAGCAGAATGGAGAAAATGCAATTTAACTACCATCAAGGCAGAAATGTAGTAGATGCTTGTTTTATTTTTGTGTTATTCTTTCCAATAATGTGTTGGAATGGAACTTCTTTACATAAAAGGTAGGATTTTGATAACAAGCCAGCTCTTTCACTTCTTTAGAAGGCTACCAAAAACATCTCAGTACAGTAAAGATGTGCAATGGTTATTAAAGAGGATGGGGATATTGGTTAGCTTCCTAGTAGAAAGTGTCCACATGTGGTCTGTAAATTTTACAAAGTGTTTTGCACTTACAGTCTGTTTGAACTGCTGCAGTTATTGTACTCTGCTGAGATTTGCTTGCGACTCACAGCAAGACAGTTTGATGGAATCACTCCATTGGCCTTCAGAGTAAAGTTTTCACTGAGACTGAGAGCTGATAGAATTGGTCAGACTGTTGAATCGATTATTGCTAATGATGCATAATTTGGGAGGAGGCTGTGGGACTGCAGAGAATGACAAAAGCAAGAATGGGAAAGAGGAAGATAAAAAGATGCTGAGAAGGAAAACAAGAACAATGGGAGGCAAGAGGAGCCTTCAGAGGGTTACACAGTAGAACCTGAGAGATTTGATATTAGATTCCTTTTTATTGACAATTGCCTGGTTCCACGTATAATACAGTGAAATATTGTATTGCATTAATTTATGTGGCACATTTTACTTATATAAACTTGTTGGTGGGCTCAGCTTTTAATTCAGCACCAGATTTAATTCAGTACATGAATTAAATATTGCTGTCTTGTAGATTTGGTTGGTATGCAAAGATTGAAGTTCTTTCTTAATTACAAAAAAAACCCAAATCACACACAGCTTTAACAGACATAAATTTCATTAGAAATAGTGGCAAGATTGGACTTTAACAAGTGACACATATATGAGCAATAATGCTGATAATCTTTGGGTTTTCTTCATAAGTGGAAGTGTCTCAAGAGAGCAGATGTGTATTTGTTACGAGCCAGACCTTGAAACATTCACTTTCAAATTGCTGAAGACTTCACAACAGCATCTTTTTCCACAAATAATCTATCAGAATTTAATGATTAATCCTTTACATGGCAATAAGAGCCACTTTAGATTATGCGGTACCTAAGAACCTCCAGTGGTCTGGGAAGAATACTTGGTACCTGCAGTTAATGAAAAACACACAATCCTTCCTGGTTTTTCTAGCTTTACTTCTACACACAGTGTGTCTATCTGCTAAACTTCTGTAACATTAATTTAAAAGATAGCATGGCAGTTTCAGTAGGACAAAAAAAAAAAATCACTATTAAGTGACTATTCAATAGCATTATGTAACAGAAACAAATTTTTTCTGGTGATGTTGACTTCTGGCCTCAAGGGACATGTCCTATATATCTACTTCTTTCACAATGTAGTGTTTATAAAGTAATGCTTACATAAAAAGTTGACATACGTTTTGTAATAGCTTTTTACAGGGGCTGATTTTCTTATGAGGGCTTTTGTTGTTGAGGGCCTGACTGTATACAGATTGTGGACAGGTTGTGTACACACTGCCTGGAGTTGCAGGTGTGTAGCATCATCCAGCCACAAATGACATTATACAAGGTCTGTGCCTCAGAAGGCAGAAATCCTCCAAAGCATCAGGAAGACAATATGAGCACATGCACCCCTCCATCCCTTCCTTGGGTGGTACTGCTGACCATTGTTTCTACAGCTGCTAAATCCAGTGACTGGAAGATGGCATGAGGACATGGTCTCACTCTTTCTCCATTCATTCCCAGAGCTCAGAGGATGGATGGGAAGAGTCCAGCACACATGAGAGGAAAGTCTTATAGCTCGTTTCAGCTTCTCACCTTTGCTAACCAAGAGACATTCAAGTTTCATGGCATTCCTTTCTCTTCAGTCTATCATGAAACTTCAGAGGATCATGACCTTTTATCTCTATTTGCAGACTACACTCATTTTTCTTCCTGCAAAAAACTAAATATTGATCCACAGACTTAAGGAGTATGTCACAGACTCATGTTTCTTTGTGCATATTATGAACATGGCATTTTGCCAAAGAAAGTAATTGATGCACAAGCACAGACAGAATCTTGACTATTTCAAGCCCATGTCGCCCTTCGTATATAAACATGGCACCTTTTTCTCCTTTAGACTTCAGTCCTACATGTGTTTCATCATAACTACTTTCCCCATTGACAAAATAAATCTGTATTTCTTTTTGTTCCTATTACCACTACAAATGCAACATGGCTAGGAGTAGAATGAGAGAAAGAGACCACTTTGTGCATCACCAACAATTATCCCACGGTGAGACAGTGGGAGCCAGATACCATTTATCTGTTTTTACAGGGTCACTTTTTTATAATGGACCCTGGTTCAAAAGTTCTGTGGGATAGGAGTGAGTTACTTGGAAATCATGCAGCTAGGAGAGAGAATGTTCCTTGGGGACAGTGCTTCTTTTATAAGCTATTAAAGTTCTCTCTCAGTTCTGATAACATCAGAACCTCAACTGATAGGAACCACCATCTTGTATACTGGAAGCACAGTTATTTTTAATGAGGAATGAGCTCTGTGATGTTCATTACTAGAACAGTGTAATGGTTAGAGCACTACAATGGGACTTGAAAACCTGGATTTAGTTCCTTGCTTAGCTGCTGTCTAACCCTGGGAGCACCCAAACTCCACATGTTTGTCTTTTTTACTATAAAGTTCCCCCAGTGTCTATTTTGGTGCATTTGCATATTTCCAGAACACAGCAGTTAGGACAAGGCACCTTGGCACCTAGCTCGCAAAGACCAACTAGGATGGTCTAGAAACTAAATGTTCCTCTGCCAAGAATTGAGGGTTGTGGATGTCAAATAGAAGTGCATGGGTACAGTCCCCAAGTAGGTCTTCTAGAAGGGCACTTTTTTAAGTCATTCCTGACTTCAGTGTCCCTATTGACTAGTTGTAGACAGCCACAGATTCAGCATGCTGCCTGTTTGTGATCCAATTCTGAGATGGCTAAATCTCCCAACACCGCATTGGGAACCTAGGTTTCTATTGTAGGATTTTGGATTTTACTCCAGGAATCAGGCATCTAACACTTGTTTTGGCTTCACCTTCTAGTATCATGTCATATGAAATACTTAGTGCTTATAACCTGAGCATCCATGTGTTCAAGCAGAGTAACACACATTAAGTGAGTTTTTATTAATGATATTAGCCAATTGCCTGTCAGGACTGATGGGGGGAAGAGGGGCAGGCAGGCAGGGACAGAGTGCTGCCGCTGCCTCCCAGGAGCAGGGAAATGGGAAAGGGGAGACCTTGTCATGGCGGTGCTCTGCCATGCCACCACCTGTCCGAAACACTCTTGGAGCACTCTGGTTGTTTCAGTAACCAATCAGAGTACTCCAACAGCGTTACAGATGGACAGACAAAAAGTCAGACCAAGCCCTTCATTGCATTATAATTATTATAATATCATAGCAAAGTTATGCCTTTTCCCATGAAGAGTATTTCCAGATCCTGTTAAATAACATGTGTTGAGATATTGCTTCATAGAGAGAATACAATCAAGTGTGGTCCTGGAGCTAGGACCCACAATCCACTGTTCAGACAGAATCCTGGCTCCAGGGCAGAATGAAAGAGTGGAACTGGCTCCACTGATCGCTGGTCCCAGCTTTGGGACTGCACTAATCTCCAACTGGTTCCAGTGCTTGCACTGGCAGGATCCAGCAGCAGGGGCAGGACCCTCTCCTGGGCTCATCTCACCATGCTTCTCTTCTCCTGCTGCCAACGGCAGAGACCCAGCTGGGGAGATCTTAGTCACCATGTTCTGAGCAACAGCACAGTAACATTCTAGCTTTTGGTAATGCTTACTATAATATAAATAAAACACATGCTAAGTGTCCTGTGTGACAAAGTCCTTATTTCTTTGCCTTAGAGTTCATGGAGGACTTCTCAACTGCATGGTAGTATCAGGTGACAATAAATAGATTAAGGATTGTGAAAGCTGGTAATGGGTTCATATAAATGCCTTGGAATGGGAAAGTCAGACTTTTGTGTTTCTAGCAACATCTAAGCAGGATTTGAGGCAAATATGCATTTGAATACAGATCTTTTAAGGTCATGCACTTCCAGGAATTACCTCTCTTTGACTAGAAAAGAGCATGAACACAGATTGTATTTATCAAACAATAAAAACACAGCATGTACAACAGAAGCCAGACAGTTTTGGCTTCTCTTGTTCCAGCGTAAAGCTATTCTGTTAAATAAGAAATACTTTTTTCAAATAACATGCTCATTGTCACGTACAAATTTCTTCTACAAAAAAACAAAACAAAACACAAGAATCTACAATTTCTTGATATTGCTACATTTTTCTAAAAGGAAACAGAACTCCATTTTTATATAAAGCACAGAGGACTGAGCACTGCCCTATGCTTTATAAAATGGCACATGGTCATCTTATTTGGAGGTTTTTTCACCTTTCTTTGCCTGTCAGCCAGTAACATTATTGGTCTGCCAGCAATGGCACTACCACATGGTTCTGCTGAGTTTCCCTGGCAAAGTTTGCCTGGGCTTGGAATAATCTTTATGAAGAATTTAACAGGATATTTTACAATTACATGTTAAAATTTTAGCTCTCTAGTCTGTCAGATGTATGGGCCTTTTAAATAGGCTGCTAGTGTTCAAGATTAATTATTAGTAAAGTTATTTGTTCAGTATGGTTTATCATATCACTAAAATCAATTATCATTATGCTGTAATTACATACAAGGTATCTATATGCTAGTGTTCAGTGAAGTGCAGATTTGCACTCTCTCAAAGTATTTTCCGTTTCCTAAGCATGATTTGTTCCCAACATAAAGAGATTGAGTGAGACTAATGAAATGGGGAGTGTGGTAAAGATGGAGTTCAGGGTTTCAGCCTCACCAAAAATGGGTAGAGACTGGGCCTGAATGTTCTTGTTGAAGACAATGAAGAAATACAGGCAGAAGCACAAAGCCAGTTGGTTCACAGTTAGGTGGGTCAGGTGTGAATAGCAAGCCACAAACTTGAGCAGAATCTGACTGTTGGGTCAAAGATCTATATAAATGAATGCAGATTAAAATCTAAGGATTTCAGGGTTTGGGCATAACAACAAACAACAGTAATAACAGTTGTATTGATACACATAGCTATAGCACTGTAAAGCTGGGGAGATTAAAGTCTCTCTTAGGAGAAAAAACTGCACACGTTTGAATTGCTCTAACAATAGGCTAGAAACCCAATATCCGGATCAGCAATTCTCCATAAACCTTTAACATTGTTTATTAACTGTGAGTAATGTACAAAAAGAGATACACACTTTCCAAGATGTATCAATTTTTATGATTCATAGGCCCCTTCACATTACAGGTACTGAACAATTAAGTGGTTAATTGCACAACAAACTGAGACCAGCTACATGTGCAAAGTACCTAGCACACCATAAAAAGGTCCAACCAGCTATAAAGTTAGACTTAGAACATGTGTACTAATTTACAGCTTTAAATTGCACATGTAGTAGGGTTTCCCTGTGGCTGGAAGTTCCATCTGCTGGTGGGCTACCAGCTGCAGGGGTACACTGTGCGCAGCCAGGGCTGGGAGTCCCACAGACAAGAGGACTCTTGGTCCCAGCAACACCCCATGGCCACTGGGGCTGGGAGTCCAACAGCCATGGGACTGTCCCTCTCAGCAGTGCTTTATGGTCAAAGGGACAGGGTTCTGCAGCTGCAGGATACTCCCTTCCAGCAGCCATGGGACTACTGCAGGACTCTTGGTCCTGCTGCGGGATTCCCAGCCCCAGCCACCACTGAGACAAAATTCTGCAGCTGTGGCACCCCCAGCCTAGGCTGCAGATCTGCTAGGGCATTTGTGGCTGGGACCCCAGGTATTGCTGGGAGGGAGAGTTCATAGCTGTGGGTTTCCCTGTCCTGTCAGCCATGGGGCTGCCACCAGGAGGGAGAGTCCCACAGCTGTGCTGCTGGGTGCTGCAGGGACTGCAAGTCCCCTCAGCTGCAGGTCTCCCAGCCACGGCTGGGCATGGTGCAACCCTGTGGCTGAAAGCTCATCAGCTGTGGCACCTGCAGTACAAGACACTCCCTCCTGGCAGCCATGGGATGCTGCCACTGCTGAAAGTCCCATCGGCTACAGGACTTGCAGCTGCAGGAGCTTTTTACTTGCCATCCTCCTGTTCTGGCACTAAGCTGCGATAGGATCTGATGCTAGATCCCACAATCATGCAACTCAAATAGAGATTCTTAAAGTAATTTGTGTCATGATCAGTTCTCTAGAGAAGGCCATCTATAATCTGATCAATGTAGTACACTATGGCAGAGGTTTGAAAGCCTAACGCCTGTAATAATCACTGCAATGCATTTGAAATTACTTGGAGTAAAGAAAAGTGAATGTTGAGGTTATCCGAATTAATACAGACTAAGATGGATACCAGATTTTAATTCTCTTTTTACTCATTATGAAACACAAGTATCTTGCTAAACATGGCTATTTGTGCTGTGTAGAATGTTGTAATATTTCTTCTCTTTTCCACCTGTATTCTTCATATAATATTTAATATAGTCACATAAACTTTCCTAGATTTCTAGCAAAGCTTATGTGACTATATAAACATTTTGAAAACATTTTGTTTCATGCGTGCTCTAATTTAGAGGAGCTGTTCACATTTACTTCTTTTCTCGATGCAAGTGAAATTCATCATTTAAATTGGAATTTGTGAATGTCAAATCACTTTTTTACCAGTATATTCATCTGTATGAGTCCATATTTTCTAAACCAGTTGAAAAGCAGAGGTAACAGTTAAAGTTGGGAGTTTAAGATGGTATTATATTTCTCCTGTTGTCAGTCTACAACACTGGTTCTCCCTCCAACCTCCCACAATTCTGGGACCTGCAACAAGATTAAAAGGAACTGGAAAAGGAGAAGCTATGGCAGTCCTGTGCTATTGAAGAGTGCTAGGTTTTCTCCTTTGTATTGTTAAAGGAGAATGGATGTGTTTTACTATCTACTCTGTTATATTTTAGAAAGGTTTGAGGAGGGATGCCAGTGAAAGTTGCAATATACGAGGTCTCTCCTTTGTGTAACTGGTGAGATCTGAGAGGGAAAAATGAGACAGTGGAGAAACACCAAGCGGGCAATGTAATGCTGAGAAAAGCCACTAAGGTCAGATGCATTAGAGCAGGGGTAGTGAGAGACGTTTGTGGCCTGAGTGGAGCCCCACGTGGGACCAGCCACACGTGCATGTGCCCCAGGTGGGCCCACATGATTCTTGCAGCATGTGCACCAGCTCAGCACACTGCATGCAGCCTGCCTTTGCCCCAGCCCTGCACAAGGCACATGGGGCTGATCCAGGGCTCCTGCTACACTTGGCATACAGGGCCATCCTGGAGTGCACTGCACATGGTGCCTACTCCAGACTGACCCTGCACACTGGATCTGGCATGCAGGGTCAGTCTCTGGGCCCAATCCAGACCGGCCCCAGCCCCAGCATACAGGGCTGGTCTGGCACCAGTGCTGTATGCAGCACTAGCCCCAGGCCAGTGCAGCATACACCATCTCCAGCCCAGCACACAGGGTATATGGCTGGTCTGGAATGCACACTGCATGTGGCACCCATATCAGATCTCAGGCTGATCCATGGGCCTCAAGCACCTACACTGAACACCTTCAAGAGCAAATTGGATGCTTATCTTGCTGGGATCCTATGATCCCAGCTGACTTCCTGCCATTTGGGCGGGGGACTGGACTCGATGATCTTCTGAGGTCCCTTCCAGCCCTAATGTCTATGAAATCTATGAAAATATCCAAACTTCATTCTTTGTCAGGTTTAATCAAACTGACCCTGCATAAGAAGTCACACTGTTAAAGCATTCATCCACAAACAAACTCTTTAAAATTTCCAAGTCTATATTGACTTTTCAGTAGCGTGTTCAATGTAAGAATGATGACATGTTTTTTGAGAGAGACTGGACTATAGAAAATACATAGATAAGAGTGATGAATGATGCTTTTGGTTCTTGAAACTCATTAGTTCCCATTAATTTGTTAAACAGGTTTTTTAATCCTCTTGCCAAAATTTGGGTTAGCACGTTATTAACTTTCATCAAGTTGATCTATACACAAAGATGTACAGAATTGATCCATCTAACTCTTTTTTTAGTGGCTGTGGTGTTACCTGTCCACTCCATGTTCTGACACAGGACACAGACTGTCTGACTCACAAAGAATCACGCCCCCCCCCCACCTAAACAGAACTGAGTAAGATGCAGTGAGAGACGCACCTAAAACCCTCCAGATAAGGGTGACAAAAGTGCAACAAGTGCCCTAGGTCTCATTTGCATCTGAGATGGGAACAGATGACCATTCATTTACATGAGAGATGGAGAACAGAAAACCTGAAGCAGAGACTGCAGTGAATTCTGGGATCAGCAAAGCAGGGAAGCACTGCATGCTGGGAAGCTGTGTTCCAAATGCTCATCAACCCCCACACCCAGCTCAGCATTTATCAGACCAGTTCTAATCTGGATTTACAAAGGACTTTTCCTTCCCCCCCCCCCACACCCCTAAGCAAAAGTAAGTTTATTGGGCATCTCGGGCCGTACATTCCCCGGTCCCACTATGGGAGGCCTATGTAAACTTAATTGGCTACAACTCGGTTGCTGGGTTAGGAAATGCTGAGGCAATAGACCAAGTCAGAAGGGGTATGGGCAACATTTGAACAATGGTACAGGGTTCATCACAGCATCCAGCCCATTGGAGCCCTGACCACAAGTGTTGTCATACTTTTCCCAAGACGACTGGTGGAAGTCCTCTCCACAACAGGTTATGAACACTCTAATAATTGCCTTAAGTCTGTTAAAAGACTGGAAAAGTAAGATCTGGAAAAGTCATGCTAAGCTGAGGCTTGTTCACAGCAAGTAAAATTCCAAAAACCCTGATGCTATTGTTTCTGAAGACACCAAGAGAGATCCCATCAAGTATATCTGCTATCAAGCTGGCTCCAAGTAGATGTTTCCTGAGTATCAGTCAAGTTCCTGAGATGTTCCACCCAGATAACCCCTTGTCAATAGAAAAAACAATTTGATTTACAATATTGAGAATGCTTGAAAGAAATTGAACTGAGGGTATAAAAATCTGTAAAAGAAGCAGCAGTGTGTGCTGACACCACTCGCTTTCTTCTGGAGAGGCTGCAGGAGGAAGATCATCTCCCTTCAAGGATCGTGCTGAGAACTTTGACCTGTCAGCTTTGCCGCCCTAGTGCCTTGGACTGGTGAGATCCCAGCTCTCTCTCTTTTCTCTTCTCTCTCTCTAGGCATACATTTCTGAACTTGAACTGTATTAGTTAAGCTTGAGCTAAGTTTCCCCAAATACTTAGTGAAACCAGGGTATACTGTGACTGTTTGTGTTTGTTTTCCTTTGCATGTCTATCACTACTAGTGTCAATATATATATTTCATCTACTTAGCAATAAATAACTTTTATAGTCAAACTGGTGGTAACTGGGTATATTTTGCCTTCTTTACTTCTCTTTCCCCACTTGCTCTGTAGCAACGCCCCTCTTACCTAAGCTAAAGATCCCTGTGAAGCCTAGAAATACTGTGGGGTCTGCTCATCAAGAGACTAAAAGATTGGGACGTGCTGAGTTTGAAACACATAAGGGGATCAGCTTATACAGGCTGATTGACCCAGTTTGGCTCAGATGTGCCCTAATGAACTGAATGCTGGCCCATGAGGGTGTCATCTGGACACCCAGCCAGATTCAGAGGTATTCTGTTTAACTGTGTGATTGTGTCTGACTGTGGTTATTGTTGCTCTGATGAACTGATTCTTGGCATATGAGGGTGTCAGCCTGTCCATGCTGATCAACCTGGCCAGGTCAGGCATGTCACGTTAATCTGTGTGTGTGTGTGTGTGTGTGACTGATTTGGGGACTGGAGGAACCCAGCCCCACTGAACTGCATCCTGCAAGATAGCTCCACTGGGGGTGAGGGCTTGCAGAAGGGAGAGATACAGCTCCATACAGAAACACAAGTAACACAAGCAGCACATTGATAGAATTACCAAGACCCTAGCCCTAATAAATGAGCACACCCCAAAGTAGCGGGCAAATCTGGTAACGGTGGCCAAAGTATGCAAAGCACTTAAGAGCTGCCTCAGAACGTGGGCCATTTGTTAGCTGATATCACATTGCTTCCAAGGGCCATATCCTTGTCTCTTGCCCTCACCCCAGAAATGGATAAAGGTTAAAATTGTCACTATGCATGTTTTAATGTAGTATTCTTTTTTGAAGACATGTCAGTATGGATTGCCCTGTAGGGGCACATGTACCTCATCCATGTGAGCTCTGAATTTCTTTAAGGAGCAGCATCTGCTGGGGCTACACAATACTCCCTGTGCAATACACTCCATCAGTTCTCATCAGTGAGACAGAACCCTGACAGTATCCAATATGTACTTGTTTCTCAGCCTCAACTTCTTTATTGTACCTACTTGAAGAAATACCTTCATTCAAACTTTTCAATTGGACACACAAAAAAATGTCCAGTTTGTCAACTGCCTGTAATAAACCGCTGATACAGGAGGGTGAGGTAAGAGGGAGAAGATGATATTCCATATGTAAAATGTTTAGCTCACCACTTCTTATCTGACCTAGAAAAGGGGGAAAGTTAGTCTGTCCTAAACTGTGTGCTTCAAGCAAGGTCACATCTCTACAGTACACTGCAGCCTGCAAAGTTAACTAACTGGGTCTGAAATTGTCCACAGCTACCCCACCCATTTCCATGCTTTGCTCTTTACCCATCTGTCTTTCTACATCCTGCTTCAGCGACACTTCTCACAGCAGCCTATGCAAAAAAGTGACTGTTGCTTTGTTTAGAAGTAACTAAGTGGGTTCTGCAGGAGCACAGGGCTGAAGGGCTTGTATCCTATTGGTTCCTTATTCCAAAGTTAGAAAGGGAGGTCTTTATTCCATCTTAAACCTGAGGAGAATGAATTTATATATTGCCTCAGGTTTAGGATGGCAGTGCTTGCAACCACAACTGAATACTTTCAAAAGCAATTCTTTAACATTACAGAAACATGCAAAAAATAAAAGCATTTGAATGTAAAGTATGAAATAAAGCTTTCATGTTTAAACAAATTTTAATGAAAGGTTTACAATTTTTTTGTATCATAATTGTCTGCTATGGGACTAAGAAGACTGAGATGTCTGGGTTGAAAATCCTAAAGAATATTTTAACTGTTTTATAGCAATAGGTCATGATAACACTTTGACTTCCTGGATGCATAATATTAACATAACAGTTCCTAGAGTAGGATATATGCTGACTAAGTCTTGAATAGTCACTTTTTTCTGTGTTGTGTCCTAGATTACAGACCTATCAAAAACCTGGAACAATGAATGTTAATAAATAATGAATTAAATTCATTTGACCTTAGTTAAATGAAACTAAAGTCAAAGTAAAAGATGTATTAGCAGCTCTAATTTGTGACAAAGATCAGTTTAGTCTCAGAAAAGTCCAAGTTGGAAGATACAGAATGGCTTAGAGACCTATTTATTTTCCTCCAAGATAGAGCAAAATCAGTTTATGCCCTGGTAGAGTCGACCCCAATGCATCTTGAAATTTACTGAAAGGGCAATATTGTTGCAATATTTAAAACATTAATTACCCCCTATTTTCTACTTTGATTTTAATACAATCTTCTAAGCTGATTATAAAATGTAACTCAATAGGTTTTGAATATCTGCCAAAAGGAAGAAAGACTTTTCCCCCACCACTGTACATCCCATTTTTGGGAAATGCTAGTTATTTGTGGCAATTAATAAATCCAAGTTATTTGTGGCAATTAAAAGCCTTCCTGGTTCAACCAAGGAACTAGGAAGGCCATTTATTTTTTCAGAGCAATATCCAGCTACTAGTAATGTAGTATCAGTGCACATCCATGGTTTGTACTTGTTGAGGGAATCTTGCTGTCATGCAAGAGGTAAGAACCATCACTGTATATCATGGGGATGAATATATAACCTGAGAAAACAGGGCTGAAAATTAATTCCTAAAAGTATTTGGGGTTATATTCCCCCCCCTAATTTGTGATACATACAGTTTTCATGTTGTAGTCCCATTCATGCCTACACAATTAAAAACAAACAAACAACCAACAGTACCTGTGTTGTGTATGGTTGAACTAACACTATAGTTAAATAACAGGCAGTCAAAAAGCAACAACCCGAGGCTGAATTGATTCAATCTTTGAAGGTTTCTGTAAACTGCATAGATTGAACCAAGAAGCAAATGAACAGATATTCTTTTTTTATTCTGGAAAGGCAGCCACATGCCTGCAGTGGCTCAGGCTAGAAGCTGGGGGCCGCTGAAGAGCAAGCCTTCCCTTCTCTTTGACAGTGGCTTGCAGAGAAGACCTATAGGCTTTCCCCCCCTCCCTGCTTGAGCTAGAGTGGGGATATTGCCAGGCCCTGGCCCAGGCCAGCATGCTGGGTGGGGGTGGGAAACCCAGCTCAGACCACTCACTGCTGGAGGGGGAGGTCCAGGCTGGCAGAATGAGGCAGAAGCAGGAATCAGGCTTTAAGCCCCCTCCAACCAGGGGGACCCCAGCCAGGGTCTGCTTTGCATGGGGCACAGCCACCCCTGCCAGGCTTTTCCCCACTCATTGTTCAAACAAAAGGGCTGGGCATAGCCAGATGCCCCCTGCCTTAGCATGCTGGCCATGCCCCCCACCCCTTACACTCAAGCAGCAAGCAGGGAAAAGCCTGGCAGGGGCTGCTGCACCCCTGCCAAGCAAATGCTGTCTGGGGTCCTGTGCTGGTGGGAGAAGTGTTTAAACTCTCCTCCCACACTCTGCATCTATGTGCTGCCCATCACCCCTCTGCTCAAGCGGGGGAAAGCCTGGCAAGGGCTGCTGCACCCCAGCAAAGATACCCCAGCAGCCCTCTCCCTGCCTCTGCCTCATTCTGCCAGCCTGACCCTGGGGTCTGGCCTCCCGCACACTGCTCCAGCAGCAAGTGGGAGAAAAGCCTTTGAAGGGCTGCTCTGCCCCCCACCCCACTGACCTGGCTGCGGTCCAGGTCTTTCCCAACCCCACCCCCTTCTTAGCCAGCTGGAGCAGTGATTGTGCTCTGCCTAGGGAGTACAGGGGTAGAGGCCAACTCTGCTCCCTGGAGCAGGCAGCCTAGCCCAGCCCAGGGCTGCAATGCCTCCTGGGCTGCTGGGGAACTCCAACTAGGAAGGGGTCTGGGACAGAAGTTCTAAACTGGTTTGAGCCAAATCAGTTAAGTCTCATACTACATTCAACCAGGTTTATTTTAAACTACTTTCAGCCACTTTGAAAGTGGCTTGTGTGCATTGAACATCTGTTCTGTTCCAGGTTTAACCCTATTTCTGATCACTTAAGCCGGTTTGTGTGTAATGTCTGCCCCTAGCCTGTGACTGTGGTAATTTTAATGCAGTCAATGTGAAAGAAATGAAACATTTGTTAAATACTGTTTCTATTTCAGACACATTTAACACTTATGTTATTTTAAAAGTCCAAAATCTAAAGAGCACTACAATCAAGAGAAGAGAAAATGAGCCTTCCTGGGAACAAGACTTCATGTTGCAAGTAACAGATTTTGATGCAGCTTGGAGGAAGTTACACAATTTAAAAGTGATTATAGTATCTATGACCAAACACAGTGGGCACCAGTCAAGTAAGGAGAGGGAGCCCAGCAATAAGCATGTCCCTAGGGTATCAGAACCCCAGATAAATAAAACCACAAGTCCATGATAGCAACTGCTCTGCCACAAGGCAGAGCAAGTCCAGTCACAACCATGAGGAAAAAAGCCTTTTACACCCAGTGAAGGCTATTACCCTTGAATGTAGAACTGTAAGGTGGTAGACCCAGCTCTGGGTCATTTACACTACTATCTTTTTTTCATTCTGCCTCTTTTTTTCCATTACTCTGGAGGCCTGTAGATGTCCCGCCAGCTAGATGAAGGAAAGACTATACCCTCCATCTCCGAGTCCTTGTATATCTTCTCCTCAACCTCAGATGAGACTATGGAAATTAAAGGTGTATTTCCACTGAACTCTGATAGGGTTTGATGATCTAATGGCTTTATTTTTATTTATAAAGGAGAACTTTAGTAATTTTCTTAAACTTTTTGTCTGCATCCTTGGCTTTGATAACATCTGTCCAATATTTAACTTCACATCTACCATCACATTTTGGCTCCTCCTCATAGCACCGGAGGTTTTATTCCCAAAAGGCAAGGATAGGCTAGAAAAAATTTCAGTTTAAATGCATCAGAAAGTTGATTTTTTGATGTAAAGAAAATTTTAAAAAAATATTTTGCATTCCTCAAAGCTTTTGATTTTGTTTTCCAGCTAAAAATCCCAAGGTATTACTTCACTTTCCCTGTTTTTTTTGGATGGGGCGGGGGAGAAAGAGGTAGAACAGAAAGAGGGCTTGAATTCCAGCTGATTTTTTTCCCCTCATTCTGATACAAACTAAAAAAAAATATTTTGCTCAATAAATAAGTCCCCAATTTGAGGAAATATAATTTTTTACTGGAATAAACCCTACTTATCAGCATCAGTGTTCTTCAGAGTTGTATATGTATCTGTATTTCTGTCAAACACTTGGCAAAAAGCTCCAATTAAGGGAACAAGCCAACCATGTAGTAAGAATATATTAGACTGCAAACTTAAATCTGACAGAAAGACACCAAACCACCTCTTTAGCAGTAAGAAAAACAACATAATCTGCAATAATTAAAGTTTATAAGCTACAAGTTAAAGGAAATATTTTATGAGCCTGCTGTGGCTCCATCTGCTGCTCACTGAAGCATACAACAAGACAGTCTTTTACAATATGTTATAGATATTTGCAAATACACTTATACTGTGGAGTCAAGTTCTAGCCCATTTCCTTAATTGATTGCATTCTTTCTTCCATGTATTCAAGGGGCAAAAAACCCCTGTTCTATATTGACTTTACTGTTTCATTTAAGGTACACATCACTTTAAGAAATGGACAACAAACGCTTCTTCTTTTTAATTACCAGTACAGCATTAATATCATTGCAGCTCTAAGTTAAACAGTAGAATTTAAAGCTTGGGTAGCCTTTACACTCAAAGTGAGAGTCAAAAGAATAAGAATATTTTATACACATTGTGGGCGTGTGTGGGTGTACACAAACACCGAGTCAGGCCCCTACTCTTCAAGCAAGCCAATGTACACAGCATTTACTTGTGTGAATTTGTAAATTGCTTGTTTAATGCAGCACATATGCATTAACTTTTTTATATTTAACACACAATCTAAGGAAAGCACCCTTTCCTGCTTTAGTTAAGTTTAACTGACACGTATGAATAGACAGGATTTCACCGAAGTTAACTAAAAATAAGTAACTAATCAAGGAATGGCTTAAGATGAAGTTATACAACTGGGAATCAAGTATCAAAAATCACAGTAGCAATAGCCAGCATGTTACCATATGCAATTGTGAAAATAGTTCATAATTTGTAGTATAAAATATGAAGGAGAACAAAATGTTTCAGTATGTAATAAAGTCTGAAATAAAAATATGAAGTGATTGGTTTCAGTCCTGTATCAGAGGTAACTTACATTAACTACTGAAGCATAGGCCAAGGATCTTGGGAAATTCTTTTTATTTATCAGAAACATCAGATAATGAAATGCAGATAAGGCACAGATAAAATAAAAAACAAAACAAAAAAACCCAAACATTTAAGTCCAGGGAATTTTTCACTCTCTTACAGTATAGTCTGTACTGTTAGTAGAGACAATTGCTAAGAAAACCTTCCACCATTAACATCATTTTCCTGCATGTATTTGTAAAAGCTAGCAACATCCTAACTACTACGTACCTTGAGGAAGGACAGGCACCATTTAAGAAGTGAGAAAGATCAAAAGCTTGTCTGCTCTCAGTAAGAAGACTCACCATTCTTGAGCTTTTAGAATTAGACGTGCTGCTTAGTTTTCTTTTTATTTCCGTTAAAAAAACCTAGGGTACAAGTGTAAGCAGACTCATTTTCAATTCAGATCACATGCTGCTGCCTTCTCAGTTTCTTCTTGGGATTCTCAAATTGCACTCAGATCCTAAGTCACTAATACCCTTTTGAGGGGAGGACAGGGGCAGAGGGAACAGGTACTACTGTATTAGATCACAGTTCAAGTGTCAGAACAGTTTTTCCTTCCTACTGTACTTCTTCAGCTCTTAATAAGAGCTCCTTCCTAGGACCTACATGCTTACTTAACATTTTACCAAACTCTTAAGCCTTGTGTATTTCACAAATGTTATCTCTAACTAGCCTTTCACTCTAAGACAGACTACTACCATGTGTTGGCCTTTTTATCCAAGCATGAGGTGACCTATAAGCGATCACTGTGTTCCTGGCTTCAAATCCAGTACTGAGCAACGGATAACAGGGTCCCAGTAGGACTGATGCCATCACCCAGAAAGGGGCAGCCTACTCTGTGGCACTGTGACACAGTGTACATGTGAACCTACATGAAATTTCTTATCTAGGAGTCATCTCTGCCTTGAAGTATGTCGTATTATCATTTTGTTTTGCAGCTAGTGTGTAAGCATCTAAGCTAGTATTCCTTTCTCCCCATACCAACTGTAGGGAGCTCCATGTATTTTGTCAGTGCCTCCCTAGTGTAATGATTTTGTGAGAATCACTAATATCTGCATGAGACACAGCTAGTTAGTCACAAGTGGAGACTCAATTTGCCTCTTTAATGGGGCAATCTTTCTTATTGTACCCCTTGCAGGAGCTGTGTGGACTCTGTTTCCTGCTAAATGGTTATTTCATTTGTGGTTACTTTGTAAATATATGGGTAAGTAGAGTGTTTGATTTGGTTTTGGTTTTTTTGCTGAGACAGGGTCTGGTGTAAGCAATTTTATGTATGTTCATTGTGGCTTACAATGAAATGGTTGTGCAAGTACCAGTGAAACTAAACCTAGCCTGTGCCCGCCAACTAATTAGTTGCAGGTGAGACTAATCCACCACCTGCTTCCACCTCCTGCATAACACAATTGCTAGGTTCTAATTACAATTCCACCACTAACTAGAATTTTCATCTTGGGCCTGTGCCCCTGTTTTCCTAACTACATAATAAGTTTAACAACAGCTAAGTGTGTAGTAAGGGATTTGCAAGGATGAAGGAGTTAATTTTCTGACAAACTGCAAAGATATTTCTATCCCCCCAAGGCAGCAGTGGTGGGTAAATGGAACATGAGATAAAAGGTGTGTGAGTGTGAGACACAGACACACAACATGCTGTCACTGAGCTAATATTTTGTGGGGGGTTCAGTTTATTAAAGTATGCTTTAACTGTTTTTTAAATAGTTAAGTAATTAGTGGAGGACAAGAGGTGTTAGGTAACTCCTGTTGTCGCTATAGAGGCAGGAAGCATAAATTACTGTAGGGTATGGACCTCAGCATTTCTCTTGAGGAAAGCAGTCTTGCTTTTACTTGAAAAACTATAGTAGCTCTGAAAGTAAAAACAGCTCAGAAAAGCTTGAATTGCTGTGAGTCCTAATTACCTTCTATTTGGGCAAGAAATAACAGTGTTTTTAGAAGCTAGATCTTTCAGCAGACCTCTGTAAAATACCCAAGATAAAGGATGGCAGAATAAATCACTCTGTACCCTAAAATAATCAGATAGGGTTATTATTTGTTTGTTTCCCTTAGCCTGTTGTTTCATATTTTATGGATATTAACTGTCCCCTGCCAAGCATTGATACAAAATGGGGGAGTAGTGAGAAAGCAGTTAAAATTCCCTCAGTAATTTATTTGGCTGTAAGTCCACTGTCCCACTCCACAAGGATTAGCTGTCTTTAATTTATTTTCAGTGAAATTAGTGCTACTGAAAAGGACTTTGTTTTAGAGCTGTGGGGAAAAAGGCTTGCTGTGGGATGGCATTCTAGGTGTACTGTGGATTCCTCTGACAAGCATAGACTATGCAACAAATGTAAGTGAATTCATTGTAGAAGGAAAAAGATTTGTGTGAAATCTAGTAAAATGTGTTATTTTCAGTTCCTCCCCTTCTCTAATGGTGCTCATGGTTAATCCAAAGGCCTATTTTCAGTTGCTTCAGGCTGTAATATGGAAGCACACTACAGAGGTGACTGATATCAATGGCTGATCTCCATTTAACCATTATTCCCTGGAGAAGTGACTCTTGTCCTGTATTAAGTATAACTTAGTAAGCGGGCAAAAGGATTGAATGGTGTTAACTAATTAGGAGAAAGGCAGAAGCAGTGTTACTTATGCAATTACAGCAGGGAAGTTGGGGATAGGATTTTTCAGCCTTCCTTACCCACTGACTTGTTGTGTGACCTTTGATAAGACTTTCTAATGAAATGGGTACAGTACTGTTCGCTCATCATTCAGGGGAACTGTAAAGATCTTATTTATTATGACCATACCAGTTTGAGCAAAAGGGGTTTCATGGGTGAAAAGTGGTGTTCTTAGTAAGAGTTAAAAAATGGACCAAATAAAACAGCTAGCTAATGTGTCTTCTTAATACAGGAGACACTCAAGTTCTGTGATTAATCCAAGATTTTTTGATTTGGGAGTCTTCCACCAAAAAGTGTTTTGCTCTACTAGCTGTCATTAGAGCTGGAATTCCAGTATTTTCCAATCCATAAACAGATTTTGACATTGGTATCGGGTGGTTCAGTAATTTTGCTTAATGTTAGGTAGAAGCCCCTTTCTCAAAGGAGGAAATGCAGGGTTTGTGTATGTATCTATTGCTTGATAATGAAGAGAGGATTTTTAAGATGAGGAGGAAAAAAGCAATAGGAGGGAAAAAGAGAAGAGAAACTGAGGAGATGGGCCTCCTCCAAGAATCTGATCTCTTGGGATCTAAATCTCTGACTGATTAGTAGCTCAGCCGTTCCAACGACCAGACATACTTCTGCAGAGGCTAGAGATCTTGAAGCTATGTTCAGTGTTGAGGAGCTACTTCTACTTCCTATCTTCATTTTGAAGTATTTATCAGTAGTGCTCCACATGTTTGATGAATAACCAGCTATGCAGCTGCTTATGGTTGTCATCACTAAAGTAGGTTGATACTGATAGTAGAAAGACATCCTTAATAATTTTTTAGGTGGAATTAAACTGTTGCAATTGGGGTTATCTGATTTTTATATTTCAAATGCTTGGTACAAATGCTTTCTTTCATGCTTGTCAACTTGCTGCCTTTGGCAAACTCAAGTCCCCTAGGTGTCAACTGTTACCGCCATAGTACTAGCTGAGTCTCATTTTGTAAAGAATAAGCTGCATATACTCCCTGGATAAGGTATCCTGCTTTTCTCCCCTGCTCTCCCAACAACCTGTGAGAATTGTAGGGCTTAGGAAAGCAAAGCACAAAGAAATAGATTTTTTTTTTCATTCTAAATAATCAGACTAACAGCTTTGTATTTCCCATTCTAAAGCAAGCTTGCAAACATAAAATTGCTGATATTTTACTCTTAAAATATCAAAATGAATTGTATTAAGAAAGCTAATGGGGAAGTCAACAGAAGAGGTCTTCTATTTTGAGAGACAATAGTTACCAAAGGCATAATATAGAGTTAGGATTTTTTTTTCCTTTCTATCATGTAGATCTGGAAGTCTGGGGATAATATGGAAATTTTGGCTAAGATACAGAAAATCAACACAGGATGAATTCTCTTTCAGAAGAACAGGATAGGGGCAGACTAGTTGGTGCAATAAGACATTCCAGGAAAATGACACATTTTTCTAAAAGTATCTTCTAGCCAAGGAATTAACAGTAGTCAGCTTCCCTTCTTGGCCAGGGACTGACATCACACACAAACTGGTTTAAGCAATCAGAAACTGGTTTAAACTTCTAACAGAACAGATGTTCAGTCTGCATAAACCAATTTGAAAATGGCTGAAACCGGTTTGAGAGAAACTTGGTTGAATGTAGTATCAGACTTAACTGATTTGGCTCAATCTGGTTTATGCAGCATCTGTCCCAGACCCTTTGCTGGTTTAAGAGCTCACTCTAGGGCTCATTCTGCAAGTCATGCACATGACTGCATGCTACACTTCATGCAGCATGTGCCTCATGCCACCCTGTGCACCACATGCAGGGTGAGCTGCAGAGTGTGGGGCTAGCTCATGCGGCGCCAGGTACGTAGGGTGGACCAAGCACACATACTGCATGCAGCACAGGGTATGCAATACGTGTGCTGCCCTATCAGACAGGCCCTGTGCACTGGCTCCAGTGTGACCTGATCCAGCTCACAGACTGGCCCAGTAACCTTCATCCAGGTTGTGGGGCTGGATAAGTTTGGCACCCCTGGACTGAAGGAACTCTGTATTATGTGCTCTGATATCCACTAGAAGAGAAGTTTTTTGTTCCAGAAGTGGAACTCCATGTGCATAAGTTCTCTGAACTGGGACTGAATACAAGTGTGTAAAGAGAAATTGTCCCAACTGTGTATTGATAGGTACACTTCCCATCCCTTGTGTCAGGCAATTTTTGATTCTTTAATCCCCTCCTATTTTTGCTTGAAATGGACAGAAACGAAGACCTATGAATGAAATGAAAAATCTTTTTATTAATTATTTTTTAACCAAAGAAAGAAAGTCAGATGCTCAGAAAATCCTGTAGAGGTCAGACTAATACCACATTTTCTGTGTGTGAAAGGGAAGAGTTAGAAAACAGTCAGATACTTGAATGGCAGCAGGCAGGGTAGATTTGCACCTAAATGAGTAACCAAATCAGAGATGCAAAGCATAAGTTTTTGAAAGAAGTTGGCTGCTTCATCAGATCTTGAATGCCCTTTTGGATTATCTCCTTGATTCTTGTGGTCAGCATAACTTTAAAATCAAAGCAACAATGCCCAAGTACAAGAGAAGGAAAAAACCTAGTGTGTGGTTTTACCATAGGCTGAATTGTGCCAAGTAGCCTCAGCAACTGAAGTCTATTATTTGTCTTCAGACTATAATACGTTAGAAATAGTTGCATTTCTAAAACTCTACATATTTCTTCTCTCACAAGAAAATAGATAGTATATGGCTTATGACCCTTTTTTTAAAATGTGGCATAATGTTCTTTCACTCTCATCAAATAATTATGTTTGTGTTTTCGAAGGGCTACACTAGGAAGAAGTGGAGGCAGAGGATTTGCATAAAGTTCCTTTAACAGCCTATTAGCAACTTAAAGAGGCCTTAAATTGGGGATGAATTACACTTGCACCTTTTAAGGTTGTTCTATGCTGCCATGTAAAGTGTAATGGCAGTCAAGCAAGGTGGACTTTTGTGTAAAAAGAAATGGAGTAGAGTCCAGGACATTTCACTTTTGGGAAAGTACTTGTGTTGTTCCTATTTTTTCCTTAAGGATGAAGCAACATTTCTGCTAATTTTAAATATGTTTCTCCCTGGAACTTAAAATGCCAGCCCCACCCCACCAGATACCTCGCATCTCACACAAACACCCTTAATCTGTCATGAAGCTGCTATTCTCTTTCTTGTTCCTTGTCTGCAAAAACATTTCACTATGGTGGGGAGTTTTTTTTCAGCTTGATTTGCAGCTTGGGGGAAAGCCGGCAATGTCTGTCAATGGTAGTAGAAATATGCCTTATGCCTGATGTTCCCTCCAGGTTTCCTTTCTCCTCAGCAGCTGGCAGCTAAGCAATAATCCTTACTGCAGAGCTTTCCTGAAGGAAAATTCCAAAGTCAATTTTAATTTTTTTTTTTTTTTTTAGAGTAATACTTCAGTTCAATCGCTTGTCTGACTTATTTCTAGCTACGTGTCCCAAGGCTGTTTTGCTTTTTGGGGTAATTTCCCCAAAAGCGTCCCTCCCTGCTTCTGAGGTGTTTTGGAACAAATGACACCCTCGAAGGCTTCAGGGCAGATCTAGGCCAAGAAAAGCCACAAGAAAGAAGGCGGCTCTGCATGTCTTTTTTTTTTTTTTTTTTTTTTCTCTCCTTACTGAGCAGAGCCTGCAGGTTATGTAGCCCTCTGACCCTGGGCAAAAAAAAAAAGAACCAGGCATGACTGGAAATACCAGCCTGCAGAACAAGATGTGACTTAAGCCACCTGCGGCCATCCTCCTTCTCCCTCCCCTCTTCTCCTCTCTAACAGAGAAAAGGGGGTTGAGCTCGGAAAAGGGGGCTTCTGGGCAAATAGCCCTCTGCTTCCTTATCTCCTTGAGGAAAACAAAGCTAGTAGGCAGCGGGCTAGATGGAAAACAGTACATGACTGCATGTAGCTCATTCCAGCAGCCATGACAGACTACACCTATTTCCCTCCAAAGGCCCTTGCTTTTCCTGAGGGTCACGTGTAGAGAGCACTGGACACAGCACAGATGTTACCAGCCTTCTTGGCTGCTGCCACATTACAGCAATCCTAACCTCTGTCCCCCAAACCTGCACCCTTTCAGGATTTCATATCTTGGGCTCCCATACAGAGATGTTAAGGCACTAGCAATGTTGCATTATTCCTGTAACCTAAAATCAGGCTCTTTCTTTTAGTAACCCACAGCTTGTACTAGTAGTAGACCACCAGGCAGATTCACAGAAATGTGTTTTAGTGTGTATGAATATACTCACTCCTGACTTAAAAATCTGGAAGATGACAGTTTGTAGAGTTTATTTTATTGGGTTTAGAGGTTCTGTAGCTACCAAGAAAAATACTGCATGTTAAAATGGTATGGTTGATTGTATTGGAGCATGATAGATTGCTTTTAGCATGTCATGTACTATGCTGATCTCCAGGGATCTAGACTGAGAGTCTGTTCTGAATGTGACCTTGGTGCACCAGTATTTGTGAACAAAATACTTTGCCTCAGGGACTCTTATATGAAGACTCTTCTATGAAGGCTCACAGGCCCAGTCATAGGAAAGAAGGAAATCTCCAAATGAGTAGATATAGATCAATGAACCAGAATCTAAATGGATGTAAAATTAGTTCTTTCGGAAAGGGTAGAATTCATGAGACTGGGGGGAGTAAGAATGAAATATAATATTTTTGTAACCTGTGGATTACTGTTACGTGTTTTAATTCACGTGAGTAATGATTTCAGGTCATTACGTTCAAAGACTGGGTCAGTCTCCCTCTGCTTGGCCTTTTCCTCGCTGTGTGAGGGTGCTATTGGCTTTTTGAGGCTGAACAGAGTTTAGGAACTGTCTATATTCCAGATTTTAGGCCTCTCTTTTGGTTTTTTTGGTCAGGATGAAGTTACACATAACACTTAGACCATACTAAATCTGTGGGATGTTAAACAGTGTTAAAGTTATAATGTTCTGAGGGCTTCTTAAGGGTTAATACTGTTTCTTGTTTGCACAGCTCTGACTTGCCGCTAGGGGGTTGGCAATCGGGGCATGGCTAGGAGCCAGAACAGCTAGGCTCTCCCTGCTCTGGAGCAGGGGAGCTGGGAGCAGTGCATCTTGGGATGCTGGACTGCAAATTGCACATTTTATCTCTGGAACAGACCTGGAGTTGCCCTAATATATAGGGTGACCATACATCTTGGTTTGGTTCATGCAAGTTTGAACAGCTTAGTAGTTAGTGTTGCTCATGGAATGGGAAATGAGCAAGATCCCATGGTCTCTAAATGTTATCTCTATCTTATCTCTGTTCTATAGTGCTGTTGCTTTTTAAATAAAAAGACCTAACATATTTTTTTGCAGCTAACTTGAAAATCTGGCTGTCTGCAAGGTGAATGCTCGGGGGGGGGACGACTAAACAACCCCAGTACACAATCAAAATAATGTGCACAAAGAAAATCCTTTAGTTGAAAGCAATTTTTCATGGTGAAAGAAAAGTTCCCCTGACTTGGAGCAAGGTAGTGATGCCTTCCTTTATTCACATAAAGTCAGTGGAAAACTTGTGTGGTAAGATGCACTTGCAGGGTATTGAAAATTGTATGCATGAGACTGTGTAATTTTCCTCCCAGAAAAGTTGCCTTGGATTCCTACAGTAAGTGAAAGATGAGGTAGAAATGCACCTTATGGCCTGAGGCAAAGCTTTCATGAGCAAGTGGATGGAGTTATAACAAACCTTGTCCAGCAGTCCTGACCCCAAAGTCAACATAACTCCAATCATAAGCTTAATAGAGATATTAATAACCTTTTAAATCTGGATTAAAAAACTACAAGGGTTGATAGCAGTTTGTTCCTTTATTAGGCAATATACATTATTCTTCAGTTTGTAAAGCCTCAAAACTTCTTAAGGTCTCTTAAAGGATATGCCAATCAGAATGCAATCTTGGCTATGCTCCTGAACATCTCAAAAATCATGTGACTTAATTTATATAAATATAGCTTGTTTTCAACTTGTTTAGTTGCGTTCAAGCTATTGTTCACATTTTCCACACTTAGAGGATTTCCGGTCTGGTATCTACCGCAAGGTAAACTTTTAATCAATTTTCAACTCTGACATTTGCAGTTACTATAAGGAACAGTTCTTTCTATGAAACAGATGTTGTGCCTTTAGGATATGTCTAATTTTTTCTCTCCTTCTTTCTGCCCCTCCCCCCCTTCTGTCTACCCAGCTGTCAAGATTCAGATGGTAAAACCAATCAAACAAGTGCTTCTCTCCAATGTGCAGGTCATTTACATCAGGACATATGCTGCAACCTATCATCTGTTAAAAGTGGTCTCAACACACAGCAAAAAGAACAAAGTTATTGCATTTTGTAAAATCAAATGTGCTGGTGTAGTGTGTTTTTTCTCTGGCTGGCATTCAGTATGTATATTAGTAAGAATAAGACTGAAACATCTTCAAAGACTCAGCCATACGTTCCCATTGCCTGGGTCATATGGGCTAAGTATAGACAGTGAATCAATTCTGCCTTGGGCTTTTTAAGTCTTCACAAGTTAGTCTAAGATGAGATTGAGCTGATAAGCAAGTGAATAGACATTCACTTTTGATTTTGGAAATGCATCCACAGGCCTGCAGTGACCCAGGCCAGAAGCTGGGGAGTGCTACAGCATACCTCCCTGCTTGGCTGGAGCAGACAACTTGGGCCAAGGTTAGCCTGCCCACCCGGTGTGGGGATAGAGGGGTGTTACATGGGATGAACAAAGCGTCCTGGGATGCTTGGAGGTTGTGAGTTAACTTGAATCTGGAAGGGATCTAGGATGGAAGTTCAATAAACTGATTTAACCTAAATCAGTTAAGTCTGATACTACATCCATTTAGGTTTATCTTAAACTCTTTGGCAATTTTGAAAGTGGTTTATGCTCACTGAACTTCTGCTTTGTTACAGAATTGAACCACTTTCAAATCACTTATACCAGTTTATGTGTAACCTTTGTCCCTAGCCATGGAGAGAAGCAGATACCTATAATTACTTAACTAGTTCTGTGATTGAGTTCTCTAGTTTTTTTCCTATTAAAGTGCTGCCATATTCTGCCACCATCTCAATTTATTAGTGTGTACACCAGCTGCAGTGAAAGCTTGGTCAA
The DNA here is from genome assembly GCF_052110815.1 of Crocodylus siamensis. NCBI lineage: Eukaryota > Metazoa > Chordata > Crocodylia > Crocodylidae > Crocodylus > Crocodylus siamensis. The sequence continues at coordinate 24,216,885 of NC_143409.1, forward strand.
AAAAGCAGACTTGTTCTATGAAAATGTAGGAACAGTTTTATAGATCAGCCTTTTTGTAGCTTTATATTGCATAAAAATATTGTCTCTCTCTATTACTGCTCCCAGAATCAATAATATTCCACACCTGGTACTGCATAGTACATTAGTGTGTGATATTTTAGAAATAGGAATAATGTACAAGTAGTCTACACCAAAGGCAGATTACTTTTATTTTTGGTTTCTTCATGTTTGTTTGTTTGATTTTACATTTTGTATTTTAAATGTGTGAGTGTGTTTACATTATAGAATTAGAGGGTTTTTAACATTTTTCCCCATAACATCTGATTAGCTTTTCAATGTATTTTAATATATGAGAGGTACTGAAGACAGTTACTTTCTTACACGTTTGTGCATTTCAGCAGTTCCTATTCTCCTGTACATTAAAACACCACAAACGTATCCATCTTAGCAATCCAAGTTGAATATAAAATGAATTTTAAAATTATATGCAGGCATAATAGTGTCGCCTCTGGATTGCACAAGTGGTAAATTGAGTTACAAACCAAGAAAAGAAGGATTATTATTCGTCAAGAGCCAATTCCTCCAATCCTTTAGTAACTGAAATCACTTGTAACTGGTAACTTTAGTTACTGGAGATCAAACCTCTCCCTGGCTCCATTAGAGCTACCAATGAGCTATATTCCACCCCCACCCCTATCCTATTCCCCTGACTCCACCTTTGCCCAAACCTAAACAACAATACAAGATCTCTCCTGATATCCTGGCATACTGACAGAAATCCCACAAGGTCTTTTATTCATAAAGTCATTCAAGGACAGGTATTACGTAATTATGGGCGTGTATCCTAGCATGAAAAATTCATGCTGAATAGTTATGTTTTGAAACAGTTTTTGAGATTAAAAGATTACCTAACCTTACAGCACTTCTTGAACTCTTCTGCATTATATCTTGGTATTATCTTAATACAATAGGCATTTTAAAATTCACCTGATAAATGAAGCAAGATCTGGATCGGGTCAAATCACGATGCAGTTTTAGCTGTTTTGTTTCTCACTCTTCTTTGTACAGTTCTTTCATTAAGACTGTGGCCTTAGAGTTGTGGATTGTTGTTTTCAATAACCATATCTGTAGAAGTAATGGTGCTACAGTGTTTAAATGAGCAGATGAATCTCAGTGTAAATAACAATATCCTACTAAGGGGAAGAAAACTTAGTAGCAGTCCCTGCATTTCCCTGCAGTCATCCTGTCCAAGAGCCAAGTAAGTCTGGGAGGAAGGCTCTTTACTCCCTCCACACCCTACATGACTTGCCATCCTGATTTACAGGAGGGGAGATAAAAGGAGAAACCTATATAGAAAAAAGAAAGAAGGAAACATATAAGTGAAACCCCCCCCGCAAGGATATAAATTCCAGAGCCTGCTACAAAATTCAAACTAAGCCATCAAAACAAAATCCTTGACAGGAGCAGCAGGCTGTGAAACTGTTTGTTATATAAACTTCTGTACTGCATATGACAACAGTTTATAATAAGAGCATTAACGATACTAAATTGCAAGGCCCAGAGCAGCATAAAATTGAAAACCACTAATGGAACAGTTATGGATTTATATTCCTACATCAAGTAGGATCCTTGACTTTTGGAACTGTAAATACACACATTTAGTTCAAACTCATTTCTGTGAACAGCAATTGATCTTGAAGATTTCTATTATGATGACACTTGCAGCATATTACAGAACCGTATTAAAATAAATGAAGATTTGCACTTTTTTTAACCTAGTTTTTTTCCCCCCTGCTCTTTGACCACATCTGTAACTTATTGCAGTGTTTGTTAAATATCTTGCTGTCTCATTAGCTATGTTTTTGTGGCAGTTAATCTATATCAGGGTCTGATACCAAAAGATAGATTTTTTCCACTTTGGCTTGGACATGTGGGGAGGGATCAAGGCTCCCTGATCCCTACAGCTGCTGCCACATCAATGGAGAATTGATTTGGGAGGGGGCGTGGATGTATATGAAGTGGGTTCCTTTCCCATTTATGTCTCATTGAGCTGACCCAAAAATGGCTGTAGTCCAGCTTCCAAATCTGACTGTGTTAAGTTTGCTGCTATTTTAGTACATGGATGGTTAGACACTATATAGAATCATAGAAAAATAAGGCTGGGAGGGACATCTGAAGGTCATATAGTTCAACCCCCTGCCTGAAGCAGGAGCATTCCTGTCCAAACCATCCCATACAAATTCTTTTCTAACCTATTACTAACCCTGTCACACAACCACAAGCATAGCGCACAGACTGGCTTGTGTACCCTAACCTGCTACAGGTAAAATGGGGGGACAAAGCAGTCAATGTCCTGCTACTGCAAAAGGTGTGAAAATATATTTGATAGATTCCAGAAAGCAGACCATGCCCACCTGCTACAGAGGAAGGCAAGAACCTCCACAGTCCATACCAATTTGACCTTGGTGTAAGATTCGTCTGACCCCAAATGTGGTCTGACTTTGAATACAGTAGGACACTCTAGCCAAGAGCTTCCAGGTTTTAGTCCCTGTGGGAGCATTGACACACCCCAGTCAAAATCCCTAAACACGGATGCAGCCAATGCCCTTCTAAGTAAGGTGGGTAAAAAATACAAAACAAAAACCCCCTGATGTAAATAGCAACAAGAGGAGGAAAAATTCCTTCCTGGACCCATGTGGTGATCACCAAAGTGTAGATATAGTTACTTCTAGATCATCCCTGACCGATGCTTACCCACCCTCTTCTTGAACACCTTCAATGATAGGCAGTCTATTTCACTGCCTAACATAACTGATTCCCCAAAAATATATACAAAGGGAATTTTTACATGTGCTCCAGGAGTGGGGTGTGAGAAGGGGCGGGGGGGGGGCAGGGGACAGGGTCTTCAGTTAGAGTAGCTCTGAGAGCCGCTCAAACGTGCCTGGAGCATCTTGTGTGTCAGTGTCCCTGAACTTCAAAATGGAGATGGGGTGCCTTAACTAAAGCTTGTTTGACAGGCTTTAGATATAGCACCCCTGCTGACATTTTAAAGTGAGGGGACACTGACACAAGTTGTGGAGGCTGGTTGGAGCATGGTAATTACCATGCTCCAGCAGACTTGATTAATCAGAGCAGCCTCTAGGCTCATGTACAGGCACCCAATGATGGGAACTACACTTACACCAACACCACTACCACAACCCAAATCAATGTCCACAGGAGTCTTGTGCTTCATTCCCTTCCACCCCAATCCCTGACCTCTGTCAACGTAACCTTCCCTGGTTCCTCGTCTCTATACAGTAATTTACACCCTCCTCCCCAGAACTGCATAATAAAAAAATGCTACTCATCTCTAACTGCAAACTTCAAATTTGTTCCAAAGCTCATAGCTTACTAGCTTTCTTTCAAATGCAGCTATTCACTGCAATGCTGATCCTTGCTAGGAGTGCTGTTTAGTTAGTACTTAATAAATAATTTAACAAATTTTAATATATATATTTTAAAAACTATGACAAATAGTGTATGGTTATTAACTCTGCTGTAGTTACTGCCAATTTGTTAACTTCATTTTCTAAAGACGTGATAAATTTTAAAAACAAAATATGCAGATATTTTGTTCTGAGTGCAGCTTGGTGCCTTTGCTCTCATTTCTAATTAAGTAGCAGAGTGGCAAAATTTAACTCTGAAAAATGTATGCACAGCAAGTTGCCATTATAGAATCATAGAAAATTAGGGTTGGAAGGGACCTCAGGAGGTCATCTAATTCAACCCCCTGCTTAAAGCATGACTAACCCCAACTAGATCATCCCAGCCAAGGTTTGTTTAGCTGGGTCTTAAAAACTGCCAAGGACAGAGATTCCACAACCTCTCTGGATAACTGTTGAAGTGTTTTACTACCATAGTAGTGAGAAAATACTTCCTAAAATCTAACCTAAAGTTTCCTTGCTGCAACTTGAGACTCTTGCTCCTTGTTTTGTCATCTGCCATCACTGATAAGTTTTTAGCTCCATCCTCTTTTGAACCTCCCTTCAGGTAGTTGAAGGCTGCTATTAAATCCCCACTGAGTTTTCTCTTCTGGGCTAGGGACAGACATTACACACAAACTGGTTTAAGTGATCAGAAACTGGTTTAAACCTGTAACAGAACACATGTTCAGTGCACATAAACCAGTTTGAAAATGGCTGAAACTGGTTTAAGGTAAACCTGGTTGAATGGAGTATCAGACTTAACTGATTTGGGTCAAATCAGTTTATACAATGTCTGTCCAAGACCCTTTGCTAGTTTAAGTTAAACCAGTCTTCCAGCATGCTCTCTGCTCCACAGCAGGGCTAGTCCCACACCTCTGTACCCTGGCTGGAGCACAGCACAGACTTCTAGGCACAGCAAGGTATGCTGGCTTTCCTGTGCCCCCTCTCCCCCTTACCACTCACTGCTTAAGCAGGGATCCCTTCTTCCTCTCTGCCATAGCACAGACCATAGCCAGCTAATGCTGTTAAAAGCTCTAGTAGAGACTGCAAACACAGCAGGTTCTGTCTGGCTTCCCTCTGCCCTACCCCCCATTTCACTTGTCAAGTAGGAAATACACCCTGCCCCCCATCTCCCACAGCATGGACCCCAGCCCCATGGACCCTAGGCATGTAGTATGATACCTAATGTCTGTGTGTGGGTGTCTCTCCAATTTCACTGGAGCAGAAAGACAGAACAGTAACTGCTTAGGGCTGTTTGGAGCTAATCAACAGGTCATCAGATAAGCTGTTTAAGAAGTGTGAAGTAATGGAGAGAGGTAATTATTTTGCTAACTGGGTGATAAAGACTGTTTATCACTATCAGCCCCCAGCTGGCTTGCTTGCCTGTCAGTTTGCTGCAGGGAGGGAGATTGAAAAGCTGTGTATCATCAACAGATGCATGCACTGCACATCCCCCACCCCCTTTGCCTCAGACTATTAATCCAGGGCTGGGGGCTAGCAACAATCCTGCCCCTTGAGTAGCCAGGGGAGCTGCTGGGACCTGGGACCATGCAGGCAGACCTCCCTAATGAGACAGTCCTGCTGGGGCCTGGCTATGTCCCCTTCAGCTCAGCTCCCTGCAGAAGGGAAGGGAGGGCTGCTCTAGCACCCCCAAGCTTCTAGCCTGAACCACTGCAGATATGTGCCTGAATTTAGTTAGTCCAGAGAGAATGTCTGTCTGGTTTCAAACCAGTTCAGTCTCACCAAGTTAAACTAACCTGCAAACATTGAATCAATTCAGGCTCAGGCTTTTTGAATGTCTGTTCCTAGCCCTTCAGACTCGATAAGCCCTGTTACCTCAACCTGTTGTCATAAGTCATGTGCCCCAGCTCCCTCACCATTTTTCTTGCCCTCCGCTGGACTCTCTCCAATTTCTCCACATCCTTTCTGTAGTGGGGGACCCAAAACAGAACACAATACTCCAGATATGTCCTCACCAGTGCTGAATAGAGAGGAATAATCACTTCCCTGGACCTACTTGCAATACACCTACCAATGCAGCTCAGTATGCTGTTAGCCTTCTTGGCAACAAGGGCACACTGCTGGCTCATACTCAGTTTACTGTATGCTGTAACCCCCAGGTTTCTGCAGAGCTGCTGCCCAGCCAGTCAGCCCCCCAGCCTGTACTGGTACATTGGATTATTCTGTCCTAAGTGTAGGACTTTGCACTTGACCTTGTTGAATTGCAAGAGATTTCTTTTGGGCCAATCCTCCAGTTCATCTAGGTCACTCCGAATCCTACCCTCTAGTGCATCAACTGTTCCCCCCAGCTTGGTGTCATTTGCAAGCTCACTGAGGATGCACTCTATGCCATCTTCCAGGTCATTGATGAAGATATTGAACAAAACCAACCCCAGGACAATATTGAACAAAACAACCCCTGGGAGACTCCACTTGATACTGGCTGCAAACTAGATATCGAGCCATTGATTATTACCCTTTGAACCTGATGCTTCAGCCAGTTTTCTATCCACCTTACAATCCATTCATCCACCCTGTACTTTCTTAGCTTCCCTGTGGAAATGTTGTCAGATACCATATCAAATGCCTTGCTAAAATCAAGGTACATCACATCCACCAATCTCCCTGCATCCACAGACTGAGGTGAGGCTGACAGGTCTGTAGTTTCCTGGATCCACCTTTTCCCCTTGCTTAAATATGGGCATTGTTTGCCTTCTTCCAATCATCCAGGACCTCACCTGGTCTCCCAGCCAGCATGCACAGCTTCCCAGTGGGGAACTTTTCAGCTTCCCTCGTTTCCAGCAGCTCTTCCTCCAGTTCCTGTTGTAGCACTCCAGGCAGTGGTAGGTGGAGGGGGAAGCTGCAGCCAGGGCTCTTGCCCCATTGTGCAGGATCCCAGCTCCTAGATGCCTTTCACCCATTCTCCCCACCCAGACCAATCAACAGCCACCTGTGGGTGGAAGGTAGCCCCACCAGGAAGCTGGGTGCACTGGCCGGGCCTAGGGCCAGGGCAGTTGCACGCAGGAGCATGGTGTGGGTTTCCCTGGGTGACAGTTGGTGGGGCTAACCTCTTGCACAGCACCAGCCATGGGCTGGAGGGGATGGGGGACAGATTGCACCTGTACCTGCCCTGCCCAACTTCTGCTGTGTGCACCCTCCACCCATCCTCAGCCAGCTCCCAGGATCTAGCCCTCAGGCAGCCTGCCAGACATGCACAACCAACCCACCCCGCACACGCCCATACCCAACCGTACATCTTACACCCCACCATCCCCAGACACGCACATTCTCATACACCTGTATGTTTGTACACAAAGTAGTGTTCAAAGATAAAACAGTGGCTATAAACACTTGCATGTGTCTCAGTTAAAGTAACACCATCATATTTGTTTCAATCTCAAACCATGTGGCTTTTATTTTTCAGTTGGGTGGAGGGGGGTGGGGGCTTAGTGGTTTTGAAAACTCTGATGCTGCTAATAAAAAAGAAAAGTGACAGAGCTTTCAGAACCACTTCCCATTTTAAATAGCGAAGTCATTTCCAGAGTGCCTAAGTCTCTCTTGAAAAAGGGTAAATTTTTCAAGAGTACTTAATTTGCTAAAGACATTATCTTAAAAAACGTTTGCTTTTTAATCTTACACTATTTGGGTAATATAAATGTTTAGTGGAGGGCTTCATGGGGGCACCATGTCTTGGGACCAAAGACATTGAGACTTTGGTCCCAAGATGGTAACCAGGGGGCGGGGTACCTGTCAAGGGGCGGGGCTACCCATGCAGCGCTCAACAGCCTGCCAAAACTGGGTAGGTGGCCCTCCACCCAAAATAATTGCCGGCCTTTGCCCTAAGATCATGTATAAACACAGCTGGTAGCACTAGATGACACTCTTCAGAAAATAGCATTTGTTGGAAAGTAACCTCTGAGTAGGAGCATATTAAAAATGGTAGCCAGAAAATTTCAAATAGAGAAAACTGCTCTCTAGATAAGAGGCTGCTGCAGCTTCTTGTGCTTTGATTTGTTGTTTATTGGTTTTTTTATTTTTTAGTGGAGCTGTTTTTCCTCCAGATGACATTCTGCACGGTGCAATACTGCTCGGTTCCATCTAGAGGCAACCTGAAATTGCTTTTTATGTCAAGCACCAAAAATCAGTGACATCTGTGGTGATGTGAACTGTTTTAAAATATTAAATGCAGAGCCTTTTAGTTTTGTTGTTTGGAGCAGATGTATTCTCTGACTGAATTATGTGAAAAAGTGTGTGTAGGAAAACTACCTTGCTTTATGTAGAATACGGCTTAGTCTTATATAACATTCAATGACAAAAGCAAATATGCCACATTCCTCACCACCATTTTCTGTAACATGTAAAATTGTAGTAATAGTGCCTCATATAAAATTAAGCCCTTCTTTATAGCTCTGTGTAGAGACTCCTTCCCCTCCTCCACAGGCTTAGGTCTCCTCTATCATTCAAACTAGCTACTTAACAGTGGGCTTTTCTGCTGTGCTGCCTCTTCCTAGTTCTATTCTGTATCCTCTACTTTTCACCTTCAGACCTTGTGTCGCTCAGAATTGCTGTTCCTGGCTTAAATGAAAGCATTTTTAGAGCCTGTTTCTGTGGGGAAATAATCCTAAAGAATGTGTGAAGACTGTTGAAATGGCTCTGCATAGTAGAAGGAAGTTGGCAAATGGTTAAAAAAAGGCTGGAGAACAGCAGGCATCAAGACAGTGAACTTGGAGCTTAACTAGTGGCAGTTGTATTGGTTCTTCAGTATAGTTTTGTTTTTTTGGCTCTAAACTTGTCTTCCGAATAACTCAAGTTAAATTCTGTGTCCCAACATATTTATATGGCTGCAACAATATTTTTGAATTGATTTTTTTTTTCATTTGAAATGTGTAGTATAGTATAGTCATAAGAGCTTCATTGCAGCCTTTTTAAAAGGAAAAATAAAATAATTGCCTGCTCCTTAAAGTCTAAACATGGGAGTGAAGGAAACAGGATTAAAATGGAGCATTATTATATGTAGGATCAGAGAAAGTAGGGATGGATGACCTTATAAGGTCATCTAGTCCAGCCCCCTGCTCAAAACAGAATCATCCCTGACCAAGCCATGGCTATTGTATCCTGTAATGGCAATAAGAAAAATTAAACACTAAAATGGGAATTGATTGAGGTAGGGCAGGACTTTTTAAATTTAAAGAATAATGAAAGAAGAGAGACCTAGAGTTGCATTCTGCCATGTGTTTACAGACTAGTAAAGGCTACAGCATAAGGCCCCTAGTTAGAAAAAAGATCTAGAGCATCCTCTTGGCAGGGTTAATACGACCTTCAGTGCTGATTGTAGGTGAAGTGGCAAGAAAACAAATACTGGTGCTATTATTGAACATACTGGGAATTTAGTAGTTGCTAGCTAGGATTAAATTAACTACTGTAGACACTAAAGATGGATGAAAAAGCTATATTATACAAAGACTGAAAAGAAGGATCATGGAAGAAAGTAGACTAACTATATCAGTGCAAACAAAAGGAGTGAGCCTAAAAATTGCTAACAAGTATTTCAAGGAAAGGAGTACATTGCATTTGGCAAGGCAAACTTAGGACAAATGGCAATGATCTAATGTGACATGTTGCTGCATGTTTCCAGTTTAGACTTGGGGTTTGGATTTTTTTTTCTCTTAAGCAGTACTTACATTCATGTTGTGCCTGGGATCCATTTTAAATATTCCAACCAGATAGTATAAAAATATGCCTATGATCCTGTAGTACTTAGCAAGGCAAAATTCTCCTTGGACTTCCTTGTAATTGTGGTCCACATACAGGTGGTAGAATTAAGCCTTTGATTGGGTAGTTGAAGTGAGGGAACCAGGACAAATTCTAATACCTGTATGCAACTTGGCAAAGAGCACCACAAATTAAATAAAAGTTTGCCACAAATCAGGTTGCAAGTGGTTTTTAAGCCTTTGCTATCAGTCTTCTAGATTTTTTTCATTTTGGGGAGTCTATTGTCCACTAACGTATTGATACACTTACGTAAATTATCTCCATGATATTTACCTGCAAACATGATATGAAAAACAAGTCTGACTTTTACATGTATTATTTTTAGGAATATGATGTGTACCTTTGTCTGCTATGATGTGGTTTGCCAGATGGCAACAGAGCTTGATTACTGCAGGTATTGCATATTGCTATGAAAGGAACAGTGATTTCATATATCAATATCTTTACTAGAATTTACTATACATGACAGTGGTTAAGCAGTTGCGTTTGAAGGTTTCTCTCCATTTCATGATATGCCAGCAGATAAGTTTTGCAAAGGAATGCAGATAACTTTTGGACATGGAGAACAAAGGAGTTTTTCTGATTTTTAAAATAACTGACTTCCTGAAGCTCAAAAAAGGTGAGTGAGACAGAGACAGGGTTGGCACCAAGTTACCCTGAAACCCGTTTTTATAGAAGTGTACTTAGGATAATGCTACGCTTTGGGTAATACATGCATTTAGGAATTCTGTTGTATTCTCTAATTACTGCTTCAATTAATATAGAGATGATATTTTGATTTGAAGAACCTGTTCTGAATCACTGCATTTACTAACCAACCACAGATTCCCAATAAAATCTGTATGAACATGATGAAGAAGTAATGTATTTATATTATTCATAAGGGAATGGCAGGGTTATTTATCTGCACATTGTCCTTTTAAAGATTGAAGGTTGTAGTCTACGAAAGCTTACGCCTCTCTAACTGATTCAGAGAGGCATAAACTTTCGTACAGCACAACCTACTTGAAGGGGAGGGGACCCTGCTAAGAGAAATAAATAGCAGATTGACTAGATCTATTCACATCAGTGATAACCACCTCATCCAACCCTGTGGATTAGAAGTGGAGCACGATGCCAGTCCATGGGTTGGATGTGGAGTGTGAAGCCATGTCACTCTAGCCCATGAGGCTGGAATTTTGTGCAGCAGTGGCAGGGGTCAGTATCAAACAGCAGAGTCTTCCCATGTCTGTCACAAGCTTATATTCTCTTTCCATATCAATTTGTTTCTCTTAAGAATGTAATCCCATTAAACTCTTCTGATCCTTTTTCCATCATCTGTTTTGGCTTTGACCTTCAGAAGAATTCTGATGTTTGTGTTTGGCAGTCATTTGTGGCATGGAATTGAGCCTTCAGTTGACTTTGTTATTAAGTCTCATCATTTAACCTTTCATGGTAAGAGAAAACATTGTTATGACTTATCCTGATATTCAGTGTACCGTATTTATTTGTATACAAGATGAAGGTTTTTCCTCCAAACAATATGGGGAGGAAAAACTCCTCATCTTGGATTTAGTTAGGGAGGGTTGGACGTATTCAAGTCAGCTGGCCTGGATGATCTCCACCCTAGAGTTCTAAAGGAACTGGCCCAGGTCATTGCAAGTCCCCTGACACAACTTTATGAGCACTCGTGGTGCTCTGGTGAGGTACCAGAGGACTGGAAGAGGGCCAACATGGTCCCCATCTTCAAAAAAGGCAGGAAGGAGGACCCGGGAAACTATAGGCTGGTTAGTCTCACCTCGATCCTAGGCAAGCTGTTCGAGAACATTATGCTGGCACACATCCAGGAGGAGCCAGCAGGAGACTGCATGCTTAGGGGCAACCAACATGGGTTCATCAGTGGAAGGTCCTGTCAGACCAACCTGGTGGCCTTTTACGATCAGATCACCAGATCGTTAGACACAGGGGTAGCAGCGGATATAATCTTCCTGGACTTCCGGAAGGCTTTTGACACTGTCTCTCACCCTGTTCTCATTAAGAAACTGGGGGGCTGTGGTGTAGACACCCACATAGTCAAATGGGTTGCCAACTGGCTGGAGGGCCGCACCCAGAAGGTGGTAGTAGATGGGTCCTTCTCAACCTAGAAGGACGTGGGCAGTGGGGTTCCGCAGGGCTCGGTCCTCAGGCGCGCACTGTTCAACATCTTCATCAGCGATTTGGATGAGGGGGTAAAAAGCACCCTGTTCAAATTTGCTGATGACACTAAGATGTGGGGGGACGTGCGTACATTGGAAGGGTGCAACAGGCTACAATCAGACCTCGACAGGTTACAAGGGTGGGCGGACGAGAATAGGATGGGTTTCAACACAGACAAGTGCAAGGTGATGCAACTCGGGAGGAACAACCGGCACCATACCTACAGATTGGGGAACTCCCCTCTTATCAGCACGGAGGCGGAAAGGGATCTGGGGGTCATCATTGACTCCAAGATGAACATGGGCCGGCAGTGTGGAGAGGCAGTCAGGAAGGCCAACCGCACCTTGGCATGCATCCACAGATGCATCTCAAGCAGGTCCAAGGAGGTGATCCTCCCCCTCTATGCGGCACTGGTCAGGCCACAGCTGGAGTATTGCATCCAATTCTGGGTGCTGCACTTCAAGAGGGATGTCAACAGCATGGAGAAGGTCCAGAGGAGGGCCACTTGTATGATCAGGGGACAACAGGGCAGGCCCTATGAGGACAGGCTGTGGGACCTGAACCTGTTCAGCCTCCAAAAGAGAAGGCTGAGGGGGGATCTTGTGGCCTGTTATAAACTAGTCAGGGGGGATCAGCAGGCATTGGGGAAGTCACCGTTTCCCCGAGCACTGCCAGGAGTGACCAGGAATAATGGTCACAAGCTGGCAGAGGGTAGATTTAGGTTAGATATCAGGAGGCGCTACTTCACAGTCAGGGCGGCTAGGGTCTGGAACCAGCTTCCAAGAGAAGTGGTGCAGGCTCCTACCCTGGGGGTGTTTAAGAGGAGGTTAGATGAACATCTTGCTGGGGTCATTTGACCCCAGTATTCTTTCCTGCCATGGCAGGGGGTTGGACTAGATGATCTGCTCAGGTCCCTTCCGACCCTACAAAGTATGAAACTATCTTATATTTGCATACAAGGACGTCACATTAAATATACTGGCTATCATTAAACTGATGCCAAAAGCAGTGTGTGCTCAGTAATGGAAACCAACTATGAAGTTGATTAATTGCAGCCAGCACTGAGCATGACTATAAAATACATGGCCCATGGGCAAACATGCTGATGGGAACCTTCTACAAATGTTATTAAAAACGCTTGTCACTCTATGCTTACAAAGCTTCACATATCGAGCATCCTTTTTTTAGCAAAACTTCATATTGCAGCAATAAATTACATATCCAAAGCATACAAGTATATGTATTAAACCCTTAAACAACATACCTCAACTTCTCACAATGCCCTCCCTACAGAACCCCATAAAAAACTTACCTCAGTAACCACCTGACATCTCTCCGATCAGTCTTCTCCAATTGTATACATTTTGGAGGATCCCAGGACTTGTGACAGGAACACCTGGTTCCAGTCATGAGTGGGGGGCTAATTCACAGAGATACTTTGTGGGAGGTATCTGGAATACACACACATACTAAGCGGTGCTGATCTGTGGGCTCACCATGGCTTGAAACGCTGTTGAGTCTGCTGGGGCCCAACCCAATGCACTATATATATGGTAAATCATGAACCTTTTGACTTTAGACTAATACTATGCATAGTTTGTGTTATATATGAGTAGGTGCCAAAGTGCTACTTAAAAGTGTATTTATGGAGTATCTGTGCTAAAAGTGGCAGCAGTTTCAAAAAGGTAAAATGCCTCACTTCAGAATGAACTAAGTGTATGGGTACTCTAAGCAAATTACTACAGCTATGTTGATTTTAAGAAGGTCAGATTTTTCAAATTAATTCCTCACTTCTATGTGCTCAGAGAGAGCAAGGACTAACAGGAAGGAGTGTAGGGAAGGGGCTAACTTCATATTCAGACAAACCTCCTTTTGTCTTTGCAGTTTTATTGTAGAAAGGAATTGTGCAGCTATTTCAAGAGCAAATTTCAGAACTAAGAGTGATACATAATAGTAGAGAAGTAGCTGTGGGCAGGATTCTAATGGAAACATTTTACTTTTATGAGAATTATCATTAGCAGGGATCCTGTTTTTCCATTTTCCATGTAAAAACAGGGAAAAGCATGGATTTCTGCTTTTTATCAGAGAAAACATTGATTTCTCCTTTTATCAGAGAAACCTGCAGATTTCCCGCTTTTGCAAAGGGCTCTGTTGGCTGGTTGAGCTCCAGCCTGCAAGAGCTGTTTGCAAACAGGGTGGGAAACCCCAAGCCCTGCCCAGAGGGAGAGGATGAAGGGTGGGCCCTGAGGCTCTCAGTCAGCCACAGCTCCACTCAGCTAAGCTTCACTCTTCGCTCCTGGAGCCTGAGGGAAGTGGGGCTTGCAGATGGCTGGGGGCCCCTATGGCAGGGCTGGGGGGTTGTGGGTCATGGCTGGAGGGAGCCAGGAGCTGCTCCACCTCCACCTGAGCAGACAGAGCAGTGTGGGAGCTGGCTCCATGATGCTTCTGCTGCAGCTGCCTGCTGTTGGGGGCAGGGAGCCACAAACTTGGGTCCATGGCTCCAGAGGCCTAGCAGCTGGGGGTTCCCTCTGGCTGGGGCTGTGGGTGGGGTCAAGAGGACAGGGGATTGTTATGGGGGCAGTGAGGAGCACCAGCTGGTTGGGAGGGCTTTGAGGGTGAGTGAGAGGCACCAGCAGGGCTGGGGGGTCATTGCGGGGCAAGTGAGGGGATACCAGCAGGTGTAGGGGGGGCTTCAGGGGTCTTTTAATAATGGATTTTGGGGGGGTTATCAGAGAATTTGCAATTTTATTGTAAGAGAATTTATGGTTTGTTTTTTTTATCAGAGAAAACCAGGATCCCTGGTCATTAGATTCTTAGCACTGTGCCACATTCTCAGGTGTTAAAGTGTCCTCTGGATGGATGGATAGATGCACACTGTGATCATTAGTTTAACACCTTTGAATAAAGACAGGCTGAGTGTGTTAGTTATATAGGGGTCCAAACCTATAGCCCTAAGTTGTTTAGTAATTTGCAGACTGTTCAGACTGCAATAAACTGTTCAATCTGTAAATCTGTATTATTGATCTTATTTATTTTTCCAGTCAGTTGTCAGAAGTTCTAGCACTGATATGCATTACTGGCACACAGTGCCCCAGTGCCTTGTGTTTAGACTTGAACTCATCCATATATCAAACAGAAACAAAGTCTACATGCATTGTGTCATGGAATTGACATTTAGTCAAAGGGAGTGTCACAGCAGATTAGAAGAGTCCAAAGTGATTCATCACTATAGTGACTCAAGAGCTTGGAGGAAGGAAGCTACTGTTTTGAGTTAGTGAGTGTGTTAAAGAGACAAAAGGAGCCTGCATGTTTGGGATATTTGCCTTAAGGTATGAATAGCTAATTAACACAGTTGTTCTTTCCCTGTTGAAGGGACATGCATTCCTCACCTTTCTGTATTCATCTGCTTGTAGGGTGTATGCAGCATGTTTTTCTCGATATGTAACAAGATACAAGGTCCAGGTAGGTTACAGAAGGGGAGAGGGAAAAAGAGAGGCTGCATGCCTTTGGCCACTGCACAGTCATGCAGCCCTGGCCACATAAGAGCCCCAAATAAAGCCTCTTAAAGATTGCACAATTTGGCTTTCTGAATCTGGAAAAGGAGTGTATAGTACAGGACCTAATAGAGGGCAGAGGAAAGGTGGATCCTGGAGCTGATATCAATTATTCTCATCTAATATGCAAGTGAAAATCCCAGTTAAGGCTGGCTGCAAGATTTCTGTTATTTCCTAAATAATGGTTTAAAAACTAGGCACACCCTGGAGAGGGTTTTTCTCTCTGAAAGATAAAGCTAAATACAAAATGACTGGGACTGGAAGCTGGTCACTGTGTGCTTGTGCAAAGATTCAAGAAGACACACATTAACTTCTGAAGAGCTGCATGTGGCTCCAAAGCCACAGGTTAGCCACCTTTTGCTTTAGAGGAAGTGTATTTGTACAGGGCATGTCCAGTGTAATCCATCCCCTGTCACACCCATGCTGGGATCAACCAACACTTATTTAAGAACATCAGATGATACACCCCTGACTGTTCTATTTGATATCTTTCAGTAGATCTGTCCTCCATGAATTTGTCTAATTACTGTTTGAAGCTGGTTATACTCTCTGACTCTGCAGTCTCCATGGGTAACGAGTTCCACACTGTACACTGTGTGGTTTAAAAACAAAACAAACAAGAAACAACCCTTTGTTTGTTTTATACCTGTTCCTGTTAATTTCAGTGCATGTCCCCTAGTTCTTGTATTCTGGGACTTGGTAAATGATAATTCGCTATTTGTTTTATCCTTTATCCACACCCTTTATGATTTTATAGACTTTCAATCCTAACTCCCTCAGTCTTCTCCTTTCCAAACTGTATAGTCCTAGCTTTTTTACTCTCTCCTGATACAGCAGCTGCTTTGTACCTGCATTCTTTTCTTTTCTTTTTCTTTTCTTTTTAATTTTTTTTTGGTACTGTTTCTATTTCTACTATGTATTTTTGAGGTGTGAAGCCCAGGAAGGAATGCAGTTTTCAAGATGTGGGTACACCATGGATTTGTATAGTGACAAAATGATGTTTGTTTTCAGTTTCCTTTTCAGAGACACCCAACACTGTTTTGACTTTTTTGATTGCTGCTGCACATTGAGTTGATGTTGTTAGAGACTATCTACAATGACTCCAAAGTCTCTTAGCTGAGTCAAACAGCTACTTCAGAGCCCAGCAGGTGAATCCATAGTTGTGGTTATTTTTCCTTATGAGAATTACTTTGCACTTGTCAAAACTGAAATTGATCTGCCACTAT
This sequence comes from Crocodylus siamensis, assembly GCF_052110815.1. Classification (NCBI taxonomy): domain Eukaryota; kingdom Metazoa; phylum Chordata; order Crocodylia; family Crocodylidae; genus Crocodylus; species Crocodylus siamensis. The sequence continues at coordinate 24,233,079 of NC_143409.1, forward strand.
TTTGCCTGCTTGGCATTTGGATTTTCACACAATAGCATTCTTAGGAGCATTCTCATGAGAATTTTCTCTCAAGTGGTAAAAATCTCAAAAATCATCATTTCCCTGCATGATGGAAGATTTGTTTGGATGTTATGGAACACCCCTTATTTCAACTGGAATTGGAAAATAAATCCCTTGTTGTTTCAGATCTGACCTCCACCGAAAACCTGGGGACAGATTTGGTTCTGCGTTCTTAAACCTGACCCCTCTATATATCTGAGATCAAGATTCAGTTTTATAAATATCATATGAGGAGAAGTCTACTGAACTTGAGGTGGCTGCCAGCTGATTTCACCGGCAGATCACAGGCTTGGCAGCCATTTTCATGGGACAAGCACAGCAGGCCCCCTGATGCTTCTGATTGGCCAAGGGGCCACAATAGTCCTGCCCCTCCACACAGACTGCCAGATATCCCCAAACCACTTAGATTGCAACACATCAATTAATGGCTTCTGTGGGTTTAATCCTCCAAGAAAGCCATTAGTTGATACTTTATTAAGCAATCTAAGTCGCCATTAATAGCTTCCGTGGGCTTACTCCCTTGACAGGCTCCATGGAGACCCTGGGATCATGGGGTGGTGACAGCGTGAGCCCAGAACTGGGGCTGGGACTGGGGCCGAGGCCAGGAAAGACCTGTGATCCACTCCCTGCAGTCCCCATGATGGGACATGTGGCGAGTGGATCGTGGTTTTGCCCCAGTCCTGCACCGTCACCACCTTGTTATCCTGGGGAATCTATGGAGACTGGCCAGGAGCCATGTGGGTAGGGTGTGTGGCCAGGTGAACTCCTGGTCAAGCTCAGGACTTTGAGTGGGAGGTCTGTAGTAGACTCCCACCATTGTGTCCCCTGTGCCGTTTTTCCCATGAATTTTTACCCAGAGGGTCTCTAGCTGTCCATGCCAGTCGCCAACATCAGCTTGCAGGGACATGTAGCTTTCCTTCACATAGAGAGTTACACCCCCGCCTCTTTTGTCAACACACTCCCTCCTGTACAGGGTATAGCCCTCTATACCCATGGTCCAGTTATGGGTGGAGTCCCACCAGGTCTCCGTTATCCCAATGACGCCATAATTCTTTGCACTGAGCAGGAGGACAAGCTCCTCCTGCTTGTTGCCCAGGCTCCTGGCATTAGTGTACAGGCAGGCAAGTGTGCCCTTAGGGGCTCTTGCCTTGCCCACAGATTGTGCCAGGGCTGGGGCAGGGGTGGGCTCCCTTAAGTGCCTTGGTCTGCTGGCTTTGCAAGGGTTGCTCAGTGGGCCAGCAGTGGCAGTAGTCCCCCCATCCCCCAGCGGGCTTAGTTTAAAGCTCGGTGGAGCAGGTCAGCCAGCCTGGCTGAGAAGAGCCTCCTCCCCAGGGGAGAGAGGTGGAGGCCATCTCTTCCCAGCAGCTCACTGCCTCTCTCTCCAAAGAGCGGGCTGTGGTCATGGAAGCCAAAGCCTTCCCAATGACACCAGCTCCGCAGTCTTTGGTTCACTGCGTGGATCCTCCTCTCCCTCCTCAGCCCATAGCCTGAGACTGGGAGGATCGACGAAACACCACCTGAGCTCCCAGACCCCTAAGCCCTGCTCCCAACTTCCTGTAGCACCTCATGACCTGGCTGGGGGTGCTCCAAGCCGTGTCATTGGTGCCCACGTGAATAAGGAGCATGGGGTAGTGGTCTGTGGGCCGGAGGAGCTGTGAGATCCTCTCTGCAATGTCTCGTATGCGGGCCCCCGGAAGCAGCAGACTTCCTGGGCTAAGGGGTCGGGGCAGCAGATTGCCCCCTCAGTGCCCCGCAGGATGGAGTCTCCCACAACAAACACCTTACGCTTTGTCTTGGGGAGAGCGGGGTCAGTAGCTGCGGTTGAGCCTGGGTTGCCTGCGGGAGCTGGCAACTGAGCAGGCTCTGCTGCTGCTGCAAGAGGTGCGAACCTGTTGCTAAGCTCTGGCAAGGGAGGAGCCTGGTGCGGCGGGCCTTCGGGCCCTTGACCACCTTGGCCATGCCCCTGACTGGGCAGAGTGGGAGGTCCCAGAGTCCTCCTTAGTCATGGAAAGAGACGGAGCTCTCCCCTGTGGCTCCCGGGGGAGAAGGGCCTGGCAGTAGGAGCCTATCTCCTGCTCGCAGTCCCTGATGGCACGCAGCGTCTGGACTGTGGCCTGGAGCTCCTCCAGCTGGCGTGCCAGAGACCCCAGTAGGGAGCAGACCCCGCAAGGGGAGGTGGCCATGCTCCTGGGCCCCAGAGCCTGAAAAAGGGACAGGCAGCCCCCGCAGCCAAGAGGAGGAATCTAGAACCTTGGTATGTTATTCCTGAGAAATGTGCAATAGGCTCAACATTACAATAATATACTTGTCTGTAACTGTGTATCAGGGTAGGTGTTCTCAGTATAAACTGAATTTGTATATTAGAGGTAATTTTAGGCTTTTTAAAAGATTGTATGCTTTGCAGGTTCACTTCCATTCTGCAAGGTAATAGCCACAAGAAATTCATAGAAGGAAATTCTTTCAACACTTTGCCTTGGTAGTAGTATACAAAAGTTCCATCATACTGCAGATTTTGTGCCTAGAGATTTTGTAGTTTGCTACAACATGTAAAGTTAATAATGCAACTGGTTCACAGAAGAGTTGATGAGTACTTAGACTCATAGAAAATTAGGGTTGGAGGGGACCTCAGGAGGTCACCTAGTCCAAACCCCTGCTTAAAGTAGGACCATCCCCAACTAGATCATCCCAGCCAAGGGTTTGGCTGGGTCTTAAAAACCTCCAAGGATAGAGAGTCCACCACCTCTCTGGGTACCTGTTCCAGTGTTTTAGTACACTCCTAGTGAAAAAGTTCTTCTTAATGATATCTAACCTAAACTTGCCTTGCTGCAACTTGAGACCATTGCTCTTTGTTCTGTCATTTGCCACCACTGAGAACAATCTAGCTCCTTCCTCTTTAGAGCTACCCATCAGGTAGTCGAAGGCTGCTATTAAATCCCCTCTCAGTCTTCAATTCTCCAGACTAAATAATCCCAGTTCCCTCGGCTTCTCCTCATGAGATATGTGCCCCAGCCCTCTAACCTCCACTGGACTCTCTCCAATCTGTGCATCCTTTCTGTAGTGGGGGACCCAGAACTGGACACACTATCTCAGATATGGTCTCACCAGTGCTGAATAGAGGGGAATAATTACTTCCCTTGACCTACTACCAACACAGCTACCAGTGCAGCCCAGTATGCCATTAACCTTTTTGGCAACAAGACCATGCTGCTGGCTCATATTCAGCTTCTTGTCCACTGTAACCCCCAGGTCCTTTTCTGCAGAGCTGCTGCCCAGCCAGTCAGCCCCCAGCCTGTACTGGTACATAAGTTTATTCCATCCTAAGTGCAGGACTTCGCACTGGTTTTCTTGAACCACATAAAATTTCTCTTGGCTCTCTCCTCCAATTTGTTTAGGTCACTCTGAATCCTAGTCCTACCCTTTAATGTATCTACTGCTTGCCCCAGCTTACTGTAATTCATGAGCTTGCTGAGGGTGCACTCCATCCTATTTTCCAGATTGTTAATGAAAATATTGAACAAAACCCGCTGCAGGACTGACACCTGGGGCACACCACTTGATACTGACTGCCAACTTGAATTGGTGATCACTATGTGTTGAGCCCAATCCAGCCAGCTTTCTGTCTGCCTTACAGTCCACTCATCCAACCCATACTTGGTTAACCTGCTTGCAAGAATGCTGTGGCAGACAGTATAAAAATCTTTGCTAAAGTCCAGATATACCATGTCTACTAATATATCAGCATCCACAGAACCAGTTGTCTCATCATACAATGCAATCAGGTTGGTCAGTTATGACTTGCCCTTGGTGAATCCATGCTGACCATTTCTAATCACCTTTTTCTCCTCCAAGTGCTTAGAAATAGATTCCCTGAGGACCTGCTCTGTGATTTTTCTGGGGACTGAGGTGAGGTTGACTGATCTGTAATTCTCTGGATCCTCCTTCTTCCTATTCTTAAAGATGGGCACCATATTTGCCCTTTTCCAATCATCTTGGACTTCCCCTGGCTACCACAAGTTCTCAAAGATAGTGGCCAGCAATCACATCAGGCAACACCCTCAGCACCCTTAGATGCATTGCATTCAGCCCCACAGACTTTTATATGTCCAGCTTTTTTAAATAGTCCCTAACCTGTTCTTTTACCACCAAGGGCTACTCACCTTCTCTACTTGAATAACATCTTGTGCTATTCCTCTGCTTATTTTTTTGCAATAAAATATAACTTTACTCAAGCATACAAAATAAGCTTACAAGGATCTCTATGCAGCTTCCCTGCCTATCCAATACCCTGCTTTTAATATTCTATTTTTTCCAGCGCAGTTCCAGCTGACACCTAAGGAGACATTGGTCAGTGGAAACAGGTTGGGCTTGTTTTTCTCTTCTTTCTACCCGTCATTGCTCTGTAGAACCTCTAGCTGCCTTGCATCCCACCTACTAGTACACTCACACATCCTGGAGTTTCAGTGCTTCACTGATAAAAGCTGACCAGGGGGAAATTGTAGCTCATTTGAACTAATTGAACAAAATTCCATTGACCTCACTGGGGCCAGGATTTCCTTCAGAGGTTGCTCTGTCCTCTGTAGTGGTATAAATAAACATTGCTGTTGACTTCTGTGGAGGTGTACTAACTTGCACAGGGTCTGAGAAACTGTGCCTTGGAATATGGCATATCTGAGTCGCACTGTTTTCAATCCACTAAAACCAACTAAGCCATTTCAAAGATAAAGGATAACAAAAAGTAAACTTTTCAGTTTAAATGCCAGCTTCTATCATCAGTTTTACTTACTATTTTCTTTCTAATTGAACTAAACATTATTTTAACATCTCCCATGATTGAATTAGTGATCCAGCTGGAAAATTTGAATAGGAATTCTTACCACTCTCTCACCTTAAACTGCTTTGCAAAACAGTTGTAAAAATTCCAGCAGTTAGATTTTGCATGCACTCCCATTACATACACAGCCAGTTACCCCAGTACCACACAGAAAAAGCTCAATTTGGAAATAGTATGAATAAAAAATAAACAGTTTCAAATGAAAGTTATCTGAATTTATTCAGAACCCCAAGTACTTTCAAAATCAAGTGTCAGCTACTTATGCATCAGTTCATTTACCCCTAACAAGAACTAAAACATTGACAGTTTCAGAACCCATAATTACCAATCATACTTTGTTAAACAATATTTGTAATGATTTTTTTTACTTCTGCAAAAAAAAAAAAACCAGTAGCATTTTCTTTCTTTAGGTGATTAACTGATCAAACTTGGCATATAGTTTTTTATAGAAAACTTGACCAATAACTGAATAGAAGTTTTTGGTTATTTTTCTTTTAAAGGGTTGGGGAAAATTATTAAAAAATCAACATAAGAACGGTGTCCCGGGGAGCTAGAATGGGACTTACTGGCACCGTCAGAGAAACACGCGTGATGCGTCAGCCGATTGTTTATACACAAGCGGCTAGAAGATATCATCGGGAGCAGGCGGCCGGCGGGGATAAAAACGGCCATGGAAGAGAGGAAGGGGGCAGCAGAGGAACCGGGACTGGGTCCAGCAGCAAGAGGGGCGGAGAGCCCCGGAGTGGAGCAGGCGGCAGCTTCCCCAGGAAGAGGGGCGGAGAGCCCCAGGGAGGGGCAGCGACCCGCTCAGCCGGAGGAGAGAACAGCAACAACAGCTGGCTGCAGGGCATCGGACGAGCGGAGGCAGGCAGTGAGGCTGGAGAAGGACCACGAGGAAAGAGAAGCCGGAAGAATGACCAACGAGGGACCTTCGGGATACGGACCTGAAGCCTGTGAGACCCACAGCTTGAGTGCCGGGGTGATGGTGCGGGGACGCAACCCTGCAAGAGGGGGCGAAGACCCGGGAGAGCCCCGAGAGGGTGTAGTCAGGCGGAGGTCGCCGCCAACCGGCTGTGTTTAGAAACCTATAGGGCACACCAAGGAGATTGAGGGCCAGATATCTCCCAAGGGGACCCAGGGAGGTCCGAATAGGAGCCCCAGCCAGTAAGGGGCTGAGGAGCTGGTCTTTAAGTTGTTTATAGGTTTGTTTCTCAGTTAAAAGCATACCCCAGCAGGAACAGCTGAGGTGTCACATTCATGAAGATAGGGTCGAGGATACTTTAGAGGGGCACAATCTGTGCTGCGACCCAGTGCCAGGTCAAACAGGACATAGGAAGGAGAGGACAGGGCAGACTGGCCCGCAAGTAACCTGACGAGAGCAGGGCAGGCCAAGGGGAGCTACTAGCCCACCAACAAGAGGTCTGACCCACGAAAGAAGGGAGAGCACTAGAGGTGGCGTGAGGCCGGGGTACAGGGGTGGCGGAGCCCTGTGATGTGACCGCTGAGGGATCCCGGGCCATGCAGCACCCATGAACTGACCTTAACTGAACTTAATATCGAGTCGTGGCGGGCAAGAACTAAGGCGGGGACTGGGCAGTAAGACATCTACTCCGATCCCGTAGCGATCCTGTGTGAGCAGCGGCATCCCCCCCTACCGAAGGTGAACCACCTACTGGTGAGGATCCTAGTCCGGAGGTCACAAATGGTCATAGCACACTTATGCCATTCTCATTCTAGTTTATTGAAGGCTAAACATTTGTAAATAATAGGATGACAAAAACCTAGCACTTGATTATATTTTAAAATTTATTTTTTTTCTGAATTTAGTTAAATATATATTAAAATTGGTTCACTATTTGAACAGTGATTTACATTTCCAAATGCACTTTTGCAAAAGTAAATAGCACCATGGACTCTTTTTGGTACAAAATTGTTAATTATAAAGCAACAAATACGTGTCTGTGTACAAATAAATAAATTACATACTGTTTATTTCTCAAACACAGTCCTAAATATTTACATTGGTTCCTGGCATTAAACATGAATAATTCATTTAATCAGCTGTGAATAGGAGCATAAGTAAATCATGCAAATAGAGCGCAGGTATTCTAAATCCATTTTCCTCTCAAAACACGATTTTCTCTTTTTATTACTTCATATTATTTTTATTCAGCATATGTTAGGGTTTTTCATGCAGAGTAATCATAATTAACAACCAGAATTTTGGAAAGGGCTTCACACTTTATTTCAGTGCCTACAGTAATGCCAAGAAGGGACCTTAGCAGGTGGCAGATTGTGGCACAGCTACTGCCCGATTCTTTGCAGATTCTTCTGAGGTGTACTACCTACTGGCCATCATGAAAGACAGGACACGGGACAAGACAGGCATTAACTTTACCAATGCCCTTCTTGAATTTTGGATATTGGATCTGGACATAGTATTCAAGAACTGATTGCACCAATGTTAAATATAGAATCATAGAATATTAGGGTTGAAAGGGACCTCAGGAAGTCATCTACTCCAACCCTCTGCTCAAAACAGGGCCATTCCCAGCTAAATCATCCCAGGCAAAGCTTTGTCTAGCTGAGCCTTAAAAGCCTCTACAGATGGAGATTCTACAACCTCTCTGGGTAACCTGTTCCAGTGCTTTACTATTCTCCTGGTGAGAGAGTTTTTCCTAACATAAACTTCCCTTGCTACAACTTGGAACGGATGCTCCTTGTTCTGTTATTTGCCACCACTGAGAACCTTCTAGTTCCATCCTCTCTCTAACCACCCTTCAGGTAGCTGGTTATATATTTTAGTGGTAATACAACCTTTATACTCTTACAATGGAAATTTTCCTGTTCATTCATTCAAGGATTACATTCAATCTTCTGTTCATTGCATTGCAGTGGGAGCTATTCTTAACCACAAATAAAATAAAGTAATCTGCCTGACTAGGCTAAAATGAGCTGACCAGTACATTATGAAAAGGGGGATGTGCACAGAGGCAAAGCTATACCCCTTCCATCCACTTGCATCTAATTGGAAGGAAGTAGTAGTAGTGGGCACTTATTCCTGGATTCATATAATCAGGTCTTAATAGACTTCATGTCCATGTGCAGGCCCTGTCCAACACAGTCGAGCTTAGAATGCAGGAGTACAGGATTGTACCCAAAATATTAAAAAATAAAACCTTTACTGGAGTAAGCAAATTCAATATACTGAGGCCAATATCACTCCCAGAAATTGACTGTCTTGGGCACTAGGCTTAAGATGCATGTATTTTTAAAATCATCCATAGATCTCTCAGAAGTAGTGAAGACTGTGTGACATTTTCTATTTTCAACCTGTGTACAAGCAGAAACACCACTGTAATAAATTTGCATTTAATGGCTGGAATCAACATATTTTTCACACTTATGATAAATTGATTAATTATAATGAAATAACTTGGCACATTTATCTATATAATTTCTAAACATAGGGGAAATAACATTTCAGAACTGCATAACATAATTTATTACCACAAAGGATTGCCATTTCTACCCTATCAGATTCAGTACAACTGGGCAAAGTCCAAAAAACCAGACGTTTCTCATAATTTCAATCCTACATTTGCAATATTAACTGCAATGGAAAAAAATACTAAAATAATCAGATAATTTCAGTTTCAGCTGTTAAATGGAAATCAGGCTGGTATGGTCCTGAAAGCCATACTAAAATGCATCTGCTTATTCAGTGTGGTTTTCTTTTTTAGCTCTTTCTTTGAGAATTAATGGTGTAGTTTGCCCCAGGTATAGGCTAAACAAAACAATAGAATAGCAAGGCTACTTACGCAGCTCCTAAATTCCCATAAAAAAACTTTGCAATACTGTAGTGTATTGTGATTTCTGATATAAAAGGTGTGTGTGAAACACATTTTCTTCATGAGTATTTCTAAACACAAGAGCTTTATTTTTTAAAATGAGTCTTCCCTAAAGATTAGATTTATTAGGATAGAAGTTAACAGAAATCTCACTGAAGCTGGTGAGTGTGGTAGCTGCCCTTTTTATGGGATCAGAAAAAGATGCAATTAAACTCCTTTTTGATTGAAGGCAGTTGATTAACAATTGTGATTAATACCAGAGGTTAAAAGGGGAGGAAAAAGCTATGTTTCTGTAGGCTTGACTGTTTAATCATATCTGATATGCATCTGTGTGGGTTTATATTTTTAAGCCTGGCTATAGCAGAATTTTTCTCTGTTCACACATGTTAAACCAGGCAGGGCTATCATTTTGAGCCAAAATTGGGTTTACTGCCACAATTAAATTCCAGGGTTTTCTGTTTATGGGGATTAAAGAATACAGCCATCCTAGGAACAGAACTCACTGTTAATAGAGAGTCTTATTCTTTCAGGCTTGAGATCCAGATTCTCTTTGAATGCTGGATTTGTTACAGGTGGTATATCTATAAAGTTATGTTGTGTGTATTAGATTTGTTTGTCTGCCTTCATTCCTACTGCTCTCAGTTTGGTTTTCTTCATACAAAGCACTGTTATAGACAAAGTGCTATAACAAAATTCAGGTCTGGTGCTAACATTTTAAATCATTCAGATAAGATGATTCTGGTGAAAGATCAAAATAGTTGGTTATGCTCGTCCTTCTTTAGACCCATCCAGGGGTAATTATTTAAGGGAGAGAAGAAATGGGTCCCAGGGCATGCTACCCAAAGTGGACACTGAAAGTGGACAGTTGTAGCCAGAGGCATAACAATCAAAATCTGTTCCATGAGTGTCAATAGTGGCAGATGGGCTGGCTGCAACAGCAGTCAGTTTTTTTGTGCCCCCTGCTGAGTGCCTGGGTCTTGTGACCCAGTTGTCCACACCTTGTTATGATACTTGTGATGTTTGAGAAAGACAGATAAGCTTAGAGAGGAAAAAGGGCAATCATGTGAAGCATTGCTTCAAAAATGCACAAGCATGAAGTCTAAAGAATAAACCACAGCCTTTAGATTTGCTATTTAGGTGTTTCTTTATGCTTCTTTAACATTGCAATGCCTGTGTTTTAAAAAATAAACCTAAAGTCCATAGAAGGTGAGTGGGAAGTGAGTGCCTAAATTCAATGGAGAGCTTTGCAAAACTTACCTAAGATTATAGTTGCAACTATTTTGTGCGCATGTTTGTATGTGGGCACATACAAAAGCAGATATAGTGCTTAATTCTGCTACTCCTGATCCTGTAGGTTATATCATTATATTTTGTTTTCTGGGGTTGTATTAAGTTCTTTCATCGTTGCTTAACGAAAGCTTCTACCAGCCAAATTACACCCTGTCCTCCTACGCAAATGAGGCTTTCTGTGACCCCTGTGGCCACCAGTTCCCTTTAATGGGATTGCACAGAGGTAATTGGTAATTTCACTGTCAATGCTGTTGATTCGTAAGAGGGACTCATCCAAGTCACTTATTCTTAGCTGTGTTATCTGCAGCACATAAGGTAGTGTTTACTTTTGTTAACAAATATAACTGCATTTGCAATAGGAGGAAATTTTCTGAGTGGTGACGGTAATGCTTGCCCAGAGTCTCACAACAGGTCATGTGGTAACTTTGGGGGACTATATAGCAACAGTAAAAGAAGCAAGATTCTTCCAGGAGGGAGGAGAGGTTTGGTGGATAGAAAGAGCTTCAGGAAGTGTGGGAGAATAAGGAAATAAAGTTTCTTGATTCCTCAGCAATTTGAAGAAAAAGAGAGACTAGAGAAGGTAGTGTATGGCAAAAGAAATGCACAGTAGCCATTTAAAGTGTTAATACCATTTGTCTTTTAATAGAAGCACATTGTTGATAATGAAAGAAGCTGTTGGGAGAGAGAGGAAAGTAAATAATAAAGCATATGGAGAATCTTATAATAAAAGGAGAAGGGAGAAATTAGAAAAAAATTACAAAAAAATGTTGTCTTTTAGAGGCAGGATTGTAAAAAGATGGTAATTTTTTTCATTCCCAGTTTTCATGCTTTTTAACGGCAGTTTTTCATTTTGGAATACTCTCTCCCTCCCTCTCTCTCTCTCAAGATAGACACTTTCCTTGGTTTCTTCTGGATTGTCTGTTTTTTGATATTATAAAGATATGCCAGTTGTGTCTCAACTCATCAGGATGCCTAACTAAAAGAATTGCATTCCTTACCACATGGTAGCTGAAGGTGATGCCTCTGTATCTGTTTCAGCTATTTCCTGTGCACAGCACATACCTCTGTAACATCGATTGCTAAATCATATTTTTGTATAAAATTAACTTTAGAAATTACAGTAATTATTCCTAATTTTAAAATAGCATATTCTGTGCTCTACAGTAAAACTAAAAGAGATGTCAATTTTACTCCCTTTGATTAGACAAGCTATATAATTTATCCCTGTATATCCTGTGTCAGAACTTGCTTTGAATCTGCCTAAACCCAAAGCTAATATTCCTTGATTGTATTCTGATATTTTTATAAATGTAACTTTAATTTTTTTTTCCACACTAGAAATAAGGATCAAGTTTACATAAGTAATTTTGCATAAGTGAGATGGGCCAGAGCTATTCAAAAGGTAGGATGTGTTTAATTAAAAGTATTAATTCTATAATGTATTGCTGTAAGCTAAAGAGAGGCTAAAGATAAATAAGTGTGTGTGTCTAGGGGTGGTGGTGGAGGGGGGTTCTTATGAAAAACCTGAACAGCAGATCCTCAGCTGGTGTGAATCCTTTTAATTCTATACCCCAGCTGAGGATTTGCCTGTCAAGGACATTTCTTCAGATGACTTTGATTTATAGGAATATTTCTCATTGTTTCTTAAAAAGTTGTGTTTTTCCCCCTAGGGAATCTAATAGCTAATTTATTTTTGGAGATGACCAAAGGGTTCTAAAGTTTTTTCTTTGACACATAAATAGTGAATGTAGCTAGGACATTTTGGCTGTAATTCATATTGATTTAGAAAATGAAATTCTCTTTAAAAAGTGCTATCAGGATAAATAATAGATTGCAAATGGTTCAATGTATTTCATTTTAATGTTGTTTAACACAAATTGTTGCAAGCAATATTTTATCCAGAAAATACCTTATAAAAAGATATTGATAATGCCATTGATTAAACACAGTTAGATGTTGGGTAATTAAGAACATTTTCACAATTATTTGCACAAATGGTATCATTCTATTACCCGAGTATAGCTGCTTAAAGTGATATAACTAATTGTCTTAAATGCAGGGTCATCTTGGATTAGGGTAAATACAGTATTTTAAACTGTTCTAGTAAAATGGTTTATTAGCAAGTATCATCTTATGAGTCATGAAACAACAGAAATATATGTGTGTCTACGATGATATAAAATTTTAATATGAATTATAAGACATGTTGCACAGTTGATTAGAATACATGCAAAGCCTTACTGACGATCTCCCTGGTGAGCAGTCTCAGTTATTCTTATCAAATGAGTGATGGCTTGCACTGTCAAAATAGATGTTGCAGGGCACTAAGGTGCCTGCTCCTTTAAGAGCAGAAACTGTGGAAGGAGAGGGCCCTAGGAGCTAGACAGAAGCCCCACAGGTGCAGGTTACTATGGCAGCAGGCTAATGAGGGAATTAGCCTGCACCTGCACCCGGTCAGCTGACCGGAAGAAGGCAGGGCCCTGGGCACATATAAACCCCAGGGCTGAGACCAGCAGGGATTAGTTCTCTGGCAGCAGCCAGGGGAAGGAGTCTGCAGAGAAGAATTGTCCAGAGATGCTGTGGCTTCCTTATATGCTGCCTATAGCACTACTAGGGCTTCAGGAGCTCACCAGGTACCCTGGGCTACAAGACACTTAATTCTGGGGGGTGGGGGTTGGCTCTTTTTAAAGGGACAGAGTGTACCCTGAACTGGTTGTATTATGTTATAGCCCAGGGGCTCATATTTTGGTTGTTGTTTATAAGCTAGTGGACCGAGGTGAGGCTATTAGGGAGGAGGAGACCTTGTTGGCATGCACTACAGTGTGGAGACCCCAGCACCAGTGGGTGCAATGCCAGGGTGCACAGTGACAAAGGGCCTGTGGAGAGCCCAGCGCCATGGAAGTTGCACAGATAGGGCTGTGGAAAGCCTGGTGATGACAGGAGGTTGATCTAGACTAAGGCCTCAGAGGGACGATGCTTGAATGCCACCTGTGAGGTATGGGGTATGGTAAAGGGATGGTTTTGGAGCCACGAATCTAGCCCATAAGGCTGAGGGTGTCCTGTGAGGCAGCCATTTTGAATGGGACCCAAAAGGGATCCAAGAACCCACAGGGTTCAGTGGGGTCCATCAGGACCGTGTCCAAACATAAACTGGAGGGCAGCCTTACTTTTTATTATAATTACCAGCAAGATCTGACAGGTGAGGAAAAGGATGCCTGTTTGGCAAGAATGGCAAAGTCATAGAGCCCTGGGGCATCTCAGCCATCCCTGAGGACCCCATGCTGTGACAATGGACACTACTAAAACACAGAACAAACATGCATTTATTTTTACAATGTATAGTATTGTGTAAATTTTGAATGACACTTTTTCAATATGACCAAACTGGAAGTGTTCAAAATATCTTAACTGAGGTTTCACCTTATTAGGTTGGACTAAAATTCATGAGACAAAAGTTTGGAGTTGTTGTTTTTTTTTCCCTAGCTTTGGCATTTTGTTGTGATTTTAGTGTTCACAATATACTCAGGTCATAATGAGCTCTTCTTAAAACTACAGTTTGAGATCTCAACCCTGGGGCCACTGGGCTGCTAGTAGGTGGGTGCTACCTGGGGGGTACTGCTGCCATGGAGAAAAGGTCTAGGACCTGTTGGCAACTCACCCCCTGGCCACAGGAGAAGTGGACAGGTTCCACAGAAAAAAGAAGAAAAAATTATCAGGCCCCTTGCTGCTTTTATTTTCCCTCTGCAGAGCCTGGCCACATGAGCTGCTACCAGGCCATGCAGCTCCTGAGCTGCAGGGGGGGCCGGTCCTTCCCTCCATGATGGCAGCACCTCTTTGGGCCCAGGTGTGGTGCTAACTCTGTGGGTGCTGCCCTAGCTTGCAGGCAGCACTCGCCTGATTGCACTCTTCCCAGAGCCCACATGGGGAACAGCACATGACAGGCTTCCAATGTACAGACTTGGGGAAGAGATCAGGGACTTGGAGATCTGGCAGGTGCTGCCTGCGAGCTGGGACAGCACCTGAGAAACTAGCACTCCACCTGGGTGGTCCTAGGGGATGCCACCACTGCAGAGGAAAGGACCAGGCTTAGGAGCTGTGCAGCCTGGTGGCAGCTTGTGTGGGCTGCTCTGCTGGGGGCGGGAAGCAGTGAGAGGCCTGATCCTTTTTTTTTAATCCCATGGATCCTGCTCACACCTTCCATGGCTGGGAGGTGAGCAGACCAGCAGGCCCTGAGCTGCAGGTGGCCCTGGATTTTCTCCCCATGGTGGTGGCAGCCACCAGGGCCACCTGGGTTGGTGGCTAGCAGATGGGTGCCGCCCAGCTCATAGGCAGCACCCAGCCTGAACCCAGTGTTGCCTGAGCCAGAGCTGGAGCACCACCTGCCTGCTAGCTGCCTGCCCAGGTGGCCCAAGGGGGTGCTGCTGCCATGGAAGGAAGGACTAAGGCCCTCCACATCTTGGAGGCCATGGCAGCTTGCCTCCCAGCCACAGGAGACACAGGTAGGCTCTGTTTTTTAAAGAAAAAAGGAAAAAAAAGATCAAGCCCTTCTCTGTTTCTGCCTTTAGGCCACCTCTCCTATGGCGGTGGGAGGAAGGTGTCAAAGGCTGCAATGTTACAGATAGCTACATTAAAAACTAAACCACATCCGCATGTAGTTTACTTTACAACATGGCAAACTCATTTAAATCATAGAAAATTCCCACACATGTACCGCATGATGCAATTAAACTGCAAAAATGGCCAATTTTCATCACATGTATAAGCACCCGTGCATCACTTAGCTGGCTGAACCTTTATAGAATTTTTTAGGGGCTTGTGTTTATGTGAGGTTATTCTTAGAATGACATGTAATTTTCATTTACAACTGAACCACAAGTTTCAAGGTTTATCTGTTTAAATCCTCAAAACTGTACTGTTACATAAAAAGGTGGTCAAAATGTTTTCTCTGACATAGTTATGAGCAATTGCTGTGTAATTCCAAACACAAGTGAAAATTGTTAAATGAAAATGGTGGTCTGGCAAACAATGATTCATGTATTAAACTTCTCAGAGAACCTATCCAGATCTACGATTTGGTAACGGTCACTTACAATCCATTTATCTTGCTAGAATGCGTTTTTAATTTCCCTACGTTCCTTTTATGCTTGGAGAGAACTAGTTGCTTTTTACATTAAACAAATTTGCAAAAAACACTGTAGCATTTTTTTTTTATGTAATATTCTGGTATTTCTTTGAGAGAGAATTGCTATTGGATATTTTTCAAGGTCTGTTTCAATTTAATTATATAGCAAAGTGGCTGCTGAAATTTGTCTTTGATTCTTTGTTTTATTTGTTTCCACTGAACTGTTTAACAAAATGCTAGCTTTGTACAGTTTATGCACAGATTATCAATGGGACCGGATTCAGCCCCATTGGTAGAGCGTAAATATAGCAGCAACAAATGCAAGTGCCATTTTACAATCCTTTTTTCAATCATAACAACAATTTGATGCTTATCCTAAGATAAATCTTTTTTTTTTTTTTTTTTTTCACTAGTCTGAAGTAGCATAGATATCAAAGGTGCCATACTATTTGCTTTAAGTCGGTGAGACCTGTTTTGGTTGTGTATATCATAATAGTTTTCTTTTCACTTAAATTAGATTTTTCCATCAAAACTGATCCCATTCTCACTAGCATTGCCTCAATGTCAGTTTGAGGTGTAGGCTAGAAGGCAGTAATATGGTGTGAATTAATATGATAAAATACTATCTATATAGCTAAAATACTCAGTAGCCATTGTGTGACAGAATTTTTTGTAGCTGTAGCAAGGTAGTCAAAGTCTCTCAGTATATATAAAATCAGAAAAAGCTACTCACAGTTAATCTAGTATCAGATGATAACTGTGATATCAGTGACAGGTAACTGGAAGTATGTGAGCAATTTGAAGGTAAGGTAGATGAATAGATTTGATAAGCATGTGTCTTTAGCGTATGTTGTAAAGAGATTTGTAATTGATTAGATTTGACAGGATATCTTAAATTTAAATCTTATTACCCTTTTTTTTTCTGAAAGAAATATTTCTGAGTGTGGGATGTCTCCTTGCACCTTTAGTTGCATCTGTTTTGGGTCACTGATGTTCCCTTCTTAAATTGGACTCTTAGGGCATGTCCACACATGGAAGCACGTGTTCTTGTTGCAGCTCAAATAGAAGCAGTGCAAATTTGAGCCAGGGCTTTTTGCTTCATTGTACATGCTTGGCCATGCAGTTTGGTGTGGAGCAAATTGTGCCACTTGGGGCAAAATGACCCTGCCTGGCTCCTTCTGGATCTGCAGCCAGGGGGAGCTAGAGCCCGAGACAGCACCTGTGCTGTCCCCAGCAGTCTAAAAAGCTGCCCTGACAAGTAGTTCAGGGCTACTAGCTCTCAAGAGCTTCTGGGGCCCAGCCAATTGGTACCTGGGGACACTACCCCTTGTGCCAGCTGGACTGCTGTAGCAGCCCTGACTGTTCCCTGCACCCTCTACCCACTGCATGTTCTGGCAGTGGGGGCTACTGCCTGGCTGTGACCTGCTATGCACCTGCCAGACCTGGATAGGGACTGCATAGCCAGTAGAGGCATCTGCCCCTCTGGGCCAGCTGCCAGTGGACTGTGGTTGCAGGGTTGGAGCTGTGCAGCACTGCCGCCACATGTGCCCCTGGCCTGGCCATCTGTTATCGCCTGGAAGATGTTTCAGGTGTGGTGGCCTGCTTTGAACTGTCAAAACATGTCCTCCTGGCACCATCTGGCCAGGAGGTCAGCCACAGCCAGCTGGGTCCAGGGTCCTGTCACTGGCCTCCCTAGCAGGAATTCTGGTGTTACCTATTGGAAAACTGAAAAATCCCTGATTTTAAAAAAAACAAACCCAAAGTCACTCTGTAAAATACCCCCAAATCCATGTTCCTCCACAAATAAAACAAAAGACCACTATAAAGAGAGAGAGTGAGTGAGACAGAGAGACAGTGACCATTTGGACAATGTTTTTATTGATATAGCTACAGTGTTAAAGCATGTCTCTTATAATAATAATAATAAAGTGAACTCTAAATACATGTTTCATGAATACATATTTTACTGTCCCCCAACAGGGAACTCAGCCCCCACACAAGGGGTTTGGCCTTCCAACAAGGGATTCAGCCCCCGCACAAGGTGTTCAACTCCCCAACAGGGGATCGTCCCCCCAACAGGTGGTTCAGCCCCAACAGGGGTTTCAGCCCACTCCCCATACCCCCATGGCTACCCCCACAACCCCAGGAACTGTCACTTAAAAAAAAAAAAAAAAAAAACCAGAAAAAAACCAAAAAAAGAAGAAGAAAATGGGGGAAAAAAAGCCTCTGCTTACCTTATGAGCAAGGATGGGGGGGTGCGGGCTGCTTTAGGGCCTCCTGGCAGAACCCTCTGGGCAGCACAGGACAGCAGGGGGGCATCAGGGCCCAGCCTGTGGCCACTGTCACCCTGCCCTTCATTGTGGGTGGGGCCCCAGTCAGCCAGATGGCAGGTTAAGTGCCGGGGGGTTGTTTTGTTTTTTAAAACTGTGGGGTTGGGGGGATGGAACCTGCTAGGGCAGGGGTTGGGGGTCTTGTGGGGGCTGGTGGGGGGAGGGACTGACCATGGCAAGGGTTGGGGGTCTCGGGGGGAGGGGGCTGGCAGGGGAGGGGCCAGTCACAGCAAGGCTGGGGGGACTGGGGGAGTGAGAAGGGCCTTTGGGTGTTCCCCCATGGTCCCTTCTCCCCTCCTTCAGCCCCCCAACCCCTTACTCACCCGCACCTGTGCCCTGATGCTGAAACACATGGCCTGGCTGGCCACATGTTTCAGCACCAGGGCAAGGGGCCAACTATAGAAATGCTCTGGCAGCCAGAGCATCTCCATAGAGTTGCCTCAGAGCATGGTCCAGGACCATGCCCTACTCCAGTGGGTGATCCAAGCAGACCTTGACAGGCTCATAAAATGGGTGGATGAGAACATGGTGGTGTTCAACACTGAAAAACGCAAGGTTCTCCACCTTGGGAAGAAAAACATGCAGCATGCTTATAGGCTCAGCAGTGCTATGCTGGTTAGCACTACAGATGAAAGGGACTTAGGGGTCATGATTGACCACAAGATGAACATGAGCCTTCAATGTGATGCTGCCACAGATACTTCTGAAGCAAATCCTGGGACATCATTCTTCCGTTGTACTCGGCCTTGGAGAGGCTGCAGCTGGAGTACTGCGTCCAGTTTTGGGCTCCACAATTCCAAAAGGATGTGGAGAAGCTTGAGAGACTGCAGAGGAGAGCCACATGCATGATCAGAGGTCAGGAAAACAGACCTTATGATAAGAGGGTGAGAGCCATGGGACTCTTCAGCCTGGAAAAATGCAGGCTCAGGGTTGATCTGATGGCCACCTATAAGTTTATCAGGGATGCTCATCAGGATCTGGGGGAACTTCTGTTCACCAGAGCGCCCCAAGGGATGACAAGGTCAAGCAGTCACAATCTCCTCCATGACCATTTCAGGCTGGACATAAGGAAGAACTTCTTTACTGTCCAAGCCCCCAAGGTTTGGAATAGACTGCCACCGGAGGTGGTTCAAGCACCTACTCTGAATGCCTTCAAAAGACATCTGCGTGTTTTATCTTGCTGGGATCCTGGGGCAGGGGCCTGGACTTGATGATCTTCTGAGGTCCCTTCCAGCCCTAGTGTCTATGAATCTATTAAACTAAACTAAGCCCGCTGGGGTACAGGGGAACTAGCGCCACTGCTGGCCCACTGAGCAGCCCTTGCAAAGACAGCAGGCCAAGGCACTCAAGGGATCCCACTCCTGCCCCAGCCCTGGTACAATCTGTGGGCAAGGCAAGAGCCCCCAAGTGGACACTAGCCTGCCTGTACACAAATGCCAGGAGCTTGGGGAATAGGCGGGAGGAACCTGTCCTCCTGCTTAATGCAAATAATTATGACATCATAGGGATAATGGAGACCTGGTTGGACTCCACCCATGATTGGAGCATGGGTATAGATGGCTATACCCTGTACAGGAGGGATCATGTAGATAAAAGGGGTAGGGGTGTAACTCTCTATGTTAAGGAAAGCTACGCCTCTCTGCAAGGTGATGTTGGTGACCAGGGTGGATGACTAGAGACCCTCTGGGTTAAAATCCATGGGGAACATGGCACAGGGGACACAACAGTGGGAGTCTACTACAGATCTCCTACCCAAAGTCAAGAGCTTGACCAGGAGTTTGCCCAGGAACTGGCTGAGGCCGCATGCTCCAGGACCATGGTTGTCATGGGTGACTTCAACTACCCGGATCTTGTGGGAGGATCACTCAGCAAAATCCGAGCAATCGCAAAGCTTCCTCTCGTGCATGGATGACCTCTAACTGACTCAAGAAGCCTATGGGCCAATGAAAAGTATAGCGCTGCTCAACCTGGTACTGGCTACTGGGGATGACCTAATCAGTGACCTAGTGATCGATGGGAAGCTGGATGACAGCCACCATGAGCTGATCACCTTCACCATCCACTGTAAAGCTGGCAAGTCAGTCAGTAACATGGAAGTCCTTGACTTCAGGAATGCGGACTTTGACCAGCTTAGGAGGCTTGTCAGTGAGACCCTAAGGAACCACGACCCCAGGCAGAGGGGAGTTCAAGAAGAGTGGTTGCTCCTCAAGGGAGCGATCCTCAATGCACAGGCTAAGTCTATTCCATCTCAAAGGAAAGGCGGCAAGAGGGCACAGCAGCCCCCCTGGCTCTCCAGGGATCTAGCAGACCTCCTGACACTAAACAGAAAGGCCTACAAAGGATGGAGGATGGGATTCACCTCCAAGGAAGATTATTCTGCACTGATCTGGCTCTGCAGGGAGCAAACCAAGAAAGCCAAGGCTGCAACTGAACTCCAACTAGCTTCGAGCATCAAGGACAATAAAAAGTCCTTTTTCAGATATGTGGGGAGCCGGAGGAAAAGCAAGGGCAACATTGGACCTCTGCTAAACCAGATGGGACAACTGACGCCCAGAAAAAAGCCAGCCTATTAAATGGGTACTTTGCGTCAGTCTTTCACCAGTCCCATGGGACACTCATGCCCGCTACGGGACAGGGCGGTCCAGGTGAGAGAGATCCCCTGCCCTCCATTAATGCTGCCTCATGAAGGAACACCTTGAGAAGCTGGATACCTTCAAGTCAGCTGGCCCTGATAATCTACACCCCAGAGTACTCAAGGAGCTGGTGAGCATCATAGCCCAGCCCCTGACACGGATCTTTGAGAACTCCTGGCGCTCTGGTGTACTGCCTGAAGACTGGAAGAAGGCCAATGTGCTGCCTATCTTCAAGAAAGGGAGGAAAGTGGATACAGCTAACTATAGGCCCATCAGCCTGACTTCTGTCCCGGGGAAGATCTTAGAAAAGTTTATGAAAGAGGCCATCCTTAATGGACTGGCCAATGCCAACATCCTGAGGGATAGCCAGCATGGGTTTGTTGTGGGTAGGGCTTGCTTGACCAATCTCATTTCCTTCTATGACCAGGTGACCTGTCACCTGGACAAGGGAGAAGAGATTGATGTCATATATCTTGACTTCAAAAAAGCCTTTGATCTGGTATCCCATGATCCCCTCTTGGTGAAACTGGCCAGTTGTGGCCTTGGGTCCACCACAATCCTCTGGCTGGAAAATTGGTTCTGTGGTTGGACCCAGAGGGTAGTAATTGATGGAAGTCAATCATCATGGTGTCCTGTGACCAGTGGGGTCCCCCAAGGCTCCGTCCTTGGACCCATACTGTTCAACATCTTCATTTAATGATGTGGATTTTGGAGTCAGGAGCAGACCAGCCAAGTTCGCCAATGACACCAAACTTTGGGGCAAAGTATCCACGCCAGAAGACAGGTGGGTGATCCAGGCTGACCTGGACAGGCTCAGCAAATAGGCAGATGAGAACCTGATGGTGTTTAACACTGAAAAATGCAAGGTTCTCCACCTTGGGAAGAAAAACCTGCAGCATCCTTATAGGCTTGGCTAGCACTATGGAAGAAAGAGACTTGGGGGTCATCATTGACCACAAGATGAACATGAGCCTCAATGCGATGCTGCAGCTAGTAAAGCAATTAAAATGCTGGCTTTCATCCATAGATGCTTCTCAAGCAAATCCCAGGACATCATTCTCGCCTTGTACTCGGCCTTGGTGAGGCCGCAGCTGGAGTACTGCATCCAGTTTTGGGCTCCACAATTCAAAAAGGATGTGGAGAAGCTTGAGAGAGTCCAGAGAAGAGACATGCACACAATCAGAGGTCAGGAAAACTGACTTTACGATGACAGGCTGAGAGCCATAGGGCTCTTTAGCCTGGAAAAATGCAGACTCGGGGGTGATCTGATGGCCACCTATAAGTTTATCGGGGTGACCATCGTATCTGGGGGAACGTTTGTTCACAAGAGCGCCCCAAGGGATGACGAGGTTGAACGGTCACAAACTCCTGCAAGACCGTTTCAGGCTGGACATAAGGAAGAATTTTCTTTGCTGTTCGAGCCCCCAAGGTCTGGAACAGTCTGCCAGTGGAGGTGGTTCAAGCACCTACATTGAACACCTTCAAGAGTAAATTCGATGCTTATCTTGCTGGGATTCTATGACTCCAGCTGACTTCCTGCCCTTCGGGCGGGGGGCTGGACTCGATGATCTTCCAAGGTCCCTACCAGCCCTAATGTCTATGAAACTCATAACTGCAATCCCTAAATTGGCTATAGAGGGACTTTTTCTAGACTGCTGCCCACCCACATTTTTAAAAGGCATGCAACTGGGTTTCTCTCACACCTCTTAAAGGTCTGAGGTATGTAGGGAGGCTGGGCTCAGCTCCCTAATCCCGAGTAACTCATGTACAGTCAAGTGGAAAGGGGGATCCTCCAGCCCAGCATCATGTATCTATTCCCCAGTGTTTGGTTCCCCAGGCCCCAGTGAACACACAATGGGATCTGAGGTATTTTAACATGGATCCTCAAAATTACAGTATCCTGCTCGCCAGACCTTGAATGCTGACCAAACACATGATTTACAATCTGGGATAAAATTTCTCAGATCCCATTCCACAATTAAATTAACGTCTTTCAGAGGCCCGAGTAAAACTGAAGTCCATATAGCTACCATATAGATCTTATTGATCTGTCGTTAGTTTTATATTCTGATTAGAAATGGCCATTTTGGGGGTTATTTATAAATATTTCCAAGAACTGCAGTGTCTTGATGTGTACATGTATGCATTGTATTTTGTGGAATTTATCTAGCCTAATACTACTGATATTTTCCCTTTTTATTTTTGCTAGGTGTCCTTCTGCACTGAGTCATATTTCATATTCATACGAATTGAATTGAATGCCATAATCAGCAACATGGTATATAAGATTTCCTATTGATTACCAACAAGATCAAAGCTGAATATTTATAAGCTTCTCATAGTTTCCATTCAGGTTCTCATTTAATGAAGCAGCATGTCCATTTTGTAGCTGTCCACATAACTAAATGAGCAAGATGGCCCTTGTCTAGCACAGATAGAACCTTAATTTAAGGGCATTTTAAAATTGAATTTATCTACATTATGTAAAAGGACAATATTAAAACATCCTAGTTTTCCATCAGAAATATTGTACCATATTAGTCTGGCAACCTTGCATTGTTAATATTTGTCTAAAGTTTGGGGACTAAATATTCTTACGTTTATGGAACATAAAATATTTTGGACCTACTTTGAATTCATGTGTTAAGAGAAACTGCTTTAGCTGTAATTATTATTATTTAAAAATATATCATGTGTAATAAAACAAAGTCCTATCCTGAAGCTGTAGAGGAGGCAAATCTTGGTCCAGACCTCAGTAAGTAGGAGTCTTACCCCATGCCGTAGTCGCACATAGTTTTTATGTTCCTTTTACTCATGTCTCAAGGATATGGGACCTACTGTTCCAGAAGACTGTTGGCTTACAATACAGTCTAGTGAAGAAATGGCTGCTAGTCTGGTGTTTCTGAAGCTTAAGCCTATGTACCATAAAGGAAGTAACATGGCAATTCTGTGCAAGCAGACATTTTTCTTTCTCCTTTTCACCCATCACTGTGATGTAGCAGCATACTGTTATTCCAGTCATTTATTCTTTCTTCACTTAGGACCCTTCCCTATTTGTCCTCTCTTGTGGGCTATTGTTGTGGTCCTTGCCTCCTGTACTGTGCAAAACAGTCTTCCTGTTTTGACCAGTAATGCCCACTACTCTCTCATATTCCAACCCATTTTTTAAGCTGACCTCTTCTCTCATGTCTGCTGAGAAATCTGTTATCAGCCATGGTTTGGTTCAGCATTTAATTCATAGAAATGTTATTTGAAAATCTAAAAGCATACTTCTGTTGGAACCAACCCATTATGAAATTCATGTCTAACATCTTGTGACCATTTCCATTATACTCCTCTTCCCTTTCTCATTCTTTCCTTAATATTTTATTTCCTCTGTTTTGTTTGTGTTCCATCCCAAATTGCATTGTTAGATAAGGTGCAATCTCCTGTGGACTTTACTATGGGTAGATACTTGTGTGGGGCATAGGTGCTATATGGCCTTGGCCTTCTGCTCAACACCTTACTGGAGGTCATCATCAAGGTAAAGATAAGTGCTACCACAGCCACTTTCCGGTGTTATGTTTCCCACCTGACATATCTTTGGTGGTCTTTAAGGTTGGGAGCTGGTTATGCTGGCTGATAGGTCTGGGCCTATCCCTCGTAGGACTTTGTTCATGGGGCTCTGCCTCCTCTTGCACCCTACCTGTACCACATCTTGGACATTACCCAGTTTATTCTCTGAGTCATAACCCTGAGAGGAGTTGTGAACTTAAATCCCCCTTTTTTTTTTTTTCACATAGGATTGTTTTCAGTTTCATAGTCTATCCAAAAAGCTTCTATAGACCTGTCCTTATGAGATGTTTATAGGGGAATCTCAGTGGCAACTCACAGCCAGCCCATAGCCTACCTTGTAAGTGAGGCAGTCTTTCTTATACCACTGTTATCCTAGTAAGGCACTTCTGATTAATTCATTAGGAGTCTGTCAGTTGCTCAGTTTAACTCCAGTCCATTCATTTAGGGTTTACCCCCATCCATCAATTCATTAACAGTCTCAAAAAGTAAATCAACTGAAATCCATTCATTCATTCAGGGTTCATTCAATTCTATCAATTCAATAACAGTCTCAGGGGTTAATCAACTTAAAAATAAATACACGTCTAGCTGGCTACTGCCCCAGCTTGCAGCGGGTTGGGCTTCTGTGCCTCATGCCACATGTCTCATGTCTCATCTGGTACCTGCTTCAGCCCTTACTCAGGTGAGCTAAACCAGCATTCTGTCTGAGGGTCCCTTCATTTGTTGGTGGTCCTCTGACCACTCATGCCT